>NC_050443.1:141050961-142250961 GCF_903995425.1 Onychomys torridus | reverse complement strand
GAAAACTCCTCGTTCAGACAAGAAATTTAACCAATGAACATCATTCACAATGTGCAGCTTTAAAGTCACTCAAGAGTGGAGTTATTCAAAGGCCTCCTGTGTGCACTGTTAGCCAAGATGATATTCAAATATTACCACATGTTGACTCTTGACTGTCACATGGATTATCTTTGATCTATGCAATTCACCTGTGCCGATGACCTAGTAATAACCACATATTGATTCTTATACATCACAAAGGTCTTCCTAAATCCTAACTTTGCCAAATCAGTGCACATTTCCCCACATTGCAGGGCAAGAATCGGACTGGGGACTTCAGGTAAACTAAGTCATATTCTTAGTATCTAGTGAAGCCAGACTTTGAACTGAGATTGCCATACCCCAACACCTAGTCATGCTTTACCCTAAGACCCCAGTAAGTTGGTATCACATGGTTCCCACTTGTAGAAGACATGTAAATGCACCTGACTCTCCCATGGTGTTGAAGGCCTCAAATATCTCTATTCCAAAAGACCAGCACACAGCCCTTTCAGGAAGCTTAAATAGACAACAAAGATGTGTCTGATGTACTGAGAGGGACAGACACCAAAAGTGCTCTGTGCCACTCCAGTCAAAACATTACATCTTTTTGTCTTTGCTACATTAAAATAGAATGATTTGGATTGTGAGGTTTTTGTCATTGCCTTTCAAATGGGACATATACTTTAAAAATAGCTTGGAATGGCAGATGTTTTTAGGTTGAAAACATATGTAGTGGCAACATCAGATCCCAGTGACAAGCCTTTGTATATGAGCTTTCTCGATTCATCCTGGTTCTGTAGTAAGAACATCTGTGGAGAAATCAGCTCCCTTTATAAGATGATGTATCTTCAGCATGTACTGCATATGTCAGCAGGTGATAGTGTGGAGAATCAGCTGAGAGAGCTGCTGGTGTTTCCAATGTTTGGAACATGCCCTGAGAAGGTGCCATTTACATAATTTAAGTATTTAGAACTAAACAAGGCAACAGCAGCCATGAACACTCTGTCACTGGACAATCATTCTGCTTGGAGACAGTCTATGTTTCTTCTAAACAGTAGTGGATGATGTAACGATGGAGACCAATTTTAATGACATTTGTATAACTGTTTTCCAGTGCAGAGAGGAACCAAGCCATAGCACTGAATTGTTCACTCAGCATTGAAACAGGACTTAGACCAATGTTTCTCAACCTGTGGGTTGCAATCCCCCTTGGATCTCATATCAGATATTTACATTATGATTCATAACAGTAGCAAAATTATAGTTATGAAGTAGCAACAAAATAATTTTATGGTTGGGGGATCACCACAACACGAAGAACTGTGTTCAAAGGTGTCAGCAGTCAAAGGCTGAGAACCGCTGCCTTAGGCTGTGTGAAGGGAGGACTAAAGGATGTCTGTCCACCCTGAGCGGGACACCACATACCTCCTAATCACCTGTCTGAAGAAGTGAGCAGTGGAGACTGGGGCTACCTAAATAGCGTTTGTCTTTTCCATACGCATGTTTTCTGAGTTATGAAACGTCTCCATACATGGATGTTTGATCCTTAAAAATTTGATGGTTGTGCAACAATTGGCTCACTCACTATCAACACTTAAAAACTATCACCTCAGGGTTGAAGAGATGACGCGGTGGTTAAAAGCACAGGTTGCTCTTCCAGAGGACCCTGGTTTTATTCCCAGCACCCAGATGGCAGCTCACAACCATCTGGAACACCAGCTTTGAGGGATATGACGCCCTCTTCTGGCCTCCCTGGGCACTGTGTGACTGGTATACAGATATACACGCAGGAAAGCACCTGCACCCAAAAAATAAAAATTTAAAAATCTAGAAAAAAGCTTTAACAACAAGAATATGATCACCTTAATGTAGACAAAGATGTAGAGATATAGGAATCTGTCATCAAATACTGACATCCTTGGGAAGTATAAATAGTAGAACAATTAGCAATATAAATTGCTATAGATATAAATTCAGCAAATTTTTAGCAAATCATGAAAATTTATCATTTTAATAAGACATCTCAAAAATTGAATGCCTTTTCATCATCATCATCATCATCATCATCATCATCATCACATGTGTCTGTGTGTGTGTGTGTGTGTGTGTGATGTGTGATGTATTCATGGGCACCCACACTACAAAAATCCTTAATGGAGGTTAGGGGGTTACTTGTGGGAAATGGTTCTACACTTCTACCATGTGCTTTCTAGAGATAGAATTTGACTGTCAGGCATGTTAACAAGTGTGCCTTTACCCACTGGGCCATCTCACTGGCTCTCCATCTTATTTTGAGACAGGATTTCTCACTGAACTTTCAACTTGTCCTTTCCAGCTAGGCTGGTCAGCCAATGAGCCAAGGATCCGTGGCTCTCTACTCCCCGACTCCCAGTACTAGTGTTATACAGACATTCTGGGTCTTGTCTGAGTACTAAGGATCCGAACACAGGCCCCCATCCCTGTACAGTAAGCACCTTATCCATTGAGTCACTCCCCAGGTTTTATCAGAAGTTTTAGAAATAAGTAACCTAAAGATGAGAGAGGATGCATCATGCTTGCTTGAATTCCATTTGGGTGGTTTCTGGTGGATTGGGCAGCTTCTCAATGCACCCCAACTATCTGATTTTCTCTTGAGGGAATTGTCAAGTTCTCTGCTCACTTGTGTGGTGTGACCTTGATGTTAGTCATAAAAATTATAAAATCTGGTTAAATAATGAGGCTATTGTCCACTTAACTGTAAAATTTTGTATATGATTTAGACACCTGATTAATCTAAGCTAAAGTTGAACTTAGTAAAGAAACAGTCTATGTGGCATGAACAGAGAAAACAACAACAGAACAGTCCACTCTTGTATTCATAACATGACATGAATTACTACTGGAGAAAAGCATAAGCTAATTCTTCAGCTCGGGACTCCGGTGCAGTGAACTGAGTCTTTCATAGGAAGCCTGAAAAGTCAGCAATTATTCAACGTAACTCCCAGATTTGCCGCTATCATGATGTGTCTCCAAATGTATATCAAGTGGAAAATATGAAATCAATACAAATATACCTGTATGTGAAGTAAAATGAAGTTTCCTCTCCTCATTAAGAATGAGCCACAGCCTGCCAAATAGTTATTTTGTTCACATATTGAAGTCTGACATCTTGGGCCGGATATAGGAAATCAGGGACATACTGGACACAGCCACTAAGATGGATACCCGTCAGTGTTTATACAAATGCTACAAGAGGCAGCTTCTACCAGATGAAGAATTCTGATGCCCAGGCTGAATGTGTGACCCAGTGCAATTATGTTGCATTGCTCTGTGATGGAACCAATGACATTTGTTTTGAAAAGCACAGATCTGTGCACCGTATTTAATCTCTAGTGAGTGGATGAGCTTGCCCTCAATAGTTGCTTTAGTTCTTCAATTATAGTGTAAAATAAATGTTGACAGATTGTTTTATTCCTTCTGTGTCAACCAAAACACCCACACGGGACACACAATTTGGTGATCAAAGCCTGAACTGAAGGAGGTTAGGAAAGACTCCAGAATGCAGTCAGATATCTAGTTTGCAAATGCAGAGCACAGGAGGGGAATCAGGGAACATTCAACTAAATATTCTCAGGGGCAGGGATCCATGGCAGTAAATGGAATCATTTCAAACTTGAAGAAAGCTACCTGTGGGAGACTGCTGGGCTATTTTGAGATCACTGCATTCCATCAGCCTAAAACTGGAATGGTCTGTGGAATTCTGAGGTCAACAAGAGATGCAGAAGAGAGACACTGAAGCCTAACAAAGTGAGGGGCTAGCCTGCATCCTTTGTAAGTGGTTAAAGATACTCTAGGCTTACAAATTAGGAGTGCCTAAGTCTTGAATACTGCAGCTGTGATAATGAACAATGTTATTCACACATCATGAAAAAAGCTGAGATGAATAAATGTTAAGTAGAATTTGCATAATTACCATGGTAAACCATGTGCTTATTCAACTCCACACAGGGAATCTATAGTCCAACAGTGTGGGCTCTTACTAGATGTAAATACAATGTAACCGCAAGAAGAAAGATATTTAATCTGTTCTTTCATGTTTTCAGAGAAAGACTTCATCCAACCTCTCCAAGAGAACTTCTGAGGACCAGAAAGAAAGAAATCCAAATCCATCACAGAATATATATATATAAAACTTTAGACAAGGGACTTATTACACACACACACACACACACACACACACACACACACACACACATATATATATATATACTCTGTCTCCTGATTTCCTCCACCTCTTCAAATAGGAAATGTTTGTAACATGGAAATGACTGGTTGGGAGGTATATCCATGGACAATGCCATTACTCCTTTGAAGAAAACTAGTTAGGAGTCTATCAGAGAGTGTGATGAGGTGGGATGGTAACAGCGGCAGATGATGCGTCTTCACTGTGATGTTTCAAAATAGAAGCCTCATGCTGCTTTTGCTCCAGCTGGCTTTTGCCTTAAGAAGACACCTGGCTTACCCTTCCTAGATGCTTCTTTTGTGGTCTTATGCCCAAGCCATATCAGTGCCTGAACTTGACACAGTCAAGTTCATATTCAGGTGTTGTTTGAATTATTCTCTGATTATCTTCTGTCTGAGATATTATGTTCTTGTGAGGGATGTATGCTTGCACATCTGTTTACTATAACATTACTATTTCCAAGTTACTGTAAAATTGCTGATTTCTCCTTGCCACATTTATTTAGAGGATTCAGGCTCAGGACTTCTATACTTCCCTAGTGATTGATTGCTAAGACACTGCTTCTGTGTGAAAGTGTTCCCCACCCTCCACCCTTTTGGTGTATGTGGAGTATATGTGAGCACATGTTTGTGTGCATGCATACATGTGTGTTATATACATTAATAAATTACTCTGTCTTATGAATATTAATTTAACTGGCTCTCTTTTCTACTCTTGACTACCTATTCCTTTCTTGTATTTTCTCCTCTCCTGATCTTTACTATATTGATAAAGAGATTTACTATTTTATTAATGACTTCTTAGTTCTCGCCTCATCAGTCCACGAAAATCAGATATTCTGTTGCTACTGTTTTTGTGACTACTTTAAAAATGTTTTTAACATCATCTCAAAGTTAAATAGCACCCTGCTTTCTCTAGAGTGAAACAAGGATCTTTGACTTTTCTGGCTCCAATTCCCACCTTCCGCCTCCCGCGGTTATTAGCGTGTCAATTTTATCTTGCTTAAAGTGCCTTCCCATCAAACTCATATTGTTGTTAGTCAATGTTTGCCTAAATGAAAACACTTATTTGCTACTGATCCCCTTCATTGTTCATTATTAAAACCCACTCCAGACTTCTGAGCTCTATCTCATTTTTCAGGAAATGTGTCTTCTGTAGTTATTTAGTACTTAAAAAAAAAAATCTTTTTTCTTATACACTCCTTCATTGTAAACAATATTCTTTTGTAGAGGAGGCTTGAGATACACACTAGGGAGGTGTGGCATATGAATGTGAGCAAAAGCTGTTCAGGACAATGAACTTTGGGTATGCACACAACCATGCAAATACCACCCAGATCAATTAAAACATTTCATTCCACCAGATGGCGCTCTCATACCCCTGCCTGTCAGTTCCCATCTCTGCCACTCAGACAGCTATTCCTAGCCATTAGTTTTTTCCTATTTTAAATTTCATATAAATAGAATCACACAGTAATCACTCTTGTTTCTGGCCCTTTCACTCAACACCGTTTTTGAACTCAACAATGTTTTTGAAGATTGCTGTGTTTATAATTTTTTCTTCTTCCTCACAGTGTATCCCATGTCATTATCACCCTGAAGTGATAGTTTAAGAGGGTATAGAATTCTGGGTCAATAATTATTTTCCCATATTTTGAAAAGATTATTCCAATGGTTTTCAGTCTTCGTTATTGCCAAAAAGCTTTATCCTGCTGATGCAACTGCTCTTCCTTTGAGGACCATTTCCTGTCGCTATTTATTCTCTCTCCTCTAGGCTTGAATGCTTCCTTCATCTTTCGTGTTCTAAAATTCCATGTTACATCGTGGTGCCAATTTTCTTTTGGAAATACTTAAAGAATTGGTAGAAGTCAATGTCAAAGCAGTCTATGGCCTTATGACCCTTTCGTTCAGAAGCTACCTCAGACATCTCAGACCAGGAGGTAAGATGTGGACTCCCACAGAGTACCAGTTCATAGAAGAATGTGATGGAGAGAGATTTCATTCTTCTTCTTCAGCCTATAGGGTTTATATTGTGTGTTGGCTCTTTGCATGTATGGGTCAAGTCTTAATCTCCACCCCTTGTAGGCATGGGAACTAAGGTGGGCATCTATCTCTGGGGCTAGCAGCCCCAGCACCACTACTTGTCTGGATCCTCTGAATTTTCACTTCCTTTCTCCTACCTGATGGGTTTCTTTCTTTTTTATTAAAAATATATTTTATATGTATGGGTGTTTTGACTGCATACGTGTCTATGCACCATGTACATGCCTGGTACTCTTGGGCATCACCAGAAGAGGGCATCAGGTAATGCCCTGGAACTGGAATTGCAGATGGTTTTGAGCTGCTGTGTGGGTGTTGGGAATCAAACCTGAGTCCTCTGCAAGAACAGTCAATGCTCTTAACCTCTCTCCAGCCCTTCTTTTTCTTTCTTTTGATCTCAATTATCATACACTAAAAATAATACATAAATAAAAAAGGTTTAACCAATTTTTACAACTCTGCATGGACTTTGCTTCCATGCTGCTAGAAATGGCATTTTTCCCTTACTTTTCTGCCTTACACCTATAGAATTGTGAGTGATTGACAGTCAGGTTTCATAGGTAGAGACTTAAACCTGGGTCATTACTACCACAGCCAACTTGAGCAACTGCCTGCTGTTTTGTTTTGTTTTGAAGACAAGGCTTCTTTATGTTGCCCTGGCTGTCCTGGAACTCCCTCTGTAGTCCAGGCTGGCCTTGAACTCACAGAGATCTGTCTACCTCTGCCTCCCAAGTGCTAGGATTAAAGGTGTATGCCACCACTGCCTGAGTGCCACCTCTTTCTAATGAGCTGGATCTAATATTGCATAATCTGTGTAACTGGTGGTCAGGGCTCAATGATGCCCAGGAAACCGAGTGTACTACTCACACCTTTGACTTGGACCCAGCAAAAAGCTGGTTGTTTTTTAAACAGTTATTTCTATGTCCTAAGCAAGTTGCATTTTAATGAGGGTAGTCAGAGTACTGTTGATTTCCAGACAGCCCCATTACCTCCCACTATCTATTTTATACCAGATCTCCAAGTCTTTGTTTCCTCATCATCAAGAGAAAGATAATAAAAATTCTTACTTTAGAGCACTATTGTAGAGACAAAGTATGTGGCTGCATATAAAGGAGGTGGCACTCAGTAAGACCTCCTCAATCATTAATATTATTAAACATGTGAATTCATTTAGTTAATTTGCCTACCCAGGAAGCAGATAATGCATAAGTTGATATTCCAGACACAAAGGAAGATGTATTTCATGAAAAGGAATAAAATTGAATAACTAAATAAAATAGTAAAGACTCTGTATACATTGGATACAATGGCAAACCCTTGTATGCAGGGATACTGTATAAGTCTGCAGTGGATGCCTGAAACTTTGGACAATGGCATTATATATATTATTATTTCCTCTACACATAAAAACTATGATAATGTGTGCCTTATCAATTAGACACAGTTAGAGGTTATCAATAACTAATAATGAAATGGACCTATAATAATGTACTGTAATGTATATAAATGAAATCTCTCTTTATCTCTAAACAGGCTAATTCCTCAGTGAACTGCATCTTATTTTCAGACCATGGTGAGTGAAGAAAGAGGAACTACTCTCTGTAAAGTAATTCTTTTCAAATTCTACTCAACCAAAGACCACCCTCTTGTCTTGATTTCCTCAGGGTTAGAGAAATCACTTAAAGTCAGGGAGAAAATTAAGATATCAAGACATGCACAGTGAGGCAGGGTCTTGTTTTACTGTGTGATTCAGTGCCTGGAGATGAGGGACCACACTAAAGAGTGTATTCTGCAGTGGTGGGCTTCTGTGAGGGTGTGACTTCCTGCAGGCCCATAACAAAGGACACATTGGCTGGATGTGAGGTTCCTTGGCTCCGTGGTTTCAGGGAAAATAGCAATATTACGGTAAGGCTGATGTCACCATTCTATACAATGTGACCTGGGTGCTGAGGGCCTGAGAGAAGCAGTAATTTCAGATGGGCAGTAGAACAGATCACTCCACCTCATCAAAGACCACCTAATAAAGATCATCATCTGCCACAGCCTCACAGCCTCACTGGAGCCTTGATAGGGGTTGATTTGGGGCTACAGTGGCTCTGCCCATCCTATAATGTACTATTTATGGGTCTGTGAGACGGGGGTATAGGTGACTTGTGGTTACTTTAGCAATCATTTCTGCTATGTGATATCTAACAGAGAAGTGAGGGAAGGTGATCGTTTTCCTAAGTTAGATTATTCATTATTTTCCCCAAGAAGCATCAGTTGTAATTATTTGCTGCACTCCAAATACAGAGGACAGTTTCCATATACACTTAAGAGGAGTTAGCTGGTCCCTATAAATCAAATCAAACATTAGATTTCAATCACAGCAAGATTATACTCTTTATTGTAAATATTATCAGTACTTTCAAAACACTAATTTTTACTGATTCTACTTGTATTTCTGCTCTAATCAAAAGGTTAACTATCTATATAAGGATGACAAACACACATATCCACATATATGTATGTATATTTGCAAATAGTATGCTTAGTCTGTTTGAAGAAAACAAACCAAATCTGTCTAAATAGAAATTTAAAAATTATTTGTCTTATTATTATTTTTATGTGTATCATGTGTTTGCAGTGTCTATGGAGGTTGGACGAGGGCATCAGACGCCCTGGGACTGGAGTTACAGATAATCATGAGCTGCCATGTGGGAGCTTGGAACCTAACTCAGGTCCTCTGGAAGAGCAGCCAGTGTCCTTAACAGCTGAGTCATCTCTTCAATCCCCCAAATAGAAATTTTAATTCCGTACTTAAATATATGACAGTGTTCTTTTATAATACCGATTAAAAACAAACAAACATCAAAGTTAAAAACCAGTCTAACAAAATGGTATTGACAGACAGGAACACTGTAGAAAAACAATTACTTAGTGCTTGCTATCACTATACTAGGCTATTTACACAATTTAGTTTATTTATTTGGAAAGAAATGTTTTTCTTGAACAGAAACAGAAATCAGACAACACACAAAGCCTTCTGCTAAGCTTTGCTCTGGCCCTTGGCAGCCCTCGGCCAAATTGGAACTTTTTCACATGGCTCTCAAGTCTATCTTATCTTATAAACCAATGGTTCTTAGCCTATGGGTAATGACCTCTTTAAGGGATCAAATGACCCTTTCACAGTGGTCTCCTAAGACCAGGGAAAAACACAGATATTTTTATTACAATTCATAACAGCAGCAAAATTACAGTTATGAAGAAGTAACGAAAATAATTTTATGGTTGTGGGTCATCACAACATGAGGAACTATATTAAAAGGGTCACAGCCGGGCGGTGGTGGCACACACCTTTAATCCCAGCACTCCGGAGGCAGAGGCAGACAGATCTCTGTGAGTTCGAGGCCAGCCTGGTCTCCAAAGCGAGTTCCAGGAAAGGTGCAAAAGCTACACAGAGAAACCCTGTCTTGAAAAACCAAAAAAAAAAAAAAAAAAAAAAGAGGGTTGCAGCATTAGGAAAGTTGAGAACCATGGCTATAAACTTTAAATGACCCAAATTGGAAAGACCCTAAGAATTATAGATTATAGAATATTGCATGTATTGATTCTGTCACTGGTAAATTAGGTATAATTTACCAACTGTCACTTTTCTACCTAGGAATGACTTGTTTCCCCATTCATAAAACAGACTTTGACATTCCAAAAAAAAAAAAAAAAAACCAAAAATAACAAAACAACAACAACAACAAAAAAAACCCAAAACCCCAAAACAACAGCAGCCAAAACACCTGTAAGTGAATGTCCCCTCTCAGTAGCAAAGGGGACAAAATCAGAGCTTTTCTTTGCTGTGCAAACCTGCCCTGCTGCTAACACAGTCCTCAAGATACAATTTCTATCCTCTGAAGTGAAAATATTCCATGTAATTTGGAAGTAAAAAGATTAATATAATTAACATGGTTGCATGGTTATCAAAGCAGGGCAGGACCATAAATCTGTCCTTCTTCACCTGGTGCCCATGTACAGAGAGTAAGCTTGTCTCAGTTCACCTGGCACCCATGCACGAAGAATATAACACTCCCAATTTAACAGATAACTTGGCTTTAGTTTTTAGCCAACTTTTCTAAAGAGACTGGTCTGTCCATCAAGACCAGATCCAGTCTCCCTGCTCAGCAGCTCAGCCTCCCCTGGCTCCTGACACTCTGGTAACCAGCTGTCTCCAGGATGCAGAGAGGACAGGAAGGAGGGCCTTCTAGCCTTGCCAGCACTGATTATTTCCATAGTACCCACGGGGCTTTTGTTGATGTGAAAGTCACTAGGACAGAGTGTCAAGAAACACAAGCTACCCACTCTGAGAACAGCACAGCCACTCCTCAATGTGGCATTCACCAAAGTTGCAAAGTGTCTCAGAGGCCTCGTCTTCCACAAGTGCACAAAAAATGTGACTCCCCAACCCTGAATTCCAGAACCTCTGGCCCAGAATTCGCTCTGACTTCTGCACTTCTAATAAGCACCTCTCAGTTTCTGGCAGAGGGGCGGAGGAACTCACACGAGAACACAGTTAATCTAAAGAGCACTGGAGAAACAGGGGCAAGTTCATCTCTGTGGCGATGCTCTGAACCCAGTGACACCTGAAATGCACTCAGGTGTCACCAAATGACAGTCTGCTCCCAAGAGCTTTATGAATATTAATAGAGCCATTACAGAGCGACATCTAAACGCAAAAGCATGTC
Source organism: Onychomys torridus (assembly GCF_903995425.1). NCBI lineage: Eukaryota > Metazoa > Chordata > Mammalia > Rodentia > Cricetidae > Onychomys > Onychomys torridus. Next base: position 142,239,964 of record NC_050443.1, on the reverse strand, counting down.
TTCACTTGCAACTGCAACATTCCAGAACTACCAAAGGCCCGTTTCCTCTCATTTTCACAGGTTATGGTGTGCATTTCAATGAAGTGGGCTCGTCTTTATAGGTAAGGTTAGGAGGTCACATGACTCCTGTGTGCTCTTGCTCAGCTGGCCACAGGGAAAGTCATGACTTCAGTCTGTCAAGCTCTAAGTAAATACCCAATGTATGCTCTATTGGGTGAGCATTTGGGGCGAGGTAAGTGATGCCATCTCACAGCCATCAGAGTGGCTACTGTATGAAAATCAGAAAACAACTTGGGCAAGGCAGGAGAAACCAGAACCATAGAGTATTGTGGATGGGAATGGAGGGTGGGGCAGCTGCTATGGGAGATAGAACACTGGTTCTGAAAAAATTAAAATTCAATTACCATATGCTCCAACAGCTCCTCCTCAGTGGGTTTCTACCCATGACCCATGAAATCCTGGAGCAGAGAGTACCCGAACACTTTTAGAAATACAACAGTAGTTAGATAGTTAGTTGAAAAGCTGCAGATTGGGTAACCAAGGAAGAAGAAGGCTATCTTCCTTTGGGGCTCCTCAGATAGCATGGGGCATAGGGCCCAGAAAAGGAAACATCCAAAAATGCCTGTTCTAACCTTGGAGCCACAGCAGGAAATGGCTGCAGAAACCTCCAAACAACCAAAATATGAAGGTGAAGGGAGGCACATGTCAGGCGGACTCTTACGCTCACTGATCATCTCAGAGGCCACCTGCTCAAAGACTCTGCTGGTTGCAATGTGTCTTCTCTGCTCCAGGGCCTCCCAGTGTGTCCTGAAACACTGCGTGTACCTCTGCCCTAGACCAACTGTGTGAGACCTGAGGAAAATACACAGCGAACGTGGCACCATCTGCCCATTCCTATTTCCTTAAGTATCTACCCACTAACAATCCAAGCGTCGTATCCCTACGTCATACCCAGACGGCCAATGGCCCATTACATATCACCTTACAGCTGCTGTAATTTCTCCCTAAGGAGCATGCCATCTTCTACTCCCATCATGTTGCTTCTCCCACAAGACATCACTTCCATTGGTATCAGGATAAATAGCTTGACAGCCACCATTTCCCCGGTAGCACTGTGGCAGAAAGACTCCATCTTTCTCTATCACGTTCCATGTCATCTCACTCAGCCAGTCCTTCGCTTGTTTAGTTAGGTCCACCATACCACCTCACACCCATAATGTCTGTTCTTCACCATGGCCTCAGCATGGTTTTCAACTGGTCCCTTTTAGTTTAGTCTTTCCTAAAACATTCTCCATTCTGAAGACAGTGCCCTTTCTACCACACATGTCTACCTGATCATGTTCCTTTTCTGTTTTAACATGCTTTTTTGTGGCTTCTACCATTCTAGAGCAAGACAGTAAGTGGCCTTCCACTCAGAACCCAGGAAGGCTGGCCTGTGCTGGCAGACTCCTCAGAAAACTCCCTTTACGGCCCTCCAAAGAGCATCACATCCTTGGTAAAAAATGCAAAGTAAGAGAGATGGGCCAGGAAGAGAGATGGTTGCACTCTGGTGCAGCCTAGGCTACCTAGGTGCTTTGCCTAGCTGTCCCTGGGGGACAAGGGGTCATGTTTCAATTGTAGAAGAACTAGAAGCCACTGGAATGTCTTCAAAAGGCCTCATGTACCAGGTAGAATTTCTCAGAAGGTCCATGACCCCATGTTAACAGTAGCAGTGGAGGGAAGCCTCAGCAGCAACCACAGCTTTCTCTAAACCTATAATGAATCACTTCTTTTGCTGAATGTCTAAATCTGGGGAGAAAGATTCTAGCCGAGCACTCTAGATTGTATGGCTCAATCCATTATCTGAAACAAGAGAACTAATTACATCTTCCAGTTAATTGTTATAAAAATACAGCCAGAATGCATGCGTTCTATCATGGGCATGCCAGCAGAATGGGCAACAGCCTTCCCCAAAGTTTCTTGTTGCCTCTGCTAGAACTTCCAGTGTGTCTTAAAAATGAGCGCATGACCCTGTGGTTTTCAGTCAGCAGCAGGGGAAGAGTGCACAACTCCATAAGCAGCTTAGAATTGCGGCCACTTGGGGTTCTTGAAAAGTAATGCATGGGTTCTTTGGGCAGTGACACAAGGAAGTGGCTAAGAATGAGTCCTGCCCTTGAGTTGCTGTGTGTGGTAATCATGGTCCACATCTGGCTCTCCAGATGTTACATGGTGGCGTTAACAGTGTCTGCCTAGAGAGACTGTCACAAAGACAAAGAAAACAATGGAAGTTGAGGTTTAGGACAGTGTCTGGCATGTCTTGGGCAATGCCCATCCGCTCTGTTACTTCCAACCAGGGCTGTTAGAGGTCCACAAATTCAGGCATGAACTCTGCAGACATGCCAGTATTCACAGTCTGATCTGCTAGTAGGAAAGGATGTTCAAAACTGAAAGATGTGGGCGAAGGAACAGAGGTTGACCCCTTGCCTCAACATAATGTTTGCTTAGCTACAGGCAGATATATGTGAATTTTGTCACTTTTCCAAGAGGCTACCTTTTTCATTGAGGTGTGGCTTTAGACACATAATCACATCACATCTATAAGCTGACAGGTGTTCCTAAAATGTGGTTTTCATGTAATAAATGAAAGCCAAATGGAACTTTACATGCTATACAGGTATGAGAATATATGTTACACGTATTGATTTCTACATATTAAAGTGTATGTATGTCACTGGTTCTCAACTGGGGACCATTTTATTCCCACATCCAAGATATTTGTCATTGTCTGGAGCCACTTGCTATTGTAGTGTGTGTGTGTGTGTGTGTGTGTGTGTGTGTGTGTGTGTGTGTGTGTGTTGTAGACAGGAGGTAAAGGCCAGGGATGCCACTAAGCTTCATACACCACACAGTCCATGTGCTATGGCTAGATACATACAGTTCTCTCAAAGGCTTATGTTTTGAAAACATGGTCCTTGACTGTCAGAACTACCAAGGGGATTGGATCACAAGGGCACTAACTTCATTAATGAATAAAACTACTGAGGACTTCATAGCTGAATGGACTCCTAGGAGATAAGGCCACCTTGTTGGAGGAAGCAGGTCACTGGGGTGGGGGTTATGCCTTTGAAAGTATACACTCCATCTGTCATGACCTATCTTGCCCCAGACCCTAAGCAATGGTCTTGGACAGAAACCATGAGACTCAATAAATTTTTCCCCCTTTAGGTCTCTAAAGCATTTGTCACAAAGACAAAACACTAAGATAATCATTGAGATGAGGCTGAGGTTGGGCTGGTGTAGGGCAGCAGGAGCAATGTGCAGTTCCGACTTCTAGGCATGATATGGCTGTTATACTCTTGAATTCACAGAATCTGCGGTTACCTGAATAAGTGTTTCACAAGATTGGACCTCTGGAACACTCTGTCATAGAAAGGGGTGGGGCTCTCGTCCTTTATCCCCCCTCTGCTCATGAGGACTTAACAATGGTTGATGAGGGGGAAGAGGTGTTTGTGTGTGTGTGTGTGTGTGTGTGTGTGTGTGTGTGTGTGTGTGTGTTGTAGCCACTGGTAAGGTACCCCCACTCCTGTAAAGGGCTCTAATAAAACCCATTGAGTCACACCCTCCAACCCCAAAGGACTCCAGAGAAAGTAGAAAAGGACTCATGAGGAAGAGGAAGGGGGTTAGCAGAAGGGGGGGGCGTGTCAAGAGAGGGTAAGGGGGTGATATGACCCAAGTGCATTATATACATGCATACGATGTCATAATGAAACCCACTATTAATCAGTATCTGCTAATAAAAACATTTTTAAAGACCTGACTAACATATCCCCTACAAAGAATGATCCAGAGCCGAGGCTGAGCGACTCTGAAAAGCCTATGCACCTATTTCTAATACTAATGAGGCTGCCAGGGGCAAAATCTGCTACTAATGTGGCAAGGAGACTTTGTGCATAGGACTTAACAGTCTCCCAAAACAATAGCAACATCCAAACTGCTGGACTGCTGGAGTGAGGCCCAGGCTTGAAGCTGGGCGGGGTCCTCTTGTTCTCTCTTGGGAGAACACTGATCCAAAAGCCCATGGCCACAGAAAGTAAAAAACTTCCTAGAGTCTTTTTTTTTTCTTCCTAGACATAAGAAAAGTTGAATGGAGCTCCAGAATGGATTAAGTCAGGCTGCCAGGCATGCACTTTTCACTGTGAGACACAATGTAGACTCCGGACTCCTTGCCAGGTGGGTCAGGCTTGAGGAGAGGATTAAACATATTCTAAGATAGAGTCTGAGAATATTAATTGGGTATCTGGGAAGCTTGAAGAAGCACATGACACATTGCCTTGCCTTCTAGGGCAGTGGTCCTCAACCTTCCTAATGCTGTGACCCTTTAATACAGTGCCCTTATGTTGTGATGACCCTCCCCAGCCATAAAATTATTTTGCTGCTACTTAATAACTGTAATTTTGCTACTGTTATGAATCATAATGTAAATAGTTGATATGCAGGATATCTGATTATGAGACCCCCCCTGCAAAGGGGTCTCAACCCACAGATTGAGAACCACTCTTTTAGAAGATGGGCAGAGTGCAGGCTTGGGACTTAAAGCCTGCTTACTACATCTTTCTAATAAAAAGAATTATTTTTACTAACTTTATATGTATATGTGCATGGGTATGTGCATGTGAATGCAGGCTCCCAAAAGGCCAGAAGAGGTTGTCAGAGCCCCCCGGAGCAGAGCAAGAGTTACAGGAGGTTGTGAGTTATCCAGCTGGGTCCTGGGAATTGATCTGTGATCCTCTCCACACTCTGCATCCCTCTCTACAGCCTCAGTACATCTTAGTAAGAGTCATTTGCTGGGCCTGGGGATGTAGCTCAGTGATACAGAACTTGCCTTGCATGTACAAGCATCAGGGTTTGCTTCAACTGGCCACACCCACACAAGCAAAAAATAAAATAAAATAAAATTCCCCTTCCCAAAAGATAGAGTCTGAGAATATTAACTGGGTATTTGGGAAGCTTGAAGAGGCACATAACTTGCTCAGTTCATTTGTGTTTAATATAAATGGTATCGAGTGTTTACTACATACTAGGCAGTGAGGACACAAAGGACTGAGACGCATCCTTGGCTTCCCTTGGCTGGAGATGGAGGCTTTCATAACAAAAGAACAATATTAACGTGGTGGTGTCACCTGAGCTTATAGAATCTTATAAAAAACAACAACAACAAACAGATGTCATGATCTGGGTAGCTGTAGCAGGTTCTTTGGCAAGCAGAATGTCTTGCTCGGTTTCTGAAGGATGCAGAATGTTGGAGGGGTACTGTGCAAAGACACTAAGGTCTACTCCGGCAGGGTACCCACGGGGGGTTTAACATTGGATTCCTGGAATGGCAAGAATCTGCCAGCATGCACAGCCAAGATTCTCCACGTTATAATAAGAAATACATGCTGGAGCCAGACACATAAACACGGGGCGGGGGGCGTGTTGCTTGTTTTGTATGTATGCATGTAATGCCTGTCTTTACATGTGTGCCTGTGGATATGCACATACATGTGTGAGGTCATGTGTGTGGAGGCCACAGGCTGATGTCAGGAGCCTTCCACTGTTACTCTCCACCTTATTTTTTGAGACAGGATCTCACTGAACCCAGAGTTCACCAACTGAGCCACAGAGCTCCAGGGATCCAACTGTCTCTGCTCTCCTACCCCCAATATGGCAGGCATGAGACCATGCCTGACTTTTACATAGGTGCCAGAGACTTGAACTCAGGTCCTCATGTGCTGTGGGATGTTCTGTATGTCAAATGTGTTTGTTGCTCTGGTTGGTTAAAGTGCTGATTGGCCAGTAGCCAGGCAGGAAGGATAGTGTAGGTGGGACAAGGAAGAGGAGAATGCTGGGAAATGAAGGCTGGGGCAGAGAGAGATGCTGCCAGCCGCTGCCATGACAAGCAAGATGTGAGGTACTGGTAAGCCACGAGCCACATGGCAACTTACAGACTAACAGAAATGGGTTAATTTAAGATAGAAGAACTAGATACCAAGAAGCCTGCCACGGCCATACAGTTTAAACAATATAAGTCTCTGTGTGCTTACTTGGTTGGGTCTGAGCGACTGTGGGCCTGGTGGGTGAGAGAGATTTGTCCTGACTGTGGGCCAGGCAGGAAAACTCTAACTACACTCATGCCTGCAGAGCATATGCTTTACCAAGCTGATCCATCTCCCTACCTCCTAAATGTAGTTGTAACAGCATAAGGTTAGGAGTTCTCATCATTACATACGACTATTTTTGAAACTGTTTATTTTATAATCTATTTTTGATCTCGTTTTATTTCAAGACAGGGTCTTACTTTGTAGCCATGGCTGGCTTGGAACTCCCAGACCAGGCTGGCCTCAAACTCACAGAACTCCACCTGCCTCTGCCTCCTGGATTCTGGGACTAGAGGCATGTGCTGCCACACCAGCCTATTCTTGATCTTAAATTTGAAGTGACTCTCCCAAAGGAGTTTGGAGCCTTTTTCTAACAGAGATTTATAAACAGAATTTGACAGAATGGTTCCCCAAAAGGAGACAAAACTTTTACAGTCCCAGGATGCCCCTTTCTAGCCTGCTCTGCTGCTGGTCTAAGGAGCCAGGAGATGCAGCAGAGAAGTGTCCATTACATTCTCTGTATCATTTTCACCCAAATGACAGATTCCAACAACACAGCTGCAGGCTAGCTTCTGTGCTCTCCCTACATAGCACACACAAATGTGAGCAGACTCTGAATTAGATCACACTTCACTCCAGAACCGCCGACCCCTGAAGTCTATGAGGATAGTCTGGGTTGTTCCTCTTGGTTTGTTGGTGAATGCGCTCAAAGAAAAACAATATTGTGCTAATAAATCAACAAGGACAACTTAAGCCCAATAAAACAAGTCCCTTCTGGTTTCCATTATTATTATACTGACAGTAATCCTCCTTGCAAGTAAGGGTGGAGGGGGGCTCCGGGGGGCCTGTGTCACAGCACCCAGAACCCCATTCTCCCGAGTTCTCGCTGCTCTGGGGCTGTGAGGAGGCCGGTTGCCCTGGGATTTCAGAAGCTGTGGTGTTAGGAGGGCACTGTGCAGACTTCTTCTCTCACCCTCTGTCCAACATTTATTTCTCTGTAAACCTAAAGCCAGGTGGGATGTGCAGCAGAAACACAGTTGTTATTATCAACTGGCAACTTCAGAAATTATAAGGTGGTAAACATATTAATTTTTGAATGAAGGCCAGGGTTGAGAAATCACTTTGTCAATAATTCCAGCATTAGTATTACATATGCCAACTTTCTAATCATGAGGTCCACTCAATTCACTGAAATAATTCTTTCTCTACAACATGGAATATTATATTGATGCTATCTTTTCTGAGAATATTTAATTACATGCATAATAAAATTCCTCACTAGAATGTTAAATGATACATATAAGATATAAAACTATGTAATTATGGCCATATTTTTTAAGTGGGCACACAGAGAAGGAGAGGAAGGGAAGGCGGGGAAGAGAGAGGGCCAGGGAGAGGGTCAAACTACTAACGGTAGTTTTGGGAAGATAGAATTATCTTAGCACTTTCTTTCAGCTTCTGAAAGGAACATCTATCACTGTGTAAGGGAAATAGTCACAGCTTTTCCATGTTTCTAGTGTTGCTAACTGTCATTTTCACAGTAATATAAGATTCTATTAATTACTACTTTTTTGAGAGGAAAAGCAGATCATGTTGGGGTTTTATGTTTTGTTTTGTTTTTGTTTTTTGGCTTTTGGTTTTTTTTTTTTTTGAGACAGGGTTTCTCTGTGTAGTTTTGGTGCCTGTCCTGGATCTTGCTCTGTAGCCCAGGCTGGCCTTGAACTCACAGAGATCCACCTGGCTCTGCCTCCCAAGTGCTGGGATTAAAGGTATGCACCACCACCACCCATCTAGATGGTTTTACTGTTCTAGGTTGGGTATCTTTATCTAACATGCATAGGATCAGATTCCTAAGTTTTCAGATTATGTTGCATAGATTTGAGTGGCTGAGAGCCACAGGACCTGAAATTCCCAAAGCCTGAGGCTTTCCGAGCAGTGGGTCTGCATCCAGAAGACTATGGCTTTTGGAGTGCTTTGGATCTCAGGTTAGGAACGCTTACCCTGTTCCCTTCCACCCTGAATTAATTTCTGCCTAAAAATGTGGAGCTGCCAATGATCCAACCATGCTAAGCCCATTGCGGAGATACAGGCACAGGCATCAGTGTAGAACTTTCTCCCTGGCATCCTGCTTTACCAGCCCTTCAAAGCTCAGTGATGAGATGGAATAAACTGAGATGATGTACAGAGTTCCTGCACACTCAGGGCACCCAGAGAAATGTGCTGCTGCTGTATTCTCCCTCCTCCTCCACCCTTCCCCAGCCACCTGAGCACTCACAGCCTGCCAAAGGAACCAGCACAAGCAGACTGAACACTCCACCACTCCCTGCTCCCTTCAGCTTCCACAGCCTCAGGTGTGTGGTTCTCTCTTAGGAAGCTCCTTCGCATCCTTGGACTGTGACCAGCTTCCGTCTACCTACTTCATGTATCTAGCCTCTTGTGATATAAGCTGCTCTAATAAATCCCATATATACATAAACATAATATATATATCATGTACATCTTACGCACGCACGCATGCACGCACCCATGTGTGTGCGCACACCCACCTTCAGGCCCAGCCTCTTCAGAGCCCAATCTCCACCCTATCCAATTTATTACTGCAGTATTCTAAACGAATCAACCCAACAGCAAGGGTTAATTCCTCCCTGAGAGACAGCACTCTGCTGCACAGAGCATGGACTTTGGTGAGGCATGCAAACCACACTGACAGGTTGGGAAGGCTCAGGGCTGGCCGATTTCCTCAGCTTCCACAGCTGCAGAGCTGAGTGAACAGTGGCTTCTGTCTTTCAGCATTGTGATCATGCCACATTCCTGCGTGGCTACCCTCCCTCCGTGACCTGTTCCTTTGTGTTCTTTCTAGCTTTGTCTTATTAGGTTCTATAAAATTGGTGATATTCCAACGTTTTTGTGTCCTACAAAAATGGCAATAACTTTGGGGGTGTGTGCTCATCACATGTATTTATACATCTCCAAATAAATGTTTTACTAATAAAGCAGATATCTTAAAAATGATAGATATTCAAATGTGACTCAGTCTCTGGTCCTGGGTAAGTGTTACCTGCATTTATACCTACCTCATGTGGGGCACAGGGTTCTGGATTTTCAAAAAGCTGCTGGAATCATCATGAGCTTGCCAAACTTTACAAACCAGCAGCACAGAACCTCACACTGCATTCCTGCATCACAGCCCTGGCCTCTCCAAACACAACTTCCCCTGCCTTCCCTCTTAAGGGCAAACATTTGCTTCTCTATACTTCTCCTTAACTAACGATTGTATACGCTTCACATTGAGTTGAAAATGGAGGTCTGGGTTTGTAGGATATGAGCCACGCCAGCATAAAGGGTCACTTGGCCCTTGGAAGTTGGCATGCTTGCTTTACTATTATTTTAGGGCACAGGAAATATATTGGTAAGAACTTAAACTTTTTTTATATGAGTAAGAAGGAGAACCAGTCTGACAAAACTTGAAATAATTATGGGTAATTGTAAAGATATAGGGAGAAGACAAAGGCAGGATTGGAGAGCACCCACAGGGACCAACCCTACATCATGTGCAGCTTTAGTGTTTTGTTTTGTTTTTTCTAATGAGGATTCACTCTAGCACACTTCATGCAGAGGGATCAATGAAACTGAACGGGGATGCTTTGGAAAGAGCGTGGACGAGTCAGGACCATGAGGATAACGTAGTTAGGGAGTTTGAGACAGCTTGGGAATGAAGAAACAGCATGAGGAAATGTTATTCAATTAAATAATAATAAATTAATGATAATAACTATTATAATTATGAGACAAACTTTCACTATACATTATAGAATTGCCTCAAGCTCAATTCTGCTCAGAGTCTGAGTGTTGGGATTACGAAAGTGTGCAACAATGTCCAGATTATTCACATGAAATTTTGTAAAGGATAGCATTATTATAGACATAGTACCACTTAACATAAATGGAATATGGGCATGGAAAATTAATATAATCTAGTAAATAAATAATGCTCATTCTTCTGTTACCTAAAATCATCCAGCTATCTCTGCTTGGCCCTTCAGCTAAGGTCAAATATAAAATCATCTGGGTAGCATTCTGGGAAACATTTTAGTTAACTTGTATCCTTTATATTTCATATGATCCATTACAGGTCCAGAGAGGTAAAGAGAGCTGCCTAAGGTTACACAGTTGGAATTCCCAGCTTTGGAATTCTTCCTGCATGGCAGCAATGTAGGCAGGTACCAGAACCCACACTGGCCTCAGCGCAGAAATCCTTTCATCTCAGGGGACTCTGGCCACACTCCCTTCTGCAGCTCCTCAGCGACCTAACATCAAGTACTCCAGCTTCCCTGTGCTGAGGTAACTGCTAAAGGAGCCTGAAGGCGAATTAGCAAACATCGATTTTGGTTTCTCCCTCTAGACTCTAACGTGAGAAATTAAATCAAGCAAAATGAGAACACCCTAGGTGCTGTGGCAAGAGAGCCTGGCCAGATCCACCACTGCGTGAGAAGCGGATACCCAGTGCCCCTCTGTGCTCACTAGGCTACACTGGAACACAAACTCTAACCATGGAAATGGTCTGAGTCTTGCAGACCCTTTCACTCCCAGCAAGGCACGATTGCCACAACATGGCCGCCTTTGCAAACGTGGTAACCCAGTATGTGGTGCCTAAGGCAGCTAAGGTCAAGATTTTTATCCTTTTTTGAGGCTCCACTCATACAATTGGAGAGTTTTGGAGTAATTTACCGTCAGGGATTTCTTTTCTAAATTGCACTCAGAAGTCTGGGTGGAAGTGGCTTTGAGATTATAATATGGTTGAAAACAAGCACACTGCTTATGTGCTTTAAATACCAAGTCACAGTTTCTTGAATGCTACTTTTCATATTTTGCAACAATTGAGAACTCCATCATCTTTCACTATTGGGATATTATACAGCAGGCTGGGAAGATGTGATAGGGTTTGGGGAAAGCAAGGAGACCCCAATTCGTCTCCACCCTTTCCCTTGCAGAGACAGTCCATTTAGCATATGCAGTCTGGGTACTGTAAGAAATTTGCATTAGACACAAACCATTTTATCAAAACTACAAACTTTAAGCCCATGGCTCCAGGAGGGCAGGGACATTGTCTCTGTGAACACCCTTGCACCCAGCACCATGTCAGCTCCGTACAAAGCACTAAATGCTTGCTACATAGATGGATGGGTGGATGCTGGATGGCTGGGTGTGAATAAGAAATATTTGGCCAAACATAGCTTTATAGAAAAACCATTCTTTCAGTAGACAAAAGTGGATTAGGACATTGAGTTCCAGCAATAATTGAGTTCTGTTTCCTAGAAGGTCAGTGTCAGTGAGGGTGACACAGAGGACACTGTTTGTTAGGTGGCTGCCAGTTTCAGGGGAAAAAATACCTGAGATGACCTACTGGAACGAGGAGGGACTGGTTAGGTTTATGGTCTCAGAAGTCACAGTCCAAGGTCACTTGGCCCAGTTGTTAGGAACCACATGAGGGAGGATATCCTGTTGTGGGTAAGAGATGGCAGAAGAAAGCCAGCCACTCATCTCACAGGAGCCAAGAAACAGACATCCTCTTCCTAGTGAATTAAAGATCTCACCACCTCCCAATAGTGCCACAGGCTGGTGCCTAAGCTATTAGTACAGAGCATCTGGGGGATATTTTAGACCCAAATCAAAATACCACATTCTCCTAGTTAGCCATTTCCTGTCCATAATCTTGTGATTCATACAGACTTCAACTACAGAAGGAATGTCTATATGTTTCTTTTTTTTTTTTTACTTTAATTCCTCAATTTTAAAGTAGAGACAGGGGTATTTATATCCATCTATGTATCAAGAGCATTTTCGTCCTCATACAAACCCAGGCCTGGGGTTAGACCTACTTTCCGGCTAAGTACTTTGAGGTTTCAAAAAAAGAAAGAAAATGGAGTAACTTAGCCAGGATCAAATGGATTTTTAAACCAACACTCTTAAGCACCTTGCCAGTGCTATTAAGGTATACACCAAGTGGTAGATGTCAGTTATGAATGCTATTGAACTTCCTGTACATGTGTTATAACTGAAAGCAAGGGGAAAAACAGCGTGTGTGTGTGTGTGTGTGTGTGTGTGTGTGTGTGTGTGTTTAGGAGAGAAAAAAGAAAAAAACCAATTTGGGAATACATCTAATTAGGTGCTTGCACATTTTATCCCACTTCTCAAAAGCCAATTAACTGCAGGAATGGTTTTTATAGCTGTGAACACACCTAGCTGTATCAGTCAGCCTTTAACCCACAGCTGTGATTATCTGTAGTTATATCGTGATTATTTTTTTACTTCTTAAAAATATAACCATATCTGCCCACTGTAACCATTCTCAAGACACAGATGCAAACTTAACAGCAGACCTTTCCAGGTCAGCAGAGAGAGCAACGTGAGGAACCCGAAGCTGGCCTTCTGTCCCTGAGGAACTCATTTTAAATGCCTGGACAGCATGTGGGTGTTCTTTCGCTTGCCAATCCCTGCTGATTGATTGCAGCTGCCGAGAGTCTTTGTGGCAGATTCCCAGCCTGCCTCTAGGTTTCATGGGTGGGTCCTGTGGTAAACTGATATGTCTGCTCAGGGCACACAGTATGGACACCATTAGTGCAATAACACTGAGTGCATATTCACATCCTAATTCTCTTCTTCACATGAAGGCTTGGAAACCTTTACACTGACCAGAGAAACCCAGCCTGAACTCAAGATGGAGACTGGATTTTGAGAAGGGAAGGTGGACTTAGCCAGAAGGGCATTCAGACAGTATGCCAGTGGTCATTGCCTAGCCTCTTGGCCAGGACTAATAAATTCTGTTGGTGGACTCCGCATGTGGTACAGTAGTAGTGCATGTGTTTAGCACATGTGAGGCCCTGATCTTAATTCTCAGCACCACACACACAATAAAAACCAAATTAATCCTATTGGTAGTTATCAGTAGCCGGTTATTCTAGCAAAGCCCGAATCCCTCCGCACAGAGGTCTGATAGGATCTGATTGGATAGAACTCTGAGTGAAGCTGACTAGGGCACAGCTAGTTTTTTCTATAGGAAATTTGCTGACAGGCCTCCTGTGGGAAACTAAAAGCGTGAAATGCTTTTCACTCCAATGAATGGTGTTCCACATGACACAGGATCGAGCCTTCAGAAGCCTGCAGGCTGTAGAAAGTACCTTCACACTCGCCACTAAATAAGCTCCAAGTGTCCCTCTGTGTCACCTTGGCAGCTTCCTGGGACCTTTCTTAGGCAGTTCAATAAAAGGAAGACCTATCGGGAGTCCAGGAGTTATCCTCACACTGAAGAGCTGGATTATTTTGCAGATTTCTGATGGGTATTCTGACCTGGATCGTCTCTGACACGCCTCTATGAGCCTCTGACACCTTATATAATTTATAATACTGCATTTCCTTAGCAGCAGGTGACAGAGATCAAAGATGGCCCCGATTAGTGACACTACCCACACACCTTGCAAATGGCAACATCTCTACACACCCTTTTCTGGCCTTGTTATTTTCTGGGATATCTGACCTAAATCAAATTCAGCACACCGTGGCACACCATTTAAATGGCAAGACTGTCAAAACCCATCTCCCTTCACCCTGCCCTGCAATTTCTTCCTTAGATGGTAAGTTTTCCTGACCACTGCTATTATTTCTGTTGCAAGTGAAAATAAGATTGGTCACTGAGGCTCACTGAGTAAACATCCCTGACATTTACCTTAGCACATCCAGAAAGCTCAGCGCACCACATGTCTCTGAGGACAGGGAGGAAAAGCAACCTTCAGTAAATCTTCCTGGTATAAAAGGGCAAATGATTTTGTTAAGGAGGCACAAAGTCTAAGGTGTGCTATGGTAGGGCCAACCACAGGAAACTGCCATACTTCAAGGACGATTCTATTTCCCCCTTGGAAATTGGGTTTCAATACAAGAAGGCAGAGTCATAACCAGCCCAAGAAAGTAGCAGTACGTAGTCAATAACTATCAAACAGATGGAGGAAAGCTTCTGCAGTAAGCATATTCCTTCATGACAACGCCTTGACAGGGAAACAGAGGCATAGAAGGCAGATCTGAATTCAAATCCTGCCTCACACAGAGAAGAGCAGATCTGAATTCAGTTCTTACCTGCATTTCTTCTTTCTAATGTGTGACTCTACCAAATCTCTCCAGTTACAGGGCCTTAATTTCCTCGGGGGTGATTTGGGGATAAGGACCAGGGCCTGGCTTCTCAGAATCCACCTGAGAATAGTGGGCAGGATGGAGGCCTGTCCATGTGGAACCGTGTGGTATAGTATAGTGGTTGACAGAGCCCTGGATTGAGGAGGGCCAATACATGAGCAGTCTTGGCAGGACCAGGTGAATCACACTGTTGCTCTGGGTGACTCCTACAAAGTATGAGGTCCTCTCTTTAGTGACTCTATGGGTAAGACCTGAAGAAAAGGCTATTTTTTTTCTAGCAAATGGACAAACACATTCTAAGAGTCCATGGGCAGCTAACCAGTACCTACCATGTTAAGGGGAGCCATGATCTGTTTACAGACTTCAAAGCTCAGACACAGAGTGAGGTGAGCAAACAGTGGCAACTTTCAGAGCTCAGTCCCTCCTTTAGGCAGTGCGGGGTCCACACAAGAAACCAGCTCTCCACACTTCCCAGTTTCCACTGCAGCTCAGACACACCTCCTTCTGTCAGTACCGGGGGCGGGGGCTCTCCACCGGTGAGAGCTGGATAATGAGATGGAAGTGCAAGAGCTTGGGAAACTCACCCCTGGACTTGGGTCAAAGGGATGTGCACAGCCAGTGTCTCTTGCTCCTCTTACCTTAGCCTGGGCTGCTCACTCCTCCCTCTTCCAGTCCAGCTCTTTCCTTGTGAAGAGAGAGACACCACTGCACTGTCCTGCCCTCTCTCTTGGAACTCTGCTCTGCCATAACTTGGCCTTCTCTCACTCTAGCCTCATCCACTTTTTAGCCTCAGTCCACCAGTTCTGCCCACGACTGATGGCGCCTTCCTCTTACTGGGGACTTCGTCTTTCCCCAGCTCCCCAATTTCCCACTTCCTTCTGCTTCCCTAGCTAGGAAGGTGCAGGGAGACCCATACAAGATGGCCACTGTCATGCTACTTGAGAACAAATTCTGGAGAGGCTCACAATATGTATTTGTTGAATGAATGAATGAGTGAGGTCACTGAATGAAGAAAGAGACAACCAACCTATACAAAAGCCTTGACTGTTAATGGATATGACAACGAGGATTTATTTTAAATCTATAACTGTGCTGCAAAATTACCCTGCATCAATCAGATGGTGTTCTTAAGAATTCTATCTTAGGCTCCTATATCTCAAGTAATTATACTAAAATGGCGTTATTAGAGCTAGCTCAAGAAAATTATCCAGCAAATGAATGGGATTTAAAAAGAAAAAAAAAACATCTTAAAAGAGATTTCTAATTATATAGTTTAAAAAATTACCAGAGTTTCTGTCTGATGATGCCTTGCATTTCATGAAAAGTCTTAGAGAGCAGCACGCTTCATGACCCACATCCTCTCACCCAGCCAGCGATCTTGAGGTTATTGTGTGTGGTACTGCAGAATCACTAAGAGCTCAGGCTCCACTGTGCACATTAGCCAGCTGAGGTCCCTAGGCAAGTGCCTAGCCTCCCTAGGTCCCCATCGCTACAGCTCCTAAATGTGGATAACAGTGCCTAGCTGGAAGGGACTGGCAAGCATTCAAATGCATCATTCAGCATAGTGAACACTGAACAACTGTCAGCCACCATCTTGCCATCCTTCCACGGCACACAGATTTTCCATCAGGTCAGCTGAAGGGCGGCTGCAGTTTGCAATCTATCACCCTGCTGGGACATTTGCAAAATAAACTTCATTTGATGCTCCTGGCTTTGTTTGGTCTTTCCAAACTTCTTCCACTCTAAGGAAATGCTGATTAACCCAAAATGAAAGTCCAGTACATTCATCTATATTTATATAGACCGACACTTGTGCATACACATGTATGTAAGGCATTTGCATTGTGCTTATCTTCTCTATAAGACCTGGGGTTCCAATAGGAGGTGATGGGTGAAAAGGGCCAACATTTGTTGAGTATGCTCCAGATTCTGTTCTATGTGTTTAGCATTTAATGTTCACAGGAAACTTGCCTGGTGGTCAATATATCCTACTCATCTTTTACTCATCCAGTATTTGAAGAGTTATGTGGTACTTACTGAGGTAACTTTAAAAGGTATATAGCAGTTTAAAATGGAGAAAGTAGGGGGCACATTTATTTGTGTGTGAACTGAAGTGATGTTGGCTTATGCACTTCTGGATGAGAAAAGCCCTGCTTTATTACTGCACTGCCTTTAAGATTTCCTCAGTATCTGGTGACCAAGTCTGAAACTTGCCTAGTACCAGCAAAAACAAGTGGCTCCCCATGAGTACCATGGGAGCCGAGTGGGGGGCATGCTCTCACTCACTTCTGTTCAGATCTCTATAAACTGGGTTCGGTTCTCAGCCTTCCTCTTGCACAAAGGATGTACTTTGAAGATGTTCGTGCACAACGGAAGTGATCTTTGTGGTGTTTTATTTTAAACAGAAAATGTAAGGACCCACTGCTCCTTTGTGTCCCCTTTTTTCCTTCTCATCTCAGCATTTCTACTGGTGTATTCAGTGACGGACAGTAGACAGCCATATTGTGGAGTCAGTGGTTCTGCCCCTTGACACGATGCACTTTAGCAACAGGTGCTATTGTTCTATGGTTCTATGGCAGAATGCTCTATCCCAGTGCCAAAGGTTTAGGTTAGAGTATGTAACTCAGGACTCCTGCATTTCTGCTCTTTTAAAAAATGGCACTTGAAAAGTCTATCCTTAGCAGGATTGCCCATCTTTAGCAGGGAATCCATGCTGCTCTTTTTTGAAGCAAAAAATGAAAATGGACAAGCAGAAAATACCTGGTTCAATTGTTGAAGAATGGGGGCTTGTTTCATGGCTTTTGTATAGAATCGAATGCACATTGAGACATGATGGACATAATGCATTGTGTAGCTACAGTTTTATGAAAACTCAGTCTTGTAGCTCTTTTTCAGATCTTCAATTGTTTCTTAAAAAAAACAACAACAACAACAACAACAACAACAAAAAAAACCTCTCTCCTCCCCAATTTCCCAGCAGTATGACTCGAAGTAAGCTGCTTTGCCTCGGTGTCTCTGCAAACCAATTCCTCTGAAGGTGAAACAAGATTGAGAATAGTGGCAATCATAATGGAAACAGTATAGTACCACAGGCAATGATTATAAAGCAGAGAGGCTATATATTAAAGGCTTAAAATACTGTTGGGTATACTGTAGGTATTCTTGTTAGTTTTAGTTAATTTACTACATCCATTTTAAAGGGGGAAGGAATATCCTTTCTATGAAGTAAAGTCAATTCTGTTCGTTCTAAATACAAGCAAACAAAGGTCCTTTTTCATTTGCTGCCTAAAAAGTAAAAGGCTAAAGCTTGACTAGATATGAAAATCTGAGTCACTCAAAGAACAGCAAAGAGGACGAAGGGGCCACCATTTGGTGCCCAGGAGTAATTAGGCATTACTTACCTATAATATCCAGAGGAACCTTTAAATAACTTAGCATACACCTATGAGTTACAGAACATGGACAAAATGCATGGGAAGAGCAGAGCTAGTGCAGTCCAGCAGAATGGCTGCCCACTTGTTTATTCATGATTTACATTTGTTCACTCAATAACCATGCTGAACATCATCTGTATATGACTTCACTCTTCTAGTTTCTGGAAACCCAGCAGTGAATAAAACAAGATCCTTGTCCCCTGGAGAGCTGGCATTCTTGCCTGACGGAGGTAGCT
Organism: Onychomys torridus; assembly: GCF_903995425.1. Lineage (NCBI taxonomy): Eukaryota > Metazoa > Chordata > Mammalia > Rodentia > Cricetidae > Onychomys > Onychomys torridus. Next base: position 142,221,997 of record NC_050443.1, on the reverse strand, counting down.
AGCAAATGATTGCATATATAGTATGTTAGGCAGTGTATCTAATTACTAAATCTGTGTTTGCCAAATTATCTTAACAAACTAAAATTAGAGCAGAAATACTTAAAGTTGCTGCACTGTAATCATCTGTTGGGTCAGTTAGCTTAGTGATTCTATACCCCACAAGGACCCTCTGAATGAAGGCTGAAGAGGTAACAGCACAAGAGGAGGGTGCTCACTAGATTCCTTTACTCCTGTCAGGGATGATGGTTAGCCTAGGCCAAAATTCCCTGGAGAAGGGAGCATTTCAGAGACCTATCCAGACCTAGCTCTCTGTCACAGTTTCTGCACCTCTCCCCTGGCCATGGTGAGTCCATCCAGTCCCATATGCAGGTTAGCAAGGCCAGGGCCTCCCAACTTGGTCATGGCATGTGCTAGAGGGATGGAACTTTGGAGCTTTGGTCTCTGCTGTGGTTTGAAATTGAAATGTTTCTCACAGTCTCGAATGTTGAATGATGCCTGGTTCTCAGCTGGTTGTACTATTTTGACAGATTTTGGAAACTTGAAGTGGGACCAAGTCAGAGAAGTATGCCATCTTCCCCTTGGTCCCTTCTGCATTCACTTCTCTGTGCCTCCTGTCCACCCTGAGGTGAAGAGGCTCCTGTGGCACACAATCCCACCACCATGAGGTTCTAACTTCCCAAGGGGCCTAGCAACACAGAGCAAAGTGGCCACTCTGAAACTGTGAACTGACATAGCTCCTTCTCAGTTTGTGTTATATCTTTCAGGCATTTTGTTACAGTGCCAAGAAAATTAACTAATAGAGTCTGACATCCTGGAAGCAGTATCCATACCTCTTCCACCTTCTCTGAATTCACCACTATGAAAAGTGGACTTCCATCTCTTTCTGAGGCTTGGGTGTCTACCAATGACTCACTTCTGGTGGTGAGATCCCTGTTTTTTGTCTACTGGAGGTTGCTCTCCGCTTGCTTATTTCTTATTTATCCCATCATAGACCCAAATCTGTCTCTCTCATAGCCACAGAGTGGGTCATTCTACCTGTTGTCACACTTGATCAGCATTTTCAAAGTGGGTTTGTTTCTGGGTTGCCCACTGATGTATATGCCTGCCTTGTTACTTCAGGGTAGAAGCCTACCACAATAACCAGTTGCATGGCTCAAGACTTTGCTCTTATGCATGGGCAGTTGGTCATCATGTGCCCTCCTACACAGTGTGACCCTGAAAACCGCGGGTCAGCATGTTTCTGGAACTCCACCACTGAAGTTGTTACCAACACGCATAAACTATAGGAGGGACAATTTGACCTCTCCTAGACTTCAGACAGAATCGGCCATAACTGTATCCTATGCTCCAAATACAAACTCTTATTTTCAAACATCTGTGTTGATATTTGTTTGATGATTTTTATCTCTCTCCTTGTGTTTGCCAGCTTTCCCTTATTGTAACAAATCCCCAAGACAGCCAAGTTATAAAAAGAAAAAGTTCCCCCTGGCTCCTGTATTTTGGAGTTTCAGTCTGTGTTTGCTTTTGGACTGTGATGACAGAGTATATCATAACAGAGAAACTATGAGAAACAACAGTTCTCACCTTGTAGCCAGGCAGTGAGTGATACAAGAAGACAATAGCCAAAAACGTCTCCTTCCAGGGTACATTCCTGTGACTTAAAACTGCCTACAAGTCCTCACCTCTTAAAAAGTGAGTCACACTGAAGACTAAGCCTTTGACACATGGGCCTTTGAGGGACATTTGAGATCCAAACTCTGAAAACTCCACAGGGGTACAAACTGTGTTTGGTTTGACCAAATTATATCTGCTAAACTTCATACAGGGCTGATCATCACAAGCGTCAACTCAATTTGGTTTTATTGCTTTACCAAAGTGACTTCTGGTTGGTGGATACAAGGATCTTCCCAGATTCAGTCCATCCCTTAACTGAAATCATGGCAAACTGGCTCCTATGTGGATCATCTTAATCTCAGAATGTTCAGTATCTTCTCAATGGGCACAACCTAGTGTTCTTTGCAGGGCCATTCTGCCCTTGTGAGGTTTTTGATGGTGACCGTTTCTTTAGCATGATGCTTATTTTTCTGCCCCAGAGGAATGAACAGTTGCTATCTTCTTCATTTCTCAATAAAGCTTCCATATCATTTTGTCCTCATTCCCTAATGCCCTCTCAAGCTGTTCTAGGCATCCAACTACCTCCGACTCATTTGACTTCATCTCTTGGGCTCTGGATACTTCCTGGCCATCATCATCATTCTGGATGATGTCAAAATAAATGTGACTCCGATCTTGAATTTATCTCCTTCAAAGAGATTGGTCTTCCATTATTTCAGTTACTGTATATCACCCTAAAACTTCATTTGAATTTTCTATGAATTCTGTAGAGGTAAGTTGAGTTTATTTAATGGAAGTCTCAGCTGCTTGTTACAACTAGCAACTCATATGGTACTTGTTACTTTACTAGAATGAAGCCAGACAGGTTTCTCCCTAATTAAAGGAAATTCAGGCTAAAGCAAAACAAAACAAAGAACCAAGAATTTCTATGAACTTTCTAATACAATTGTGGCTATACAGGATGCTTCTGGTAGAGGCCAGTGCTTCTAGGAGTCATTTAAGAAGAAAATGTGGTCCTGAGAAGTACTAACTTGGAGAGTGTTTGGAGTTGTTTATAGTTAGATAATAAGTCATAGAAGCTGTAATCTTATTTCCAAACACTGTCACCATTGACCTGTTTCCAGTGGGAGTCCTTTCATGGTCAGCTTCTACCTCACTGTTGATCCAATATGGTTCCCATGGCTCCTCCCAGCACATCCCTCAAGTTCAAAGACGGAGAACCAACATTGGTCTGAGGTCATCAACAGGCCACATGCTCTTTGTAGTAGTAAGTGGCTCTGTGATGGAACAAAGACCTAACTGCTAAGTCAATAGACTTCTATTGTAGTCCTCAGATGATTATCACCACTCACTGTATGTAGAAACACAAAGAGAGGACAACCTCCCTGAGAATGTGGGCAGTAAAAGGGAAACCTGAGATGGAGAGAGAAAACTGGGGAGTCTGGAGTCACTAAGCATCTGGATGAAGTCACACACTTAAGTGGAAGTCAGTGATACGCTCATCATCCTGATTTTTCTTCCTGAGCAAAAATATTTCCTGGACTTCTTTACAGGTCTATGAGAATGAACTTTAGCTCAAAGATTATACAGAAGTAAGGTAAGCAATTTCCAGGACCTTTCCCTAAACACAGTCTTTGAGGTCTTCCATTTTCCTGACCCCATAAAGTACCCCTGAAGAGGTTCCAAAATAAATCAAAGGAATGGAAGAAATTAGAATAGCAGTGAGGAAATCCTCTTTATAAAAGTGACATTTGAACAGAGACCTGATTTGCAAAACTGAGAAAGCAACAGAGCTGAGAAAGAATACTTTCAATAGATAAAAACTGAATGCAGAGATCATTAGGCAAGAACGCGCTTGACACCCTGGGTCAATCAGATGGGAGCGTTATTGGAGCTTTGGAATAGCAGGAGAATGAAAGGTCCAGTGTTCTAGGTTGGACTCGATACCTTGACCACAGTCTTAATAGTGGAGACAGAGAGGAAGGGGGGTGATTTTACAACATAAATTTGCTGGTTGACTGCAAGTTAGGGACGTGGTAAAGGGAAGAAATCAACAATGTCTCCTAAGTTGTTGATTTGAGTGACTTAGAGAAGCTGATATGGTGTGACTCTAAACCCCCTCCATTAGTTCATGATTGGAATGCTTCATCGACAAAGTTTGTTACTATTTTGACAGCTACAGAGCCTTTGAAGGTTTTCTCAGCTGGTAGGTCACTGAAGGTTCTAATCACCTTTGTTTCTGGCTTGCATTCTCAGCTTTCTGGTCCACTAAGATGGAACAAATTTCTACCACCTGCTCCTTCTGCCATGAACTCTACTAGGCCTTTCCACCCACAATGGATTAAAACTCCTCAACCTTAAGGGAAAGATTCCCTTAAGCTATTTCTGCCATCAGTTACAATGATGAAAAGTAAAAAAATAGATATTAATACCATTTAATCAGATGGTAAGATAAGACTAGTCCCAGTTTTGGGAAGTAAACAATCAGGACTTCCAAATTTGGACATGTTAAGGTTGACCTGACTACTAAGGGTCCACGTGCAGATGTCAACACAGACCTCAATGTTTATATGTTAGAGCTTACTAGCTCCAGATCATGATGAGGATGATGATGGCGGTGGTGATGATGATGGCAGCTAATATTCACTGAGCATGTGTGAAATAACTGGCATTGTTGAGGTGCCTTACACAGACTGTCTCATTAACTCTCATGATGTGCCTGTCAACTAGCACCTTAGTTTACACACAATGAAACCTTGTCAATGGTAACGTGTTTACTAAAGACATAGAAGAGTTCTACTTTCTATGACATGAGACCTTATTGCATGCAAGGTGCTTGGGGGAAGGACTGGATCCCTTCCCTCTCTGCATCTCCAAAGTACTGGGCAGAATGTTGTATACTTAGAAGGTACTCGGTCATCACTGTTTGATTCCATGCTTCTTGGAAGAGAATGAGGGTCCTGAAGTCATTCACACTGATCTCTTTTCTCTGTTCTCTCACCTCTTTATTCATCAGCTCCTTGTAGTAAGGGACTTCCAACCCAATACCTCACTTCCCCTTCCACATGAAGTTAGAGAACCATCCAGAGGCATATATTCTGTTTGTTATTAGAGGTTTGAAGCACGAAATTGTGAGGTGGGGGGTCTCAGTCCACAGCTTTCATTCAGTGCCTCATTTGTTCTGTGGCTTTTGACTGGGCCTTCAAGGTCACTGAGATAGTGGTTAATAAAGTTAGAATTCATTCTATGTACTATGCTTTCATCCCCCAACTTGTAGAGTTTCCAAAAATTGCTGCAATCGTGAGCAGGAACTGACTAAATCATTCAAGCAATTCAAACTAGAGCTTTTCTATTTCTCTCTGGCCAAACGTTTTAGGTCAATCTTTAACTCTATGAAACAGAAATAGAGAAAGAATAATTCAATACACACTCACATCTTCTACTGCAATTTTAAGAGAAATGAGGTTCTGGGGGGAAGAAAGGTAAAATCAGTCTGTTTTTCAGTAGGGGATCACTAGAAGTGGAGTGGTAACAGGTCTCTCAGGAGAGGGCCACAGAACTGCTATGGTAGGTGCAGTGCACTGAGCGGCCCCTGCTGCTCATCCCCACAATGTCCTCCTCCTTCTCCCCTACTCTCACCCTTCTGGTCTTTTCAGCCTCCCTTGCTACTCCTAAGAAGGCCAAGTGCACTTCTACTGGGTCTCTATCCCTGTGGGAGTCCCCGTCTTAATGATTTTAAATTATAAACGATGCTACCAATGAATCCCCTTCCCAGATTAGGGGTTCTTCATGGAGAGAGGTCACATGTAGCTTATCTTAGAAAGCCTAAGGTTTAGTCCAGGTCCTGGCAGATTCAGTGTGGCTAAAATAAATCACTGTTGAACCACATGGTGAGCAGGCTGGAAGATGTATGCTGTGACCAAAAGCCTTGGTTTTAGTTTAGGCTTTCGGGGAGCTCCTTATACACCTCAGAACAAGCCCTTCACCCTCTGTAGATCTATTGCTTCATCAGCTAAAATCAGGGATGGACTAACCCAGCTCTGCAGGGCTCTCAGTTTTAGCATCGACAGTGTGTGGGTGTAGATGAATAATCAAGCGAGGAGAATGCATTTACAAAGGCCAGTTCTACAAGGTCCTTGACTATTGGTGAAATTATTAAGGCCACTCCACGTAGTTAAAAGGGAGGTTTATTTTGTGGGGTGACTTACAAGTGAAGGGATAGGTAGGTTGCAGGGTCTGGGAAAGGTGTGGTGCAGTCCGGCAGTGTTCTCTGGAGAACTCTGCTTGGTCTACCTTCAGCGTCCAAGGTCCAGGAACCAAGAGAGCCTGCGCATCCAGTTCTCGGGTCTTCAGTCTCCTCTCTCTGCCCTGCCTTGTAGGCGTGACCATTACCAAAGCCTCACTGGGGGTTGGAGCTTCCAGATCATAGCTGGAATGGCTACCCACTACAGGAGATGGCCATCACAGCTCTTCAATTAGACCACATCTCTTCCTAAATGACCTCCAAAGGATGCTGAAACCAGGAACAGGAACAATCACTCTGGACCCCCAGGCAGATAATCGACTCTTAATTTCTAATAGCTGTGTCGGTCTTCCCATCCAACTGCATACACTGCACTTTCCCGACTTTTCATGCCTGGCTTCCCTAGGATGGGACTAGGCAAGGGTCATGGCAAACCATCCAGTGATAGAGGTGTTCTGCTGCCTGGCATAGGTGGCAGACAGCTTGACAGTCCTGAGACCATTGTGCACATTTTCATCTCCACCTGCTTCTGAATTCAACATTAAGACCAAAGTCCTAAGAGAAAGCTGATGGCTTTCAGTGTGACATTTCTTAATTATTATTATTATTATTATTATTATTATTATTATTATTATTATTATAAACTGTCCCATTTAAAGGTTGAACAGAAACCCTCATTCTCTCTACATCTCATGGTCACAAGATTTTATGATGTCTTTTCTTTTATAAATCACAAACTCACAATATTAAATAAAAAAGAAAAAGAAATCCTCCCCCCTCTCTCTGCGTATGTTCATGTCTGGATGTGTGCATGCCATGATGTTTGTGTGGAAGCCCCTTTCAACCTTGTTTGAGGCAGTTTCTCTTGTTCATCACTACACAAACCAGGATGAAGAACCTGTGAGAATCTGAAAATTCTCCTCTCTCTTCCTCCCATCTCATACTGGGACTGTTGACATTATTGATGTATGCCACCATGCCCAGCTCTACATGGATTCAAACTCAAGTCCTCATATTTGTGTGCCAAGTGCTTTACCCATGGAGCCATCCTCAGCCCTTCATATTATTAACAATAAAATTTTCCTGAGTCTGAAATCTGGAAAAATACATGTGTATACACACACATATCTATATACATGTACACACATATATGTACACACATGTATATGTGTGTGTGTGTGTATCCAATAGTAGGAACTGAGGTTTTTGTGTACAGATAGGACTATAGAAGACTAGTCAGTCACTCAACTACTTTAATTACTACTGTGAGAAGGGCCCAGCCCTTGGCTTTCCAATGTCCATTCCTCATAATATCATATTGTTTTCCAAAGATAATATGTTTAAAATACAAGACCATGAGCCTGAATTTATGCAACATTTGCCCTTTGAAAGTCAAACAGAAATACGATTTCTTTCTCCTTATCAGAATATTTGAAGAGTGACAGAAATATACCTACACTCGTCTGGGTCTATTTACTTATAATCTCTGGGAAGCATGGCATTTTTGCTTCAAGAATTGGTTTTTAAATCAGCAACTAGACTATCGTGCAGATATGATATTAAGCAGCTCTGTTGAGGAAGATGCAGTGTACAATTAATTCCTCATCCTCACCAGCAAATCCTGATGTAATTAGAACCATAAGAATTATCAGCAGCTATCAGTAAGGCGGTGGAGAAGGCAAAGGTGTGGGGAGCTTGCAGAGCTGAGGCTGGGGAAGCAGAGAAGGGCTGTAAGGTGAGGCAGGGAAAGGACAGGAGGTTGAAGTTGCCTGCTGCTCGCAGCTGGAAGCAAAGCATTATTTTTATGCACCAGTTTGGAAAACAATGGAGCAGAAGACAAAGGTCTGGCCATTTGCTGAGTGGAAATTTCAAATGTGATAAATTCTTTCACACATCTACTGACTTTAATGAAACCCAAAGTAGATAAGAGAGCCAGGGTTTTTAAAATTAAGTCTAAATAACAAAATTGCTTTTCAAAATAGAGAGCTTTTTATCAGTTGTTTTCATCCCCGAAAGGATACACTGCTTATGAGCTTTGTTCGGGAAAGCTCTCTCTAATGACTTCTCTTGAATGACTTTCATGACCTGGGTCACCTGGCTTTTATTTAACTGTTCCCCAGAGGACTTACTACATCTGTATGTTGACAGTGTGGTTGGGTTTGGATTCTGTATGTGAACTTTATTTGTGTTGAGGAAGTCTCTGAGCTTGAGCTCTTTCTTCCCCTTGGCTTATCATGTCCTTGAGTTAACTACAGGCTGAGTCTTCTTCCTGCTGGTTCTGTCTATTCCTCACTTGGAATCAGCCTGTGGAATGACCTATGCCACATCATGGCTGCAGCATGGGAAGGGCCAAGCTTCCCAAACATTCATGTCCCAAAACTTCCCTGGGGGTGGAGAGTGGGGTCATAGTAATGATTATGATCCAGCCAATTTGGATAAACACTAAGTCTACATTTCTATTGGAGCCCCAAGTGGGATCAGTATTGCTGGCTACACATTATACTCTAAGTCCTCAAGAGCCAAGTGCATAATGAAGGCCCCACCTCTTCTGGTGGGTCAATATATCACAATAGTCTTGTGTGAACAGTCCTCTTTCTCCATCTGAGTTACTATTCCCCATGAAGGAGGTGATCAGAAGGAAAGTAGCTGCAGGATGTAAGAGAACCAGGGGGAGGAAGAAAGAATGACATATAATTACTGGATGATGTCATGAAGGGAGGGAGCTGAGGTTAGACTAATATAACTGGGCATACCTATGCTGTGATAATGTGACCATGTGTGATGAGAATACAGTCATATATTAGTCATACATTAATAACATGACTGAGGATTTCTAGTGATAATTTGGTATACATACTGACAGAAAAGTTCATCTGACTAGCTTCCCAAAGAGTTCTTGAACACCTTCTATGCAATAATTCCAGTTCTTTCTGATGAGTTGGCACTACCCAGACCAAGCACACCATGCTTTCTGTAGGAAGCAGTAGGCAAGAGCACTGTCCTCAAGTTTGCTAAGAGCCTAGAATCATGATTTGAGGATACTCACAGTATTAGGTAAAGACCTAATGTCTCTGTATAGAAATCTCTTTACCTGTAGTATGTGATATTAACATTAAAGTTTAGTTGTATGAATTAAACAAGAGATACAGAATGAAATACTTGATACAAAGGCTGGCACAAAGCAACCACTTGATTCATGACAAATGTTATGAGCACTATTAATAATAAGACACAGGTTCAAGATGGTGGGATGGCTCAGCAGGTAAAGGTGCTTGCTGCCAAGTCTAATCACCTGAGTTTGACCCCCATGGCACACATAGTAGACAGAGAGAACTGAGTCCTGTAATTGTCCTGACCTACACACACATACACACACACACACACACACACACACACACACACACACCTCACACTGTGACATGCCCCTCCTCTTCATCCATAAATAAATGTAAAAAACAAAAACCTACCCACACAGGGTTTGCACACACATAATGTTAAAGTTCACTTAAGATAATAACAATCCAGCACAAATGTAAAACTAACACTCAAATTCACTTCATACAAAAGCTGCCATGGAGTATTTGGGTATGTTCTTTGGTTTGAGGATTTTGTTTGTTTTATTTTTGAGACAAGGTCTCTGTGTAGCTCTAGATGTCCTGGAACTCTCTCTATAGACCAGGCTGGCCACGAACTCACAGAGATCTGCCTTCCTCTGCCTACTGAGTGCTGGGATTAAAGGCGTGTGCCATCATGCCTGGCTTTGTCCTGAGTTCTAATGGTGAATGTCACCCAAGCAGCCACCAGGCAAAGAAGAGTCAGGTGTTTGTTATCTTCAGTCTCCTTTCTTTTCTAGCTTGCCATCTGAGGGACTACGTGTTTATGGCACACTTCAGCTCCTACTTTTGATTCTCCATTGCAGAATCGCTGTTAGAATGGTAGACCACCGAGCCTAGACTGTTTACATTGTTCTCCAGTGATGATGTGTCTACCACTCTTTCAAGACCTATTGCAGCGGGTCATTAATTCATACACCACTTTATGCCCACTGGCTACAGTCTGAGGGTGGCTCCATATGCATTTACTGGTGATTATTTCTGTTCAGTTTCAAAGATATTATTTTTGTTTATGGCCTCACAGATCATTTTCCAGGTGGAGGAAGTTGATAACAATTCACCAAGCTGATGGTAAATCTGTCCATATCTAGGAGGTGTCCAGTGGGCTAGTATAAACAGGGTCAATCAGGAGGTCGAAACCCAAGGCAACCTTCAAGGGGAGCTTAGCCACTGCAGTGATCTGAGGACAGGTGACTCTGTTTACCAACAAGACCTAGGCTCTGGAAGGTACTGTCACAAACACCAGTTTGTTTGTTTGGGTTTTTTTTGTTCTGCCTGTGAGCTGCAGTGGGGTGGAGGAAGGCTGGGATGGGCAGGGGTAGGGGTGGGGTGCTTAAGACAACCCATCCAACCAGACTCCTTTCAACTATGTATACACTGGGTTTTGCTGACACTGGCTTTTGAAATCAACAACGTGGCACTCCTCTTTTTTTTTTTCCCTGCATCTATATTCTTCCATCCAATTTATCTCTTCACAGTGAGATTTCTCTGCAAGTAACCAAGACACCGAACTCACAGTGAATGAACGTTTATCTGTCGTTTACATAAAAATCCAGATTGAGCCTAGGGCAATAGCCCCAGCTTTGTGGAACCAAATAGCTTTAAGCTTTTTCCTCCGTTTTCTCCTAAATGCACTTTTCTTTCTCTCACAGTCTGAACTGGGACTCAGTCATACCCACAGTCTAAGCATTGCAAAGCACTGTGCACACCGCCTTTGGAGAAGACACCTAGAAGCTGCATTATTGTTTGCGATCCGTCGACAGAACTGCAAGCAGAATGAGAGACTCTTCCCGGTCCTGGTACACACCTCCAGCTAGTTACAGATGCTCTTGACTTATGGTGGGCCTGTCAGGAGGGGAAGCTCCATTCACTAAGGAGCATCTGCATTCACTCTCACAGCTGCAGGGCTGACTAGAAGCCGGGGTTCATTGCCGCTGCCCGGTATACAGAGAATGTTGTGCCACACATCTCAGTCCAGGCAAAGACCAAAATTCATACTTCAAAGTACAGTCCCCACTGGGTGTGTGCTACTTTTACACCAAGAAAAAGCTGAGAAACTGTAAGCATTGGAAGTGCATACTGGGACATATCCACCCTCTGATCTGAGAAGTCTACATACACAGAAGTAGACAGGGCTGGAGACATAGCTCATTCGATTAAATGTTTGCGCTGTAAATGGAAGGATCTGAGTTCGATCCCCAGAACCCATGTAACAAAAAGCTGGGTGTGGTGGTGTGCATTTGGAATCCTAGGCTGAGAAAGGTAGAGACATGAGGATCCCTGGGGTTTATTGCCAAGCCATTGGAGTCTAAGCAGTGAGCTGAGACCTGTCCCCCGCCTCCCCCAATGGATGACACCCGAGGAACAACAGGCAAGATGGACTTTTGGCCTGCATATGCATGCATCTATACATACATACCTGCACACACACAAACATGACTTCTCCACCAAAAGGAAATAGAGAAAAGACACTGAAAGACACAACCTAGCTTCCACTACAGACTGTATCCTCAGTCCGGTTGGCGGGGATAGTTGATGTTCTTGTCAGATTTCCACTGAGCTAGCAGATTAGGAGGGGCGCGTGGAGACACCTTGAGAAGAGACAAGTGAAGCGGCACTTGCTGCTGAGTTATGCGCAGAAGCTCTGAGCCACACATGGGAGACAGAGCAGATCTGTCTTTGCAGGGCAGCACAAACCTTGGCTATGGAGCAAGGGGTAAGTTACCTTTCTCATTCTGTCGAGACCTGGGAGGACAGGCCCAGGAAAGGCTCCTATCAACTCAGTCAAGCATTTTAGAAGACATTAGGAGTCAGAGCTTCATCGTGTGGAACTATGTTTGCTGAAGCTTATCTCGTGAGTGCAAGCAGTGAGGGCCAGAGCCCTTCCTCCAGCTCTTCTGGGCCTCTTTGGGGTGCAGAGGGGAGTAAAGAAGCAATATAAACTTCCCTCCAAGTCCTGGACCCTTGAATGGCCTACACCTAGTACATGATAAATGTGTATCTGCCAGCGAAAAAAAGGAAAAGATGAGGTTGGGGACTGTGCTCTCTCTAGGGGCGTCAACAAGATGGATTTCCATGTGAAGTGGGAATGAAGTTCATATGTCCAGGGAGAAGAGAGTATCTATGTGCTCAGGGACCATCTTACAACTCACTCCCAGTAGCCAGTTGCCCACCCAGAGTCTTCCAAGATTTCCTCCTAGTCCTGGTTGCTGTTTCTAGTTAACTGACCAAACCATCAAATTGTTAGCTCCCATCCTCAACCTTCCAACCTGCTCACCAGAGCTCTTTAAAAACAGATGGATTTTTGTTTATTATTTTACTCATGTACAGGTGTCTGTTTGTGGCTGTGTGTATATGAATGCAGGTGACCATGGAGGCCTGAGACATCGGATTCCCCGGAGTTACAGGCAGTTGTGAGCTGCCCGACATGGATGCTGGGAAGCAAACTCCGGGTCCTCCCCAGTAGCAGCACACGCTCTTAACCACTAAGCCACCTCTCCAGCCCCATCACCAGAGCTTACACCGGCTGGCAGAGTTGGGAATTTGTCAACTCCCATGGTCAAACCTTCCCAAAGTGCCCTGCTGATTTTCACCGAGACTCTTGGGATTCTGCTTTTCAACATTTCTTCAGGGAATTACTATGCAACCACACTCTTGGGGGGTCTGGCACCCCCAAAAGTTAGGAAGCAGCAGTCAAGGAAGGTGTAAGAGTGAGAGGGCTGAGGCGAGCTGCTTTTCAAGAGGTTCTGAGCTGGATCCACAATGGCCAAAGGCTCCCATTGCCCGGTAGCACGGCACACACTTCTCATCTGGTTACAGCCTCATGCAGTCCCAGGAGAGGAGACCAGGTCCCACACTGACCCCTGGCCTGTCTAGGGGGTCAGCAGCTCTGCTCTCCTTTCTTATCTGGTCTATGGTCTCCTTAGTTATGACCAGGATGGGGGGCACTCACCCGTGGTACTCTCAGCACCCCTTTCTCTGTCTTCATAGGAAGAGCACAGGCCGTGACCAGTAGCAGCTTCCTCCACTGCGGCCCAGGTAATTCTGTGAAGTAATATGGGGGGGGGAGCCCTACCTCAAGCCCGGCTTCGGGCTCTTATTAACGATGTGACCCTGGTCTTTGCTTCTTTTACTGTAGTGAAAAACAGCCCGAGGGCACAGTCGGAACCTTGTCCTATCGCTTCCAGCGATAGGCTGTAAACTGCCGGCAAGTTTCTTGACTGTTAGAATGGAAATGTGAAGCTGAGCATTGTGGAACTCGCAATCCCAGCCCTTTAGAGGTTAAGAGGCAAGAGGAACAGGAGTTTGAAGTCATCCTCAGTTACTTAGAGAGTTTGAGGCCAGCCCAGGCTCAAGGAAAAAACAAGTATTTTTTAATCCACCTTCTATGTCAGAATTGTGAGGATTAAGTGAGATATTTTTTTTAAAAAGGATGTGTTTATTTTTATTTTATGTGTATGAGTGTTTTGCCTGCATGTACGTATGTGTAGCACATGTGTCCCTGGTATCTATGGAGGTTAGGAGAGGATATCAGATTCCCTGGAACTGGAGTTCCAGACAGTTGTGAGCCACCATGTGGTTGCTGGGTCCCAAATCTGGGTCCTCTGCAAGAGCAGTAAGTATTCTTAACTGCTGAACCATCTCTCCAGCCCTGAAATATTTTTATAGGTATAGCACACTTCTCACATGGTAGAAAAAATATTGAATATTAACAATGTAATAAAAGCTTATATCTATATAAGTATCAGGTGTTCCTACTATAATTTTAAAGAAGAAAGGAAGGCTGCTGACCCAATGGGACTTGCAGAAGATTCACATACTTGAACAACTAGAAATGATACAAAGTATTGAGGCCGTTAGTTTAACTTAAACAGGATTTAATATGTACCTCTCAGAAACAGTTACAAACACACACACACAAATACACTCCAAGCCCAAAGGCTCAACCACCTTTTCTGATGAGAAACCCAGAATTCTATTCCTCTCACTAGAGTCCTTCTGCTACAGTAAGGGATTCTGTGTTGACACACAGCTGGACACAGTCTTCTCAGGCTAATTTCACAGCTGCTCCATGAGAGAAAAGATCATACCAGAAAACCAGCAGACATATAGGAAGACGGAGTTCTAAAACTCCACCTGACCTTGTATTGAGGAAGATGGAAAAAACAACCCACCCACCCTCACGGCCTCTGCCAACTGGAATGACTCAATACAACCACCTGTTGGCAATTATCAAGTGGGTAAATTACATGCATTCTGATAAATCCCTCCAGATTCGTTGTCACAGGCTGGCTAAATGTCTCCGGTGATGGCATTAATCTATTTTGACAGGTTTCACTCTGTGAAAGGTAACAGACTCATAAGGACTTTCACTGGATTTAACAGGAGCACAGAACAAAAGAGTTGGAAGGATGTGGATTAAGATGCCCCCTGACAGAGGTCTCTCTCTTTCCTCAGCTATTAAAAATTTCAAAGAGCACCACGTTGACCTCCTCCTCAACCTCAGCAGACAGGCACAAACAACAACAAAACTACCATCCCAGAGACTCCACTACATTTCCCTCTATCCCCAAACAGCTCGGGCTCCCCCAGATCACAATCTAGACACACAGAGACCTACAAGCCGTGCTTTGGGAGAAGCAATTATTTAGACTATTTTGGTATAGAAAAGCAATCATCAATTTACCCAAAATACAGAGTAATTAAACGTCAACTACAGCAGCACAGAAGGTGTAAGATGTATTCAATCTTTTTCTTTGCACATAAAAATGAGATATAGTTAACATTCCACAAAATTAGTCCATGCAGTGACCTGAACATGGAAGATGGCGTGCCAGGGAAGGAGAAGAGACCCAGACAAGAGGAGAAAAATGGAAGGCGGTAAGAGAGAGTAGACGGGGGGAGGGGGTATATGATGGAAGCCTGGTACAGCCATGAATAGACATTTCAGTTAAACCCATTACTTTGCACAGTTAACATGGCTGAATAATTGTAATAAAATACACCAGCAGACAAAAATCCTTTTAAATTATGAAATGGTGCCTAACAGAATGTTCAGAAATTTGTGCATTCATGACTATTATCTAATCCCAGTGGATTCTCACTGCAGTCAAAGAAATATAGTCACATTAGGAACCACTTTCCAGACTTTTCCTTCTCTCCAGTTGTCCACTTCTGGCCCCCATGGCATTCCCTTATTCTTAAAAATTTTGAGCACCAGGCATTGGTTTGAGTGCTGAAGGGCAGACAGCTGGATAAAACAGGCTTCAAGTAGAACTTCTAATTCCAGTGTCTGAATGCATCTCTCTCTCTCCTTCACACACACACACACACACACACACACACACACACACACTACCTCTTTAGTCACACAGAAATATATATGTAACAAGTGAGAACACAGTCAGGGATACCGGCACACTGTTCTACATTCCACAATTTTAGTTCTGATCAACTCAAGTCTGAAGACATTAAATGGAAAATTCCAGAAACACACAATTCATATGTTCTTGTTTGCCTGCACATGTGTGAGTGTTCACGCGTGGGTGAGTACATATACACATATGTGCATATGTATGCAGGAGCCAGAGGACAACCCCAAGTGTTGTTCTCATGAGCTGCCCCCCTTATTTTTTGAGACAGGGTCTCCCATTGGGACCTGAAAGCAGCCACGTAAGCTATGTTGGCTCACTGGCGAAAGCCCCAGCGATCCTGTCTCCACCCATCCAGCACTGGGACTGTAAGTAGGTACCATCGCATGTGGTGGCTTTTTCTGTGGGTGCTGGGAATTGAACTCAGGTCTTCATGCTTGTGCAGCAAACATGTCCTGACTGAGCCATTTCCTTAATCCCGCAATTCGTAAGTTTCCAACTGCATGCTATTCTGAGTGTCTGTCTGTCAGGTCCTTCCTGTGCTTCCAGGACATCCATGCTGAACGCACTGCCCTCCCATTAGACACTTTGTAGCCACCTAAACTAGCAGACCAACTGTCACAGTGTCCCAATATTTTCCTCATTACTCATCCATAGGCAGCGATGCTGGCAATTCGGACACACCAAGGAGAAGCAGGGTGGCGTTCCTCTAAGCAAAGGAGTAAGGGCTCTTAGGGGAAGAGGAACATCTGCACTGGAGGTTGCTAGGACCTATGCTAAGGGGGATTTTTGTTTCTTTTAATCCACGGAATTGTGAGGAAGACAAAAGAGGTCCCCACTAGTTTTGCTGTCACATTTTAAACTGTAGAAGTTAGGGCCGCTGCTGGGTAAATGCTGAGCATCCACCTCCCTCATCTCGCCTCAGCCCACGTCATCACAGCAAGACAGCAAGACGGACGCGGTGTTAAGACACCTTGGGAAGTAAGACATTACACTCACACAACTTTTCTTACAGTACTTTACTACATCTGCATTTTATCATTAGTCATTATTCTTAGACTTCCTGTGCCTAATGTATGAATTAAACTTTATCATAGGTTTGTATGCATAATAAAAAGCCTGGGCAGTGGCGGTGCATGCCTTTAATCCCAGCACTTGGGAGGCAGATGCAGGAGGATCTCTGTGAGTTCGAGGCCAGCCTGGCCTACAGAGCAAGTTCCAGGAAAGGCACCAAAACTATACAAAGAAACCCTGTCTCAGAAAAAAACAAAAAACAAAACAAATAAATAAATAATAATAAAAGATATCGTGTATATAGAGTTTAAAATTGCCTGTGTTTTCTGTCTTCCACTGTCTTCCCTCTTCAGCACCCCCCATGCACACACACACATGTACACATGCATGCACCCATGCACACATGCATACACATACACTATCATTACAATATATAAAACAGCTGATCATCTTTCTTAGCCTTTTCTGGAAAACACTAGTGGGAATTTCCCTCTTCTCTCCCCTTGGTCCTCTGGGAGGGCTGTGAGGGTCAGACCAAACGGCCACTGAGCAAGAGACGGGAATAAAATAGGCCTGGGCTATGGGCGATCGAGACTTTTGGCTGCAGAAAAAGCAGACATGCTCTCACATGTGCCCACAGGCCTCATGTGTATCCACAGGCCTCATGTGTGTCCACAGGCCTCACATTGTGTCCATAGGCCTTCCTCTACTGGATGTCATTAAGCCCAGTCACCAGATATATGTCTCATCTCTAATACCAAAAGAAGTTTCCAACAAAAGCAAAACTCACCTCCAAAAGAGCAGGGGATAGCCCAAACCTTTTGAGCCTGGCTTGGTCACAGCTGCATTTGTTTCAGGTGGGACAAGGCAGTACCATTTTGTTCTTTTAACATTTTGAAGGAAGAATATGTCTAAATCCTATATTCACTGGCCAAGATTTGCAAGCTCTGACCTCCTGGATGTCAAATGTTCTCCTCATCAGCTCAGAGTTTGCAAAAGGTTTTGCTGATGCCACGCAGCCATTCACTGCTCTGAAGTGACCGGCTTTCTGCCATTGTTGTTATATATTTTCAGAGAGTCTAAGAGAGGCATTACAAAAAAAAAAAATGTCTATTAGTATCGTATCTTTAGACACCCACTGGTTCAGCGAGAACCGAGGGTTAATGAGGAAAGTAACCGAAACAGCCTTGATTGGATCTAATAGGGCCAGAGGCCAAGTTCTGCTTAGCATTTACCATCAGAACAAGAGTGAAAGGGGGCTGTTAATAGAGAAGGTGAGGCATCAGTCATGAACCTGGGCAGTCCCAGACAAATGGGGGGAGATGAGTGGTCACCCCATGAGTGGCACCATCTGGGGGCTAGCAGAGAGCTGTGCCTCACTGCTGACCCTGAGCCTAGACTCTAGAGGGAAGCTCAAACACTGCAATGTTACACCACAGAACATGCTAATTATTTTACAGGGGTCATCTATTCTTCTAATCTCACGACAGGCTTAGGATGGCCTGAATACTCAAACCCTTACAAATCAAATGTTGAAGCGCTCTGTAGAGACATATAGAATGAGAAATATGTGACCAGTGTGAGTTAGGAGGAGGCTCCAGGGGACCATGAGTGTACATGGTCGTTCAGACGTGGGGAAATAGCAAGAATGGAAGAGTTTCCTGTACTTTCTCCCTTTAAAAATAATTATGAGGGCCAGGCACAGTAGCACGTGCCTGTGAACCCCCTCTGCCTGGGAGGAGAAGGAGGAGGATCAGATTTAAGGTCATCCTCAGTTGTCACTGTTCTGGTAGGAATGAAGATATTCTAAAGAGATTCCCATGGCTTTCCCTTTGGCTCTCAGGCTATTGAAGTAATGGAACCCCAGTAGTTTGGAAGTCCCTAAAAATCTCATGCTGGTAGAAGAGAAAAGGTGAAAACCTGGTGCCACATCCAGGGACGACTTTTCTCCTGCCAAGAGATTTTATACAGTTCTGACTTATCAGACCACCTTGTTGGAGAGACTGGAGCCTAGAAGGTGATGGCAATCCACCTTGCCGAGTTTATGCACACCTCTTGTCCTCTATTTCAACCTAAACTTCATGCTAGGGCCCTGGAAGATGAACAGGGGCAGGGGGACCAGATCTCTTCTCTCCTCTCCGTAATGTCTCCAAATGGTGCATCTCCTTTCTTAGTTCTTTGCCAACAGGTGTCTACCTATGGAGGATGGGTGGCTGAGCCTTGGTTCTTAGGGATTCCAGAGCACGACTCTGACTTTAGCTACTTAGTGACAAGGCTCCATGGTGAGTTCGAGGCTAGCCTGGGCTGTATAAGACTGTGTCTCAAAATTAGTCAATTAACTAAAGTAATTATAGGAAATAGATGCATGACATTTCTGTCATGAATAACATAAGGAGCATGATAGCTCACAAGTACAAAATATAAAAAGATCTGGGGGTAAAAACAGCTACATTTTCCCACATGGCTCTTTTTTTTTTTTTTTGGATAAATCAAGGATATAGCCATTTTTCTAAACTATTCATATATACAGAAAGAATTTTACCTTTAGGCAACATTTCTCTGGAGCAAGCATTTGCACTTGAATAATGATGCTGGCCTCCTTTACAGGAAAAGACATTTATTTCAGGCCTCCCAAGGGCTAGCAAAAAAGTTATTATTATTATCACAACACTATGACTGCCTTATGTTTAAAGCTCTTATAGTGCCATAAAATCAGCACAAATTTATAACTGATAATATAAACAAGGCCACAGAGCCAATAAAATCCAAATGAATTGCATTAATTCATGTAATTATATTGTGTTGAAATTAGATTCCTTACTGTGGCCTGGTTCTCCTGAGTTTGCACAGCCTGTTCTGCTGAATGGCATGCAGTGGCTCAGATTTCCACCTGCCTCTGCCTCCTCAGGCCCCAATGCAGCCTTCGATATCACCAATGCTTCCCCATGTTGTCTTCTGTCCTGGCTTCAGCTGGGAAGGTTCATTTGTGATTATATTCACCTCTGTCATTAGAGTTGATGAGTAATAAACAGAGTCCATTATTTGATGCCAGGGCACCAATGGCCATATGCCACTGTGGGCACTAAAACCTCACAGCAACATTCAGCTTTGAGATGGTCACTAGAGAGTCCAGAATATGCTCAAATCGAATTTGTTTCTAAATCCTCAAACTGAATTTCACTAAAATTATAAAGTCTGTGTAGTAAAAGATGTGAGTCTATTTTGTTGACTGTAGCATTTCTAGTACTTAGCAATGTACCTAGTATGTTGTAGCACACACTTTCTAACCTTGTATACATACACATTCATACACACATACATATACACATACTCCCCATAAATATACACACATAAATATATAATGCACACACATACATATACAATATACACATAAACATATATGCACACATTTACATGTATATGCATATATATACACATGCACACACAAACATGTGCACACATACATATATACATATACACATACTTTCACAGACTCGTTTTCAACAAACTAACGATTAAAGAATGGATGTGGATGGAAAATTCTCAAAGAGAACTCTTGTGACCATAAGAAATATGGTCCTCAGTCTACTGGGATCTGAAGGAACATAACAGGCCAAGAGTACTACCAATAGGTTTGACAGCTGTACACACTTAGAAAAGAAATCCAGTCTCATACTCACTAGACTTTATGTTCAAATCACCGTGGGAATGAAAAGCATCCATGTGCCAGCAACTCATTAGTCTTTTCCAAGAATATCAGAGCTACTCAAGGGAGAACCTTTGACCATCAGCAAAGAATCGCTTTCCCAGCCGCAGGCCCTGCTCCTCGCCTGGGCAGCACAGTGGAGCTGTCCCTGGTGGTGGAGGCTCTGGTGAGCTGGCCCTGAGGGTGTGAGAGTGTGAGAGCTGAAACTCCCCCCCCCCCTTCCTGGCTGCCATGTGGTGGTGAGGGCAAGGGAAAGATGCCCTCCTTCACTTGGCCCCACCTGTGTTGGGCGAGGGAGCTGACCCTCCCTTACCAGCTGCTGCACTTGGGAAGACAGTCCTGCATCTCACCTGGGCAGAACAGCAGAGCTGACCTCCTTATTGACAGGGTTATAGGTAAACCGCCTGAATTTGACCTTGGGAGTCTGCCCCTGCCCCTGGTCTGCCTTATGGTGACATGGGTCGGGGAGAGATGCCCTCCCTCCCCTGCCCCTCACCCCCTGCGGCTGGTGGGAGAGCTGGTCCAGAGTGGGAGAGCAGGCCCTGCCCCTTACCAGCTGCAGCACTCACAGGGAGAGTAGACTCTGCACCTCACCTGGGCAGCACAGTAGAGCTGGCCCTGCTGGACAGGTGTGGGAGAGCCAACCTGAGGGCATGAAAGCAGGAGAACCAGTCCCACCCTTGCTCATGGCTGCAAGGGGTGAGCTAGCCTGGACAATGCCAGAGGGCTCATTCTAGTTGTGAGGGTTGGGGGTGGAGGGGTGGGGAGCTGGTGGGCTGACCAACCCTCCAACTACCCAGGCTCAGAACCAGGGTTATGAGTTGGCCCACCCCAACATCCACCACATCTATGATCTACTGCAGGACCCAAAGCTACAGGAACTCTATGATACAGGGCAACAACAGAATATCCAAGAGGAGTCCCAGTGAGGGCCCAGTATCAGTAGTGTAGCAGAAATCAGAGGCCTTGAACCAGACCAATGACTCTTGTGCAATGAACACTTGCAAGCGAAGATATATGGATAAAAGGGTAAACTGTGTGATCCACTGTGTCACACTACAGCTTCCATGAGGAGATAGATCTTCCTTCCTTCCTTCCTTCCCTCCCTCCCTCTTTCATCCCTCCCTCCCTTTCTTCCTTCCTTCCTCCCTCCGTCCCTCCCTTCCTCCTCTCTCCCTCCTTCCTCCTTCCTCCCTCCCTCCCTCCTTTCTCCCTCCCTTCCTCCCTTCCTCCCTCCCTTCTTCCTTCCTTCCTTCCTTCCTCCTTCATTTCTTTCATTCTTTCTTCCTTTTCTCTTAAATTTTATTTTATTTTATTTGGGGTGGAGGTTGCAAGGGCAGAGAGCAGATAGGAAGGGACGAGGAGATAAACGGGATCAAGATGCATAATGTGAAAGACACAAAGAATAAATAAAAAGGAAGCTTTAAAAAAAAAAAGAATTGCTTTTGATCAGCAAAGCCCAGCATTATCAAACTGTGGTGCCATGGAGCAAAGGGGAAGTGGGTGAGAACATAACAAGAATGCACTGCCAACCCTGCCTAGCATCTGCAGCAGGCCAGCAGCACCACGCTGGGAACTCGATATCCCTTGCTTAAACTTCCAAGAATTCTGTGAGGTGACTTCATAGTAATTCTTATTTTTTCCCATTCTGTCTCTCATTTTCACCCCATCCACTTTGCGTGTGTGTGTGTGTGTGTGTGTGTGTGTGTGTGTCTGTGTGTCTGTGTGTCTGTGTGTCTGTGCGCATGCGCATGCACGCACATATATGTGCATGTGTAGGCAGATATATGTATGTGTGGGTGCATAGGGTGGGTGTGGAGGCCCAAAGCTTATTGTGGAATCATCCTCGATTGTTCTTCTACCTTATTCATTGAGGTCTCTCAGTCAAACCCAGACCTTACTGCTATGGCTAATCTCCCTGGACATCCGGCTTTGAGGATTGTCCTGTCTCCACCTTTCAAGGCTACAGTTACAGGTGGGTTCTGGGGATGGGAATCTCGGTCCTCATATTTAAGATGCGAACATTTTTAAACACTGAGCCATCACTCCAGCCCTGTGCTCCTTATTTTTTGACAAAGCAATCAATGCTGAAAAGTGAAGCAAACTAACCCTTAGGGAATGGGCAAGTTGAATCTTTTCCCAGTCCTCAGGCCACTACCTTGCCAAAAGAAGTGGCACATGGCATTGAGGGGACAGGGGAACAAGAGACGGCAGAGGATGATGACGTGGTCTCCTTGTCTTCCAGAGAAGTCCATGAAAAAGTGTAGACTATATGGTCCCATTTATGTCTAAGAAACACATCAGAATTTGGAAACTCCCATATTTTCAGGTTGAATTTAATTTGCTTTGGAGATGAGAAGTTTGAGCTTCCTCAGTGTCGAGGCTGCCATATCCACCGGCACCCCGAGGACCGCTTTTGATTCAAGGGTCCTCCATCTTCACAGAGAAGCTGTATCCTGGGTACGGCCAACACACACCATACTTAATGGTATTTTGGTCAAGAATTATTTTTCTGTGGTCTATGCCGACTGATGGGTCAAAGGAGGGAGGGCTAGGCAGGCACTGGACGGGCTGTGGCCCCAGAAACTCCTCTGGTTGCACTCTTGGGGCTGTTTCTTTCTGGCTACTATCGTTGAACCTGTTCCCAAGTAGAGTAAGTCCCAGTTCCCTTACTGATAGACTGGGGATGTTGCCAACAGCTCTCACAGGGAGCGCATTTGTGACGTTTTGTATGTAAAGTGCTGAGCATGTTTGCTATAATAAGAACCTGATCAATGACAGTTTCTTGATCAGATTATGCCTGGGAAATAGTAGAGCTAACAATGTGGCATCTGATGGAAGCAGGCTACTATTTTTAGATTGCTTTGATCATAATAGATTAGTACATTTATCTAATAGGAAGTGCATAATACTCTAAACTACTCCACAACTCACTCTTTTTATAAACTGTGGTATTCCCCCTAGAATACTTAGCACCATATTTGGAAAAGAAGTCACTGCATCTTTTTAATTAAAATAATGAATACTGTTGGCTGCAAACTCAGTAGTAAAAAATAGAAATGTTTACCAAGGTGGAGAGTGCCAGAGTGACACATTAATGCGCCCACACCAGATTAGACACATCTTAATCCATATGGCAGACGTTTTTTTTAACTGTAAGGAATTTTTGAATCTCTGTTATCATCTACTAAAAAGGAAATGGGATGAGGTGGAGCTGAGAGAGGGGGTATCACCAAATACCCACTTACTATCACCGGGGCTTCAAAGACGCTGGAAGAACATGCAGAGAGGGAGATTATGAGTGTTTGGGAACACAGCATGGCACACTCTTATTTTTAGGGCACTGCCCCCCTTAAGAGCAGTATTATGAATATGCTGCTCCAACATTTCCAGGAAGAGGCTTCTATGAATGCTAAGGTCTTCAAGAGGGCCCCCGATGGGTCATTTTGTCCTCCTAAGAAGTGCTACTAAAGACACAAAGAGCAATTACAACAATTACCTCCAGCAAATTAAAGCAAGGAGTCCCAGGGTAAGAACTAGGGTTTGGCCTCAGTCCCAATCTAGCACACTTTCTCAACTTTGAGGCCCACTTTTCTGATTTCTACCTCTTCCTGTTCCTCTGCATGCTAGATGTCCCTTCTTGCCCCCAGGGTACACCTCAGTGTGATCTTTTCTACTTTCTAATGTCATCCACGAGCAATAATCAATGTGCATAGCAAGAGGGTGGTATTTAAAATGCTGCCGGACCTGTTTTTAATCTAAAATATCACTTTATCCAAAATATCATAATAACCAAGTGCTGTATGTGTAAGAGACTGATCTAGGCACCGTGATGAATATAAAGGCAAATCAGATATCAGCCCTCATGCCCACTTAATAATTTTAAAATGCTTATTCTATTCCTAATGGGCATCACACTGGGAAGTGGGAGGAGGAAATGATGCTGAATTCAGTAAGTGTAAGATTCTTAGTGTAGCCAGACATGGTGCTACATGTTTGTAACCCCAGCAACCTCAGAAGATGAGGCAGAAGGATCACAAGTTCAAGGCCACCTTGGCAATTCAGTAAGATCCTGACTCAAGATAAAATAAAATTTCAGAAAAGGCTAGTAGGTTTAGCTCAGTGATAGAGTACCTGTCTATTACATACAAGGCTCTGGTTTCAATCCCCAGGACCATCCTCCTACCCCAAATTCATAGGTATGTAATTAATTTGTATAAGTCCAAAGTCAAGAGTGAGATGGCATCATGTAGCAATTGAGATTTAATTGGATTGGTCCTGGACCATCAATAGTGGCTGTTATAGTTCAAAAACGTCCCTTCCAAATTTCACATTTCCAACACGGCCATATTTAAAAGTGGAGCCGTTATGAGAGCACATCCTCTGTGAGTAGGCTTGTGTATCCCTGCACAAGGTCTGGAGGAGGAGGCTCATCCTTTCCTTCTCTCTTTGCTGGGTAGCACAGCAATCAGGTGCTGGCATGCTGATCTGAATTTCCCACCTCCAACTCTAAGGCAGTGGGTTTCTGTTCTGTATCAATTGTCCAGTCTGTCGTAGCCTTGTGTTAGCAGCACAGAACAGACCAGAACAATGGGTAATGTGTGCATCCAGCCTGTATTGGGCATCACAGCCGTCAGCAAGCATCTGTGGACTCTTCTCCACACCTGCTCTACTGCAGGAGTCAGAAGTTCGGTTTCATGATCAAGTCACCTCACACCCTGGTACATCTTTGCTACAGACTTAGGGAAATGTGATAAAAAAAAAAAAAAACATAGACAATAAGTGGGGACCGAGCTACCTCCCACTGTCCTCCAATCCTCTACATGGACCCACCACTCACCATGAAAGTAGAAACACCGAATAGTTTAGGGTTTTTTTTTTTTTCATTAAAAATAATTTTTGTTTTTCCATACAATATATTCCGATTAAGGTTTCCTCTCCCTGAACCCCTCCCATATCCTTCCCACCCACTCTACCCCTGACCCAAATCCATACCCTTTCTTTCTCTTTCTCATTAGGAAACAAACAGGCATCTAAAAAAAAAAACAACAATAAAAGAAAAGAAAAACAAACCAGAAAAGGGCAAAACACACACCAGAAACACAGATGTCGTAAAATATAAATAATCTAGAATTTATTATCATAGTCGCATACCATTTTTAGGTATGCGACTCAGTGCTACTGAATACACACTGGTGGCCATTACACTTCCTTCTGAAGCTTGCTCTTTTCGCAAGCAGAGGATTCAATCTGCTATTCACTGACATACTTATGTCTAGTAATGCTAAGGTCTTGAGCTCCAGCTGCCCTATTGTCAAACCTACATGTGTGGATACACACATACACAAACACACGCATGTGCACACACACACACAATACAGCAACACAGGTGAAGCAAAAACATTTTCTTAAATGGCAGCCTGAAGTGCTGGGTAATGTCTGCCTCAAATGCTGTGTGGGAATGGTCAGCATCATGACGGAATAATGACTCAATAGTGTTCCTGCTTCGCTCAGGTGTGGGTTGGGTAATCGAGGAAAGTGACCTGCATACTTATCACCTCTAGACTGGCCACTGTAATATAGGGCCATAGGAAGGAAATAGGGCCCGGCTCTTTGACAGGCACACAGTGGCAGATGCTAGGTTTGTTGGGCATTACCATATCTCTTCAGACTCTTCAAGAGCCAATGGCATAAGGCACTGAATTATCACCAGCTGTCTGTCTTGGAACCACTCAGTTTCTCTTGACTCACTAGCACTCACTCAATGTTTGATGGAGTCCTTCTGTGCACAAGAGGTAGGATTTTAGGTTCTACAGCAAGTAGGTGGTAAGTTGGATGACTGTGCTCAATGCTCTGGAGGGGTTAAGACAGGTACCTGGACAATAACTGTGGGAGGAAGGAGATAAAAGTCCCTGTGGGAAGAGACTCAGTGGAAGTCAGAATCACCAGCTATGTTCAGGCAAAGCCCACTGGGGCCGTGACAAATCAGGGAGCTGTGACAAGTAGCACCAAGCCAGAGTTATGGGCAGAGCTGGTGAAGAAGAGTAAGATGCATGGCTCCCTAGGCTGTCACAGGGGGCTGGGCACAAGAGTACCAACACAAATTCATGGCCAAATATTTTCAGCCTTTTATGACGGTCTCTGTCTCTGTCTCTGTGTCTCTGTGTCTCTCTCTGTGTCTCTCTCTGTGTCTCTCTGTGTCTCTCTGTCTCTCTCTCTGTCTCTCTCTCTGTCTCTCTCTCTCTCTCTCTCTCTCTCTCTCTCTCTCTCTCTGTGTGTGTGTGTGTGTGTATGTGTGTACTAACACAAACATATACATATAAAGGTTAGGGGACAGCTTGTAGGGAGTTGGTCCTCTCCACCATGTGGGTCTTGGGGACTGAATTCTGGTTAACAGCGTTGACAGCAAGCACCTTTACCTGCTGAACTATCTCATAGGCCTTAAACCAATCTACTTTCCTTCCTTCCTCCCTCCCTCCCTCCCTCCTTCCCTTCCCTCCTTCCTTTCTCTCTTTCTTTTTCCATTTGCTTGTTTGTTATTTTAAAGATACCACCCAGAGAAAGCCTTGTGGTTGTGGTGGAGCCAGAGGATCAGAGCTCCAGTTCTCAGCCTGCAGACTCCCTGCTGTGGATCTGAGCTAAGTCAGCCTTCCACAATCCCTACCTCCAGCACAAGAACTACAATGCCCACCCTCCGACAGTGTGACACACACAGATACACTCATACACTCACATACACATACATACACTCACACGTACTCACACAAACACACATACATATACACACACAGATACACTCATACACTCACATACTCACACATATATACACTCACACATACTCACACACAAACACACACAGGCTCTCACACACAGATACACTCATACACTCACATACTCACATGTACATACACTCACACATACTCACACACAAACACACATACATATACACACACATACACTGTGATCTGCTTAATCACATAAAGGCAAAATTTCCATTTAATAAAAAAAAAAGCAAATTTTCTTACAAAGCCATGCCTTTTTAGTCTTCATTTCTGTGTGAAAAGTTTCCTGAAACCTAATCTAGTGCATCAGAAGAAAGGATTTCCAACACCCCAAACCAACAATGAAGTGCTACAGCAGGAGGCTGTCCCTTGACATCTTGGTCTCAAAGCCTCTCCTGTCTTCCAAAGAGCTCAGTCCTAGCTACAAAGCTGCCTCTTCCTGTCCTGCCATGCCAGGGCTGGCAGTCAGCACCAAGGCCCTTTCAGATTCCCTGAGACTGGTCTAGTTGTAAGTTTTTAAAAACATTATCCTGTAATCCAAGAATAGCCTGCCATCCGTTTTGCCCATTCCTTGTACATTGGCATTGCCAGTGTTGAGTCCGGCAAGGAGTGAGCAGAAAGGGTGTGATAAGAAGGTAGGTGGTTCCAGGGTGATAAGTGGTGGTGATGAATGCCCTTCATCCCAGCACTTGGGAGGCAGAGGCAGGGGATTTCTGTGAGTTTGAGGCCAGCCTGGTCTACAGAACAAGTTCCAAGACAGCCAAGGCTAAACAGAGAAACTTTGTCTTGAAATTGCCCCCCCCTCAAAAAAAAAGGTGGGTGGTACCCAGGCTGGCAGTGGGGCAGGGGGCTTGTCTCTAGGGATGATAAGCAAATCGACAGTCATCTCTTATGTGCCTTGCTGGGAGTCAGGGCGTTCTGACAGGGCCCTGCCCCCAGCCACTTGAACCCACTGCATTCCACAAGGAGAGTGAGCAGGCCTGGCCAGTAGGGCTGCCCTAGCAGCGGTACAGGTGAACAGTAGCCCGGCCCAGAAAGATCGAGCATCCTGAGCTGCATCAGAGAACAGGCAACAAGTGAGCCAGCGCTGAGACCGGGACTGACCTCAAAGGCTTCTGAGGAGAGCGGAGCCACCTGCCTAGCCATCTAGTCACTGTGATGTGAGAGGGGATTTGATAACATTAGCCTCCCACTAAATGCATTACACAGGGATATGTGGATTGAACATGGCACATTCCCCCGTCTGGTACCTTGTCACCCAGCATTTCAGCATTCGAATTCTCTGAGAGCCTTCCCTGGAGGCAGTGCCACCGTGGTTAGGTTTCTACCTCCTCTCTGGTTACCATGTACCCAACCCAGCACTTCCTGACACTGTTGATCTTGCCTTCCTCGGAGAAAATCTGTTCTTGCTGTTGCCTGACTCTCCTCGTGTTCTCTGACTTTTCCTTTGCCTTTCCCTGACTTTTGGCCCAGGACGAAGGCCACTGCCATGGCTGCTTTCTGAGCTCCTGGCACTCTATACTGGACTCACCCCATGCTACCCACGTCTGCTCTGTTTCCTCTCAATCCGCCCTTCTAGCCAGGCTTTCTCCTGTGTGAGACTGAAGTATTCCACAGGTCCACAACATACCTCAAACTCAGCCAGTGCAATGGACAGGCAGCTGCTCTGCTGACCAACTGGAGTCATTCCAATCACCCTTGAACTCTAGAGGAAAAGCCAACAACAAATAGTATAGACGCTGACTGCCCAGCTCTTGTGTGCATGGCTTAGGTTTAAGTTCTGGCCCCGTTACTTAACAACTGTGGGACCACGGGCAAGCTCTTAGTAAGTACCCTTTGTATCCCACTTTCCACATCTGTGAAATGGATGTAAGAATAATCCTATGATAATGTTATGGAAGTTAAATAAGTTCATAGAAAGTCCCTCACTTAGACAAAGAATGTTAGATCCTTATTATAACTCTTCTCCATGAACATAATGGGAACAATATGCATGAAGAAGGCCCAGCAGGATCCTCAGGCAAATGGTTTATGATCATTAATCTGCCTTCTACTAGTGAATAAGCCGTGACATTTGGCAGAAGTGTGGTAATTAATTGGAACCCAATGGTGGCTATGATTAGCAACAAAGCATGTTCTATTATTCCACAGAAGCCTGAAGACGAGGGTAGATATTGTCCCTCATTCCATCAAAGTCAGAGTGGTCTTAAGGTTATCTGATAGACTGGATTAAAAACCAGAGAAACACCTGAAGTATAAGGGGCGCTTTTTAAAAGTACACATCTTCATGCCCTCCACTCAGACTGGGTCTCGGTTGGTCTGGGATGTGTCCAAAGAATCTGGAATAATTTGTGTGTGTCGGTTTCACTGATGCAATCCATTCTCTTTTCGTCAAAGATGATGATGCATTGAAGACCCAATAGAATTAGCCTGTTTGCCTCACAGAGAGAGGCAAAGCTCACACATCATACATATCTTCAGCACACAAGTGGAGGAAAGACAGGAATGTTGCACCATGGGCCTAATGTCCAGAGGTGACTAAGGATGAGAGTCTACACATGGTTCACAGCTAGGTTTCATGAGTGCTTCATTTGCAGAGACAAAAGCTGCCGGAAGATGTCTCTGACCTATGAGGCCATTTGGTAACAAGCATCCACAGGCCAGTGCGAGGGGAAACAAAGCCTAGGTCATGTTTCTTCACTTGGAGAAGCCTCTGACAATGTTGTGATGTACACATCTGCATGCCCAAGAACAGCTATTCTAAACTCCTGACATGCTAAAAATCTCCCCTAGATGTTTCAGCATGGGAGACAATATTTCCCAACTCCAAAAGCCTTCTAAAAAGCAGCTCGCTGTCCACGGTGGTTCTGGCAGTCACAGCCCCTAGAAACAGCAGTGTTGTCTTTGTGACCAACACAAGCAGCCACAGACTGAACAATGACCTCATGACTCAACTGTCCACTCCCTTGGCAGAGGCACAGTTCCTGCTACAAAGATAAGGCCCAAGCTTTATCACGACAGGGCAATATCGCACAAGGTCTTTGTCTCATGTAGCCAAACTCTAATGGAAACGTCTGGGAAATAGCACATTCAAGAGTAGCTTGGAGGGACTCACCCAAAAACCTGTTGTTATGCTATTAATATTGTTATTAAGTTTTCAAATGTGCTTTTACAGGGATGATTAGATGCACCATGTATCCATTTTCTCTGGTTTTCTGTGACTAAAACTAGCCAAGAGGCTGCAGTGAAATAGATTACATGGGGTGATTTGACAGTTTACAGGGGGTCTTCATTTTCCTAATCCCCAAATGCCTCCTAAGAACATCTCTTCAAACCACACAAGTACTGTGGAATAGTGGCAGGTTCGGCCCTCTCACAGTCTCATTCTCTTCTCAAAGGGTGAGTCGACAGCCGCAGATAGCAAGCCTGAAGTCGTAGAGGGAGGGGACACATTCAGAGCAGGACAGGGACAAGTCACACAAAATCTTCCTTGACCTCACAATTCGGCCAAGGGCTGACTTTTCTAGATTGAGCTGTTCTTTTCTCTTTGATTTAATAAAGTTTTGTTTCTCCAGAAGTACAGTTGATCGAACCTACTGTGCACTTTTGCCAGCAGCCAGGGCACCTCCACCCTTGTGTTCTGGTGTAAATGACTTGGGCTCTGTGCTTTGAAACCCCTTTGCTAAGTCCTTATTCAATAGCTCCTGAAGAGCTGCCCTGGCTGCAGAGCCTTGTATCTTCAGTCTCTCAGGGAGGAGCTGCAGCAACACGCTTAGAGTTGGGAACTTCTTACAGGGTTTGTCATGTATAGCTCTCTTGTCCCGATCTCTGCCTTTGGACCACTTCTTTTTGGCTCTGCCCCCAGACTTGTTACTGGATCTTTGTCTTTCTTGACCAATTAAAAATATGGAA
Organism: Onychomys torridus; assembly: GCF_903995425.1. Lineage (NCBI taxonomy): Eukaryota > Metazoa > Chordata > Mammalia > Rodentia > Cricetidae > Onychomys > Onychomys torridus. The sequence continues at coordinate 142,191,242 of NC_050443.1, read as the reverse complement.
TGCTTCACAAAAGACATACCTGTTCTTTATCTCACACCTTCTCCATTTCAATTCATGTAAGTCAGCCAGGGAGAGGTGGCCTTTAAACACAGATTCCTGGCCTCTAAAACTCAACAGTCTGATGTAGGAGGTTTTGTGGGGTCACAGGAACCTGAATTCTAACAAGCACATGGTTAGCCTTTTAAAAAAATATTTTCCTTTTATTGAAAATATTCTTTTCTCATATATCCTGACTACAGTCTGCCCACACTCTACTCCTCCCTGTTCCTCCCCACCTCCCCTTCCCTCTGGATTCACTTCCTTTCTGTCCCTCATTAGAAAAGAACAGGCTTCTGAGAGATAACAACCAAACATGAAATAAAATAAATATAATAAGATAAAACAAAATCCATCACATGGCAGCTAGACAAGGCCACTCAACAGAAGGAAAAGATCCCCAAGAGCAGGCACAAGAATCAGAGTTCCATTCACTCACACTCACAGGAGTCCTATAAAAATGCTAAGCATATAATATATATGCAGAGGGCCTGGTGCAGACCCCTGTGGGCCCTGTGCTTTCTGCTTAGTCTCTGTGAGAAAGGTACTTTACAGCAAGCCGACAGCCAGCAACAAATTAAATGGAGGCAAAGCAATTCCACTACAATCAGGAACAAGACAAGGTTGTCCACTTTCTTCATATCTACTCAATATAGTACTTGAAGTCTTAGCTAGAGCAATAAGACATCTGAAGGAGATCAAGGGGATACAAATTAGAAAGGAAGAAATCAAGGTATCTTTATTTGCAGATGATATGGCAGTATACATAAGTGATCCTAAAATTCTACTGGGAAATTCCTACAGCTGATAAACACTTTCAGTAAAGTAGCTGGATACAAAATTAACTCACAAAAATGGCTAGCCTTCATGTTGGGGAATACAATTCATACCCTTTATAAGCTTTGAAGAGAACTGGTAGGCAGTTTTGTTATGTTAGCCTGTGACCTTGAGTAGGTTGTCCATCTCTGATTTGTGTTGGCATCTCTATGGGGGGTATCTTGAAACTTCTTGTAATCTCTGTCATGTGAATACACGCAAGGGAGGTATGATGCATTTTCAGAAATGTAAAGCAACATAAAATATAAATTATCATAATCCTTTCTTCTCATTTTCACTCATATATGACCCATATTTAGGATATACTGGCAACCTGTTTCTGAAGGATTCTGAATATGAAATGTCTGAAAGTTCCCAGAGGACCAACGAAGAATTACTTCATAGCCTGAGCCAATTTTCAATGAAAAGAAACATTTTCTAAATTTAATAAAGAACAGTATGGATTTATAATGCTGTGAGCATTAAGATGGGTGTCTGGAATGTATCAGATCAGCACAAGGTGGCAGGGATATGCTTGGGACTAAAGCACCCACCAAGCTTCCAGAGCCATGGCATTCATCTGTACTCTGCCCATACCCTCTAGTCAGCCCAGAGCAGGGTCCCGGATGGAAAAATGTGTTCAAGTTGGAAACGCTTCTATTCCAAATAATTACTTTAATTTTTAGTAATTATTCTGAAAGTGCTCATGAAGAACATTTTCTGTGAGAGCATGGACACCCAGCTCAGTTCCTGCCCACGTCCCCATGACAGGTGACCCCATGGAGCCCAGGTGAGAAGTCCAGGAAGTTACAGGGACCTGGTTCACTCTCTCACCTAACTAGATCTGCCTCATCTGAAGACAAAACGTGTCCCAAGTTTTAGAATGCAATCCACTCACATCAAATTTCTAAGACATTACATCAGTCTTCTAAAAAATTTATAGCAGTGTGACCAAAATGTGATCAAGGGTTTTAAAGAGCAAAGCATGATTTACAGCTTTTCACAAATGCAGATGCTTAGATAGCAGATAGCCAGCAACAATAAAGAAAAAGTATGCCAAATTCCCCTTGGAAAGATAAAAACAGGTCACAGCCAGCCTTGGTTAGACTCAGAGCTGTAAGAAAAAGAACCAACCCCCGGTGAAAGTCTCCCAGGCCTCTGGCCTCCACACTACCTTCATGGAGGAGACATTCCAGGGATCTTTGGTTATTTATTCAAGTAGTTAGATGCAGTATTGTTCTAGAATAATTGGAAGATTCAAAATCCACTTCGGGAGCTAAAAGGTCATCAGAGAACAGGTGCATTCTGGTGAAGCCTGAGGCTATGCTGAAGACAAGCTGAACTTCAGCCATGAGCACTGACCGGAAGGTTAGGGCAGCTAAAGACAAACCGAGCTTTAGCTATGAGCACTGACCGGAAGGTTAGGGCAACTGTGCTGACTTTGATTTAGGTCATAAAGCACTCAATTTTGCATGGAAAATACTATTATTGGACAAATGTACATTTGAAGATATTGGTACTATTAAAGAATGCTATAAAAGACAATTATGGGGAAGTTATAAATAAAATTTAAATCTGTGTTTCTCCATTTAAATGTGCAATCACCCTCCCTTTACAGTAGAGGAGGCACAGATCTGCATGTAACACACAAGAGAGTGAGAATGAGTGAGAACATGCTGGGAGCCGCATGGCACAGATAGCACCTGAAAAACCCAGACTAGGAAAGTGGCCCCGGGCTGTTCCTTGGCCAGCGCAATTCTGAGATGCACCCAGCACTTTAGTCTGCTTATATGAATTTACTCATAAGGCTTGGCCAAGCCTCCTGGAGAGAATGGAGTTGGCATATGACCTTTCCAAATCTAAGAGAAGAAAGAATTATTATGATTTTATATTCACGTTCTGAGGCATGCTGCTAACCATAAAAGCCAGTGGTGTCTCTCCTCATATATTTACCTACTAATGCCAGCCCGCACATCCCCAAAGCTTATAATCCTGAGGCCAGTGGGAGAAAAAACAGTACTTATGGGGGTGGGGGAGACTTGGACAAATTCAGCATGGCTATTTCAAACAATGCCTTCACTTTTGTAATTTCTACCTCCATAATTCTGGCTGTCAGTGTTCCCACGTACCTCTGAGTCACTATTCAGAACCTTTCAATCAATGTGATGCACTACTGACCTATTCTTTATTCTGAATAAAACTAATGCCATCTGTGGGCCTTTCTTAAAATGCTTTAAAAGCAAGCCATTAGTAAGAACACAAACAAGAATAAGCTACATTATAATTATAAAAACATGGACTCTAAATTTTAGAGAATTTTAAATGTCTCAAAAAATAATATTGCTTAGAAATCTGTAAAGGGTCACTGTCTTTTTCTTTCTGTTTCAAACCCTTTTAATTATCAGATACCACTGTCTTTAGGTTCATTATAGTTCAGTACAGTAACACTCACCCTAGGGCTTTTATTTTTCCCCCCTCTCTCCCAGTCCGACTCTGAAAAAACAATTGTTCCATTAACTAGTTCTCTGGGGATATGCGTTTTCTCTCCAGGCTTGCATAAGAGGGCAGACGTTCTAATTTTATAGCAAAAACAGAGAAATTGTGGGTGGGACATGCTTCCCCTAACTGTAGGACTCCTTCAACAGAGCGTGTGCCATCTGGGTGTTAATTTGTTGTTATAACCTAAATGGCTTTCCTGGGTGGCATAATGAGAAGCCGAGCAGAAATATGGTTAATGCCACATGAAGCATGGACGACAGCTAGCTAAACTCTCACTTCCTCTAGAGTAGTCTCTCTTTCCCTTCAATATCCTCAGGAGCTCCCTTCACACCCTGAGTAACCATAAGGGATCCCATGATGGAAAGCAGCTTAAAAATGGAACATAAATTAGTCACATACCTAGGAAGAAAAAAGAGACCCAGTCAGTGCCTTGGTCTTCTGTCATCAGTTACTTAGTAAAAGATGTAATATGAAAACCAAAGTTCAGAAGTGCTAGAACACTTGAGTATGGAACACTTGAGTAGTGGAGCAGGGCCCCATGGTGACCTCAAAGACTCTGTTTTCCTCCTATAAGTGGCCATGTTGAGAAAGACTCATGGCAAGGAGCTGTGAGTAGACCCTGATCTACCAACAGAAAAAGGCTGAATCCTCAGTGGCAGCCACAGCTACTAAGGTAGAACCCGAGTGAGCATGGAAGCAGACTCTTCCTGCAGACTAGAATACAGCCTGAAGGCACCTGACTGCAGCTTTGTGAACCCCTGGTCTAGGCCTAGACTTTGGCCCCATGGCAAGTGTGTGGCCAGAAATGTGTTATTTTTAAGCTGCTAAACAAATACATAGTGGTATGCTGTGCACGGACAGAAAACTATACACTGAAAGAAGAAATGAGGTCTTGTCTATCCCTACACTGAGTCAGTCAGTCTAAGTCTCTCTGAAGGACTCCTTGTCAATTGCCCTCTTTTGAAAAAAAAAATCATAGGAAGACACATTCAAAAAGCCTAACACAGAGCTGGCTGAGCACTGTGGAATGCTTCAAAGGATGTCTGTCAGCTTCTAGATGCTCTGAGTTCTACGATGGAAAGCTTATTAACCAGAGCAACTTCTGTAGCAGATAATGAAAAATAATGGCCATGGTGACTTGTCCCCAAATCTTATTACATTATACAGGAAGCTTCTAAGTAGCTTCTCTTGAAATTACTGGAAATGAAGACCAGCAAGAGACAATCAATTTGTCTTCATCTGCTGACATCTTGCAAGTGAGATTCCATTAAGTCTCTATACCCGGGAGCTCATAGAAGAGTTCTTGAACAGAAGTAAATTAAAAAGAAAAAGCCCACCTCACATGATTTTCTACCTTGAAGCTATTTGAACAAGGCTGTGACCCTTTGTGTATTAATTTACTCCTGTGTTAATTACATTCACTATAATTCCAAAGACTTCATGGCTTTAAAAAAAAAAAAAAGTAGGATGGGAATGTCGAAAGTTAACATAAGTTTTTTTTTTTTTTAAACTACATAAACAGTAACTTTAGAACATGTGGCCCCTACAATAAAGCAGACTAAAATCAGAATTGAAACTAATTCTGACTTCTAAACATATTCAGTGTATGTTCAGGATTCTGTTGAAACCTGCCCACTGAAATAGTTGATCAATGCCAAGATTAGCTAATATTTGGAGAATTTAGCTAAGTTTTGCTTCCTACAATGAATGATTAGACAACAGATGTTAACACCAGACTATTCCCATTATTAATCATGGTACATCCTATAGGTAGAAATCGTTTCTATGGTTCTCCCTAATGCTAACTAATCATGATTAAGCTTAAGTTTTGAACAATTATTTCTAAAGCATCTAAAGGCATTAAGAGTTTGCATAAAGAATAGACACAAAGTCATCTGTATAAGTATGTCAAGTTGCATAAAATGAAATAAGAACCACAATTTGTATTACTGCAGATGTTGATGTCCTAGAAATCTCTAGAAGGGTAAGGCATGACAGAGATCTGGAAACTGATAGTCTAAATTGAGAATTGTGGTTCATCTGTGCCTGAGGCAAGTCAAAGGGCCAAAGGCTGGATATTTGGTCACATTAGGGGATGGGGCCACCCATCACACAGCATGTGTTCATTGGGCTATTGTGTGCTGGGACATCATGTAAAACTAGTGGGCCCCTGCTGCCCTCCAGCTAATCAACAAGGAAGCAGACAACACATCAAGGTGATTTCTGAGAATCAAGTTAGGCCAAATATATTAGTGAGGCCCTGCAACTCACCAGGCAGTGCTGTGAAGCCTGAATTATGTCAGCAAACAAAAAAGACAGGGATGCTCACCCTCATGGAGATCACACCTTCTATGAAAAGGGACAGGCACTATGAAAAGTAGACACTGAGAAGGAAGGCAACTGGAAGTGTTTATGTGGAGGTGTAGTGGGCCACAATTGTAAATGGGATATTCAGGCACCAATGAGACGCCATCTGAGCAGGTCTGAGGGAGGAAATGGACTATGAAGTAGGGACCACAGGATCACTAGACAGAGGGGCTAATAGAGTTGGAAGGGACTACTCTAGATGGAGTAGCCAGGAAAGCCCTTTCTGAGAAAATGAAATTTTAGCTGAGGTTACAGTGCCAACAAGGATCCAAATATACATCAAACCACAAGCAGAACATTCTCAGGAGTGGGCACTGTCAACACAAAGGTCCCAATATCAGACCGTTTAGCATAGAGGTCTGGAAAGAAAACCTGAGTGAGAGGACAGGATGATCAGGCACCAGGACCTAGACCACGGTCAGGGCCAGGTCATCTAAGTTGCCTGGATCCTTTCAATTGCTTCTCTGCTAAGCTACCAAACTCTCCCTATCTAGACACCACTGGAGTTTCAAATGCATTCTCCCAACTCTCTCATGCTCCTGGTTATCACTCATCTTGTTGCTCCCTAAGTTGCCCCAAACAATGAATCTCTACAGCAGCCCCTTGCCTGGCCCCTCCATGTACTCTTTGCCTCACCTTCACTGAGTATCTGCCCAACACTTCGCGTGAAAGCTACCAATGGTTTCTACACAGCCAAACGCAAGGGACATGTGGCCTCTGCTCATTGAATATTCTGCTGCCTCTGGCAGAGATGGCCATTTGTACTTTCTGGGAGTGATTTCCTTCCCCTTGTTATCACAGCCATCTTCAGTCTCTCCTGCCATTTCTGGATGCTCCTCAGCTATTCGTTTTGGAAATGATCCATGAGTAAATACAGATGTCAATATGTACGTATACTTAGGGGTTTTGATGCACTGGAGGCTCATCCAGCCTTGCTGACTTTGGCTTGGGGAAATTCATTTGGTCTACAGGGAACACACTGGTGGAGACCTGTCAGAGCTTGCACTTTCTAATGACATGATCTCTGATGACATACGATGTCTCCAGGCCTTAATCTCATCACCTGTAAAATGGAGATTTTAATAGCTGCCTTGTGAGGCTATTCCAAATATGAAATTATTACCAATCACAAGGCCTCCAACCAACACCTCGCATTTAACATACCATTTTCTTGCTCATGTCCCCCAGAACCTCAGAAAAACATCTTCTGTCTGAACAACAGGGGAAAGAAAAGCAACATAAATGGGGAAAGGCACTTTTAAACTTGTGGGCAGGGTCACTGTGAATGACCCAGAATCAGTTCAGTTAACTCGGCTTTCCCTGTAAGAAGAAATTTTAAATACACCGAACTTCTGAAGTTATCTTTCGGGGTAGCAACAGAAAATAAATATTAATCTTTATGGAACACCCCAGTCTCACTCCTCAGACACATTTTATGTGCTTTTTCTTTATTGAGAGACAGGATGGGGAGTCGTCTAGCTTTGGAGCCTAGATTTCAATCTCTGCCCTGCAACTTGGCAGCAGAGAGTCTGTGCAGAGGACCTGGGTTCCCTATGTTTCTGTAACATGGGGCTAATAACACTACATGGGAGAGTTTGTAAAGTTAAGTGAGTTAATGTAGATGAAATACTTAGAACAGTACCTCCGGAAGGCTGGCCTTCTGTGCCTGTGGACTACTTCAGCCTCTGGCTTCTGCTGGATTCAGTCCATGGAAACATCAGTAGAGGAAAGAGGAAGAAGGGGAAGTTCTATCTATGCCTTAGCTGCCAGCCAGCTGGGTACCACAGTTGATATCCCCTCCCCCCACCCCACTCCCACTCCCCATGCTGAGCTGTGACTCTGGCTAGGCAGCCTCCAGTCCTTCATTTCCTGGTCCTGATCAGGCAGAGCAGAAGTGAAGTCTGTTGCCAGCTTCAGGATGCTTCCTAACTCATTTTGTTCTGTTCTGGCCATTCTGTTTCAGATGGTCCTTGCATTAAACTCTTGGAAATGAGGATGCTTCCTGCTAGGACCCAGGCTGAAATACACAGGTCAAATGTAGTAACACGTGGCTATTCAAAGAAAAAAAAAATGATGGCAAGGTGACACCTTGACCACTTTATTCAAGTGAAAAGCCAAGAGTTGAACCAGTTGAGATTCTCTGCAGAGCACTCCACTTCAAATTTGTCTACCACCAGAGTTGGGTAGCTCACATGGAGGGCAAAGGGAAGGCCTTTGCATCCACCATTTTGCTGGCCTGTTCATACAGAGGCCATTTCCTCTGACAATGTGCAGGATTAGAGGATCTGATGATCCCTAAGCTCTCAGATGCTCAGGTGCCCCTCCACCCAGTTCAATCTGTGAGGCACTTGACACCTTGCCCTGGAGAACAAGCTCACAGGCAAGGGCCCCCAGTGCCACCTCATCTTTTCCACCTGGCCTGGAGGAAGTGGAGTTAGAGCTGCATCCTGCTGGCAATCAGGCCCTTGGTGGCACTGTATGCCCTAGGGCTACAGCACTTAATTACAACCAGCAGAGTAATTTTAGAAGGTGACACCAGCATTAGATTTCAGCCTCACAGAATGAGCTAATCATTAATTGCATCTTTAGGTCATAATCTATATGAGATGATAATTCCATAAGTGTCTGTGTGCTGTTTCAGTGACAAGCCATCAGTTCACATAAATAAAAGGGACAATACTCTTTAAGAACATGGCAGGGCAAGCTTGGGCTAAGAAGCAGTTTCAATGTGCTCTCATGCAGAGAAACTGATTGTCTTACACAAGGTTACCTGAAGATTTAACTGAGGACCCCAAACACCGGGATCCAAGTACACAAGATATTCAGTATTTTTAAAATCAAAACTATGAACAATAAATTACATTTTAGTAAAAGTGGAAAATGTCTAACTGTGGAGCCAGATTGGAGACGTTCAACAGAAGAAAACACGGAAGGAATATGACACAGGGAAGGGAAGAAAAATCAGGTGAATCAGGCCAGCTTCTCTGTTTAATTGCAGCATGTGACTTAGGATTGGTGCCATTACCAACAAACGTCTCTTGCAGAATCCACACGGAGCAGCATCAGCAACCTGCAGCAATGGTGTCCCAATCCCAAGCACAAAACAACTGATGAGCTGTAATTTTGTTTACTCAAGAGACATGGTTCTGAATTGCTGTATACAAATCTGATTTCTGTGCAGACAATCAAATTTGAAATGCACTAGGGGATCGGGCTGCATGGACAGAACACTCAAGCGAATACTCTGGAAAGTGAGTGATGAAGACCTTGCCCCTGGCACTCGCTCCCTCTATGTTTATGAGATTAACAGCTGGCTCATGTGTGTGCAAGTGTGTATGTGCGTGTAGGTCCGTGCATGCTTAAATGAAAGCATCATTCAGATTTCAAGCTGACAGGGTACTTGGAAGTGATTAAAATCCACATTAGAAAGAAAACTTGGGGGTCTAAGGAAACTTAGGAAAAATTTTTGGCCTTTCGGTATCTCAGTGCACCTTCAGAAGGTCAATGAGAGGGATGTAAGGAGTAAAACTTCACAAAGTCCCGGGAACAGGGCAGAGCTGTTGACTAAGATGGGCCTTCTCAAGCTGGAGGGGGCAGGCCGTTTTCAAGAGCCCACACCATTGAAGAATATACAGAGGCTCCCATTACTGCCACAATTCAAGTCTCAATTGCCTTCATTTACCCTACATTATCCTATTAGTTCTGAGTACAAAAGCTTTTCTATGGAGAATTTGTGATAGAAGGCGTTTTATGGTACTGTATTCATCCATAGATTCTCAAGTGAGTTGCATGAGCCTGTGGGAACTTTTCTTCTTTAATAGGAAGCAACCCTGTCATATTGAATGTGGATGAGAAAGACCAGGCTAAACCACGAAGTGAGCCATCTTTGAAATACATATACATTTCTTAAGCCTTCCCATGAAAGTGGCATAGAATATTATTTCTCACTAAAAGGAACCAGAGTTCTCAGGGGCGTGGCTGACTTCAGGTCTGATGGGGAATATGTGAAGATGACCCTGGAACATTAGACACCAGATCCAAGTGACTATCACAGACCACCAGGAGTTCCTCAAGGGACACTGAAAGAACAAGCTTCTGCTGGCCAGCCCCACCTGAGCAGAAGCATGAGTGTGTTCAGAGTCCCAGCACTGCCTCCATGGCAGCTGCTCTTCCTTGCTGACTATCCCTGGAGGTAACAAATCAACTCCTCACTTTGCAAACTAGGGAACGCAGAAACAGAGGGCTTGTGTGTGCTCTGTCTTACCTGTGTGAATTGTACTTCAGAGTAACTAGATATCAACAAGAATGAATTTCTCCTTATAGAGTAAGTTCAACCAATACACACAAGAATGGTAAAATTTGAGTGCCATCATTTAAAAAGCTCCCAATAAAATAACACTTTTAGGAGAAAATTGAAATTGTCTGCGCCCAAATGATGCAAGCAGAATCTGATGAAATGTCTACATCTTCCTGCCAGTTTACATACAATACAGAGACCAGAGGGCATGTTAAATGTGCCTGTGGAGGAAGGAACAGCTCCACAAAGTCCAGGTTGTGAGGCAGGAAGTCCAGGAAAAATAAAGTTCATTTTATTTTCTGAATAAATTACAAAGGGAAGAGATAGGTAAAAGAAGATATGAATTAAAGCAAGCTGTATCCAGATTTGATAGCATCTATTTTGTATATATATATATATATATATATATCCAAGTCCTAATAACATCACATACATCCTACTATAAACAAAAGCATTGCTTTGGAAGTTACTTGGAAACAATTACAATTTTAAAACATAATTTCTTATTTAAAAATCATGAAGTACTGTGAGCTCTCATATTTGGACAATAAAACAGATATGGATAACTTACTACAGCAGTGCTCATCTGGGACACAGGCAACCCATCCATCCCTTGGTAGAAATTTATAATTATTGGGAATCATATAATTTGCAATGGCTTGCTTCATAACATAAGCTATATTTCAAAAACTTTAAAGTTATTTAATTATATAATGCTGTTGTGAAGATCTGACAGTTTAAATTTGCTGCTGAGTCCCAGATTCTACACTGGACATTACCACATTATGTAACAGGCACAATAAAACTATTATTATGCCTTAGTTTTGAACAAGAGAAAGTAACCTGCCTAAAGCTATACAGCCAGTTTTAAAAGCCACACAATCATCTCAATGCACGCAAACAAAAAACAAAAAACAAAAAAAAATTCATAACATTCCACTCACATCTGTGATAAAAATTCTCAGCAAACTAGAAATAGAATGACCTTGAGAAAGGTCAACAACTAGAAGCCCTACAGCTAACACAATACTTAATAGTGAAAGACCACTTCTTTTTATTACTTCTATTTAGTACTGATGTTCTTAGCCAGTATTATAGGTAGGAAAAAAGAAATAAAGAAGTAAAATTTTGTTATTTGCTGATGACATAATTATCTATGTAGAAAATTTCTAGCAGTATATGCATGTCATAAAGCTCCTGGGTTTAGCAATGTTACAAAATATATGGCCAATATAATATTATCAATTGCATCTTTATATACCATAATGATTAGGAGTTGGAATTAAAATGGAAACATCCAAACTTACACATGTACAGATAATTTTCACAGAATAAGCACAGTAGGACTGACAGACCATTGGCGAATTGAATTAAGGGAAAAGTGGTAAGTTGGAAGACCTTCCCTTACAGTCTAGAAGACTCAAGAGTGTTACATGTCAATCATGGCCAAAAGGGTTTACAGATTCCATATAATACCAGACAAATGCCAAGAGTATTTTCTATAGAAACTGGTATGTGGGTTCTAAAAGTTGTGTGGAGATGCCAAGGACTTTATTATAAAGCATACAGACACACGGCATTGGAAGATCATACAATCTGAATTTAGGACTTATAATAAAGCTCCAGTGTGGCATTAACACAAGATCGACACTAGATCAATAGAACAAAATAGAATTCAAAGATAACTCACCACATAGGAGAAGCTGATTCACAGGAGAAGTGTTTCGATAATTCAATGGGGAAATGAATATTTAAAAAAAACCTGACACTGGAACAACTTAGATACTTACTTATGAAGAGGTCTGGGAACATAGTCCATGGTAGAACACTTGCTTTGCATGTGTAAAAGCCCTGATCTCTAGTCTGAGAAACAAGGAAGGCAAGAAAGGGGGGTGGCAGGGAGGGAAGTTAAGAGGGGAAAAAAGAAAAAGAACTATGACGCCCTCTTCCTAACTCTACACAGAAATTAACCTGAGATGGGTCAGAGAGACACGGCTATAAACATTCTAGAAGAAAACATAGGGAAAAGGTCTCTGGTTTGGGGTTAAACAATGATGGCTTACATACCGCATAAAGATGCACACAATGTGAAAGCAAAAGCTGACAGTTTGGACTTTGTCAAAATTTAAAAACGTCTATCCTTCTAAAGACTTAAGAAAATAAGAGAGGTGATAGACGGAATAATATTTGCAAAACCATGCACAATGATAGACTCACCCCTACAACACGTAAACAACTCTTCGAAGCCAAGAAGATAAACAAGCCACTAAAAATAAAAGCAAAATATTTAAATGGACACTTTACTAAAGACAACTCACAATTGCCAGTTGCTACATAGAAAAAGATTCAGCATTATTGTTATAAAAACAATGCAATGAATGTATTTTAAAAGACATACAGATACCTAGATATTTGACCAAACATTCTCAACATATACGTAAAGAATTTTTAATGAGATTAACATTTAATGGTCGAAGCTGAATAAATCAGATTAGCCCCATAATGCAGGTAAGCCTCAGGCAAACAGTTGACAGCTTTAATGAAATAAAGCTTGGGTTTTGAGCAAGAGGGAATTCCACCAGAAGACACCACTGAACCCAAGTTTGAACGCCTCCCTGGGTCTCCAGCCTGCTAGCCTAGCCTGAAGATGTTAGATTTATCAACCATCTACAGTCAACCAATTTCTCAGTTGTCCTCCTTCCTTCTATATGTCTTTTCTCTCTCTTACCCTCTCCCTCTTCTGTCTTCTCTCCACTTCCCTCCCTCCACCTACACACACACACACACACACACACACACACACACACACACACACACACACACACACACACACACACACACACACATACAACACACACACACATACACACACACACATACACACACACACATACACACACACACACACACATACACACACACACATACACACACACACATACACACACATACACACACACACATACACACACACATACATACACACACACATACACACACACATACACACACACACATACACACACATACACACACACATACACACACACACATACACACACACATACACACACACATACACACATACACACACATACACACACACATACACACACACACATACACACACACACATACACACACACACACACACACACACACACACAGTCTAACAGTTTGTTACAGAATCAAGCATGCTCTATGGTGAACAGAATCATCTGTAATTGCTTCTGCTTCATTCCTTTATGTCTTATGCTTGTCTCTTGCTCTTATACACGAGACTGAAACCAATGTAGGTAGATATAAAAGGCTACATAATGTAAGATTCTACTCATATGAAATTCCACAAAAAGCAATTTTGTAAGGCTAGAAATCACAGGCGATATGAATCTTTAAAATGTTAATTTAAATTTAATTCTATTTTATTATTTTATATATATGGGTGTTTTGCTTGCATGTATGTCTGTGCATCGTGTGCCTACAGTACCTGCAGAGGCCAGAAGAGGGCGTCAGAACCCCTGGAACTGGAATATAGATGGCTGTATGTGAAATAGTGGTGAGAACACAAATGGGCTTCAGGATGGCTGGAGACTAGGGCCCGGCACATCTGTCGTCCTCAGCACCCATGCTCTTGTATCTGCTTCCTTCCCTTTCTGTCTCGTATCTCCTCACTGCTCCTCTTTGCACATAAGCTGAAAGCCCAGCCCAGTCCAGTTGACCTTCTAACTACTTCATCAAGTCTTTATATCCATGTTCCCAGGAGAATCAATCTGATTGATTGATCGTGACATCCATTTGGCTATATATCCGGGGCTCATATCTCAAGGCCCAATGTCCAGTGAGCAAGTGAGTTAGCTTAGAAGACAACGCTCAGGGAAGGAAGATGGAGCAGAAAAGAAGTGGTCAGCCTCTGACCTAGGAAGCCCACCTGGAGCTGACCCCAGACTATTGCTTTTACATAACCTTGATCTTCCTCTCCAAGCATATTCCTGTGTGCAAGCCTTTGGACTTCCTGTTGCCTCTGCCTAAGAGGCCCTTCCTACAGATATTCACAGGACTTGGTCCCTCACTGTACATGGCCTTTTCTGACCACCATATCTAAGATGGCATCCCCTGAGTCAGTCACAGTCTTTACAACAATTCTGCCTTATGTTTGCTCCATCGCTGTAAAAACATAATGTGGTCATGTATATTTGTTTGTTAGTTTGTTTATTATCTGTTCCCCTTCGAGAGAGCAGCCTTCATTCTAGGAAGAACTGCTATAGTCCCTACATTATTAGCAGGATTCCTATGCCAGGCACAGAGTAGGGGTGAGTGTGTGGCTGCTTTGTACAGAGGAAGTAGGGAGTGTGTGTGGAGAACTGTGAAATGGGCTGGACAGAGAACAAGCCCGGGTGCCCTGGAAGTAGAGTCTGTTCTGGGATTAGCTGGGAGCTGCAGGTGGGTTCTGAACAAGGGTTGAGATTGATGCTCGAGGGAGATGCTCAGCATCAGCAGCAATACGGTTCTGGGTAGATGAGGACTCCAGCAGGGCTAGAACAGAGACAGCCACAGAAAACAAGAGAAGAATCTCTACTTTAGCAACTGACTGAAGGTGTGCACAGGCAGAGTGGTGGTAGAGGTGGGGTAGGAGGAGTGTTAGGTACCGCCAAGGAGTCAAGCTGGAGGCACTCACTGGGTCATTTTGTAGAAGAGCCAGGGCAGTCTTTACATGGTGGTTTTAGAAGGAGGCTGAAATGGAAGGTTTTAAGAGAGTGCTTGAGGATTTGAGATGTTTTTTCTGTTTTTGTTTTTGTTTTTAAATCTAATTTGTTTAAGGCACATAAGCCAAGAGAAATGAAGTCAGCTTCTCTTAACATCAGTTAAGGCAGGGACTCAAAAACAACACGACACACAACAAACATCTTTCTTTCCCTGGACACACACAGCCCAAACTGTGTTCTGTGTGCCATGTTCACCATTTTATGAGTGCAGGCTGGGCCAGGCAGACAGCTCTCCAAGTGAGAACAAAAACCAGATACTTGCTCGGGGGCACTCTGGAGCTCTCTCACTTTGGTGGTGGCAATGGCCTTCAAGGATGGCAGGGTCAGCAGCTGTGACTAAGGTGAGGTCCTGACACAGAGCCAGCGTGATGTTGAGAGCTCACAGCGGTGCCACTTTCTTGTCAGACAAGTTCTGAGGTCTTCTGTTGGGCATTACTTAAGGACCAGCCCTCATCTGGGTCCAGTTCAGCAACAACTCAGTTCCTCCTCTGCATAGTTAGTCGAAGTCACCTTCCCCGATGTACCTAAAAGGTCTGTTTCTGCAATGATTCTAAGATAGGAAGAGCTTGGGCTTCTCTAGCCCTGTCCCCCAGGCCCCCTCCTTCTCTGAAAAGTGTAGGAGGAAGTTCTGGGTGTGAATCTCTCCCTCTCACACCTGATCATTCAGTGAGGCTAAACTCCAGGCTCCTCTCTGCATGCAGGTAAGTCACCAGGCATGCATACTGCCCCATGGGGCTGTGAGTTGGACTGATGATATTTCCAGACTTTTCTAGGTGGCCCAGCACCTCAGGCACAGCCTCTAGCTTGGCGATGTCATCAGCAGGGCTCCATCTGTCTCCTCATTTTCTCATCTGGTTCCAAAGCTGAGAGGCATCTTAGTCCATATTCTATTGTGATCAAATATCCAAGTTAGGGTCATGTATGAAGGACAGTTTATTTAACACATCCTTCTGGAAGCTGGGACATCAAAGAACAATGGAATTGTCTGACTGCATCATGACACAGCAAGATGTCCAAGCATGTGTCAGCTCAGGTTCCTTTGCCTCTCCTTATAAAGTTACCAGTCCCACGATGTGGGCACCTCTCTGGTGACTTATCTAACCGTTTGTCCTCAAACTCCCCTCCCACTGATAATGAGGACTTCCTGTGTGAGTGTTGGAGGGAACATTTAAATCGTGGCAGGAAGAGAATTGAGGATGGAGTTATAGTGACTCCATTCACTGAGGAACCCAGGAATCTGTGCCAGACGCTATTTCCTCAGGCTTCTCAGTGCCTGCCTGAGTAAGCCCTGGGACAGAGAGGGGCTCACACTCTTCTAGCTTGCCAGTAAAGGGGGAGGAAACACAGAGCTCACTGCTATGTGTCAATCCTGCACGCAGCCTCTCTTCACTGCCTCTAGAGAAAATGCATCATTACTTAATTAATATTCAGACCCCTCTAGAATGATTCAGTACCTTAGAAACAGGAGCACAGAACCCCAGTCACCACATAAAAACCTGATGATGCTCAGGCCAGAGTTTTCAGTAACAGTATGGCATTTTACTGGTTATTATAAGGTGGGGTTTTTTTCCCCTCCAGAAAGCAGACAGTGTTCAACCATAGACAGCTTATTGGTGCTTAATGTTTTTCTTCATGAAGTAATGAGAAGCCAGCCCTAGCAACCAAAATTCAGTTCTTCCTCTGTTCTTACACTATTTCTTGCCTCCCTCAGATAAAGGAAGTCTTAGAATTATGATTCTTAAAATCAATCCATAAAGACACATGGGTCTTCCCAAAAATTTATCAGCATTTTACAAGGTAGTGAAGTAGGCAGCCAAATGCCGGATATTACACATAATCTTCATTTGGCAGCTTTCGACATGGACAGTAACCAAAGCCAGTCCCTTCTTTCTCGGGTTTCCTGACTGTGTCCTCTCGAGTTTATTCTTAGGTTATAATTCAAGGTCACAAAAGCAGTAATTTCAAACACTCATGCCATTAAACAGAAAGACAAACCTCACCAAATGAAGGTGGCTTCTAGAAAAAGCACCAGAACGTATGTTACAGAAATGTAAGGACACAGTCATGCAAAAGCAGCAACCTCTCTTGGGCTGTCTACAATTCTCCCCTACACCATTCTTGCAGAATTGTTTTCTAGGAAACTCAACACACAGTGCAGAGTGAGGGGTGAAGCTTGAGTAACCCTTTCTGAACAAGGTATGAAGCACTGCCTGGGCTTCCGGTGGCTGGTGCTGGGGGACCAGGGTGGGGTTGGCAAAGACAGTGCTCACAGGCCAGGACTGCTCAACCCTTCCTCCCAGCTCCCTGAAGTTGCTGGCCAAGGGGCTCCCCTGGCCTGGGCTTTTCTCACAGAAATGAAAAAGGAGATGAGAAAAGGTGGAGAATGAGACAGTTCAGGAGACTTGGTCATATACATAAGTGACAGGGAACACTCGAATACACTCCCCTGCACATGGAAAGGTCTGCCCTGAGGTCACTTTGCTCGAAAACCAGCATGGAAGGCTGCAAACTTAAGTACTATCTGGGCTCACATGTGTCTATACACACCACCCACTTAGATAACCAATAAAAACATTAAATATTTACAAACCAGTAAACCACATCTGCTCAGCCATTTCCCTTCTCAACCTATCTGTTCACAACACCATGGTGAAAAGTAGTTTTAAACCATAAAGAACTTTCGATGTTGAGGGCACAGAACATCCAGCCATCACGAAGAGCCATATATATATGCCTTTGCTCAGGGCAACTCCCTCCTGGTAGCCTGCTTTAGCTCTTATCCGTGCTGCTGGATTTTTGCTTTATTGTTTTTTCTGCTTCTGTGTATGAAGCTCAGACTGGCCTTGCCTGATTCTCCTGCCCCAGTCTCTCCTTTTCTGGGATTGTAGGCATGTACCACTGTACCTAACTTCATGCTGCTTTAAAAATTTTTTTTTATGTGTACGGGTATTTTGCTCATATGTATGTGTCTGTGCACACAAAGGCCAGAAGGTACAGAATCCCCTGGAACTGGGGCTACAGAGGGTTGTGAGCTACCATATGGGTGCTGACAAGCAAACCTGGGTCCTCTGGAGCCAGTGCTCTAGTATCCACTGAGCCATCTCTCCAGCTCCTCCATGCTTTTGAGAGTACTTCATCTCCCAAAGCTCAAAACATCTGCTCGGTTCATGAGTTTAATTTCTAAACCTGTGATGCTTAATTAGCATACCCACTGGTGTGTAATGCTCCCTTGGAGTTTTAGATCTTATGTCCAAGAGTCCGATTTACATTCTTTCCTGGGGGCCCCATACATACCTGAATGTACTCTTTATCCCTACCTACCCTTCCAACTAAATAATTTAAAATTTTTTCACCTCTTATTCAGTGACTGAAACCTGGGGGTCCTTCCTCTAGTTCATTATTCCCTGGCCTCCTGCACCCAGTGTGCTTCATTCCAGCATGTTCCATAGCTCCTCTCACATCTGCAGCAGCCTCTGAATGAGTAGCAACGTTTCACTCTGTAAAATTGGAACAGATTTTCTCTTCCAGCCCCTTCCCAGTCTAGGATCAGAGAAGGTCACAGATTTGATCAGGGCTTTATTTGAAATGCTAAAATGGCCTCCTATTGTTTGCACAATAAAGAGAGATCCTTAAGGTGCCCTGCAGCTCTGGCCTGGAGCTCAGTCTGCGCCCAGCTGGCCCTCACTATCTCCTGCAGGCACCTTCTTCCTTCCCAAAGTCTTGGTGCAGGCTCTGCTCTCCGCCCAAGTCACTTCCCCAGAGAGGCAACACAGGATGGTTCTCCCTGTAACATGCTGGCACTGCCATGTGCCCTGTGACACACAGCCATGGGCAAATGGCCATGCCACTTAAAGGTTGTTTTTTCAGGGTCTCCAAGGTTCTGGAGGAATGATGTCCTCTTCTAACAGAATCCCCAGGTGTGACCTCCTAGTTAGGGTACATGGGGGAGGAGCAGTGTTGTCCTGATGGGATCTTTGAAGACAGTGATAACAGGATGGCATCCTTCAAACATGCAACTAATGGACTCTATTAAAGCAATCATGAAGCCTGCAGCTGTTTGGGTCAAAAGCTGAGAAATGCCCCTAAATGAGAAAGAAATGCTCTTTTCCATGACCTCCTCCCCATGTGTAATCCAAAGGTTTAAAGAGACAGAGTTAAAAAGCAGTGCAGTTTATTGGTTATATGCGCACAGATTCTAGAGCTGCATACAAATCCTGGCTCTGTTGTGTGCTGACTCTCCCACCTTGAGCACGTCACCCAACCTCTCTGTGCTTTCAGCCATTAAAATCCTTTGTCTTCATCAGTTAAAGGAGGTTTGTGGGGTTGGGGATTTAGCCCAATGGTAGAGCGCTTACCTAGCAAGCGCAAGGCCCTGGGTTCAGTTAAAAAAAAAAAAAAAAGAGGTTTGTGATGGCAGCATATCCTGTAGCACTGCCATGAGGACAGTCTTGTTATATGCTCTGTGCAAGGTCTCACGCTGTCCACTGCAAGCAATACATAGTCACCTGCCATTTCATTATTACTGTTTTCAGAGCCTTCTGGCTAAAGCTGTTATATTTTGATCACAATAGAACGCAAAGCTTAAAACTAAAATGTCAAAATTGAAATATCCACGGGCTTGTTTTCTTTCACATAGAGCTGTTTTAATGAAAATATTCTGAATGAATAACCTTGTTGATTCAGATAAAACAAACAAAATGCCTGTTAGAAGATGGTTGTTGGCTTAACAGAGTATGACAAAAAACATTCCTCAAATATGCATAATAACCTGTTCATATCCAGTGAATCCACATGCATATGACCTTGTTTACCTTTGATACATAAAGAACAAAATTAAATTCATTTAGCTGTGCTTCACAATTAAATCAACCCAATTCAACAAGTCATTGTACTAAAGCAGAGCACACATACTCACAACCACCCAAGTATAAAGAAAAAAGACTTAGGTCTTAGTAGTAGGACACGGCTTAGCATTCATACACACACACACACACACACACACACACACACACACACACACACACTATGTCAACCCAAAAGTTTTGTAAAAACTTAAAAAAAAAACAGTGGAGTAAAATGTTTCCAGTAGACATATGACTATCTCTACGTCCAAGGAAATCAACTCCTAAATATATACCAAGACATATGAGTAAGGATAGATAACAAGATTTTTCATAGTAGCTAACTCATAGTAGCCCAAAATGAAAAAGAACCCAGCTGTCTATCAACAGGAGAATGGATAAACAAACAGTGGTGTGATTATACAACTGAATGTCATATATTAATGAGAATAAGTAGACTACTAATGTATACAGCAACATGGAAGGAGCTCAAAGAAATTATGTCACATAAAATAATAGAGGTAAAAAATGATGTAACTCTATTACTGGTGTATATGATTGCTGTAGATTGATCTTGAACCCCTCCCAAAGATTCAGGAGTTGAAGCTTGGTATTGGGAAGGGGTCGAATGTTTGAGATTAGGGGAACAGACAGGAGGTCTTTATGTAACTGGGGGGCATGCTCTCAAAAAAATTCTAGGACCCAGGTTCCTCCTTGCTCTCTGTTGAAGAGAAAACAGGTACAGACTAGGAAGGAGCAAGAAAAATTCTTACAGGATGTAAACAATGTTCTATCATATATCTTTATTTGAGGAGTGGTTACATTTATCTATATATGTGCAAAATTTATCAATCTTTCTATGTATGTGTTTTACTTCTGTTATAAAAACCCTCTCAAGAACCAGGCATGATGGTGCAAGCCTTTAATCCCAGCACTCAGGAGGCAGAGGCAGGAGGATCTCTGTGAGTTCAAGACCAGCCTGGTCTACAAAGTGAGTTCTAGGACAGCCAGGCTGTTACACAGATAAACTCTGTCTCAAACAAACAGACAAACAAAAACAAACAAATAAAAAAACCCACTCTCAAGTAGTAATTTAAATTATGACTGACTGTACATGAACTTAACAAAATTAATTTCTCTTTGCTTATTCCATATGTTTTTGGAGAGTTGGCAGAGTGACCCACCCACAAACACACTCTGTAACCCACAAAGGTTATTCACTGACGTCAAAACCCCTGGCATGATTCTAGACACAGTCTAGCAAAGATAATTAAGGTAAATGGAGGAATAAGGGTAGTATGACTTGTGCTTTCATCCATTAAATCCTTTGTCTGCATCTGTTAAAGGAGCTGCCAGGGATCGCAGATAGGGGAGACCATGGAAGTACATAGCAGGAAGGTGGCCAACTGCAAGCCAAGGAAGAAGCTTCCAGAGAACTCAGATCCACCAACTTCAGACCTGGATTTCCAGCCACCAGACTGGGAGAACACACATAACTGCTTAAGCTTCCCAGTCAGAGCTATTTTGTTACAGCAGCCTCAGGAGACTAAAACACCAGGAAAAGACGCCTTCAAGACAAACTCCAAGGGGCCAGTGCAGGCCTCATACAGTTGGCCTCTGATTCCAAAATGCTGTCAGAAGAACAAAGGCTAGTCAGACTTCTCTGGGCACGCACAGAGCAGGGACTATGCTGGCAGCAGAGGCCTTTCTACTGCCAAGGGAGCAGGGTGTGTGTTTCCTCTGGTTATAATGTGGGCCCCACAGGAGCAGCCTGCCGGAGCTGGAAGAGCTGGTTTAAATCTTGACAAGTTTAACACTACTACACTCTGAGCAGACACTAGGAGCTGCTGCAGACGTGGAGCAATGAACTGCTGCTGACGTGGAGCAATGAACTGCTGCTGGGGGGTGGAAATGGGCTGGTACAACCACTTTGGAAAACTATTCAGCAAAAATCTCTTAAAATAAATACATGCTTATATTATGACCCACAATTCCCCTCCTCAACATACACCCTACGAAATTCAGTATGTGTATGCACCAAAATAAATGTATACGAATATTCACAATGGCTCAAGATTTGTGTCCTTTAAGAGAAGAGTGGGTCAACAGTATATTCATACATGGACTAGACAGCAAAGAGAAGAAACTATGGATACACAGGACAGCTGAACGTCTAACGTAATAGTAAACAAAGACAGGCAAAGATGCTATGTATTAAACAATTCCATGTATATGAAACTGCTCGTGGGTAACAGAGGTCAGAATGGAGCCTATCTTTGGAGTAGGGTAACAGTGACTGAGAAGGGACCTGAGGTGGTTTCTAGGGCTCTGTTCTAGATCATGACCCAAGTGCTAATTATATAGGTTTTACTTATGCAAAAACTCTACAAAGTAGACACCTGATATTTCTACTCTCTACTATATTTAAATGATGCTCTAATATTTAATTAAGATTGGATAGGAGTTTTGAATTTCTATTGTGATACTAGATTATATTCCATGATTGATAGTCTGGATTTGACTTTTTGCCACTTAAGAAACAGGGAAACAGGGAAACCCATGGGACTTCCCCAAGTCTTTCTTCTAACAAAGAGAAGCCAACCCAAGGAAGTTGTAGTACAGAGGAGCTCTGAAGATCTTGAGACACTGCCTTGTGCACCCCAGCCATCTATCACCCAGTTACCCTGTTCTGGACAGAGGACAGTGTCTCTGAGACCTCTTGAACAGCAAGACAAAGCCTTCTGATCCTGCCAAAGTGACTGCTTAGTTTCCTGATTATGATTCAATTCCACAGATGAACCGTGGTGTGGCAACATGGGAGGTAGATTATGTTCCAGCTGACTCCACAAGTTCATTGGCCTGTGTCTGGTGCTGATAGGCAAAACCCTGGGTAATACAGCAGCAGCTTCACTTAGCCCTAAGATATTGCCATAGCCATGGGTGCCTGCTACCCATCTAACGATCACAACAGCTTATAGTTATTTGTTTTGACCAATACAATGGTCTCCTTGTAATGCTTAGATTGGCTAATTACCAATTACTGGGCCCCTTTTCATGAAATTGCAGGAATACACACACACACACACACACACACACACACACACACACACACACAAGGATTTTTAAATTGTATTTTTAGGTGTAGGTGTGTGCCTGTGTATAGGTTAAGTGGATATGAGTGCAGCTTCTCAAGGGCCAGAAGAGGACATCAGACCCCCTGGAGCCGAAACTACAGGGAGTTGTGAGCTGGTAAACAAACATGGGTCACCTGAAAGAGCAAGAAGAGTTCTTAACCCATGGAGCCTTCTCTCCAGCCCCAGGGGTGTAAAAGTTTAAGCCCACAAGCAAACTAGCTTTCTTTCTTTCTTTTTTTTTTTTTAAAAAAAAGATTTACTTATTTATTATGTATACAGAAGAGGGCGCCAGATCTCAGTACAGATGGTTGTGAGCCACCATGTGGGTGCTGGGAATTGAACTCAGGACCTCTGGAAGAGCAGTGGGTGCTCTTAACCTCTGAACCATCTCTCCAGCCTGCAAACTAGCTTTCTACTGAAGTTGTGAAGTCCCCTTTTGGCTCTTGTTTTTGGTGGTTCTGACTGAAGATGGCAAAGAGACTAAATGTATTATTTATCCTTTTCCTTTCAAGAATCCACTTTAATGAGTATAAGATGTAGATCAGCTATACATCTGCAAAGAAAATATGAAAGAAAATTTGCAAACCAGGGATGTCACCGCATTTCTTTGGGATGGTGAGACTGTAGAGTCTAGTGCTACAAGCCTATCAAAGAATGGCATGAAGGAAATCCTGGACACAGAGGATCCCCTGGACAAGTTCTGTAGCTGTGGGGCTCTGCAACGTACCTGTCACCTGGAGCAGCAGCGTGCAGAGTTCCTTCTCATGACAGGCTGGAACCCTTTACCCATGTTTGACAGGCATATAGTAGGAACCAGAAGTCTCCCTGGCTTAGCAGTTAAATGCTGAAGTGGAGTGGCCACCCTGAGCCCCTTGTGAGGTCACCCCACAAGGCACTTTGAGATCACACCCTGGCTGGCCTTCTTCCTCTTCCCTTCTCAGTTTTCCCGACAGAGCCAGCTCCTTAGAAAAGCAGCCCAGAGCCACACAAACTCCATTCTCTGTGTCTGCTTCTATAGAGTCTGAGCGGCAACACCCAGTCTTCAGCAGCTACCGCAGATCTTCTAGGCGGCTTTAGTGTCACAGCTCCGAGAATGGACAACCAGTGACAGCCAGACACTGGCTAAAAGCCTTCAGTATAAATCAGAGCCATCAAAGTAAACAATGAGATGGAAATAAGTACACTGTCATTTTGCAAGTGGGAGGAGGAAAGAGAGGAGCGGAAAGGAGGGGACGTGGTGAGTACCATGCACAGATAACACAGTATAGGAAGCCCAAATCACACACCTTCATAAGCACAGTCTCCATTTCTACCAGGGGAGCCTCTTTCCACTGGAGACGCAGGCGACAGATGGATAATTAGCTACCCACCACCACCCAGTGATTTCTAAGCCTGCCCTCCCCTAGCGCCCCGCCCCTTGGCATTCATTCACTAAGAGTAATTTTGCAAACAGTCTTTGCACAGCTGGTAAGCACTATGTTGTGTCTCCCGTGGAACAGCTTAGACATAATAGGACCAGAATCCTGAGCCTTTCGTCCTCTGTTCTTCCCTGAGCAGGCTTTAGAGATCTCACATCACTTGCATGGAACACACTCTTGTAACACTCGCTTAACGTTCTGTCTCTAAAAGGAGATATCATCTGCCATAGCAATCATAATGCATGCCAAGTCAAAAGCACACTTTACAATTTATTTTACACATACCATGCATTTTCCCAAGTTTTAGCAAATTAGTGTTTTGGCAGGCTAAGATAAAGTACCTACTTGAAAATTGACTTCATTGTTCTTTTTCTTAATAAATTTTAATGAGGAATTTATAGTATTAATGATTTTGAACTCAACTATCTAGTAAAGTCCTTTCTTCCAACCCCTTAAATACATGTATGCAAAACACACACGCGCGCACACGCGCACACACACACAAAATGCCTTATGGAGTTATATACAGATGGTCTTTAAGTTACAATAGTTAATTTTACGATTTCTCTCTTCATGATGATACAAATGTATATCCATTTGGTAGAAAGCACACTTTTCAAATTGTGAATATGGATCTTTTCTTGAGCTGACACATTGATGGCATACTCTCAGGACAGTGACATGGAGCTGAAGCTCCCAACCAAACAAGATTACAAGGGCAAGCAGTTGATGCTCTAAAAGGCAGTGTGTTACCAGGCCAGGGTGTTCAGTAGATGAAGGGTATTGAAAGTATTTTCTACTTATTTTCGGTTTGTAGTAGGTTTATCAGGATATAACCTCACTGTATGTCATCAGGACATAGCCGGTTTTTAACACAGATACTGGAAACACACGCAACTACACCTTTATCATCCAGTGTTTGCACACCCCATTTTGATAAGATGAGTTAAAATTCATATACTTCCTAATAATCTAATTTCCAAGCTTGAAGTTGAGATTATTCTTAAGTGAGACAGGAGTTATGGTGAAGTCCTTGCTCTCCAGAGAGAAATCAGGCATGGTTCCTCAATACACAGAAAAGGTAACTACATTCTATTAAGCTCTTTTTCTGAGTAGCGAGTGTGGAATCCTTGTCCTATGTCCACTTTTGAGGAAATCACAGTGAAAAGCAGAGCTCCTGACCCGCCATACCCGGAACTGCTGCAGGACTGCCTGGATGCCAGGCCAGGGATGGAAGCAAGGCATCGGCCACCACGGTCCTCTCTGTCAGGCCTCTCGCCTGCTGAAATACTGGCTTTGTTTGGTTTTGTCTGTTTGTTTTTCCTTCTTTCTTCCCTGACATTCTTTTCCTTTTATGGTAGATAGCAGAGGGGGTAAAACTTTAAGGCAGGACTCTGAGCCCCTAAATTTAATCACAAAATGTTAACTCCGTCACTCCCAAAGGTTTGTTAGAGACAAGGAAGAATTCCTTTCATAGACAGATAAACAGGATGCACAGACAAACAAGGGTCTAATGGATGAATACTTACTGCACTGCAAGTGTGTGTGCACAGGTGCCCTGTGTGGACAGGGGGGCAGGACTGTACCTAGTGGACTCCAGGGCTAGGCAAAGCCCTATGAAAACCCACACCATAGGTCAGCAAACAGGTCTACCCAGTTGCCCAGCACTGTACTGCTTAAGAACTGAAACAGGTCTATTTTTTTTAGATAGTTAAAAAAAAACAAAAACAAACAAACAAACAAACAACACACACACACACACACACACAAAAAAAAAAAAAAAAAAAAAAAAAAAAAAAAAAAAAAAAAAAACCAAAAACAGAAAACTAAGAGCAGTTAAACTCTTCTGACATGGGAAAAACTTCCGAAGTTCCAGCCTCCTTGAATCCACTTGTCAGAACACGAGCTATGCTCTCTGGCCTTCATGGTGTCAAAGGCTACTTCTGTGCTACAGCTGCAGAGCAGAGAAACTGTGACAGGGACCATGAGACACGTGGAACCTATTTACTCCCTGGTTCTCCACTAAAGAACCTGCCAAGCGCTGGTGCAGAGGAAAGCGTGCTAAGGACCAGGAGTCATTTTTGCTCAGCATCATTATGAAGGAAGCGGTGTGTCTGTCTTACTTTAGCCTTTTGGGTCTCACTTAGCTTTCCCAATGGCAGTGTAGGAAGCAGTGGGAAGGCCGTGTTTCATTACTGTTCTTTGGAAGCTGGAAAGGCTAAGGTGCAGCCATGTTCACTGCTGGTAGCTTATGCTGGCTGGCACCATATTCTGACATGTCTTGAGTCTTTTCAAGTCCATGGTATCCAGATCGGAGAGGTATCCATGCAATACACACTCACACACACTTTCACAACACTTACACACACTCACACATATCACACTCACATACTCTCTCACTCAAATACATATACTCTCACACTCACACATACTCTCACACACTCACGCACTCATACACATTATCATACTCACACTCACACACCTACACACTCACACACTTTTACTCTTTCACACACACTCACAATCCTCTTTCACATGCACAATACTTATACTCTTTCACATATGCTCACACATTATCACACTCACACATTTTCTCTTTCACACACACACACACACACACACACACACACACACACACACAGGTGAAAGCATAAATGAGCATCCAGCTTGAGCAGATAGGTGAGAGGCTGTTATGAGGATAGGACAGAGGAGAATTGGGACCAGAAGCAATCTAGCCTCATTCCTATGCACGAAAAGTTCCCTTTGCCTTGTCCTTTGGTTTCTGAGGAAACCACTGTGGGTCTCAAAGTTCCGTCTCAGCTATAATTTTTCTGCTGATGCAGTTTTGAAGTTGTTAAATCATGAAGGAGGCGAACTTGAGTTAGGTGTGTGGATGGTGTGTAATACCATAAGACCTGGCACCCCTTCATGTTAATGTGTGGTCATTGCACTGAGAACACACTGAGATTGTGGAGAAGGATTTGATATGTATGCCCGTTACACAACTAGACAACCATAAATGATGCAATCCTACTTGAACACAGCCTTGAGCCGGGAAAGCAGCTCATTGGTAGGAAGCTTGCCTAGCACGCAGGAAACTCTGGGTTCAATCCTCAGCAACACACAGAGATTCGGTTAGGCTTTTATTCAGCCTGTCACTATGGAATCCTTCATATATGGACTAACTTCTAGTTCCTACAGAGCCCTGAGGAGAGAGGAGTGTACCTCCCACTCTTGGGGTCACATTCTCAGAAAGCCGCCAGATTTAGCTAGGAACCAGCCAATCTCCTTATTCGATTTTGCATACTTTTCAATACTTTGCATAATTTCTTCTTTGGGAAATAAAATATATACTCAAAAACAAAGCTTCCATTTCTGAGTGTTGTGACATCTATACCCATACCGCCAAATACCCAAATATGTTAATGATTTGAAACAAATGGTAAAAACCCTTCAGACATGAAATTATTTCATATTATAGGAAAATAAGTACTCTTCTGGCTGGTTTAATATAATGGGCAATGTGTTTTACACTGTGTGTCAGGACCCATTAGGGCTGAAATCAGTTTAGTGTGCTGGCAAACATGAAAAAATAGAGCAGAACAGGGCAGAAAACAGCGTGCATCACACATAACAGAAGACAGATATTGTTGCACACGTGTTCCAGTGGTGTATGTGTGTGTGATCACATGCAATAATTTATATAGGCCATGCTACGTAAGTTGTATTCTTGGTAAGAATTGTGGCCAACACGTGTAAGACTCTATTAGCACCAAATGAGAACCACTGCAGTAAAGTCTCACACAGTAGTCCTAACTCATCGGATAGAAAAGCGGGAGGTGATTATTCTTGTTAAATGGAACATCTTTAAGTGACAAACTTTCCCACTGCGTTGAAATATGCTAAAACTTTGATAGGCCTGGTGTGCCTGCGATCCTAGCCACTAACGGAGACTGAGACAGGAAGATGGCTAGTTCAAAGGCAGCGGGGCAACATCCTGTCTCCAAAAGAGTGCTACTGTTGGTGGGGAAAGGAGGATGCTTAGGTATCCCTTGTCAAGTATTCTTCTTTAAATAATATGTAACTATTAATAAATACAAACTTGCTCAGGAGATGAAGACTCATCAAAAGTCAGGCACATCGATCTTGACATCATTTGAGAGGATGAACCATCGGCTCCTTTACGAAGCACACCAGTGTTATTTTTCACACTGACTGTACACTAATGAGTTCACCATGGAACAGAAGAGGAAATGTCTAGAGAAACCTGGCAGGCAGAGTTGGCTTTGCCACAGTCGGACCTTGACAGCTTCTCATGGTCACTTTACAGACACCAAAATAAAGTGAAACTGCCATTAAAAACAAACAAACAAACAAAAAACAAACAACAAAACAAAACAAAACAAAAAAACCCCAAAAAACATTTAAGGAGAGAAAAAAAAAATCTGCTCTATGCTTAAGTGCCTACGATGTTCCCCCATTTTGTAGAGCATTCTCTCCATTACTTTCTTCTGATTGTCAGAAACCCCAAAGCCTATTAGTTGTGAGGCATTGAAAAACGAGCGAGTCCTGAATGCAGTAGTGATGGTAACTGAATGTAAAGGAAGAGGCCATGTCAGCAACAGCGAAGCTGCAAGACTGCAGGCTGCAGGAAAAGCCACAGTGTTCCGGGGGGGGGGGGGGGCTGCCTGACAACTACCAGGAGGAGACAGCCGGAAACAACCCCAGTCAATACAAGACAAGGCTGCTTATGGAGGCCATGGAGTTGAGATACCATGAACAGCTGGATCCAAGAGGAAAAGAGGTCAAGATTTGATGGGGGTTTAAGTAGATATTCCTGAGAGGAGCTGTGCCCTCTACTGGATATCCGTATACTGTGGGGGACCAGCCCCCACTATTATTTACCCGAGGGATCTTGAGGAATGAGGGATAAGAAACTTAGTTAGAAATAGAGGGGAGAGAGAGAAAACACAGGATAGACTCGGGTGGGCCTGGATCCTTATCCAAATGGTCCAAAGGTCTATTCATAACAATGCCAAGGGGTGGAGCAAAAGACCTCCCCCTTGCTAGTTACAGTCAAATGTAGACCCTTATAAACACCTGGTACTCAGGCCCTGTTCCAATCAACCTTTTATGCAGTCCTGCTGGGTATAGCCACTAGGAAACTAGGCTACAACAGTATACAGCCATGGGGAAACATGGTTGGGACATCATGATACTCCTGTAGAAAGAAGAAAGAGATGTTCCTGTGTTCCGGAATTGAGCACCGAGTTTGTAGTGGCTAATACTACAGAAACCCAAGCAATGTCATCATATCCCAAGGAAGGAAGGAAACGGACAGAGACAAAGTGGTCTCCTGATTACACTCTCAGACCTTGCCCTACTTTGTTTTCTGCTGCTGTGGATAAAACAGTGACCAAACCTACTTGTAAGAGGAAAGGCTTTATTCGGCTTACACATCCATGCCACAGTCTATCACCAAAGGAAGTCAGGGCAGGACCCTGACGGCAGGAACTGAAGCAGAGGCAGTGGAGGAACCACATTTAGAGAGGATTCAGACTTCAGAGTGTTCCCAGCAGAGGGACTGTTTTTGGCAGACTAGCATCTCATGGCTGCCCACCCTCTCTCTCAGGTTTTTTAGTTTTACCATGTTTGGCTGAGAACATGGACCATTTCAGAAACCCAGTATTTCCTCTCAGGTCAGCACAGTTTGGTACATGAGGACTGAGTCTTGTGGTGACAGATTGACTACTGAAAGGTGAAGCAGATGCTTCTCTAAGTAGCTGCTCCTTCAATCAGGTGGGGCGCCATATGTCCCAGGTAAACCACAGAGCCCAAACGTGCTTCTCTGCTGACCCTTGAACTGGCAAAGCATGTTCCCACCTCCAGCCCTTCTCTCAAACATTGATACAGCTCATTCCCACTCAGTTTTAAGCTCTGTCTGTTTACAGTCTCCCCTGGCTATTGTATATGCCACCACTCCCCACACACATTGTCCCACTGTATTGCCTTGCCTGTTTAATTCTCTTTCCCTCTTTCCCCTTCCTTTCAGGATGTACATGATGTATGTACGTACATATGTGCATGTTTGCATGTGCATGCATGAGGAGATTAATGTTGGAATTGTCCTCAACTGCTTTTCTACCTTATTATTTTGAGGTAAGGTCTCTTAATCAAACCCAGAGGTTGCTGATATGGCTCATCTCTCTGGATGCCCTGGGGAATCCCGTCTGTCTTCTGAAGCTAGAATTACAGGTCAGCTACCACACCCACCTGACATTCATGTAGGTTCTGGAAACCCACGCCTTGGTCCTCCTGCTTGCACAGGAAGAACTTCAACCACCGAACCATCTGCCTGCTCCCTCTCCCACCATTTTATTCTTATTCACACATGACATATAATGTCACCTATTTATTTCATTGTAGGCTCCTCCCGCTAAAAGCTCTGTGGAGCTAGGGACTCTTCCAACTTCCCTATTCTACCTCTATCCTTTTGGCTATCCTGGCCCAGAGAGGGTGTTTGATAAGTATTTGTTAAAAGTACAACCAAATTTCATCATTCAAACTTTGAAATGATCATTAGCTACAGATATAGTAGTATATATAATCTCATCTGGAATCATCATACTCAAGGGTCTCAAGCAAACATGGGTATTTTATGGAAAACAGTGTCCTTGTTTTTCAAGATCAGTGTAGTAACAGGTATGAGTACATAATCAGGTTTATATTACCATAACCTTATACAGGTCACAGAATTCAACTCATTGGATATCCATTGTTTAAATAATTTCTGAAATTTCAGATCTCAGAGGTTATATTTAACTCACTAAAACAACTAATTTATTCATGAATTCATGTGACAAAAATCTATTGAATACTTATGACGGGTGTGGTGTCAGGTAAGGTGCTATAATTGAGTTTTGAAAAAATCAACTTTACACCTCACTGTAAAAGCCATATCTTGCCGTAATAGATAAGAAAAGCTTATTTAAAAAAAAAGCCAGCCTTGTTTTCCCCCATTATTTTATTATAAGCCTTATTTATTTAACTCAAATATTCTCCAGAGAAAGTTCTCATAGGAACACTTTCAAATAGAGGCAATTTTAAAAGTAAAAATTCTTTCCTGGAGAATAAGGGATGAAAACCCCACTGAATTTAGCAATACTCAATGCTCACTATTGCAAAAATGAAGTGGTTTTCAGAACCTAGGGCTTGGTGCTTCCTCTACAAACTCAAACACAGAGAGAAGCCCTCCTTGCTGGGCGATGGCCATCCACTTATGCCAATTTTCCACAACGCCACAAGCCTTTGCCATTCTACTCCTGCCTCCACCTGCCCTTCCTTTTCTTCCCTCTCAGTTCCTGTTTCCATCTCAGGAGTCAAGCCTCCACCTAGTGTGGCCCACCATCTTGAAGGCTTTATCACCGCAGCCTCCGGCTCACATCTCCCTTTCTTGGAATTGATTTATAGCCCAGGCTTATGAAGTAGGCTTCCTCCCCTTTGCTGTACCAGTCCTGTGACGTATCACCCTCTCCTTCACCACCCAACTTATTAAAAGACAAGTCTGTTTGCACGGCTTGCCAGTCCCATTCTCTCGATTTCTTCTTTCTTGTAGCATAAAAGCCCAATTTCCCCGTGGCGCCATGGTTTATTCCTTTTGGCCCCACAGGTCAGTTTTCAAATGTCCTGTACTTCCAAGTCTTCTGAAAAAAGAAAAAAAAAAAAAAACCAAACTTTTAAAAAGAAGCTCATAATAGAAGAGAGAGGTATTAAAGCTACTATAAGGGAAGAAAGGGCATCCACGCCAAATGAATGGCTGGCTGCAGCCTGCAGGGAAAGGTATGGCCATTTACCAACCTGAATTACAGATTCAAGATGTACCTTTAACCACGCCAGGCCAAACGCTAGAAAAGCAGGGCATGGCATTGGAAAAAATCATCTCATTTACATGAGAAAGGAAATCAGAAATTCTCAAGTCTTCCATTGTGCCACTGTGCATTCCCTTCTCTAATCAGGTTATTATTTACCTTGAAATGTCTAATATTCTTGAGCTGTCTTATAAGAAATTTACATATATGGTTTTACTTGCAAATACAAAAATAACTTTTTTTTTTTACTATAAAGAAACCCAAACCTCTTAAATGACTTTTTATTACATCCATCAGAAAGAGATATGGCTGAAGCAATAAGAAAGTAAAGAACTAAGATTCAAAACTCATTTTTATGAATCCTCCTTTAAATCTTGGGTGAGATCCAACAACCTCACTTTAAAATTTTAGAAGGCTTGACTTGAAGGACATGGGGCAATTTACTTTATATCGACGCTTCCAGGGCACCTGGTCCATATATTATCATTAATTTAAAAAAAAAAAACGATAAATGAGAAGGAAAAATCATATGTGGATAGGCCTTAGTTCTATTATTTTCAGTGTACCAATGGGATAATGCAATCTTTGCCCAAATAACAAAATTTTTAAAAATTTAAGAAAAAGAAATAAATCTTTGGTTTCAATGTGTTGTACGTTTATTTGTACAGACCTGTTTATTATTACAGGCTTTTCAAAGAGGCCCAGGGCAGCCCATTTGGGTTCTGACAGCAATTGAGTAGAATTTAAGGTATTATGACTAAAATGTGTCCCAAGCAGATTGATCCACACACGCGATTTCAATGAAATACTGGCTATTAGCATCAAGGTGCATTTGCTCTAATGCATACTGCAGGAGAAATACAGACTCCAGGGAACCAAGCTGCAATGGACATATATGACTATGCCATCTAGATTCCTCTCTCTACCCAGCCCTATCTTTATTACGCAGAGGAATTTAAGCATCTATAGACTCTGGATGCTTTTTGGTGTCCTGGTTCCTAGACATCACCGGAGAGCCGGACATTTGCCAAATTTCCTCCGAGTGAGATGCACTGGGAAGGAAAGCCAGGACTTCGTTGACCGGAGATCTTATCACCATGGGTCTCTAGAGATTTCAGTTCCTAAATGGACCTTCTAACCATTGTGAAGGCTGGGAGAGTGGGTGTTAGCAGAAATAAAGTATCCCATTTCCCAAGGAAAAACACCCAAGAAGAACGTAAAACGTTTCTCGGTATGGGCTTTTTCCTCATTTTGACCTCCCTCCCAACCTCTTTCTTTTATTTTTAAAGGCCCCCACCCCCTTACACACCTCCAGAGTTCATTCTAAAAGAAGCAACACAAAGACTATACATCCTTCAGCCAAAAGGTTTTCAGAATGTAAATGTGGAAGAGAGTCTGGCGATAAAAGTTGTGGGAAGGGGAGAGGAAGGTGACCATTAAACACCCTTCTCTTTGGGTTAGACAAGAGATAAACAATAGAAATTGCAGAGTCAGGCAGTCAGGGATCCGACCGAGCTGGAAAGTGTCAAAAGAGCTCCCTTCAGAACCAGGGACACAGGCAGTCTCAAAAGGTGTAACCATTATCCGGTTTTGCTACCATGTGCCTGAAAGCAAAACGCTCATTTCCACATCCCCGAGTTCTGGGGTCCTGGAAAGGGGAAGCGAGAATCCCTACACCGAGCCACCCAAGAACAGAAGCAGAACAGAAACTGTATGTACTCAGACTTGCAGGGTCGAAATAACCAACACTCTCCCACAGTGTTAGCTGGTGGCATCAAGTCAGGAAAAGCAGATCGCTGGCTGTGGGGCGCAGTTTGGGGGAGCGTGGATCCAATAGCACGCTACTCACTCTTACACGGGATTTTACAAACCCGGCCTTACCCTACCGCTTCCCTCTACACTTCACACACCAAGTGCATCCTGCCCACCTCACGGTTTCCATCATCAGTCAGCCAGAGAGGAGGGATCCTAGCGGGAATTCCTGGAAATGTCATCCCCTCCACCTCGGATCCGCCACCTCCATCCCCACTGCGATCACACAGACACACAGACACAGACACACACACACACGCTCCTGCCATGATTGTCATCAGGCCAGCTCTTCCCAAAGCCGGGTATCTCAGAGCGCACCGGACGCCTGGCATCTCTCTGACACACACCCTTCCCCCGCCTCGCTGGCTCCAGGCTTTGCCCCCTGGATGTCGCCTGCTGTCCCCGTTCATCCGCACTATTGTTCCACGCAGCACCCCTCGCTCCCAGGATCGCCCTGCCGAGAGCAACCGGGCTCAGTCCGGGGCGTCGGGACGCCCCGCACTCACCCAGCCCGCCCTGCCGGTGGTACCTTGCCTGACAGCTGGGTCCGCGGGCCCGCGGGAGCAGGCGGCGCTAGTGACAGCGACCGTGCCAAGCCTGGGAATAAAGCTGCTCTCCAGCCGCTCCCGCCTCCAGCGCCACCATCTTCCCCCGCCGCTGCCGCCGCCGCCGCCGGGACCGCAGCCGCCCGCGCCCCGCTCCGGCTCTAGCTCGGCAGCCGCTCGGGCCCCTCCGGCCGCGGCCCCACCCCCTGCTCGCCGCCCGCTCGCCCTCGTGACGCGCGCCGGGGCCGGGCGGCTGCGACGGACGGCGGGGGGTGGGGGGGTGGGGAGCGCGCGCACGCCGCGTGCAGCAGCGCCCCTGCCTCCCACGCCCACCCGCGTGCGCGCGCGGCGCGGGCCCGTCGCAGCGGCGGCGGCGGCGCAGGAGTTTTGCTCCCGGCGCGCGCGAGCGTGCGAAGTGTCCGCGCCCCTCGCCGTGGCCGCGCCCGCGCCTGCGAATCCCTCCCTCTCGTGGCCGGGATCCTGGAGTGGACTACGTGGCTGCCTCCCGCGGGGACCCACGGGGACCTCCATCGTCCCCAGCCCCGGGTCCCTCACGCGCCTCCCGGGCCCGACCTCTGCGTCTGGGATCTGGCCACGTTGAGGACACGGAGCCCAGCAGCCGCGTGGACGGCCGCGCGTGTCCTCTTGTTGTGAGTGACCCGGGGCTTTCCCGCTTCCAGGGTCTGAAACCCCGCGGCGCCGCGGAAAAGGCTTGCAAGGCGGCGCTGCACGCCGCACGTGGCCGCTAGGGGGCGCCCGCGCGGGCTCGAGCCGCACAGGCTGGCTGCCCGGCCGCCGACCGGGGGCGCTGCCCAGGCCCGCTCCACCCTGCAAGGCGGAGTCGGGAAATGGTCCACTTGGCTTCTCCAGGCGGGTTGCTAGGAGCTTCAAAGAGTCTTCCAGCCCGGCACGGGTGATCTGCTCGAACGATGACTGGGATCTCAGGAGGGTGGGGACCAGGTGGCAGGTGCTGTGCCTTAATGAAAAGCCGGGCTGCCCACCCCCCGGGGGTTTGGGGGACTGGGTTCTGGCGCTAACCCCACGTGTCATAAACGGTGTGGTAGCTACATCGTCCCTCCTCTTCCAGACAGAGTTCTCAATTTAAAAATTAAGTGTCATATTCCCCTGAACCCTTTTAATTTTCTAGTTCCTCTTCGTACACATATTCTCATCTAGTGAAAGGAAGATAAAAACCTTGCTTATCCGACCTCAGGAGAGATGAAGCTATCATCATTGTACGTGTTTCCATATCGAGCAAAGTACCTCCAGCAATAACTACGGGTGTAGCCTGGAGCATTCTAGAATTCTTGTTTAGCTTGAAAATTCATATGAATTTTGCATTCTACTTCATAATGAATTTCTCTGCTTTGACAAGACCATAGCTTCTCCTGTCTCCTAAATATCTTTCAATAAAACAAACATATACAAGTGGCATGTGCGTTGTCGCTTGTCCTGAAACATTCATTACCTACTCATTTTGTCAGTAAAGAGACTCACGGGTGAAAGCCGGATGGGGTCCTTGTCCCTCCAGAACCCGTAGCACCCTGGGGAAAACGTCACACAACCAAGAGCTGCTGTGAGCCTTCCAGCTGCGAAGGTGCAGGGGCGAGCTGATGTTGACTGGGCCGCCTGAGGAAAAGGCCTTTCCAGGAGACCAGTTAGAAGGAAGGAAAGGTGTGAGGGCCCCTCAGGCGGCACTGAAGCACAGGATGCCTCCCCAGGCAGCAGGCTCAGCTTGTACTTCTCCAGGCCAAAAAGGGCACTAGAGGGTGCTGAGAGTTGGGACTGATCCCTCCTGCAAGAGCAAGCTCGGGATCTCCTCTCTGTTCTTGAAAGGGGCCTGAAGCAGCTCTGTGGAGAGAGACTCAGAGTCCAGGGCAGGAAAACTGTGGGACGAATCCCTTGCCCTGCCTGTTTGGTGAGTGCTTCGTGGGTTAGGTGTGTCTTCTGGCTCGCAGCTCTGTTAGATTTTTGCCTTTGCTTTCGTTTGTACCCCGTTTGGGGGCGGTTTCAGAGCACGTTTCTGTAATTGTTTCTGTTTCTTTATGGTAGGTTCACCGTGCTTATCTCAAGTTTTAGGTTAAATAGGAGAGTGCTGCAGCTCCGTGGCGAGAGGCTCCTTTTGATGCTGTGGTGGTTGATCTTGGACATCACTGTAGAGCGAGCTCCTCTCTGAGGAAATGCCTCGATGGATCTACCTGAGCAGGAAGACCTTCCCTAAATGTGGGCAGCACCTTTACACAGACTGAGTCTAGACTGGAGGTAGAGAGAAACTGAGGCCTGCATTCTGCTCCCCACTCTGCCTCCTCACAACCGACTCATTGTGACCAGCCTCCACGGTAGGCAGGCTGCCACACCTGCGCCAGCCACCTTGTCTGAGGGAGGCTTCCTTTCTTCAGTTGCTTTTGTTGGCCATTCTGTCAGAGCGATTTCCAGGAAAGTAACTAATACAGCTGGGTCAGCTTGCAACCATTCTGTTGGCTAACTCATTTTTCTCCTGTGTGTGATATCCCCACCAAACCCCGAGTGATAGAAACACTACTGCTTTACTAATACTTGTCAATCTTGTATCACAGGGGCTTGGTGTAAGATCACTTTGCTAACATCACTATAATGGCAATTATTTGTCAAATGTTCATATATGAAAATCTTCTGTTCATTGAAGATATAGAGATCCTTGTTCCTTCTGGATGGTGTCTTTGTGCCTCATCCAGCAGCAAGCTCAAAACCATATTTGTAGTTCAGTGTAGGAAATGGATGGGCTCATATGGCATTTATATTGCACCCTTTCTTTTTTAAAATAACATTTTGGTGTTAGGCTATCTATAGATTCCCTGGGTCTGCATTACTGGTATGTTTCTACCTTATTACTAATACTCTTATAAGGACTTCCAATATTTGTATCCATCTTCTGCTGTCAACAAAAATCAAAACTGCTATTTATTTCTTCAAAGGGCAGTATATAAAATACTGGCAAACTGCCAGCCATTGTAGCCGGAAACAATATGTAGACAGGGTGCCAAGTGACTTGGGCCCAAGTTAAACCTTATCCTCTGCTGTGTGTAGATCAGAAGTCTGTGCATGCTAGCTTAAAGCTTCACATTTAAGAAACCCAGGAGTGTCTCCCTGTGGCTTCTGGACAGTGAGCCTCTCCAGGACCATTCCTGAAGTCCCTGGCTCCACCAGCATGCCCTGAGCCTACCTGTCTTACTGTCTGAGTACTGTTTACCAGTTAAGGGGGAAGGCAGGGGCTCATGAGCATTTTATTTACTTAGGTTTCTTGTTGATAGCGGACACCTTGAGGTCATGGGATTCAATAATTTCATTTGAACCCCACAGGTATGAGCATATCGTTTGGGGTTTGGTGTGGCTCTAGACAGCCCAAACTGTGCACCCTTCTTCTGAAAGCAGGTGCTATTGTCCATTGACTTTGATGTCTTCAGGTTACTAGTGTCTTCCTGCCACAGTCTTTGAGTTTGTGTCTTAAAAGCCAAGACTCTAGATAGGACAATCGCATAATAACCTTTGGTAATGCATCCAAAACTGACTTTAGTTTTGCTAATATTTGATAGTCCAGTAAACTATCTAATTACTGTACAACACAGATATTTTTGTTAAAGCATTTAAAAGGCATGAGTAAAATAAATTATGGACTATATGCATCCTAAACATCTACAGGCTTGCTCTTATATGCCAATTTTTATTTCATCAGCCGTTTCCCTAGGTGAAAGTCCTGCCCTGGCTACATAGCATCACATTTTTTCTTCTTTAATTCCCAAACAAGTCAGACTCAATGAACCACATCCACTGTGCTCACTATGAATCCAACCATAATTTTATACTGTAACAATGTCTAGTTGACATACTGGGAGATGCCCTGGTGATCTGTGGAGGAAACCCATCTCTAAAGTGGTGTTTCTGAGGGAAGAATATGGCCAGAAGATGACGGATTTTAAAAGGTGGTTTTTATGCACAAACACAAACCAATCCCCAAAGCCGACAGCATTGACTAACCTCAGCCTATCAGCTCCGAGTCTTGCAAGTCACGTGACTGACTGGGAGTGGCAAGAACAATCCCTATGGACCACAAGAAGAGGAGAAAGGCCAGAAGGGAACAAAACATCAGCCTCCCTGTGCACCAGTGTTGTGGAATATTAGTTTAAGATGTGTCACATCTGTTTATGCTGTGGAATGTTTGTTTAATGATGCAAAGATGTGTTGCATTCTTTTATGTTGCATTTGCTTAATTCTGTGAAGCTGTGTTACTTTGCCTGCCTAAAACACCTGATTGGTCTAATGAAGAGCTGAATGGCCAATAGTGAGGCAGGAGAAAGGATAGGCAGGGCTGGCAGGCAGAGAGAAGAAATCAAAGGAGAAATCTGGGAGGAAAAGAAGGAAGAGAAGAAGGAGAGGAGGACTCCAGGGGTCAGCCACCCAGCTACATGGCAAGCCAATGAGTAAGAAGTGAAAAAAAAATATGCAGAAATAGAGAAAGATAAAAGCCCAGAGGCAAAGGGTAGACGGGAAAATTTAAGAAAAGCTGGCTAGAAATAAGCCAAGCTAAGGCTAGGCATTTATAATTAAGAAAAAGCCTCTGTGTGTGATTTATTTGGGAGCTGGGTGGTGGGCCCCCAAAAAGAACAAAGAGCAAAACCAACCAACAACACACCAGTACTTATCATAGGGGATGCCAGCAGCTGAGGTTTGGGTCCTGTATCACCTTGCTGGGATGAAACACCTGTCAAGAGACAGTTACGGGAAGGAAGAGCTTATGTTGGTTCACAGTTTGAAGAGACATAGCCTTGTCCTAGCAGCGAAGGCATGAGAGTGCAAGTGTGAGGTGGCTGGCCACACTGTGTCCACAGTCAGGAAGCAGAGAGAGATGAATAGACCCGAAGGGTCCATGATGCCAGCTACTTCAGATTGGATTTTTCCTCCTCAGTTAATTGCCTTCACAGACACACGCAAAAGTGTGCCTCACAAATGCCCCAGACATTCCTTAATCCTATTCAAGCTGGCAGTGGAAGCTAACTGTCTTATAGCCACAAGTGAACTGCAACCCAAACTGAAAGAGTGACAGTGGCCAGTGTAATGTCATCCCCACTTTAGGGAAGCAGAGTCGGGTATGGTGGTGCATACCTATAACCCCAGCTTTCAGGAGGCTGAGTCAAGAGGACCTTGAGTTCATGCCCAGCTGAGGCTAAATAGCACTACCCTTTCTCATAAAGCAAAACAAAAACTCCACCAAATTCACAGACTATTTTTAGAACATAAAAAATTTTCCATTCACATTTTAACAGCAGCAGCAGCAGCAACAACAACAACAACAACAACAACAAACCCTGCTCATAAAATTGAGCAGCTGAGAATGTGCAGCGGTTGACCTCTGGAGGATCATGAGTGCTGTCCAATCTGAGCTACAGAGTAAGCTGGAAGGAAGCCTGGGATACACAGTGAGACCCTGTCTCTGGGAACACAATATAATAAAACAAAACAAAAAACAAACAAACAAACAAAACTTCAGATGGATGATCACAGCATTTAACAAATACACAGAATAAAAGATATCGAAATGTTAACACAGTAAGAATTCACCAGAGTAGTAGGGTTGTTTCCCTTTTTCTATTTGGAGGGATGGAGTGGAGAGTGAAGGTCTGCAGTCAGCCTACCTGCTTCCCTGGCTGGAGTGGCCCCTGTGTTTGGAGGGAGAGCCTGCTGGAGATGGGGGCTGGGATTAAGCAATGAGTAGGGGGGGGGGTGGGGAGGTAAAGAGGGAGATCTGTGAGATCCACTGGAGATGGTGGCAAGGAGGAAGGGAGGTTGCAGCAGGCAGTCTGCTACACAGTTGGGGATAAGACTTGGGGTCTGAATTTGGAGGGGTGGAGGCAGAGGTGAAGAGCATCAGCTAGCATACCTGCTTCCCTGGCTGGAGTGCAATATTTAAAACATTTTAAGAGACGGTATATATGACCTTAAACTTGAGGGGAAAACCAGATTATCTGAAAATTCTGGTGTAAAATTAATGTCATAAAAATTACTACTGGGACATTTCATAGTCTAAAGCATTTTCCCAATTTAATAAGCCTCTATGATTTATTTTAAATGCCACATACTTCAAGAAATCATTTCCATGTAGCCAGTCTGACAGCGAGGGGAATAGTCTACAGAGATACTTGTATCCTTCCTTTTGGCTATCAGACTGTTGAAACAGTAGCCCCAGGAAATTGGGGTCCCCTCCTCCCAGCAAGCCCCGGCAGAAGGGAAGGCTGAGGTGTGATGTCAACCAACAGGGGAGATTGTCAAGAGGTTTCACACTGGGCTAACAACTTCTCAGAGCAGCATGCAGGGGAGACTGGAGCCAGGACAGTGACCCGGAGGTCCTCTATTTAAACCGGAACCTCAGGGCAGGATTTACCAGGCCTCCTTGTCAGTCTTCCCCGCCCTCCCGCCCTCATCCCCGCTGCCACAGGTTTGTGCACGTAGAAAACCGGTCAGAATAATGTTATTCTATGTTATTCTCAGTAGTGCACCATATTATCTGAACTCTGGTTTGTAGCCCTACTAGGCTCACAGGACCCTGGGACATAAGTCGACACAAAGTTATCACATTGGTTGCTCATTCTGCTTCACATTTGCTTAAACTCTTGGTTGTTTCCAAATTTATTTCCATCATAAAGTACCTGGATATTATGCCCATCTTGTTGGAGTACCATAAAATATTGATATATTTAATACATCTTATAAACCAGGGACAACTATACTAGAAGAAAATATGGCTTTGTGTTCACTATAAAATATAACAGTACAGTCAGGGGCACATTTCCTCCAAAATGAGGAGCTATGAAATGAAGTGCTTGGTGATTTTATACTTTCGTCAGTACATATTTGCTTCAGACATGCATCTTTTTGTCATCTTATGAAAGGCACTAAAGGGGCTGGGCAAGAAGGCTCAGATGGTAGTGTCTGGTGCACAAGAATGAGGGACTGAGTTCCCATCCATAGCATCCTCATGAAAGCTAAGTGCTATAGTACAACGGTGATGTCTGTGATCTCAGTGCCGAGAAAGGAGAGACGGGTCGATCCCTTGAGCTCATTGGCCAGCCAGCCTTGCCAACTAGATGACCTGAGGATTCATTGAGAGACCTGGTTGTGGGAAAAAAGGGGGAAGGGGGAGGAACAATCAAAGACACTGGATACCGACCTTTGGTCTTTACCTTGGTGTATGCCCAGAGCTGTCTGCACACCTGCACAGATCCAGATGAGCATATATGTACCATATGTATGCATAAAAGTAAACAAGAAAATGAATAGTACTAAACACTAGTAGCATAAGGAATATGTGCAGGATAAAAATTAAAAAACAGAGAATTTTAATAGCCATTTTTTCCTCTTTTAATAGTTTATAGAGAAACAAGGAAACAATTGGCTACCTTTGATTAGTTTTGACATTTGATTATATTGGTGCTATTTCTGGGGCAACGCTGTGATACCAAAACATGATTTAAAATCACCGCTCTAGTCCTGTGTGTGTGTGTATGTTGGGGGGGTGGTGGTGGTCCCAAGTGCCATGGTGTCACCTCTCAAAATAGTTCCTGAGCCCTGCAAATGCTCAGTGTCGGTTACATTCCTTGCTGGTTCCTGTTCTGAACATCAAATGTTGTGGCTAATGGACTCATTAGTTATCTTTCTAATTATCCCATTCGATCATTCAAAGTGATCAAAATGATTTTGTTTTAAAAATAATTTCCTGTTTATTTTTATTAGGTCTAATGGTTTCTGGGGGCAGGGAAGCACCACTGGCTTCTATTGACTTAAAAGTGAGAGACTCAGAAAAAGCTTAATGATAAATAATATACTGGCAATTTTGATAAACTATCATCTCCTCTGCTAGCCAAGGGAGATCTCTCTGTCTCTTCCTGTATGTCTGTCCCTGTATGTCTGTCTCTGTTTCCTTCTGCCTTCCCTTATCTCTCTTTTTCATTGTGATGGGTAATTTTGGTTATCATTATATCATTGAATCCGGAATCACCATGGAGATGAACCTGCAAACACACAGCCTCTGGGCATGCCTGTAAAGAATTCTCTTGATTAGGTTGACTGACAGGAGCGAGAAAACTGACCTAAAGGTGAGTGGCGCAATTTCTGGGCTAGGATCTGGAGGTGTAGGAATGGAGAAGGCCAGCGAGCGCTAGTTCTTGTCACTCTCTGTCTCCTGGCTGTGGGTGCAATGTGACCCGCTGTCTCCTGCTCCCTGACCTCTCTGTCACGACAGACTGCAACTGTAAGCGGAAATAGACTCTCCTTGCAGTTGGTTTTGTTGGGCATTTTATCACAGCAACAGGGAGAGTAAGATATTTGC
Organism: Onychomys torridus; assembly: GCF_903995425.1. NCBI lineage: Eukaryota > Metazoa > Chordata > Mammalia > Rodentia > Cricetidae > Onychomys > Onychomys torridus. The sequence goes on along the minus strand of NC_050443.1, from coordinate 142,148,487 downwards.
GTATTCGTTTTTCTCAGGGGTCCCCTTACACTCGCATAGTATCATTAGGATGACCAATGGCAATGCAATTACCAGTCATGACAACGTTGAATATCTCCGGTAGGCTGTCCTGTGAAAAAGACAGCAACCATTTAGATCTTCAGTCCACACACTTCCTTCATCTCCTACCACATGCCAGCTACCATGGGGAGGATCTGAAGGCCCAACAGCCTGAGTTCTGTCTTCAAGGATGTCTCTGTCTTAAGAAAGTCAGGCAAACCTGACAGACTATTTTACCAATATATACTGGCTATGATAAAAGCTACTTGAAGGAGATATGGCCAAAATGGTGTTTCTGTTATAGATATAATTTGCTTGTTTTGCTAAATGCAGGTATTTATGACATTAACTCTATTTTATAGAAATCAAATGTCTAGTGATGCGACTGGCTGTAAAGTTAATTTTATTCTTTAAAGAGAATTTTATTAAAAATATTTTGAAAAGAAAGCATGGTGGCTTAGGTTTGACTATTCCTGTTTAAGCAAGAGGCATGAGGGTTTCTTCTAGGTGAGATGCACATTGGTAACACTGTGAGCAGATACATGTGTCCACTTCAGGAAAGAGATAAACATCACTTTCCAGATGAAAGGAAGTCTTGAAAAGAAAGAACTTGGCAACTCTCACATTTCTTATAAAACAGAAAACTGACTTTGAAAAAAGCACATTAGTTACCATAAACTGTTTGCACACACATACACATAACACACATATACACACATATATAATATATATATATATATATATATATATATATATATATATATATACAACACATACACACACATACATTCATACACACACATATACACAATACACATATAGAATGCATACACATAACTGCTGTGGAATATTCCTTTACACTATGTGAATATATGTTGCTGTGGCTGGTTTAATAAAGAAGCTGACTGGTCAATAGCTGAACAGAATAAGGTTAGGCAGGAGAGCCAGACTAGGAGAATGATGGGATGAAGAAGGGCAGAGTCAGAGGAGAGTTGCCAGCAAGATGCAGAGGGAGCAGGAGATGAATGTGTCATGCTAATAAAGGTACCACCATGTGGCAGAGTGTAAATAAGGAATATGGGTTAACTTAAAATGTAAGAGCTAGTTAGTAACAAGCCTGAGCTATTGGCCAAGCATTTATAATTAATATAAGCCTCGATGTGTTTATTTGAGAGCGAATGCAGGACAGGAAAACTCCACCTACAACACTCAACACACACATACACACAACACCCTAATACACATATATACATAACACACACATGAACACATATAAGACATACACACACAACACACTCATATACACACATACAAACATGCACAATGTACACACACACACACACACACACACACACACACACACAGTTTCTATTTCTATTCCTCAGAATTTATCTCCCTTCTACCTGCTACCTCCAACTCCCATCTTCTTATTAAATCTGTCCATGGAGATGCTTCTAGGTTAGGTCCCCTTTGGTATGGATTGAATTTCCAAAGCACATTTTCATTTCAGCCCCCATGCTGAATGAAGCCAAGTACTGCAAATCACATAGGTGGGGAAGTGCAGGAGCCAAGGCAGAACTGAGAAATCACTTGGAACAGTGTCTGATAGGTTAAGGAACTGCATGTCATGAGATCAGGGTAGTGGCTTTCTACCCATCCTTGCCCTTTGGGAGTTATTCTCATCCTTGTGCTGTGAACCGATTGAAGGGATATAATTGAAATGAGTCTCACTGAGCTGTGTAGCACAAATCTCAAACCTGTGCAGCAGTGAGGCTTTCTTGATAGAAGGGCGGTATTGTTAGCATGTTTCTCGAGGAGCAGCAAATTCGCATTTTACTTTTCTTGTACACAGAAGAAAGAAAGAGTAATCCCTTGGCGTTCTTACAGTATGCTACTTTTAAACTGTAGTGAGACAGTTCTCTCTATGGACACTTTGGGGTCAATGCTGACTGTTTATATAGTAATACATCAATTTTTTTCCTGAGGGTCTTCCACAGAAGAATTCAAAGTTTTTCCATGGAAATTGTCTTAATGCTGATGAGAAAGGAACAACATCTGGGGAGAGATATTGGGCAATAGGAAAACTACTGATTTAAATCAGCCTGTGTACTTTAAAGATGTGTTGACCTCAGAATGGAAACCAGGATGAGTGTTATGTTGGGGAGGGGTTTCACTTTTTGTTTCCACAGGAGAAAAAAAGCAATGGATACAATCAAAGTTAATAAAGATTTAATTTGAACAGGAGAAATCTCTTAATAAGGAGAAGTGATAGTTTCCACCAATGTGACAGTTATACAAGTTGTAAGGAAAACTCACTAAACAAGGGTCAGGGCAGAGTTCTGTTTTTGTCTTTACAGGAAAATAGAAATACCCATCTTCAAGAAATCAAAAGACCTTGGGCATCTAGACATCTAAAGAAGAAGGGAAAACTTCCAGAAAAAATTACCAAGCAAAACCATCTGACCTAATGGTACCCTATAGGAATATAGGGTAAAATATCACTACCTAAACATCTATATCTCTTTACTTCTAAGAAAAGTTGTAGTCCCGACTCAATTATAAATCAAAGCTGGTTTGGAGTTGGGGTGTAGCTCTCTCCTTCTCTAAATCCAAGCATGCTGTTAAAAGAAAAAAAATTAAGAGTTTCTGTCTCATATCGGAAGAGCCACCTGGTGTGAGACAGAAGAAAATAAAAAATCCAGGGACTATTGTCAAAGTTCTATTTCTCCCCATACTTATTCTTGACTCTTTGGAACCTTTCTTTAGATATAGTGCTATCCTAAAATTTAAACTTTCTGTTTTGATATTAATAATGTTTAAGTTTTCCACAGTGAACAATGAAATTTCCTAACAGAAATCTCTGAAGTTTCCAGAAGGAAGATGGGGCCCCACAACAACGATTTTACCTGGTTCATAGTGATATCATTGAGTTGATAAACACCACTCAAAGACTTTGGGCTACAAACTACTTAAGACTATTCTAAGGTGGCTAGCTGAGATGGTCTACCATCTTACACCTCTAGCCAGAACTTCAGATAAGCTCTATCCATTACTGTGAGACTGGTTACAAATGCTACAGCTAGTCCTAATGAGACTTAACCATTGTTTTAATTTCTTTTACAGGACCCCACAGAGATGCCATCACCTCCTAGATAGCAGAAACCAATTCTAACAAAATGATACCTCCTTGTAGCACGAATTGTTAGGAGGTCTTATTAATAAAATCAAACCTGGAGCCAGGTATTGGGGTGAATGCTGAAAGATCAGAGAAGCAGAACAAGCCATAGCCACCTCTCCTTGCCAGTTCCTCAGCTGATCCTGTTTCCTCAGACTGGAAGTCTCTGAGTCCTCATCCAGAATGGCTCTCAGCTGAACTGTGCTGCTCAAAAGCCTAAAAGCTTAACCAGCCTAGTTCCTGGTTTTCACGCCTCATATACCTTTTTGCTTTTTGAAATCACTTCCTGAGATTAAAGGCTTTTGTTACCAAGCCAGGCTGTTTCCAGTGTGGCCTTGAACTCACAGAGATCCAGATGGATCTCTGCCTCTGGAATTCTAGGATTAAAGGCTTGTGCTACTATTGCCTAACCTCTATGTTTAATATTGTGGCTGTTCTGTTCTCTGACCCCAGATAAGTTTATTAGGGTGCACAATATTTTGGGGAACACAATACCACCACACCTCCTCTCCCAACAGGTTTTTATTTTCTCAGGGTTATGAATAATTGTCATCTGTAAGGGGTTTGCTGTAGTAGGGTTGGGGGTGGAACAATAAAGTTTAGACTCAGGAATCAGTAACATGAATCGTAAAAGGTCTTATTAATTAAAAAAAGCCAGAGCAGATACTGGGGTGAAAGCTGAAAGATCAGGGAGACAGAAAAAGCCACAGTCAACCTCACCTTACCAAGTCTTCAGCCTCCAGAGAGACTTCCTGTTTACTCACGCCTGATATACCTTCTGTGCCCTGCCATCTTCTGTCCTTCCTAGAGCTGGAATTAGCTTCTGAGGTACTTGGTAGCAAAGGCATGAGATCTCAAGTGCTGGGATTAAAGGCGTGTGCCACCACTATCTGGCTCTGTTCAGAGATCTCTACTTCCTGAGTGATAGGACTAAGGGTGTGTCCCACCACTGTCTTGCCTCTATGTCTAATCTAGTGTCTGGCTCTGTCCTTTGATTCCCAGATAAGTTTATTAGGGTACACAATATATTGGGGTACACAATATATCACCACAGAAATCTCTTTTGGAAAAGAAAAAAGAGAGATAGGATAGGGTAATAAGGTAGATTATTGTATCTACTTGTAAACTAATTTAGGAACTATCAGCTTTAGATAGTTTGCATTGGTATGGAGTCTTGTCTATTGATACAAGTTAAAATTATTTTTCTATTCCTGTTTAAGATTATTTATATATTGATACAAATACAGACTATATTTGTCATATTATAAATTTGTTCCTACTTCTGTTTAAAATATTTTTGTATATTTATTCAAATCAAGGTACTTTTGTCATATTGAACTATACATTTGTACCTCTGATTAAGATATTTTCATATACTGTCATAAGTTCTAGGCTATTGTCTTATACTGTACATCTGTCTACAGACTGTTTATTTTTATAATGTAAAGCCTTAGTCTTTAAGCTATTTAGGTTGGTAAGAGTTACAGGTTAATAATCACCCATGCTTATCATACTTATAGTTTTTAGATAGGTTTTCTAGATGTACAGAGATATATGTTAAATGAATAGGTAATCTCCAAAAACTTCATAGACCCAAAGAATATGGCATTTAAATGTTTTAATAATTTAGAATTTTGTTGACATGAGACACGATTGCTTGTGGCAGCACTGATCTATTCCTAAGAGGATGTTGGACTTCGAAGACACTCCATATGGAGTTTGTCTTCTTGACAAAAGTGGTCTGCTGGGCACAGAACTGCCTGTGCTTTGACTGCTGACAGTAGGCACACTGTCCAATCCGGACGAGCAGGACACAAGGGAAAGCAACTGCCGAGCCTTGCCAAGACAGAGTAGGACAGTCCTTCAACATTTCCTGCTTCTGAAAATGGTCTGTCAGATATTCTAGGCCTGTAGCCAATAGTGGTTTCCCCAACACTGCAGAGAAACACTGGGTGGATTGTCCAGGCAGCCAGTTTCTGTTATACCTTGCATATTTTGGAAGTTGCTTGTTTGCACTTCGTATTTACTCAGGTAATATTATTTTCCTTCTCAGGTCTTTGATGGGTTAAAAACTAGATAGTTACAGTTAAAATCCTCATATTTTAGGTAAGAGCATATCAGGTACAAGATTTAGATTCTTCAGGATAGGACAGCTATTGGAGTAATCTCTGTAACTCGCCAATTGGCATGGACATTTAGTATATGTTTCTTGCTCAAATTTTTTTTGTTTTTTGTTTTTTCCTGAGACGGTTTCTCTGTGTACCTTTGGCACCTTTCCTGGAACTCACTCTGTAGACCAGGCTGGCCTCAAACTCACAGAGATCCACCTGCCTGGGATTAAAGACATGCCCCACCACTGCCCGGCTCAATGTTGTTCTTGTTGGTTGTAGTTCCATTTTTGTTTATGTTATTACCTTTTCTTTCTTTCTTTTTTTAAAAAAAATTTTAAAAAATATTTATTTATTATTTATACAGTGTTCTGCAGCTTGCTGCACCCTGAAGCCGGAAGAGGGCACCAGATCTCATTGTAGATGGCTGTGAGCCACCATGTGGTTGCTGGGAATTGAACTCAGGACCTCTGGAAGAACAGCCAGTACTCTTAACTTGAGCCATCTCTCCAGCCCACCTTTTCTTTCTTTTAGACAGTACTTGATAATTGTTCTTATTGTATATAACTTTGTATTAGGTTTTTTATTTGGACAAAAAGGGGCAATGTTGTGGGAATTCACTCCACCATAGACTTTGGGGTATCTTGTCCAATAGAGATATGTTTTTTTTTCCTGGGTACACGACTGCTTAAAACTGAGGAGGGGGCACTTGCTGTCTCTCTTCCTTGGGGTGATTGAAGACCAGACAGCTGGTTCCATTTGCCCCTGGGCATAATTGAGGAGGACAATGATGGTTGTTTATTTTGTCCTGTATCCGTGAGTGTATTTCTCCCCATTTTATATCTTAATAAATCCTTGATACCCTTTAACAGACTCTTGTGGATTTGCTTATGAGTGGCGCCCAACCTGAAGTTCTTTCCAGGGGAAAACAGCAATTGTTACATATAAGAAAAGCTTTTCAAATATGCAGATTCTAGATGTCAACTAAATGTTTAGGTTTTAAAGTTTGTGAGGCTTTTATGAGGCTTTATTTGTGAGAAAGGAAATAGACAGGGAGAGTCTCACAGACTTAAGAATGTGCTTCTGCAAGGGAGATTCCGAGGACTCAATAAGGCTGTCTGATGTTGTCTTGTAACTGTTGGTATCACGAGGAATATAGTCTATTATATGATAAAACTTTTCATTTGGCCTACATTTTTATTGTCTCTTTTCTTCTAATTTAAAGAGGGATAAAAACAGTTTTGTGGCTCACCAAAAGTACTTAGGGTTGGGGATTTAGCTCAGTGGTAGATCGATCTCTCCTAGCAAGATCGACCCCGGGTTCGATCCTCAGCTCCAAAAAAAAAAAAAAAAAAAAAAAGAAAGTACTTTAGGGCCAGTGAGATGCTGAGGGGAATAGAAACACTTGTAGTGTAAGCCAGATGACCCAAGGTAGCTCCTTAGAAGCCACAGTGGAAGGAGAGAATGGATCCTGAAAGTCCTTTGACCTCTACATGCATGACATGGCATGCGCATGTCCACACACACATACATGCACAAATCATATACATACCACACAAATAATAAATACAAAGCATTTTAAAAATATTGTGGACCCTGGACATTAATTGCCAGGTTCTCATGAAACATGGGCAGAGTGAGTTATGTAGAAATACACAGAATAGAGTCTTTATGGGCACAATATGGGACCACACCAGCAGTCCTTAGATCATGAGACACAGGCTCATTTGTTTCCTCCATGTTAAAGTAAATGAAAATGCAGGAAGGTCTTTCACACATACAATACAGCAGGAAGTAGACTGCAGCAAATATGCACATTAGTGACTCTGTGGGAACACTAGCCATCCACCATGTTCCCTTAAACTGAAATGCTGTTTCCTATGTTGAATGATTTCCTTGTAACTCTATACACTGGCTTGAAAACAAGATTCTTGCTCACTTCTTCATATGAATTGAAACATCTATTTGTATTCACTGTGCCTTTGAAAAGTTCTATAGTTTAGACTGATTTGACCAATCTGGATTATATATGGCACTCTCAGGTTACAGTCCTGGTCAGCTGACACGGTAAATTCAAGGACATTGAGACATGAACATTATTAATTTAAAAAATCAGGGTGAAGGATGGTAGATAATGGTCACGTGTGCTGGGAAGGACGCTGAATTATTAGCCATGTTAAGATATCTCCAGAATATGCAATATCAAATGAAAATCAAACAAGTAATGAATCCTGTGTTCCTGGCAAAGCTTGATTGGGTTTCATCAAACAACCCACTAGCCTGGGGTCTGAGTCACAGCTTTGCACTGCAAAGATCATCACATCACATAGAGCTGACCAGGGCTGCCTCAAGCAAGGCAGCTCAAATGGAGTCCACTGTGCCTTTTACTGAACACACAACTCTCTGCTCTTTAGAAACAAGTTTATTTAGAGAAAACAATGAAGTTTAATATTTCCTTATCATCATTCTCCATCATGCAAGTGTGGAGTTAGCATATCTTTGGGTTGTATTGTGTCAAAAGGTTTGATTTAAAAGAACTGTTATTGGAATTGCTGACTGAGATTTCATTAAAAAATTTGTTAAGTGAACACCAGTCATAGTCTCACCCACCAGCCTGGTCTACAAGAGAGTTCATGTCAACCAAAACCAACCAACCAACCAACCAACAAACCAACCAACCAACCAACCAACCTACCATCCTACCAAAAATGAAATTTGGCTTTGAATTGGCAGGGTTTGAGAGCAGCTTGCCAGCAGCCATTATGGACTCTAACTCTCTGGAGCTGTAAGTCAAAATAGGCTCTTCTCTAAATTGCCTTGGCCATGGTGTCTTAGCACAGCAGCAGCTGATCCATGTGCCATGTACAGTAGTAGCTCTTAGAGTCACATCTAGTGTCTTAGCATCTGTGACAGTATGAAGGTGGGGATAAGCATGTCTTTGCAGAAAAGCAAATCTATTTTTTATTTCTTTATGATTTTGTGGATTTGGTTGTTTGTTACACATCATGGTTCATTTAAAGTTGTCTTTAGGCAAGGAGGTCCTCAAAGCTCCCCTTTCCATGAGGACAAAGTGTTAGGTATCATTTAACTTGTCTAACAAATTGGCTTGGTGACTTGGTTAGGAAAAAACTCAGAGACTTTCTGCAGGACTATTTCTGGACTCTTGTTTTGTTCCACTGTTCTTTTTATCTAGTATTCTTATGCTACCATAGTTTAATTATTGTGCCTTTATTGTGAGCTATCGCTTTAACAAGAAACTTTCAGCTGCGGGATAGAGAGATGGGTCAGTGGCCAAGAGTAATTGCTGCTCTTCCAGAGGACCTAGATTCAGTTCTTAGCACCCACATGGTGGCTTTACAACCATCTGTAATTCCAGTTCCAAATCTGCTGGCCATGGGATACTGCACACAAGTAGTACATTACATACATGCAGGTGAAACACATATATAAATTAAAAAAAATTAGAAGTTTGTTACAGCTATACTAAATCTTTTCTATTACTATATACATTTGTAAACATCATTGTCTATTCATTATCTACTTTACACAAACCATTATTAGAAGAATATTTATATTATTTTTACCAGCTTTATGGGATAACTGACATATAACAAATGGAGCCAAACATATTCACAATATACAGTTAATAAGCTTTTACAAATTTATATACTTGTAGAACCAATACCATAATAAGGGTAGTGAATGTATTCATATTTCCATATAACTTGTCAATGTCTGTGAAAAAAATCCATTGGAGCTGATATAGTACAGAAATAGAGCAAAACAATGGAAAAATAGTTTCTACATTGTCTATCTATGTACCTGTGTGTATGTAAAGATGTTTTCACTGCACACGTAGGAAACAGAACCCAGCCAGCAACCCCTGTGTTTCTTATCTTGCTCCGGTCTTGGTCAGGGTTCCACTATCTTCAGGAATTTCAAGTTTTATTTCTTTTTGTTTGTTTGTTTGTTTGTTTGTTTTTCCGAGACAGGGTTTCTCAGTGTAGTTTTGGTGCCTGTCCTGGATCTCACTCTGTAGACCAGGCTGGCCTCGAATTCACAAAGATCTGCCTGGCTCTGCCTCCCAAGTGCTGGGATTAAAGGCGTGCACCACCACTGCCTGGCTAAATTTTATTTCTAATTACATGTATGTGTGTAAGGTTGCAGGCTATGTGCACCTGAGTGCATGGACCCTTGCGGCCGGCGGGAGTTACAGGCAGCTGTGAGCACCCTCCACTGGGAATCAAGGTCAGTGAGCTCTCAGCTATCCAGCCTCCTCCCCAGCCTGCTTCTCTAGCCCTCTTCTCAAGTGTCAGCATCTATTTTTAAGGCTTTACATGAATAGTGCTGTGTGCATACGTGTGTACACGTGTCTGTGCACACATGGGTGTGTATGCACATATGTATTTACCTATAGTTCTCAACTTTTTAAAAATAATTCTACATTATCAATTTCGTTATCTTTGAGCACGTCAATAATTTCAATGTTGCTGTTCAAAAGTGGTTTTGCTCAATACTTTTCCTTAAGCCACTTTGAAGGCCTCTTCCAGCAGTGGTCTGGTTTAAGTGGGACTGCCTACTTACTCTACTTCAAAAAACAACCCCCCCCCCCCAATAATTTCAGGCTTGTTCAGCAAGTTAGTTCTATAATGACTGGAAATAAAATTTTAAATTTGTTTAAAAAATTAGGATCTTACTTTATATACAGCTTTATAATTTACTCCAAAAGTTAAACTGTGATATATTTCCCATGCAACTATGCATTCTTCTGTTTTTGTGGGTATATAAAAAAAAGAGCAATTTACTCAGCCTGATAGTGGTTTTTGTGATTTCCTATTCTAATAAGTGCTATACAGAATGCATTATTTGCCCTATGGCATCACTGAATTAATAAAGACTTATATCAAATAATGGATGTAAATCAGATGTCTTCAGAGATCTGGAGATTATTTCTCCCCAAGGGACCTAAGCAGAACAGTAAAATCACAACATTTACTTGAAATTAAAACAAATGGATGATGGATGCTTTACCAACCCCATTTATTTAATGACCTTCTAATATTCTTTCAAAATTGTGTCTGTTGAGATCACTAGCAACCTAACAAAACACCAAGACCATTAGCTCCTGAGATGGGGGTGGGGGGAGACAGGCCTTTCAGTGTGTGCAATTACTCCGAGAGGAATAGGAAGCCTATCATGCCAGCATTTTGTGAATCTGAGTATTTCAATACTAAACATGTAGATTCTCTCTTGGAAGCTAATATTACTTAAGAATCTTTCTGTGGAAGAACATATGCTGATCATTACTTTCTTCTAAAGCTTAGAGGAGGGGCAATTGGCCTTTCAGTTTCTGCTATCCTTAAACACAACACAAGAGACAGATAGGATGTCTCTCATGCAAGAACACTGTTGCTTAAGCTTAAGCTGATGCCCAACCTGTCCATTTGTAAAAGGGGTGCCAGGGAGAAAGGTGTAACACCACTTATGTCTTGTTAAACGTGCACTTGCTTTTCTTTTTAAAATAGCACAATGCCAAAGGCAAAACTTTGAAATTACAGTACAAGGAAAATGGTGTGTCTGTGATGAGCAGGCCAATGGCAAAGGACCCTCATATTAACTTAGCTGGCCAGTTTGCCAGCCACATCTTGCATTTGGAGAAGCATGCTGTTAAACAGCATGATTTTCCAGAGAAGCACCTTTCTAATACCAATTTTATCATATTCATACAGTCTGCCTATTAGTCTGCATTAAGATTGTCTTTAATAAGTTACTTTCCCTATCATTTTAGTTAAAACAAACACTCTGCATTTTTAAGTAGTTTATAGCTCTTTGAAATGATGCAAAAAACCAAAAACCTCTACAGCCTGTTTCCTATAAAAATATGCATAGATAATTAATAGTCTATCACTGCTAACATAACTTTTGCTCTTAACAAAACCCTTCTCTACAAAACACCCTTCATTTTGAAATATTTAAAATCTGAGTAAAAATAGTATTTACTTCACTGACTACGTTTCAGGGTCCATCTGTAGGCTTCTTCATCAAGTGTAAGTTATTTCTGGCTTATGAGACAAGACAGGGTGTAACCCTAGTATGCCTCACTTTATACCTTCATTTGAACATATAAAAATAAAGTATATCTGGACATAATGACCTTCCTAAGTCAATCTGTCACTGTTAGTATATTTTAAAGACAACTATGCAACTTCTCTAAGTTTAATTTATTTTAATATTCTATTCTTTCTATGTATTAGATAATCAGTTACTGGTTTCATTCAGACAATACTTCACCCATCTAACACTATCAAAGCAGTTCAACTGGACATCTTGGGAGATGGACGCTGCCAAGTTTACCATGCACGGAGATAAATCACACACAGCACTTGTTTTAGGAGAGGTAAAGTTTACTTAGACATCAGCAAAGACAACACCATTTCCATGGTCTACAGAAATACAGTAATTTACAGCTGGTTTGGTACATGGCCCCATGTTAAAAAACAAAGCTAATGGGAAAAGAAATGGTTCATCCTATTTCTCTGCCATTTATCATAATTTAACAAGTACATCATTATGTTCTGGAAAATGGCTGCATAGATTAGAATCTTAGGGCTGCTGGTTAATATACATCATCATATAACAAGAATAATAGAAAACAAATAGGTACAGATACACAGTAAGCATGCAACCTAAGCTATTTGGAAGGAATAGGATCGACTTTAGTGAAAACTGAGAACTCTGTTGTTATTGCACCATTAGTACTTAATGTCAGTACATATGGTATTTTACATGGCACAGGATTTCCTCTTCAAATAATGCTTGGCAAACTGGATCGGGTTGATCCAATTTCTAGAGCAAATTTAAATTAAAATGAAGGAAAACTCCCCTAGATATATTTCTAAATATTCTAAATAATCCATAAAGTACTGAAATTTCATGTCTACTTGTCACCTCCAAACTGAAACAGACTCATACTTTGTACCCTATAAATCTGCATCGCTGCTGGAGCAGCACCCAGCCACATGGGAAGCCTGAGGACAGGACACATGGCCAGAGTGGAGGGGCAGTGTGAGTGTAGACGACTCAACTGTGAAGACTAAAGAGAAGGAGATGAGCATCTCCTTAATTTTGCTATATTGATTATATGTTGAAATATCATTTTAATAGATTAAGTTAAATAAGATATTATTAATTTTAATTACACTTCTTAAATATTGCTACTAGAAAATTTTAATTCCATTTTGGCTCACATTACATTTCCATTGAACACTACAGTCATAAACAATACATGATTATGTTACTCTTAGAATTTTCATTTAATCTTAGCCAAAAGTCCAAGTGATAACCTTAGAATTTAGCATAATTCCATCCGTCCAGGATACTAAGCCCCATACGTGTACTTTGCACATACCTTTTTACAAAATTTATTCTTATTTTCCTCCAGGGTATACATTACAGGAGATTTAATCCTTTTAAAACTGTGCATTGCTATGCACAACAGCTAAAGGACTTCGATGCAGTCTGTGATAGCAGTAAGTACCTCAGTGAAGACATGTCTCCCAGAAACCAAGCTAGACAAACACATACTTAATGCCTGAGATGTGACGGCGCACCATGAATCCCAGGGACGAGCCCATTGTTAACTGCAGCCTACTGAATGCTCTTTTTGGAAAAATCTACGAGCAATGTAAACTTAGCAGAGATGGTGACTTCGGATAGTAGGGTATGCTATCTGGACCTCTCTCCAGGGGAGTCCTTCAGATTTAGAATGTTAAACTAAGCAATTCACTAGCATACAAAACCCCGAGTTTAGAAAAAGTCACTGCTGTACTTTTAACGTATTTCTCTTTGTTTCTGTAACAGTATAGAAGTATGTGGAGTACTTAGAATATCTCATCTTTTATTTGTTTCCAGCTCACAAACAGTAATGTGATCTAGTCTAGGATACACTCCATTACTCTCTTAGAACAAAATACACCAAAAATAGTGCTGCCTACAGCCAGTGACATGCTCATGCCTCAGCAAGCTCCCCGAAGGCAAAGCCATTTACAATTGCACAGCACACTTGCTTCCTCACAGTTCAGGTAGGAATGCTTGTTTCAAAACTGTTTAAATCTTTTGCATCGGGTCATCCGAATAGCTACTCAAACTACAGCATCATTGACGAAAACTTCTTCCTCATGTCAAACACAGTCTGAGAAAATTAGGTGACGTCATCCACACAACTTCCCACTCATCATGATCACATTTACGACACTGGAGAGCAACTGAGAATTAGGGCAAAATAAAGAGCCTCTGCCAGAAAGTGCTGGACAGGAGATACATCTGCAAAAGATGGCCATAGCTCTTAAGAATTCAGCTGCCAATATTTTAAGACATGTATTAAATGTGTCTTGTACAGCAAGCTACTGCTTAAACTTTTTATAGCTCCTATCTTCATACCATGGTTTCATTAAACAATATTTTTATAATGTTTCTAACTGTAGCCTAAACAAACGTGTACTAATTTGTGTCATATAGTAACATTTTTCAGGGTTCAACACATCACTCTACAAACATATTCTCCAGTGAAGAGAGGGCAGCAGTCTCTGGTGAGAGCTGTTAGGTTGAGAACAATAGGTGAGTAAGTACTTCCTATCTGCACTCCACCTACACCGCTCCTTAACCAACAAGAAGTTGCCTGCTTCAAATGCATGACATTGGATGTGGGAATAGATGAGTTTCCAGGAAAGTGTTGTGTGAGTCGACGTTAGCACACTTCCCCATGGCACATTAAAAAACACCTCGTCTGTAATATCCATCACTTTATAAACATGAACAGGTATCTGCTGTATGCTGCACAGTGCTGTGAGGAAAGTGACTGCTAGGCATGAAATGAAGGCTGATTCATTAAAGAGATGGAAGAAAAGTAGAATAACATGGTTTATAAACCACCCAACCCCAATCAAACCGTCTCACAAATATTTAAATAGGGCAAATGGACACTTAGGTCAGTTTCCAACTTTGCTAGAGGAAGTTGTCAAGAAAATTACCTTAATAAGAACACTTTGAGCAAATATAAAAATAAAATTCATGGGATAAAATCTTTTGTTAAAAAAAGTCATGTATGTCTAAGCTTCAGATCTCTTTAGATGTGTGTATATGCACACACATAATTTAGATACCTAAAAAGAACCTCAACTCTGGTTGCAATGTTATACAATCTTGCTTTTATATTTAAACTTGATAATGCATTTTTCATACAAGACAGTATGGTTCACTCACAACTAAGAGTATTTATCAGCTCTGACTTGTTAGTTTCCCACAACATGGCAGGCACTATGTGATGTCCTGAACATGTCTGGGTCCTGCATCTCACACTCACAGAGAAAAAGAAGTCTTAGGAATCAAAACAGCTGTCAATCTGCAAAACAACAGTAATTGTTTTCCTCAGTATGATTTCTAAAGGCTGAGAATGTCAACTGAAGCAAAACAGAATCTTCTCCACTTCCCCAAAGTGGAAAGAGAACACAGAAATTCTCTTCATGGGCGACATTTATGATAACATTCACAATACAAGCAGCAAGACAGTACGTATTAGCTTTTACATACTGATGTTCAATAGCTAGCAATGTACTTAGCATATTTTGCCTTTTCATTTTGGCAACAAAATATAAAATTTTGTTCTAAATTGATGAAATCTTCTACACCCTGAGGAACAACAATGAACTAATAATGTCAGGCTCAGCTTTGTGACTTGTGCTGTTGTTCAGAAAGCACAAGCTTCATACAGTTAATAGCCTTTGAAGCATACTGTTCCATCAGCGGAGCAACTTAACTGCCCTGTATTCATAAGTGAACATTCTCTAGTTGTTCCGTGGTAACAGGGATGGTCTGAGAGGGTAAAGAAGTCCAAGTTGAGAGCCTGAGAATTCCCCTCACACCCTAAATCCACACAGGATACATTGGTTTCTGCATCAACTATGAACACAACATATAAGAGATATATTATTCAAGAATTCTCTGCAAAACACTTTGGAATCTTTAAAGGAAAATTATTTGCTATCATGAAATATGATGGTCCTACCCTCCCCTTCCACACACAAATACATACAATTTGAAAAATCATTTTAGTATTTACCACTTTCCTTTTGGTATTAGCAAGTCCTATTTTTCCCCTTTTAACTAACCTACCTTATGCCTGAATGTGGGAGGGAGGGAGGGAAGGTCTCCCAAATAAGGTGAAGGGTCCCTTGGGACAAGCACCTGCTCTGAGGTGCTCCGGGAGCCTGCTACCTTTTGAGCACAGTGGCACAGCCTTTGCGAACACACTGCCCTGTAATCATGATGCCTCCAAACTCAAAACGTTAGCTGTCAAAGGGAAAGAACTAAGTCTTGGTGTTCTTGGAAGGGCACTCAAAAATTGCCAGTTAATGAAATATACGTCACAAGATCCTGTCTTCTCGAGTCAGTATCCCACTGCATCATAATGAGCTGTCTAATACATTTCTATCTTGTTTACTAGCTAAACGAAAGAGTTTAGTGTAAGACAACCTTGTACTCACATCGAGGTAAGAAAGGCACTCAAGTTAACATGATATACAGTTACTTTAAAGAAGACACCACATGACAGGATGTGGAATTCTTGGGGTAGCTTTTTCTTGCTCACTGCTTCTATGGGACCGAGTTTGCTGAAGTTTCCTGGTACCCCAACATGCATCTTTAATAAGCAGGAGCTAATCACACATCATGTGTTGGGGGTTGGGGAGCATACATATTGCTAGGGTTTGCAGTTTTAAGACAAAAGATATGGTTTTTACAATGTTCAAAATTTTTAGAATAAAGCATTTAAAAAATTTAAAGTACAATTTTTAACAGCAAAATAACAGTAAACCCAAGAAGCTTTTTTGAAAATAAAAAAGGAGAATTATTCATTTTACAGCTGAATCTTCCCTAACTTAGGGAGCCAACTAACTGGGATGCCTGTATGGTGTTGGTTCCACGCCTAAGTTACATTTGGCCCATGCCAGACACAACCTTGTGCTGTGTAAGAGAAAACTGCAAAACTGATAATTTGTAGTAAGCTCTACACACACACACACATACACACACACACACACACACACACACACACACACACCCAGCATGAACTGAGAGGATCTGAACATTAGCTAAATGACAATGTCTACCACATATGCTTTCTACAGACTGCTGCATATAAACTCAAAAGCTTGCCTCTACATTGTATGTCACGTAGCCCTTATCTGAAACTATAAGTGGCTTTTGGTGATAATCTGTACACATTTAATTCTATGACTGATTAATAAATCTGAGCCTGATCCTCAGCACCAGCAAAAACAAAAGGGAAGAATTAATGAAGCGTTTAGCTCAAGTTAGAACTGTACCATGAGAGTAGGAAATAGTTGGGCCCAGAGCTTCTATAGAAGTAACAGGGGTTAGTAGTAGGTATAAAATCCTTAGCTTTAAAAAATGGCTCACACAGGTTCAAGGAGTACCTAAAAGGTCCACAGTTCAAGTTGGGGATTGGGATGACTCCAATACAGATACAGACTAACAAATCTCTAAATCCAAGCATTATTCTAGCTGCTCAAATGTGCCTCTGGCTCTGTATGCAAGATCTGCTCTCCAACATCATCTAGTGAAAGAAAACAATATTCTTATCAAATGGATCTTATTGACTCTGGGAATTTTTAGTGTAGACAAACAAACAGTTAAGAGAATTTTAGAGCTCCATCTCATGGCTGAGAGTTAACAAGTCTAAACAAGGTAATGAAGACACCAGATTTAAATCTCATTAATTTTACATGTGGGAGCTCCCCTTAAGTATTAACAAAGGTAGCCCACATCACTCACTTATAACTCATTAATTTCCTGATCATTATTCCATCATTCATGACCAATCTTTCCCTTCTTCAAAGAGTGAATTAGTCAACTTAATAGTTATTAAGTCCTTATAATGTGCAAGGCATATAATACAACCTGAAAATACATTACCAAAATACAGACTTAAGAAAGGTAGGGCAGGGCTGTGGCAGAAGCCAGAGATCTTACCACTTTTTGCTCGTCAGTAGCTTTCCTGATCCATAGGATAGTATAATGGCCTGCTAATTTCCCAGCAAATATCAGATGCAATGTGTCAGTCTAAACTATCTTTTCTTTTTAGCAACAACTTATGGACAGAAGAATATGACTACACAAGCCCCTAAATTATACATGTTCTTTTTACTGCATTAGTTCATTTGGTCAAAGACACAGTAGCTTGCTAGAAAGGGTAAATGGTAAACGCTCAGGGAAAGTATACAGGGAAATCCTAAGTCCTGTGAACCAAATGCTGACTTCAGAAATAATGTAGCACACGAAAGCCGCACACAAACAGGACCTTTTGGATATCTGTATTTTTACTACCTACTTGCAACCATACTAGGAAGAAGAGACCATGGTATATTAGAGGACTCCATGGCTTCTGGGAGGGGTGCTCTGAGCCTTGGTGGACATAAGAAAGCAGCTAACACCAAAGATGACTAAGACACTGAGTAGGAGCTATAAAAAGGCATGGAGACTATAAAAATTTAGTTGATGTTCATACAGCTTAGCCTATGCTCACGTCCTGACACACTACATCAAATGCAAGTCCTATTCCTTGGGAAACTGAAAAGGATGCTGGGGGAAAGGTAATACCGGATAAAGACAGGATTCGGCAGCAGGAACTGCTGGGTCATTTCTACTCAATCTTAGAGGAGCTAAACATCATGTAACTGTTTTCCTATAGAGACCCATGTAGAACTTGAGGTATTTGATGATTCAAAACATGCTTTGTATATAGAAGGCTGTGGAATTATGTTCACAATGTCGAGTATTTGATCATCGAAATACTATAAAATAGTAAAAATAACTGCTCCAAGAGAGTAAGATCTTTGTACTGGTGTCAGTAGAAATGTTTTTTCTAGTATTCTAGTGTATCACTCAGCTCAGCAGGCTACCAACCAGTAAGACCATGATGCCCAAGGTAAAGGTTTTTTTCCCCTCTTAATGAAGTGTGCCTACCTCAAGTGCAAGGTCCCACTAGAGAGACAGGAGTGGTTTGCCTTTCCCTTTGTCCTTCTCCCCACACTGCACAGTACCAAGTGTGAAAGAGGAGAACACGCACAACATGAGGGCTGTGCTTATTTCTGTAACCATTGCTTACATTCTGCACACACAGACAAGACAGCTTCTACCAGTGTGCGGGCTTTGTTTCATGTCAATTTGACACAAGCTACATTCATCTGAGAAGAGAGAACCTCAACTGAGAAAGTGCCTCCATAAGACTGGGCTATAAACAAGCCTATAGGAGATTTTCTTAATTAGTGATTGATAGGAGAGGGCCCAGAACACTGTGAATGGGGCCACCTGTGGACTGGCATTCCCGGGTGCAGTAAGAAGGCCAGATGGGCGAGCCATGGAGAGCAAGTCAGTAAGCAACACTCCTCCATGGCCTCTACATCAGCTCCTACCTGTAGGCTCCTGTCCTGCTTGAGTTACTGCCTCAGTGATGGACTATTTGTTACCTGGAAGTGTAGGCAAAATAAACCCTTTCCTCTCTGAGTTGCTTTTATTCATAGTGTTTCACCACAGCAATAGAAACCAAAACCAAGACAACCATTAAAAGGGAGTATGAGAGTGGCATCTCTTATTCATACTTCCTGTGTCCACAGACAGGTATTACATTCAAAGAGAGATAATAGCTTCAGTGGGCATCCCTGAAACAAAGACACATGAGAAAAAAATATGGACCTGTGAGTGATGGATAAAGAGAAGGGACGCACAGAGGAATCACAGCTCATCCGAAGGGGTGGATGGGGAAGAGAGGCGGAGATGGTACTTGACCCATTCCCAGCCCACTTCACCAGCCTGAAAAACACAGCCCTTGTTATTGAGATATAGCTATATGGACTTTGGTACTTATCCCTGATGATTTTAGTATCAAAGTGTTTTATTTGATTTTAAAAGTAAAAATTGAATTAATGCTCAAAACTAGTCTTCCTCCCTGGATTTTGCCAGTAAACTCTGAATAGCCACTTGACAAAAACTTTGCAGTTTATCCAGTATAACCTCAATAACTTAAATTTTTAAAAAGAAAGCTTTCCAGGACTACATTTCTATGTAGATTTCTCCCACTTTTCATGAGTGATTTTAGAAGGAAAAAAAGTAGTAATAACTAAAAGTGGCATTTCTGTGTTTTGTTTTTTTTTTAAAGAATTTATTTTATAAGGGCTGACTTACTGTTTTGGCATATACCAAATATGAGGTAAAAACAATCTATCAAAACTAGTAATAAAAATAATTTTCCAGTACTACAATTACATAAACTCTTAAATTAGTTTAGTTTCTTTTAAATAATCATTTAAAAATAGATTACATTGGAAGCATTTTTTTTTTTCTGTATAAATTCTAACACTCCTGGCTTTGGTTCTCTGAGTCGGTAACTGGAGAACATGCTTGAGAAAGAGGTGGCTCACATTTTCACATATCCACCCACCTAGCCACTTTATTCTCAAAACTGCAATTGGATCAGGTCCTTCTGCACATGTACTAATATTCTTGAGCTGAACTGCAACTTAAATTGTCAATTTCTAATGAAACTGTTTATGTAGCAACGGAAGTGAGGGGAGTAAAGGTGTGCGAACCAATCTCAAGAACCACATGAAATACTGAAATAGAAAGGGCATGGAATCAAACAGGAAAAAAAAAATTAAGACTCATTATGTAGCAAGGAGGAACTATACAGTTATTCTGTACCCAAAGGAATGCCGGCTTAACAAAATAAATAAAACAAAAGGTTTCTCACAGACTTTTAAGCTCTAGATGAAGGATACATAGTTAGCCAGTCAGTCCATGCAACTATGGCATTGAGAAAGGAAAGCAATATTGCACTAAAGGGCAAAGCCTTAGGATGGATCCACCCCTTTCACTGACTCAAAGTCACCAGCCATTTCCTGTACGCACTGGCATACCGGGCTTGCTCTACATTCCGACAAGTGGATAATACTTGATCAATAAACCTGTGCTCCATCTCTAGGCCTAGAGAGTCTGGAGCTGGGGTCCGTTTCAGGCGCTTGGTCTCCTGGGAATAGCCTTGTTTGCTGGAGTCATTCAGTCCATCCACTTCCATTGCCTGAGACAGTTGAGGGCTTGCTGCAATCAGGTGCAAGTCATTCAAAGTCCCCCCAGAGCAGTCTGCAGGTGATAGGCAAGTCACACTGGGAGGAAACCTGCCATTTAAGTGATGTTGAAGGTAGAAAACATGCCGCCTGTGATGAAGGATGGGGTAAGGGGTGGAAGAAAGAACATCATCACAAAACTGAAGATTTCCAGGCAATACTTTAAAGTGGATAATTAAAGAATATACAGTATTAGCTCATACCCAGTTCATAATCCAGAGCTGTCTGGGGAAAGGAGACAAGCGACTTGAAAGCTCAGGGTGTCAACCCTCACTGCTGATTTGTGAGAAAACAGTCTTGCTGAAAAGACTTTTTAGTAAACATTTTCTCAGATCACAGTGAGTTTTCAGTTCGAATTCTAACATGAATTAGAAACAATAAAAGCTCAATATTCTCCACAAATAATTATATAAAAGAAAATACCAACTTCATTTAGAATCTTAGAAGTAATTCAGAAACGAGGAACATTAAATAGTTCCTTGAGACTAGAGGCGTAGTTCATAGTCTTTATCTAGTCCTTTCTGAGGACATTCTATTGCATTTATTTATGCACGTGTGTGTGTGTGTGTGTGTGTGTGTGTGTGTGTGTGTGTGTTAGATGTAGGTACAGAAGTCAGTTCTCTCATTCTACCAAGTTCTGTGTTCCAACTTCTAGGGATGGAACTTGGGCCATCAGGCTAGCTGGCAAGCGCCTTTACTCACTGAGACATCCTACCAGCCCCTAGTCTTTTTTAAAAGAACACACCTGTGGCAGTGGGTCTTACTTAAGCTTTCTCCTAACCCTCCACTTTAGTCTTACATATCAGTGTTTGGTGGAGATATGCTAGGCTCTGAGCAAAGCACATAAAAGAGGCCACTCCCGTTTTCAGTCTTAGAGCAGCTACCACCTGGAATTGCTTATTAAAATGAAACCTGCTGTGCACGATCCCCCAACAGCTTTCATGGGGCACACATCTGCTATACAAACTCTGACATGACATATGAGGGTCTGAGCTGTTACATCTCATCATTCATTCAACGTCTTAAGTCTCCAGGCCTTGCTACTGTGAAGAGGCACAGCAGAGCAACACCGTCGCTAACTGCTGCATATCCTGTCTTTCTTAAGGCAGCCTTGCTGTGGAGAGAAAAGACTACTGTCTACTCATGAAGGTCTACAAAAAGGGAAGATAATGTTGGCCTTCCTGTACTTAGTGTGGACTAGCAGCTAACAGACCAGCTAAGCAGTCCATGAGAAAGACTAGACTGGAAAGAGGGGTGGGGACTCGGTAACTCAGGAAGTACAGACTTTACAATCGTTATCCTGCCTAGCACAGACAAGTCTTTTGTTTCTAGTCTGAATCCTATGGCCTGAAGTAGACTGTGGACTTAGACAGACGGAGATACTTCCAAATAGATAAAGATCCGAAATAAATGAAGCAAAGTGTTAACTCACCTGGACTTCATTCCAGGATGAAGTTTATAGGATTAAAGGTACTCAAAACCCAGGTAATACAACTGCCGGCCTTTCTGATTGTTGGCATACTTAAGATATTAGTGTGCAGATCACCAGAGTAGGAAAACGATAAAGCTTACCTTCTATCCATGGTCTAATCATTAGTCTCAATCCTGACTGCATCAAAATGGTCTGGAAGATTTTACTTTTCTTAAAACCCATGGAAGCACTCCATCCTGATATGCTAATTGTCAGGCTCTCCAAAGAATCATGAAACATTTTTATGTTTTGTTTTGTTTCTAGACTATTTTGGAGGTAACACAAGTCATTCTGTTGTATACTTAAGGGTGAACCTAAACCACAGGCAAGCAAAGATGTGTGTGAGAAACTTCATGTTAACAATGGTAATATGATGAACAAAAGCCCTTTCTCAGTCAGGAAACCAGATGACCATATTTACGTTCACAGATAGAAGTCAACTTTAACAGGTTCTGCAGTCTCATAAGGACAATATATATTATATACACACACACACACACACACACACACAGTCAATCACAGGAAATGGGTTTTCTCTTCTCTTACCTATGACACCAGAGGGTTTCGTGTCCTGGATAGGAATCAATAAGATCTGTGCAGAAGTCTACTTCTTCTTCTAGGAGCTGGGTAAGATGGACCCTCGGTTCCTCTGTTGAAGCTGTTGCTTCTTCATCTTTTGGCTCATTTGTCCAAGAGTTTTGCTGCAGTACAGAAGAGTCCATCGCAGCCTGGTTGATCAAAGACTTTAACAGAAACTGGCGATAGTGAAATCCACTGTGGTCTGAGACATGCATGGACGCCCAGTGTTTAGTAGAAGACAGCTCATCAAGAAGGGTCTTGTAAGAAGAAAGAGGGAAGTGAGAGGAGCATTACAAAGCTTTTCCTTCCCATCACCACCTGTGCTTGCTTTGACTCACTGCCACCAATCTCTTGTCTACAAAGTTCGGCATGATGCTCTTTAGAAGCTCAATGCATGCTAGCGTCCCTTGTCCCTTATGAAGTGAACAGCGTTTTTGTTTTTTGTTTTTTTTTTTGAGCACAGAGTTTAGGACTTGTGTTCTTTCCCTTCACCTTACTATACTGTAAATGGCCAACAAAGAAAACAAGATTTGAAATTAATGAATTTTTGGGTATTTATTTACAAGTAATATTATTGCAGAAGAGAAAATACACAACATAAATTCAGAGGTGATTTTGATTCTTATTACATTTTATACTTACATTCAACAGTATGGATAGGCACTATACTTTCAGTAAGAGACTCTAACTGCTTTTCACAATAAATGGAATAAAGGCAGAGACTGTGTCTGTTCATTCCTACTTCTTAATTCGAAGATCTAAGCATGGACTATGAGGCACAAAAACTAGGATTTCCCAGGGGCTCACAATTGGGGCTCTTTGCCTCAAACTGACGGTAATGAATGGACGGGATGCAATTAGGTTCTAAAGTATTTAAAACACTGTATTACAAATTAATGAATTTCAAAAGGAACTTATTATTTAACTTTGAGTCAAAAGCAACACATGGATGAACATTTTTCAATAAAACCAACTGAATTATTTTAGAAACAATCTTAAAGGGGTCTGGGGGACGGCTGCGTTGGTGGAGTTCTAAGCTCGAGGACCAGAGTACAGATCTCTAGCACCCACAGAGAAAGCAAGGCACAGAGAAACACACCTGCAACCCTGTGTTAGGGAGGCAGAGAGAGGGGATCGCTGAGGTCTGTTGGTTTAGTCTAGCCCCTTCAGTAAGCTCCAGGTCCAGCGAGAGATGCTATCTCCAGACGGTGGAGGCTGCTACTTGTCTCCATGGGAAAAGCATTAGCTTCACAAGCATGAGGACCTGGGTTCCAGTTCCCAGTGCCCAAGGAGAAAGCCCTTGCACATGCCTTTAACCCCAGCACTGGGGATCAAAAACTGATAGGTGCTAGCCAGAAAGGTGAGCTCCTGGTATAGTGACAGATCCTGCAACCAGGCAATAAGATAAAGAGTAACAGAAGAAGACACTTGACTGCTGCTCTAGTGAACACAGACATGAATACCTGTTCACTCATACATCTACAGCGCGTGCGCGCACACACACACACACACACACACGCACACACACACACATAAGGATGGGGGGAGAGGTAATCGGAGTGATAGCAGAAAGCAACTGAAAGACTCCCAAATCAACCCTAGCCTCTACATTCATACATGTGCATGAGTATGTCCGAGATTAAGACTTTTTAAAGGAAAAAATAAAAACCCTACTCTATTCTTTTTTCTGTGTAAAGATGCATATTAATTCAAGAAGAAACAAGGAACTTCAGGGCATTTTCTTATTTTAGTTTTTTTTTTCTGAAAAAAAAAAAGAAACTAGAATAAAATGTATATAGGGAATGATTTAAAAACAAAGATAGCAATTACTTTTAAGTGATTTAAAAAGACAAAGGAATGGTTTAAAGTCAGGTACTGACAAAATGAATGTTTCTTAGAATATACTTTCAGTGCCCTTATTCTTTTCCAACCTCCATATAAAAAGGTGGATAAGTAAACACAGCAACAGGGCTATGGAACAGAGGGGTTGGTTGGTTTAAAATGAAATACTGAAAACACACATGCCAGCAGTTACACATTTCTAATAATTTTTTTTCACCCGTTATCCAAGTGATTGTCCTGGTTAGGTTTTGTCCACGTGACACACACTGGAGTTATTTAAGAATGAATCTTGGTGGAGAAAATTCATCCATAAGACTGGCCTGTGGACAAGTGGGGTGCTGGTCTTGATTAATGATGGATGTGGGAGGCAGTGCCACTTCTGGGAAAGTGGTTCTGGATGGTGTAAATAAACAGGCATGAGGAGTGAGACAATAGAGCAGGGCTCCTTCAGGACCTCTGCTTTAGTTTCTGCCTCCAGGTTTCTGCCTGAGTTCCTGCCTAACTTCACTGGGTTGACAGTATGACCTGAGAGTTATAAGATGAAATAAACCCAGCCTTAACTAAGGCAGTGGCAAAAATGATTATTATAGAAACAGCAATAATATGGAAGGCTAGAAAATCACATCACACATTAATCAGCCCATGGGAGTTAACTTCTGAACTGATTCTATTCCTCTTAAATCATAAGCACGCTAGTGATGGCTAATCTTCACCAACAACGTAGCTGGATTTACAATCAACATGGAAGCCCACTTCTGGGTATGCCTATGTGGGTATTTCCACAACGATTTGACTAAAGGCAGACCCATCCCAAATGTGGGCAGAACCATCCTGTCCATGGGTTTGGCTCCAGACCTAAGAAGAAAGCAAGCTGAAAAGCAGCTCTCACCTCGCCCTGCTTTCTCCTCCATGGTGGTCCAGTCCCCCACCCCGTGTGTCAAGTGGAACCTTGCTCCCGCACGCCCCCGCTTGTCAGCGGACAGGACGGCTGCGGACAGGACGGCTGCGGACAGGACGGCTGCGGACTGAGCCTTCTGCGGCAGCAGCACCTTTCACTATCACAGCATCTCACCCTCCAGACCGGTGTCGACTCCTCCCTGCTTCTGTTCCCATCTGAGGAATTCTTACATGTGACACTGTGTGCACACCCAATCGTGTATTTAGGAGAAATGTTTAGAAGTTTATTTCTTAGGACAAAGAGAACAACTTTAGAAGATTGATGACATATATTACAAAGTGCCCTCTTGAAAGGCTGTACAGTTTATCTTTCTATTGAGGTACATTATTGATGCCTATTTCCTAAACTCTTATGAAAACTTTAATCACTACTAATTTATTAATACTATCTAAAAGTGGTTTGTGTTTAGTTATAAGAAAAGCTAAAAGCTTTATGTTTGTTTTTCTTGTTACTTCTTTATGAATAACACGCTTGTCTTGTTCTCTTCATTTATGAATTGCCCCATTTACCATCAGCAAGTCATCTATTTTTCCTATGGGCTTTTAAAAGATATTTATACATGAAGGAGATATTAATCTCTACTTTTATGATACATGCTATAAATATTTCTCAGTAGATACTACTACAATTAATTTTTCTTTTTTCTAGGTTTATTGAGGCGTAATTGATAAAAATGTATGCTCTTTTGATACACACTGTAATCACAGGCTCGCATGTGTACACTGTGATAGTACACACACCAAGCTAAGGAACACAGGCATCACTTCACAGAGTCTTCATTTTTTGTGTGAGACTATTTAAAAAAAATCCCCTCAGTAAAGTTTAGCTATATATATAAAAGACACTATTCTTTTAAAAACGTATTTATATTTGTGTCTCAGTGTATGTACATACACCATGTGTGGTGTGTTTGTGCCCGGGGCAGTCAGAAGAGTGTGTCAGATCCCAGGAACTGGTATTACAGACAGTTATGGGTCACCTTTGGGTGCTGGGAACCAAACTCCAGTCCTAAGCTAGAGCAGTGAGTGCTCTCAACCGCTGAGCCAACACTTCAGTCCCTACACGTGATATTATAATTCGGGTCATTAAGCGGTATGCAGCTTATCCACTCCACCTAACTATAACTTTGTAACTGTGACCTTTCTTTATCCCTCCCTCGACTTCTCCAACTATCACTGTACTCTGCTTCGAATGGATTCAAACTTTTCTAGATTCCACGTAAAAGTGAAATCATATAGTATTTACATGGCACATTGACCCCAGGTCTCTATTTTCTTCTCAGATTTAAAAAATCTATTTATAATTCAGTTTATATATAAAAAAGATCTAAATTATTTTTTAAAACGTCAATCCAACTTTTTCCAGTTATCATAAACTGAGATTCTTTTTTTCTATGTGACATGGCATATTTAATAATTATTAATGGAATCGTCACACCATTATATATACTTGGATTTATTTCTGGAGTTTATTATATTCTTATTTTTGAAAAAGTTCTATGTTTTAATTACTTAACATAGTTAAATATCTAATGGCATAGCTGTTTTCTAAGCTTTTCTAATCAATTTCAAAGCTTAGCTTTGAAACTGATATATAAACCAATATTTTGAATATATTCAGAACTGTGGAGACATTATTGCTAATTTCAAATATTTTTATATATAGACACCTGCAAAAAAGCCCTCTATTGCCATGGGGATTCACTTCCCATTCCCTCCCTAGTCTCAGGCACTTAATAATCTTCGAGCATCTGAACTTACTAGATCAATGGAACAAAATGGTATGACTTTGAATCTGGTTACTTTAAATTATGTTTTGAGATTCATCTACATCACACAGCACTCCAGTATTTCTTTCCATTATTATGGTCAAGTCCATTTTATCAAGGCCTCACCTTTGGTTTTACTTTTTTTTATATGATACACATTTGAGTTGTCAACAGTTTGGGGCTATGAACATTCTCACTCACAGGATTTAGTATGAACATGCCTCTAATTCTCCAGAATAGAGCTGTGGGAGCATAAATAGCCATGCTTTTTCTTCCAAGAATACAACCTACTAGTTTTAATTGTACCTGGTCCCTCCCATATACAGTAATTCTATGGTGTTCTCTCTCTCTCTCTCTCTCTCTCTCTCTCTCTCTCTCTCTCTCTCTCTCTCTCTTTAAGGGAATGTTAAGCTACTTTCCAAAGTGATGTCACTAGACTACATTCCTACCAGCCATATTAAGGGTCATTTCTCATATCCTCAGTGACATTTGCTACTATCTGCCATTACTCTTTACCATTCTAGTTGGTAAGAAACAGTGTTTCACTCACTGTGGTTATGATTTGCATTTCTATCCTTTGTTAATGATGTAAAGTTCTTTTGTGTCTTTATCAGACATTTGCATATCTCTATTTTTCAGTGACATAATAGCAACTTTTAATTGGCTAGTCACAATACATTTTGTTCATTTATATTATTCTATTCCCCCTCAAAAATCATTTTTAAAATATCATGTTTCTACCCCATAGCACCATTAATCATCCGTTACTAACTTATCTTCATACTAAAACATTATTATGCTTATTACTAAAAAACAAATAAACAAAACATAACCATAACACTATTGTACACGTGAACACCTGGTTAGCATTTTTTATGTCCCAGGCACTGTCTAAACACTCATAAACACTAGTATGCTAAAACTGTGTAAAGTCTACACTATATTTACTTTTATGCCAATAACCTACTCTAAACATTTTTGTTTAAATAACCTAATACAGTATGATCTTTAGTAGACTAAAATATAGACTGTAATGTTAATGAATCCCTCACTTCCGAGGGCAAGCCTCTCTAATTTTCACAATTACAAATGCTTTCACATATCAAATCTTCGAATTTCATAGCCAGTATTTACTAAGTATGACCATCGCTCTGGGGATCCTCCTGTTCAGCGTGCACCACTCCACTGGACAGCTGTTGAGGAATTTCCCCCATTCTCCTTTCATAAGCGGGAGAATGAGGGGTAGAAGCTGGGTAGCTTCCGGGAGGGCACACAGCGAATTGGTAGAACAGCTAGAATACGTATTAGGTTTGTATGACCACTGAGTGGCACCTTTAATCACCATACCGTAATACACACTATCTCTGCCATTGTTTCTTTGCGTAAGATCAAGTCCACAAACCAGAACTGCTATGACTCTACCTACTGTGAATGTGATCTTGCTGTCTTTTATTAGCACAGCAACAACTTTTCCAGAGCTCACTGTCAGCCTCTCACCAGGACTGGACATCAGGCATTTTAAGATACTATTTTCAACTTTCTACCCTTGATGATGCTAGCTCATTTTATCTACTTTGCTTTTAAAATGTCTTTATTTTATTTTTTTATTTTGCAGAACTAGTGCTTGAATCTGGTGCTGCACCACTCAGCTATCTGTTCTCTGACCCACTCACATCTATTTTGAGATGAGATTTCACCAAGGTGCCCATCACCTTTCAACTCACTATGTAGCCCAGATTGTTTCCTGCCTGCTCTCCCGCCCAAGCTTCTGCATAGCTGGGATCACAAGTGTGCACCATCACACTCAGACTTACATTCACTTCTAAGTTGGTCTAGACAACGGGTACTTTTGTCAACTACTTCCTCTCAGAGACAAAGCACAGAGCATGTTCCAGCTGAGCCCAAGGACTTGTAACAACAGAAAGAGGACTAAAGAATAAGAATAAAGAATTCAGTACACTTTACTGAGAACAGAAAAGGGGAAGAAAGGCTAGTGGAGGGTGTCAGTGATGGGAAACACAACTCCTAAGCGAAGCTCAAGGAGGGGAGACTAGATGTGAGCTCGGAAGTAGATCCGGGCAGCTGAGTCAAACCTCACCAATTAGCTGTCAGTCTAACATAAGATGGTCTCAAATAACCAAGAATTTTACCTTGGCTTGTTGCCTCTGACATTATGAGAATGGGCTAGTAGGAAAGTTTCCAGTAACATCTCATTTCCCAGGTCTTTTAGTCCCAATTCTCCCCCAAGGTCCCGCCCCCACCATCACGCTACAGAGCAGAGGTAAGGAGCTTCCGTACTCCATACTACTTTCTAACTGTGGGTTAGCTCTCTCAACCAGAGCTCCAGATGGTAAAGATCAAGTAACCCGGCACATCAGCTAGGAATGACAGCACGTAATTAAGTATTTCTCGTGAATAAACTGCACTGAACCAATCAAGCACTCTAGCAGCTCATTTCACTAACCTTTTATTGGTGGGAGGTCAGAGAAAGACACACATATGAAAGAAACCCAGCACTTCATCACAGTAACTCAGGCAATCCTCATACTAACCTCCAGGCAGAAAGTAGAGTCCTTATTTGAGAGATAAAATCTCAAGGACTTACTTCCCATGTCGAGGTCAAACATGACCTCAGGCTGATGTGATGCTAAGCCTCTGCTCTGCCGACTCCTCTGGGTACCTCCCTCCTGGAGCTCACAGACACATGAACAGAAATGGTCTACTCTTCTATAACTGTTGGCCTAAATTCCCCTTAAGTGACTCTCTATTCACCCTGGAAGACTCCCGACCAGGAGGAGGGAAAGGTCACTAGGAAGGAAGAGAGGACATCACTGGTGAGTCACAACTACAGGAAGCTCTCTGTGACTTTAAATCACCCCTGGGGCATGTGGCATTCAACTTCACCTTTTAATTGCCCCAACCTTGGGAAGTTTTTAGAACAGTGTCATATATTCTTACGGATTTCTAATACCATAACCAGCAAAGGAAAAATGAAGATGATTTTGTAACAGAAAAAGAAATACAGGGCTATCAGGCTATCACGCTGATGGATGAGTACTAAATGTCCCAAATGATTCAACTGTGGCCAAGTCTAAGTCTTGAAATACCCTGGAAACTGGCACCTCCCATTTCTAAAGACAAAAAGAAAAGATATCCGCAAGAGCCATACTAGCCCTATGGAAAAGAGCTTATGTGTAGACCCCACTGTCGTTCCGACGCATAGGCCTGTAGAGGGCCTCACGAATCCCAAGGTGAGCTATAGGCTCTGCAAGTTTGTCCCTGCTCTCTCCTTTCCCTTCTGAGAGCAAAGGATATAAAGAGTGTCTGCTGATTCACTCACTGACATGTGTCCAGAGAACATTGTGAGCAGTTGAATGATCTTAATGAGTTGCACTGACTCTTCGTATTTGGTTCTGCATGCCTCTGGTCTAGCCATGTATTTCCCTTACCAGTGTCCCAAGCTGCATTTGTGGGGAATGCAAACCCTTCTGTAATTATGAGCATTTCTCTAGAAACCACAACTGTCTTGATCCTCTGGGGCTGCTGGAACATTTCTTTCAGGGATAAATTGCTACAAGAGATTTAAAGGGTGGGTGGGCAGTATTAGCCACGGAAAAAGAATAACAGCCCTACCTTGAGATCCAGCTTGGCCACATTCTGTAAAACCCAGATGCGATGGGACCAGGCATTATAGTTGCTGGGGTATCTTCCTGCTGCCTCACCACAGACTTCCATCTCTTCCTGTATTATTCGCTGGGTCCTTTCTGCAGGAACTGTTCCTAAGTTTCCTTTGGCCACAGAAGAAGGCGAGGAAGTTTCCTGACTTAACTGCTGCAGCACCCAGCGCCTGTTAATATAACATGGGGGAAAGAGGAGGAAAGAACACAATTCATTTTCCATGTTCTTAGTTTCCATGTACAGAGATGCAAAATAATAGTCATCTATAAACTCAGGTATGGGGATGTCAAGGGGCCGCTGCCACTGCGCTCCGGAATACAATTCAACTTAGCACTGTGAGCCAGAAGGGACAGGACAATGACAAATGGGAAAGAGAAACTTTTCTAAATTTAAAAAAGAGGTCATGGGCTCCAAAATGACAACTTCCAAACTCTCCTTGGCCAAGGAATATAAAGGAGCCAATCTATGCGCTTGTGTGTGGTAGGCTAGGCGCAGGGCTGACTGTGGACTCTGGCAGGAAGGAGCAGACTCATATCTTCAATTACATGTGCATGCCTCACCCACATTTGTCTGCAAACAAAAGTTTTGTTTTGATAGCTTCCACTAAGCAAAATTTTGATATTACAGCATAAAATGTGAAAAGAAACAAAAGACATGGAAGCACCAAGGTTTAAAACGTCCTCAATCACAGACGCTCCTTTTGTCTAGTGTAATTTGCATATACTCTAGTCAAAAGCAACAGAAAAGGTTTCTAATCAGTTCATTTTTTTTTTTTTTTTTTTTTTTTTGCAGGAGCTGAAGATTGAACCCAGGGCCTTGCACTTGCTAGACAAGCGCTCTACCACTGAGCTAAATCCCCAACCCCATCAGTTCATATTTTTATAGACATACCTTTGAACTAAAATATTTCCAACCCAAAGGTACAGAAAAATGAGTAAGAGAATTCATTTTATTTTTAAACAATGAAGTTTCATAACAAAACATTTTTGTTTTTAGTCAGGCGGTAGTGGCGCATGCCTTTAATCCCAGCACTCAGGAGACAGAGGAAGGAGGATCTCTGTGAGTTCGAGGCCAGCCTGGGCTACAGAGTGAGTTCCAGAAAGGCCCCAATGCTACACAGAGAAACCCTGTCTCAAAAAAAACAAAAACAAAAATAACTAACTAAATATAAAAAAATAAACAAAATTTGTTTTTAAATTACAGACCCCAATAACCAAGATGCTTATTTAATAGTTTCCTTCTGGCAACTCCCTCCCCTCAGCCCAACACCAGCACATGGCTTTCTGGGGCAAACCATGCCAACTTCTGGTAAGGAAGAAAATACAACTGACTGTGGTTTGTTAGAGCTGACTTACAATGCTAGCCAAAGGCAAGGTTACAGTCATGACACCTTAAACCCACCTAAGAACCCAACAATGTTCATGACTGAGAAATGTTAGCGGCATATGAGGGCAAACTTCCTGACAGAAACTTCTCCAGGACACCACGACAGCAGACAACACCACTGCATTTCAGTCAAGTGAGCACTTACACAAGATCTCAGAAAAGCATGCTTTCCAAGACCAAGAATTTTCAGAGTCCTACTTGTATTCTGGCTGTCTCAGGTTCTCACCCTAAAAATGTTCCTTGCATTTATGGTTTATACCAATCACCTCAGTTACCCTTATCTTCCTTTAAAATTTAATTTTAATCATCACAACCATCAGACCACCAAATTTACTAGGAACACAAACCTGTGTATTATAGTTAAGTATCTAAATGCAGTCTCCAAAATTGCTATAGATAACAACAACAGCCAACGTTATTGAGCAATCAATTACCATGCGCAAGACACTGTAGTAGGGCTTGCATACATGACCTCAGGAGCACTGAACTGCGAATTCTATGAGTCAGGTATAATTATTGCTCATGTTTTATGAATGTGAAAACTCAAACTTGGAAGGACTTGCTTCCATGGACACTCAGGTAGCAAGTGCTCATTCTTAGAATCAAATGTAAGTAATGTGACTTTAGAATTCAAATTCTGAACAAAACTCAAATAGTAATGAATACTGAATACTTGAATCCTCAACAGGGATACAAAACTGCCTATCAATCACACCTGTGAATCCATGTCTCTGGACTCTTAGGAAACTTAGTTAAGGCCAGTTTTCCCAGATGCAGATCCTTAATTGGACTTAGAGTGCCAGAAAGGATGAGCTCTTTCCTGTAACAAAAAGAAAAATAAGCATCATTTTCTACTCAAGCATTTTTTATTGCTTTTAATAAAATCTCATGGTGAAAGAATGGACACCAACAAAGAGAGGCTGAGGCGAGAGTTCAGTCAGGAAAGTGCCTGCTGTGTGAGCATGAGGCCTTGAGTTTAAGGCGCAGAGCCCACACAGAAACAGGCACTGCGGCAGGTGTCTGCAATCTTGGTACTGGGGACAGGAGGACTGACTGTGGGCTCGGGGCTGCACATCTCAAATCAGCACACTGACATTAACTGTAACTCAACAGATACTCGAATTCTAAGGCCTTGTCTCAGAAACACTAAAGTGGAAATGGTGGAAACCACATTACAGTTTAGAAACCACTGCACAGACTTTATTATCATGCTGCTTGGTTTTCTGTCAACTTGGCAAAAGCCAGGGTCACTGGGAAGAGGTCTCTCATCTGAGAAAAAATGCCACCCTAACACTGGCCTAGGGGCAAGTCTGTGGGGGCTTTTTCTTGACTAATGATAGATATGGGAAGGCCCAGCCTACTGTGGGCTGTGCTACTCTTGGTTCTGAGTTATATAAGAAAGTGGGCTGAGCAAGCCATGGGGAAGCAGGCTAGTAAGTGGTGTTCTTCCATTTCTTCTGCTTCAGTTCCTGCCTCCAGGTTCTTTCCTTGAGCTCTTGCCCTGACTTCCCTCAGTGATGGACTGTGACCTGAGACTTCGAAGCTGAAATAACCCTTTCCTCCCTGAGTTGATTTGAGTCATGGTGTTTTAGCCTAGCAATCAAAACCTTATGAAGACAATAGTCAACCATGGTTTGAACATGTTAAATGGAAAATTTCAGAAACAATTCCTAAATTTTAAATGACAAGTGGCTCTGGGCATCTGATGAACTCCCACGTTGCAGGATTCAGGATGTGACTCCTTCGATCAGGGTGTTCATGCTGTCTACAGTGAGCAGTCACTCAGTGGGTTTGAAGGCACAGGGAGAGGCTTTGAAACACATCTTCCCAGGATAAGAAGAGAGTACTGTATGATGCATTTTGCTGCTCCAATCACCCCAGCTTCTGAGAAGTTCTCTCAGTTGGTCCCTGGCCCCGTCAACAGCTCCCACTGCATTTTATTCTTAAAACCTCGTTCTTTACTTTCTTGCTCCCAGATGCTCCAGGCCCATTCCATATATGCCTGCTTTGGTCTATGATTCAGCCATTTCTCCAGAAAGCCAGTTCCTTTTACTAGGGACCAGATAGTTTCATATGGCTCAATCAGATATCTTAATTTTACAAATGTGCTAACTGAAGTTTGGAGAGGTGAAGGGAGTTGCTCAGAGCAGCAGAGCCAAAGACATCTCAAAAAATGTCTATAATAGAAGTTACCTACATTTTTAAAATCACTTATAAATACAAAATCCAGTATAATGTGACCTGTTTAAAACACACAGAAAGTTAAATAAAATATGATTTAAATTATCTCTAATGATAAAGAATTATAATTTTTATGGCTCTATCCTGTGGGAAAATTTAAAATAATTCAGAACATTGAACAGACTTTACTTTTTCTATCATTCATATTCTACTTTCCTTCAAGAGAATTTGTTTTAGTCTAATGAATAGCAGTTGATTTATGCTCATATGCCCATTTGGGTTATTTAACCAAAAAACAAAACAAAACAAAACAAAAACCCCTTCAATACAAATGGTTCTTGTCTGAATTAATCAAATGTGATCCTTCTTTCAAGCCCTGAACGTCAGACATTTTGAGTGGCTGTCTCACAGCACCACAGTGGTGATGGTTAAATGAAGGCGAAAGCTTGTGGTCTGAAACTTTATCCCACACACTTCCCTGCACTCCAGTGCAGCCAAACTCTCAAGCAATGCCTGGTGGTCCAATCATGACACAAAATGCCTATAATCCCCAAACAAAGGAAGAAAGCACAAGCAGGCATCAAACAACACACTGTAACTCAGCAGGGACAATCTATATTTTAGGGAAAAATGCTTATAGAAAAAGCAGTTATAAGGGGCATAGCACATGTGTTAGAGCTGTCATGGAGATATTATGAAGAATTTGTATAAGAATCAACACAGGATGCTATGGACAAATGGTTTATATTTTATCTCCAAGTAGCTAACAAAGTCACAGGGTTATAAAAGCTTCATTTCACCACTGAAGAAAATGCCATACCTCACATTCCATGCGGTGGTGAAGTCTGGGTTGAGAAGTAGCAGAGTGCAGGTGACATCTATCAATTCTAAAATAAAGAGAGCCACATTAAAAACACAGCCCTGCCTGTCAAAGCCTGCTTCCTTCAAAGGTCCTTGTCCACTCTCATTACAACCTGTATGCAGGTTGTATTAATTTTAAATGTCAGACACACTTTTAGACATCAGTGGCGTGACTGCTATCCTCAAGATTTTCTTCTATTTGTGATCTGTACAATTATTTGAAAAGTTAACAACTTTATAATATGCTCATAAAGAATAATTCACCTTCCATTCTTTTAGTAGCTCTGGCAGTAATTTAATTTGCACTAAGAAATAATTTTGAAACCACCATTTAATTAATCCTACTAATGTCTCAAGCACTAACTATATGTAAGTTTTCAAAAGAGAGAAGAGAAAAATCATCCACAATCCAATTTACGTTCTGCTGCAAAAAAATCCCTTTTTCCACACATTTCATACAGTGATAGCAATGATAAAAGTATAGTAATCATTTCTAAAGACTTACTGTTCTATTTTCTTAGGATTTACTGTCTAATTTTTTTCAGGCAATTTAGAATTCTAAGTCATTTTAAAACAAGCAGGAAGCTCATTCTTCTGTGTCTCCTTTTATCAGATGAGGTTCACTGAGCTTTAGGGGATTGCCTGAAGTCAACATTACCAGCAGCTATCTTAAGAATTTGGGTCTCCAGTTTAAGTTATAATTTCATACTCAAAATATAGAAAACTCAGGACAAATAAAAACTAAAAGCCTATCTCTACTGCTACTAATGTTTGGGTATATGTCTTTTTGCCCTCCTCAAGTATTTTTAGAGAAAGTGAGATCACATCATACATAAACTTGACAAAACTTAGAAGTTAACACTTAAGATTCCCTACATAATTGATATTTTAAATGCTTACAATGACTATAAGTATCAGATAATTTCCAATTATTCCTCCCAAAAAAGTCTTTAGGACTTTTTCCCTCATATTTTTAAGTTTCTAGAAATTTAGAGTCCTGTATTTAACCATTTGCTCAGGTAAATATTCTGTGCATGACCAAGGTCAAGGGTTTTCAAAGAAACCCAGAGCAAGGGGAACAAAGGTTTGAATCTTCTCACATAGATCCAACAAGGCTCAATAATGGGTGCCTTGATGGACTACTCTGCAGACAACATGGAATGGACTAACACCTTTACTTCAGATCACACACAACATAGTGTTTGGGTGTCTCACTTTACAGTGGAGATTCAATGGAGTTCACGGTTCATAACACACTGATGTCAACTGTTCCAATGTGTAGCAGCTTCTCTTGTCTATATGGTGCAGAAACAACAACTGTCATCTACGGCTTACCTTCATCTACAGCTTACTGTTCTGCTCACAAAAGCTGTGTCAACCAAGTTCCCTTCTAGGCAGGATGCACTATCCCCAGTACTAAACATAAACTCGGTGAAGTGTCACAAGTGAGCAGAAAGGGCCCAGATTCAGGAAATTTATAAATATCTTTATTGAATAGTTAGTTTTATTTTAGATGCTGCAATTATTTCTAGCATGACCAAAAAGGAAACTTAGTAAAATATCTACAGGAACTGACACTTGCATATTAATAATTAAAACTTGACTGGTACTGAAGATATTTCAGAGGCCTAACAGGCTTCCTCATTAATTTTCAAGATTACTTTTTGTGCCACTGAAACTACATTATTGACATTATTTCGAAAACAGGAATTGATGTCTGTTTATTGCATGCCACATTTTGTGTTTACTCTATGCAATAATTTACAATAAAAATCTGCCTCGTTTTATATATGAGAGCCTTATCTAAGTATATGGGGCTAGCAAATAAAATGACAAGGACTCAAATTCTAAACAAAATTTTAAAAACTATACTATCACTTAAATGAGTGAACCACATGCATAAGACCACTGTAGGGGCTGGAGAAATGGCTTAGAGGTTAAGAGCACCGAATGCCCTTCCAGAGGTTCTGAGTTCAATTCCTAGCACCTACATGGTGGCTCACAACCATCTGTAATGAGATCTGGCGTCCTCTTCTGTATACATAATAAATCTAAAAAAAAAAAAAAAAAAGACCACTGTATTCTGTGGTTTCATATTCCTCAACCTTTAAACTGTGTTTCATTATTACACCCTTACTTAACAATTTTCTGTGAGGCCTTCCTATTGATTAGAAGTGTATCATCATTTGTGTCTCTATTAAAATGCTAGTTCCTCTGAAAGAACTATCTTGATCTTGTAATCCAAAGAAAGTCTCCTGGGTATCACTGTTCATGTCTTTCTTATCCTTTCTACCTACTTTCATAAGCTGTGTGTTGATTGAAGTTCCATTAAGGACAGGGATCCTTTCTCAACTGTGCACTAATCTACATGCTTAGCACCCAGTACCGTTATCTCCAGACTAGCATTTTACCTGTCAAATGGGAGTGTTCTTTTCCTATACACATGAATGCAATTAGGCCAGATAGTGAAGGACTTCTATACCCCTCCTGTGGAATCTTTTCAATTGACCCACTCCTGTGGAATCTTTTCAACCACATCTTGCTGCTTTTGATCAATGTACCGCTCTCAGTTTCTTCTGACACTGGAAGTCCCACTCAGACTTTGAGGTTTATGTTAAAAGCTGCCTTTGCTCAGATACACTCGACCTCCCTTCTCTTACACTTACAATACTGCTAACAAATCTTCACTAAGAACTATATTGTAGGGTTAATTTACTGCTCGGGCAGGTTCAGTTTTAGGTCTCCACTAAACCCATACTACATAATATAGAACTCATTTTTTTGTTTTTTTTTGAGACAGGGTTTCTCTGTGTAGCTTTGCGTCTGTCCTGGAACTCACTTTGGAGACCAGGCTAGCCTCGAACTCATAGAGATCCACCTGGCTCTGCCTCCCGAGTGCTGGGATTACAGGCGTGCACCACCACCGCCCAGCAGAACTCACTTTTTATATGATAATCAATCAAAAGTTCAGTTCTCACTAACATTAAGTACACTCCAAGTGTTCAATAATACACGTGGCTAATACAGCAGATGTACAATTCAATCACACCAGAAATTTGGCTTCAGTACAAACTATATTTTTGCACTTCTTCTTGTCCCATATAGTGAATATGGTACCTACTGGTCCTCAAATAAATGTAGATATTCAATAAAAAATACCAATTTGCTGGATAAAAGAATACTAACGTGATGGCCTAATTAGGTTGTACAGTAGACAGCTGTCTTCCACATTAGGGCACAGTCTATATACCTCATGGTAATAAATATTCCTGGGGCAAACCACTATTGGAATCCCAGTCTCCTACCAAACTGCAGCTGTATTGTGTTTTTCACTTTGCGCAGTGTTCTGGCAAGGAGTGGAGGGACTGAGATTTAGTCTAGTGCTTTGAATTCTCATTTGCCCTACAAAATTGAGAAGATATTGAGCCTGGGGAAAACCAGTTTATACCTATAGAAACACCATTTCTAGCTCTTACTGAACCTTCGACTGCTTGAGGTAGATATTTCTACAGAAACAAAGTTAATATATTCAAGGAAGTATATGTTAACAAATAAACTGGCAATCTATCTCACATTGTAGAAAAAGGGAAAAGGCTAAAAATGCAAAACTTATACTGTTATTGCAGACTACCTTAAAGGCAGACATCTGTTGTTTTTTTAACTAGACATACAGCTTTTTTGAGTCTAAAATGGCTAGAATGAACAAAGACATACCAGCACTTCTGAAAGGCCCAATGTACAAGACATTTTAAAAGATAATAGCTAGAAGACACTTCTACTGTAGGGAATGTGTACTAAATCGCAGCTGCTGACAGATGCTAAATAATGAACTGAGCTATTTAAATGCTTAGTTTACATAACTCATTATTTCAAGTGCCCAACTTAGCTCAAACTCTCAGATCTCAAATGACCCAAATACTTGCAGATAATCCTAAGTTTTGATGGAGTATATATTGAGACTGCAGAGTAAAAACTATGAAGAGAGAAGCATCAAACCCCTTTAAGAGTTTTGGTAAGTGTGATCTAGAAAAAAAGGGTGCTGTTCCACACTGCTCCATACTGCACCTGGTCAACCTGCCTAACCCATTATCCTAATCTTAAGTTTTGCCAAACGTATTTTTAGTCTACTTCAAAGATGAGAAACTAAAATGATCACTATATTAGACTTCTAACCTTTGCTACAATTTCTTTTAGAAAAAAAAAAAAACCCACCCATGATAAAAAAAATGAACCTTCATTTGCCCAACTTTTTTTAAGGCTGTGTCTTTGCACTGTGGCTGGAATTCTGAAAAAGGGCCTCAAAGACTGACACACAAGACATCAAAGCATTCTTTAAAAGGCCTAGCAGCCACTATGGCTACTGCCAGGAAATCACTCCAAACATTCATTCTGAAAAAAGTCAACAGTCAAAAGAGGACAGGAAGAAGACTTAGGATCTGTCAGAACTGGCAGGTATGTTTTGAGGCCAGTAGTCTTTTATCTTTAATGAAGTACAGTTTTAAGTCCCAATTGCCACAAGGGAGCAGGCCATCCGAGGACTTCTAAATTCTTTTATGAACACCACCTTGAAGAAAAAGAACGTTTTGTTAAAATGTAGGTTTGGACTTTCATTTAGTCGGAAAAGCTAAGGAGGCCGTAATGTTTTAAAATAATTCACGTGTCCTAGTTTAAAAAAAAAGATCAAGAATATTAAAAATGAATTGTAGAATCAAAGAGAAAATATACCAAACTAGACTCCATGTTTGTTTCCCCCAGGGGAGGGGGGAGGATGGGAAATGGGCTACACTCTTGCTTCTTTCGGATTCTTATGTATACTGATGTAGGTAACTCTTTTTGTAGCTTTCTTCTCATTCGTTGAAGGTAGAGTGCCGGAAAGAATAAAAATTTGAGAGTATCTTCCTAGAAAATAACAAGTAAATGGAAAGGGAGGAGGAGGAGATATATGCTGTCAGTCCTTCAGTGAACTTATAGAGGGCAACAGTGCTGGGTAAGAATGCCTGCCATACAGGCGCTAGGTTGTAACTTCGGACGCACTTTTGATAAAAAGTATCCAGTTCGCTACAGCTTTAGGAGATCCATCCAGGTCACCTTCAAAAATTGTTACATCCACTAGCGTGGCAATTTTGTGACAAGTGAGTGGAAAAGTCAAAAGCCGCCTCCAATCACCTCGAGTAACCCGAAAGGGGGTGCGGAGAGACTGATGGGGTGGGTAACCCTCTACAGTCACACACAGGATGCATGTGACTTGTACCTTGTCCTCTAAATGCACTGTGACTATTTTATACTTCCGAGAGTAACGTGACTGCTTATGTTCCAATTCTAACCTTATTATGATTATATTTTAAAACATCAATGTGATGGGTTAAAAGAAAAAAAAAAAACGCTCTACTATGTTTTATCTTACATGTCTCAAGTCATGTCACTGATCACTTTTATTTACTGTTTTCAGTGCATTGAGGATATGCTATTCACAGTTACTGGATATTTATTCTACGTATTCTTAACAACATGTTCATGGGTACAAATAAACTCCATAAACCTACTTTTAAAAGAACTAAATTGATCAAATCTGGACATTTTCTTGTTACTAAAATTGAAGAGAATTTTAGAACTGCTA
Organism: Onychomys torridus; assembly: GCF_903995425.1. NCBI lineage: Eukaryota > Metazoa > Chordata > Mammalia > Rodentia > Cricetidae > Onychomys > Onychomys torridus. The sequence goes on along the minus strand of NC_050443.1, from coordinate 142,107,627 downwards.
TTATCAATCTAGAGACAGATTGTGAAAGTAGACAATGGCCCAGTTCTATTAAATCCCAAGTGACTATAATGCAGAAGTTGTGGATACACTTCATTGACAATGTGGCACAGCCGGGAGCAGAACAACACTAAATGCTTTCCCCACACTAGTTCACTGCAGTGTCACAGTCACGATCCGAGCCATTTTTAATTCAACTTTACAGCAGGAAAATCAAACTTAGAGGGGTTTTAAGATTATTTTTGTTTTATGTATATGGATGCTTTGTCTACATTATGTCTGTGAACACTTGTGTGCCTGGTGCCTGCAGAGGCCAGAAGAGGTCACTGAATGCCCTGGAACTGAAATTACAGACCATTGTGAGCTACCTTGTGGATACAGGGTATCAAACCTGGGTCCTGTGGAAGAGCAGCCTGTGCTCTTAAGCACTGAGGCATCTCTTCAGCCCTGAGGTTCAGAGTTTTAACCAACTAGGATGTGACAAGGTATGTGACCTGACACTTTGGTCCTATCAGTTATACTGCAATTGAAATGCCTGGCTATAGGGATAAATGAGGCATTTGAAGTACTTAGTACAAGATAAACTTCAAACATGAGAGCAAACACATAAGTATCTCATGTATACCCTGAAAAATGGTCAGGTTAACTATTGATTTTTCTATTACCACAAAATCTCAGTAAAAAGATTAGCATTTCTTGGGCACTTATGATTCTTCTACTGATCATTTAAATATTCAAAAACTGAGAAGCAGGAAATACACTCTGACTTGTGCCCCACATTTTCCCCACTGCAAGTTCCTATGTGCAAGCGTGCTGTGCATATAAAGAACAATCTAAGTTATATCCTTTTTTCTTTCATTTTTTAATAGTTCTGTAGACGTAATGGTCTTATTAAATAAGAAACACAGAGCAAATGCAGAGTTAAAAGCCCAAGAGGTCAGAGCAGTAGCTAAGAGCTGAGACTTAAAACCGCCTTCTTACCCTTCCTGCTGCTGCTGTCCTTCCCCTCAGAAAGAGACCTACTTCCTGTGTGTCTGTCCTTCTATTGACATTCTGTTCTGCCTTCTCATTGGTTGTAAACCCAACCACATGACCTTCTCGTCACTGCCTGTCTATACAGACTTCTAGGTCTCTATGGTATTGAGATTAAAGGTGTGTGTCTCCATGCTGGCAGTATCCTTGAACAGAGATCTGCCTGTCATGTGATCAGGATTAAAGGTGTGCGCCACCACCAGCCAGCCTCTGCTATGGCTTGCTATTAGCTCTGACCCCCAGGCAACTTTATTTAGTAACATACAAATAAAATCACATTTCAGTACAAATAAAATACCACCATATTTCCCCCTTTCTATTTTAATAAAAAGAAAAAAGGAAAAAAGTTGTAACTAAATGTGGTGATATTTTGTTCCCCAAAATATTGTGCACCCCAATAAACAGAACAGCCACTAGATACAGAGGCTGTAAAATGGTGGCACATGCCTTTAATCCTATCACTTGGGAGGCAGAGATCCAGTTGGATCTCTGTGAGTTCAAGGCCACACTGGAAACAGCCAGGCATGGTGACTCATGCCTTTAATCCCAGGAAGTGATGGCAGAAAGCAAAAAGGTATATCAGGCATGAGGACCAAGAACAAGAGTGGTTAAGCTTTCAGGCTTTTGAGTAGCAGTTCAGCTAAGATCCATCTGGATGATGCCTCAGAGGCTTCCAGTCTGAGGAAACAGGATCAGCTGAGGAACTGGTGAGGTAAGGAAGCTGTGGCTTGTTCTGCTTCTCTGATCTTTCAGCATTGTCCCCAATACCTGGCCTCAAGTTTGATTTTATTAATAAAACCTCCTAACAATTCATGCAACAATGTTTTATATCACTCACTACTCACTTAATTCCACAAATGTTCTAACTATCAACAATGAGCAGATTGAGCAGGCTCAGGACTCAAAGCACGGGTGTAATTCTAATAAGACCCGATCTCACCCTTCATAAAGTTATGTTCTCGTTGGAAAGGGCAAACAGACCACACACACCACTGGAGGCCTTCCCAAGAAGTGATGACTAATTCTTATAGTGTCCCCATGGGATTAGGAGTTGCAGTGGTACAGGCACTGGGGAGAGTGTGGGAAAGCCAAGGAGTGTGATGTCACACCCAGCATGCTTTGAGACTACGGAGCACAACACAACTGCAGCAGAGAGACGCAATGCTGTCACACTGAAACTGGCTAAATTCCTGACCTCAGCCCTCAGTGCCCCACCCCAGCACCCACTTACAGCATATGGGAGGTTATATGTGATAGGGAAGCTGTGAAGTTCTTTGATGTCGACAGTTGTTCCAAAAGCTGTTCCACTGCCTAAGTAAGCTGGTTCTTGGTCCCTGTGATTCTTTCTACAGGACAGAAACCGTACACTGAGAGTCACGCCTGTTTGTACATTTACTGCGACTCTCCTCCCCTCCTCCCTACAAGTGAGAGAAGCCTCTGCAGCAGCACAGGCGGAGCTCATGAACACAGTCAATGCGGAAGTCCCCACGCATCAGCCAGAGGCTATGGAGGAAGGCTCATCAATGGAGTGCTTCCTTTGCTAGACAGCTGGCTGCTGCTGGGATCACAGCCCTGCTTCACCACTTCCCCAGAGTTCTGGGCAAAAACCGAGAGCCGCCTCCGAGGCACCGAGACCCACAGCGGTGGCCCGCGGAGCAAGCGCACCCAGGCGGAGGGCGGCCGGGAGAAGAGTTGTCACAACTCCCAGGACGCGCCCGGCAGGGCAGGAAACTCTGCGCTCCGACGTGGCTCTCGGAGGTCGCTTCCCAGCACTGGCCCGCCACGCGTCCTGGTAACGGCCAGCTGGCCCGGCGCGACCGTCCCTGCCGCGCTCCGCCTGTCGGAAGCGCGCGTGGGCCCCGAGCGGCAGCCGCGAGTGGACTAGAGCGCGGCACCGGCCCGCCCCCGACCACCCCGGCGGCGCAGGGCGCGCGACTCACATGTGCGGGTTCCTGCGGAAGGCGTTGGTGATGTCCTTCACCACCCTCTGCACCAGCACCGCCACCTCCTCGCTCGTCTCGGCCATGTTGGCGGCCGCCGCGATCCGGCGCGCCTCCGGGAGAACCCAGCCGCCGGCGGGAGTTCCGCGGGGGCGCGCGCGCGCTGGCTCAGGCGCGCCCTCGCCGAGGCCGCCGAGCACTTCCGGGTCAGGGAGGGCCGCATCGCTGCCGAGTTAGGCTCGCTCTCTTTGCTCCTTGGCTTTGATTGAATTTTGGTTCGCTTGGCTTGGAGGAAAGGAGGGTCCCTCGCACCTTCCCGAGCAGGCGCGGGCCAGGGTGGCCGTTTCCCAGCGACCTCCATCCAGATGGCAAGACCATGCCAGCCCACCCCGGGAGGAGTCCTGTTGCTGACCTCCTTTTGCTCCCCCCAGTGCCACTTTGTGTTTCTGAAATTTAAAGTAGCCCTTTTAATTAGAGCTTTGTAATTCATTAAGCAAAGAGAAAGAATGTAAAGGATAAAAAAAAATTACCCTCCAGATCTAGGGGGAGAAGTTTTAAAAAGCAACAAAACAAAACAAAACAAAACAAAACAAACTCGCCTGTTGTTGATTTGCACAATGTTTGGCGATGGATTCCTTAATTTGGAGTATAAAAGAAAACAACAACCAAGACCCTAAAATGTTCCTGATGTCTGTTGCCCCACTAATAATTTGTATAGGATCGCTCTGTTCCATGTGGATTTAAAAATAACTAATTAAATTTTTATATAGCAGGGTGTTTGGTTTGGTTTGGTCTCTTCTGAGTGCAAAAATCTGACTCCTCCCACTGGTGGTGGTAGTCGTTCCTCTTCATCCTCCTCTTCCCCGTTCTGTTCTTTTTTTCTCCCATGCTTTAAGTTTATCATTAAAACAAACAAACAAACAAACAAACAAAAAAACAACAAAAAACAAAACTTGTCTGGCAAGACAGTGCACAGCTGTGATTGGAATCCCAGCACGTGGGAGATGAAAACAGGAGGATGTGAAATTCGAGGTCATCTCTGACTGGCTAGGCTATATGAAACTTAGATCTCTAAAAGCCAAAAGTTTTACAAAGCAAACTATGTGTGGTCGTTGTCCTGGTCAAGAAACAAGAGAAAGTCTACAAATTATACAAAGCAAGACGGACCTGTTTAAGACACCATAAAGTCAACCTACTTTGCTCTCTGACAAGTTCTAGGATGAAGCAGTGAAATGAAGGAGTATGTTAAGGTCTCTGGGCCAAGAATAAGTTCAAGAAGCCTGTGAGAAGAATAGGACACCAGAGGTTGGGGAGATGGATCAGCAACTAAGAGAATTTGTTTCTAGCAATCACAACCACCTGTAACTCCAGCTCCAGATCCTCTTCAGGCCTCTCTGGGAAGGCACACACACACACACACACACACACACACACACACACACACACACACACCACTTTTTTAAAATATGATGCATTCCTCCAATAGCTTCAGATAACTGGTAAGTCTGCTTCTTCTCATCAGAACCATTGATCCTTCCCTTAGTGCACTAGGGAATAGCCCTGACTTCAGAGAGCAGAGCTGAGGGAGCACACTGTGAAGCATTAATTTAATTAATCTTCATCAATAAAAATTGGGAGTCAAATATTGGGGCAAGAACTTGAAAGATCAGAGAACTGGGAGCAGCCACCAGTTTCTTCCTATCTCTTTTGTTCCTCCGTACAAAAGGGCCGAGATCCTCTCTCAGCCCTGCCTTACCATTTCCTGTCTCCTCTCTCTACAGTCCTCCAAACCTCTTTGGTCAGCTACTGCCTAGCGCTACCCTCTGACAGATGCTTTATTTGTCAGAATACAATCAAAATATCACAATTTCCCCCTTTTTGTCTAAATAAAAAGCAATAAAATATATACAGGCAAGAATTACATTAACAGTGTCTAGTCCATTTGCATTCAACAAATTCTGAGAAAATATTCCATTATCTGTTCTATCTTGGGGAGTCCAAAGTGTTGTACCTAATTCACTTTCTATCCTAACTTGCATCACCAATCCCAAAACTATCCTTTAATGTCTCTTAACTGATAGGAATTCCAGCCACACCCCCATGATTGTACATGCCCCAGTGGAAAACTTAGTCATTTCTGCCTAGTCATACATCCTACATAACCCATGCACTGTGTGGTCATGTAAATTGCATGCAGTGTGACCATGTGGTCTATGTGATGAGTGGAGTAGCCACGTGGGCCCATGTACATGTATGTGGGGTAGTCCTTAAAAGGCAGATCCCATGTCCCCTCCCTCTCCTCTTCACATGTCCTTTCAGCAGACCTGAACTAACTATAACTGTCTAGTCTTCAACTCCATCAGAGACCTGAGAAGGATATCTTACCTGAGTAAAGGAAGTGCAGAGCAAACAACTTCCAAAATGAAAAAAATGACCAAAACAGCTGACTGCCTGGACAGTCACCCAAGGTTCCTCTGTAATGTTGGGGCATTCATCTTCAGCCTATAAGTCTACAACATCTGACAGACTTTTCTGTGAAGCAGAATTTTTGAAAGACTGCCCCACCTTGTCTTGGCTAAGTTTGGCAGTCACTTTTTTTGTGTCCTGCTTGTCCAATTTGGATAGAATACTGTCAGCAGTTGAGGCAAGGGTAGTTTCTTGCCCAGTGGCTAACTTTTGCCACAAAGAAAGCAAACTCCATATGAGTTTCTTTAATACCCATCATTTTCTCTGAAGTAGAATGGTGCTGCCAGGAGCAGACAAGTCTCATAGTCATAAAAAAAAAAAAAAAAAGAACCTTATGTTATTAAAACATCTTAAATGCTATATTCTGTAGGTCTCTGAAGTATTTGAAGACCAGCTGTCTATCTAAAATATAGTTGTTTGACCTTGAAAACATACCTAACATGACTACAAGCTTGATTGTAAATAGGGGACTAACTACTAATCTGCATTTTTTATTATCCTAATTAGCTTATAATAATAATTTTCAAGGACTAGAACTTTATATTACATTGTTAAATGAGCTGTATAGGTACAATACTTTGAAAAAGAGTAGAAATGTATGTACAGTATAGTCTAATAAAAATAACTTTAAATTTATATCAATATACAAAAATATCTTAAATGGGAGTAGAAATGTACATATAATATAACAAAAATAACCTCAAATTTGTATCAATATACAAGAATCCAAATCAATGTAAAATATATAAGACTAGTAGTTACTTTTTATAGTTTAAAAGTAGATTCAATAATCTACCCTTTTATCCTATCATTTCTATATCCCCCCTTTTTCTTTTTCAGAACAAGATCCCAGAATCTAATCTCCTTTGTTCAGCTTTTTTCCTGACCATTACCAATAACAACTTGTAACCAATCCCCCTAAATGACAAATATCCATAACCCACTGAACAACCAAAACCATTTACCTCACCTCTTGGGAATGTGGGTATCATGTCCTTAATATCACCTCCTGCTGTCTGGGGGGGTGACAGCATCCTTAGAGGATCCTGGAAAGAAAACAAACCTGGGATAATGGTCAAATCCTGGGGGAGCTAGCGTATCACTTGTTGTCCAGTCTCTGTAATGGGAAAGTACTGGGCTTATCTTCAGTCCTGGGAGATAGGACCATCTTAGCTAGCCACCTTGAAATTGTCCTGCAGTGTTTATAGTGCAAAGCGGATCTCTGGGTGGTGCTTGTCAGCTTAATGTTGTTACCATATTCCCTGTGGAATTGTCATTGTGGGGCTCCATTCTCCTTTTGGAGACTTCAAAGGTTACTGCTAGGCATGGTCATAGTTCACTACAGAAAACTTAAACGTTTTAAATGTCATATGTAGCAGATCTCAAAGAGGTTAAAGGACCATAATTTGTTATGTACATTCAGAATACAAAAACTTAATTCCTACTTACCTGATAGAGCCTAAAACCCAAAATCACATACAGGAAGCTGGATGAAGCCTTTTTCTAGTATTAGTTAGTACTCTATGTGACCATTAATATCATGACAAAAAGTTTAAAAATATATATTAATCTTATAAATTTTGAGGTAATATTTATACCTTAAGAAAAGTTTTAAAGAATCAAAATAAAACCAAAGGATTATGAGATTAGTTGCAATAGTATAGTTCCTTGATTTTGGTTTTTCTTCTCTCCCATATCAAGTGGCTCTTCTGACATGCAACAGAGAATTTAGATTTTAATGAGGATGCTTAGGTTTAGAGGAGACAGCCATGCTCCAACTCCAAAGCCAGTTTTAATTTTCAATTGATCTGGGACTATTAAAAGACTATTTGTATTATATGTCTGTAGAGAAAAGTAGAAGACTTATGAAATTTTATCCTGTTAGATCTGTGAAATATCAATAGGCCAATTTACTCTTTTTCTTGGGATATTTTCTCTGGATTATTCATCCTTTTTCTTCAGATGTCTCACTTATCTGGTGATCTTCAGATTCCTTAGCTGGATGCCTTCATTCTCTTTAAAAGACAAAAACAAAACCATTCCCCAAGCCTAACTTTGGGGAGTTTCCCTTTTGGCAGGTTATATCTGACCAAATGAAAGGTATTTGTTAGTCTTATAAGTTAGTTTAGATTGGATGGTCATGCTGGTTAATGAACTATCACCTCTTCTAATTAAGAGGTGATAATTGTCTCTCTTGTTCAATCCTAATCTTTATCAATTTTGATGATATCCATAGCTTTTCTTCTCCTGTGGAAACAAAAGCAAAACTTCTTTCCCAATGTAATATACATCCTGGTTTCCATTCTGAGGTCATCACATCTTTAAAGTATACAGGCTGATTTAATTCAGCAGTTTTTACTACTGTCCAATGTCGCTCCACAGCTGTCGTTCCTTTCTCATTAGCATTTGGAAAATTTAAAGTTAACAAAGCACTGTGCAATCTATCTCTGGGGGGTCCTTCTTACCCCTTTCTGAGGTTGGTTCTCCTTTAAATTCCTCTGTCTTTGAACATCTCTGTTATCTGTTTTAGTAAGTTTTTCTAAGGCTTGTAACTTATCAGTCAAAATTGCATTATTTTCTTTAGTAACCTTTTCTAAGGCCTGTATCTTGGCACTCATATCAACTAAGTTTTTTAGGAATAAAACAAGAATTACCAAACTGATAATGTTTATAATTGACATTATGTAAGTCACAGCTAAGTTAATTATCCCCTCATTTAATTGTTCCATTTTTAAACCATCCATTGTGGAATCATACAGAGATCTAACTACATCCATTGTAAATAGTGTTTCCCATTTTTTAATGTGAGAAAAAACTCTCTCCCTTTTTTTTTGAACAAATTTCCCCTTTTAGGAATTCCAAGTTGTCTCACCAAATCTGCTGATGACAGTGAAGTGTAAGGCTGGCTGTTACTGTGTAGCTTGTCTGGGTGGAGAACACAGGTGGTACACAGCCTGGCTGAGGACAGCTGCCACTGATTGTGTGTCAGCAGCCTGAGGAGGGGGGCCAGATAAAGCACACAACCTGTGGGGAAAAGAAGCCAAGGAGCTAGCCATCTGAAAGGTAGACACAGAGGAACGCGCAAACACATCACTTCACATGCAACCCGCCGGAAGTGAAAGCACAGAGCTGTCTGAAGGCAGAGCCTGCTGGTGGTGAGGGGCTAACACCATCAGCATTTGGAGCTCAGGCTCCTGGGGAGTTTGGGACTTATGGAAATTGCTGTAGAGAGGCTGCAACAAGAAAATCCCAGACTGTATCAGAGGGCTTGGGGAAAGAAAGGAAAAGTCAATGGCATGGTGACTCCAGCTGGTGCAGCTCCAGCAGGTACAGTGGCTGCAAAGCCGTGGGCAAGCAGCTATTTCGTGAATTCATGTCCCAAAAGCTGGGTGCCAGATGAAGCACCAAGCTAATTAATCTTTATCAATAAAAAAAGAAAAATCAGTAGTCAAATATTGAAGTAAGAACCCAAAAGATCAGAGAATCCGGAGCAGCCACCAGTTGCTTCCGACCTCTTCTGTTCCTCCATCCATAAGGGCCTAGATCCTGTCTCACTTACCACTTCCTGTCTCCTCTCTCTACAGTCCTCCAAACCTCTATGGTCAGCTAGTGGCTAGCTCTGCCTTCTGACTCCAAGCAAGCTTTATTTGTCAGAACACAACCAAAATAGCACACAACAACACTGAGAAATAGCAATTTTCTAATATACTTGCATTTAATCAGAAAAACCTAAGCTTGATTCCCACAAATCTTTCAATAAAACTGTTATCCCAGAAAGATAATATATCTGCATGGTTCTGTATTTGTCCTTCCTCCACCCTCTGTACTCAGATGAAAGCTGTGAATTATATGCCTTGTGGTTCTAAGTGTTAAAAATCATCTCACCTTTTTATTACAGATCTAATATGTATAGAACTCAAATGGTTAGAACTAGAATGTGTTTGAACAATGATCCAACTCAATTTTATCAATAAGGGCTGAAATCCTAAGACGTTTAGAACTGAAATTCATAAGCCCTTATTAATGATATACAAATAGTGTGTGATTAAATTTAAGAAGAATTTGTTTAAACATTTACATTGAGGGTCCTACAAATATGTAGAAATAAAATATAGCAAATAGTTCAAGTGCGCAATGATAGAAGATTAATTGAATTCTGGTGAGGGGTCAGGGAGATGGCTCAGCAACTAAAAATGTTTGTGATGCAAGCCTGAAGACCTGAGTTCTGTCCCCAAATCCAACAGTAGAAGGGAGAAAACCCAATTAACCAATTCCAGTAAGTTGTTCTCTGGCCTGTACCTGAACTCATATATGTATTACAGTCACATACACATAATCATATAAAATTCCTAAATTATGATTTAAGTTTCTAATATTTCTTCATCATCAAAAATGACATCATAACTAAAGAACTATGCAGTCGGCCCCCTGTGTCAGCAAGCTCCGCAGATGGTTGGCTGAATCAAAAATAAGTAAAATTATTTGGCAAAAACAGTACATATGCAATAAGCTTGTACAGACTTACTTTACTTAAAACAGACTAGAACAATATAAGCTAAAAAGGCTAATAATAATTATATCTGTTTGATAGAATTAATGGAGATAACTGAGACCTACAAATATATGTTCTAGGGGCTGGAGCACTGTGGGAGGCCAGCTCCCACCTTTTCAAGGGTTCCTATGAGGAGGAGAGAGGGATAAGAAACCTTTAGATAGAAAGATAGCAGAGAGGAGAAAGAAACGCAGGATAGCTTTGGGAGGACCTGGATCAAAATCCACTGGCCCCTTCTGTCTCATCAAAAGGGCTTTTTATAACAATGCCAAGGGGCAGGGCAAAGGACCTCCCCCTTGCTAGATCAAAGCACACCACACAGCCAAGACCTTTCCAAACACCTGGTAACTACGCCCCGCCCTGTGGTCAAACATCCCCTTATGCAACCCTGCTGGGTAAAGCAAGCTCAGATTCTCAGGAGCCTGAGTAAGTTCTCACTAGAAAACATTTGTGGGTTTTTAACTATTGGAATGCCACATGGCATGGTATTGTGTCTGTAATTCCAGCTCTGGAGAGTGGAGACAGAAGGTACTTAAGGCAAGCTGGCTAACTAGACTATCTGAATTGTCGAGCTCTGGGTTTGAGTGAGAGACCCTTTCTCAAAGAACACAGTGGAAGAGCAATTGAGGAATATTCCCAGTATCAACCAGGGACCTCCATGTACATTTGCAAGTACATGTGAACATACACACATCACATCACACATGCGCATCACACACATGAAAAGAAAAAGAAAAAATACACATATATACATTTATGTTCTAAGCCTTAATGGATACTCCAAACTCTATGAAACAAAAATCCTAATGATTGTGTTGGGCCCTAGAAGGAACAAAGGTGGATACTAGACTAGTTTTAATGACTTTGGGGGAGAGAGGAAGATGACTTTGCAATCTGGTCATGTCTTTACTCTGTAGTATTCTACTTACATTACTCTGGCTCTTTGTATATGAACTCCATCTGTTTTTAGTTGAAGTCTACATTGTGATAACATTATAAAAGCTCATATAGTACTAAATGTGATCCTATAATATTGCTAGATATTTTTACTAACACAGGAAACTTATTTCATCACCTCAGCACCCAGGTGTGGTACTGCACTCTTGTAATCCCCACACCATAAAGAAAACGGGAGGATTGTGTGTTCAAGCCCAGGATGGACTACCTAGTAAGTTCCAATCTACCTTGGGCTACACAGTGAGACCTTGCCTAAAAATAAAATAAGTAAGTGTTGGCTTAGAATATTGTTCATTGATACAGTGCTTGCCTAGCATATGTGAGGCCTTGGGTTTACTCCTTAACATTGCCCTCATGCCTAAAACTAAAATGCCCAATTTTAAATACTTGATTATGATATACAATATTGTGAATATAAGCCAAACCTCAGACCTCTTCAGTGTTCCAGAATCTAAAGTTTAAGAACTTACGAGCAAAGAAACAGGAGAAAAACAACAAAATCTCAGCAAACAGGTACAATATCAATTATCTGTTTTATTAATACATAAAAAGGCAACAGGAGCATGACCTGTCTTCATAGGCTTTACTAGACTTTAGAGAAAAGGAAGAGAAAAACTACATTTTTAGAAACATACGCACTAAATGTAGAGGTGCTTGGTAGATACCCTTGGTTTGAGTATGTTGGTTTATTTCCTCAAACACAAGATTTCACATAAAAGGACTACTAAAAAAAAAAAAAAAAACCCACATTAATGCCAGGGAATGCTAATGCTATCTATTTATCTTTTGTTGACATATCTTTAGACCAATTGTTGGAACAAAAATAAAATAGACATGTTAGCATATTTAAGCTGAGAGGCACTGTACAGATGATCGTTTACGTCTGTAAATAAGGAAAGCAGTATCATTTGTCAATCAGTATTAAATAGAATAATAATAAATGAAGACTAAATGAAATACTGTTAATATGAAATTGGGTTAACACATGCAAAGAATATAGTAATATAGTGTAAACAATCTTGTAGAGTATGAACTGCTTTTAACCTGAAAAAGTAGGTAAATGCTACCAAGGGGCTAACAATGATGACTTTAAAAGACCAATTTATGCTGATGTTAGAATTCACAATGATATGAGAATGAGAACACTAGGAACATGAATGGTTTTGTTGCCAAGAGATGGCTCTTTTTCCCTTGGCATTTGATAGTTCCAAATTACCCTTTTCCTTTGCTTTGTTCCTTTTACTACAAAGGCCCGGGGGACCCCTGATGTAATCATTAGGAAAGAATAGGGAAAATATCTCGAGAGAAAAAGCCAATGCAGGACTTGCACATGGACACAGCTAGAGAGAAAGGTTCCTCTTCTAATGCAATGCAATAAATGCTTCTCACGTATTAAAGATTCTGAATTGTCATAGGCTTTTTCTTAGTAGTATGCCTTTTAAGTGGATGACTAAATAATTTTGTTCAACAAAACTGACAGATGAAAACCAAAAGTCACAAATGAATCTTTTTGTAAAAGCAATTAGGAGCTTCATTTTATTGTAGAGGAAGTTCAGTATCTCTGGTAGTAACTTTTCTGTTGCTGTGATAAAAACCCTGGGGCCAAAGGGAACTTAGGGAAGAGAGAATTTATTTTGGTTTATGGTTCCAGAGGGCTGAGAGTCCATGATGGCAGAAGAAGGGCATGATAATAAGAGGTGGGCACGCTGGCAGAAACAGGAGCTGAGAGCTCACGTCTTGAACTAGATGTGGGAAGCCAAGACGGGGAACTAGAAGTGGTGTGCGGCTCTTCATCTCAAAGCCCACCCCCAGTGATGTATTTCCTCCAGCAAGACTGCACCACCTAAACCTCCCCTAATACCACTACTAGCTGGAAACCAAGTTTCAAATACCCAAGACTATGGGGGACATTTCTTATTCAAACCACTAGTCTTTGGTATCTGACTAAAAGCAAAGCGTATACTTCCTCTCTCAAAAAGACAATCAGGAACTATTATAATAAAAAATGTACCTTATTTCTCAGTTCCATCCTATCTCCATATTTTAAACTACCTCTGAGACTCATTGACACTAATATCAGGCCAAAGTTACCTATAAGAATGACTAATTTTCCCTGTTAGATGTTGAATTATGCTTTGTAGTATAACATTTATTATAGTATTTATTTATTTTATATTATTTATAGTATTTATTGTAGTATAACATTTATTATAGTATTTATATATTATAGTATAACATTTATGTTTAGTCTGAGATTTAGGAGGGAATGCAAAGACTAATCTCCTACTTGACATCTGCTAATTTTAAGCACTATACTTTCTATGGTCCCATCCTCCAAGTCATCAGGATGAAAACCAAAACCAAAACAGTGGCAAAGATGACATACGAGGCTATAGGTAGAAAGGGCTAAAAATTGTCCCTGAGATGATGTGACTCAAAGTAGTTTTACTTAGTTATTCCATAAGTTTTAATGGAGAGTGTTCCTGAATCTAAAACATTGTGGTAGCTGCTGGGTATCACATGGTGAGAGAAACAGGTGCTCAGCCCCTCTGTGGCTCTTATATTCTCATGAAGAGATAGGTATAGTCAAGAACCAGAAACATTTGTTAGTAAAAATTGTAGTATATGACACATAGGCAAAAAAAAAAGCAAGTTATATATGATACTAGTATGAGTAAGTGTATAGCTTTTGATGGTGTTGTTAGAAAAGCCTGCTTGGTGATATACTACTTAAGCAGAAACCTGAAAAAGGAGAAAGGACCTGGCCTGTGAGAAGCAGGAAGAGGCTTCGTGAGGGCTGTGAAGACTGTGTGAAGCTGGAGGAGGGACTTGCTGAGCATGTCTCAAGGACTGAAAGAAGCCAAACTAAGTTTCTCCAATGAGAGAGAGTTCATAAATTGATTTCAGATTTGGAGTGATTGACATCTGACTACCAAAATGGAGTGTAATTGTCTAGTTCCAACCCTTTCTTTCTTTCTATGTCCTTTGTGTTCTTCATTATGCTATAATGAACAGTTCACCAAAGCAACCATTAGTTAGATATATTTGGAGAATTAAAAAAAATTAATAGCAGAAGAGGGAGCTTATGGAGATGGCTTAAATACTATAGCATCCTCCACACAAACATGAGAATCTGTGTTAGCTCTCCAGCACTCACATAAAATCTGGGCTCTGTGCCTCTCATTTGTAATGAGACAGACCTGAGAGCTGGAACTGATTGGACAGCCAGGCTGGTTCAGTGAGAGACCCTGACTCAAAAAATAAGGTGGAGAGCAATTGAGGAAGACACCCAACATTGACCTCTGGCCTTTTCACATACATACATATGTGCATACACATACATAACACACATGCAAACACCATGAAAACACACACACACACACACACACACACACACACACACACACACACAAACACACATACACACACTCATGGGTCCTAAGTATATTGGTTAAATTCCTGTCAAAAAACTCAGAATTTACCCTGTATTTTAAGTAAGAATATTTTGAGACTCATCATTTGAGGTTTACCTACCATTACAAAGCTAGAGGAGCAAAAGTCAGGAAACCTATCACCAACTTTCAGTCTATGGAACTAAAGTCAGTGACTATAATTTGTTCAGAAGATACTGCAGATCTCGAGGAACTCAGGTAGGCTCCCAACAACACTGTCTGAAACACCTATTCAAGTGAATCTTTTTTTTTTAAGCATTTCTTTTGACTTTATTTATTATGTGTACAGTGTTCTGTCCACATGAATGCCTGCAGGCCATAAGAGGGAACCAGATCTCATTACAGATGGTTGTGAGCCACCATGTGGATGCTGGGAATTGAACTCAGGACCTCTAGAAGAGTAGCCAGTGCTCTTGACCACTGAGCTAGCTATATCTCTAGCCCCTTAAGTGAATCTTATGAAACTTCTGCTTCTGCTTGTAGTGACTTCCTGGAGAATGATAATCTTTGCTCTTGGCTTCTAGAATCTCATGTTCTTGCTAGCAGGCCCAACTCTTTTTACAACAGAGAATTTTAAAATGACCAGCAGTGCTGAGAATGTGCTAATGATCCCAGGTTGGCAATAGACAATGTAGAACAGATAATCTCTCTTAGTTTGGTAAGAAAAAAGTGAATCATCCATTAGGAATAGTGGCAATAAAACAAAACAAAACAAAACAAAAACCCTACCCCATCTTGGTCCTTAGTTATCTGGAGTCTGGTTAGGGAAAAATGGTATTGTGCATTGGTGGTTTGGATTATCTGTCTATCACGAAGTGTATCAGCAGAAGCCACACTGTGCTGTCCCATCTCAGTCTGAGTCTTCAGTAAGTTCACTGTTTTTTGTTTTGTTTTGTTTTGTTTTTTTCCTTTTTGCCAGAGCTGAGGATCAAACCCAGGGCCTTGTGCTTGCTAGGCAAGCGCTCTACCATTGAGCTAAATTCCCAACCCCAGTTCACTGTTTTATTAAGCAAGCTGCTTCACATGTCAGGTATATATCATCATCAGTGAATCCTACTGACCTGACATGAAGCCTATTTCCTCATCCTTTTCTTGTAAAATGGGAGCTTTAATAAAAAAATTATGTATCATATTATCTATTGCTATGTAACAAAAGAACCTCAGCTTGGTGATTTGAAAAACATGTCTCACAGGCCTGAGTACTTACTGGGATCAGTTGGAGTGGGAGTTAGTTAGGGTTCTGCAATTGCAGTCAGATAATGGCTAAGACTACAATCAACTGAAGGCTCAACTAGCCTGCATGTCCAAGACTTACTTTACTCCATCATGTACCTTGGTATTCTCTGCGTGAGCCCCGCTTCTCAAACAGGGAGTCACAACTCCATAGAGAGTCAAAACTGAATGTAGGGGTTGTGAAAAATATGTTAAGAGTAGAAGGTTTCTTGACATACAACAACCAAAAATTAATTCAAAATCAAATGTGTAATGAGCCCAAGGTGTTTCTGGTGGTACTTGTCCATGCTGTATTGCATGACTTCACTCTAGCCTTCTTTCTGAACATATAACACATGCACTTTGCAGGGTACATGCCAATGCCACCATGCGACAACAGTGTCTGAAATGCCCCAGTTTAGATTCTAGACTTGTATATGTTATGAATCATGGGTATTTGTACTTTACAAATGAACTTTTCTGCACTTACAGAAGCATGATGATTGGATTGTGGAAAACCAAGGCTTTTAATACTTTTTTGGCATTATTCTTCAACACACACCAACTTAGTCTCTCTTTGTGTTATATTATGCAATAATGTTTGATTTTAAAAATTGATGTTGGAATTTCTGACTTGAGTTTCATTAAATATAAATTGGCGAGTGAAATTTGGTTTGTGGCTAGGATAAAATTTCTAAAAATTTCTGAAATGCCTATAAATATACTTCTACCATTTTATACTATATATTTATGCAAAGCTGAGGTCTCAGCATTGATGACTATAAGATCACAGTACTGATCAATTTTGAAAAATCTTGAAGATGTTCTACTATTTTCATATCAATATTTAGCAAAGATTTAAAAATGTTCTATTTATTATTATTTGGAGGGAGGGAGAGAGAGAGAGAGAGAGAGCGCCATAACACATGTGTGGTGTCAGGGGATAAATTCTGGAAGTTGTGTCTCTTCTTTCACCATAAGTTCTGGAGATTAGGCTCAGGTCATCAGATTTGTACAGCAGGTGCCTTTACCTGCTGAGCCATGATGCCAGCCTTCAGCAAGATTTAGTTCTTTATGTAAAAAACAAAACAAAACAATACATCTCATTAGTGTATAAATTTACTTTCATCTTTAAGAAACAATAAAATCATATGTGTATCAAATTATTTTAAAATAAGATGTGATTTGTTGTCAGTAAATGTTTGCTTCTTAAGGATTTATTTTTATTTACATGTGTATTAATACATGTGTGTGAGTGCATGCCCATGTGTGCAGATGTATGCACTGTTGTGCACACATGGAGGCCAGAACAGGGTGACATCCTCTGCCATGCTTTACTTATTCCTTCTGGCAGGGTCTCCCTGTGAACCCTGGCTCACATCTTCTACAGACTGGAAGCTCACAAGCCCCAGTGATCCTCTATTCCCACCTCCCCTTGGAGCCGGGATGTGAGGCATTTGTGAGGACACTTGGGTTTTTATATGGATACTAGAATCTGAACTGTGGTTATCATCATAGATTAAAGACTCTTACTTAACTCATGAGCAGTGCTCCAGTCCCAAATGTTTTATTTTTGTATCTACTTTATAATCACATAAATATTTCTCAGGCAAAAAGGGATTATGAATGGAAAAGGTTGAAGAAGCCCTGCTCTAGTACTCTTCTGGGAAAATATTTGAAACATAGTGACCTTGGGCCATCATACATAGGAACTGGCTCCAAAGAGGAAAGAAGTGAAGGATTTGGCTTCAATTTCACAGTCTTATGATGGTCACAGCACAACAATCAGTTACCAAGAGTCAAGGGAATGGAGAAAGTCCCACCAGAGAGTGTGAAGATCACACTGTAGAAACAGATGTTGGATATAAAGCATAATTCTGTAGATTTTTAGATAAGATGATCTCCTACCAGTGCTAATGTCATGCCATGAGGATAAGTAAGGCATCTCATGAAGAGAAGAAGAAATCAAAGCAGGGACAGGTCCAGCTGCTGCTCCCATCTTGGAAGATGCTTTGTAACAACCCACAGTGCTGACATCCCTTGGTTTCTGCTGCTGAAAGCTTGACCACCTACCAGTAACTAACTAGAGCATTATGGGGTGGGGATTTTTGAAGGTAAGTATAATCTTTTTGGTCACTTTCTTCATGGGCCCATTGGATAACTATTATCCATTATGGCTGTAATCATAAGTGCAACATTTTGTTTCCTTGATTATTGACAACTTTTTCTTCAGTGACTGCCCTTTGGTTAGCATTCATATAAACTAGCCATCAGATTCTATTCATAGGCAAAGATTTTTTTCATTATCTCTTAACTCCCTTTCTGTTGCTATGATAAGACACCATGACCCAGGAAACTTATAGAAGAAAAAGTTTGTCTGGGGCTGACATTCTCAGAGTGTTAGAATCTATGAATATCTTGGCAGGAAGCATGGTACTGGAGCACTAGCTGAGAGCTTACATTTTGATCCACAAGCACAAGGGAAAGAAGGAGGAGCAGAGGGAAAAAGAGGGAGGGGAGAGAGAGAGAGAGAGAGAGAGAGAGAGAGAGAGAGAGAGAGAGAGAGAGAATGACAAGCATCTTCTGAAACTCCGAATCCCATCCCAGTGACACACTTCTTCCCACAAGGCCACATCTCCTAGTTTTACCAGTGGGGTGGGGTAATATTAAAAAATGTAAGCCCCTGGAGACCATTCTCATTCAAACCATGAGATCCTTCTTTCCCAAAGATTGTCAATTCCTAAATTTTACTAATTCCTATATGATTTGTTCATAATTCTACCAAAGTCTCTGGCTCACCAAAGGATTTGCTGCTATCCATAGGCCAGTCAGTGTAGATCAGTCTTCTGATCTTGCCTTCTTCCAATCTGAGTGGACAGCTAGACACAAAATCTAATGTTCACATGGAAAATCTTCTTTCTACCTGGTTCTTTAAGGCCACAAGTAGGCTAAAATGCTAAAACACAGTAACAACAGGGTATGAAGAACTATTTGGAAGCTAGACATGTTCAGTCACATGTCTTGGGGGAATTCTCCATGCTGCTATAGGGAACAGGACAGGGAAAGGAAGAGGAGGAAAAAGGCATGTCGCTGCAGCAGAGGTAAGTAGTTTGGATGTCTGAGTCACTTACTCATGCCATTTGTGTCTTTGGAAAGTGCTTGAACTGATCTTGCATATCCTGCTTACAGCACTGTCACCCTATAAGCCTAGTAATGTCTTAGATCACATGATCACTTGATGTCTCAGGTCTTCAGTCCCAAGGGTGCAGGAGCAAGGCCAGCACTTTTCCCAGAACTTATCAACAGATTGGCTTTCTCCAAACTTCTGAGGGTATTGCCGCCTGTTTTTATGTACTACTGTGTTAGCATTCTGATCTGCTGTTTCAAGTGCCATTTGGCATGCTGAGTCATATGGTCCAGATTGGCTTGCACAAAGGCTTACATCTGCTTCAGAGTCTCCAATTGCTTTGGAAACCATTGAAAACTATAGGTTACTCAATAAATGACTCAAAGACAAAGAACTCAATGGGAGCATGCTACATCCAGAATCTGAGTGGGCTCTCATGTCTCAGTGACAGAGTCCATAAAATGAAGCAACTTGCCCTTCCCCTTAGTGGAAATTCTGGGGTGTGCTTTGGAACAACACTAAGTTGTCAAGGCCCTGAAGGTTTCAAGGGCCTATCTTCCATCTTCTGTGACACATGTGTCAAGGCAGGGGCACTTGCTATTTCCTGTACACAAAATCAAAACCCTTAAAGGAATGAAGGACTAAATACCCTCATTACATACACATAGGCATCTGTATACATCGTAAGTAGAATAATGCAGCTGTCTATGCTGGTCTATACTTTTGCACTGGGGAATGTAAACACAAAAGCTGGAACACTATTAGACTGTGCAATGTTATGTTCCCTATTCATTGCCTTGCATATAGTATACTTTGAATTAATACTTAAGTGAATGCATGGCTAGACAGAATTATTTTTTAAGAAAAAGTGGTAAACACAGGAAAACTGACATGAAGTATAACTGTAGTAATACATAGAGGAAATCTAGGAACTTAGCCATAAGCCTGACTACAAGGTCCCTAGAGTGCATATTTTGTCAGTTGAATTTTCTCTAAAAGGTTGTCAGAAGACATTGAACAGGTTTATGCTTTTTGTTGAAATCTACTTATTCCTTGGGGGTTGTTTGCATCACTTTATACTTTACCTTGGCCATACATGCATGCATGTATACATTCATAAATGCACATATACATTTATCTTCACATACACACTCCCAATCTTTATCAGATGGTGAGATGAGAGAACATTTGACATGAAATTTTCTCTCCTGGCATCTGGCACAGAACTTGAATGTAGCAAGAATTTCAATATTTGTCAAATAAACAAATAAAGGCTCAACTAAAATGATACCTTTAGCTTGAAGCTTTCTTGGATCACCCCAGCTAGGAGTGTTCTGAGACCTTGAACTTCACTGCACTCAGCAAGTCTTTGGCACCTTCCACATGCTGTTGAATCTTATAGTTACTTATTTATATAAATCTCTATACTAAGTTAGGAGGGGTTGTCAAATTCCTTTTAGTATCACAGAAAACAGTAACTTCTTATATGAGGAGAATATCAAGTGTACATTTATTGACAAAAACCATAATTATTCTTTTATTATTAATGTTATGAGTGGCAAAGAATAAGAAGAGAACCATAATTATAAAAATCTATCATTCATTGGTTATAAATATGTAAGTTCATTGCAATCCATAATTCATTGTTATTTTTTTACCAGCTGGAAAATTGCACAAAGTATAGAAACTATACTAGAAAAAATTATCAATAATCATATGTCTTTAAGATAATCTTGAGATAAGATAATCATACCCAAAAAATTATATGCTTTTAAAGTATATAACTATAGATATGAGGTAGATCACTGAATCTACCCTGAGAAAAAAAGATAAAGAAATAATAGGATAAATGGGTAGATCACTGAATCTACTCTAAAAAGGAAAAAGGAGAAGATATAAAAAATGACAAAAGGTAGACTACTGAATCTACTATGAAAAGAAAAAAGATAGGATAAGTAATGAAAAATTTTTGTCTGAGTTTATCAAATGTTACTGGAGTGGACATTATTATATATAATGGAGTTTTTCGTCTGAATCTGTCAAATGTTAATGGACTAGACATCATTAATGTAATTCTTGACTATATATATATTGTATATACTTATTGGATAGTTTTTCTTGTATTAGTTATAACCTTTTTTTAATTTTAGACAAAAACAGGGGAAATGTGGTGGGTATTGTGTTCCCTGAAATATTGTGTGTTCCCCGAAATAAACATATCTGGGGTCAGAGAACAGACAGCCACTAGACCAAAGCCAAAAATGGTGGCTAGAAAATGGGAAGAGTAAGCCATAACAGAAGTTGGGCGGTGGTGGTGCACGCCTTTAATCTCAGCACTTGGGAGGCAGAGCTAGCCAGGCTCTCTGAGGTCAAGGCCACTTTAGAAATAGCTAAGCATGGTGACCTATGCCTTTAATCCCAGAAACCCAACCTTTAAAACCCAGGGAGTTGGGGCAGAAAGAGAAAGGTATATAAGGTGTGAGGACCAGGAACTAAGAGAGAAAAGCATGTATTTAGTTAAGCATTTGGCTGGAGAAGTGTTCAGGCTTTGGAGCAACACAGTTCAGCTGAGAACCATTGGGATGAGGACTCAGAAGCTTCCAGTCTGAGGAAACAAAACCAGCTGAGGGACTGGCGAGGTGAGGAAACTGTGGCTTGTTCTGTGTCTTTGATCTTCCAGTGTTCACCCCAATAACTGGCCTCTGGTTTGAGTTTTATTAACAAGTACCTTTAAAATTCCTACTACATATAACTTAGTGGTTTTTTTTGTTTTGTTTTGTTGTTGTTGTTTGTTTTTTGTTGAATTCATGAGGTGTGCTGTATAGGCATCACCATCTAATTCCAGACCACTTGCCCAATCACATTGCATGTGGTTCTTGTGTTTGCTGTGTTTCTTTAGATTTGTTTTGTTTGTTTTCCTTTTAGCATGCTTTATAATTGTCTGTTGAAAACTGAGTGTAATATACAATATAAAAGCATAATTTTTCCTCACATTTCTGGAAGCGTTGAAGTCAAGCCATCTTGTTTGCAGGTGGCTGCCTACTTATTGTGCCTTGAGTTGGATTTTCTCTCTGTACACACATATCCCCAGGATCCTTGTGTCTGGATTCCTTCTTCACATGAGAGCATCCTTCATGTTGGCTTAGAGTATAGTTGGCATGTAGTGCCACCATTTTATCTTATTGACACCTTTACAGGCCCTATCTCTAAGACAGTAAAATTCTGATTTACTTGGAATTAGGGCTTCAACTTAAGAAATGTGTATGGGGATGGATATAACCCAAACCACACTGCATATCAACTGTTCTCTTTAAACTGTGTTAGTTATCACCTAAGACTGAAAAGATACTCATCTACAGCTAACCAAATTTCATTCCCAAATAACACTATCTAGCTTCAAGAGTAGTTTAAATATCTCAAAGCAATGAAATCCTAGCTTCACCTTCTGGTGTCTTGAAACATTGCTATTATTCACTTCTCTTATCTGTGAATGATAATTACCAAATACAATATTGGCATTATTGTTTTGAATATACTTTTCTTTCAGACAAATATAAGAAAATGATTCATCTTAATTTTTTTTCTCTAAGACTCATCCTCTCTTTGTACAAACCCAAGTTCTCAGTCTGTGTAATTTTACTGCCCTCTGAAGAACTTTCAAAATGACAAATTACCCCAATTTTCCTTGGTCTGAGGAAGTTCCTATTTCTGAAGGACCACTTCACTGGTACTGAATTCTGCACTGGCGAATTTTTAATTATATCCTCATTATCTATCTTGTCTTCCTGTAGCATCACTCTGGAAGAGCTTCTTCTCCTCCCACCTCTTACACATAGGGCACTCCACTCACTTTCGTTCACGGTGTTCTGTTGCTTATTGTCTATAGTTTGAATAGGAAATAATTGTGTGTGTGTGTGTGTGTGTGTGTGTGTGTGATTATCCTACTTGGGGTTCGCCGAGCTTCTTGGCTCTGTGATCTGTGTCTGTCATCAATTTTGAGACAATCTTAGTCCTTCTTATGCCAACCCTGTTCTCTGCTCTTCTCTCTGTGGGGGACCAGCCCCCACTTTTATGACCCAGGGTACTCTTGAGTAGGAGACGTGAGAAATTTTAGATAGAAAGAGATACCTGGATGATGAGAGAAAAGACAGGAACACAGGATAGCCTTGGGAGGGCCTGGGTCAAAACCCTCCAGCCCAGAACTTTATTCAAAAGGGCTTTTTATGGCAATGCCAAGAGAGGAGTAAAGGACCTTTCCCTTGCTAGAGACGGGCTATGTGTAGACCCTTCTAAGCACCTGGTACTCAGGCCCGTGGTCCAATCATCCTTTTTATGCAGACCTGCTGGGTAAAGCCACTAGGCAACCTAAATGGGCTCTAACATCTATTTTGTTTTTGTTTTCCTTTTATTGAAAGATTTTCTTCCCTCATATCATATCTCCTGATTACATTTTCTCCTCCCTCCATTCCTCCCAGTCTCTTTTCCTTTCCTTCTCATCTGGATCCACTTCCTTTCTGTTTTTCATTAGAAAACAAACAGGGTCTCCTATGGCTCTTACATTCTGCTTCCTATACCATAGGGGTCCCCTGCATCCTGAAGGGAGGGATTGCATGGAGACAACCCATTTGGGGCTGAGTGTTCCAACATCTCTCACTCTCTGAATAATGTCTGGCTGTGGGTCTCTGTATTTGTTTCCATCTGGTGCAGGAGGAAGCTTCTCTGATGATGGCTGAGTAGGCACTGATTTATGAATACAGTGGAATTCCATTCAGAGTCATTTTATTGCTATTTTTTAAAAAAATAGTATTTGGTTTTATCTATGTTCCTGGGATATCTAGTCTCTGGTTCTTGGTCATGCAAGCAGTATGTGGTATGAGTTCCCCTGGAGTGGGCCGTAAGTCAAGTCAGATAGTGGTTGGTTTTACAAGTTTTGAGCCACCCCTGCCCTGCCGTATTTTGCAGGCAGTACACTACTGTAGATAAAGGGTTTGTGGCTGGGTTGGTGTTTATGTTTTGCTTTTGGTGCCTTGCAGAGACCTTTTTGTACCAAAGGTGCTAGAAGGTAGGGGTGAAGGCTCTGTGTTGACACCAGCTTAACTCCTCCAAGTTCAATGAGTGCCTTACAGCAATGGAGCCTAGCTGTCAGTTTGTGGGGAGCAACTTATAGTCATGGCAACAGCCTGGATTACTTGGGGGTTTCCACGGGACCCCTTTGACCAGCCAACAACTCAGTTTAGATGTAACCCAATCTTGGTTCTGGAAGCTTCATCTGGTGACAAGAAATGTTCTGTTGGGACTCTTTCTCCCATGATTCGGCAATTTCAGTTAGATGGCCTCCATATATCTATATATTTTCTGAAGCTTCTACTGTGTTGGGTTTCTATACTACCCCTCAAATGGCCCTTCATTTTAGCTGTCTCTCCCCATATTCCCTCCTGAATCCTCCTTGCCCATCCCTATCCTCACTTGATCCGCCCATACCAGTGACCACCCTCATCCTTCCCTAACTGTTCCATCCCCCTTCTTAGGGAAATAAATCTGTCCCCTTTCCTAGCCCCTTATTCTACATCTCACCTCTGTGGTTAAATGGATTGTAATTGGTTATCGTTAATTGACTTAACAACTAATATTCACATATAAGCAAATACATACCATCCTTGTCTTTCTGAGTCTGAGATACCCCCATTCAGGATGCTTTTGGTTTGGTTTTGTTTTAAATCATTCCATGCTTTAGTCTTCAAATTTCATTTTTTTAACAGCTGAAAAATATTCCATTGTATAAATGTACCACATTTTCTCTATTCATTCTTCTGTTGAGGGACGTCTAGGTTGTTTGCAATTTCTGGCTATTATTTACTTTTATTTTATGTGCATCAGTGCTTTGCCTGCATGCATGTCTGTGTGAGGGTGTTGGATCTCTCACACAGGAAATGGAGCCACAGAAAGTTGTGAGCTGCCATGTGGGTGCTGAGCCAGGTTCTCTGGAAGAGCAACCAGTGCTTTTAACCACCAAGCTATCTCTTTCCAGCTGCACCCACAACCCCATTTTCTGGCTACTATGAATAGAACAGCAATGAACATGGTTGAGCAAATGTCCCTGTGGTAGGATGAAATATCTTTTGGATATATACCCAAGTGTGATATGTCTAGATCTTGGGGTCGATTGATTCCATCTTCCTAAGGAACCACCACACTGATTTCCATAGCACTGCACAAGTTTGCAATCTCAGCAGCTATAGATGAATTTTGTTTCTCTTACTCCACATTCTCTCTGGCATGAGATGTCACTTGTTTTATTGATCTTAGTCATTCTGACAGGTATAAGATGAAATCTCAAAGTAGTTTTGATTTACATTTCCCTAATGACTGAAGATATTGGACATTTCTTTAAGTTTTTCTCAACCATCTGCCTTTTCTCTTTTGGGATGTTTCTGTTTAGGTATATACCCCCACTTTAAATTGAGTTATTTGGTTTTTTGATGCCTAGTCCTTTTTTTTTAGTTCTTTATATATTTTGGATATTAATCCTCTATTGAATGTATAGTTGGAAATTTTTTTTCCTGTTCTGTAGGCTGTGAAAATGATGAGGAAATATATTTTCTCAAGAACAAAGAAAAGTCAGGAGATAGATTACAGAAGCTTAGTTCTACTTCATTGATTTATCTAGTCATTCACTCACCCAATATACAGTTTATTTATTTTGTGTGTACACATTTGGTGTGTGTTCCTGTGTGCATGAATGTGCAGGCATGCATACATACGTGTGTGTGTGTGTGTGTGTGTGTGTGTGTGTGTGTGCGCGCGCGCGAGCATTTGGAAGCAAGAGGTTGATGTTGAGTGCCTTCCTTGATTGTGCCCTGCCTGATTTTTTAAATTTTATTTGTTTTTCTTTTGTGTACATGTGTGCCCCCTTTTCTATATGTACACCACATATGTATAGGTGCCAACAGAGTCTAGAAGAGGGTGTTAGATCTTCCGGAACTGGAGTTAGAGATGGCTGTGAGCCACCATATGAATGCTGGGAGCCACCCCTGGCTCCTTTGAAAGAGCAGTACATACTCTTAACCAGTGAGCCATCTCTCCAATCCCTCCACATCACTTTTTCAGTGAATCTCTCACTGAACTTGGAGCTCAATGATTGGCTAAACTCACTGGCCAGCCATCTTGTATTTCTGCCTCTTTCTCTTCAGTACTGAGGTTAGAGACCCATGCCACTTCTGCCTCTTCAGATGAGTGTTGAGGGTCTGAGGCCAGCAAGCATTTTACTGACTGAGCCGTCTCCCCCACATCCTGGATGTGTAATCTGAGTGACTGTTTGCTTTGCCTTGGTTTTCCAAGTGTCAGTTTATGTATGAATTATGTCCTTTGAGCATTTCTCAGCAGCGACAATTTCACCATACTGGTAATGAACCAGGAATTAATAATTCAGCCTTTCACTGTCCATTTCCAGGTCTTAATAGACATCAGTTGAAAGAAAAATCATGGCAAAACCTACCAGGAGATTCTCAGATTTTTTATGAAAAGAAATAGATATAGAATTGCTAAAACCTATTATTTACAATCACTACATCTTGCTTTTGAAGGTAAATCAGCCATGTGGCCATGAAAACCTATCAAAAAGTAAAAAAAAAAAAAAGTATATATAAATGAACAACTTTTGTAGGTTGCATAAAATTTGTGACAATGAAGACAGCCAGGGAAGAAGAAGAAGAAGAAGAAGAAGAAGAAGAAGAAGAAGAAGAAGAAGAAGAAGAACAAGAACAAGAACAAGAAGAAGAACAAGAAGAAGAAGAAGAAGAAGAAGAAGAAGAAGAAGAAGAAGAAGAAGAAGAAGAAGAAGAAGAAGCGTGTTTACATGTTTTAATTCTTTACCATTAGAAGGACAAGCTTAGGATTGAAGATATAGCTCAGTGCTTTCCTACAACACACAAGGCCCCAGGTCCAACCCTAAGCACAAAAATAAAAAGGAAGAAAGAGAAAAGAAAACATCAGTTTACAGAAAAGAAACAGGGATCACCACAGATGGCTTTATTTTACCCCTGAACACGGTTCTTTTTGCCATCTGGAGTCACTAGAGAACAGTGGCTCATTCTTCAGTCTGGACTAGTCCTTCAGAAAAGGAAGTATTAACAGAAACAACATGTATTGATAACAAACAGAAACACAGATCAGTCAAATATTTTGACTTATATTCTTGGCTCCAAATTGTTGAAATGGGAGAGTTTTTGTATCTGTAAATATTCCTGTCTGCTGAAGAGTTCGATAGTGTGCTCAAGGATGACTCTCTGTGTGCAGGAGCAGTGATTTAGTTTTCTAGTGTGTTGCAGTTTGCAGAGAGAGCAGTTGTACAAATAAATATAAGGATATCTTGCTTTACGTCACAGCCTGAGGTAAAGTCCGGTGGCATGTTACTCAGTCATCATATTGAACTGTGTTTCAACCATATCAGGAGAAATCTGAAACAACTCATAATGACTCATTTTTGTAGTCTGGAATCACTAGTAATCTCTTCTCTTCTCTTCTCTTCTCTTCTCTTCTCTTCTCTTCTCTTCTCTTCTTCTTCTCTCTCTCTCTCTCTGTCACTCTTCCTCTCCCTCCCTCCCTCCTCTGTCTCTCTTTCTTCTCTCTCTCTGTAGCAAGCTTTATTTTTTTTAAAATTATTCACACTAGGCAAAGATGAAGTGTTCCATGTTGCTGAGTGGCTGATGAGGTTTGCACCCCTCAGGTCTTAGGGAAGCAGATCTATTTGCTGTTCTAAAGAATGAAGGCTCTGGAGGCTGATGCCTTGGCTTCAAATACATGTTCTACAATTCTGTGATCTCTTCTAAAAACTGCCTCAGTTTCTTCTTGTATAAAATGAAAGTATTATTTTGAGGATGTGTTGTGTGCTTATTCACTAAGATAATACTAGGAATGCTTCCAAAATACCTGGATTAATACTTGCTAATTATTTGTCACATAATTTGAAGTAAAAAAATTATAAAAATCATTAGCCAGTGGATATTTATGAATTAAATAGATTTCACTTTAAATTTTTTAGAATTGAGAGGACATTGAACTTTGTTGATGGTATTTAGAGAGTAGGGTTCCCTAAGCCCATCTCCTTCTTTTGGGATTCTGAGATAGAAACTATGAGGGGAGATGCTCAGTGTTGGGGGTTGAGTTGAGACAGGGATTCCTCAGCAGTCGAGGACTTCTCTCTTCCTGTTGTCTTCTTGTGGGGTGTGTACACTCCAGGGCTTCTTACTCCTTGGAGGCTGTGTAAGTTATGAAATCTACCACCCTGTTGCTATAGCTGTAGCGGTATTCATTGTCATACAAGGAAATGATATTTACAAAGTTTGAAACCCCAAAGCTTGCCCTAGTGACAGACCTCCTCTCCACCAAGGCCACACCATCTAATCCTTCATAAACAGTTGCACCAACTGGGGACCAAATATTCAAACAGAGGAGCCTATGGGGGCCGTTCTCATTCAAATCTCCAGATTAGCAAAAAGAGTACCAATCTCTGGGGGAAGAAAACCAGATATTTCCGATGAACTTAGACATAAATTGCTGTGGGATGTCTTTCTGTATGCTGTGAATGTGTTGCTCTGATTGAATGATAAATAAAATGCTGATTGGCCAGTAGTCAGGCAGGTAGTATAGTAGAGTGGGATAAGGAGAGAGGAGAATTCTGGGAAGTGGAAGGCTGAGTCAAGAGACGCTGCCAGCCGCCGCCATGAGAAGCAAGATGTAAAGATTCTGGTAAGCCATGAGCCACATGGCAAAGTATAGATTTATAGAAATGGGTTAATTTAAGATGTAAGAATTAGCTAGTGAGAAGTCTGAGCCAATAGGCCATACAGTTCGTAATTCATATAAGCCTCTGTGTGTTTACTTGGGTCTGAGCAGCTGCAGGACCATGGGGCTGTGGGAGCCAGGCAGGACCAGAAAAACTTCAGCTACAATAAATCCCTTTGAATACTCTTTCCCTCCCATGGAATTCATAAATTACAACTGTGACAGTTAAGTAGGTGTTCTACTTTAATTGTCATGAGAGCCCTAAAAGCCGACTCCCCCCACCCAGTGTGTACTTCGAGAAAGAACTGATTTCTATCTTTAGTCCTTCCACAGTTGTGAATTCTCTGGTAGTATCTATGTTTCCTGCAACTGCTGCGACTTAAAACTAGGATCACCCTGACCTGGTCCAGAGCAACAGAAGGTCAATGGAATGAAGCCGCACATCCGTGGCACTGCTCCCTGACCATTGGTCCTCTTGGACTTCTCATGGGCTGGAGAATTGACGTTGGGATGGACATCTGGATTTGGTGGCTACTTCTGTGACTGTGTTAGCTGGGAGCGATGATGACATCACTTAGCTGGCATGAACCAATCTGCAAGGCATCTCACTGAAGCAGTGTGGGAAATCATCACTGCTCATGTTGATTTTAGTGTAGCACCAAGCAAATTTGGTATCTGAGAAGCTTTCATTAGTTAAATGTTAAAATACACATACAGAAATCCTGCATTTACCTAAAATTGAGTTTGGGATTCTTTGGGGAAATTTAGTTGGATATTTATAACAGATTTCAGAGGATGGAATAGTCTTTCTAAACATGTCACCAAAACCTAAAACATAAAAGTATTGATAGAACATCTATGCATTTATATACATTTCATGTTAATAAAATCCAAAATATTAACAAATTAAATAATGGAAAGACATGGGAATACACATGACATATAATCAGAATTCTTAATATATAAACAGCCAATATATCAATAAACAAATGATAAACCATCCAGTAAAAGACCAATGAATACTGTTGTTTGAAGGGAGATATTTTTAAAGAGGAAAATGAATTACTTAGTTATTACAGTGAAAATTATTAATTGACAACCAGAAAGAAAATATTGTTGGAAAACAGATCAAGATAAGGAGAAATGGCAAAATACAATGTAACTGGGTTAAACATTGACATTCATTATCGGTGGCATCAACTATATCTCAAGTTAATGACATCATAATTAAAAAAACATAATTGAGGGCTGGAGAGAAGGCTCAGAGGTTAAGAGCACTGACTGCTCTCCAGAAGTCCTGAGTTCAATTCCCAGCAACCATGTGGTGCTCACAACCATTTGTAATGAGTTCTGGTGCCCTCTTCTGGCCTGCAGTCATACAGGCCTGTATACATAACAAATAAATCTTAACAAACAAACAAACAAACAAACAAACAAACAAAAACCATAATTGAGCAAATTAAACACCAATAAACTAGAACCCAAAGGAAGACACAGTGATGATTTGGCAAGTGGTCTGAGACATAGACTGTAGCACAACACGAGAAGAGAATGATCTTGAGTCATCATAGAACTTAAGAAACTTCTTGTTGAAGTGCAGTCGTCTTGATTCTCTTGATGATGAAGATTTGATTCAGGCAATAATTAATGTTCTGTGAATCTGTTACCTCATCTCTTCCGGGTGTGGTCAGTATGCTTGGAAGGAACTTCTGGACCTGGTAGCTGTTATGTAACTTTTTTTGGGGGGGCGGGGAGATGTTTTAGGTCAATACTGTGCCAGGTGTTTTAAGAGGAGCTAGAGATTCAGCATGTCAGTGAAAAGTAGGTCTTACGTGATTATATTTTATAGAAGACGATGAAGAGGTAGGCAAAGAAAAAAAAGATAAACTTACCTTTCTATCAGAGGAAAAATAGGGTTGTGATGGAGATATAGGACAGTCTAGGGCGAGCTTCTGGGGACACAATGTGATAGATGAGAAATGCCTATACAGAAAAGGAGGGGCTGCATGGTCTAGGAAGCACACTAAAAACCATGGCACACTAAAACCAAAAATTCTAATGTGGTAACGATCCCAGGGTACTCTGCAAGCAGAAGTGATCCAAGTGTGTGGTAACAGAAGGGAGAGAAACACTAAAAGGAGTTGGGGAAAATACATGGTCTACACTCATGTATCAGGCCAGGGAGGAATACAAAGACTTAGATTTTATTTCAAGAGTCACGAGAAACCACTGGATTGTGTTACGCTGAGATACAGTTGATGTAACTATCATTCTCTGGCTTCTGTGGGAAAATGAATGGTAGTAGAAGCAGGAAAAACAATTTAGAGCCTAGTGTCAGATTAAGGATGCCCAATATGGAAGTAATTGGAGAAAAGTGACCCAAATGAAGACATATTTTGAAGAAAGGATGAATAGGGTTTTGTTTGTTTGCTCTCTCTCTCTCTCTCTCTCTCTCTCTCTCTCTCTTTTTTTTTTTTGGTTTTTCAAGACAGGGTTTCTCTGTGTAGCTTTGCACCTTTCCTGGAACTTGCTTTGGAGACCAGGCTGGCATTTGCTCTTATAACTGACAGTGTAGTGGCTGTATGTTGATGAAGAAAATATCCAAAATGAGAAAACATGAAATTAGCCAGCTTTTATCATAGAATATTAACTATAGCTAGTGTGTTGTAAGCATGCTGATTTATTCCTCTTACCTGAAATATTATACCATTTGAGAAGTGTTTACCCAACTTTCTACCCATACTGTATGCCTTGGTAACCACACTTCACCTTTGTTTCTGCTAATTTCAACTTTTATACGCATATAGTATATGTAACTATGGAAATCCCAGTACCCACCTTTGCTAAGGAGGCAGAGACAGGTGGATCTCTGAAGTTAGCCTGCCAGCCAGCCTAGCCAACTTGGCAAGTTCCAGGTTAATGAAAGATCCTGAAAAAAAAAAAAAAAAGAGTAGAAAACGCCCAAATAACATATGTGAATCTGTGATTGTCCTTGGTCCTATACTTGGTCCTACACACACACACACACACACACACACAAACACACACACACACACACACACACAGGAGAGAGAGAGAGAGAGAGAGAGAGAGAGAGAGAGAGAGAGAGAGAGAGAGACTACTTACCCAGTCAGATAAATGTATTACACTGTAGTTTATTACAGTCATGTTAACCTTTGTCTTTTGTAAGCTACAACTGATGGGATGAGCAGACACACACACCTGGGGTGGATCCAGTGTGGTTGATTAATTATCTGAAGGTACTAAAGAAATCAGCACAACTAGAATATACCTCAGAGTACAGCAAATTCATCCCCAGAGGACAGAGAGGGGTTCAATCTTCTGAAATTCTTACCACAAAGTTCATATTGACAGTGGACATGGCTGAGTAAAGATTTCAATTAGTCCTTCTGGAGGCATTACCCCTAGACTTACATACTAAGACTGAATGAGTTCTCCAAGAAGATTAATCTTAATTTCTGCCCAGCTCCTCACTGAAGCCACAAGCCCTTCATTAAACTCAGCTTTGTATGCTAGAACTAAATGAAGATTAGCAAAATGAGCATATACAAAGTTATTTATTCTGAGTTTTCTGTAGTGAAAGTTAGCCACCATAGCTTGCATTTGGGCAGAAATTCAAAGGCAGGCATAAAAGTGGGAAAAAAGAAGCTTGAAGTGTCCCCTGACTGGGGACTGTTATCATAGGATGTTGCAGGCAGATTGGGACAAAATTAGTGACCCTATCATTTAATGAAGTCCTAGCCATGTGGGGTCAATTATTATATGGGGCATTGTGTGGCTTCTGAGACTGTCACTAGACATGGTATGTAGCTTTCTGTAAGTCTGACTTATAATAGGCCACCTTTTTCCAGGCTGGTAGAGTCCCTGAACAGATTGTTAGACTGTGGGGCAGAGTTCTACTGTTATATGCGGTTTGATCATTGTTCATTTGCATACCTCATGTCTCAATACAGCAGTATGGTTGCAAGGGTACCATAAACCCAGGCACAGGCACTGCCCTTGAGCTTACAGACTGCTGCATCCTAGTCCAAATACATTCTTAAACTTAGCCCAGTAGAAGCAGAATAAGTGTTTCCTCAAAGCCCTTGAGAATCACATGGCCAAAACTTTCAGTCTACTCTAAACTGTTCTGCAATTGGAGAAATAGACTGAGCCAGAAACACAAAACAAACATGTGGCCACTGTACTTTATACCAAACCACCTTCACAACCATCCTATTTTATCTGTAAACCTTAATCTTTGAGACTGTTCTCACTGTGCTTGTGTGTTTAGGGTTGTGTCATCCAAGTAAAACTATTAATGCTGTTGTGATGATGTGTTGGGCAACTTGCTGAAGGCCTTGGTGACATAACTTTCCTACAGGCAAACTGCCCTTGAACAGGATGCTGTGTGCAGAGCTCAGAGGTAATTCTGGGAACTGTGGAAGTGCTGTTACATTCTGGGTGTGAGAGTTTAGATTTGGTGGATGCTGAAGTCCCCTGAAGGAAAACAAACCAGTCATTCTCCCTTTGGGTTTGTTAGAAGAGATTGCCAATACTGAGTTGATTTTCACACATAGTTCGAAACCATCCTACTTGAATGGCTGTCAGCCACTTTCTCTTGGATAATACATAAGCAAGGAAACTTTGGCAGCCCTGTCTTCCTATTCAGGTAGAAACACATCTTCTTGCACTACCTGAGGCTATTTCCTTTCTCTCTGAGATGCCTGAGATATTCTATGAATTCCATGTCTCAAATAATTTCATATGGGAATGAAGACCAACTAGTTCTAGCTCAGCCTAATCAGGTAAGTGTCTGTGATGATATGTCTTCTTCTCGGGCCTGTCATCTCCCTTGTCAAGGATAACATTTCACTCTTGATGGAAGAGTAGGGAATGGCAGACCAAAGATAATGTTCAAACAACTTCAAAAGAGCTACCAAGAAAACAAGAATATGATATACATTTTCATTTGATGAAAAATATAATGGAGAACGGGCATGTCCCATAGACTAGGCTGAATTGAGAAGACAGCAAGGAAACACTATAAGAGGATAAAAACCATTATATAAAATATGAATTGCAATAACCCAAATAAATAGTTTAATTTCCTTCTATAAAATGAAAATATTAATTACATTCTTTCTGTGAACGACACTCATTCTAAATAAATCTAGAAGGCTAAGTCTAAAAAGGTAAGCCAAAAGCTTGGGGTGGTGATTATCTGCCTGTAATCCCAGCACCAGCCGGACTGAGGCAGGAGGATTGAGAACGAGAGACCATCCTGGGTTACAGGGAATAGCCCTGCCCCAAAAGCAAACAAACCTATGAACACCAATAGCAAAAGATAAGCAAAAGATACTCCCCAAATCAGAGTAGAAATTGCAATGTTAATGGAAAACAAGAAAATTCAGGGTCAAAATAATTCACATGGAGTAAAGTATAGAATTTAAACTCAGAGCATCTCCTGAAGGTAAAGGAAAGGATTCACTCACATGGTCAAAGAGAGTATAATAGTAGGTTCTCCTGACCCTCTTCTACTATGTCAGTTACAAAAATCTCACCTGGTCACATTCTCCTCCCTTTCCAGGGGATTTCTGCTCACTAGGATGGCTTCTACACTGCAAGATACAACTCATCATTTTTAGTGATTGCCTTTCTTTTTTTTTCTTTTTTAAAAAAAAATATTATTTATTTATTTATTATGTATACAGTGTTCTGTGTACACCTGCAGACCAGAGGAGGGCACCAGATCTCATTACAGATGATTGTGAGCCACCATGTGGTTGCTGGGAATTGAACTCAGGACCTGTGGAAGAACAAAGCAGTGTTCTTAACCTCTGAGCCATCTCTCCAGCTTGGGGTTGCCTTTCTTAAACGATACTTCTAAAAATGTCACTTCTTTTAATTTTCTATTGCTGCAAAACACATTACCACAGATGCAAAGAGCTTTGCAACAACATTTATTAATTCAACATTTTGTAAGCCAGAAGTCTGGCCATACTTGGATGAATTTTCTGGTTAAGGTCTTATAAATCTCCAACCAAGGTGTCAGCTGAATCGCCTTCTAATTTGGATGCTTGAGAGGAGATGGGGAAGAATCATGGGTAGTGGTAGAATTCCGTTCCTTGTAGTTGTAGGATAGACACCTTCATTCTCCTGCTAGCCATCAGCTTGCCTTGGCCTTCTGGACCCTTCCTTTAGACTTTGCATAACCCAGTCATCTTCAGTGCTGGTTCTGCACCTCAAACTCCTCCTCCATTTTCTTCTGCCACAGTCAGGGAAACTGTCCTCATGATAAGATATCTTGTCCATGAACTCAAAGTCAAGTAATTGGTGCTCTTTAGTACATCAGAAAAATCTCCTTTGTCGTGTGAGGTGATGTAACTACAGAGTCAACATTGCATCATCTTCATATTCCCTTGGATTCAGGCAGGAAATCGAGAGGTGGCTCTGTAGATTTTTAGAATCCTCTCTGCTCTATCAGTCAGAGTCTGAAATAGAGAAACTGGTCCTAAGGTTGTAGTGCCTGGGATTCATGTATATTTAAGTCAGCAGTATCCCTGGAATTCCGAGTTGCATACCACATTGCATAAGTCCAAGAATATCTCTGTTTGACCTAAGGGGTTGGATTGACTCAGTTCTCTGTTCTTTGTTATTAAGTATGTACTTGCCCAGGCACTGCCCTCAGTAGAACTTTATCTAGAAATCATTGGTGTTTCTTGGAGAATTTCCAGACCTAACATTAAAGCAAATGCGGGGGACTTTTATTCCCTTTGGGGCTTTTTTTTTTTTTTCCTCAGCCAGGGTCAGGAAGCTTTCCACACCTGAGCCCTTCAACCCCATGGGCAATACCGAGCTTCGGGCTCAAATGCACACTTGTCTTCCTGAACAGCCAGGAACCGCCTGGACTGTCAGAACCTTTCCCATCATCCCCGCTGAGCATCTGTGGGCGGGGCTTGTTGGGAAAAGAGAAAATGTCCACCTTCCCCCATAGCAAAAAGGCATCCAATTCCTCCCACTCCTACTGAGCCTCTTGCTTAAGGAGAGAGGGTAATCCTTTATTCAGGTTGAAGAGCAGGAGGAACAAAAAAGCCTCAGCAATATTGCCTGGATTTCCCGGACTCCTTTCTTCCTAAGAGCTGTTAACATGGTTAAATCGTCTAGTCCTTGCTACTGGCAAACGGCAAACTTCCAGAAATCAAAGCCACACTGTGCAGAAAAAGGGAAAATGAAAGGCTCTTTAGACCACTGGTGACAGCGGATATTTCGTCTTTAAATAATTAAGGATATGCCATTTGTACGATATTAAGGAAGGCTCTAATCTACATTTATGTTAGAGCACGTCATTACTATTCTACAAAATTAAATTTTTATCGTGATAGCTATGGACATTTCTGCCAGGGAATTTTACTTATTGGCTAGATTAGATATTAAAATAAGGGAAATAATGAATTATGGAATACTAGATGTTGAATATTTAATAAATCAATCCCATGTTGCCAGTGGAGTTTCTGAAAGAATGCCTGTTGCATCCTAACACTTAATCAATACCAGTTAATGACAATGCCTTGAGGGCAAGTGGAGGCCTAATTGGTCCAGTCTAAATTAGAAACACAGAGGAACCACACTCAGACTTAAAATCATTCTAAAACAGGCGGCCGAGTTGAACTGTCGGTAATTTCCCAGAAGTCAGAGGAAAAGAAAGAAGACTGATGCCTTTGTCAAGTGATTCCCTCAGTGGTTCCTGGGCCGTAAAATTTGGCTCCAGCTTACAGGACTTTGCTTGTAGGTCCAGCTGTTTTTCTTTCACATTTGTATATAACCTTGAATGGGACTAGTTTTATCCTCCTTCTCCCCTCCTCCTCTTTCTCCTCTCCTTCTTCTTCATCATGCTGAGAAGGGATTCTGACTCTCAAATTTATACTACCTCTGACAGGAAGAAGAAGAGGGGAAGAAAGGAGAGAGACAGCGGAGAGGGAAATAAATGAAGGGATGAAGAAAACAAGGGCATTGAAAAGCAAGAAACGAAAGGAGGAAAAGTCAAGAAAGGATGAGGGAGAGAGGAAAGAAGAGATGGACAGAATCTGGATGAATAAGAATATATCATTTCCAGATAACAGGTGGGCTCCAACATTTGGGTGTCTGATAAAGTACCCATCCGTGAGTCTTTTGGGTAAAGTATTTCCTCATACCAAGGTCCCTAATCTAATCTACATGTCTCTCTCAAGGAAAGCATCACATGCTTCTGCTACTTTAGCCCTTATTGTATACCATTTGCAGTACCCAAGAATCCAAGAGCTTTAGGTGTGCCAGAAGCATCTTGTGACCAAAGTCATGCAAAGGCTCTTAAGCTCCCGAAGGAAAAAATTCTACACACCCTGGAAAACAATCATCGTTTTCCACAATGATTCTTCAAGGTCAAAGTGCTTCTAGAAAACAACTCTTCACTCCAAAGTTTACCCTAGACACAGTGAAAACAATTATCCACTCTACTGTTTATCCTGGATACAGTGGCTCTGCTAGATCCCTACAAACACTAAGACAGAAAGGGAATGTGGTTGTGTTCCTTTTGTTTCCCTGCGGCAGCACTGTTCTCTGCTTTGATTGGACAGAGTTGGATAGATATGTGGTGCTCATTAACCCTTTTAAAGTCCACTTCTTTTTCTCCTTCTATCAAAAAGGAAAGGCTGAAATTGCAGCAGCTGGCACTTGGCTCATGATTGGAGACTACGCATTTGACTTCAGTTAGTTTGGATTGCCGTGGCTGTGAGCAAAATAAGGATCTTAGCCTATCCCTGGGATCCACACTATGACCGATGGCCACAGGAAACACCTGGAAGATGTGTGTAATCAAATTTATGAAATCAGCTCCAGAAGAACTCCTCAATATGGACATCAATACAATGCATCTTTGATAAGTGAATCTATTTGTAATGTGAATTATTTCTTTATATCTTCTTTATTATTAATTTTTTGCGTGTGTGAT
Organism: Onychomys torridus; assembly: GCF_903995425.1. Taxonomy (NCBI): domain Eukaryota; kingdom Metazoa; phylum Chordata; class Mammalia; order Rodentia; family Cricetidae; genus Onychomys; species Onychomys torridus. The sequence goes on along the minus strand of NC_050443.1, from coordinate 142,070,120 downwards.
TTTTTTTTATGAAAATGGGCTCATTTCAATTTTTTTTTGTATATTGTATATTTGAATCAGGAACCAAATAAGTACTACTCTTCTGATTGGTTCATATGAATTTTAAGCTCGTTAAAAAATATTTGTTTAGTTAGTTATTAGATGGAGCCTCACTATGTATCCCAGGTTAGTCTCAAACTTAGGCACCCCACCTCAGCCTCCTGAACGCTAGAGAAGTCTGTCATGCCTCTCCAGACAGGCGAACTTTCAGTGCCTTCTGGGATCTGTGGAATTCTGAGTAAAGGGTATCATTCACATTTGTTCATTTGACACTGGGAAGACACAACACAACAATGACAAGAATTAGTGTTGACACAAAATGTCAGAAGTTATAAAGATCTTGTAGACTCTGGGAGTGGAATTCCAGGTCCTAAACTGCCTAGAAGTAGTTTGGTCTCCGTATTCCAAAGGGACCAAGTCCCTTCTCTGCTCCTCCCCTCCCCCACACTGCACAGTTCCATCCTGGCGCTGTTTGTCATAGGAAGAAGGCAGTGCTCTGCATCTGGGACTGGAACCGAGCCTTTGGCTGCTCAAACTGTTCATCTCATTTGCTGAATGGCTCTACTGTTTGGCAGGCAATAGAGCTGTACAGGGAGGTCATATTCTAGGACTGGGGTTTTCTCTTGCTCTCTTTCAGTTAAACATAACTGTGAGAGGAGGTGTGGCGGAAACAGATGGCCAGTCAAGACTACTGCCACTGCTATTTCACCTTAATTGATTCCCTGCGCTACCTGCCCTTATCCCCTTGTTTAGGTTAGGCTAGCGAGCCAGTGCAACTACAAATCCTTAGTTTGCAGCCCGCCTTCCAAAGTCTGTGCAGACTGCTACTTTCACTGCATCCTGGGAAATGTAGTTCAACCAGTAATCAGAAGACAGGCGATCAGGTTAGAAAAGCCGGAGAAACCCCACCTTCTACTGACTCCGCCTTCTCTATTGATGCGCCCCTCTCCTCCCCCGGTTGCTTAGGAGACCAGAGACGCAGAACCTTAGTCCTTGTTACGCAGAGCTGGACTGGTGCTGAGGGAAGCCTAACCCGGTCTGTCCTCAGCTTGAGCGCAGGCATGGGGACCTTTAGAAGCTCGTGTCTGGACTGTTTCGACAGTAAAGAGCACTGCTATGAGGTTGGACCCACGAACTTGCTGGAGCGCAAAGGCTCCCTAACCCTCCGCTCTCAGCACAAGAAATACTCGAAGCCAGTGTTGGTGTATTCCTGGTGAGCCAAATACTCGCCATTCGTGGGTCCTAGGGAGGGAGGAGAGGAGAAGGATCCCGCAGGAGGAGGGGAAGGACCAACAGAGTGTCAGGAAACAATAATGGAGAAGAGAGAATGGGAAAGAGGAGAAGAAAAATCAAAGAAAAGGAGAGTGGAGAGATAGGGAAAATGAACAAGAGAGACGTGGTACGGAGAAGAGAGAGGGGAAAGATCTTCCACATAGCAGGGACCTATCAAAGTGAGCAGAACTCTCCAGGACTGCTCCCCAGCACACAGCAGGACCTGCTCCAGCCGGAGTTCAGCTGTCTACACGGGCAAAAGGAGTGGGGGTCATTTAACAGGCTTGAAAGTCTCCCCCTTGACACCATGCTTACTTGTACATGGGAGTCCTATTAGAAAGCCAGGCCCACTGGCAAGGGGCACAGGTCCCTGCAGAGGAGCAGCGCTACCAACGCTTGGGGAGGGGACCCATTTGAGAGAAGTCCCTCAGCAGCCCGCAGGCTATCACTCATGAAGAGCCTTCCAGCCAGAGGTAGCAAAGTTTAGTCTCACCTTGGGTAAGGCCAGGGAAATTTGGCGTATACTCTGCTTAATTTCTTTCTTTCTTTTTTTTTATTATTACTTGGTTACACTTCAAATCCACATAAAGATCCAGGGTTGTGTGTTCCCCTGGAAAGCTGAACAGCCCACTTGTACGTCCATCTTCTTCTGAAGATGGTGCTCTCAAGACTTCAGGAAGCATTTTAAGCATTTGGCCTTCTGTGATTTGGAAATTGTGCCTAGAATTCACTTAGGTTCTCTCTCTCTCTCTCTCTCTCTCTCTCTCTCTCTCTCTCTCTCTCCTTAAAGTGGTTAATAGCTGCAATGCCAGCACTAGAAAAAAAGTGGACAGTTTTTGGGGGTGTGGGCATTTGAATGTAATTGACTGTCGTAGGAAAGTGGCACTATTAGGTGTGGCCTTGTTAGAGGAAGTGTGTCACTGTAGGGAGGGCTTTAAGGTCTCTTTTGCTTAAGCTTCGCTCAGTATGACAGTCAACTTCCTGTTGCCTGCAAGATGTAGCACTCCCAGCTACCTCTTCAGCACCTTGTTTCCCTGCACACCGCCATGTCCCACCGTGATGATAATGGACTGAACCTTTGAACTGTTAGCAAGCTACTCCAATGAAATGTTTTCCTCTATACGAGTTGCTGTGGTCATGGCATCCCTTCAAGCAGTGAAACTCTAACAAAGAGGGTCAAGTTTCTTACAGTAATTACATTCGGGATATTTGTAATATTGGAGGGAAGTAAGAAGACCAAAATGGAGAGAAGTCACAAGTCTTGTCTACTTCTACACTGTTGCCTTTGAAGAGACATGAATGATTCCGACCATAGGCCTGGTTGGACACAACCATTCCTGCACTGTTGTGACGCTGCCATTTCTGTTCTTCAGACTTTTGAAAGCCTGTCTACTCACTACATTTCTAAGGCCCACTCATTCCTCCTTTATTTCTTCTTCCAAAGTGTTCTCTCTGCCTACTTTAAACTCAGTGTGAGAAGTTATATAGGCACAAATTCCAAAGCTACCCAGGGAGACAGACTCTTTCAATAATACAATTTATTGTGGGAACAGACTTCTTCACATTGATGGCGTACTTGCTTATGACAGGGGTGGAGTCCTGAGTACCATCTTTTGGCTTCATACATATCTTATTTCGTGGCCGTTAAGCAGAACACTTAGCTCTTCCATGGACCTGTTATACCACAAGGATTTGGATCATAATAGACATCGTCTCTATAAGTTATTGATGAGAAAAGGTTTTTAATGAGGTGGCACTTTGGCTGCCTTCTGCATTTCCGTTGCTTTGAAGAACTTGTAAACAGCATGGATATCAATAGCAGAGCAGCAATGTGAAAGGGGCAGGGCCTGGCAAGAAAGAAGGGTAGGAGAGTCAGCTCAACTATTCCTGGACATGCATAGAGCTTTCCTTTGGTTCAAATGGAGAATTAAATTCAGCTCAGCAAGTATTTATGTGTCGCACACTTTACTACACATTAGGATGCAGAAAGAGAAATGAAGACCATTGAGATAATTTTTGTAAAGCACTCTGTCCTCCATACGCTATCTATTTCGATGAGGAAAAACCATGACCAAAGAAACTTGGGGAGGAAAGGGTTTATTTGGTTTACACTTCCACATTCCACAGCTCCATCACTGAAAGAAGTCAGGACCGGAACTCAAACAGGGCAGGGACCTGGAGGCAGGGACTGATGCCAAGGCATGGAGAGGTGCTTTTACTGAATTGCTCCTCATGGCTGCTCAGTCTGCTTTCTTACAGAACTGGGACCACCAGCCTAGGGATGGCACCACCCACAGTGGGCTGGGCCCTCTCACATCAATCACAAATTAAGAAAATGCCCTACAGGCTTGTGTACAGTCTGATCTTATGGAGGCCTTTTGAGGCTCCTTCTTCTTGTACCTTGTGTCAAGCTGACATCAAACTAGACAGTACACACATCTAGAGCAGAAAAAGTGGGCAATAATACATGATAGTCAACACTGTGAAGTATAGCACAAGAAAAAATCTGTTAGATAAACTTGAGCTCTAGATTTTAATGACAGCCCTATGGCTATGTGATATGACAAGTGATTTGACAGCTCCAGAACCACTTCTGGTGTTGTAGAACAGTAGTTTTAGGATTATTATATGAGCAAAAGTCACCCTTTAACATTAAGCATGGTATATAGTTAGCACAAAATTATATGTATTAAGACATTGTCAGTGTTCTCAAGGAATTTAACAGGCTAGTACAGGACTTCCTTGATTTCTTGTGTAAACTTACCTACTTGGTGATGATTATTTGCAAATTAGAATCAGCACTTGAGACACCCCCTGCCCCCATCTTTTTCACATGTGTAGAGAGGCAAAAAGGTTCAATGTTTTTTTTCCCCCTCAATGTGCATGTTCACAATTGAGGTCAAATAAGGCAAAACTCTGCCTTCTTTCTTCCCTCAGAGATGTTGTTCTTGTAGTCTGTTTTATGCTATCTTCTCTCTCTTCTGCATTTCTGTGCTTTTTGGTGATGTTATTGCTAGCATGCCCACAGACACCAGGATGAAGTGCTTCTTGGTGCCTCCAAGCATGAGAAGGGTGTGTGTGTGATGTGTCTTTTGAAGAAAGCGTGTGTCAGACAAGTTTTGTTTGTGTGTGAAGTCTAGTTGTTGGTGGCAAGTTCAATATTGATAAAGCACCCACATATGTCAAATAAGATGTCTTTAAACAGGTGGACAAAGGGGCTGAGGATGTAGCTTAGTAGCAGAGTGCTTGTCTTGTAAGTGAGAGGCTCTCCCTAAAGTCACAAGAAAACAAACAGGAGCCCCTATAAAACAAGGCTATACACTTTGGCCAGGAGGTCACAGGAACCTGAACCTGTTTCCTGTGTGAGAGATGCTCATGAGTGTTTTGAAACCTTTATAGAACATGCACTAATGAGAATCTACTGTAAAGATTCAGAAATAGTGGCATCTTATGAAGCTGGCCACACATGCTGTCTTTTCACAAAACCAACCTGTTATTTACTATCTATGCTAGCAAGGCAGCACAAAATTGAGTGTACACTTAGGAATGAACAATGTCAGCAAACACAATGGTTAGCTTTTGATTGCTTTATTTTATGACACATTTAAACTCTTCTTAAATTATATTTAGTAGTGGCTTTTTTAATTCAGTTGTTAAATACCTAAGGTCTGTGCTTAGCATTTTGGTGACCTCTCAGTGGAGTATTTCATCAGGGACCTTTTATACTTGCAGGTACAAATGAAGTGTGCAGCTAGGAGAATTTCCGATTTACTCTTCATTGTTGTTTAAACATGTGGGTTTTTCCCTGAGTCTTTCTATCTGACATATAATAAAAATCTGTTTGACCTCCCTTAATATATTCAAAATAGCTGTGTATGGCAGACATGATCAAGGATGGGAGTTGAGGGATACCTCTAGTCCATAATTAGCTTATGACATTGCCTAAAACCCACCTTCTCCTCACAGCTAGAGTGGTAATATATAGAGCCTATCACCCTTGTCTCAGCCTGCTGCTTTTGAGTTAGAAATACCTTCTGTAGATGTCATCTTTGCTCACTCCTTTCTGTACCATTTTTGGAACCATATTATAAGATGTTTCCATTAGAAGTTACAAGCTGAGAGAAAATTATCTCCTGGGATATCTTCCTATTCATTGGGAAAAAAAGAAACAGAACAAATTATACTTGCCTTTAATAAAGTCTCTCATGTAAGATGAGTTCATTCACTCACTCACTCACTCACTCACTCACTCACTCACTCACTCATTCATTCATTTTCTTCTGTTCTTGGGCCAAATTGACAACTGGTAACAAATGGTAATAATTTAAAGGAAAAATATTCATCCAGATCTCCATGGAGACAGATCCTGCTCTGGTCTCCATGGCAATATCTAGTTTTAAGGACTCAGATTAATTTTATGCATTTGTAATTTTAATTGTTTTTCTTTCTTGCCTAAGCCGCAGACTAAAGACCTTGAGGGTTACACTTTCCCCATGCCATCCTCTACCTCCTAAGAAGAAGAAAATGAAGATGAAAGGGCAGAGGGGGAGTCAGATGTAATCCTTGTGGGGACGGGGAACCGTCTCATTATAAAGGTTTTTCCAAAAGCTAATCTGGGCATCGCTAATAAATTAGAGGTCAAAGGGAAATTAATATCTCTCTGAAACTCTTAGACTTTTGCACTGCTCTGTTGGTGGAGCAGGGAGAGCATGTGTACATAAAGCCCTCCCATGAAGGGGGAGAGCCATTCCAAAGCACCAGGCCAAGTTTGTGTGCTTAGATAGAAAACAGAGTGTCTGGATTCCTTAATCTAATGTGTCACTCTTTTTGTGTTTAACCCATGACTTTCATGGGTGCTGACCTGGAAGGATTTAGAGTCCTCACATCACTGAGGGCCAAACTAGAGTTACATAAAGCTCTGCTGCTAACAGCCTTTGCTAACAGTCTTTGTGCATCTCCATTACACAGGAGGATGAAAAGGCAACGAGGAAGATCCCTTCCTAACCATGTGCTCTAGCTTGTGTCACTGAGATTCATAAGGGCCTCCTGTTCCATCATACCTCCAACTTTAAATAGACCCAGTACCTCAAGAGAAAGCGTATTAACCCTTTTCTGCACATTTGAGAAAGATCCAGTTATATGGTTTCCTTGCATGAAGTGCATAATTTGGTTTCAAGTAAAGGAGGCATTAAAGGGGGTGGGGTGGACAGACCCTGACTTTGAGCCACACCATTCCATAGCCTGGGTACATGACCAAATAAAAAGGAAGTGGGCAAAATGCTGGTACTCCTTCCTCTGACTTCTGATTGTTGTACTATGCCTGGTCGATCCAGCTCTTGTGGCCATGTCTTCCCCACCCTGCTGAACCATAGCTTTCCATGGTAGATGGCCAAAGAAATGCTTCCTGTTTTAAGTTGCTTTTTGTCCGTCTGATCTTTGGTCACGTGGAAGAGTAAGCAACGCTGCGGAGGAGAATTAAAAAAACGGGTTGAACTTGTGCTGATCTCAGTTGTGGTACTTGACGTATCATCAGGGACTGGTAGATCCTAGGAGATTTTGAGTTAAGGTAGGGACAAGTGCTTATATTATAAAGAGCTATTTTTATTTCTTATAAATGTTCAAATTATAATATTGCATGTGCATTTTTTATAATGTAAAGTAGGCTGGAGACATGGAAATATATTCATTATCTAGTGGGTAGCAAAATCCAAAATTTGCATACTGGTGGGTATGGTGGCACACGCCTCCAATCCTCGCACCTGGCATTCTGAGGCAGGAAGATTTCTATGAGTTCCTGGTCTCTCTAGGATACATCTACAGACAAGTGCTTCCAAAAAGAGAGCAAAGATTTGCCTATGATCCAGATGCATATGATACAATTTATTTTCTACAATTGATCCTCAAAACTTTTCAGCTGTTGGCTACTACAGAAGAACTTGAACATGCCAGTTAAAGCTCTTCTCTACCTTTCTAACTTTAAATGGCTTGTTTTAGGTTAAAATAGTCAATTTCAGAACAGTGCCCACTCTTTCCAGGTCCTTCCTCCCCCACATTCTCCTTTCTCCTGTTCCGTTTGTGTGGATCAAGCCCTCCCGTTTCCGGTTGTGTGGATCAGGTCCTCCCATTCTGTCTGTGTGTATCAAGGGAGAAGTGTTAAGTGATAGTTGGTAGCAGAGGTGGGTTTGTCTTTCAGAACTGTGTAGACATCCTTTTTCTTGTTCTCTTCATTCTTGTCCCACTCCTATGCTTGCTGCTGGTGAATTTATTCTTTTTTGAGGACTTGGTACGTCTGCTCTCAGATACATTCCTACTTTGGCTCTTGCTAGTTCTGAAGATCCCCATGCTGGTCTCATTCTCCCTGGCTCCTGAAATGGACCTATCACTCCATAACCACTGGTGGCCTACTTTATCCCTCAACATGGTCACTGATAGCTCAGATTCCATATATGTGTACTGCATTTGCTCTATTGTGTTAGCTTTTCTCATCATTGTCACTAAATCTGTGACAGAAACAAATTAAGGAAGGAGGGAAGGATTCATTTCGGTCTGTGGTTCAGAATGTACCATTTGCCTTGATGGTGAAGGCACAGTGGCTGCGGACTTGAGCTTGAGACACAGTTTGCTCACACTTGAGGAAGCGCACCCCACCCCACCTACAACGATCTACTTCTTCCAGCTTTGCCTCACCTAAAGTTCCCACAACTTCCTATGGCTTCTCCAGCAGGTGGTCACCTGGTCAAAAATACAAGTCTGTGGGAGACATTTCACATTCATGCTATAACACCTGATTTGCCCAGGCTAGCTCTCTCCTGTTGGCCTACATATATCAAAGCCTCTCATTCAATTTCTATAGTGTTCCTCTTTGGAAGGCAAATTTTAAGGTCACTCTGCTTGGGAACTTCCAGCTTAAAAGAAATTAGTTTTCTTTTCTCAACAATGCTGGCTTTTAAGTGTCTCACTCAGGACTAAAATTCTTAATTTATTCTGTCAGAAGTTAATCAGCAATGCTTTATTGCTTATCATATTTCTGGGGAAACAATCCTGATTCATCCCACGGCAGATGTGGATGCCTCCAATTATCAGAGTAGAAGTTATTTTAAAGGGAACTCAGCAAGGCATGAAGATTGGTCCCCCGAAATCCATGGTCCTTGTGAGAAAGTCTGACAAAGATGACGTTTGAGTGGTAGTAGAGATGCCATCATGCTATGTGAACTCAATCAGACTCAAAAAATAAATCTCACATTTTCTTGCCTTTGTGGAATGTTTTTTAAATGATAAAAAAGGAATTGAAAGCAGAAGGGGGAACTATTTGGAAACAGAAAGGAGGTTGATGGGAAGGGAAGGGATGTCCAGAGAAAGAGGTGGAGCCACAATGTGACCAAAGTACCTGACATACATGGGTAAAATGTCATGATAAAAATCCATTATTTTTGTACAACCAGTGTAAACCAATTAAACAAAGTGAACATGCTTTAGAGCCTTCTCTGTTTAACATATACACGAATCTTCATTGGAAGGCTAGTGGTTACAAGCTATAACCAAGTATGTGGTACAGACTGTTGGGCCTCTTCTTTCCCTCTCTCTGCTACTTCTATGTTTCCCATAAATAGTACGTATTGTTTTCACAGTCAGAATCAAGTGACAGTCCTTTTAAACATTGACAGCATTTTCTAGAGCTTTCCCAGTAAAGCATACGTTCTTGAAGTGATCAGAATGTAGGCATAATACTTTACCTTTTTCAGGATACAACTCACTCTAAATGGCTTATTATGACTCTTTAAAAATCTCCCTTTAATTGCTAGTTTTTGCTGGGTAAGAATCATGATGCACATTTTTTTGGGGGTTAGCCACTCTTCCATTCTTGTCTGTGAGCTGCCACGGCAGCTCCTACGCCACAGCTATTTTAAGTCTAGTCTACGTTTTTCATTCCTCAACATACTCCTGCTACCTCCAGATGCTTTTTGAATGAAGTCGTTTTTGCGGGGAGTGCAAAGCACTTTCTTTTCTTTCTTTCTTTTTTCTTTTCAAATACAATTCAAGAGGTTCTGCCTTCTTTACCCTGGCTCCTGGCTCCCCACCCCATGCTATTCTCTTTTATGCAATTCCAGTCAAATACTTTTTCAAAAACTAGTGGTTATGGAGTTGTGATGGTGCCACCTGTGCGAAAGTATGTTTCACTAGCTGGCATTTTACGAAAATGCAATAGTTTTGCAGGAAAAATTGTTATGGTTTGAAGGTGAAACTGTCTGCCCCAACTTTTGGGGCACCTCTGCAGCATGTGGTGCTGTTTTGGGAGGTTTCTGGCATCCCAGGAAGTAGGACCCTGATGACTGGCCTTTGGAGGCTATCTTGTCCATGCCTCCTACTATCTCCCTCTTTGTTACCTGTCTGCAGTGAGGTCAAGAAGCCCCTTCATACTCGGCTCTTCCAGCATCTTGCCCAAGAGTTTGACTGAAGGTTCTGGAACTGAGAGGAACACATATTCCATCCTCCTTGAGATGTTCATGTCAGAGATTCTGCTACAGGGGTGAAAAACAATAACAAAACTAAACCAGTGACAAACCCTTGAAAGACAGAGTGCAGGTGTTTTGTCATGTGGATACACTTGAAATTAAAAACCATCATTGATTGCTATGTAGAGAGACCTCTGCCAATTCCCTATCCTCATGATATCCTAGTTGAGCTGACTGTGGGATCCACCAGGGCCCGTCATCATCATCATGCTGATGTAACCTTTCAGTCTCAAGTCTGATTTCACCAAGCTTTGCACTGACGATCTCCTTGTAGATGAAGGTGTTGAGGCAGAGGAAGGGGGTGAGGAGAATGTGGCTATGGACACACACCAAAGTCCAGGCTCAGGCTTTTGAGACACAGTCTCACTATGGAGCTCAGTCTGCCCTAAAATGCATTCTGCAGACCTTGCTGGACTTGAACATAGGATCTATCTCCCTCTGCCTCCTGAGTGCTGGGATTGAAGGTCTGTACCACTACTCCAGGCTCAGACCTCTTTTCTTTTTCTTTTTTAAATGGCACTAGAGCTAGTATTGAGCAAACACCTCTAGAAGTCCCTCATCCTTGGTACCATTTCACATGTTCACCAGGTAGATCTCTTTTGGTTATAAATGGCAACTAGCTTGCACTAGCTTCAGCCAGGAGAATGGCTTAACCCATGGCATTCACCCTGGTTGGCTTAGGATCTTAGGAACACAGGGCCAAGGGGGAGTAGTTCCTGCTCATTGCTTTACTCTTGATGCCTGTTACTTGTCTTCTCATGGAAGAGCAGGAGAAGCATAACTGCTGCCATAGCAACTGATAATTTACATCTCTATCTCCAAAGGAGAGTCGGGCTTTAAGGGATTTTCAGCTCCAAATGTAAAGATCTGAAGTCAGTTGTACATCTCTGGATCAAGTGTCAGTTTAGAGTCATCTTTATAAGCAAGACCAAACTGAAACTTGGTGCCTCTCCAGTCGCCATGGAAATGTATACACAGGAGAAAGAAGAGATGATAGACTTGAGATCCCAGAGACAGCTCCTGTTCCAGAAAAGGATTCCAGATTCCATGCGTTCAGTTCATAGCACATGTTTAGAACAAAACACATTAATATTTTAGATGTAATTAGCAGAAAAGGAAATCTTGTACATAGATTAGGTAAGAATATTTTTCTGGTGCTTTGAAAGGGTTATGAATAAATTTGAAAATTGTGATATTGCTTTTGATAAACATTAATCTTCCTTTGTTCCATTTCTTTTAATTCATTTTGAAATACAATTATGCTTTAATTGTTATTAGTCACACTATATATTTTTTTATTTAAGCTTTGGTGCATTAACAAAGATAATTGATTGCCAGGAATACAACATACTTCTTTGGTAACATTAGATCTCTAATCAGACTGTTAAACCTTCAATAAATGGAATAATTAACATAATGCTATTTGTCTCTAAATAAATTTTAGTGCAAATAATTTAGGCTCCTTACATAGAAACTATTGAGAAGATTATTTTGAAATTAAAATGTAGTGAATAACTTGTCACAACTTTTTCAAAACAAATTAGGTATAGTGGTGCAAGCCAGGGATCCTAGCATTCTGAGTCAGGAAGCTTGAAAGGTCAGGGCCAGCCTGGGCTACCAAGCAAGACCTTATCGGAAGCAAGCAAGCAAGTGAACATACAAAACCCACCCCGGAATAGAACAACCTCTCACCTTCCCCGACACAACCAAAGCAAAAGGCCACAGCCAAAGACAAGTCAAAGTAACTTTTAAACATCTAGGAAAACTCCAAATTGCTCACCCAGGAGCCAGAAGTATTAAATGAACTTAAAAAAAAAAAAAAAAAAAAACAACTTTTCCCCAATTATGTTCTCCTTAGATGCAGACCTCTTTTGTGAGTATAATTTATTTAAAATATATTTACTGGGGTTAGGGTTATAACTTGGTGGTAGAGCATTTTCCTAACATGTACAAAACCCTATGTTGGATTTGTGGCACTGAAAAAAAGTCAAATATATTTATTGCCATGTGTATCAAAGGCACTGCGGATTCCGGACCTCACACTGACCATTCTCCCTGTCCTTAGGATGCCAGGGACTATTACTATGAGACAGTGGTGGGGAGGGCTAAGGTAGCAATTGTAATGCCTGCGGCATGTGCTACAGTTAAGGCTAAAATAAGTGGGGTGTCCTGGTTATTAGGCACAGATCAGAGTCTAGACCCCACCCACTGAGGTTTCTAGGTGCTGTGGCTCCGAATAATGAATCAGAACAGAGACACACAGATAGTGACAGCAACAGATAGTTTATTAAGAAAGGGAAATGGTTCTCTTGAGGGTGGAAGCTGGCCAATGAGCTGGGAGGACAGGTGCTCAAGAGCCCAGGGCCAAATGAGTTCTTGTGCTTAATAGGTTATTTTCATAGTGCCTGCCTTGTGCTTGTATCCTGGGGCTTTTCTACCTCATCTCTGCTGTTATATGGCCCAGGTAGAGAAGGGTTTCTATCTATGCCATTTGGCTTCTTTTGTATGTAAGTCTCCCTATCTCTCTCTCCATATGCCTACCCTCCTCTCACATTGGGAGCAACTAGGAGAAGCATGTATCTTGGGCCTCAAAAAAAAAAAAAGTAGAAAATGATAGAGGAAGACACAAAATGCTCTTTGCTGGCCTCTGTACACACGCATAGATACATAACTGAATATCTGAATGTCCCCCCTACACCTCTCTCTCTCTCTCTCTCTCTCTCTCTCTCTCTCTCACTCACACACACACACACACACACACACACACACACACACACACACAAATAAATAAATATAAAAAGAAAGAAAAAATAGTCTGGAGGGTGTAGAGTGCTTGCCTAGCATGCCCAAAGCCAGGGCTTTGGGTTTGATACTCAGCGAGGAATAAAATTGGGTATGGTATCACATGCCAGAACTCTGGTGGTAGGGGAAGGAAAGTTTCTCTGCTGCATAGCAAGTTCGAGCTGCCCAGGCCTTGCCTTCCTGAACCCCCAAAAACTTCAGTCTACATAGATGGCTTCACTTTTGAAATTGGAGCTTTTCCTTGTATGTTAAACAATCCCTTAAAAAACAGAAGTGTTTTGGGGAGCTACCTTTGGTTGGCATGTACTTATGTCAAAGTCAGGGTGAATTAAGCTTGGTTTAATGGCCCATTGTGAGTTTTATGTCAACTTGACACAGCTAGAGTTTTCTGAGAGGAGGGAGCATCACTTGAGAAAATGCCTCCATAAGATCCAGCTATAGAGCATTCCCTTAATTAGTGATTGACGTAGGAAGGACCAGCCCACTGTGGTGGTGTCATCTATGAGCTGGGTTCTATAAGAAAGCAGGCTGAAGTTGGGCAATGGTGGCACATGCCTTAAATCCCAGCACTCGGGAGGCAGAGACAGATGAATGAATCACTGTGAGTTCAAGGCCAGCCTGGGCTACAGAGTGAGATACATGAAAGGCACAAAACTACACAGAGAAACCCTGTCTCGAAACAACCCCCCCCAAAAAAAAGAAAGAAAGAAAGAAAGAAAAAGAAAGCAGGCTGAGAAAATGACTAGGAACAAGCCAATAAGCATACCCCTCCATGGCCTCTGCGTTAGCTCCTGCCTCCAGGTTCCTGGCCTGCTTGAGTTCCTGTCCTGTCCATCATTGATGGACTACAATATGGAAGTAAGTGTAAGCCACATAAACTCTTTCTTCCCCAGCTTACCTTTGGTCATGGTTTCATCAGAGCAATAGAGTCTAGGGCACCAATCCTCACTGCTCCAGCTCCTGACAATGCCACTCCATAAATAGGCTGGAGAAGACATGGCAAATGTCTTGCCATGTGTTGGGCACAAATTTTAAGTGTCTTACCCCTAGAGAACCTTCTGGGACTGATAATGTCCTGAAGGACAAATATTTGCTACTTAAAAACTTTCTCTGTATCTTCCTTAGTAATTATCCATTTTGGCTTTTTGCTTCACAGGGGGAAATTTTGGTAATTTTTCTTTTTTTCAGTTTCTGTATATCATCCAATTTTCTAATATATGCACAGAATTATGGAAATGTAGGCTTTAAGACTTCTATTTTAAGGAATATGTATTCCATATATAGGCATATATGTATGTGTGTGTACACATGTACATGTATATGTATCAGGCTGACCTTGAACTTCTTACATAGCTGAGGATGATCTTTTATTCCTGGTCATCTTGCCTCCATCTCCTGAGGTCTGGGATTATAGATGGACATCCCCACACACAGTTTAATGAAGTGCTGTTTATTGAACTCAGAGCCTTGTGCATATCGACAAGCACTTTACCATCTGAGCTATATCCCACCCCTTTAAATGATATATTAAGTCATAAGTCCCATAGACACAGATTACTCCTTTAAAATACAAAATTCATTGAGTTTTAATATATTCACAGAGTTGCACATCTACCACAAAGACCAGTTTCCTGACTCTGTGATATGAAAGTAATGTGATCTTTCTGGAACCATGAAGCCATAATTAACCCTTCTATTTGTAAGTTGGCTTGGTCATGGTGTCTAATCGCAGCCACAGAAAAAGTAATTAATACTCTCTCCATCTAAGCTCTTTTTCTCTCAGCCTTTTCTTCCAGACATTCCCCAGCCCTTAACCTCAAGCTATTTCCTGTTTTTACAGTTGCCTTTCACTTCATAGAAACAGAACTGCAGAATTGATGGATTTTTGTGACTTAGTATAATGTTTTCAAGGTTCATTTCTTTTTTTCTGCTTGATCATATTCTGTAGTGTGGACATTGTACCATTCAGGTTCCAATCTCCCTGCTTTGCCTTGACTCATTAGATAGGGACTTCTGCATTTTATTTACTAAATTTTCTTGGTTCTGCTGTTCTTCCATGTTATTTTTCATTTGATGTTTTATTTTGAAATTTCCCCCTGTTCATATTTAATGATCTTAGTACTTACCTACTTAAAGCTTTGATATTTTCTCTGGGTACTGCCTTAGGTAGATCATATGCATTCATGTGAGTGTTGGGTTTTTTTGTTGTTTGTATAATTTTTTAGGTAAGGTCTCCTGTAGCTCAAGCAGTCTTTGAACTCACTTTGTAGACAAGGAGGACCTTGAATTTCTGACCCTCTTGTCTCTACCTCCCAACTGCTTGGTTTTTATAGCGTGCACCACTATGCCTGGCTAATGTGGGATGGTTTTACTGTCTGCAGGGTCTCATGGACACATGGTTTGTTTTCTTCTTCCTGAGGCGATCAAACAGCTGAACGTCCTTCCTAGTCTCATCCTCCTGTCAGCACTGTATGCTTCAGATTTTTGTAACACTGTGTCTCTCCACTTCTGCTGCAGATTCCTTTGCTAGTTTAAGTTGGGATAAATATTTGATAACAACCCCCCCATCTCAGTGGCTTATCATATAAACATTTATTTCATGCTCCTACAACAGCTTCTCTATAAGTTTTTTGCTGGGGTGGGGGTAAACCACTGCTCCTTCTGAGGCCAGTTCTTTACTGGGGTTTAAAAGGCTCCTCCAAAATGCATGTTAAAATTTAAGTGCTACTGAGATGGTAATGGAAAGTTCACCGTTTACAGGTCAGGAGACCCCTGATTGAATGGATTGGTATTATCTTGACAATGGCTCCGTTATAGAGTAGGCATTCTCCTCCCTCTTCTTTTCAGACTCCTCTCTCTCTCTCTCTCTCTCTCTCTCTCTCTCTCTCTCTCTCCCCCCTCACTTTCTCTCTCCCTCCCTCCCTCCCCCTCCCAATCCTGCCCTATGACTCCCTCCTTATGTTATAACAACAAGAAATCCTTCATCTTCAGCTGCCCAACTTCTCCATGAGGAACTTCTTTTCTTTATAAATTATCCAGTCGGAGATAAGCTGTTACAGCACCAACAAGCAGGCTACTCGATGATCCAGAAAAGCATCTCTCTGTGTGGCAGGAGGAGAGCTAGATTTCAACCAGAGCTTCCTTCAACTGTCTTAGCCCCTAAACCGTGTAATTTCTGCTCGTAGTTTTCTATTGGCCAGATTGAGTCAAATATTACCACTAAGTGTAGGGGCTCAGGCATCTTTTTAGTTCATTTATTTTTATTCTGTGTGTTGACTATGCATAATAATGGGTTTCGTCGTGGTGTTTTCATAGGTCCATGTAACGTATTTCTGTCATGTCCACCCCGACTTCCCGCTGGTCTGCCCTGACCTCCCACCTGGTCCCCCTCCTCTTCCATGTCTTCATTATTCATTTTGATGACCCAGTGAGTTTCATTAGGGTTGCTTACTGGGCCCTGGTTGAATGATTATTTACAGAAGCATTAAGTGACCACTGATACTCAGGGATGGGTGAGGCCTCTTGAGGAATCCTCACCCCCCATTACCATGATGTTGGGAATAGGTCCTGGGAGTGGGGAGCTCAAGGGCCTTTCTCTCTGCCTTGAGGGATGTTGACAGGTCCAGCCTTACACGGGTCTTGTGCAGTGCCCTGCCTCACTCTACTCCTTCCTCTGCCTCTTAATTCTTTCCACTCCACCTTCTGTGATGGAGTGGGCGATACAGGAATCCCATCCATGGCTGAGCTCCAGCAGTCCCAGATTCTTACACTTGAACCAGTTAGGGGTCTTTACAGTTAACACTGAAGGCCTTGGGGTTCTGTCTTCTGTATTCCCAGGACAAAAGGAGACATTGTACTGGTGAGCACAATGCCTGTCACATACAGAAGACTGTCATGTAAAACTCCCCTAGAGGGACTCTGGGATAGGCTTGTATCCCTTTAATGTTGGTGTCCTTGAGCTACTCACCTATTACCTATGCTGAAGAGCAGTGTTGGAAAACACTCTGAGTGCGGCCTTGACTCAAAGGTTCTTCTTATCTCTCTGACTACAGGCTTTCATTAAAAAATTGACCTGGATTTGTAGCTCTTGAGAATTACTAGCGTGTGAGACAAAATTTAAATGTCTTCTGCCAAGCATTTTCCAATGTTTACAGTGAAAGAGTCCGTGGGCACAACTGAAGTGCGATCTAGTCCAGTCAGTACTCAGCAGGTTCCCACCTATGAGCCACTTGATTACTGAGACCGTGTCTCACTCAGTCAGCGTTACTATTGCTATGATGAAACATCAAGACAGAAGGACGGTTAGAAAAAGAGTTTCTTTGGCTTACACTTCCACATTGTAGTCCATTATTGAAGGAAGTCAAAACAGGAACTCAAACAGAGTGGGAACCTGGAGGCAGGAACCCATGCAGTTAGCTATAGAGGGTGCTGCAGTGCTGTCTTGCTCCCCACACTTGCTCAGCTTGCTTTCTTATAGGACCCCGGACCGCCAGCTCAATGATGGCCCCACCCACAGTGGGCTGGGCCCGCCCACATCAATCACTAAGAAAATGTCCTATAGGCTTGCCAGCAGCCTGATCTTATGGAAGCAGTTTCTCCTTTGAGGCTTCCTCCTCTCACATGACTGTGGCTTACATTAAGTTAAGGTAAAAGTAGCCAGCACAGAGACCTCTTTCCCACGACCTCTTCTGATCCCATCTCCTGCTTGGTTTTCACTGGCTCCTGGCTCCTTTTAAGTAGCCCACTCACATTAAGTAGTCCACGCACATGGTGTAATCTGGGGCTAACAGTTCCTGCTTCTGCGAAGATTTTAGTTTTGCTTTTAAGTCCCCCTCTTTTTTCCCTGTTTTTGAATGATTTCCCATAAAAAAAATGGGAAAAATGGACATTCTTTAGCTTTTTTAAGATGAAACTGTTTTAACTCTAGATCCTATTTACACAGAAAATCTCATTTGGTTTGGTTTTGAGTTTCTAATGTGCTGAGGAATCCGAGTCTCCAGGGTAATTTTCTTTTCAAGTCTTAGATAGCAGAGGATTAGAAATAAAATGAATTGGAACCAAATAACCTTATATTATCTATTCACTGTGCACAGCTCACGGAATCGCAGACATACTCACTAAACTGGACATTAGATTCGTTTAATATGACCATCTGGTATTTACTCGAATGATATTGAGATAGAGGGAGAGGAGCTTGCATAAGGAATCAGATACCTTTTGCTTGTTTGCAGTCAGAGGGACAACTAATTTCCATGCCTGTTAATACTCCCCCAAGCAGCCGTGCTCAACCTTCCCGATGCTTTGACCCTTTATTTATTTTCGTTGCTGCTTCATAACTGTGATTTTGCTACTTTCAGGAATTGTAATGTAAATATCTGATATGCAGGATATGTGACCTCTGTGAAAGGATCATTTGACCCCTCCAGAGGGGTCATGACCCACAGGTTGAGAACCACTGATCTAGCTGTCCTTTGCACTACAGTGAACTATAGTGAGTGTGTAATTCATCTTTCAAATCGTTGACTCTTTCTCTTAATCTCTTTCTTCCACCACTCAGAATACCTTTTTGTTTCCTTTTGTTTTTTGAGTTGTGGGAGCTGGCCTTGCATTCACAAATGTCTGGTTTCCCCCTATCAAATGCTGGGGATTACAGACCCGAACTACCACACCAGGCTCGGGGTGTCTTTGGACAAATAATACAAGCTATTTTGGGGAGGGAAAGGTCACAGAAACCCTGAGAAGTGTATTAGAATGTGGAGATAATTGAAGGCTAGTTGTCTTGGTTTGAATAGATGGTTGTCATGTCTTCTGCTGGACGTCATATCATGAAATGTGTCCCAGATGGTCTAGTCAGTTGTACTGTCCCCTTGCCTGAGACGTGTTTCTTCAGCTATCTGTAAGTCATGTGTTTGGCAGTCAATCAGACTGACATTTCCTTAACTGGTTACGCCTCCAACTGCTGAATTCATTTCTTTCCTCACAATATCCTCTGTGGAATTTCTTGTTTTTGAAGGTTTTCTATGTAGAAAATTTATAATAGTGATGACTCTTGATTTGCATGCCACTCAATATATGTTGAATGAAGAAAATATGGCATCTTCATCTTCATCAGGTAGTTTTCTCTAGAGCACAGTTTAGGTGCAGGTTTCCGGATTGTGGTGCAGATGTGCAAATCACATACAACACAGGATATACTGAAAAGGTCCCTGTTCACTACTCTAAGATGTCATGATTCCTCTCAAGAACATAAAATTTCCTTACAATGCTGCAAATATATCTAAATGTCCTTGTTGGTTTCATGTATAAACCACTAAATAACACTAGCTTGGCCTATCCATCTTTTTGCCTGTGAAATCTTAAAAGGATTGTCAAATCTCTTTGCAGCATTTGCTTCTATTGGTTTTAAGTTTTTAATGTGTCAGGGAATATGGCTGACTCTCCAGGGTAATTTTCTTTTAAAGTCTTAGGTAGCTGAGGATTATGAAACTTAATAGCAGAGATATCTCTCTTCTTATTTGCACTACATTTACATCAGAAAATACAATAGCTGACAGCATGGCTGCGAACTACATTAATAATTCTAAAGCTTAAAGTTAATGTATTCTGCCATCTGGAGTCTTAACTAAACATTTCTAACATCTTTGAAATCTGCAAAGAAAATGTGTCTCTTGTCAAGCAACCAGAAGCTGCAATTTCATTGTCCTCATGTCAGATACTTCTCATATTCAAAACCTTGGCAATTGGTGTTGTGCATATGTCCAGTGAGAGTGCTCCATTGAGAGGTTGATTTATAATTCCTCTGGAGACAAGCTGGTGTTGCAGAGAGCTGACTTGTCTGTATGCGTGATCACTCCCTCCTCATGGGGGCTTTTGAAGACTGAGCCAGGATACTCTTTATCTTTGTGGACACGTTTGAAAGCCTTTTTCTTCCCGAATTTATATTAGGGTGACAGTAACAAAATGCAGGAAGATTCAACTCGTCCATCAATCATGAAGGAGCTAATCATTTATAACGTGTCAGACTGTGCGAGTCACCAGATCAAAGAGATGAATCAAAAATAATCTTGATGTCTAAGAAGCCCTCAGTCTCAGGAGAGCTGGATTCTATAATGATCATTACAGAACAGTGCAAAATGTGGGACCGTGAAAAAAAGTTTCTTTGCAAACGTCCACTTCCTCCCCACTCCTTAGAGATCCAAGACCACAGAAACCCTAGAGTGCAACCTGTTCCCTTTGCTACGAGAGGAACCCAAGGCCCTAACTCCACCTTTTTTTACTAGAAGGAATCCCCTGTGGTGGGGTGGCCTGAACAGAACTGTGGCTTCCTGCTAAAGCTCTGGGATAATTTGTTGAGCCTCAAAACTCATGTGGAGTATTATGTAGGCTTGCATAAGAAGGGTTTACAGATCCACAAGAGAGAATCGTAGACTGGTCATGAAGTAGTCCTCAGATTCCCATAGAGTCCTGGGTAGCAACTTGGCCTGGTCCTTTTGATGAGATAGTGAATTACAACTGAGTCAGGCTCAAGATGCAGGCTCTTCAGGGCATCATCCAGCATGGGATCTACTTACACTGGTCTTTGCCCAAGCCCTCGATCACTGACAACAAGGTCCAAATTCCTGTTGTCAGGCTGCTTTTTTATATAGCTTATAATTTGGTCTCTGTCTCATCAGCCCTCTTTCCATTCCTAAGTCTATTTATAATGTTAAAACACAAAATTACAGCAAAATTGGTGTAAGAATCAAGTTGGCTTTACTTATAATTCCACAACTAGGCAGTATCTCATTTTAGGAAACAGTGTTAAGCTGATCCTAGTCTAGAAAACTGGCTCTGTGGGGAAGAAAGAGTTGATAAAACAGACACAGAAAAAAGATCAGAGTAAAAGGTCATTCAAAAACTTCTTTAGAGCATTAAGATGGAGGGCATTTGTGACTTCATACTGACTCAGGTAGCCTGGGTTCTGACTTGTTTTAAAGCTCAGTTGGATTATATAGCTTGTGGCACAGTGATTCCATTCTTGTTTGGTCTGCTGGAGGGTGATGCAGAGAGCTAGTTCAAACAGTGGCCTCCTGTAAACTCTGATGGTTAACATACAGCTTGTGGTGTGGCTTCTCTCATAGAAAGGCAGAGCCTCATCTACTGCTGGCTAAGGATAGTTCAGATAATCTCTTTATTTATTTATTTATTTGCTTGTTTGTTTGTTTGTTAATTTACTTACTTATTTACTTGGTGTGTGTGCGTGTGCGTATGTGTTGCATGTGTGTGGGTGCGTGCACATGTGCTGTGTTGTGAATGGAAGTCAGAGGCAATCTGAGGGAGTCATTTCTCACCTTTCACCATGTGGGCTAAAGGGGTGGTACTCAGATCATCAGATTTGGCAGTAGGTGCCTTTCCTGGCGCTCACATAGGATTTCTGTCTTAGGGTTACTATTGCTGTGGTGAAACACCTCAGAAACATCAAAGAAATTTGGGTAGAAAGGGTTTATTTGGCTTACACTTCCACAGCACTGTTCATCAATGGAGGAAGTCAGGACAGGAACTCAAACAGGGCAGGAACCTGGAGGCAGGAGCTGATGCAGAGGCCATGGAGAGGCTCTACTTACTGGCTTGCTCAGCCTGCTTTCTTATAGAATCCAGGATTACTAGCCCAGGGGTGACACTACCCAAAATGGACTGGGCCTTCCCCCATCGATCACCAATTAAGTAAATGCCCTACAGGTGTAGCCATAGCCCATCTTACGGAGGCATTTTCTCAGTTGAGGTTCCCTCCTCTCAAATGACTTCAGTTTGTGTCAAGTTGACATAAAACTATCCTTTACAATTAATTTCTTATAAAGAAATAGCCATAATGTGTATATTGTGGTTTCTATTTTTAATGGGATTTCTGTGTGTGTGACTATGTGTCTCGTGACTATATGTGTTTCTTGTGATTTTCTTTGGCTCCTTTTCTTCTGTTTGTTTTGTTTCTATTCTGCCTTGCTTGTTTTGTTTCATTTTATTATTACTTTTCGATGCCTGTTTTCCAATGAGAGAGAGAGAGGAGAGAGAGAAAAGATAAAAAGGGTGTGGATTTGCATGGGAAGGGAGGTAGGAGGGCCTGGGGGAGGGGAAACTGTAATCAGAATATATTGTATGAAAAATATCTATTTTCAATAAAAGAAAAATAGGAAAAAGTAGCCATAGCTACCAGATTTGCTGGGTAGAACATGGTCTTTTAGAAGAAACAGGCCCATTCTTTTTTATTTTTAAACATAGCTTTTTTTTTTTTTTTTTAACAGATTCTTTAGGAATTTTACATTACAACCCCAATACCACTCATTTTCCAGTCCTCCATGTCTGTCCTCCACCCTTGTCACCTTCCCTCTGAAAAGAAAATAAAAATAAATAAACAAAACAACAGAAAACACCCCCCCCCTTCCCATCTTTCCATCACACATCATTTGTCGCAGCAGCCTCCTGAGCTTTGGTGTATCACCAAGTAGACCCTCCTGCCCAAACAGCTCTACTTGCAAATGTTCATTGCAATGAGTTGTTGGTCAGGTTCAAGGCCTCTGGCTTCTTCTACACTATCAATATTGAGCCGTCACTGAAACTTTTCTCAGATATCCTGCTGTTGAGTCATGGAGATCCTGCGACTGTGGTTCCACAGGACCAGACCGGTTCCTTCATGAGCTCCAGCATGTCATAGATGGGGTAGATACTAGGGTGGGCCAACACAAAGCCCTGGATGTGGTCCCGGGTAGTAGCTGAAGTAGTTAGTCAAGGTGTCCTCCATGACCACCCACTTCAGGCGAGGGT
This sequence comes from Onychomys torridus, assembly GCF_903995425.1. NCBI lineage: Eukaryota > Metazoa > Chordata > Mammalia > Rodentia > Cricetidae > Onychomys > Onychomys torridus. The sequence continues at coordinate 142,047,696 of NC_050443.1, read as the reverse complement.
CACAGCCGGCTCTTCTGTGCACATATTATTAGGGTCAGCTCTTCCTCCATGCTCATGGTGAGGGTTGGGGCCAGCTCTCCCATTGTGGCAGATGATAAGGATGAGCCTGCTCTCCACTGATGTGCAGGGCCATTTCTCCCAGGGCTTGTGAGGGGCCGGGTCATCTCTACACATCCCTCAGACATCAACATGGCTTCAAGGGGCAGTCTAGACCATATGACATCAACATGGCCCCCAGTTGGTAACATAGGATATCATCACAGAACCTGGCTATAGTAGGACCATGGACCCAGACATGGCCCTTGGCTACAGTTTAGGCCTGGACATCACCATTGCCTTGAGTGGCAGCACATGCCACTCAGATTAGTATGGCCCCAGCAGCAGCATTGCTCTTGGACATCAACATACTCCCATTTTCAAATTAAATTTCATTGTGTATTTTTAATGTACATGATACTGGGTTTCATGAGGACATTTTCATACAAATGAGGTACTTATTTAAGCATGTTCTTCACAACCCCTACTTACCTTCCTCTTCATCAACTGGTCCCTTTGTTCCTCTAGACAGTTTTTGAGGGTTTTTTGTTTGTTTGTTTGTTTTTATTGTTTTTTGTTTGTTTGTTTTTTGAGACAGAGTTTCTCTGTGTAGCTTTGTAGCCTTTCCTGGAACTCACTCTGTAGACCAGGCTGGCCTCGAACTCACAGAGATCTGCCTGCCTCTGCCTCCTGAATGCTGGGATTAAAGGTGTGCGCCACCACCGTGTGGCCCTTCTAGACAGTTTTGTTTCTACCCTCATGTCATATCTATGTGTGACCTTATCTATCCATGCAGAATGTAGGAATAGAAACTTAGAGAAAACGTATTTATCTATTAAGATGGGCTTCACTTGTTCATTAAGCAAATGCTTAATGTTCATTTGCTTATCTCCAGTTGTCTCCATCTTCCTGCAAACAGTCTAGCTTCATTCCCTATGGCTAACATCCATTCCTCTGCTGCTGGACACCTAAACTGGTTCCATGACTTCACTACTTGTGAATGGTGCTACTGTGAACACTGGTGAGCGTGTGTCTCTGTGATGTGTTCACTTAGAGTCCATTGAGAAGATACCCAGGAGTGATAGAACTGGACCATATGGCAGTTCTGTTCCTAAGTTGTTGACAATGTCCACTCTGGCTTCCATAGTGAGAGGATAATGAATACCCAGGTCTGGGAGATTTCGCTATATCTGACGTAGGATATCTGAGGGAAACAAATGTGTGTACACTATACTTTTATGTCCATTAACTTTATTCCTCTAAGACAAAATTCTATCAATACAGCTATAGCTCCGTCAGGCATTCAGGGCAGGAATAACTCTGGATACACCAAGCTCTTTATCCGTCTACTTTATTTCTCTGGTCTGAAATCCTGTCTACTTAGCTTTAGTTCCATCTGGTTCCTTCACATAGTCCTGTTAACGACTAAGCTCTTATGCTTTCAGCCTCATCTTTGTCCTCTTGTTTCCGCATTCTCCATCTCTACTACTTCTCTACTCTAGTACTAATGGAGTACAAGAGTTCTGTCTTACTGTCTACAAAACTTCTGTCTTCCTCTTTCTGGCCAAGCCATTTTGTCTGCTCTACAGATAATGCCTGTCCTTTCTTTCTGGCCCTCGTTCTCTGCCTCCTCATGAATGTTGCCCTACCTTCCACCTTGATATGTAAAAACTTCTTTTCTCAGTCAATTACTCTGGAGAGCCGCTAGGCCTCTAGGCAGGGGGGATGGTCTGAGCTTCATTTGCACAAGAGCAAAGCTATGTGGCTCCAGTCAGCTTGTCTCCTAGCAACGTGTGTGTGTGTGTGTGTGTGTGTGTGTGTGTGTGTGTGTGTGTGTGTGTTATCTAGGAGTTCAGCAGGTCTGGGGAGCTGAACTGTTAGCCAAATGGTCTGCGCATGCAAGACTTTCATAGCAGAAGACAGCTGAAATATTAAGGGCTGGATAACACCAAATATTTATAATAAATGGCTTGCCTTTTGACAAACCCTTGGCCGGTCAAAGCATAGCTTTAATACACAACTGAATCTCTATAGTATGTTCTTGTGGCTCGCCACAAATGGACTAGTTTATACCCTCTCCAGCAGTGCATACCGGCTCCCGTTGTCCACATCTCTGCTAGCATTTGTAATTATAGCTATTTGTATATATACTCAGATGAGAGTTATACCAGTGCAGTTCTGATTGGCATTTCTATGGTGGCTGGCCAAGTTGAATGCCTCTTTTTTCTTTTTTCTTTTTGGTTTTTTTGACACAGAGTTTCTCTGTGAAGCTTTGGAGCTTTTTTTGGAACTCACAGGCTGGCCTCAAACTCAGAGATCCGCTTGTCTCTGCCTCCTGAGTGCTGGGATTAAAGGTGTGTGCCACAATCATCCAGCTGAATGCCCGTTTTTTCATGTGTTTGTTGATCACTTGTTTTTCATCTTTTGAGAGCTGCCTATTTCATTATGTTTTGTTGTTTGAGTTTCTGTTTAGATTTTTGAGTTCTTTGTATATGCTAGGTAATGTTACTCCTTTGCCAGTTGACTAGATGCTAAAGACATACTCCCGTTCTTCACTTGATGAACTATTTCGAATTGACAAATGGGAATGGGACCTCATGAAATTAAAAAGCTTCAGTCTTATTTCTTGAGTGACTGGCGTCCTTTTGATAAAGCCCTTCCTGTCCCAATAGCATGAAGGGTTTCCTCTAATAGTTTCAGACTTTCATGTGTTATGTTGAGGCCTTCTATATATTTGGTTTTTGTTCTGGTGAGAGATAGGAATCAAATTTCTTTTTTCATAGTAGATACCTAGTTCTCCCAGCATCTTTTATTGAAATGATTGTCTTTCTTGCCCTAATATGTGTTTTTGCCACCTTTGTTACAAATCAGGTGCTTGGAGTTGTGTGGGTATATATCTGTGTTTTCCTACATACCTGCTTGTGCCAGCACCATGCTACCCTTTGCTGCCATGACTCTGCATTACAGCCTGAAATCACATATGGTAATGCCTGTAGCATTGCTCCCTTTGCTGAGAACTACTTTGACTACACAGAGTCTTTTGTGTTTACATGAGTTTTTAGGGACATATGTTGCATTATACTTCAGATTTAAAAATAGTTCAGTGTTGAAAAAAATTACTCTGTTGCTTTTCTATTCTGTGTTTTTATTTTTTATATAATAGCCTTACAACATGTAGTGAACTAAAGCTAAAAAATTATTTATTAAATTTGAGCTTAAAAACAACATGTCCAAGAATTTTTAAAAGCTCCTGCTTTTAGAACCAGAGCACCTCCCAGGTTTGGGACACTTTCCACTATTTCAAACTTGCCCTTATTTCACAACAGTATCAGCGTACTTTTTCCTTAACTATAAGATGAATCAAGGTTTTGTGGTGCTTATACATTTGAAGCAAAGTGGATAAGGTTTTGATAATGCTCCGATAGTTTCTGAAATAATCTTAAGAATTCAACATTTACACTGTGAATCAGTTTTAGCTAAAAAGAATTTTAATCTCTTTGGTTAATTAAATTTGTTCTTTGACATTTTCATACATGTATAAAATGCATTGTGATTACTCCCCCCTCCCATTCCTGTGAGCTTCCTGCCTTTTCCCCAACAAATCCCTTCCCCACATTCACAGCTTTTTGTTTTTTTTTTTTGTGATCCATTGAGTTTTACTAAAGCTGCCATTATGATCATGGGTTTGGAATTATCCACTGGAGCCTGGTGGACTCACCAGTGAATATGAAACTGAAGGAAATCATTCTCTCTGTCACAGAATCTTCAGTAGGGAGAGGCAAGTCTCCATGAGTGTAATGGCTAGTTTTCTGTCAATTGGACACAATCTAGGGTCATCAGAAAGGAGGGGTCCCCAGTTGAGAAAATGCCTCCATAAGACTGGGCTATATGCAAGCCTGTAAGGTATTTTCTTAATTAGTGTTTGATGGGGAAGGGTCCAGCTCACTGTGGTTGGTGCCTCCCCTGGGCTGGTGGTCCTGGGTTCTATAAGAAAGAAGGCTGAACAAGCCATGAAGAGCAAGCCAGTAAGCAGCATTCCTCCATGATCTCTGCATCAGCTCCTGCCTCTAGGTTCCTGCCCTGTTTGAGTTCCTGTCCTGACTTCCTTCAGTGATGAACAGTGATGTGGAAGTGTAAGCCACATAAACTCTTTTCTCCTCAAGTTGTTTTGGTCATGGTGTTTACATCACAGCAACAGTAACCCTAATGAAAACAATGAGTTTCCTATCTCTTCACAGTAATTATCAACAGGGCCAGTCCTGCTCAGGCTCTGGTGTGAGGAATCATGGCAGCTGTAATTCGAGATTGCAATGGCTATGTCATGCCTAGACTTCGAGATTGCAATGGCTATGTCATGCCTAGACATCCATCTCTCACGTTCTTCCTGTTCTTCTGTGATGTTCCCTGAGCCTTAGAATGGGTGGTATAAATGTCTGGTTTAGAGCTGAGCTTTTGTCTGCTCGTGCAAGAAGAATGGCATTGGGATTTTGATGACCACTGCACTGAATCTTTTGATTGGTAAATGGCCGTTTTCGTAATATTAACTCTCAGCTGTGAGCAGCAGAGCTCTTCCCATTTCTAAGTATTTCAAAGTTTTCACAGTAGAGGTCTTCTTTCACTTTAGATTTGCTCCAAGGTAAATTTTTCTTGAGGTAATCATGAATGAGATTCCTTTTCCCAATTTCTTTTTCAATACATTCTCATTGGTATATAAGGATACTGGTTTTTGTGTATTGATTTTATATCCTCCCATTTTGTTGAGATATTTTTAAAAACCAGATCTGAGAGTTTTCTGGTAGAGTGTTTGTTGTCTCTTCTGTACAAAGTCATATCATCTGCTCATAATGAAACATATTTCTTCCTTTCCTATTTATATTCAGTTTTCCCTTGTCATATTGCTCTAAGACCGTAAGCACTATGTTGAATGAAAATGGAGGAGTAAAGCCATTTCTGGAGGAAGATCCTGGCACTGTTGGCAAGAGGCTATGGGTCCTCTTCCCAGTATGAACTTCAGTCTGTCTTCCCACCTCGCCTGGAAGATAAAGCCCTTTGTTCAGTGGTATAGAATGCCTATATTCAGATGCCTTTGGCCTTGAGCTAATTGCAGGCAAGCTCTTGTTAGAGTTCTGTCTGGATGGGGATCTACAAAAAGACCCTGGGCCTGACCACTGCTGGCCAGTGACACTCCTTTTGGTAATTCAAGTTGCTGTGCAGGCTACAGTGACAGTGTAGTGCATTTCTTATATGGTTGACTTTACTCAATTTGAAAGAATGTGATTGTTTTATTGTATGCTGATTTTATGTTAAAGATCTTATTCTTAGAGTTGATAGATGACTGTTTTATTTTGAATGTTCTTTTCAAGTAAAGTACTTGGCATCTTTGTATGTGTTCCCCATTTCAGGGGAAGATTGATTGTTCTGGGAAGCAGAGACTTGGGTACTAATGACCTAAGAGTCAGGGATGCATTGATTCTCCACAGCTGTCTCAACCTCAGTGCTAATGACATGCGTTACTAGATGCTTCTTTGTGATGGGCACCTACCTGGACTTCATAGGAGTTCAGCAGTGTCATGGGCAGCTCCTTGCTAGATCCTGGCAGCATCCCAATCTCCTAAGACTAGAAATTTGTTTTGTTTTCCTTTGGAGACAAGCCTAGTTTAGGATGTCTTCACACTCATTTGTCCTGAGATTACAGATGAGTGCCACTATTTTGAGCTTTAGATACTATGAATAAATGAATGAATGAACAATGAACGAACGAACGAACGAATGAATGAATGAATGAATAAGTAAATAAATGTCTCTAAGCACTCACAAATGTTTACGTTATGTTCAGGGGGTTGGGGTGCAGTTTAAACTCAGCCCCAAAGTCTACTAAAAATTGCTAGTCTAGAACAGTGATTTTGAGATCACAGTCTCAGTGTGTTAATGTGTTGTGAACTCAGTTTAGAGCATTAATATCACTGCTCTTTAAAAGTGGAACGTGAGAAAGGTTAGTGCTTTCAGTTAACGTGCTGAGGAAATGGGGTACACACATCCAGAATGTAAAACTAGACCTCTATCTTACCAATTACAAAAACCAACAAAAACCAACCACAAATGGTTTAAAAATCCCAGTGTGGTAGCATGTGCCCAGAGTCCCAGCATGCAAGAGGTTCAGTCAAGAGGACCAGGAGTTTGAGGCCAGACTTGTCTCTAAAAACAAACAAATGAGGGCTGGAGAGATGGCTCAGCTGTTAAAGGCTAGGCTCACAACCAAAATATAAAAACAAACAAACAAACAAACAAAACCAGTTAAAATATTAGATTTAACTATAACACCTGAAATTTTAAACAACAAGAAGGAAAATTAAATCAGAAAAATGCTTCAAAACATTGAAATGGGCTAGGAACTTTTTGAAATAGACACTCCCCCACCCATGCAAAATCACAAAACCAAAACCAGACAAACTAGATTACATCATTTGAAAAGCTTCATTGCAGCAGTAGAAACAGCAGATCAAGGGGAAAAATATTAACCAACTCTTCATCTGGCAGAAGGTCCAGGTCCAAAATATACAGGGAACTAAAAATCTCAATCATAAAGAACAAAATAATGCAATTTAAATAGCAATGGACCTTAACAGACATTTCTCAGTCATACAGATGATCAATAGATACACGAATACCCAGCATGCATCATGGCTGGATCTGTACTGACACAGCATAGGGATCTGGGGACGCTTCTGCTGATGAAGTGACAGCAAAGAGGCATTCTGGGTGACATAATACCATAAAACCCCCCATAGTTGGCCAAATTAAGGCTTTCCCTCATAATTACTTAGTTATGTCAATTTCTACAGAGGCAGGAAGTAGCTGAAGGTAGACTCCATTAGGTTTATTCCCCAATGCAATTTTGTGCCTGTTGCAAATGTAGCCCAACAAAATGTAGCAGACACAATACTGGTAGCTGAGTGCACTAGTTATTTTCTTGGCTGCTGTGGTGGGTTGAATAGGTATGGCTCCCATAGACTCATAGGTTTGACTGCTTGGCCCATGGGGAGTGGCACTATTAGGAGGTATGGCCTTGTTAGAGTAGGTGTGGCCTTGTTGGAGGAAGTGTGTCACTATGGAGGCAGACTTTGAGATCTTAGAAGCTCAAGTCTGGCCATTGTAACACAGTTTTTTCTTTCTGTTGCCTGTGGATCAAGATGTAAAACTCTCAGCTCCTTCTCTGGCATCATGTCTGCCTGTACACTGCCATGTTCTGCCACAATCATAATGAACTAAACCTCTGAGACTGTAAGCCAGTCCCGTTTAAATATTTTGCTTTGTAAGAGTTGTCATGGTCATTGTGTCTCTTCACAGCAATAGAAGCCCTATGTTTCTGTGACCAAAGACGTGACAAGAAGCAATTCTGTGATATCACTCTGTATAAATAAAATGCTGATTGGCCAGTAGCCAGGCAGGAAGTATAGGCGGGACAAGCAGAGAAGAGAATTGTGGGAGGTAGAAGGCTGGGGAGGACAGACACCGCCAGCCGCCACCATGGCAAGAAGGATGTAAGGTAATGGTAAGCCACGAGTCACGTGGCAAAGTATAGATTTATAGAAATGGGTTAATTTAAGATAGAAAAAGTAGATAACAAGAAGCCTGCCATGGCCATACAGTTTGTAAACAATATAAGTCTCTGTGTGCTTTCTTGGTTGGATCTGAGCCACTGTGGGACTGGCGGGTAAGAGAGATTTGTCCTGACTGGGCCAGGCAGGAAAACTCTAACTACAAAGCAACTTAAAGAAGAAAGTTTGTCATGTCTCACAGTTCAAGGAGATACTGTATATTATACCAGAGGAGGCATGGGTCAGGGCCCAGGGAGTTGGTTTGAACGTGAGCTGACTGGTCATATTACATCCTTAGCCAGGAAGCAGAGAGCAGACAGGAAACAGGGTCTAGATGTCAAACCTCAAGGCCAACCTGCAATGACTCACTTCCTCTAGCAAAGACCCACCTTCTAAAATGTTCTATAACTTTCCAAACAGTTGGGGACCAAGTGTTCAAACACATGAACCTATGGGGAAATTTCATACTCAGACCACAATTCTGGGTAATTTATAAAAGAAAGCTCATAGCACTTAAGGTTGGAAGTTTAAGACCAGGTGATTGCCCCTGCCAAGAACCCCAGGCTTCATTGCAGCGTGGTCAAACAGGAGGAGCAGGTAAGTACAAAAGAGGCAAGCGCAAGGGGTGGTTTTATGTAACAGTCTGCTCTCCAGGTAACTAATCCAGTCTCTCAGGAGCAAGAATTCACCTAGTATTACAAAAACCATCTTCATTATGGTTTCTATTGCTATGAAGAGACCGTGACCATGGAAACTCCTATAAAGGAAAACGTTTAATTGGGGTGGCTTACAGTTTAGAAGTTTAAGCCATTATCATCATGGTTGGGACATGGCAGCATACACACAAACATCTGCAGGCAACAGGAAGTGAACTGTGACACTGGGCATGGCTTGAGCACAGGAGACTTCAAAGCCCACTCCCACAGTGACACACTTCCTCCAACAAGGCCACACCTACTCCAACAAGGCCACACCTCCTAATAGTGCCACTCCCTGTGAGCTTATGGGGGCCAAGTACATTCAAACTGCCACACTAACCCAGTAAGGAAAGGCTCCATTGCATCTTAATGATCTAATTACCTCTTTTTGGGCCCATCTCCCAGCACTACCACTGAGGAAATCTAATTTATACCAGCATTTCAGAGAGGACACACTGTGTTCAAAGCTCACCAAGCAGGGCCTTACAGGTTGTCCAACAAATGGTTGGATGTATTTTTGGGTATGCCATGCACAACCCTTGCCTTGTGTCCCTTAGGGACCCTTCTGCAGATGCATAGTCTCAACTTCCTTTATTTAATCTAAAAAGCTCTAGGAAAACTTACTTATGCAGCCAACCACAGAACTTCCTTTTCATTTCTTATCACACCAAATTGCTCTTTCTCTTCCCCCACTCCTTTTAAAATTAGCCTTAACATCTTTTAGCCAAGATGATTGGAATGCTTTTTCTTTTTCCACACATATTCTAAGAAGTGGGGCTTTGGGGCTGGAGAGGTGGCTAGGCAGTTAAGAGCACTGGCTGCTCTTCCAAAGGTGGCTCACAACCATCTATGATGGGATCTGATGCCCTCTGCTGGCATAAAGTCATCCATGCAGGCAGAGTATTAGAACACTAATACATATAAAATAAATAGATAAATCTTAAAAAAAAAAAAAAGTGGAACCTTGTTGTTTGGTTTTTAGCTGGTGGTTATCAGTTTCTTTGTGTGCTCTTTGGAAATAGGGACTATGCAGGTTATCAGTCACTACATCCTGCCTTGATTGAAAAACAATGTAATTAAAATTCACGGAAGAGAGAATTTGTAAAGTGACAAGCTGCCTTTTAAAGCTGTTCCCATAACTTATTTTTGAATTTACCGTCAGTAATTAATCTACATTATTAAATAAGATCCAGTTCACTGGAGCCACTGAATAATTACTGTGTTAGTTAAGTAGTGTTTCTATGATGGTGTAAGTTTTATTAAATATGCCAAGTTGTTTTTAGGGAGCAGTCTCGGAATTCCTTGAGAAAGGGTGAGAAATACATCATTCATCATGAATCTGACCTTTATGATTAAGATAATAGCATGGAATATAGCAAATTAAAAATTTAAATGCAATACATGGCCAATAAGGGTTATTCCTAAGGAACTTTTTTTTTTTTTTTCTGAAGGCACCGTGACAGAGAAGCTTTTCCCAAAGATTATGACATAGAAGGTCCTGAGATGGTGAAAAAACTGTGTAATTCAACGTATTGGCGACTTGGGACTGACTGTCCAGTAAGTAGTTGCTGTTAATTTCTTTGTCCGAAATCTCTGTCATCCTGAAACAGCAAAAGGTAAGGTGAGGAGTATCTTTTCCAACACTGTTACTCATTTGTGACAATAATTAGGTGACTTAGTTGCAGTTCACTTAGCAAACTTGTACAGTGCACCTACTTCTTAAGGTTACAGGGTGAACTATATGCAACAAAGTGCTTAGCATGCTGCCTGACTGTATTAGTTAGTGTTCAGCTGCTATAACAAGATATCTTACATAGGCTACCTATGAAGTAAAGCCATTTATTTTGACTCTCAGCTCTGGAGGTTTAAGTCTAAAATCAGGTCACCCCACTGGTCTGATAAGGGTGACTGGCGTGTCATTGGGGAATGCATGTCAGGGTCAGTAGCCACATTTTAAGGCAGGAATAAGAGGGAAACTGAAACTAGACCACCCAATTTCTTTTGAGAGTATACCCTCAAAGAGTCTCTTACCTCTTAAAGATCCCCATGCTTCCCAGTTCTACCACCATGGGAAGATGTGATGCTATGCAACAGCAGCAGCGTCTTGCTGGAACAGCAGCAGCTTGCTGGGTGACTTCCAGCTTCCAGAATGACCCTGTGAAGCATGTGTTTATCTCCATTTTGTAGAGGCAGGGAGAGACTTCCAAGTGTGGAGCAGTTCATTCAGAGACGTGTAGCCAGGGAATGGGAAAGTGCAGTTTGAACCCAGGTGTTACACAAATCTTCAAAGGTCTTATTAATAAAAACAAACCTGGAGCTGGGTAATGGGGTGAATGCTGGAAGATCAGAGAAGCAGAACAAGCCACAGCTTCCTCACCTCGCCCATTCCTCAGCTGATCCTGTTTCTTCAAACTGAATGCTTCTGTGTCCTCATCCAAATGGATCTCAGATGAACTGCTGCTAAAAAGCCTCAAAGCTTAACAAAGGCTCTAGTTTCTGGTTTACATGCCTTATATACCTTTCTGCTTTTTGCCATTACTTCCTGGGACTAAAGGCATGAGTCACCATTCCTGGCTATTTGCAGTGTGGCTTTGAACTCACAGAGATCCAGATGGATCTCTGCCTCCAGAAGGCTAGCATTAAAGGTGAGAGTGCCACCATTTTCTGCCCTCTATGTCTGTCTAGTGGCTGTTCTGTTCTCTGACCCCAGATAAATTTATTAGGATGCACAATATATTAGGGGACACAATATACCACCACACGCAGGTATCTGATTTTTTTTCTTTTTCTTTTTCTAAAATACTTTTCTCAAGGTAGATGTTACAAGAAATTAAACCTGCTATTAGTATGACCACAAAGTTTTGGGATCCAGGTACAGAAGCTTACCAGTCTAAAAACTCTTCACTTGTACAGTATAATGGCAGTAGTTTTGGGGCTAGATAAAAGCCTGTATAGGGGATGGAAGAGATGATTGAGTGATTGAGAGCCCTTGCTGCATAATCATGAGGACCAGAGTTAAGATCTCAGTACACACACAACAAGCAGGGCATCTGTCACTCACCTATAACTCCAGTTCCAAGGAGGACAGACACAGGATGATCAGCCTACCCAGAAAAAAACAAATGAACTCTAATGTCAGGGAAAAACCTTGTCCCCCACCCCACCCCAAATAGGGGGAGAATGGTAGAGAGGAACATGTGCCCTCTTCTGGCCTCTGTATTGGTAATGAGATCTAAGGCATGGGCACCTGAACATATGTGTACACATACACCATGCACTCACACACACAAAATCGTATGCACACAACTAAATTCTGAAGACCCCATCAAACCCATTTAAACATTGGGATGTCCTGTTGGCACTCAGCTAGTATGTGAGTGGAGCTCATGTGTCTGATGTTGAGCGCAGTCAGTGGCACCTCTGCTACACTCCCTCCAGGCTTTCTTGAGCAACTCTTGAGAGATATCCTCAGATTCTGAAGAGCAGGTTTCTTGACATAGTGGAAGGTGAATATGTTGAGAACACTGGGTAGATCTCATGTTTTGCCCCCAAAGGCTAATACTCTCAGATGGCTTTGTGAAATTGGCAGGCCTAAGAAAAGGCATAATTATACGTTGGAAATTATTCTAGAATATTCTCTAGAATTCATTCCATGGTAGATGGAATACATTGACTTAGCATGGTGGTTTGGCTTCCTTCATTTCTTTTAGTTGTAATGAGTACAAGTAGGATGACCTGGGAAATATGAGATTCAGTATAAAATTACAGCTGGCTTGATGTGGAATGAGACAACTTTCAGGACCCAAAACAACGATAGAGAAGACATTTACCTCTGCACTGTTCTCATTCACACACGTGGGGTTTTCTTGACATATCAGTTTCTCCGTTCTCTTTTTTTTTTTTTTTTACTGTTCCAGCCCAAATCACATGGGCAGTGTGAGATTTCTGTTTTTGCTCAAGCTTCTTGCTCTTTGCCCCCAAATATCTCATTGACAGTACGCAGGTGGAGCTTATACGCCTGATGCTGAGCTCAGTTAACAGCACCTCTGCTCCATTTTCCCCAAACCTGGACTTTCTTGAGCAGATGCGTGATTAGAGCAAGAAAAATTGAGCAAGATGCATATTGGTTCTGGGTTGTGGGAGGTGAACTGAAATTGAGACTACACCATACAGGGTCTTAGACACTTCTTTCCTTGGCTTCTATATACTATAATGGTCAAGGCTTAGACTTAACCAGGATATTTGCCTTTTCTATACCTTTGGTGACGATCATGAAAACCCTGTTCTTCCTCTACAAGCTACTGAAAAAAGAAAGAAAGAAAGAAGAAGAAAGAAAAAGAAAGAAAGGAAAGAAAGAAGAAAAAAGAAAGAAGAAAGAAAAATGACTGCACTTAGGTGTGGTGGAGGAGAAAGTTTATTATAGAGATGTGGGAGAGCAATAGTCAGAGTCAGCAGCGAGAGTATGGAGTAGACATGACCCTGAGCTGGATGAGGAGAAGGGGAGAGGAAGAGAGAAGAGACAGCGGAGAGAGGGGAGCCAGGTAATTCAGTCAGGGGGCCCAAAAGAGAGTACATAATAAGAACCCATAACCAAACTGGCTGGATTATATGGGAAAAGCAGCCCAGCCTCCTGGGCCGGAGAGTTCAGAGTAAGGGCAGGGTATGCAAGCCAGGAGGACACTGTAATAGGTAGGGACTGAGGGATGCTGGGAGAACTCGGTGGCCAGATCTGCTTTGATATATTAAGTAAGCACCTCAGTTGTTTGTCCCCTTGAAACCTTACAGTTTCTAGTCTGTTTTTCTGATAGTTTTATGTATAAAGTACTGATCCATCCATTTTTGTTTTTGTTTTTCACAGAAAAGCTACAAAGATGTGGAGAAAAGTATTAATTACTAACCTCATTCTAAACCTAACCTGATCAATCATAACATCACTTACTCAATGTCCCAAGTGTCCAGGGAGAGGTAGACACCAGTTCAGGGCCTCCCAGACACCATCTGATGAATTCATGAATCTCTTTTCCTGTTTTTACCAAAGTTTTGACAGAGGCCTAAAGTCTGGAACACTTTAAAAATTTTTTTTTCAGCTAGTATTTCATGTAGTTCAGGCTGGCCTCAAACTTCCTATGTAGGTAAGGGTGACCTTAAACTTCTGAACTTTCTTCCCCCACCTCCCAAGTGTTGCCATTATACCTATCTATGAACACCCTTGATAGTTGCTGAGAAGCACATTGCCTAAGAAGCTGGCTTGCCTAGGCAGGACCATCTAAGACCTTCAAACCAGAGTAAAAGTATTTGCTGTTATGTTTTTGGAGAGTGCTGCCCAAAGATTTGAAAGAGGATTTGTTTACCTGGGGATTGCTAGTTCCTTTTTCTCTGGTTGAGAGGGATTTCAAAGGAACTATTTATAGAGACATGTGTCCTGGAATTTCAAAAGTGTAGGGCCCCAGTCTGTGACACCAGCTTGAGAACCTTAGTGTGAACTGCTGTACCTGATGTGGTAGAAGAGGGGAGAGGGAGCAAGCTGCCCTCAGAGTGGCCAGGCTATCTTTGAATGGGTTCACCTGGATAAGTCACAAGATAAAATCTGCTAGAGTTGTTTGACTGTAGGACCGGGGCAGAGAGCCAGCAGCCCAGCACAGGAGACCTGCTAAATCCCAAAGTTCAGAAGAGGAATTGCTATTCCTGTAGTTGGCCAGAGAACTGACTCTGGGTGGTGGTGGTGGTGGTGGTGGTGGTATCTTCTTAATAGACCGCACTGCCTCCAGAGTCCAGTCAGAGACATGTGGTGATGGCAGGAAGCAGTGTGTGTTGTTGCCGCACTCTGAAGGAATAGCGAGAGAGTCATCCTAAACCCTCACCAGGTACCAAAGGAAACTTCGGTATTATGTAGAAGAATAGAAGAATAAAAGGATGGGTCAGGAAGTATGCATAGTCAGTCTTGGTCAAACTGTGGTCTTATGGATCATGATCTCAGGTCTAGTTCCATGAGGTCCTGCTGGCACAAGGGAAATCATTATTGCATGGATGGTGGCAGTTCAGTTCCTGTCATGAAGTGACTGCTTCTACCTGGAGGTGAGGGGACCAGCTTGGCTCATCATAGCATGTAGGCAGCGGGGGCTGTTACTGCAGGGATTTGAGATAAACTGGAAAGGATTCAGATCATAAGCTATGGCAGTAAAATATAATCAGTCAAGACAATGACTGAGTCTCCCATAAGGGAAATGAATGATGAATGAGCCAGCCTCCATTGTGGGCTTGAAGGCCATCTTACAGTAAAGACAAACCAGGTGCCTTGCTTTTTGTGATTAAACCTCTGTTTCTCAAGGATTGGGCTATGCTCCACCTGTCACCTTAACTACAAAGGGTTCTCTGCTGCCTCTTCAGAAATGGCAATGGTGTCTTTGTTTCAAAAAGTTGTTGTGACCATCTTGCACCCCTGCCTTTGTTTCGAAAGGTTATTAACTGCCTGTTGTTATGACTACTTTGTTATGTTCTGTGCCTGTAAACCTGCCTATTGGTAAACTTGACACACACACACACACACACACACACACACACACACACACACACACCCATTTGGAAACCCCCTACTCCTGAGCTACGAAAACCTTATCTTCCCCACACCCAATGCTGACCTTTTAAACCCCTTCCTGCCTTTTTGGCAGGCAGCCCGTGTACATGAATAAAAAGCTTGCTTTAATTCATTGCTTGCTTTAATTTGGCTGTGGTAATTTGGGTCAGTGGTCCTTTTCCTTGCATTTTTTTTTTTTTATTGACATGAAGAAAACGTTAGAAGGAGCTCTTGCTGCCTTGTTTGAGCCTGAGAAGGAGTGTATAGGGAGTGTGTGGGGTGTGGAGGAGCCCTGCCTGTCCCCAGCAAGCAGCAATTGGAGATCCTTAGTGAAAGAATGCCCAAATGCAATCTCAAAAATGTCCTAGGAAAGGAGTTGGTTTTGAATGTCAGCCAACTCATGTGCACTGGCTCATGTCAGGGGAGTAAGAGCCACTTAGCATTACATCTTTCCACCCAATCTCTGCCCCTCAGCCAGACCTGGCAGGCATCCATGAGTAGAGAAGGGAGACAGCAAAGCTCCATCCTTGCAGTTCTAGGCTCTCAGACATGCATGCAGCTCGAAGCTGAGAAAGGGGGTACTTGGTGTAATAGAAGTGCTGATTTCATTGAACTGGGGACTTTCATAAATGGAATTATACTCTTCTGGAGACTTGAGGGGCCCAGAAAAGCTACAATACTGTCTCAAGACTTCTATCGAACTAAAGGTGGGAATGCACTGGGTGTGGGGAACTGAAGAGACAGTTTGGCTAAGATAGTTTTGTGACTTGTCCTATCAGTGTTCAGTGTCACAGCTCAGTTCACTACAAAAAGCCCCTGGTTTCACCCTCTGCATAACTTAGGCAGGTACCACCTGGGACCTGTAGTATACAGAGAAGGAAACTGAGATCTGTGAAATCAATCACTTGTTCAAGGTCAAATAACTTGACAGTATATTCAAGTTGGCATTAAAGTCTAATGTCTGAAATATTGCTGCTGTAAGGACCAGGCTTCAGCATCTCAGGGATTGAGGGGGATCCACGGAGTTGATGAATTAATCACTCACTTGACTTTTCTATCTGAGGGAGTAAAACTTAATTCCCTAGGGCTGGCAAAACAAGGGAAACACACACACACACACACACACATACACACACACACACACACACACACACACCCCTCCAACATGTCAGGACCTCACCTAGGGTGCTGATGAATGGCAAGCCTTCAGCAGGTCAGATAAATCAAAGAGGAGATGCAGAGTAGGTGAACTACTGGACAGACAAACAGACACATGAGGGCTTTTCTGAGGGCCAAAGCTTATTTCTTCATTTTATTATTGTTTCTGTTGCTTGTTCTACTCTGTTCCTTTTCTGTTCTGTTCTTCTACCCTGATGTCTCTCTTGATGTCTCTTTTTCTAGCTGGTTCCTGATGTCTTCTTTCTACAGCTTTCCTGGTGATTTCCTTCTCCTGTGTCTTTATTTTTCCCTTACAGCTTATATACCCCAGAAAAATCTTTCAAGCAGTATAAAAAATTGCAATGTGGTTACATTCTACTTTTAAGTGAATGATTGCAATGAATACAAATAAAACACAGCATGTTTTCCATATGCCTTACATGATTAAACATTTTACATATTATAGGTGAAAAACAATTTGTCCCAAGAACCCACATACATTCATACCCAAGTATGGTGTTCTAGATTAACAGAGTATAAGCAAGCAAGGTATTTTATTTTATTTTATTTTTTTGGTTTTTTGAGACAGGGTTTCTCTGTGTAGCTTTGTGCCTTTTCTGGAACTCGCTTTGTAGACCAGGCTGGCCTCCAACTCACAGAGATCTGCCTGCCTCTGCTTCCCGAGTGCTGGGATTAAAGGCGTGTGCCACCAACGCTCAGCACAAACAAGGTATTTTTTTTATCAGCCAGCTCTTTTGCTGGCAGGCTGCATTTTGCAGTTACAAAGAAAGGACCAATATTTTATTATTTATCTCAAAAGACAATCTTAGAGAAATCATAAATCTAAACTTTTATATACAAAAAGGAACCAGTCAGCTCTATTTTAAATCCTCAGGGTACATACCCACTCATCAATAGATTTTTATATCAGGAAGCTGAGGGCAGAAATGGGTACAAAGAATTAATCATCACCTTTGATCACCAACCCATCCTAGCAAGAAAAGTATGTCAGCCAGCAGTAGCCAGCCTGTCATTGTCCTTGTTTCTTGACTTCAAGCAGTCCCTCACTCAACAATGTGCCTTTCTAAACTTTAAATTGTTCCCCAAGATTTTCTACCTCAAAGCCATTAACAGAAACACCCTAACCTAGCCTTATCAACAATTATACATGTCTAAATTCTTTCTAAGGGTGGTGCTTGAATGATTACTCTGTTCCAGCAGCTTGGAAGAAGTCAATCACTATTATTCTAAGTACCAGTAACACTGTCCAGTGAGGGGCTAGAAGCCATTTGAGAGTTTTCATACAACCCAGAGATGATGAAGGATGTGGTAACCATGAAGGCAACAATCAGAGCCATGCTCAATAACATCATGAGGTCCTCAGGACATGTAGTCCTCAGGGCTTTGCCTCTTCAAGGCTCACTCAGGCATGGCTTTGCCAACCACCCAGCCATGTTCCATGAGTTCCAATGCTGCCTGTTGGTCCCCTCACATGGCTCCCAACACTGAATTAGTCTTCCAAGCTACCACTTGCATTTGCCACACTGCTCCATGATGAGTCCACTAGCTTGTTGGTTCCCATACACTGCATCCTGACTATTCTGTAGTCTTGCTTGAAATAATACACATTTCACTGTATATGTCTAGATCTATCTATCTATCTATCTATCTATCTATCTATCTATCTATCTACCATATATAATGTATCACTATATGTTGGGACTTCAATGTCCTGCTCTGAGCTTCAGCTTTGTCCCTGTCCCTCTAGTTATGTGCACAAACATGCTGGCTAGCTCTTTCCCATCTGTTCCCCCTCCCCCAGAATGCTTTCTTAGCATTTTCCCTTTTTTGCAAGATTTCTGCTGAGTGGCTGCTTCTTATGTCCAACAATATTTCTGTTTAGCTAGTTAAAAGTCTGTATGCTTGAATTCCCTGGCTGTAGGGAATACTGTGGGCATCATTTATTTGTAGGAGTATCCAACAGGACTCTGTCTATATGTTGGCTAAGGCTCTAAGAACCAAACAAGTTTTACAAACTGAAGTGAAGCATGAACTTACATGTGCAAGGCTCTCATATAAGTTGGTCCCATTAGGCCCCCATTCACATGAATGGTACAAGAAGCTTGGGATCCAAGATGCCCAAAGAGGAGTTTGAAGGTTTGGGTAAGGCTGTGCTCTAGGTTGCATCTGTAAAGCTCCTTGGATGATGTGGAATTACAGACACGAGGCTCTGATGATCTCCCCAAAGAAGCAGAAGAGGAGGAGGGAGCTGGCTACATGACTGCGGGGTGGAGCAGGGATGTCCTTGGGCCAGGAAGTGGCATTTATGAATTAAGTGTGTGGCACAAGGAAGGGAAAAATGACATGTGGTCATTTCAGAACCTGACCTGGGGGGTGGGTGTGGGGAGATGGGAGGAAGACGACCTGAATTTCCAGAGGTTGAAGCAAGATACTATTTCATTTACATTTTTTACAGGATTTTGCACGGGAGTACTGCATTGGCATGATTTCCATCCCCCCTCTAACTCCTGTTTCCTCCCCACCTCAAATTCCTTTGAAGCAGTATTTTAAAATCCAGCCAGAGTCATCCTGCATCTGAGACACACCTTTTATTCTTCCCAGAGAGGATCTCAAAGCTATCAGAGCATTCCGAAGAAGGTCATCTTTGAATAGTCATAAATGTCAGGAATGGGTGGTGAAACATAGACATTCCGGATTGCATCCTGCCCTTCTTCTGCCTGCCTCTCCTCTGCCCCATGTCCTGATACCCTTCCATCAGCACCTCTCACCCCCACTCAGACAAGAGGGCTCTGGAGAGTGGGGGACCAATTCCAAGAGTGCAGTAAGACAATTGTGCCCCCTGTTTCCACTGAAGTAGATCTGGACAAAGCAAGCCCCAAACAAAGATTCTTCAACTTTAAATGAAGTGTGACCTTTGTATAAGGGACTGAGCATTCAACCTATCTAGCAAGATGCTTCTTGGGAAAAAAACAGCCAGAGCAGGTAACCAGAAAAGCCCTAGGGCTAGTTTTATATTTCATCAAGCACAAGAAAGGACTAGCCCCTCCAAATGACTGAGCAGGGGCAGCGGCTGGAGGAGGAAGGACATTTGTTTTCTAGTTGTTCCCAGGAAGAAGTCCCGTTTACTCAATGACCAGTTACACATTTGCCAGTTAAAGGGCAGCTCAGGCTCTGAACCTCCTCTATTCTCTATCCTTACTTTGGGTTTCTTTGCAGATCACCAGTCACATTTCAGACTTAGCTTTTGTCTGTCTCTACTAGAGTACAAGCTCTATACATGTAGGGTCATTGGTCTGTTTTGGTTCCTGTTAGAGCTCCAATTTTTTAATTAATTAATTAATTAATTAATTAATATTATTATTTTTTGAGACAGAGTTTCTCTGTGTAGTTTTGGTACCTGTCCCGGATCTTGCTCTAGTAGACCAGGCTGGCCTTGAACACAGAGATCCGCTTGGCTCTGCCTCCCAAGTGCTGGAATTAAAGGCGTGCGCCACCACTGCCTGGAGAGCTCCAATTCCTAGAGCAGTGCCCAGCACATAGTTTGTATTCAATACATATTTGTGAAAGGAAGGAAGGAAGAAATGAAGGAGGGAAGGAAGGAAGGAAGGAAGGAGGGAAGGAAGGAAGGAAGGAAGGAAAGAAGGAAGAGCTACATTAAATAACTATGTATTGAGGCATCATCCTCATTATTGTTATTATCATTATTATTATTATTATTGTGTGCATGCACACACACAAGCATGTGTACACATACTTTTACTTGGTGACCCATCTTTGACATTGAGGTGGGAGCCACTGGATAATAGAGGCCACTTCATAAGAAGTGGTTTGTGACTCGCTTGACTAAAGATCTTATTTGTATGTAGAATTGAATAAAGTTGAAGGAGAGAGTAAGGCACTTGTTATCAGAGGTTTGGAGAGGAAAGATGGGAGTGGGAGAGGGTGGGGAGAGTGAGTACCAGGTGCCAGTTAGGTCAGGTGAGTGAGTGCTGGTGTCCTATTGCACAACACCAAGGCTATATAGTTCATAAATATGGGATTTTGAAATAGATGAAAAGAGAAGGTTTTGCAAGTCTTTAAAGATATGGCTTTAAACGTTTGAAGTAATGGCTATAATAATTATGAAGATTTGGTCATTGTACAATGCAATGTGTTGAAACATCACAGCCTATAAATTCATGCAATTAGTATTTGTCTGAAAAAATATTAAAGATTTAAAAAAGAATAACTAATATGCCTAAATATGAACTATGTTGGTGGAAAACATGGCATTGAAAGTTAATGACCCTAGGGGAAATAAGAGGTAAAAATTATATCAGATCTCAGACATTCTGGTATAACTCACTTGGTTAGTTCAGATATCTGCCTTTGACTTAGTAGATAGTAATTGACAGTATGACTTTAAAGGTGCTATAGTTAGAATTTCTTAGGACCGCCAGCTCCCAAATAATGACAGAGACTTCTTATTAAGGATGAAAGCTTGACTTAGTCCCAACTAGCTCTTTTATTTTTTAATGATTTATTTTTATTTCATGTGCATTGCTGTTTTGCCTGCATGCATGTCTGTGTGAGGGTGTCGGATCCCCTGGAACTGGAGTTACAGACATTCAATTAGCTCTGAAAACTTAAATTAATCCACTTATATTAATTTTCATTCTGCCGCATCACTCACTACCTCTCCTCAGTGCTGTACATCCGACTTCCTCCATGTCTCACTGGCAAACCCTCCATGCCCCAGATTCTTCCCAGAGTTCCTATCTCTCTCCAGAAGTCCCGCCCATCCTCTCCTGCCCAGCTTTCGGACATTCAGCTCTTAATTAAACCAATCAGAAGGTGCCTTTCCCCCTACATTGGGTACCAATTGTTGTTTTTAACTAAGTTTCTATTGTTCTATTTACCAATAAAGACTCAGGAGTCAGATGTTGAGGTAAATACCTGTAGTCCAGAGAGGCCAAGCAGCAACCAGCTTACTTTCCTTTTTGACTGGAGATCCACCAGGAGAGTGTCTCTCCAGCCATTCCAAACCAAAAAGAAAAAAAGACCATGAAACTCCAAGTCCCTTCCTATTCTTTCCTGTGCGTCTCCCTGTCCATCTTCCTGGCTCCTCTGTACTCTGTGTGGCTAATTCCTGTCAACTAGTTTCTGGTTCTGCTGCCTGGTCCATGATTTATTTTGTTAACACAGCTTTGGGGTTTCACAGTGTGATCAAATACCCTGCAATAAGATGCTTCTTGTCTTTCCTGCCTAAATATCTGAAGGAAGCATACAAACCAGAATCTTAACAGATAAATGACTTGAAGGGCTGTTATCAAAGGAAGGCATTGGGCAATGGGCTGCTGAGCTGGGCTAGCTCTTGTTTCCTGCCTCTGCATCCTCCTAAATGTCGATGGCAGCCTTCTAAGCATCCTCCTAAATGTTGATGGCAGCCTTCTCTGCATCCTCCTAAATGTTGATGGCAGCCTTCTCTGCATCCTCCCCTGGAACTCCTTTAGACCATCTTTCCTAGCATCAGCACAACTACATCTGCCTTTCCTCTTTGAGGAGTTCTATATACATTCTGGCCCACTGAGTGGTCCTTGCCTGATTTCTGCTGCATCTGTGGGTTTATTTCTTCTACAAAATATTTTCTCTGCAATTTCTAAGGATTTGGGACAGGAATGAAAACAGGGCACACACCATGTAGATCACATCACTCTCCTTTGATGCTCCATTTCTGCATCAGTCACCATGCCTTAATTTAGCACAGGAATGAACTAGTTTTTTTTCTTTAATGTGTATCAGTTTGTTTAAGCAGGTATAGGGTTACATTTTATTAATGGTCACAGACATACATACATGGTGGAAGATGCACACATCTGTAGTCTTCTGACTCCACCACCTGTTTATACGGCTTTGTGGAAGTAATTTTTCATTATGCTTATAAAGTCATGAGTTTGAGAGGTGGGGGTGACATGAGAGGAGCCACAGAGGGGAGGGGGAGACTGGGAATAATACAAATACAGCACTCATGTATAGAATTCTCAAAAATTGAAATTAAAACATCCAACTCCCCATTGCTCCATCCTCAGCTTACTTCCTACTATTGAGTCTGTGTCTACCCAAATACCCAAAGTAGGTCATAATCAATCCCTAACACTTATTTTCATTATTTAAATATTTTATTTGTTTAAAATTAGCTTATAAAGCAACAGCTGGAGAGATAGCTCAGTGGTTAAAAGACTTTGCTGGACTCAGGTTCAATTCCCAGTACCCACAACTTCCTGGAACTCAAGTTCCAAGGGATTCTTTGTCTGCTTCTGACCTCTGCAGGCACCAGGTGTACACATGGTGCACAGACAAACATGTCAGCAAAGCACCTACACACATAAAAATGTTCAAACAAGCCAAAAACCACATGGCATTTTCACACAGACTTGATTTTGGTCGATTCTGTCCCTGCCCACGATGTCTCCTCATTCCTCTGCCTCCTTTCTCCACTGCTCCCTTTGACCTCACGGTCTCTCTTTCCCACTTAGTTCTGTTGTCTCCCCATCCTACCCCTCTCCTTAAAGCGTCTTCCTCCTTCCTTTATCATTTCATGGGCTCCTTTCTAGTTTCCTGGCCTTTACATATTTGCTCCCACCTAGATATAAATATTTAACAGCTGTAGGCTAGAATCTGCAGAGGAGAAAGAACACGTGGAATTTGTCTTTCTGAGCCTGGATAACATTGCTTACTTAATACAATATTTTCCAGTTTCATCCAGTTTCTTGTTAGTTTCATTTTTCTTTATAGCTGAATAAAATTCCACTGTCTATATGTAAATAATATCTGGTGCAAGTACCGTCAATTTTATGGTCAGATCATAAAAACGTCAATAATTAAAATATCACATCAAAGTGATGAATTTCATGTAAGGCCAAAGCTTTTCTCTTATCAAGATAGATAGATCACTCTGGGTCTAGAAAAGGCTGCAGAAGGGGGTGGGAAGGTGAAGTACAGGGTGCGACTGATTGACTTTCTGTTTTCCTACCTGCTCCACTTCCCCCCACTCCAGACAACTCAACAACTAGAAGGTACTTTTGTGATGGTCTACTATTAACCACTTAACTGAGACTAGTTCATGACAGGAGATGGTTTTGGTATATGTCAGAATGATCAGAGAACAAAATAGAGATTACCCAGGATTTATTTCTTTTAGGGATAAGAAAAAAACAAAATAAAACAAGACAAACAAACAAAAAACTCACATAAACTTCCTTGAACAGATAGCAGGGAAAATGAAATTATTTTTTTTTTCTGATTGTATTCTGAGAGTTCTATCTGTTCAAAGCAATGTTGGTTTTGTTTGTGGGGACCTCTCTAAAGTCTTTCAGATTCTGAGTTAACCTAGATATAGAAGCAGAGCTAGGGTCTCCAAGGATAGCACAGCAGTTGAGAAACAAAAATGATGTTTCTGATGATCTGTTATTTGTTTATTTATTTATTTATTTATTTATTGGTTTTTTGAGAGAAGGTTTCTTTGTGTAGCCTTGGATGTCCTGAACTGGCTTTGCACATTGAACTCACAGAGATCTGCCTGCCTCTGCCTCCCAAGAGCTGGGATTAAAGGCTTTTTTTTTTCTTTCAAATAGACGAAGTAGGTTGTATTTTTCCATTTTTAATGTCTCTTTAATTAAAAATATTTCATTCAATATATTTTGATCATGTTTTCCCTCCCCTAACCCCTGCCAGGTTCTCCCTTCTCCCCTCCCCATCCAACTTTGTGTATGCTCTGTCTCAAAAACAAGCAAGCAAATAAACAAAAGCCAGAGGTACACAAATGAAAATTACAAGAAAAACCAAAAATTAAGCAGATTAAACCCTATAAAACACAAAAACTAAAATAATATGAAAAGGCAAAAGACCAATAAGACAAAAGAATGCCAAAATACCGAAAAGTGAAAAAAAGTTCACACAAATACCGTTTTTGCATTGGCCAACTGCTCCTGGGTGTGAGACCTGCCCTGAACTGTGGTTAATACACATAGTGAAACTCTGTTGGAGAAAACGGGGTTTCCCTTTCCAGCAGGTATTGGTTGCAGATAGCTTCTTAGTTAGGGGTAGGACCCTGTGTCCATTTCCTTCTCTTAGCACTGGGACCCTGTCTGGCTTGAACTTGTTCAGGTATTGGGAATGCGGCTACAGTCTCTGTGAATTCATATATAGCTCAGTCCTATTGTGCCTAGAAGACATGGTTTCCTTGAAATCATCCGTGACTCACCTCTAGCTTTTAGTCTTTCTGCCTTCTGTAGATCCCTCAGGCTTGAGGGGAGGACTTTGCTGAAGAAATCCTATTTATGACTGAGTGTTCCAAAGTCGCTATCTTTACACTGTCCAGTTGTGGCTCTCTGTGTTAACTCTAATTTACTGTGAAAGCTTCTCTGATGTAGGCTGAGCCATGGATATAGCAGTATGTTTTTAAGGATCATTTTAGTGCTATGTTGCTTTAGGAGAATAATAGCAAGAGAATTTCCTTTAGGCCCAGGACCTATCTAATCTCAGGTTCTTGGCCCCTTTAACAGTATGGGTTTTATCTCATGGACTGGGCCTTAAATCCAATGAAAAGGTTGTTGGTTTCTACCATAACACTTGCACCCCCGTTTCACAAGCATATCTTGGAGGCAGGTCAGTTGTAGGTCTTAGGGTTTGTAGCTGGATTGATGATCCTCTTTCCCCTCCAGTAGTGTGCTGAGTAACTTCCAGTACCATGAATGCAAGTCAGTAGGGGTGAAGCTTCTAGCTAGGCACCAGCCTGATTTCTCTGTGTTCAATGGCATCCATGTTGTCTTCAGCAACAGGGTCTTACCATCAGTTGTGGAGAGCAACCAGTAGACTCGGTAATAGTCTGTGATGTTTGGGGTCCCATGGGAACTCTTGTAACCCATTCTTAAAACAGGAAGTTTTACTTGGTGGTGTAAGATTTCCAGTTGGTGCATTTTCTTGCCTGTTATTTGGTGACTCCACTTAGACTCCTTCCATATATGTATATGTTTTTAGAAGCTTCCACAATAATAGTTTTTCAAATGCCCTTCAGTTAGTTGTCCCTCCCTATATTTCCTTCTTTACCCTTCTCTCCCACCTCCCTATTTAATTCTGCTTCTCTAGTTTCATGTTTTTCAGTCTCTGACATCATTTCAATTCTCCTTCCTAAGGAGATGCTCTCCTCCCACCTAGTCCCTTACTAGGTACCTGGCCTCTGTGGTTATTCAGGTTGTAGCACACATATCAAGCTTATCAAGTTAACATCCACAAATAAGAGAAAACATATAATAATTATCTTTTGGGGTCTGGGTCATCTCATTCAAGATGATTCATTTTAGCTTCATCCATTTGCCTGTAAACTTTATTTCTTTAATGGCTGAATAATATTCCATTTGCATACACATATCACATTTTTATCAACTATTTGTCAGTTGATGAGTATGTAGACTGTTCCCAACTTCTGGCTATTATGAATAGAGTACGTCCTTATGATTCTCTGGATTTCCTCAGTCTCTTTGTAATGACCTCTTTTCATTTCTAATTTTATTAATTTGGATCTTCTCTCTTTTTCTTTTGGTTAATTTGGCTAATTATTGGTCAATCTTGTTAATTTTTACAAATTTCTTTGTAGTTTTTGTTTTTGTTTTGCTTGTTTCTAGTTCATTGATTTCAGCCCTGAGTCTGATTATTTCTTTCCATCTATTCATTTTGGGTATGATTTGTTCTAGAACTTTCAGGTGAGTCATTAAGTGGCTAGTCTGGAATCTCTCCATTTCTTTTATGTAGGCTTTTAGTGCTGTGAACTTGCCTCTTAGAACTGCCTTCCTTGTGTGCCATACGTTTGGGTATGCTATCATTTGATTTTCATTTAGTTCTAAATGTTTGTAATTTTCTTCTTGATTTCTGTCTAGACCCAGTTTTCCTTCAGTAGTGAGTTGTTTAGTTTCCATGAATTTGTATCTTTCATTTCTTTTGTTGTTGTTATCCAGCTTTGATTTATGGTGGTCAGAAAGGATGCAGAGTTATTTCAATTTTCTCATATTTTGATACTTTCTTTGTGTCTAAGCATGTGGTTAATTTTGGAGAAAGTTTCATGAGCGACTGGAAACAAAGTATATTCTCTGGTGTCTGGGTGGGATGCTCCATATCTCTGTTAGGTCCAGTTGATTTATGCCATCATTTAAGTCTGGTATTTCTCAGTTTAGTTTTTGTCTGAATGACCCGTCTGTAGTTGGAGTTTTTCTGCCTGGCCCAGTCAGGACAAATCTCTCTTACCCGCCAGTCCCACAGTCGCTCAGACCCAAACAAGAAAGCACACAGAAACTTATATTGTTTAGAAACTGTATGGCCGTGGCAGGCTTCCTGTTATCTGCTTCTTCTATCTTAAATTAACCCATTTCTGTTAATCTATTTTTTGTCACATGGCTTGTGGCTTACCAGTGTCTTTACATGTTGCTTCTCATGGCGGCGGCTGGCGGTGTCTCCCCCCAGCCTTCTACTTCCCAGAATTCTCTTCTCTCTTGTCCCGCCTATACTTCCTGCCTGGCCACTAGCCAATCAGAACTTTATTTACACAGAGCGATATCCACAGCACCTGTCCACTGGTGAGAGTGGAGTATTAAAGTCCCCCACCATCACTATGTGATGACCATTATGTGGTTTTAGCTATAGTAGTGTTTCTTTTATGGGCTTGACTGTCCTTATGTTATAAACATAAATGTTTAGAATTGTAATATCCTTTGGTAATTTTTTAAAATGGCTATGTAGTGTCTGTCCTTATCTCTTCTGAGTAGTTTTGGGTTGAACTCTATTTTGCCAGATATAAAATGGTGATTCCTGTTTGCCTCTTGGATCCATTTGCTTTGAATACCTTTTCCCTTCTTTAACTTGAGGTGATGAACATCCTTGATGGTTGAATATCTTTTTTTGATCAGCAAAAAGATGGATCCTGTTTTCTAATTCAGTCTGTTAGTATGTGTCTTTTTATTAGGGACACTGAGAACACTAATATTGTGTTATTAATGAGTTGTATTAATTGATTCTTATTATTTTGTTGTCATGATATGGATTTCCCCCTCCTCTTTTGATTTGCTGGTCTGGGATTATTTATTCCTTGTGTCCTCTTGGGTGTAGTTAACCTCTTCAGACTAAAATTTTCTCCTAGTGACTTCTGTAGAGATGGATTTGTAGATAAATCCTGCTTAAATTTGTTTTTTGATCATAGAATGTTATTCTTTCTTCAGCTATTATGATTGACAGTTTTGCTGGAGAGAGTAGTCTGAGCTGGCATCTGTGGTCTCTCGAGTTAGTAGAGCATGTGTCCAGGCCCTTCTGGCATTCAGAGTTTCCATCAAAAAGTCAGGTGTTAGACAAAATTCACTTTCACAATATCCTTTCTTTGTTTTGACTATTTAGTGCTTTAGTTATTATGTATTCTGGGGAATATTTTTTCTTATCCCATCTGCTTGGTATTCATTTGTACCTTGAAGGACATTTCTTTCTGTGGTTTGGGGAAACTATTTTTCAAAACTATATTCTGTGCCTTCGACCTGTGTTTCTTCTGTTTCTTCTATCCCTATGATTCCTAGGTTTGATCTTCTTTTATAGTGTCCCAGATTTCCTACATGTTTAGTGCCTGGAATTTTTTTAGGCTTAACATTTTCTTGGACTGAGATATCTATTTCTCCTACCTTGTTTCCAGCACCTGAAATTCTGTCTTCCATGTCTTGTAATGTGCTGATGAGCTTATATCTGAGGTTTTTATTTGGCATCTAAGGTTTTCATTTCCATTTTTATTTCAGTTTGGGTTTTCTTTAGTGATTCTATTTCTTTGTTAAATATACTTTCACGTCTTGAAATGTTTTCATTACTTCATTCAACAGTTTGTGTTTTCATGATCTTCATTAAGGCATTTATTCATATTCTCTCTGAAGTCCTTGAACATACTTGTAATTATTATTTTAAAGTACTTGTCTTGTGTTTCAGCTAAATTGCCTTTCTCTTAGCTTATGGCAGTTGCTGTCTTCTTGAACAGCCATATTGTCTTGGCTGTTTGTGTTTGTATGCTTTTGTGCTGGGATGTAAGCATCTGGCATTAGGATGTTTGTGGTATTTCTTGATGTAGTTATCAGGTCTTGTCTTGGTTGGGTGGATGTTCTGTTCTTTGGTTGCCATTGCTCATCCTGTATCCTAGGCAAATGCAATGATTGGCTGTGGATAGAGAGTGTTCATTCAGGTCTTTAAGTGACACAAAGTAATGGAGATGGGCTAGAAGTCAAGGCTGAGAGGGGCAGCAAGAAAGAACTCATGAGATCCTGGGTCCACACCGAGAGGCGGCAGAGTCTGCAGGGAATGGAAGTGGAGTGGGTGGTAGGGCTCCTGGAGACTACAGCAGGATTAAAAGGAAGTCTGAGAATACTGAAATGAAATAGCTGGTGATTTTTAAATAGAGGACTTTTTACAATGTCTTGGTATTGTCTGATGATGACAGTGATGATGAATTTTTAGCAATGATGCAAAAAACTTTATCCTTATTTGTCAGTGCTATTTAACAGGCTTAAATAAAACATTCTTTGTTAATGACTAAAGAGCTAAGATCTCATCTTTATTCCAGAGATGACGTGCTACTCATGTAGACCATGCAAAGTATTTGGGCAATAACTAGATCTCAATGTTTTGGTCTTTTATTCACCCAGAGTATTTGAAAATAAACAAGTAATTGAAAAGAACTGGCTAGAAGTATTTGGGGAAAGAGAGTGAAGCTAGTGAGCACATCTGATAAGAGGGCCTGGAGGATATAACCTAGGCAACCTAAGTGTTCCATGTAGGTTGGGATTTCACTTATACTTGCCAAAAGACTACAGGATAGAAAGTTCCAGAAGCAGCATGCGGTATGGGAGAGGGGACTTGACTTGGCAAGTATTTGTACTTCCTTCAGAGGAGTCAGAGGAGTCAGCTTTTCCAGGCCCTATACAAACCAAGAAAAAGTACCAGTGGAGGAGCTTCTGAAATGAGCTGAGCCACAGGGTGTGAACCACACTGAGCAGGGTGCTGGCTCCCCTTGAGTGTAATGTGTGGGGAAGTTATAAGTGGACCTTCCCATTCCCTTTAACCTGTTAGGCAGACTTTGTATCTACTGGGTTTTCTTTTTTCTTTTTTCTTTTATTATTATTATTATTATTATTATTATTATTATTATTATTTTTTTCGAGACAGGGTTTTCCCTATGTAGCTTTGTGCGTTTCCTGGAACTCACTTGGTATCCCAGGCTGGCCTTGAACTCACAGAGATCCGCCTGGCTCTGCTTCCCGAGTGCTGGGATTAAAGGCATGTGCCACCACTGCCCGGCTACTGGGTTTTCTTAAATGCAGCACACATGGGTGAGTTTATTCTGGAAATTTAGAAATTGGGATCTTTAAAAGAATTGACTCTCAAGAAAATAGAAAATATTTATGATATTTTGAAATTAGCTTCTTGTAAACGTTTGATTTTTAAAAAGTATTATCACTTGATTCAAGCTAGACTTTATTATGCAAATCAAATATAAATTTTAGTGACTGTCCTGTGAGTTTGTGCTGTGTTAATTTAGCTATCTCATGTACCAAATTCCCAGTCTCCAGTGTGAGCATATATATGTGTAGCTGGAGTTTTCTCCAGTCCTGCCTGGCCCACAGTCAGGACAAATCTCTCTCACCCGCCAGTTCTGCAGCCACCTAGACCCAACCAAGTAAACACACAGAGACTTATATTGCTTACAAACTGTTTGGCTGTGGCAGGCTTCTTTTTATCTAGTTCTTCTATCTTACATTAACCCATTTCTATAAATCTATACTTTGCCACATAGCTCGTGGCTTACCAGTATCTTCCATGTTGGTACTTGTGGCCACAGCTGGTAGCATCTCCTGCCTCAGCCTTCCTGTTCCCAGAATTCTCTTCTCTCCTTGTCCCACCTATACTTCCTGCCTGGCTACTGGCCAATCAGTGTTTTATTTATTAACCAATAAGAGCAACACATTTAACATACAGAACATCCCACAGCGCATATATAAAATTTTAAACATATGGAAGTGCTTTTATGAATCATGCTTATATTAGGTTATAAAGCAATTTTCACATTAAGATGGTTTAGGATTAGATTTGGCTATGAGCTGCCAAATCTAGAAATCAACAGAGGCTGTTTACATAGGGTTTTCTTCTCTCATGTAAAAGTCTGGGGTATAGCAAACCAGAACTAGTATGGAAGTTTCACAGATGGTCACAAGAGATCTTTCCTTATAGCTTTCTGCTCTGCCATTCCTTGAGTAAGATCCAGAATGGCTGCTGGATACCAATTACAATGCTCACCTTCTGTGTAGCAGTAACAGGAATTTTAAAAAATTGTCTCATGAAGCTGTATAAATGATTTCCACTAATGCTCCATAGTGCATTGTACACCTTATCTAAGTGTGAAGGGAGCCTGGAAGATGTAGTCTATATAACTCCACGAGTCCAGCTGAAATGTGAGATTCTAATATTGAAGAGGAAGAAGCAAGGCCTAAATTTGCCTCTCCTACACAGCAGCTTTGAGTAGGCTCCGTGGCCAGACAGCTTCTTTATCTCTATATTCTAATTCTGGTGTGGAGTCTTGAAACTTTCTATTCCTGGAAATCCCTGTGCTCCATCTAGCCTTCAGAAAGTTGGAAAGTTAATTTTTGAAATCTTACACCTTCAAACAAGGGGGAGGACTTCTAACTCACCCCCACCAAGAGACATTTCAATATTTCTTCTTTTTGTTACAATGTACAAGGCCCAATTTACTTTTCCTTGCTCCTGATTTGTGAGCAGGAAAATGCAAGATAAAAAAGAATAACCAAGATAATGGCAAATGGACCAGCGCAGGGAACATGATGTTGGGAGGCCATGTGATTCAGAAGGTTGTGGTCTTCTGAGATCAGAGGTCAGAGAAGCCAAGAATCTAGAGAGCCATGGCCTCAATCAGGGAACCATGACCAGAGACATTGAAATTTCCTTGAGTAGCTACAGCAGAGTGTGTGCTAACCAAACTGTACGAAACCTTTGTTTATAGCCATGATACTCATGCAGTGAAAGACTTCAAGTTTCCTAAGATTGGTTCCCCCCACTGTTTTCTTAAAAAAATTATATTTATAAACAAATTATTTGGGGGTATAATGTATTCTGGAGTTTGACTGACTGTCTTGGGAAATCTAGTCCTCTGGGTTAGAAAAATAATGTATTTTCTGGGTGATACATTCTGCTCCTCTGTTCTGGGCTTCCGGAGTTCTGACCATCTAAGTTTGTGTGGTAAAAATACTGAATCCTTAGCTCACTACAGTCTTCCAGCTATTAGGAACAATAAATTCAATTCCTAAGGTCCAATAGATGCTAACCCTGTAAGGTCTTATTAATTAAAAAAAAAACAAAAAAACCAAAAACCCAAACCCAGTGCTAGCTATTGTGGTGAAAACTGAGAGATCACAGAAACAGAACAAGCCACAGCCAACCTCACCTTGCCAGTTCATCAGCTGATCCTGCTTCCTCAGACTGAAAGCCACTGAGTCCTCACCCCTGAGGATCTCAGTTGAACTGCCTAAAAGCCTCTAGTTCCTGGTCCTTATGCCTTATATACCTTGCTGCTTTCTGCCATCACTTCCTGGGATTAAAGGCGTGTGTCCTTCCCAAGCAAAGACATGAGATCTCAAATGCTGGGATTAAAGGTGTGTGTCACCTCTGCCTGGCTCTGTTTCCAGTGTGGCCTTGAACTCACAGAGATCCAGAAGGATCTCTGCCTCCCGAGTGATAAGGTTAAGGGTATGTGCCACCACTGTCTGGCATCTATGTCTAATCTAGTGGCTGGCTCTGTCCTCTGATCCCGAGATAAGTTTCATTTGTTAGAGCACAAATAAAATATCACCACACTACCCACAATGCTTCTGTACATGGTCTAAGTATATCTTTTAATTTTCAGATGATCCTTCATAGTAATAATTGATTGACAATCCACTGAATTATTCTTTGGTAGAAAATGCACAACACTGAAAATTATGACAGTGATGTTTGAAGAACTTGAAATCCTTTAGGGTTTTCTTAGGGAAGTTAAAAATATATGAATCCTGAAAAGGTTAAAGAAGGGGGAACTGGGAAGAATTAGTACCTAGTTGAAGGAATGCTTCCCATTTTATGTGAGAAAGGAATTGATTATTATTTCCCAACAACACACAGATATTGCTATTTTTGGATACTTATGATGAAATAGTCAGTGGCTATGAGCTTTTTTTTTAATCTTTAAAATGTCAGCTGGAGTCAGTAATTAAAATCAGAAAATGCCTTAGTATGGAAGTATTTTAGTGCCTGACACTGATGGTGATTAATTAATTTTTCTTTCATGTGGCTTCTATTTCTCCAGACCTGGGTATCAGAAACACATGAACAGATGTCCCAAGCTTTTTTAAACAAAGACTTGGTGCAAAATAGGAAAAAGGCCATGATAAACGCGGAAACAACATGTCCTGGGATTTTTGAAAGGTATTCATTGTCTCTTCTTTTGCGTGGAGAATCCACACATTTCAGGAATGATTTATATGCACAAGGAAGAGGCAAGTATGTTCCAGCTATGTGCCAAGGACTGGGCCATAGCTGTCTCTGCTTCCTGCTTATTCTCTACTCTATTTCCAAAAGAATTCTTCACCCCTAATCATTTGCCAATGAAGGTTTTACTTATTCAAGGTTCTACTAAAATTCACATTTTGTTAATATAATTTTCTGGCTCGGGGTCATTCTGAAGTTTGGAAGAAATAAAGTATGAAGCATGCCTAGAACTATCGCTTGCCAGTCAGAATTAGGAAAGTTGGCATTGATCAAGATTAGTGGTTCTGCTGTTCTTGCAGTCTGATTCAGGTATTTTTAAGTCTGATTCATAGGGGATTGCAGGTATTTCTTTGTATTTCTCCAGAAAGAGACAGAGTTCTTGAGGGTAGCAGCTATGTGTAGCCACACCTGCTATCCTACACCAGGCACAGTGCCCTCCAGAGAAGTGCATAGAATAGTCTTTGTTTTATATTGTAATTATGGGAAATGCTCAAAGTAATGATGAAAATATAGAATCTTTTGTTGGCTTATTTTAGTTTTTGAAGTATATAAATATTGCAAACTTCAAAAAATTTTCTGAAAGTCATTGGCTCCATATTAGTTCTGAATGGCTTTGAAATGGCAAATGTGGAAGTCTGACATAGTTCTTAAAAGACACTGTCTTGCTTGCAGGGATCCTGAATTGCCTCCCACAGGCTTTCGGCATGTTTTTGTGGGATCCCCACCAGATCAGAGAAAACCGTAAGTTGTCCCTAAACTGCTGCTGATTGTACAAAATGTTATTTCAACAGCTTTGTTTGCTGGGGTGAGGAGTGTTCCAAGGTCAACAAAATACTCTTTATATGAAGTTTTAGACTCTCCTATAATAGCAGACCTTTTGTCCATAAAGAGGCATAGCATCAATTGACAATAGTAACAATAATGACCACAACAAGCGCTTATTTGTGAATTCTCCTACTCTCTGACATTTCTCAAATGGTGGCAGGATGGCACATGCTTACATTGCCAGCACTTGGGATGCTGCGGGGAGGGTGTCGTGAGTTCTAGGCCAGCTTGGGTTACATACTGAGACCTTTTCCAAAACAGACAAAACAAACATGCACTGTAAAAAAAAAAAAGGAATACTTATGCAGCTGATGAAATCATCTGTGGCATGAGCGGATAATTGTGTCACCTGTGCATACACTTGTAGCTGAGGTAATAAAAGATGATCTCTGTTGCCGTTGTAGCTCTCACGCTATGAACATGTGTTCATTTCACAGATTGCTAAGTGTTAGGCTTTGCTAACTTTCATGCTCTTTATCAGTCTCATTAAAATCACTGCCTAAATGTAGAGCTGGAGAGGTGTCTTGTTTTTAAATGCAAGAGAGCTGTGGCATGACTTTTGGGAGGAAGAAAATCTAGGCACTAAGGAAGCTTCATTCATGCAAGAGTTACAGAATAATTGGTGGTTAAATTCAAGGTACCTGAACCACAAATATATTCTAAGACATCCTTAAGCAGAGACACTGAAAATAAGGTTGTGTGTTGATCAGCTGATCAAATGTAACCAGAGGCTTACAGGTACTTCATTCCCACTTGTAATCTTGGCAGTTGTGAGACAGAGGCCATCTGGGCTAGACATTAAGGCTCTTTCTCTCTCAAAATGAGAAGAAACCTGTGGTGACATTTAATTTGTGCTCTAGCAAATAACGCTTGCCTGGGAATCAGAGGACAAAGTCAGCCACTATATTATACAGCCAGACAGTGGTAGCACACACCTTTAATCCTAGCATTTGGGAGGCAGAGATTCATCCAGATCTCTGTGAGTTCAAAGCCACACTGGGAACAGAGTCAGATGTGGTGGCACATGGCTTTAATCCCAGAACTAGTTAACTATAGAGGTCTAGAGGTCTGTACAGACAGACAGGAAGTGATGTAGCAGGGCGGAAAGAGGAAATGATACAGCTAAGTGGAGAGAGGAAGTAAGATGGCAGGGCACAGAAAGGTGTATAAGGTGTGAGTATACAAGAAGTAGTTCTCTTGGGCTGAGGATTTTCTAGTGGTAAGAACTTGTGGCTGGCTTGTTCTATTCCTTTGATCTTTCAGCTTCCACCCCAATATCTGGCTCTGGGCTTTTTTTATTAATAAGACTATTTAGCAATTCCTGTTACAGAAACCAAAACCAAAACACACTAGAGCCCTGGAGGCTTGCAGGAATCTACCCTCACCTTTCCTCTTGTGACGGTTCAGTATTTGCTAGTTTGGTGTTTGTGGCCGTGTCCTAGAGCATGGCAGTAAACAAAAAGAATCGACTGTACAGCAAGCAAGACATGGATATTTTTATGGGTAAAGAAATGTACTTATTTGAGGTGAGCAAGAATTGTCATTGCAAAAACAATTCTGACCCACTCATCTTTCTGAAGATGACCAATGTTCCTAATGTATAAATACGTGGAAATAGTCTCATGAGCATGATGAGATTCTAAGTGTCTGGTTCTGTGTTATAGAACTCACTATGGTAACAGATGCGGGCTAGATGCCTTACTCTATAGACTTGCCAATGTCAGGAGCATTTCATGATTTATCTCTCCTTTTCTGCGCTCTAGTCTGCAAATCCCTTATTTGGAGATGGAGTTGCTTGTCTGGGTCCTCTGATTTTCTTAGCTTTTTTTTTTTTAAACTCTCTCTTACTATGTTTTGTTTTGTGACATCTTCTTTTCTTTCTTTTGAATTCATTTTTTGTTACCCAAGTTCACGCCTACTGGATCTTTTTCTTATAAATCTAGAATATTAATAACTATTTTTCTTTACTTTTTCTTCATGCATGTGTTCTGTTTTCTCCAAGATGCTTTTTTTTCTTTCCCTTGTTTCACTTGTGAGTTGTCTGTCTATCCTGGAGACATGTTTCTAGGCTGGTAATCAGTCTTTGGCATTTATAGACATGATCAATGGTAGGAGTCGAAGCCTGTGAGGCATTCTGACATAGAACTTCACTGGAGGGGACTATGCAGGTCATTGTTTCCAAGCAGCATCGTGGTCAGGTTCCTAGTGGAGGCCCCCAGTCTTTCAGCTGAAGAGTGAAAGGCCTCTGTCCTTGAAGGCAAGGGTAATCATGCTGGGACATCATTACTACGTCTACCGGCTACCGATAGAGTCACAGGATTAGGTGGTTGACCGAGGACTTCCTCCCTCACCCTTTCCAGTGGGTGAGTCTCCTGATGAGAAGGGATGAGGCTGTTGCTCTGCAGTCATTTGGGAGGGAGGCAGGGATTAGAATTTTAACACTAAGCAACTATTTCCTCCCAACACTTTTTGCCAATTTTAGATTAATTTTTACAAGCCAGGTTCCTCTTCTTTTGAGCTCTTAAAGGTTGTTTCTGTTCTCTCTGTTCTTGTGGGCTCTAATTTCTAAAATATTCTAAAAAATAAAGTTTTTAAAGTATTTTTGAGATTATAATATAACTACATCATTTCCCCTTCCCTTTCCTACCTCTAGTCCCTCCCATATGCCCCTCCTTGCTCGTTTTCAAACTCATGGCCTCTTCTTTCATTAATTGCTATAATATGTGTATGTGTGTACATATATGTGTGTATATACATATATTTATACATATGTATATATAATTGATATATGTAGATGCATATATTTATGTATTTAGGAATATGAATATTCCTGAAGTTTTAATAGAGTCTTTGAGGAAACAGGATTGATGTGCATGTTTAAGCCCAATCCTGAAGTCATGCAGTCTCTCCTGAAAGGCCATCTTTTCCTGAAGACCTTTTTATACTGTGCCCTCATTCCCATGACTAGTTACATCCCTCCTTTTGAATATCCATAGCACCGTGCACCTCTTTTGTCTAAACATCATTCATCTTTTCGTGTAATGATTGGATCCCCATCTTTCTTGCTGAGTTCCATACTCTGAAGGGCAAGGCTGCCATGGCTCCATCCCCATAGGTTCTGGGATGTAGAGAGGCTGATGTGCTGGAGCAGTAACATGGTTACAAATTGTTTATTTCTAATGTTCAACAGCAAATTATAAGGGAAGAGTAATGCCAAATTCCTGTCTTATTTGATTTGAGGATTCAAGGCCTGTAGATCAAAATGTTTTCAGTTTTAGTAAATGCTTTTGAAGACAAATCTTTTAGAAACCAACACTTACTAGTTTGAGTTGCAAGATTACTTGTTTGCGCAATTTGATTTGTGAGCACGAGCAAGGAAAAAAACGTATGTGCAATGGCAACGCTCTTCAACTAATTCCATATGTAATTCTTCCTCTTGGTGAATGTATATTAATTACAGAATGGCACATAGTAGAATCCTGTGGTAGTTTGAAATCTACTCTCTAGAATATTAAAATTTCTTTTGCTGTTTGCTAGCTGTACAGCTGTGGAAGTTAAATGTCAACTTTAAAAGGCAATGAATAAAAATGAGTTTGTTCAATGGACCAAAATAATGTGCTTCAGCTTATAAAAGTAAAGCTGTATTCATAATGTAAATTTAAACTTCGTGTTACCTCTTAAGGAAAAAAAAAATGAGCAAGTGGGTATAGCCTTACTATTTAGGACCTATTGTTACCTTAATTTCCAGATAACACCATTTGTGTTGTAATGGTGCTGGACTGTCTACTTCATTGTCTCATAACTCAACCCATGGCTGCTATATCACTTTGCACCAATATGAAGAAAACACTATTTATTCATAAATTGATAACGATACTTCAGTGAAACACTGGGTGTAAGAACAACTACAGTATTTCATGGCACTCTCTTGACACTACTGACTTTAACCAGGCAAAAAGGCTCCATTAATAATGTCTTCTTCACATGCCATGGACTAAGGGAAAGGGGAAAGTTGTACTAGAGAAATGCAGTAGCTAGTCTTTGTCAATTTGGCATCTGGAATCAACTAAAACAAACTGCTGGGCACTCCTGTGAGAGAGTTTCTTTATTAGATTATTGAAAGCAGGAAGACTCATACTAACATGTGAATAGTGCCTGCCAGTGACTGCCCTTCACTGATGTGAGAACCAATTCCTTGTAGATCAAATCAAACCAACCCAATGTAGATCAAAACCCAGTATCTCTCCAGGAATCCTACAGGTCTTTGGCTCCATATTGGGACCACTGGGACATTCAGCCTCATGTACTGAGCAACTACCCAATTCTCACCCTCTCCAGTGTGAGACAACCATTGTTGAACTACCCAGATCACATCCTGTAAAACAATCTAAGAACTCCCTTTTTAATATACATACGTGTTCTGTCAATTCTGTTCCCTTGGAGGACCCTGAGTAATACAAGAAAGCAGTTAGATGGAGATGAGAATTTATATCAAAGACATAAACCTGAAATGACATTTGTGGACTTGAAGGCAGAATTATCTAGTGTTTCCCTTGAGATCCAGAAACAGATGAGTTTCCCAAGGCATTAGCCATGGTTGGTGATAGGAGTGTTGAAAATCAAGGATGCTCAAAGATCTCTTAGAAATCAACAGGGCTCTTTTGCTTTCAGTGTTTGAGATATATCTTGAATATATATTATTTTTACTCCATGTTTACAGTCGAAGTTAAGACAGTTGTGGGAGGCATAGCTGCCTAAGGCACATAAGGAAGAGAATGGGAGCATGATCTACCAAATATGCTAATTTTGAAGGGTCCAGGAATATAGTAATATAAAATTGTAAACCTAAAGTAAAATAAAATAAAATAAAAGTTGACAGTCGTCAGCACTAAAGATAAACTTCTAACAATGGCTCTCTGCTTTACAGCCAGCTCCTCTGTCAACATCCAGGGGTTAACTTTTAACGATAACCACCTTGTCCCTTGTAACCAACAACTGCCTGGACCAAAGTTAACTTTTAATAGTTGTTTCTATGAGACTCCTAGCATGCATCCAATGCCTAATGCTTACTTTTGCTATAAAAAAGGGTTTGAAACCCACCCCCTTTGCCACAGCTCCAAAATTCCTGACTCTGATTGTGGTCCCAGTTAACTGGTAAGCTTTTGTGCCCCACGGTGATTTTTTTCTTCTTCTGGTTTAACAGACTTTGGTGGTCTGTCCCTCATTATTGAGCGACCCTGGACCCAACAATTTTAAGTTTTCCTTTGCCTTTCCACCTTATTCTCAAGCCTCTAAAGTAAGTTTAAATTAATTTAGAAGTATTATTTATGAGGCATAGGAAACTAACTTACTTGTAAGTGGGTCCTTAACTATCTGATTGTTTAATACAAACCCATTTTATGTGAGGATCTTAGTAATAAGAAGCCGTGTGTATGTGTGTGTGCGCGCGCACACACACACACACACACACACACACACACACACACACACACACACACACGTCTACATACACACAACTATGTGTGGTCTTGTGATAAGAGGCCATGAGAGAAATCAGAGCTGGCCGCCTGCCTGCCCAGGTCTTCCTTCCTTCCTTTCTTCCTTCCTTCCTTCCTTCCTTCCTTCTTTCCTTGATAGGAAAAATTCAGTTCTGGCACAGGATATTTGTGGAGTGTGAAGCGTGTCCACAGGGGCTGGTGCGAGTTTAAGAGAAACCCAGTACTGAGCACTCATTGCTGAGGAGACAAATACCCAAAAAAGACTTTGCACAAGGTCTTGCCATTGTTATCAAATTTCATTGCCTCCTGTGGTAGTGATCGGTGCATATTTGTTGAAATTTTATAATAAAGTGTCTTGTTTCCAGAATTCAGCTGAAAAAAAAAATTAACAGTGTATTGGTCACTGGGTAGCTTTTGACACTAAATGACTTCTCCCTGAGAGTACAGTTTGGGAAAAGAGAGAATGTGGGACCTTCTGGGACTGTCCAGAATGGACTAGGTGACCTTGCTCTTGGTTAATAGCCCTCCCTCCCTTCCATCTGGAACATAAAGGGTTGAACCAAATGATCTGTAACCTCCTTTTCCTGTGCTAATGAATGGCTATTAGGGGAAAGGTGTCTAAATAGGCAAATTAAATGAGACCTACAGGTAGCTGAGGCAGTTAATTGTCCATTGTTGGCAGAGAGCTCCTCTCTCCCCATGTGAAGTGGTCTCTTCTCAGAAGCGGTAGCAAGCTCAGGCCGTAGTTTAACTGCTCACGGTTTGTTCCTCTCCTGGGGCAGCTAGCATTTCTAAAACCTGCTTCACTCTGCAGAGGAAAAAGGGACTGTATATAAATCACAAGAGTGTTTTTGTACTCTTTGTCTTTTCCCCTCTGAAAGTATGAGGCAAGGCATGTATTTTCCTTTCTACTTATGGTGACGACTTGTCTCTTGGTGAAATACCATCTAGTTGCCGAACATATTTCAAGAAGGGAAACACTGTGAAAAATGTCCCTGTGAGAATGTAGAGTAAATAATAATAAGATGTGACACGGAGAGTGGGGGTGGGGAAAACCATGGAATGGCAGGGAAATCGATCTGAACTTCGTTCTCATCTCCATTTTCCATTGAACCATTCACTTACGTGTGTCTAGGCTTGTTCTTGGGGGCAATATCCTTGCCTCCAATCATTGTAATTCAGCCAGGCCATGTGACAGCCAGGCTGATTCTGTCCATTTCACCCTTCCCACAAGCCCAGGTGTTGGTCACATGATCCAGACTTGGATATTTGGAGAACATGTTATGATAGGAAATGGAGTTTGTGGGGAGTGGAGCAAGGCCTGTTTCAGTTTCAAATCAGCCACTTACTATCTCTGACCATTTGGTAGGGGGAATGGGCTCACTGGGGTTTCTGTTCCATGTGATAATCAGAACCACTATGCTGTCCAAGATGGCTCACTTCTACTCTTGTCGTTATTCTTATTGCATAAGAACTCAGCTGGAGATGCCAATACAATTTTTGTCACCTCCATGTGACTTCCCTATGCATCTTTAGTTTCACAGTATGTCAGCTGGAGTCCAAGAATCAGAAAACAGGAACTGCTAGTGTTTTTAAGGTCTGCACTAGGAAGTTTGGAATCTCGCTTCTGTAGCACTATTTCTCACAGCCATCACAAAGCCAGCCTGGCAGCAGAAAGGAGGCAAAAATCTTCCACTTCTTCCTGACACATGCAGAGAGGTGGGATGACTGTAGCCACTGGACAGGCTGGCAACCTCAAGAGGTAATCAAGGATGCCTAACTTTATTATTCTTGATTGCCTCATTGAACAAATCTGGAAGGCTAGGAAACCCAAGTTTGTTGATGGAACTTGAAAAGCTACTGTAACAGACTCAGATGTAGAAGATGCATGAACACTGGGGAACAAAGGGTAGTATGAATCAGCCATTGTTTAACTGTTACGTGAAACCTCGAGAGCCAAGAGACACTCCATCACATGCTTTGACCTAAGTTTTGTTATCAAATTATTTG
The DNA here is from genome assembly GCF_903995425.1 of Onychomys torridus. Classification (NCBI taxonomy): domain Eukaryota; kingdom Metazoa; phylum Chordata; class Mammalia; order Rodentia; family Cricetidae; genus Onychomys; species Onychomys torridus. Next base: position 142,006,691 of record NC_050443.1, on the reverse strand, counting down.
AATTACAGTGCAATGATAGCAAATGGAACAAGATATTACTAGGTGCTAAAACACCTTGCCAAGGCACACAACCCAAATTCCAGATCAAATCAGGACTTGTACCACTACCCCAAATATTGTTATAAGGACAAGCATCCCACTGATTTGGCAGCAACATATATCATCTGAGCAAGGATACACTACCTACAGGAATGATGTGAAGAGAAATAGTACTTAGTTGGCTCTGAAGTCATTTCAGCAAATTCAGCCAACTAGAAAGGCGCCATCACTCAGTACTCCAAGCATCACACTTCAGGCCCAGAAGGATGTTAACATGATCCCTGCCTCACAGGGGAAAATGTCAGGCTAGAGTCTATGCATGCTTGAATAATCAGTATCCCCACTTGTTTAAAAAGGAAAATTTTCACTTGAAGTTTAGAAGCTTGGTGCTCACAAAGCTTAATTTTATATGTTAATTTGACTGGGCCAATGGATACCCAGAGATTTGGTAAAACACTGTTTCTGTGTGTGCAGGTAAAGGTGTTTATGAATGAATTTAGCATTTGAATTAGACTAAGTAAGGATGCTCCCCACCCATGTGAGAACAAAAACAGAAGAAGGACCAGATCTGTTCTCCTTGTACTAGCATGTCATGGTCTCCCATCCTCAGACACCAGAGCTCCTTGTTCTCAGGACTTTGGATTCTGAACTTAGATTCCATCTCACCCCAAGTTCACATGCCTGATGATGGGTTATATCATCAGCTTCTTTGTATGCAACTTGCACCAATGGCTTTTCTGGTTCTGTGGCTTGCAGAGAGCAGGTTGTAGACTTCTTGGCCTCCACATCAGCCAATTCCTGAAATAAAATATCCTTATACACAAACAGTGTCCTTGGGCTCAGCGTTTGGCCTGTCTAAATGTAGCAATTATTATTTCCGTGTTTACAAAAGAAAATGATGTACAGAGAACTATATATTAAAATTCTAGTTGTTCTTTCATTCTAATTAATAATAAAACATCTCAGACCATAAGTTTTGGTGTTAATAAATTTTTATTGCATTTATTATTTTGTGTGTGTGGTGGGTGTGCTCACATGGCATGTTTGTGGACATCCAGGGGTGACTTTTGGGAATCAGTTCTCTCTTTCCATTAAGTGTATCCTGGAGATTGAACTCAAGTCGTCAGACTTGGTGGCAAGTGCCTTTACTTGCTGACTTGTCTCACCAACATCTAAGTGTCTTAGCTCAAATCCTAGCTTGTTATAAGTACCAACTGTGGGAGTTTGGACTTATTACTTTAGTCTCTGTGCATATGTTTTACCCTGTACAGAATGTAAATGATGAAATCAATTTAGAGAGCTCTTAGGAGTAATTAGTTAACACATACAAAGCCATTGGAATAGTGTTGATACATAATTAGCTATTTGGAAGAATTTGATCTTACTAGTTTTGCTCTCATAATTGCAAGGTGTTGGAGCCCAACTCGAACTTGAATAGTAAAAGGAAATTCTAGCATATACCATAGAATATCTTCAGAACTCTTGTTTTGACTGACAGTTAGCTCTTCCTCTGATACAGAATGTTGCAGAAGTGAGATTCCAAACTTTCCAGTGCAGACATTAAGAAAACTGACAGTTTCATCTTTCCGATTCTTAGACTCCAGCTGACATACTGTGAAACTAAAGATGTGTAGGGCAGTTACATGGAGGTGACAACACACTGTATTGACATCCCCAGCTGAGTTCTTATACAATAAGGAGAATACCCATGAGAGTGGAAGTGAGCCATCTTGGACAGCACAGTTGTTCTGTTATCACATGGAGCAGAAACCTCAGTGAGCCCATTCACCCCACCAAATGATCAGAGATATTAAAAAAGTATCCTGTTAAGTAAACTATATACACAAAAATGAACTGCACTATCTCATTTATATGTGGAATCTAAAAGGTTGAATTCACAGAAGCAGTTGTACAATGATGCTTACTAGGCAGTGGAACAATGTTGATCAATGGGTACAAAGTTTCCATCCTAAAGAATGAATAAATTCCAGAGAGTCATTGACCCGTTAGGGGTTTTAGTTAATACTTTAGGATTGTACATGTGAAATTTGCTAAGAGAGTAGATCATGAGTATTCACACTACAAAAATAAAAGGCAACAGTGGGAAGATATTTTTGTGAGTTTGACTGCATTAATTCACTGTGTCCAAGGATAGCAAAACATCACGTCATGCACCAGAAATATAAGTAATCTTTATTAAAAAAGCAACCACGACCAAGGCCAAGATGAGTGAAGATTTTCAAATTGTCACAATGGGGGAGTTCACACATGTCTATCATTCCTTATGTCCCATGCCAGAGTTCCAGGTAGAAATGACACCTGAGCTGCCAGATCAATGGGATAAAAAGATAATCTAAGCAGAGCATATAGGCCCCACTTTCCTTACCTATGTTGGGGTGAGCCTACAGTCATAATGTAAGCTATATAGTTGTCATTTACAAAATATTTATAATCACTTGAAGTCTTCAGCTTCTCTCAGTGGATAGTACATCTTTAAGGTAGAGATAGAGTTTAAATAAAATAAAGACTTTCTAGAATTACAGAAACCTTTGCTGCTTTCTATATTTGAGCCTACACTTTCATTTCCATAAAGTAATACTTAACCTGGATGCTTTATCCTTTTAAATGGCTTCCAAAATTTATTAGGCTTGAGGCAATTCTTACATTTGATGACTGTCTACACTTTGCAGCAGGAAAAAATTGACATTGGTAGTATAGATCCAAAAGACAGTCTCATTTGTCTGATATCTGAGGCAGGAAAAGAAGTTAGTCCTGGTACATTGGTAAACAATCAGCTAAAAGTAATAGAAAACGTAGCTAGTAGTTCGGAGTAATTAAGGGATACATTTGACCACGTGGTATGAACTCTAAGGGCAAGGAGTCCGAGGCTGGGACGGTGCCAAGCAATGTCTTAAGGGACCTGAGATGAGCTGCTTTTCATCTTTATAGCCTCGCGTGGTTCCTATGCTGCGAACACGAAGCTGTTCTAGAAGGGACAAAGTGAAGAGCTGCACGGAAGTCCTCTCTAGACTCTTCATCCCATGCCTAATGACAGACACTGGCAGGGTCACCTGGACTGCAATATTGTTTTAGGCTTCTAGGTAGACAAAATGAGAGGGCAGGCTGGAATAGTGTTGAATGGACCAACCTGCAGAGTGTTGCATGCTGGGAGTAAACACAGGATACAAGGGAGCAACGTAACTCAGACAGAACAGACTCCTGACCTGCTAGACCAATGCGAGAGAAGGACAGTCTTCTGCAGTAGATATAGGACATGTGGAGACAGGGCCCATTATGGGGTGGATCTGCATTCGAGACGTGGAGTGAGCAGGACCTGAAAGCTGCGTCAAGAATTTGTGTTTGATCATATCGGTGATGGGAAAGGTTTTCAAGCACAGGGAAGACATCAGATATTGATGTTTCAGAAAGCACAAACCTGGTGGACCATTGAGGCTGCTGTCAGGAGACTCTTGTATGTATCAAGGGAAGACAAAACAAGATCTCACTCTTTGACAATGACAGTGTGGCAGGAGAGAGGGGGGCAGTTTTTTGATGCATCGAGAAAGAACTGACATTTACCGGATCACTGGTTGATATGGGGGTGAGGTGGCTGCAGGTTGGTTCCTAGCCTTCTGGGTTAGCCATCCAGAGAGGGATGAGGCCATTAGCTGAGGCAGCATCAGAGGCCGGGAGACTGAGACAGGAGAACAGACAGATCCCGCCCCAGCTGCTAATATCAGTTCCCCTTCCCTTCCCACACCAGCCTTGTCTCTTTCATCCGTTCTCCACCTAACAGATAAATGCTCTCTTTTAGGAGTAATGAGATAACCATATCATTGCAGGATACTTTAGATGCTGCAGCAATTCTCACTAAATAGGGCTCAGTAGGATGTGGTAACTTTCTGAAAAACAGGAAGGGACCTAGAAAACAGTAGAGCTTGACTTTTCTTTTGTCTGGTTCAGTTGATGGTAGAGTGTTTCACCAATCAATACACCGTGTTTCATGCTTAATTATGTATACCATACCTTGTCCTTCAGAACTTCCACATGTTTTGTCTGCATTCTGTCCTTCCTAACAGTCATCCAAGGTCATCTGGGTGAGGTTGTTCTTAACTGTGTAGAAGAAGAAATTAAAGCACGGAAATAAGATGTCTGATTCCCCATTAATTAATCCACTTATCTATTCCATAAATATTTATGAAATAAATATGAATGGGAGGTGTTTGATGCAGAGTGTTTAAGTCACTGTTTGAATGTTCCAGAATGGCTTAAGCGCAAAGCAGAAAGGAAAAAACTTGGGTCATTTCACTGTGTTCCTGATAGGAGGGGAAGAATGCTCATAAAGATGTTAGGGCTTTTTAAGCCAGTACTGGCCTTGATCGGGAGTAACAGTAGATTCCAATTGTCCTGCAGTTCATCATTGATCTCCATCACGTAGTCATTAACTTTTTAGGAGGTAGTTTCTAAAATTTGCCTGTATTCTGAAGCTGTTGAACAGCTACAGAATTCCATCTGACTTAATCAGAAGGGAGATGAAGGAAGAAATGACCAGGGCAATCAAATCAGCTCAATGTATGAATGGCAGGGGAAGTCAGCGTCTTGTGTCTCAGACTAGTCTCCAACTTGTCATGCTGCCAAGGATGGCCTTGTCCCCCTCCCCCTCCCAAGTCTACCATTGCATGTAGATCGACATGCAATGTAAAAGAAAATGATGCTTATGAATGGGATTTAATTTTCCAGAGTGCAAAATCTTCCCCTTCTTACCCATAATATGGAGACCCATGGCTGCCAGTGGCTAGACTTGTCTTAATAGTAGGTATTTCTATTGTTCCCAGGGAAGAGGTTAATTTGAAATCAATTATTTATTTCTTTGAGTCACTCATATTTAGAAGACACCATATGATATGGTAAGTCCATTGTATAGTTGTTCTACATCCTGGAAAGGAGGTAAGAAAATAGCTTCCCTTGCCTTAGACAAAATAAAGAACAAGCAATTAAACTTTGAGGGTTTTGCAAGCTAGGAAAACTCTGTGGGTTGGGGTGCATCATCTTACCAGCCATTCCCATTTTCACCTCATGTTAATTCACATATTGATATTTTAACTAATGCCATGGATCTAATGATAAATATCAGCCTTGCTCATCTCAAAAAACATCTTTAGCTATTCTCTGCACCTGTTAAAGGTCAATGAGGGTATGTGTGGCAAATTGTGGGTGATACTGGATGAAAGCCAGCTGTCCAACTTCCAGACATCCTGACAGCATTAGCATTGCCCTCATGAATCTACCAGCATCTGGTCTTCAGTTTTATACTTCCAGAAAGGCCGTTTTTATCTGTGCGTCAGCATTTATCTGACTCATGGAGACTGGCTTGTGCTCATAAACTAACTTTCTCTCTCTCTCTCTCTCTCTCTCTCTCTCTCTCTCTCTCTCTCTCTCTCTCTCTCACACACACACACACACACACACACACACACACACACACAGAGAGAGAGAGAGAGAGAGAGAGAGAGAGAGAGAGAGGAGAGATTCTAATTAGTTAATTTATAACGAGAAATAAAAATTTCAAGCACACCAGACAACCTAATGAAAGCATTCTCCCTCTGTGGAAACCATATGGGAAGCCAGCTTTTCATCAGAATGTTTGGACTCAAAGCAAGGGGAATTGGTTATATGATTACAATGATTAATGGCCACAGGCTCTGGAACGGGACTCTTACAGTTGTAGGTGACAGAGACACAAGGTCATTTTAGGCAAAAAGTAAGTTAAAAGAATCCATGGCACAGTTGGAAAGTCTGTGGGGGAGCCTGCATTCAGGACTCCAATCCTCAGCATCATCTTCCTGTTAGCTTCTTCCATGAGGTGGAGACACTACATTCTATGGCTCCTGTCACAGAAGAGTGGCCTTTTACTAAGTTTCTATCGGTTTCTACTAAGAGAAATCCCAAAGGAAATCCTTGATACTGTGGGTGTGGATCTGACTTTGGACATATCAGCTGTAGATAGGGAAGGGACTTTAAGTTACTGTAGGCTGCCATTGAGTCTGATTAGGGTACCTACACCGAGGTCCTCCAGCTCGGCTCTAGACCTGACAGATCTGCCTATAAGCCCAGGTTCACAGGATTCTTGGACACTGATAAGTTCCAGGAGTATAGGAATACTCATTCTTTCATACCCTCAAAACATTATAAAGGTTTTAACGTAATACTCTAATGGATAAAATGGTACTACACTGTTTCATTTTGCATTTCACCAATTACTGGATTTATTTGTCTAACTGCAATGAGCCTTCCCGATTTTTTTTTTTTCAAATTGCCTGTGTATTATCTTGGTCAATTTTCCTTTGGTGTATATATATCCATTGATTTACAAGAGCTTAAAAATGTTTTATTTGGATATTAATTATGTCTTTGTAAAATTTATGCAAATATCTTTTGTAACTTTCCTTGTAACTTTATGTATGGTATTGTTCGGCCAGTACAAGTAAAGACATATGCTATGAAATGCCAAACTTACATGTTGCCACTCTTTGCTAGTCCAAGGGTAAACTACTTCATATGTGATCTTGTATCTGGCAACCTTGTTAGGACTTGCTTGGTACATTTTGTGGATTCTCTTGGACTTTTTAATCTTTTCAGCTTTGGGAAGTAAAATTTCTCATTCCCACTTAATTGCTGTAGGACACTCATTTTTTAATTTCATTTTCTAGACTGCAGTGCATCTTAGAAGCTGTGTATCACTTATATAACACCCATGCACTACTTGTCACGTAAAACTAGCCATTGTTGCAGCATCATGGTGTTCATCGCCTTGTCATTACGCCCTTTCTATCAGAGCTGCACAGCCATGCTTAAGCAGCTTGATTTCTGAGCTCTGGAGTCTGTCTTGCTGGCTTGTTTGTTTACTCCTGAAGCAACAGCACTGTCTTAATTTCTGTGACTTCACACTGCTCCTTTGTACCTTGGTGGAGTTTAATCCTTCGTTCCTCTTCCTCTTCTCCAAATTGTCATCATTACATTGGCGTTTTATAGAATTCTATGTCTATTAGGAATGTTTTGCCAAGTTCCATGAAATACCTTGTGTTTTGATTCATGACACTTCATCAGTTAGATGGAATAATGATCACCATCAATGATTCTTCTCATTCATAAGTAAGAAATTATTCTATAACCAACAATTTTTGTAAATTTCCCTTTGTATATGTGTTATATAGCTTTGGTTTTATATATTCTTCTAGGAAATTTAGAGAATGTGTTACAATTGTGAGAGCTTTCCACTTATGCGTTGCCACTCTTTGTTTGCTAGAAGAAGGGTAAATAACTTCGTATAATGATCTTGTATCTGACAACCTTGTTGGGACTTGCTTGGTACATTTTGTGGATTCTCTTGGATTTTTTAATCTTTTCAACCTTGGAGAATTAAAATTCTGTGTTCCCACTCAATTATTGTAGGCCACACATTTTTTGTTTCATTTTCTAGGTTCTGCAGTACATCTTTAAATAGAAAGGCTCAGTCAGTGGTTGGGAGCATTTCTGGAAGAAAGGATATTTATGAGCTTAATTTTGATTCTCACTTTTTCTTATAGTAATGTTACCTTTTTCTGCCTCTTTTATTTATGTTGGGTTTTCCTGGACTAGTGACAATCACAGGTAATCCCACCCAGGTAATCCTACTGAGGGAAATGAGAAGTGTGGGACGTTTGCTCATTATCTTAGTTCAAGAGTGCCATCTTCTGTTAGACCACCAAAGCAACATTCGACTGACACAGGGGGTGGTGTGAGAAGTAGGGGCTGCTGATGCTGTGATGCTGTCTCACAGTTCCAGCATCCTTAACTTCTGGTGTTTAGTTTCTCAGTTTTGTTGACTGTCTTGGTTGTCTCTCTCTGTTCCAGAAACAGTGACTTCCCAGAACTGTCATTCTGGTCCTTCCTGGTGGAAAACTGTGGTTCAAATCCTCTGATCTCAGTATCTCCCCTGTCAGGGTGGGATGATGTTTCTGGAAGTGATGTCTATGTTGTTCTGTCTAACCACAGGCACCTGTCACTGTCTGTCCTCCTGTAATCCCTGCCAACACTCTGGTCCAGTGTGGATTTTGGTCTAACTCTACGGACAGGATTGTTAAAACTTAATCACATACAAATTGAAACTTAGAGTCAAAATCAATACTATTACAAATGTAAAAGTTCCACCCAGCTTTTATTTACAATTCTAGAATCAGAAAATATCGCATCCTATAAAATAAGAGTGTTCTGATGAGCTGAGTGGACAAGGTTGTTTTGATAGATAGTGCTGAAGAAAGCAGAAACAAAGGAGCTGAATTGGCTGCTTTAGTTTTTTTCCTTGTAAAGGTAAAATGGGATGGATCCCCATCTCCTTGAAATATCATATGAGCAACTGAGTTGGGGCTGGCTGGCATGGAGTTTATCATGAATAGTTCCATTTTGATTTGGTCTGTTGGATCTGGTGCAGGAGTACCTATGATTTTTTTTTCAAGTTCTATTTTCCATGCTCCATTATGTTCTCCCTAGGGACAACTGTATAACTTAATTCTCTTTGTTGTTGACCTGTCTGTCTTTGTGGTTTTGGAGGGTAGGGGTAGATTTAGGATTAAGAAACCAATGGTGGAAGGATGTTTTACAGTCCTCCTCTGACTGTAGATTTATTGCTTATCTCTGGAATCCTGCCTTTTTCTGCTTTACATAGCTTATACATTTAGAGTCCTAGGCATATTATTGGTAAGTTGCTCTTTTAATCATGAGTAATGGCTCCTATAAACTAGTGATTTTTTAAATTTTGTCTTTTACATATGCTACTACCAGAAAAAATATCTCTTGGCTAATACTTATATGTATGTTTGCATGTTTTTACTTTCAAGATTACTTTGAAAATAGTTTTTTGTTAAGTGTTAAAGTATACAGATGGACCTTTAAGAAGTTGTGTGATAGTCAATTTGACGCCAAAAAGTCTTAAATCCCTCACTTTTTTAAATTGAGATTGCTAAGTTTTTCTTACTCCTTTAGTCCTTCTTTCCTTCCTTCCTTCCTTCCTTCCTTCCTTCCTTCCTCCTTCCTTCCTTCCTTCCTTCCTTTCTTCCTTCCTTCCTTCTTCCTTCTTCCTCCTTCCTTCCTTCCTTCCTTCCTTCCTTCCTTCCTTCCTTTCTTTCTTTCTTTCTTTCTTTCTTCCTTTCTTTCAAGTTGGTCTTTCAAATTTCTTTACTGATTTGAAAGTTAGGAAGTTGAACATCTGATTTATTGTAATTTTTAATTATCCTTTGACAAGTTCATGTGTATACACAATTTATCTGAATCACATCCACCCTCATCACTAGCCCTGGATCCCCTGCCATACACCTCCCATCCACCTTCATTTTGTCTTCTGCCTCTGTCCCCTCTCCCTCCTCACCCTTCTATTTTACAGCAGCCACACTGACCACTGAGCCCACTTAGTGCTGCCTGCATCCTCATTAGTAGGAGGCCACCCACCAGAGCGTGGCCACAGCCACGAAGAAGGAAGCTGGCCTCCCTCTCCCAGCAGCCCCAGAGCCAGCAGCTCTTCCCCCATTCATGCTGCAGTGTTGACTGACTTGTTCTTGGGCAGGGCTTTTGCTAGTAACCACAGCTGCTGTGATTCATAAATGTGGTGACTATGTCATGTCCAGAAGATAGCGTTGAACAGGACTCCCCCATCTTCAAGATCTTAAATTCTTTCTACCCTTCTTCTCTGATGTCCTCTGAGCCTTGGGGGAGGGGCTGATATGTAGCCAGTTTAGTCACTCATCCTCAGCACTTTTGACCAGTTGTGAGACTCTGCATTGTCTGCTACCCACTGCAAAAAGAAGCTTCTCTGACCAAGGTTGAAAGCTGCACTACTCTATGGGCATAAACATAAATATTTACAAGGCAGATTGACAATATGCTTACTTAGTAAAACAATAGTAAGTTCCCTCCTGGGGCCTTTGACCTTCACACCCATGGGTTTTTATTAGATTTACAGAATCAGCCATGAAGTCCCTCCTGTGGAGCAGACCTCATTCCAACTTGCAAGTTATTGGTTATTCCTATAACAGTTATGCCCTATTGCTCCAGTAGGGAGGTTGATATTTTAAGATACAGAATACACTATCAGTAAGTCCATTGATGGCTTTTCTCCCCAAGTGACCTATGTAGCATCTTCCAGGGCTATGAAAGAATATCCAGGTCAGTTCTTGTTTGCTTTCCTCTATGTTCTTCAACCAAAGGGTATTGTGTCTTCAGCGGTGTGATCTTACCATCTAGCTGTAGTGGACAGTCAAGAGCTGTAGCAGTAGTTTGAGTTGTTTGGGGGCCCCTGGGGCCTCCCTGACCAATAACTTCAGAGGAGGGGTATCCCACACAATGCAATTTTCATTTAATATCCCCTGTTTTTTGGACAAAGCATTGTTCCTCCTTGCAGGCTCCCTATGTTCAAACTTCTTTTTTAGTTGTATTTTTTTAATTAGTTTACAAAGCAGGAGATTTTCATAAGGCTTCTGTATATAGTCTTAGTTTTAGTTAATCCTCCCCTCCACCATCTTGCTATTCATTCTTTTGTCCCCATTAAGACCTAACTATTATCATGCATTTCACATCTGTAGAGTCAACCAACCATGAACCAAAAATAATTGAAAGAAAAACAACTCTTTGCTGAACATGCACAGACTTTAAAAAAAATTATTCCTGAAACCATGTAGTGTCCAAGCTATTTACTGAGCATTTACATTATGCTAAGTGGTATAAGCAATCTAGAGATGACTTACAATGTGTATGAGGATGTACATATGCTATATACACATTTACGGAAGGGACTTGAGCATCCATAGATTTTGGTATCTACTGGGGGTCTTCATCCAAACTGCAGGGAAGACTGTATTCTCATATCTCTCAGGCTCCTGGTGCTGCTGCTGCTCAGGAAGCAACACTGATAGCAGTAACTGGTGGTCACCACCAGGCTAAATCCACCACCTGTACCCATTTGCCCGCTTGAGTTGGAGTTTGTTATTTTGAGATTTTTATTGAATGCTCTTGCTTTCCAAAGAAACTAGGTATTTTCTTTGACCATCAATTCCTATAATATAGCAGGGAACACAAGAGGACCTTCATTTCTATAGAAGAACATCTTCTCCCTTACCCAAAGCTCTAAACAGAGAAACACTTGTAAGTTTCTCTGGGCTCCTAACTGGGGTTTCTCTAGTCTCTCTAATATGGAAGTACAGTAAATCCTGGATCACTTCTCTTTTTCATTACCAGTAGTTAAAACTCTCCCCTGTAGGCTTAGGGTGTCAGCTTTTGTGACGTCCATAGCATGTGTCTTTTCATCTCCAGCACCCCGGGGGCTTACTTTTGAGCTTGGCTAGGCTTATATATTTGGTGGAGGGCATATGATTCATCTAACATTTCTGGTTTTTGGGAAGTGGGGGAGGGGTTCTGGGGATAGTCTATGATTTCAGCCACCTAGGTGTCTTCCAGGTCTCTTTAGTTATCATCTGGCAGAGAATGTAGGATGTGGAGTCAAAAAGATCTTGAGGGTAGGAAGTGGGTGATGTAGGGAATCTGGGGACTACAGAGCACCTAAGATGTGGACATGGGACTCGGTAGCTATAGGTGTTAATAGTACAGGCACACAGAAGGTTGTAAGGATTTGGAAGTAATTAAAGGAATGCTTGCTAGGGTTAGGTGAAGATGGCCTGGGAAGACTGGACTTAAACTATCAGTGCCAATCTTTATTGAAATGTTTGTTTCATGTCAGTGGATTTTTTGGGGGGGTTGGGGGGAGTCATTCTTTTTCTGACATCTTGGCTTCTCCTTCTTAGATGTGCTTTAACAACATACTCTGAAGACTATACTCTGCAGTATAACTATCCACCACCTGTGAGTACAAAAATCCTATTCTAACTACTCCTGTAGGTAACTCATTGCATGTAGAGCCTAAGTGGAGAGAAGGGATTACTGAGACTTATAATGTCTTGTATTTACTAAGAAATACTTGCTGCTTATAAGAATCAATGATGTTTTATATCTATGATTTATTTTTGGAAATTAATGGATTTTTTAAGGGAGAAAATATCTAAGGTTCAAAGTATTTAAGGCATATTAATCATCCCCCCCCCCCCGATTATTTATTGTCTCCATCCTGAATTGAACTTGCAGGGAATGAAAATTACCTTTCTATTTACTTTTATCTTATGAGCACATAGAAGTATGGAACTTAATTTAGCTCTGGAAAATTGAGTGTTGATTTTTTTTGAAGTCCAGTTTATAGCTGGAATATATTATATTTTAACAATTAAACAACAGGACAAGAGGGCAAGGCCTCACTTTTGAAGTACTTGAGTAGCCAGTGGAAAATCTTAGGCTGATCTCACGTATGAAGAGTTGGGGTGAGAAAGGGGGTGTAGACATGGGGACGGGTTAGGGGAGAGAAAACATACCAGAGAAACTAAATAAAAGTGGCTTCCTGCTGGCTTTACCTTGGGCATCTTAACCAGTAAAATATCTATGAGATAAAATTAAAATATTTAACTACTGACAAAGAAGATTTAAAAATGCCACTATTGTCTCAAATAGTGTGATTAGCTACTATTAGAAGAACCAAGATATATTAAACTGTGAAGTAACAGGATGAACAAAATAAAAATTTTCCATCTGGGTGGTGGTGGCACATGCCTTTAATCTCAGCACGGCGGAGGCAGATGCAGGCAGAACTCTGTGAGTTCAAGGCCAGCCTGGTCTCCAAACCAAGTTCCAAGAATGCCAGAGCTGTTACACATGGAAACTCTGTCTCGAAAAACAAAACAAAACAATTTTTTCTTCATGCAACATTAGTCAGTAAATTGTAAAAGAAGAAAGCATACAAAATAGCAACACAACATAAAATAATTTCTTGGAGAGAATTTTTCCAAGCCCAATGCAAGAAATGTGGTGATTTAGTACCCCCCCCCCCAAAAAAAAAACCACCCAGACTTTTTTCCTTGTAGAGGCTCCTCCATCACCAAGTGACTGTTTCTGTCTCCAGAATCTGAGCTGTCAGGTAACTGAATTGGTCATCAGAACATGACAAAAAGGACCTTGTGCTAGCTACTTCATCTTTTGCAGGCTTGAGTAACTGGGCTACTGTTAAAGGGAGGGGTGGGGAAGGAACACTGAAGGGTATGGCTTGAGACAGGAAACAGTCTCGGGTATCCATCTTGGTTAAGGTGGGAGTCTGTTTGAGGCTTCTGTTGGCTGTAGCTACTGTGGACTCAAGGGAGGAAGGAGTTGTTGAGGTTTTTCACTTACTTGCTAACAACAAAAACAAAGATCTCAAGAGCTGATACAGGAATTGTGACTGAAAGAGACAGTACTGAAAAACTGATTACAAATGAAATGTGTAAGTTTAATATAACTAAAACCTCAATGGAGTTTTGCTTTTTATCAGAATTGAAGATTATAAGAATTATTTGAAAGAACAAATAGACTAAGCAAATAGAAAAATGTTTTGAAAAGGTTGCAAAACCAATTTAGCTTTTACAAGGTTAGAGAAAAAAGAATTTATGATACCATATTTATTGTATGTTACTCTCTCGCTATCCTTTTTTCTTACTGAAAATAACTCTTAATCCTTAACAACAGAAAATATGGTAGCTTATGGATGGATATATTTAACACATACAGAAACAATTATTGCAAGAGAATTGTCAAAGACCTTACAGAAATGAACAAAGAACATGTATAGGCAATGTATATGGTCAGAAATACAATTAACCAAATAAATATAGGTAAAAGATACAATTTAAAAGTAAGAAATATGAGTTAAATTAAGAATTTTGCTAATAAAATTGGCAATGTTTTTTAAAATGATGATGGGAAATAAGGATGGGAGGAGATGGATAGTTTTGTTTGGTGTTAGACAGGGATACATTGTTTCATCTTCCTGGGAAGGAGTTTGCCAGTTTATATTAGGTTACTATTTAACCCTATAAGTCTCATTTAAGGAAATTTCACCAAAGAAAAATAATTCAAAATAAAGATAAAGCCACATATACTAGTCAGTATATTATTTATAATAGTAAAACTTGGAGAATGCATGAATATATGTTATTAGGGATAATGTTAATATATTATGATCACAGATGGCATTGTACAGCTTTTACATTGTTCATGAACATTGCTTAATAAAACATTGAAGGTTAAAAAATTAACATTAATATGTATAGTTCATCAAAACTACATAAAATATAGATAAAATTAAAAACTTGGAAAAGCTCTCAAAATGTTGGCAAAATTGGCCATTGAATGTGAAATTTTGGTGATTTTTTAATCTTTATATATTTTTTAGAATTTTCCAATGCAACAGGACTTATAATTTATGATAAAAATTTATAGTCCACATACACATGCAAAAACTTGTTTTCAAAGGCTAATGAGATGGCTGAGTAGGCAAAGGCTTTAGCTGACAACCTGAGTTCCCGCATGGTGGAAGGGAGAAGGAGACTTACACCCAAAAGTTGTCCTCGGACCTCCATGCACACCGTGATACATGATTCTCCTCTCCACAAGAAATCAACACAAGGAAAAGCATAAGGAAATACATAATTCCAAAATGAATTTCAGGCCTGTTTATTTTTCACAAGACCTGGCTCTAACTTTCAACAAAATGAAGTTGTGAGTTCTAATTCGGTGCCTGGTGCTGTGATAAAATACTAACGTGAGCCCTGGCTATAGCCCATCATCATGAGGGAAGTTACAGCAGCAGGAACTTTGAAGGAGCCAGTTATATAGCATTGTCTCAGTTACTTTTCTCTTGCTGTGATAAGACACCATGCAGAGATAGAGTGTATTTGGTGTTTAGTGACAGAGGCTTAGAGTACATGGCTGGAAGTGTGGCAGCAGGCAGGCAGTTCAGCCCTGGAGAAGTAGCTGAGAGCTTATATCATCTTGATTCACAAGTGTGAGACAGAGACAAACAGACCGACACACACACACACACACACACACACACACACACACACACACACACAGAGAGAGAGAGAGAGAGAGAGAGAGAGAGAGAGAGAGAGAGGATAGAAAGAGACAGACAGATGGACAGACACACAGAGACGGCAAGCGTCTTTTGAAACCTTAAAAACTGCTCCCAGTGACATCTCCTCCAACAAGGCCACACCTCCTAATCCTTCCCAAACAGTTCCATTAACTAGGAACCAAGTATTCAAACCTATGAGCCTACAGGGGTCATTCCATTCACACCAGCACACACATTTACAGTTGAAGGCAGATGAGAAAAAATGCTGCCATGCTACCTGCTTGCTGCTTTTGCTCAGCTGGCTTCCCTCACTCTTCCACAGTTCAGGGTCCAGTCTATAAAATGGTGCTGCACACATTTAAGGTGGCTCTCCCATCTCAATTAACAATCAAGACAAACCCCACAATCATGCCCACATACCAACTTGATCTAGACGATTCTTCAGTAACACTCTATTCCCAGATATTTGAGTAACACAAATTGGTCTTTAAGGGTTTTTAAAACAAAGAAAAACAACCACAAAAAATAATACAAATTGGAGTGTGTAAGGAAGTGAAGGTGGATCTGGGAAGAGTTGGGAGAGTGAATATGATAAAAATATATTGTATAAAGTTCTCAATTTGGAAAAAAACTCCCCAAGGCGATTCTATTTTGTGTCAAGTTGATAGTGAAAACTACCCAGCACAGACACCTAATTAAAAACCCACAAAATACGAAGGACAAAATATACAGAATGTAGCTGTGTTCTTGGAGGACATAAGTGTTTGGCCACTCACTCTTTTCACATTGTCCACGTTCTTGCTAATATTTGTCACTTTGCTCGAAAGCTTTTGTGGCTGTGAGCATGCCGGGGCAGTTGTCTGGCTTTAACTGTAGACTTCTGTTCATTCGCTTCTCCCTTGATGCCAAAGTAATTGAGTTTGAGACCTGGCTCTAGCACTGCTTTTCATAACACATTAGTAAGTGTTACAGTATTATATTGTGACAAGACATTTTAAATTGTAACAGGCAATGGTTAAAACACAGTGGAATAGCACTCAACTCTTACAATGAAATTAACATGCACACACACAAGTGTATGATTCACAAAATGCTGACAAGGAAAGAAGAATATCTGTTACCCCATTAGAGACTTGACCATGTGATCTTTGCATGCGTTGCTTTCTCTATTCATTCAATCTATAACCTTCACATATGCAATTATTGAGCAATTTTGAAAGCGTTTACACTCACATTATTTCAAATGTTTGTGAATTGAGACTTTATTTTTATACTGGTCTCTTACATCAGCTCAACCCATGTTTGTAGGGCAGAATGTAGAAAATAAAGGGAATGCAGTTGGTGCAGAACAGAATCAACTTTCTTGAGGCATGTAAGGAGATTCTCTCTTCCATCTCCTATATTCTGTTGGCAAGGTTTGCTTCTGAGATTCCTGTTTGAGTTCCTAAATTTTCATTCCCAGATTTCCCTTGGTTTGTTTTTTTTTTCATTCTATTTCCACTTTCAGGTCATGTACTGTTTAACTCATTTCCTCCCACTGTTTCTTTATTCATTTTTTTCTTTAAGGACCTCTATCATGTTCATAAAGGCTATTTTGATTTCTTTGTCTTATGTTTAAGCTATGTTGCAGTACTCAGGACCTACTGTATAAAGTTTCTGGACTCTAGTTGAGACATATTATCCTGCTGTTATTGATTTTTGTTTTTACACCAGAGTCTAGGCATCTGGGTTTGGATGATTGTCATTCTAGGTGCTGATATGTGGTCTTGTCTTTGTTGGGCGAGTGTTGTGTTCCTTTGTTTCTGTTGCCCCTTCTGGTTCTTAGGAGAGTGTGGTGGCTGTGTGTTGCCTGGCAGGATCCTTCCAGGTGTAGCCACTAGGGGTCTGGACAAACATGTTTTTAGATATTGGGAGCTGACACTTAGAAATGAGAGTGGGCTGGAGGGTGTGATGGAGATTGGATTTGGAGGGAGGGAGGAAGAAGTAAACATCTGTTGTTAGCCCATGTGTTTCCCTCCAAGTTCTCTAACTCTTAAATTGAACAATTTGATATGATATGACTCGACAGAGACACATTGACTCTGACCCATTATAAATCTCATGAACAGGTGACCTTCTGGAGTAAAGACTTTGGCAGACATTTTATTCTGTCAGTTTGAAAACTGGATAATCTTTTAATTCCCCCATGCACCTGGTAAGTCACTAATATTCCAGGATTGTATTATAGGAAAGTCAGCTTCCGAAGTGCCATAGTTTTCCCACAGAAAGATGTCACCATTGTTCTGATTGCCATGTTCCTCCTAACAGTAGTTAGGTACCATACAACTTTGCCTCTAGCTCAGTTCTGTTTTAGAGAATCTGGGATTAGGAGAGATTTCACTTTCTTCTTTTCAATTGTTGGATTTCTGCAAAAAACACATGTGTTTTTTATAAAGGAGAAAAAAATTTTTTTTTGAGCTGAGGATCGAATCCAGGGCTTTGTGCTTGCTAGGCAAATGCTCTACCACTGAGCTAAATCCCCAACCTGGAGAAAAATATTTTAAAAATTGAGATCCTTAGGCTTCAAATTTACATGTGATACATTATGTCATATGGTTGTAAATACAAATCATTGTCAAAGAAAGATGTCCTTATTTAATCCAGACTAAAGAATAAGAAAAATGATCTGTGTGTTTTGTATGATTGGAATGGTAGGACTAATATCAGTAGCTAGTGTTACATAGGCTGCTATGAGTGTTACTGCCTGGACCTTAAGGTGTGATGTTACTTAAAAAGGTCAATTTATCTGTCAAAGTGAATATTCATATATATCTTCCTATTTTTCCTTATAACAAAACCTTCTTAAATTGGGTACATTTGTTAGTTGTGTAGCAATTTATATTTGTACTCACAGCCTCAGCTCCTTTATATCTCTTGTGAAATTTCCTTGTGGTTGAATGTCTAGAATTACACAAATGCTGTAACTGGAGTTTTCTCCAGTCCTGCTCAGGCCCACAGCCGCTCAGACCCAAGTAAACACACAGAGACTTACATTACTTATAAACTGTCTGGCTGTGGCAGGCTTCTTGCTATTTAGTTCTTACATCTTAAATTAACCCATTTCTATTAATCTATAAGTTTCCATGTTGCTTGTAACTTATCAGTACTTTACTTCTTGCTTCTCATGGCGGCAGCATCTGGCAGCATCTCCTGACTCAGCCTTCCACTTCCCAGCTTCTCCTCTCTGCTTATCTTGCCTATATTATACTTCCTGCCTGGCTACTTGCCAATCAGCATTTTATTTAGCAATCAATCAGAGAAACACATTCACAGCATACAGAAAGACATACCCAGTACCCAAGCATGTTGTTAAAAGGAAAATGCAAAATATCTGTATCATGCCAGAAGAAAGAGCCATCTTCTGATATGGGATAGAAGAAAACAAAATGTTAAGGAACTATTCTATTGCTACTAATCTCAATTCTTTGATTTTATTTTGATTCTTTAAACTTTTCTTAAAGTATGAATTTTATATAAAAATTTATAAGATATATATATATATATATATATATATATATATATATATATATATATATATATATAAAACTTTTGTTATAATATTAATGGTCATATATAGTACTAACTAATTCTAGGAAAAAAATTGCTTCAATTAGCTGCCTATACATGTTTTTGTATTTGAGTCTCTATCAGTTTTCTGCAGGGAATCATGACCAGGCCTAACATCAAATTTGAAGTCTCCAGAAAGATGATGGGGCCCCACAACAATGATTCCACATGGACAATAATAATACCACTAAGCTGACATCACTCACAGATCAGCTTTGGACTACAAACTGCTTAGAACAATTTTGAGATGGCTAGCGGAAATGATCCAGTTTCACAGACTACTTGAACAAGGACTTGATTTGATAAGTCCTCAACTTTGGCATTATGCAGAGACTGGTCAACAAATGATATAGCTACCTTTCCTAGAACTTGACAACCCAAAATTTTTCTTTTCAGAATAAATATGCCTTCACCTACAACCAGCAGGAAGCAATTTTAAGAACACAACACCCACATTCCCAATGAGGTGGTGTGGGGCAGGCAGTTTTTGGTCTATCAGTGGGTTTCTGGTCTGGGATAATTTTCATTCTTTAGGAGGGTTGGGTACAAGTTGTTGTTGTTAATGGCTAGGAAAAAGGCTAAGCAAAGGAATAGAGGATAGATTATTGAATCTACTTTTAAAAGACAATTACTAGTTATAAATACTTTACATTGGACTGGATTTTTATATATTGTGTACAAATTATATATATTGAGATTGATATTATCAGAAAATGCTGTATGTATATTTCTTTTCTTTTTTATTTTTTTGAAGCTGAGAATCGAACCTAGGGCCTTGCACTTGCTAGGCAAGCGCTCTACCACTGAGCTAAATCCCCAACAGTATATATATTTCTAATCTTGTTCAGTATATTGTACTTAGACAGTTCATTTAACAATGTAATGTAATTTGCTAATCCTTGAATGTTATTATTATCAACTATTAGGATGTAAAGAAATGAAAGTTAGTAATTAGACATTACAATCAAACTTGTAGTCATATTAGGTATGTTTACAAGGTCGAGCAGAGATACTTTAGATAGACAGGTCATCTACAAACCCTTTAGAGATCTACAGAATATAGCATTTAAAATGTTTTAATAACTTAGAAATTTTTACTTTTTTTTATGACTATGAGACATGTCTGTTCCTGGCAGTACCAATCTACTTCAAAGAAGATATGGGCATTGAAGAAACTGCATATGGAGTTAGCTTTCATTGTGGCAAACGTTAGCCACTGGACAACAAAGTGT
The DNA here is from genome assembly GCF_903995425.1 of Onychomys torridus. Taxonomy (NCBI): domain Eukaryota; kingdom Metazoa; phylum Chordata; class Mammalia; order Rodentia; family Cricetidae; genus Onychomys; species Onychomys torridus. The sequence goes on along the minus strand of NC_050443.1, from coordinate 141,986,798 downwards.
CCTCGAATCAACTGCTGACAATCAGGACAAATAGGACACGAAACAAAATACTACTCTCACTGAATATGAGGTTGAACTGTAGGCCTTGTGTACATCCTACTTCACAAATGAATCTGTCAGATACACTAAGCCTATAGGCTGAAGAAGATTCCCCAACACTGCAGAGGAACCTGGGGTGACTGTCCAGGCAGCTGGCTATTTCTATCAACTCACATTTTTTTGGAAGCTGCTTGCTTGCACTTCCTGTTTTACTAGCTAATATTATTTCTTTCTTGGGTCTCTGAGGGAGTTGAAGATTAGATAGTTGTGGTTATAGTTAGTTGAAAATTAGATAGTTACAGTGAGTTGAAGATTAGATAGTTATAGTTAAAGATTAGGTAGTTATAGTTATAGTTTTCCTTGTTAAGAATTTCAGAAAAGAAACTCACTAAAGAAGTGTAAGTGTATAAATTGAAAGACATTATAAGATAGTTCTCTGTTAGTAATATAAGATAGGATAGAAAGTGAATACAGTACATTTTGGACTTAGCAAAATAGGATAGATAATGGGATATTTTCTCTGAGTCTGTCAAATGCAAATGGACTAGACATTGTTGAGGTATTTATTGCTTGTATATATTGTATATAGTTATTGTACTTATTGTATATAGTTTTTCTTATATTAGTTATAACTTTTTTCTTTTTATTAGAATAAAAGGAAAAATGTGGTGATGTTTTAATTGTGCTGAAATGTGATTTTATTTGTATGTTAATAAATAAAGTTTGCCTGGAGATCAGAGGTCACATAGCGAGGTCACAGAGCCATAAACAGAAGTCAGGCGGTGGTAGCACATGCCCTTAATCCAATCACATGGCAGGCAGAGTCTCTGTGTGGTCAAGAACACAGCCAAGCCTGGTGACACATGCCTTTAATCCTAGTACCAACCATAGAGACCTGGAGGTCTGTATAGACGGGCAGTGACAAGGAAGTCATGTGGCTGGGCTTAGAACCAATGAGAAGGCAGAACAGGAAGGCAATAAAAACACAAGTCAGATGGGAAGAAGCTCTCTCTGTGGAAGTGACTGTGGCGAGATGGTAAGATACAGTAGTTGTGGTTCTTTGCTAGTTCTCTGATCTCTTTGGCTATTTACCTCTGTATTTGGCTCTGTGTTTCTTATTTAATAAGACTGTTTAAAACTTCATCTACAAAATGCTTTTGCCTTTATAAAATGTGTTCACTAAAAAGAAATAGGAAATTCTTCTTAAATGTATAACAAAATGCATCCCACTAGTTACACATTTATTACTGCTGTGCCAGCTGATTACTATTATTTTTCTAATACAACCATCGAGAGGAAATAACATCCAGTGGGAATCAACTCACTGCAGATTAGTGAAGAACTGAGTAAGGTTTGTCACCCAGTGTCACCCAGCGTAGGTAAGGCAGATTCTTGCCCATGTCCTCCCATGCTGCTCTGCATGTGTGCTTTCCCAGGGGGAAGGGACGTTCTTCATTCAGGTACATAGGAGTCATGGAGTTTTTATACATTTAAAATAAAAAAAGAATACCTTACAGGCAAGCTATAAAATAGGTACTTTGGTTTTGTCCAATGTGACATTCACATCAGAATGCTTGCTGCTTTGAATGCCTTTTAAGAGTAAATGAAGTATCCCAAATGCGTGTCCTTATGGGCACACAAGCAAAGGCGAGCCGTTGCTATATTAATGCCAGGTGGGCAATGGCTGTCATTACAGTACACACAGGGTAGTTCACAGTGGCCGACTTGGCCAGGAAACAACCCATTATACATGTTTATGGACGAGCTGGGTGGATGGACAGAGACTGTTTTCAAATTACAGTACACAATTAGGCAGCTAACAATGTTTCCGAAGACTGATCTCCAACTGAAAATGACCTTGAAAAATAAAACGATCAAATAAGAAAGGAACCAAGGAAACAGAATGAAATCAGTGAGAATAGACCCTTAGAACGGCCTGTTGGAAGGTTTGGAAAACTTGGCTGAGGATTAGGTATACATGTTGACTAAGAAACAGAGGTGTCATTTTTATCAGGGTAAAATGATGCAGGAGATAATGGTATACAGGGGTACCCACATAACTTCTGGGAGAGTCAGGAGTGGTTTATTCTCAGAATATAGGTGACTGAACCATGCTTCTTTATTCTAAAATACAAGAATATGGCACCCAGGAAGCACAGGGTGTCAGGGTGGGATGAGCTATGAATAGTGTGTATCAGTCTACATGATAAAACCTGTCACTCATCTTTCGAGTAAGTGAGGGTCAGTTGGGAAACTCCTCACTAAGAAGCCTATTGTAACATCCTAGGCTGCCTGCCATGGTCTATAAAAGAGAAAGAAGGACGCAGAACAAAAGGATGGGAAGAAGAAACCTCCTCAGCCAGTTTTCCCCAGGCTAGCCTTCTTCTGTGTGCCCTGGCAGCAGCTTCAGTGGTTTCCAGCATGTAACCAGGCTCTTAACCCTCGGCGTTCCTTTCTTCTCTGCCTTTTATCGGCATGCTTTATTGAATTCCCTTAATCCTTTTTCTGAGCTGCATATGCTAAGGTGACTAGAAATTGATTCACTCCACTGTGTTTAGTTAGGTCTGGCTCTGTCGCTTCTTTCCAAGTTAGTGTTATTGGTGTCCACTGAATTCTTTAAACTACAATACTCTCCTTGCTGCTTCTTACCTATCTTCCATGACTTCTCTTTTGACCCAGACATGGGCACCACTGACATTTGGGTTCCAGAACACCGCTCATCCAATTTTACCCAATCTCAGAGAATTCATCTGTCCCATTAGCTCTGCATCCATCATTCTGGGTGTACAGTTTTTGATTATATAATGGAAACCTTACAAGAACATTTCAAGAAATCCATAGAGAGAGCCACATAACTTCTGTTAGAGTCAGCCATTACTTATCCTCTGTAGAGGGGCAACTAAACCATGATCCTTCATCCTACATAAATCAACATGTAAACCAGAACAAGGACACATAGCTATGGTAGAGTTTTCAACTTCAGGAAAATTCATGGAGTGCAATTATGTAATCCACAGTCCATAACAGATACCATCCATGGTCCCTGTGATGTTCTCTACAGCTATTTTCTCCCTGCCGATGATCACTGTTGCGTGTAGGGCACTGACTTCTCTCCAGGCCATCTGTCCCATCACACCGTCTTCCAAGTAAACATTTTGTACCAAAGCCATCTCAAATTAGAAATGTCTAAAATGTGACTCATAATTTCCCCATAAAAGCCCTCCCCCTTCCCTGCATCTTATTCTTTTTAGTGGTGTTACAACTCTCCCCACTATGCAGATTTGATGCTATGAATCATCTTTGATTCTTTGTATGCAGTTAGCCATGAAAATGCTCTAAGCTCTTTCTGTGAAATGTCCCTTCTCTATATTCTTCAGAAAACTCTGTGCAATAATGCTTACTATGTACACATGAAGCACTAGTTTCCAGCTATCCTTATCTATAAAGGGCCCAGAAAGATCTTTCAAATCCTAATCCTGCCTCAGAGAAACAGGCAGAAATCATGGTCGGGGTAGCACTGAATACTGGGCCTGCCAACAATCTGTAGTAATTTGAATGTCTGTTTCTACATATGATTCTAAACACTCTTCCCACACCCACTAAGGAAACATTAGACAAGGATTTTAGATATTCTTTTGGGATACTGAGCATATGATAACTGTCTGCAGCTTGTGTTAGAAGAGGAAGTGAGTCTAACTGGTAGCTAGCCTTCTTCCCAACTCTATCACAGTGGAAAACAATTCCTCTCTCCAGGTAAAAATCTCCTTTTGATACCACAACTTAGTTCTCATAAGGAGATTGAATACTCCCCATTTCTGCCCTCCTCTCTTTGCCTTCTCCCCCTTCTCTATCCACTTAAATTTTTGTAGACAGGATCTCACATGGCAGCCCAGGTTGACCTCAAGTCAAGGCAGTCCTTGGGCCTTAGCCTACTAAATATCTTTATTCCAGGAGTGAGCCACTGTGCGCAGATCAATCTCTCTCAAAAATACTCACTTTCTCAAAGATCATCTCCCATGCCCTGTGCAGTGAAAAAACTAACAAATAAGAGCCTAGACTACTATCCTTTCAAAGTCCTGTTCTAAGGCTGTCCTGGCTCGCATCTGGAGACTGGCTTTCAGGATCAGAACTCCTTATCAGAATGGCTCCCTATGCCAAATCTAATCATGCAACACACCTGGTTTATGCCAAAAACCTGTTTTTCTACTGGAAGTATAAAATTTTGGTGCATGGAGACTGGGTTGGATGTGACCAGCGCCCAGTAAAAACCCTGGGCATGCATTTCTAATGAGTTTCCTCTGTAGAGAGGCTTTAACCCTGGTCTGGGATAGCAGTCCAGGGATCTGCACCTGGTATCCTCTGGGCTTTGGCCCAGGCACCTGTTTTTGATGTTCATTTTGCTGTATATCCCTTTGAGATAATAAATAACAGCTGTGTGCAGAATTTAGATACACAACCGTGTATCTTCCTAGAAAATCAGACTCAAGGGGGATTGGAGGTTCCTGACCCAACTTAATCTTCTCCCTAAAAAGAGGAGAGAAAGAAGTGTACTAAAAATGACTATAATCCATGCTCCACCCCACATGGATAGATGCCTTTTGCTGAAAGCCAAGTCTGCTCCCTAATGTGGAATCTGCATGAGCTGTGTCTCTGCTGGAAATGGCGCTGTTGGACTTCTGAGGCTAGATAATGAAAAGTGATGCATATTCCTCAGGATTCACTTTATGTCAAGTTCATTCTCAGAATTTGGTCACCACTGAGGAAGCCTGAGCAAATACACAGGAAGGGCCTGTGCAGTCATTCCAGCCAGGAGCCTGCAGCAGATCCCAGTGGGAACCTACCATCACTACCAACCATAATGAGAGAATGTTCCCAGGCCTTGACCCTCAAGGCACCCTCAGTCTGATTCCCTAGACATGGTGTGAAGAGGTGCTATCTTTGCTGTACCGTATCCAAATTCCTGACCCAAAGAATCTGGAGGTGTCATAGAATGGCCACTGATTTACACTACCAGAGGTGGATGGCTTGTGATGCAGAAACAGAGTTGGTGGCTTTCCCTAAGTGGACATCTAGCTGTAGTGAGAGGTACATGCTTAGCATCATGATGCCAGGGAGAGTGGAGTCTCTATCTGCATCTATCTCTGGCAGGATACTCTGGTCCACCTAGTGATCTTTCCTTGTTGTCTTTAGTGGCTAACATAGATAATCACTGAAATTCTCAGCCCCTTCCCTTTCTAATCTTGGTTGGAAATGGCTGGCCCCCTTCTACTTTCATTGGTACTATAGATGCCACAGAAGCCTCTGTGACTCACATTCTGTCTCTACTCTAATGCTTATCTTTGCTGTCTTTATTAATACCCTGTTTTCAGAACTGCAGCTCCTTCCAGATTGGCCTCACCACAATACCCAAAGTGGCTCAGGATAGATGAATCTTAGAGGTCCCTTCTGTCTGACCATCAAAAGCAAGAGAAAGGCAGTATGAAAGGTCACCAATTTTAAGAGTTCCCAAATGGCCTGGGTCCAGGAGACCTCTATGTTTTTCTGTTTTTATTATAATTTCCCTACTATACTTCTTTCTGTCCAGAACCAAGGGACCCTTCATGGTTAAAGAGCAGGGATGGGGAAAACATTGACCTTTTCTGATGTCCTGATTTCCTTCTCTTTCCGTTTTTCTTCCTAAGGTTCCTTAGATGCTATCCTCTCTCCCTGACTCTTCTGTAAGCCATCAGAGTAAAGGGCCTTTCTGTATACATTGAAGGGAACCCCATCATCTGCTGTTTGGTGACTGCTGTTCGGACCCCTCAAGCCTGGTCATTTACAACGAGGCTAATACCTTGCTGGGGAAAAAAATAGCTTGTTTTGCATGCTGCAAGCCAACATTACTTTGTTCTTTGCCTGGTGTCGTTCTGAAACACATTCTATACTCCCCTTCAGCAAATGGGTGGATACAGACACTGAGGGGAAACACATTAATGATTTTTTAAATCATCTCCCCCTGTGTATTGATCTGCCTGGTACTCCAGATTGCTTGCTTGTTCAGGACTCCCACTACCCCAGCTTTGCCTTTGGGTCTGAGCTGCAGTCACTGTGGGGAACTTGCCTTTTCCATGTTCCATCTCAAGGTGTTTGAATTATACTTTGAAAAGGTGTCTTGCCTTACTTCCCAGTGAGGAATTGAATCTCCCCAGCTCCTGATGAATTGTTTTTGTTTCTGAAGGCCTATGTTGTTCACCTGGTCTGTGTTGGGATCTCTCTGCTTCCCAGTCATCTCCCTTGCTACAACCTCACCCACCGTTTGCCCTCACTACCACTTTCTAAAGTGTGCTCTGCTGCCATGGTTCTGACTCATTTCCTTGGTCCAAGAGCCTCAGTGTTCTGAGAAATTATGTCAAGATGCTTTTAGCAAGATGCACAAAATCCAGCTTAAACCGAGTCAGGCAGTAAAGGCAATTCATTGGCTCACATTTTTGAAACATTAAACTTTGGGAAAGGATCAATACAATAATGTGTCCTGTTTCTTAAAGACTCTCCAATCTCCTCTTTACAGTGTTGGCCTCGGGGGCTGGAGAGACACTGAGTTTCAACCCTGGCACTGAAAATAAGTAAAAAAAAAAAAAAAAAAAAAAAAAAAACCTTAATCTCATGATCTTCCTGCAGGGAAGCTTCTATTTTTGCAATCTTGTCTAGAAGCTTCCTCATTTAGGTTGGCAAGGTCTCTAATGATTTGTTCTAATCTTTGAAGACCTGCTGACTTGAGGATGGGGTGAAAATATACCAATTTGCTTAGGTAAATTAGATTCTGCCCCTTTTCCTGGACTGAGGTCATCCTGCTTCACACTGGCAACTTCAAACTGGGAAAGGGAACTCGGGGAGAGCTGGGGTGAGCTCTCAACATTCTGTGGGAAAGATTAAGCTCAAATCTTTATTACCGACCTTGCTCTGGTCCCTTGAAATGGGCAACAGCAGGGGTATTTATGCCATGGAAACTGGCTGCTGTTACACAGTGGCTCATTTGTTTAACCAGCAGACATGCTGCAATACATGTTAACAGGCAACAGTCTTTTTAACTAGTTTCTCTAACTTTGGAATCACTCCCATCAATGCACATGTTGATTTTAAACAACGCTTTTACTGAGATATAATGTACATACCACAGAATTCATCCCTTTTTAGGTGTTTGGCTTGTTTCACTTTGAGGAATGTTTTCACTCATGCCACAGTAACTATTTGAATTTCTCTTGGTACTAAGAAATATCTGTTTGTCCATCCATCAGAAGATGCTGCATGAGTTACTGAGAGCCAATTCCAACTGCAGTTCTTAAATCCAGTCTTGTTTTCGCCAAGTGCAGCAGTCTGGAGAGCAGGTCCTACATCTCACCTGGACAAAGCCATAGAGCTGGCCCTGGTGTGAATGCCATTGAGCTGGACTGAGGGTGTGAGAGCAGACCTGGCCCCGCTCCTTGCTGTCTGCTACATTGGGTGAGAGAGCTGAGGCAGTATTGGAAAGCCCTACCTGGTGGTGACTATGAGGGAAAGCTGGCAGGCTGACAAACCCAGCTACCACCCAGAACCAGAACCAGGACTACAAGGTAGCCCACCCCAACACCCACCTCATCTATGAACTGCTGGAGCATGGGAAGGGACCTGCAGATCCAAAGCTTCAGGATCTCCATGACACAAGGCAACAATATGATATCCAAGAGGAGTCCCAGGGAGGGTCCAGTATCTTTAGTGTGGCAGAAGCAAGTAAAGACGTATGGACAAAAGGGTAAACTGTGTGACTCACTGGGCCACACTACAGCTTCCATGCTGAGATTTTGTTTTGTTTTATTTATTTTTTGTTTTTACTTTTAAATTTTGTTTTGGGGGGAGGTTGCAAGGGCAGAGGGTGAAGCAAAGGGACAGAGAGATGTGAGGGATTGTGATGCATAATATGAAGCCCACAAAGAATCAATAAAAAGTAAAAAAAAAAAAAAAGTCTTTTCTTCCTCTAGTCTTTTAACACTTATGCTGCAGGAATCATTTCCCTAAGACATGACACTTTGACTTGTCATTCACCTCATAAAAATACATTGCCCTCTCTTCCTGTAAGTTGCTAAAGGAACACATTTGAAACTCTTCAGTTTGACTCCAGTAAGGAAAGGAATGAATGGGTAGTTTGGACCAATAATACAAAATCTCATTAAAAGTACTTGTATCTGATTGATGGACCATGTATTCCTCCATCCCTCCATCTAGCCTTCCATCCATCCATCCATCCATCCATCCATCCATCCATCCATCCACCCATCCAACCAAACAACCAAAAACAGAAAAATCCTTCCACCCTGAAAATAGCACCCAATGTCAAAAGCCAAAGTCCAAACCATGTGGAGCAGCATCATGAATTTATTGTATGGATGTATGATATCATTGTTTATGCTTCTGAAATGACTCTGGATTTCAAGTCAGACAGATCTGGTTTATAACCACTTAGCACTGGCTTCCTTTACCCTCTCTCCTGGGTCTTTAGGAAAGTCTTTATGTGCAAAACGGGAGTAAGAATCAAACCCCAGTATCTCATTACTGGATCAGAAGACATCAACTCTAAAGTATTGTGCTCAGCCCATAATGGGCACTCCACAGATCAGTGGACACTGTGATTGAACACATGGTTAAAATGTCAATAAAAAAAGAAAATCTGAGAGTGTCTTTGGTGTTCTTTAAGGGTTTCAGAGCTTGCGTGATTTCATTTCCATCTGGTGCTTTAAAATTAGAACTGGTTTAAAGCAGAAGTCGGGTGATCAGTTTTTTATCAGGCTTTATGTTGTGGATCTGCCATCACTCCTGGTATAGTTCCAAAGAACCAGTTCTTTCTTGGGAAATGGTCAACAATAGCATCATACTTTATTACTATGAAACTTTTAAATGAAGTGACCTAAAGATAAGCATCTTAAACTCTATTGGGCTGTTTTGAGTCAAATTTCTCATAGGAATGAACCTTGGAGATTGGCCCTTACCATTGTGGGAAGCATGATTTAGTAATTATTAAATATTTAGCACAAGATATTGTTCTTCAAAATAAGCCTGACTTGTCAATCAACAATATTGAAAGTAGTTAATCCTAATGACTTTGGTTTTATTTAGATTATCATAATGTTTAAACTGGCCTCTATACTTGTCCTTAGTTTAGAAAATTTATACATGCATAATAATGTACATGTTTAAAGACTCATCAAACTACTGTGAGGTAGATCTTCTTTCAGGGTTGGAACTACTTGTAAATGCCCAGCCAGTGTTTGGTTGTTCTTCACTGAGACATTTGGTAAAACCAAATTAATCCATTGTTATTGTTGAAAATTCACCTTTACTCATAAGAACCAACCTTTGGAGCTTGCTCCTTTGAACATATACTTCATTTACTGAACATTATTTCTTTTCTCTCATTGTAGGCTTGCCCACGTCAAGATGAGTACTCCACAGTCTACAGGAAGTGCCGTTCACAGTTCACAGACCTAAATGGCTCCAAGAGATTTGGCATCAACACATGGCATGATGAGAGTGGGATTTATGCTAATTCAGAGGCCAAGCAAAAACTCTATTCATTGGCAAGCAATCCAATTATCCCACATTAAAAGCAATATGTATGCAATTAGACTCTCAGGTTAATGAAAAATAACAAATGTACTAGTAATAATTTCCTTTAATAAATACAAAGTCCTGATCCAATGAAATGTTTATATTCATATTCTCATGGGCTCCTCTATATTTCTCCAAATTTAGCATATACACCACTAAGGTGAGGCACACAATTGTAGAATGTATTTATGGCTGCTCTCTTTGTTGTATGTAATATGCATTTCTTTCATTGTTACAAAAATGTGTAAAACTAGCACTATCCAACTTGTAATTGTTTAGCATGTAGCTAATATTTATTTATTTGTTTGTCTGTTTGTTTTTTGAAGCTGAGGATCGAACCCAGGGCCTTGTGCTTGCTAGGCAAGTGCTCTACCACTGAGCTAAATCCCCAACCCCGTTTGTTTGTTTTTATACCCTACTGCAGTTTCCCCTCCCTTCCTCTCTTCCCAGTCCTTCTCCCCTCCTCTCCTCCATCTCCTCCTCCTCCTGTTTCTTTCAAAAAAGGGTTGGCCTCCCATGAATATCAGCCAGCTATGGTATATACGTCGCAGTGAGACTAGACACCGCCTCTTCTATTGAGGCTGAACGAGGCAATCTGGTAGAAGGAAAGAATCTCAAAAGTGGGCAACAGAGTCACAGATAACCTCTGCTCCCACTGTCAGGAGTCCCACAAGAAGACCAAGTCACACATTTTAACATATATGCAGGAGGCCTACATCAGTTCCGTGCAGGCTCCCTGGTTGTTAGTTCAGTCTCTGTGAGCCCCTGTGAGCCCAGGTTAGCTGATTCTGTGGGTTTGAGGGTGATCTGGCTGGGGCATTTATCACTGCATTGATCAACAGGATTGATTCTACTGATCTGGTTGGATAGGCCTGTGTCTGTCCCCTTAATCCCTCACCACCCCATGTGTGTCCCTCCCGAAGCTGCACGCTTTGTCAAAGAGGATGAAGAGGATGGCCTTCCCAGAATAGAGGAGGACCTGTCTTCAGCCAAGGGTACAGGATTAGCTGTGCTCCCCTGCTGGAACTTCCAAACAAGCTAAGTTTTTAAAAAGTGAGTCACTTTTATTTCACTTTGGTGGTTCTGGAGATTACATGAAGGGCCTTGCACACACTCGGCAAACACTCTATTACTGAGTGACATTCCTAACCAATTTCTTCCCACTTAAAAAATTTTAGTGGAAACACAATAGTTGCTGATATTTCTGCCATATGATATGTTTCAATACAAGTATACCATGTACAGCCTGGTGTGGTAATACATGCCTGTGATCCTAGCACCCGGGATGGAAGCAGACAGATCCAGTGTTGAAAACTAGACTAGGCTACATAGCAAGTCCTTGTCTCAAAAAGCAAAAAAGAAAATAAACCAATAAAAAAACAAAAAATCAAATAAATAATCTATAATATTCAAGTTGAGTAACTAGTTTAAAGATTTATTCTTTATTTTACAGACATTCAAAATTCTGTACTCTATTTTGAAGTATACAGTTAATTATTGGAACTAAATTTATCTCATTGTACTATAGAACACTGGGCTGGCTCTTCCAACTGGTCCTGTTTTCTGTCCTCTCTCTGTCCCACCCCTTAGCCTCTCCTAGTCTGGTGACCACTATTCTCCTCCCCACCTTAAAGATAAGTTCTACGTGTGTAAAAACATAAGACCAAGAGTTAAGGTTTGGGCAGCACTGATCCTATAGTGATGTTGAGTGTGTGTGTGTGTGTGTGTGTGTGTGTGTGTGTGTGTTTTTGTGTAACCTACAGGCTTTGATTTTTTTCCGTGATAGCTAGTTGCAACCCATTTACTCAAGGTGAAAGCTTTTTGAGTCTTTAAGATAGACAATGAGACCTTTGGAGGTTGTTGGGAAATCCAATCATCTAGGATTAAATTGAAGGAAATCTTAAGATTGTCTTGACTTACCCTCCCATAAATTAGTACCAGCCACCTGGGGCTGCAGGACAAAGTGGCTTACACAATAGAAATCTTTTTTTTTCAGTTTTGGAGGCTGAAAAAGCCCCAAATCAAGTTTCTGACAGGCTTTGTTTATGGCAAGGACTCGTTTCTAGTGCTTTGCTGCATCTGCTTATGTGGGAGAAGGATGGACTTGCTCTCTTCCTATAAGACCACATATAGCTGGGATAGAGCCTACCCTTATGACCTCACTTAACCCTAATTACCTTCTAAAGACCCTGTCTCTCCAAAAGTTGTGCTTGAAGCTTAGGGGTTCTGCATATGAATTTGGGCAGGGCATAGAGTAGCACACAACCATCAGCCAGGGTTCTATTAATATTCTGTATTCTGGCTTATTTTTTAGGTGAATTTGAACTTTGATTTCCTCTGAGGATGGGTTCATTTTGTTAACCTGGCTTTAATTTCCCATCAGTATTTTATTAATTCATTTTATTTTTAGTAGTGTGTGTGTGTGTGTGTGTGTGTGTGTGTGTGTGTGTGTTTGTGTTTTGCAGGGTTTATGTGCACATGCATGCAGGTTCTTGTGAAGGCCAGGACCAGGAGCTGAAGTTATAGGCAGTTGTGAGCCAAATGAGGTGGGTGTTTGGAATTGAATTGGGGTCTTCTGCAAGAGAAGAATGTGCTCTTAAATGCTGAGACATTTCTCCAGTCCCATACTATCATTTTTATTTAAACAATAAGTTCATGGACTGGGTAGATGGTTCAGTAGCTATGAGAACTGGTTGCTCTTCCAGAGGATCTGGGTTAAATTCCCAGTACCCACATGGTAGCTCGCACCTGTCTTGACTCTAGTTCTAGAAGATCCAATGCTCTCTTCTGGCCTCTGAAGTAGTATGTGATGATAAATGCCATTTGAGCATTGTATACAGCTCTTGATTTACAAACTGAGCAATTGTTAAGTTATATGAGGAAAGAAGTGATAATTAATAAATTACTTGTGATAAGCCAAGTAAGCATTTTTGCCACTTTAAAGCCTGTGTCTATGTATGTAACAATATGCAGCATATAAACATATAATTCATAAATATGTACATTATGCATTAATAGAACATCAAGACAGAAATTAAGCTCCCAGTATGGGTGGGGCCCATGATGGAAACCTGTGACCATGACCCTGTTGGGCCATATCACTGTTGTGCTGGTCAAAGAGTTATGTGAAGGACATGGAGGTCCCTTACTGCTCCAACCTGTGATGTGCTCAGAAAAGACCAATTCTAATAAGGATGACCTCAGCCTTCGTCTAGTTGCTGACATAAGTCCTATAAAAACTAATGTAGGGAGCACTCCTCTTCTGGAGCCCCTCTGCTTCTCAGCAGTTCATTCCCACTTGTCTTATGTCTTAGTTACATTTCTATTGCTATGATAAAATACAAGAAACTTACAAAATATATTTAGTTTGGGCCTCATAGTTCCAGAAAGTTAGAGTCCATGACCATCATTGTAGGGAACATGGCAACAGGTATAGTACTGGAGCAGTAGATGAGGGTTCACATCTTGATCCACAAGTAGGCAGAGAAAACTAATTAGGAATTGCATCATCTTTTGAAACCTTAAAGCCTGCCACCAATGACACATCTCTTCCAACGTGACCATACCTCCTAAACCTTCCCAAACACTTCCACCACCTGAAGACCAGGTATTCAAATATGTGAGCCTATGGGGGTCATTATCATTCCAACTCTACACCTTAATATATCTTTGTTCCCTCTGCTAACTTCCTTGTCAATGATTCCTTATTTTTGAGAGAGACAATGGACTTGAAAGTTGCTGCCTGGGGCAGTTTTGGTGAGCATTGATCTTCTTTCCATGTAAAACTTACCAGAATCCAAGAATGATTCTATTGCACTCAAAGAACACACATTGGTGTTTCTTATATTGTGTTAACTCTTTTATCTGTTAGTTACTCTAGATCAGTGTTTCTCAATTTGTGGGTTATGCCCCTTTTGGGGTCACATATCAGGTATCCTGCATATCAGAGATTTATGATTCATTGTTATGGAATAGTCTCCTTGTACACTGCAAAGATGTGTTGCTCTCATTGGTTTAATAAAGAGCTAATAACCAATAGCTAGGCAGGAAGACTTAGCTGAGACTTGCAGACAGGGAAAAAGAGCTGGGGATGAAGAAGGGTGGAGTCACCAGGAGATGCAGAGAGAAGCAAGATGAACTTGCCCTTCTGAAAAAAGGTACTGATCCATGTGGTAGTACATAGATAAAAAAATGTGGATTAATTTAAGTAGTAAGAGCTAGTTAGTAACAAGCCTAAGCTATCAGCCAATTGTTTATAATTAATAATAAGTCTCCATGTTGGTTATTGGGAAGCCAGTAGTCCCGACAAAAAATAAATAAATAAAAACAAAAACCATCTACAATTCATAACAGTAGCAAACTTACAGTTATGAAGTATCAATGAAATAATTTAATTGTTGGGGGTCACCACAACTGTATTAAAGTGTTCCAGCATTAGGAAGATTGAGACCCACTGCTCTAGTTGATAAGTCGAAGTCTTTTCCTTCTACTTATTACAAATTCAATTTAATTATTACTAATATCCATTAGTATGTCCAACCTGAAATAAAGATGAATTTTTCCTTCCAATTCCTGCCATAAATACTATAAAAGCTCTGGTTGAAATGGTTGTTTGGAAAATGGGTATCTGAACACCATACTGTGCCATCATTCCTTTCCATGAACAGAAGGTTTTAATGTCCACATCCTTACCTTAGAACTCTGTCATCTGTGCATACCATTGTAACTAGCAAACATCATACTTTGAGTAAAAGACTTAGGTCTTCTATGAAGGATAAGCTTAATAACCAGTTTTGTTGTGGATTGGCATAAGAATGAAATGAGAGATTTCACTTAAAATAATTGAGAGAAACATTGATTTCAAATGATGGTTACTTCTTCAACTAATCTATTCAGTTTCTCAGTGAATGAATGGGCATAATGAGCTTACACTGTTGTGGATTTCTTTAGACAATTGATCTGGACACAAGAAATACTTGAGCTCAGAATTGGTTATTGGAGAATGTCCTTTTAGGAAGGGACTATCCTGCCTCCTGAGTGGTCCATGACAGGATTAGAATTCTGAGACTTTCCGACATTTGTTGTTTTTAACTGTCTTGACTGTAGTGTCCTAGTGGATATGAATTGACTTTATTTGTGATTTCTTAATCACATGATATTGTGTAGCATGAATCTTAACAGGTCGTATTAATAAAATCAACCTGGAGCCAGGTATTGGGGTGGATTGCTGGAAGATCCCAGAGGAGCAGAACAAGCCACAGCTTCCTCACCTCACCAGTTCCTTAGCTGATCCTGTTTCCTCAGACTGGGAGCCTTTGAGGAGCAGTCTGAACTGCTGCTCAAAAGCCTAAAAGCTTAACCAGGCGCTAGTTCCTCATCCTCATGCCTTAAATACCTTTCTGCTTCCTGCCATCACTCTCTGGGATTAAAGGCTCTTGTTACCACACCTAGCTGTTTCCAGTGTGGCTTTGAACTCACAGAGATTCAGACAGATCTCTGCCTCTGGGATGCTAGGATTAAAGGCATGTGTGCCACCATTTTCTGGCCTCTATATCTAGTGGCTGTTCTATTCTCTGGCCCCAGATAAGTTTGTTAGGGTGCACAATATTTTGGAGAACACAATATCACCACAATATTGAACATCTTTAATTGTATTCTTTGGCTTTTTGAAATCTCTTCTTTAGAGAATTTTCTTAGGGTTTCTATTGCAACAAAACACCATGACCAAAGCAACTCAGGGAGGAAAGGATGTATTTGGCTTACAATTACATATGATTGTTAATCATCAAAGGAAGTCAGGATATAAACTCAAACAGGGCAGGAAACTACAGGTAGGAGCTGATGCAGAGGTCATGAAGGAGTGATGCTTACTGGCTGGTTCACCCTGCTCTCTCAGCCTGCTTTGTTATAGAACCCAAGACCACCAATCCTGGGGCAGCCCCACTCATAATAGGCTGGGCCCTCCCATATCAACCACTAATTAAGAAAATCCCCTACAGTCTTGTCTATATCTGGATCTCACAGAGGCATTTTCTCAACTGAGGTTCCCTCCTCTCTGATGACTAGCTTGTGTCAAGTTGACATAAAACTAGCCAGCACAAAAGTCTTTATTTAGATGTTTTGCCCATACTTTGGTTAGGTTATTTATCTTTCTTTCGATTCCTTTTTATATTAAATTATGTGTAAGTGTCTATGGGAGTTTGTGTACATGAGTGAAGCCACTCGTGGAGGCCAAGAATCAGAATCCCTGGAGCTAGACTTAGTAAGGGTAGTTTTGCCCAATGTGGGTGCTGGGAACTGAACTCAGGTCCTTTACAAGAGCAGTCTGTGCTTATAACCTCTGAGCCATCTCTCCAGCCCTGTTATTTATTTTTTTTAAGATTATAAACTTTTGAAATATAATTTTTAAAAATGGAACATGATCTGAAAGAAAATTTATTTTACTTGAGAAGCAGCCTACAAGACTTTATTTATAAATAATCATTTGAATTTCTGTTTTAAAAAAACCAGGATATTTGAAAGTAGAAGTCTGGAAGATCTTGAAGGTAAAGATGCAAAAATGTAAAGTACATGTAAATATGTAAATATTTCTAATATTGGTGATGTGGGCAGTCAGGAAAGGAATATTAAGATTGCTTACAAAATTCTGTGGGAACATATTCTTTACTTTTTCATCATATTCCTGTTTCCTTTGTCAGTAACTTTAGACCTGATAAAAGTTACCAGTATTTCTGTTGTGACAGAGCACTAGGAAATCCACATTACTGTGTAAGGAAAGCTTGCCTTTCATTTAAGAAGTGTGAACACAGAAGAAGTAGATATAAATTTGTTCGTATCTAGAAGATAATATGCATGTATTATGTGTAAGTCTCTCTGTACATATGTATAAATATGTACTCATATGCATACTGTATAATGTGTTATATATTGTGCAGAAAAAAAGGATTTGTAATTTTTTTGTTAGCTTTCTCTAGCCACTTGGAAACATACTGACTTACAACAACAAGTGAAATTTCTTGTTTTGGGAATCCACTAGGTGGGTTTCCTAGTCTTGTCTCACTGGGTTGGAATCTAGAACGTTCTCATCCTGCTAGCAATTGCTGACTCAAGGCTGACAATGCCAAAGGTGTCCTGGCCACATGTAACCATGCAGCAGAAAAGGCAGGTCTTGGAGACATAGTGTGATGACAGGGCTCCCAAAAGCAGTGGGTAGGGAATTCTCTGTGTCTTTTCAAACATCTGTTTGTCACAAGCTTACTGAGTCCTGGCCAGAAAAAGTCCTGAGACCAGGCAAGCCAGTGGGGGCTGACTTTGCAAGCATACTATCTAGAAGGTAGGACAATTGACTTTTTTTTTTTTTTCAGTTAATCACAGCACTGCTGCACGTGTCTCAGGACAAATCCTTCTTTGTACAAAAACTATGCTTCCTTCTATATAATATTTCAATCAGAGAATACAGACAGACTTCCCCCATTGTCTTAAATTAGTGACATGATTTGGTCCTCTTGGGTGACTGCAGGCTCACCGATCTTGCTCTAGCTGTTTGTGAAACTTTGTTTAGGGTCAAGACAAGGAGTGAAAAATGTTTGCCATCATCATATGCTGCTACGAGTGAATGCTCAGGTAATTAATGAAGGCACATTCTATATGATTCGTTTAAAATACTTGGTTAATTAACATGCTTAACCTATCAAGGATTTAATGACCTTGCAAAAAGAGAGGAGCTGTATGAGTACCTTAAGACAATCTTAATTCCTGTACAGCAAGCCCGAGTTTTCCAAAGCATTCAGTCTGCTGAGATCTTATGTAAACTAAAGCATGGATGGCATGTTTGGGATGAATATTGTGTGGTACAATTTGCCTCCAGAATGTCTCACCAACATTCCTGCAGCAGATACACATATTTGTAAGTTTTCAGAAGGCTGTAGGCGATGGTTGATCTCCTCTGTACCTAAGGTACCATTTATTCGTTTTATAAGGTTGAAAAGTATTTATGGACAAAAGACAATATTTTGTCATAGTGTATGCATAGTCTTCTGAACTTAAGCTCTTTACACTCTTCTTAAAAGTTACTTTCCTATCACATATAAGCAGTGTACATGAGGAGAAGCCATGAAGCAAAACAACCTAAATAAGATGTGGACCTAGATGCAAATTCGATTTACCCATGATATTTATAGATATAACTCCATAGATGACCCAAAGTTAACTATAAAAATGGATGCCCACATAGCTGCAGTGAAATAAAAGTGCCTTCAGCTTCCCTTGGCACCTTCCTGCCATCTCCAGCACCCTTTTGCAACTTGGACTTCACTGTCAAGGCTTCATGGGTTGCCCTGCCATGGGCTCTCCATGGGACAACTGCTCTGCTACACATGGCCTGGTCAACCAGGCTTTTCCCTGGAACCTTAGTGCTTCACCTTTGCACTCTGCCCACCTATAAAGCCAGTACCACATGACCAACACCAAACTCTGATGTCAGTTGGAGTGACAGCCAGGCCCTCTTGAACCATGGCTGCCATGGCCTCTGACTGACTGTGAACCTTGGAAAACAATTCTGGGGGTGGCCCCTTTCCAGTAGGGCCCCCTTTCAGCTGTCTGCATGAACTATATTTTCAGGCACTCTCCTTTTGAATGAAAGTCTTTAAACTGTGCTTGCCTCTTTGGATTTTAGAGCCTCTTTTGAATGAGGTCTTGCCATCAACACACTTCCATATTGTCCCAGGGGAAGAGTAAAGCTTCTCTAGTGACACTAATCTCTAATAACTACAGTTGCCTTGTCTGCAACCTTAATGCGCTTAATCTCTTTTTCTCACTAAATTGCACATTTTTTTTTACTTTCTTCTGCTCCAATTTTCTCCCAACTCTGTGAAAAGCTGACTAAAAGCAATGAATAGCAAACATGTCATAGCCTGAATGTTATACCTTAAAATTCATTTGCCTAATAAATTACTCCATTGTTTTGGAATTAAGGCTCACTAACATTTTCAGGCCACTTGTGAAACAAATCCAGATTCTTGGTCAAAAAGTAAGACAAACAGCCTTTACTTACCCAAAAAGAGTTCTTGTTTCTGCATGAGTCCTTATGAGGAAGGTCTTTGTGGGAAACATTCTGACAGCATTCTGGTCTTCTGGATCTCACCATAACAGGTTGGTCCATGAATTCTGCCTACCCCTCTAAACCTTTCCAAATTCCTCCCACAGACCAGTCTAAAGACTTAAGATCACATGTTCAACTGCATGTTTAGCACAGCAATAACTCCAGCACTGGTGGTAATTTTCTTGTGAGTTACTTTTTGTCTTGACAAAATACTTGACAGAGCAAGTTAAGAAAACAAAGATTCATTTTGGCTTATGGATCTCCAAGAACACTTTCCATTATAGAGAGGCAAATTGGAGTGCCTTGGTCCTTGCTGGTGGGAGTGTGGAGTATCAACTTGCTCTCATGGCTATGAGCCATATGGTTGTTTGAATGAGACATGTTTCCTATCAGCTCATGTATTCCAACACTTTGTTCCCTATTGCCGGTGTTGTCTAGGAAGGTCTGAAACTTTTAGGAGGTAGAGCTGCTAAAGGAAATCTATCACCAGGGGTGGACTTTAATGTTTTATAAGCTGGGTCTACTTTCTATTCTCTCTTTGCTTCTGGTGTGTGGATACAATGTGACCAGCTAGCTTCCTGTTCCCGCCACTATGATTTCCCTGTTTGTCACTTCACCCTTCATGATAGACGGCATCCCTTCTGGAACTATAAGCTAAAGCAAATCATTTCCTCCTTTAAGTTGCTCTTTGTCAGGTATTTTATCAAGCAAATGAGAAGAAACCAATAAATGCCAGGAAGCAGAGAACAAAGAAATGAACTAAAGCTTAGGTATAACTTCAAAGACCTTCTCTGAGATAACTTCAAGCCAGGCCACAACTCCTAAAGGCTCCTTAGCCTTCATAGAATACCACAAGTTGGAGAAGAAACCTGAGCCTACAGTGGGATCATTTCAGATTAAAGCCATGGCACTCTGAATCTCAGAGTGTTTTGAACAATCTTGTAGCTATTGGATATTTTAAACAATGACAGGCTAGTTACGAGATGGGTATGTGTGGGAGCCCGCAGAGTCTATCTAGTGAGACCTTACTCAAAGTCAGAGAATCTGAGCTTGCTTTACCCAGCAGGGCTGCACAGTGGGATGATTTGGCCATGGGAGTGGGAACCAGGTGTTTTAAATGGTCTACACTTGGCTGTACATTGTACTTTGACCCTGCAAGGGGGAGGGAGGTCTTTTGCCTCTCCCCTGGGTAGTGGATTAAAAGGCCCTTTAGATTTTTTTTTTTTTTTTTTTTTTGAGACAGGGTTTCTCTGTGTAGCTTTGGTGACTGTCCTGGATCTTGCTCTGTAGACCAGGCTGGCCTCGAACTCACAGAGATTTGCCTGGCTCTATCTCCTGAGTGCTGGGACTAAAGGTGTGTGCCATCCCCCACCCCTTTGGAATAAACCTCAAGGTGACTGGGTATTGACTCAGGGCCCTCTGGAAGCTATCCTGTGTCTCTGTCTTATCATCTCTTTCTTTCTGTCATTTCCTCATTCCTCTCTCCTCCCCTGCCCAAGAACCCTTGACAGGTCGGAGCTGGACTCCAGCAGACTCCCACAGGCATGGACCCTTTGAAGACCAGGGACAGACGTTTAAAGAGATGTTTGGATATCAAGTTGACAAGGGGTGGGCTTGAGTCTTAATCTTCATTGTCAGTTTGGCTGAGAAGTGCCTAGGAAATCAGTAAAGACCTCAGGTCTTTGTGAGGATTTTATAAGGAACTAGGAAGCTTGTAAATGTGGGCTGTGCCATCTGATAGGATGAAAAAAAAACAAAAGGCTGCTTGTGCAGACATTCTCACTCTGCTTGCTTGCTGTCACGATGTAAGTTGCTCCCCATGCCACCCCTATGACAATGGGTGGACACTTCTAAAACTCTGAGGCCAAATAAACAATGCCTCTTTTGATTTGTACATGAGTTATTCTAGCACAGTGGTAGGCCTAACGTAGATACTAACCCATTCTTGAGGGCCTACTCTGATGACAATTTCATTATCTTAAGCATGCCAACTTTTTAATATTATGATGCTATTGTCATTAAACCCCAACATAAATTTGGGAGGGGACATTAAAAGAGAGAAGGCAAATAGTCTGAAGTCTTAGTGTGCAGCATGTGAAAAGATCTATTTATTGGGGAAAACAATAATGTAACTTCGATTATTCTAGAAGATAAAAGAGTTACTTTACTCTCCTGAGTTGGTTAATACTAATGAACACAGTAGTTAAAAGTTAATTATGACATCTTAAAAATATCATGTATCTACATATTTTGCTTTTGAAGATCTTTATTGTCCCAGAATCCTTTGTAGAGTTTCCGGGGCACTAACTAGAACAAAAACAAAAAAAGTAGGTCACTTTTGCTGGAAGAGAAACATCCAAGTTTCACCAGTCAAGAGGGAAAGTATTCTGGCTGCTCCAAATACACTCGTGAGTGGTCCCTCCTGGGCCCGGATGGTGCTTAGAGGCTCCTGTGTAGGTTCAGAAGTCTTCTGGATTCTATTGATAAGGCTCAGCAAGTAAGAATGAGGGATGTGTAGTTACATTTGAATTGCAAATAGATGTAGCTTTTTAAGGCAGGTATGTCTGGTATGTATATAGTGTAAATACATACACTTATCTGAATCCCTATTCAACTGGATGTCTTATATTTTATCTGGCAGTCTCACTCTGGCTGGCTTTCCTTGGCATGATGAGAGAATCAGCAGGTGACACAGGAAGTGGACTGAGAACAGTTTTCCCAGCATGTTCCCTTCTGGCTGATTGCACCCCTTGGCAGATTACTCCTGTCCATCAGTACTCTGCTTTCATGTTATGGGAACACCTTTTTCTGCATGTTTCTTGTGATCCAGGGGAAATACATATAACATGCATGCTCTGGGTCCTATCTCATTTTGGGGCAGCATTAACTATTATTTCTCTACTTTGTTACATTTCCTGCACTACTTCTATGCTCTATTAAATTTCTTAAATATCTTGAATAGGCATGCTATTTCCTATTTGCATACAGAAACAGATGATCTGGTAGAGACAGAGTCTCTGAGGTGTCTTTCTGGTGTTGACAACTTCAATTTTTCACAGTACTGGAAATATTGAGTCTCAGGCTTGCATGAACTACCATGCTCTGCCCCTCCCTCTCCAGAATCTATACCACTGGCTTCTTTATCATACCTCCAATTTTCCAGCAATTTTCTAGGGCTAGACTTTTTTTTGCTCCATTTATACAATGTCTTGGTTTCAGCTATTGCAAAGTTTTTGCAAAATTGTGATTTTGTTCTTTTAGTTAGCGTGACATTAATGAGAGAAAATGTTTGTATATAATGACACAAAAGCTTTGGACATTCCAGAGTGTGATAAGGTCTCAAGAAATTGGTTATGAAACTATACAGAGGTTATGGTGGCAATCTTATATGTTGAATATGCTGTCATAATACCTACATAGTCAAACATCGTTCTAGATGCTTCAACAAGGATGTTTAAGATGAGACATATTTAAACTTGTGGAGTTTGTGTGAAGCAGATTGACTTCCTACATGTGGATAAGGATCAGCTAGTGTACTGGTTAGCATCTGCCAACTTGACTTAAATGGAAGTCACCTGAAAAGAGCAAACCACAGTCTTTCACCAGATTGGCCTGTGGACACATCTGTGGTGACATTTTCTTGATCAACAGAGGGCCCTGTGGATGTTGTCATCTTTGGGCAGGTGGTCCTGAGTTGTATAGGAAAGCAAGATAAGCAAGACATGGGGCGCCTTCATAGTCTCTGCTTTGGTTCCTGCCTCTAGATTCTTTTCTTCGGTTCCTTGCCTTGGCTTCCTGTGATACAGACCAAAAGCTGAGTGAACCCTTTCCTCCACAAGTTTGTCTTGATCAGTATTTCATCATACAACAGAAAAACTAGAACAACCAGTGAGCTGATGGCATGAGTAGGACAAACAACAGAGCCACAAGCAGAGGAATTCTTCCTTAAATGGTCCTTGGACTTGAACTCCAATGTTGGCCTTTCCAGGTCTCCAGCCGGCTAGTCCACCTGCTGGCTGCAGACTTCCAGTCTCAATTACGACTACAAGATACACTAGTTTGCACACTTTTTCTGCAAGAGGTGAAATTCTTCTGCTGGATTAAACAGTGTGCACATTCATGATCTCATGCCACAAGGAATCTAGGAGTAAGGTGTATATCTAGTGCATTATTCAGGTTCTGGAGTTTTCTTGCCTCTTCCCTCAGATTGGCTATATAGCAGTTAAAGATGTTTCAGGCCTCACATTCAGACCCAAAATGTTCAGAGGAAAAAGTGTGATTGAGTTTGTTTCTTATATCTGGGAATCTTTTCCCAGGAGCTTCCTCAGCATGCTCTCTGACTCACAGTCTTTGTGTTGGTTGCCCTAACAAGACTGGAGTCTACTTACCTATGGCTAAGGATGACCAGCTTCCTCTGGATTCTGTTGGGTGGTCACTTGAGGAGAAGCAGGAAAGAAAGGAGCAAGCAGATTTTGGCAAGGCAGCCAGCAGAAGCCTCCTGAGGGCTCACCTAGATGTTGAACTTTGCTTGGTCAACATCTAGAGTTGAGAGGAAGAGAGGCACTCAGATGAAGGGAAGGTCTGGGTATGGGTTCCTGGAAGAGTTTTAGAAAGCAAGATATTCCCAAGTATGGACATGGGCACCTCAAAATTATCCAAATACTGTTTTAATGTATGCGAAATCAAGTACTTACAGGTTGTAATTATTTTTATTCTATATACTTACAGTAGTGTAAGAATTTAATAAAATATTTACATTAATATTTAATGGCCTGAATTCATATGGGAACCTAGTAAGTATGCCTTTATTGGAAATGTGAAAAATATGGATAAGTTCCCAACTGAATCTCAGGCACTATCATAAAAATGCATCTTTAATGGTGCACCTTGAGCCACAAAGTAGAATTCAAGTTGTAATTGGCAAATAGAGACAGGTACAGAATGAATGTCAGTAAAAGTGTTTTCTCTGCATTGTATTCTTTAGGTGGACTTGATTCACATCTATATTAAAATTTTTCATAAACTCACAAAAAGTCCAATTCAAATAATGTTTCACATGGCAGTTGATAAGATATCAATAATTAAGGGATGTTTATATGGGTGAAGAGTTGCCCACATAAAAGCCCTTAGTCACTGCTTAAGGAAACAAACTGCATATTTATATCATAGTTTTTGCAAATTTGAAGTTCATCATTTAAAGGAATGTTTCTAAAGCAGCACAAGAAAATACAGAAATCTGAAAGTGGTTTTCTGTTTAAGTCAGATGAAAGAAAAGAATGTTGGGAAACCATAAAGAGTGTTTCTTGCAGATATGTCTTTCTTGTAAGTAGTTTAAAGTCCAACAGAGTGTGTGAAAAGCTGTTTTGTAACACAGGGGAGGATGCACTTTGGAAAGTTTTGCAGTTTGGGAGAATGACAGGGAAAAGTGGTGGCTAAGGAGGTAGAGGTAGGACGGGGTGAGATTACCAAAGGCCATGCAGGTAATGCAGAAGAGAAAGTGGGGATGATCGTCAACTGTTTGGTAACGTGGGAAGAAAGTGGTTGAAAAGGAAATGGTTGGGGAAAGAACATCAGTGAGGATGCTACCGGAAGTGTTCAGGGAGAGACAGTGTGGGGAGAAAGCAGCATGCAGAGGTATGGAAGACGTAGAGGTCAGCGGTTTTAATGATGAGATAGATGGGAAGGGGACCGATAGGAATCCATGATGAAATCAATGGAAGCATTCATGGTGAGAAAGAACATCAAGGGAAAAGTGAGGACATGCATAAAACAGCATCCTGCTCCAGGTATGTGCAACCTACACTGGGACATTCCGACAGCAGGAATCCACAGCCAATCTAGGTGCCTCTTCTGTGTTCTTTGCCACACCTTAAATCAAGCTTTTCTCCATGGAGTTATAGTGCCACAAACACTTTTAATGTCGATATCCATGTCAAGCTGAAGAGCTGATGTCCATTTTCAATGTTAAAAGTCTGGAAAGGTTTAAAAGTTTCATCATTGCTATTTGCCTATGAATAATCTCCCTTCTACCCTTTCAGCAATGACACCTTAGAGCAAAAACAATTCTGTACAGTCTACCCAGAAAACTCCTCCCCAGTCCCCAGGCCTTCAACTAAGGTTAACCCACTGTTAGAGACATCCAAGATTCTTCACCATGTCAATAGCTTGGGGTCATTTTCTCTGTCAGTTTTCTCTGGAGTGAGAGGCATCAGGATTATTACCTCCACATCCACTTCCTCTGCTTTTTTAATGGTCTCATTCTGCCTTCCCACTACCCCATCTCCTTGAGTTCTTTCACAGCTACTGTCTCGATACTTCATAAAACCCAGAAATCCCAACTTCTTTTTATATGTTTCTGTGTTATGAAAAAGCTTTTTACACGTTAAACTTTTTTGTTTGTTTGATTTTTGGAAACAGGGTTTCTTTGTGTAGCTCTGGCTATCCTGGAACTAGCTCTGTAAGACTAGGCTGGCTTTGAATTCACAGAGACCTGCCTGCCTCTGCCCCTCAAGTGCTGGGACTAAAGATGCATCACCACTGCCCACTTACCACAGGATTTTAAACTATTTATGGAGGAATCTGCAAGGTATACTTACTATGTTCTTTTCTTCACTTGGTTTAAACAGAAAAATGTTTTCAGATGTCCCTATTGTATATAATGGTAATGGGGCCTGGAACAATGATCTGGATCTAGAGGAATTTGCCGTGGTAGATACACAGTCTTCAATTCAAAGAAACAAGGTCTGACTTTACAAAAAGCCCATGAGAGAGTCATTTAGGGATGATGCTGTGTAGACAACAGAATTGAAGGGCTGGACCTTCTGGAGTTGGTCACGTGTTTGACCAAGGAATGAGTCTACCTTCTTCCAAAGGAAAGTGTGGTTGACTATGGTTTCCAGTAAAATGAAGGTCCTACAAGGTGGCCTTCTGGGATTCAGACAATCAAAGGAATGGGAACATGTGACAAATGAGCTCGAGGGCCTGTAAGTAGAACTTGATTTTATACTGTGTCAGTTCTGAGCGATTAGGAGAAATTCGACAGAGGTGGGAGCATTCTACTTCTGTATTCCCCAGAATACTCGGGAAGGTATGCTTCTTAACCACTTAGTGAATGCATAAGTGATGTATTGCTGAGGTCAACTAGGAAGTTAATGAGATGGAAGAGGTGAAGGAAGTCTCAGTATTTAACAAATCCTGAAGACACAATTTTGATGTGTGTTTAGGAGTTCATCTCTTACAGCTTCCTGCATGGAAAGTAAATTGATAATTACATTCAGAAAGTGTCTATTTACTGAATAATGGACATACTTGGGCACTTTTTACTATTCTCTGCTTTAGAGAGAGGGAATTTCTATGATATGAAATGTCTATGGGATATGAGAGTCAAAAGCATTCTATTTTGAGGACTTCACCAGACTCCATTTAAAACTGTTTGCTGTGAAACACGTACCATCACCTGTGATGTGCTCTAGCTAAATATTTAACTCGAACACATAAGCTGTTGCTTCTATTTTAGTCTATTGGAGATACAAAAGATAGAAATGCAAACATAAATGATACCACATGGAAATACCCAGATAAATATAGAAGACGGGACATTCTGTAAAACAGTTGGCCCAGCTTATTTAACAAGTTGTTGAGATTTAAAAGAGAAAAAGGGGAATTTAGACTGGGTGACTGGTTGGACTAAACAATTTCCAAGAGCATTTTGTAGTGTTCAAAGGCACTGGGCTATATAGCCTGGGTATGAGAAAAATTAAAGTTTATTTTTGTGGAAGCTGTGTATCATTTAGCAAATAAATCAGTATTTAAAGATTTTTTGTAAAAATGTCACATATGCTTATAATCCTATAAAAATATCAGAAGGATAAACTCTTCACAAAGGTTAGGTATAGTTTGTGTGAGTGATTTTAGTTTCTTAGCTTTGTCTAGTCATGTTTTCTAGTATTTAAACTGCATTTATATTTCTTGGGAATATTAAAAACCTTTTTTTGTCTGAATAATTAAAAAGAAAAGCAACTGAAGGTGTAACTTAAGAAGACACATCTGTCCTTTATGCCACCAAACAATAGAATAATAGCCCGTGTTAGTTTTTTAGGGCTGCTGTTAGATACTACACAGAGAGGTGTGTGGACAGCAATGGAGCTTTGTTGTCCCCCTCTTCTGGGGCCTGAGAGGCTGAGATGTTGGGGGTGTGTAAATGGGGAGTCTGTGTGTCTGGTTCATTCACTATGCCTCTCTCTGGCTTCTAGTTGCTTCCTGGCCTAACTCTGGGCTCTGTACCCATCTTTCCACAGTTTTACAAACGTCTGTGTCTGAATCGTGCTGTTCATAAGGACCTCAGCAATGCTGAATTAGGGGTTCTCCTACTTCAGCGTGGCTCATCCCTTCTACTTAAACATACAACCCGATGTTCAAGTAAGCCCACTATATTTTCACTGCCATAGATCTGTAAGGTTTATTTGAATCCACACTTAGATACCCACCAGCTAACCCATACCTGTCCTCTCTCTCAGCATCCTCCACTTCTGATGGCCTCTAACAAGGGATCTGCTGCTTTGCTTTGTTTTCAGCACATCTGTCACTAGGGGGGAAACTTAACCTTTGGGGAATTAGTTTTGACCCTATAAACAGTTTTTGCTTACTATATAGGACCCAGACAGGAGGACTCAGTTTTTTGTTTTTTTCCTTTTTACTCCCAGCAAACAATTCTCTCAAATGTTAATTTTTAACTCTGTGGCCTGGCTAACACTTAAGTCTGGCTCCCTCTACTGGACGATATGTTAGCTTCCTGCCCTACTCTTACCTGGAGTCCAAAGAGCAAACAGCAAATGCAGATGGAGATTTTCGGCTCTTCCTTATCATCTGTGAGTCCACTTCATTGACCAGCTGTGGCTCGTAAGTGTGGGCAGCTTCCTTCATACACTGTCCATCTCTGACCCACCACAATCTACCTGAAGCAGTGGTAAATTTCACTCAGTCCTTAAGGTAAATACAGGCAAACAAGACCTTGATATCTGCTCTTCCCTTCAGTGCGACAGAGGCTGCTGGTCTGAATAGAGACTTTCTGAACAAGAAAAAAAGCCCTAGAGATTTCCCTAGCCTAACTCTCCATTTTCCTAGCCAGGAAGCACAGATGCAGAGAGAGGTGATT
The DNA here is from genome assembly GCF_903995425.1 of Onychomys torridus. NCBI lineage: Eukaryota > Metazoa > Chordata > Mammalia > Rodentia > Cricetidae > Onychomys > Onychomys torridus. The sequence continues at coordinate 141,958,887 of NC_050443.1, read as the reverse complement.
TCCTCCAATTGTGCAACTTTAAGAGACTTTCAGCGTGCGCACATCACGAATGTAGGATGCACTTCTCCAACACTGCACAGAGACTATAATTAGTGAATCCATTCAAGTTATCATCATGTTTTGACTGCCTCTCATATGTCAGATGCTCAGAGACATGCAAGGCCTTGGGAGAGGCAATCTTCACACCTCAAAAAGCTTACTGTTATTTAAATTGTTTAAATGATGATTTTAAGTTAAACAGAGCTGCCAGGTCTACAACTCCAAATGGCCAATTATATGACATTTCTCGTGTTAATAAATACTAACTCTTGACACGTGACTGATAATTTATTTGCATAATCTCCTCCACTGGGTCTTAGCCCTACCTAATACAACAGGTTTTGGATTTTGACCAATTTTTCCTGTGCTAGAAATTGATGGCTTTTGAGTAAGGTAGTACTGTCATATACATGCTGGAGTGGGGTTTCAAAAATTTTATCTTGTTAACATATAAAATGACTTTAGACTGTCCTGGTGAATGATCTATATGTTGCTTTTAGATGGAGCCATTAGAATCTCCCTGAATTCACTTGTTCTCCGGAAAAAATATCTGAATGTCTAGTTGCTATTTATTGGTCTAATTGTCTCAGCCTAAATCCATCTTACAATACTAAGAATCTACTCAGTGCTGGGCAGGCATGGCACATGCCTTTAATACCAGCACTCGGGAGACAGAGGCAGGAAGATCTCTGTGATTTCGAGGCCAGCCTGGGCTGCAGAGTGAGTTCCAGGAAAGGCTTCAAGGCTACACAGAGAAACCCTGTCTCAAAAAAAAAAAAAAAGAAAAAAAATCTACTCAGGTATTTTGCAGTCTGAGTATTAATTTTATCTGCTTACCATAGTGACAGAATTCTTAGACCCTGGTACACATATATAGACCTTCACAAGAATTAATTGGTAAGTAGATAAATGAAGCTCAGAAGCAATTCTGACTTTATTGTTTGGACCATTCTACTGATCACTTATTCTGCTGCACAAGGAATCAATATGAGTTGTTATTCACATGGCAGTAGTGTATTGTAGGGATTCTCAAACCTCAGACTCCATTCAGCTCTTCTGCTTGGAAGCCCTGTTACCTTGGACACTAACTTGATTCCTTTGTGTTTCATAGTCACTGGGATTCTTGTGACGAATAATGAATGAGCATGAGATCCTGGTGCAGAGTTGGCATGTATATGTGTTCATTAGCATTATATTTGCTTAATTTGTATGTGCGAAGAACACAAGTGTATACATGAATTCTAAGGAAAGATTTAAAAGTTGATTTACCCCATGAGAGGTGGCTAGGTAAATGCCATTGCCTACTGGCTTCAGTTCTGTAGGAGGCGGAGGGTATTCTCTAGGGAGAATGTACTTTGGTAACCATAGCCACCAGGGTGAGAAATCTCAGTTCTAAACTAATGAGCTAAATGTCAAGCTCTTGCTGTTCCCATATCTTCTGCTTAGGAGATACAAAAAGTATTATGGAAGGAAGTCCAAGTCCATCATGAGAGGAAAAAACAAAAACACTCTAATGTTAAAAGTCAAAGAAGATCTAGTTGAGCAACCCAAATCAATTCCTCCTGTGACATCGTTAGAAATCACAGGTGTCTCTATTTTCAAGTCATTTATAATTCTTGGATGATAGCATCAAAGGCAGGAGCAATCGCAACAAAAGGACTCTGTTCTTCCTAGTCACCATGTAAACACAGGTGCTTTCATCTGCTCAGCACCTAGCTAAAGACTATGATGTGAACTTCTGGAGTCGCAAATCATTCTGAAGTTCAGCGGGACTTCATTATCATCAAGGCAGATGGAAATGGGATTATTGCAAAGGGCGAGAGCTTTTATAAGCATTATGCTTTTAAAACTCAGATGAGACTTAATCAACAGTTTCTCATTTGGCTTCACTGATGCCTCTTTCTGCACCCAGCCCAGAAGACAAGCTGAGCTCCAATTAAAATCCATTTTTCTAGGCTGCTTCTGAGAGATAAAAAAACGCTAATTGGTTTGCAGCTTCTTGGAAGCGCATCCAACAGGTTGGGTTTTAGATGTTTAATCAGGTGTGGTCTGGAACAGTGTCTACCCAATTACCAGCAATCCTGGACCTTTGATGAGTTGTTTTCTGTCCATGCCTGTGATCTCACCAGAGCAGATCACTGGTTCTGCATAAGCACCTTGTCACTATTAATTGGAGATCTTACCCCATGTCACCATTGCTGCCACCCCATTTAGCATTAATGAAGCAGGTGACGTAGGTGCCACAGTTCTTTCGTTGTGCTCCAGCAATGAATAAGCCTCCATAGGATGAAGGACTGTTGGCTTCCTGGACTGCTGTGACTCCTTCTGAGCCTCCATGGAGAAATGTTAAAAATAAATATGTGTGATGGCTCTGAGGGCAAATAGCAAGTGAAATCAATAGTCAATATCTATAAAAATACAACAAAAATTTGTGAGAATCTATGGTATCGAAATGAAGACCATGCTCTCCTTCCCGCAGCCAGCTGAGGGAAGCAGAAAAATCTACAAGTGGGAATACAAAGGAGTCTTCTCAGCCTGAAAAGGGACACTGTGCAAAGGCTAGCTGGCTAACCTCATTACTGGTGAAGGAGCAGTTGGGTATGTGTCAAGAATTCCGATCCTCACCCCTCCGACCTAACACTGTACTAGAGATTCTATTTAGGGACACTAGCCAAGAAAAAGAATTGGAGAGGAAGAAATCAAGTGTCTCTGTTCACAAATAGCATCGTCTTGTATACAGAAAAATTTAGAAAATCTGTCAAAAGCTATTAGGACTAAAATAAATTCAATTTTCAGAACACAAACTGTGTTTAAAAATTGTGTGTGTGTGTGTGTGTGTGTGTGTGTGTGTGTGTGTGTGTGTTGTATTCATATGTGTATCTGAGTGCGAACACCCATGTGCCACTGAAGGCTTGTGGAGATTAGAGGACAACTTTCAGAACTGGGTCCTCTCTTTCCACTCTACAGGCTTTTTTTCTTTTGGGCCACTAACTAGCTCCCAAATCATGACACAAAGACTTATTATTAGTTTTGAATGCCCAACCTAACTTAGGCTGGCTAGCTCTTTTAAATTAATCTGTTTATTTACCGTTTGCCTCAGGTTTTTGTTTTTTTTTTTTTATCTTTTCTTACTTTCTTGTTGTTTGGCTGGTGCCTGCCTGCCTTCTGGCCCTGGGAGTCTCCTTTATTTCTTCTTCTCTTGAGCCTAGATTTCTCTTATTTATTCTCTCTGCCTGTCAGCCCTGCCTATCCTTTTTCTCCTGTCTAGCTATTGACCATTCTGCTCTTTATTAAACCAATCAAGTACCTTAGGCAGGCAAGGGGAAACAAATGTAATACATCTTTTAATAATTAAACAAATGCAGCACAAACAAATGTAACACATCTTTACACAGTTAAAGTAATAGTCTACAGCATAAACAAATGTAACACATCTTTACACAGTTAAAGTAATAGTCCACAGCATAAACAAATGTAACACATCTTTACACAGTTAAAGTAATATACCACAACACTCCACTACAGGAGTCAGGGGTCAAACCCAGAGTAAGCACCTTTATCCCTTGAGCCATCGCATTGGCCCTCAGATTTATTTTTTTACAAGTGCAATGAACAACTTGAAAAATAAGTTAGAAAACAACTCCATTCATGACTATATCAGAAGAATGAAATACTTAGGGGCAAAATGAACAAAAGAAGTGCAGGATTTCTGCTCTAAAAACCATAGCACATATTTGAGTGGAATTCTTGATGGTCTGAGTAGGTAGAAAACCATCCCATGCTCTTGAAACAGATGGCCCACAGCATTGTGATAAGGCACTGCTCTCCAAACTGAGCTACAGATTCAACACCATTACCTTGATAGTCACAGAAAACATCTTTGCATAAAAACAGGTAGAGTTTCAAGGGATCAAAAACAGCCCAAGAAATTCTGGCAAAGAATAAAATAGGAAGATGCATACTTTTTGCTTTAAAATTTACTACAGAGGACGGATACAAAATCTATATGATGCACACACACACACACACAAACAAACACACACACACACACACACACACATACCAGGCAACATACACACATACAATGCCCCCCCTCGCCACACTCAGTATAAAATTCAGAGTCCAAAAAAATGTATATTTCTCTGGTCAACTGATTTGTGACAGGTGTGCCCTAACCATAGTGGATAGAAAGGTCTTCTTGGCAAATGGTGCTGACATCCAACAGTGTAGCCACATGTCTAAATGTAAATTTGGACTCTTACTTCAATTTATGTATAAAACCGAGCTCAAAACAAAAGTAACAAAGGCTATTGGGGTCTAGCCTGTCTATAGTCTTCTCCCAGAGTTCCAGAAGAGACACTACCAGAGGTGAAATAATCTGAGGGATACTTGAATAAATCTACATACATGAAACTCTTTAGTCCATTTTTTTATTTTATTTTTCTGAGTCAGTTCTCTCTACACAGCTTCTTTTCTGCTCTCATCCTTAGCTCATTTTTTCCCTGATATTTCTATCTTAATTCCCCCATCTAGTTCTTCCCTATCTAGTTCTTCCCCATCTCCCATTTTTTGTTCCAGTTCTCCAATCTAGTCCTCCTCAGGTCTCTGAGGTTTACAGTTATATACCCATGCAATAGCAATGCTCTGGCTAAGGCAAGGTCACCAGGCTTGAATGCCCTCAGGGTCAAAAGGAGGGGTGATAAAGTACAGTAATTGTCAGCTATCATAGCAACCTCAAGGGAAGTGGCTAATGGGGAAAGAAATCAACTAAATGCTAAATTTGGTAAATAGATCTGAAAAGGAGGATACATGTTCTCAAACTATATTCTTAGAAGTGGTTAGGTAAAATATTAGGATTCTATAAGTCAGCGAGTGAAAATAAAACAGCCTTTTATTCCTATGGCCTGAAATCTATCTTGGCTGTGCTGTTCTCTGGCAGGTTGGGGGAAGTACTTGGTAGCTAGGCAACCTGAGTCACAGCTTGATGTACCTGGTATAAAAAGGCTCTTTAGTTCTGAGTTAATTGTTAAAGGTAGATCTAAAACTAGAGATAGCCCTTGGAAAGGGGAAGGCTGAGCTTAATTAGCATATCTTCCAGGCCTTCTCTAACAGATAGTCTGGATGCTTATCTGTCTGCAGTCAGTTCTTAGAAAGTCTGAGAAGTATCTTAGATAAGATACTTTCATCCAGAGAAGGTCCTGGCCAGATACTGCTAATGACAATAATTACAGAAAGGTCTGAAATTAGGGGTCTAGCTGTGTGATTGCTTTTAGCACAATTTGGAGATGTTATCCAAATATTTTAATTGTATAGGGGAAATTGTGCTCAATGAATGATCAAACACACTGTTCTAGGAATGGAAAAGCTACAATAGCACACCAGAAATTCATTGCAGGAAATGGCTAATAGTCAAAAGACAGTATCACCAAGACTTCTTAAGCCTTGGCTTTATCCTCTGGAAGGCCCTTGGCTTCTTCCAGGTGTAGCTTTGTCATAGTCAGCTGAATTCCTACTTCGTATGTCTGTGGCCTGCAGCACAAAAGATATAGGTGCAAGGTCTAAAAGTATGGAGGGGACCCTTAGAAGAAAACATAGGGATAAATTTTATGATATTAAAATACATATAAAAAACATGAAAGGCAAAAATCAGAATGGATGAATTGGGCTTTGTCTTGGTCTCTTCAAATTCAGTCACTTTTTCTTTAATTGCTGTTACATACATAAATGTGTGTGTGTGTTTACATAAATATAACCTGCTTAGTCTGTATAATGTTACTTGTACATATGTATTTTCAGACTGACCATTGGTTATTGGAAACCAATGTGCTCTTCCCTGGAGAGACAATTTCTCCCACTCTCAGCAACTTATTTGTCTGGGGTTGAGGCCACATGAGCTTTCCTCCATCCACAGACTTTCTTCTTAATGGAATGTATTTTTCATAAGATTTACTTTGGAGAGAGTTGCACACACTTGTGCATATACTGAAGACTTAGGTGTACCATGAATTTACATGAGAGAATTGTGCTGGCTCATTTACAGAACTTGATATCTGTGTTTGGTACAAGACTCATACCTTCCTGAGAGCAAGGAGCATGTGGTGGGTCAAAGATACTCACTTCCTGGCAGTAAATAGGCACAGAGTGAGGGGATGGGTACAGGATACACCCTCCAAGGCCACACCCTAGTGACCTACTTCCTCAAACTGGATCCCACTTCTGGGAGTTTCTGCCACCTTCCAGTAATCCTACCAGCAGGCAATCAAACCTTTATCTCAGGACCTTAGTGGGTGGATTTATGACACTCTAATAATGCAATTTTCAAGCAAAAAGGCCCACTGAAAAGGAATCAAGAAACACAGAAGTAAAGTGTATTCAGTAAAGCAGCACTCAGGAAGATTCTGGCCTCTGCATTCTGAGCAGCAGTGGGAAAAGGATGCATGGCCATCGGGTTACTCATGACAGGTATTGATGTGCTCAATTCACACAGAAAATGATAAATATAACTATATTTTTTTCCTCCTTGATATTTTGAAATAGAATAAATGCAAAGCCAGAGGCTATGAGGCATTTTGGTTTTATTGAAATTTTTTCATACAATATATTCTGATCATGATTTTCCGCTATCCCAACTTCTCCCAGATCCTCCTCACCTCCCCACTCACCCAATTTCATACCCTGTCTTTCTCTCCACAAAGCATTCTTAAGAGGGCACATTCTGCTTAACATTCTTTGTGTTCTTCTAAACCTAGTAGCATAGAGTAATTTTCTCACGTTTAGAGAAAAGAAGCACAGGAAACGTGTGATTGTTCCTTACCTATGTTCCCAATTGCATTTTAAAATCTTACTTTGTCTCCCAGTAGAGAGCAAGCTCCACAATCCACTTATTCAACAAATGTCTATTGGGTCTTTGCAGTATTCCAAGCATTTCACTGGAAGCAAATTGCAAAATTTCATGTCTTTATAAAATTTATATTCTACTAAGAGGAAATAGATCAGTACATTTAAGTAAATCATGGGGTGTGTTTGGGGGGGAGTTACATGAAGAAAACAAACTATGAGACAATGATTCAATATGTTCCCACCTGCTTCCAGCCTTGGTGTCTGCAAGAGCTTCCGGCTCATGAAGCAATAAATGAATGAGTAGGTGATTAAACATGGTTCAAGCTGCATGCCTTCTAGGCTTTGTGGTTTGCACTCTGGGCTGATTTGATGTCCTGTCCTTTCCTTCTCAGGAACAGAAAGTTTAATATCTTTCTCCTTCATTGCTTGGGTTTGCTCTCTCAGAAGAGGGATAGTGGATTGCTTAAGCACAAATGTCTCTACAATGTCTGCATATTCTGTCTTTACATGTCAGCTTTGCTTATTATTTCTGAAAACTTGAATGATATTTGTCTTTCTTTAGAATAATTTTAATTACACCATCTTCTTTCACTGTGGCTTGAGGCCTTTTGCTCTGAGGAGTTCCCTACTATAGCTAATTCTGATGCTGTCTGTTAACTCCATCCTGGTGGTTCCTAGTACTTTTATATTCAGTCAAGATTTATTACATGTTAGTTGTTTTCAAGGCATTGTGCCAGTCCTAAGGGTATTAAATAGTGATGGGCCCATCACAGGTGATGCTAGTGATCTTTCTCTACTGTCAATGGGAAATGTGATATCTAGGTCCTATGCAAGATTCAGATCTCTGGCAGCTAAGATTGTTTCATTCACATTCAGCATCCTCAGAACCTTTCCAGTGACTGGCACATGAATATGTATAGCATGTTTGTTGAATAAATAAAAAAGTTGTTATCTAGTAACATCAATCAATTGTATATGCAAATAGCATGCCATTGTAACTGATTGAAGGTGCAATTTAGAATATCTCTGGATTGCTAGAGATTGGCTCACATTTTATGGATTCTTTCAGAACAACAGTGTCATTATGGAGGTTGATCAGATGACCCACAGCTTGACAACAGCTCAGGAGCATGTTTCCCTACTCAGACATAAGCCAACAAGATGAGTTAAGGCTGAGAAGCAATTCCTTTCTTCCTCAGAAACATGATTACAACCACTCTCTCACCCATTACCTCCCAGCTCTGCTAACTGGTTCTTTATCTTTTAAGCCTTGCTAGATAATCCCATTTCTTCCTTTTGTCATCCTCTTTTAAAAGTAAACCAACAACAGGATTTGTTAAGGCGTCTCACACAGACAATAATTTAGTAGGTATGATATCAGGGTACCAGGTAACAGTAAGTTCTTTGGCTGTTTATTTCCCTCATTGTGAATGGAAAGAGAAAATGTGGCCAGGTCTATTGTTGCTATGGTTACCAGGCATTTCAGCTAGTAAAATCCAGTTTAGTGAGACGAGTTTTCTCTTGAATGTTCTATTCAAACTTTTTAATAGAATAAATTATAAGCCACATTAGAAGCCATTATTTACAAACATTCTCCCAACTTTTTCCTGCAGCTTTACATTGCATAAATCTCCTCCATCCATCCTATATCAAAAAAAAGAAAGAAAAGAAAAAAAAAGATGAAGTGAAGAAATAAACCACAGCTTTAGTTTTCTTCCTATCAAAGCAGGAAACCAACACAATTAATTCTACACAGTTTTATGTAAGGGTCACAACAGGTTTGGCCCAATTGTGATAATTGGCTTTTTTTAAAAAAATCTTCAAAACCCCACTTAATTATAAAAAGCCATACAACCACCTTTTCATCATTCCATTGGCTCATTAAGAGTAATTTTAAGGTGTGTGAAATGGAACAAAGGACTAAGCAAATTGGTTGTTATAAGGGAAAAGAATCAGAAAGGCTTCAAAAGAAAACTCAAAAGACGTTCAAGGGTAAAAGAAATATCTGTCCCTATGTGTGAAAGCAGTTAGGCTATTTCTAAGAATACACACTTCCAAAATGTAAAATACTAATGTTAATCTTCATCCATACGTTGTAGATGAATGATTTTAGAGATTTGTAACAGCAAAACCAGACACTGGGTCAGTGAGATAGCTCAACAGGTAAGGGGGCTTGCCTCCACATCTAAGAACCTGAGTTCAGGTAAGGGGGCTTGCCTCCACATCTAAGAACCTGAGTTCAGGTAAGGGGGCTTGCCTCCACATCTAAGAACCTGAGTTCAGGTAAGGGGGCTTGCCTCCACATCTAAGAACCTGAGTTCAGGTAAGGGGGCTTGCCTCCACATCTAAGAACCTGAGTTCAGGTAAGGGGGCTTGCCTCCACATCTAAGAACCTGAGTTCAGGTAAGGGGGCTTGCCTCCACGTCTAAGAACCTGAGTTCAATTCCTCAAACCTGCACAGTAAACAGAGAACTGATTCTGACAAAGTGTCTCTTGACCTCCACATGTATACAATGGCAAAGACTTACACACACACACACACACACACACACACACACACACACACACATTGTTTGAAACTCTTTCTTTGGTCCCTCATAATCTTTAGAAGGGGGTCAGGTTCATTGTACTAATAGAAAACTGCACAATAAACATTTTCTGGACTGTTTTTCTGGAGGCTGCCATGTTGGAGATGAAAGGAACCAGTTTATGTGTCACCGCAACTGGATTTTAGCCACAGCTGTGCCTCCAGCTGTGTGGCTTGCAATGAATTATTTAACCTCTGTGGTCTTCACTTCATATTCTGAAATTAGAAGTCAGACTATATTATTTTCTAAAGCCCCCTGACATCTTCAAATATCTACACTTCTTTGAAATGTATAACATCTCCATTTTTATCCAATTGACACCCAGCACCAAGGTTAGGAACTGTTCTTAAATAGGCTTACTAAGTTCAAAACCAAATTTAAAAAAAAAAAAGTTTCAAAAGGGCAAGCCTGCCAGCAACTTGATTTCCATCTTGCACAGCATTTAAAACACTTTTAAATTTACAGTGGAAAAAAGGAATTAGCCCACACTGAGGAGGATGGCTTCAAAACATACGGCATTCATGATGCTTTCCCCAGCTGGGAAGTATGTCATAATGATCCTGGGTAACAATAACCATCATCATTTCTTGGGACATGCTGGGTATTTGTTAAGTGTTTCGTGTGGTCCAGGTCAGCAGCCCTCACAGTGAACTTTGAGGCAGGTTTTATCACGTCTGTTTTACAGGTAAAAATGGACATGGTAAGAACAAGGTGGGGGGGGGCGGCTCTGTCCTAAGGTGTCCGGCTAGTGCATGGAAGAGCCAGGATCCAATTTCCTCCTGGTACTTGTCTCCAAAGCATAAAAACACCGCTCTGCATGGTCTCCAGGCTTCCCTGTGTGTGACTTTTCCATGCTTTCTGCATTTAAATGTAAACTCCTGTCTCCCGTGTACTCCCCACCCCAGCAATCCTCTGAGTGTCTGACCTCAGCGAAGGACATCACCCATGACAGAAAACTGGCACCTATGCCTGGTAGTTAGTTCCTTTTCCCTCTCACCCACCTTACCAGCCCCTCTCACTAAGTTCCATATGTAGTGCATTTAATAACTAAAAATGCGTGTGTGGTCAGAGTCCTAGAGCAAACCTGGCTTATTATCAGGTACTTAGATGAAGGTATGAGAAAATCAGGCTAGGCTACAATAACCACTGGAACATTGAGGGACTAACAGCAGTAAAGGCTGTTATCTGTAATGGGTTAAGGTGTGTCACACACACACAGACACACACATACACACAGACACACACACATACACACATACACACACACAGACACAGACACACACACACATACACACAGACACACACACATACACACACATACACACACATACACACACACAGACACACACAGACACAGACACACACACATACACACATACACACACAGACACACACACACAGACACAGACACACACACACATACACACATACACAGACACACACACACATACACACAGACACACACACATACACACACACACACACACACACACACACACACACAGACACACACACACATACACACATACACACACACACACACACAGACACACACACACACACACACACACACACACACACACACACTGACATATCGTGGTATCTGAACACTCAGTATCTTGCCATTTGACCTTGTTTGGAGTCAGCCTCTTTCCAGAGCTAACTAAGCTAACGTGAAATCATGAAGGTAGACCCAAGTCCAGGCTGACTGGCGTCTTTAGAAAAAGGGACAAGTTTGATACAGATACAGCCACGCACACAAGAGAAAGCTGTGTGAACTCAGAGGTGGAGAGTTGAATGAGTGCTACAAGACAAGGAACTCTAGATCTCTAGAACATCCAGAAACTGGGCCATGTGGAGCAGATTTTCCCTGAAAGCCCCGAGAATCAGCTTGGTATGTTCATCTCGGCCTCTAGTACTTTGAGCCACTATAGTTCTGGTGTTTGAGCCACTTGGAATGCTCCTATAAGAGCCTCAGGAAACATGCAGTCTCCTTCAGTCTGAAAGTGCAGGAGAGAGTACAGGACTCCAGGAGGCAAGCAGTAGTGGTCGCTATGGCAGAAGGGCCACTCTCTATGAAACTTGGACCAGGGAATACATTTCCCAGCTTTTCCATAGACGGTTCATTTATGTTGAATAATAGACTTTATATGAAAAAGCTACAATACCTCCTTGGTTGATTTTCTTTGCTGATTATTTCCCAGAATAATGGGTTGTTTTACTAATAACCCCTATGTATGACTTGCTTCTGTATATGTGATAAACAATGTTTTGATGTTTTAACATGCTTTGTGTATTACATCTCCTGCAAGCTATTTTAGTCTGGTTTTTGTAACACCAATAACTACTTGAGATAAGATTGGCTTAAAAGAGGAAATGTTTATTTGTGGTGAATTCTGATGGTTTCAGTCCATGTCAGTTGGCCAGCTATTTGGGAAACTATGCAGAGACTGTGCACCATGGCAGGAACATGTGTTGGAGGATTCTCCTCATCTCATAGAGGCCAGGAAGCAAAGAAGTGGATGCTGGGATCCTAACATCCCCTTTAAGGACACACACTCAGCGACCTAGTGGCCTCCTATTAGGCCAAGCCTCTTAAAGGTTCCACCACTTCCCAAAAGTTCTATAGGCTAGGAACAACCCTCTAACACATGGGTCTTTATGGGACACTTATAAAAACCATAGCATTGCCGTGTTCTTACTTAAATTATTTCTGGGCCCAAAATGTCTCTTCTGGTTAGGTCTTTTGTGGTCTTCACATGCTGTAGAGCAGCAGTTCGGGCCATAACCCCTTTGGGGTCAAATATCAGATGTTTACATTACAATTTATAAGAGTAACAGAATTACAGTTATGAAATAGCAAAGGAATAATTTTATGGTTGGGGGGGGGGTCACTGTAACAAGAGGAACCATATTAAAGGTTGAGAACCACTGCCCTAGAGGTTTCTGACATTCTCTCACCAGAAGGACAAAACGCCTAATCTCATCTTGGACATTTCTCATGCTGGACCTGAGACAATCAGTTTTCCATGGAGTTCTGGGTTGGTTTTGTGTTTTGTTTTCTTCTTCAGGAAGTGACAGTGAATACAGAGTGGGCATTGTCTCCATCCCTTGGAAGAGTCCATTCCCTTTTTGGAGGATCCCTGGTGGGAGGGTGGTGGAGATGACTTGTCTCTGAGTTTGAAGGATACCCAGCCTTGCTTCTGCTAACAGGCCCCTGTCTTGTTGTCATGGCCTTGCTTTTCCTAAACAGGACCACTGGCTACGTCAGAAAAACAAAAGTCTCTGCAACCACTTAAGGTATGAATCTTTTAATAAGGAGAGGGTGGAATTCCATAACCCTCATTCAGATATCAAAGCTCTCAATTTCCAGTGTGGACGCATTTGGGAGTCAGCATTTTGTAAGGTGGTTCTGTTTACATGAGGTCATAATGGTGGGATGTCTCATGGTAGAATTAACACTGAAGAAGAGACAAGAGCTTTGGATGTCCTCCCTTGTCCCCCCACCAGTACACATTGAGAAAAAGGCACTTGAGAATATTTTGAAGACAACTGTCTATAAGATGAGAGGATACCCTTGCCATAACGGAATTACCTGGTGCTTTAATATTAAGTGTGGCTTAGTTGGAAATATGTCTTAAAGGTACAAAAGGTAAAGGAGGGGGAAGCAGGAGATTTATTTGTTTAAGGGCATGTATTCTTTCACAGTGACATGAAGGGATGTAAGCTTTGTACATGCGAACGAAGCAAGTGTTCTTTAGCAAAAAGAAATGAGGGGTTGGGACTCTGTAATCTGCAGAATGGGGTGGGGGCAGGTCTGTGGAGAAGAAACTCCCCCTCCCTTCTCTTCCACCCAAATGTAACTCTGGAGATTCAGGGGTGGGATATGAGCTAGAATGACCATTTATTTAGAGGGTTTTTTTTTTTTTTCCATAAAATGACCCTTTTCATCTCAGACGCTTTCTGTAATAACAGCTGTAACCACAAACCAAAAATCTTTATATGTGGTTGTAGTTAGAGTTTTTTTGTCTGGCCCAGTCAGGACAAATCTCTCTTACCCGCCAGTCCCACAGTCGCTCAGACCCAAACAAGAAAGCACACAGAAACTTACATTGTTTAGAAACTGTATGGCCGTGGCAGGCTTCTTGTTATCTGTTTCTTTTATCTTAAATTAACCCATTTCTGTTAATCTATTTTTTGTCACATGGCTTGTGGCTTACCAGTGTCTTTACATGTTGCTTCTCATGGCGGCGGCTGGCAGTGTCTCTCCCCAGTCTTCTACTTCCCAGAATTCTCTACTCTCTTGTCCCGCCTATATTTCCTGCCTGGCCACTGGCCAATCAGAACTTTATTTACACAGAGTGATATCCACAGCACTTTCCCTTTTCTTTTTTTTTTTAAGGAAGGTTTTAACTTTTACATAGTACAATTACATATAACAAAACAATTATCAAGCAAGAATTACAGTTACAATATTAAAGAAGATATCCTATCTATCTTATATTTGTGAGTCTAAGGTTTTATATCTAAGTTATCTTTTATCATAACTGAGGAAATTATAACTATCTAGTCTTGAACCACATCAAAGACCTCAGAAGGAAGCGGTTTTTTAATGAATTCTTGCCACGTTGGACGCCAAATGTAGATGTATCCTGCTTGTTAAATAAGAAACACAGAACCGATTGCAGAGTTAAACCACGAGGTCAGAGCAAGAGCGGAAAACCTTACCCTTCACTGCTTCTGTGGTTCTTCCTCTCTGCAAGAGACCTACTTCTGTGCATCCTGTCTATTTAAAGACTTTCTGTTCTGTTTTCTCATTGGTTGTAAACCCAGCCACATGACCTCCTTGTCACTGCCTGTTTGTACAGACCTCCAGGTCGTCTATGGTTGGTATTGAGATTAAAGGCGTGTGTCTGCCCTGCTGGCTGTGTCCTTGAACACACAGAGATCCGCCTAGCTCTGCCTCCCAAGTTCTGGGATTAAAGGCGTGCCCCAGTACTGCTCAGCTTCTGTTCTGGCTTGCTCTGACCTCGTGGTTTAACTCTGCAATCGGTTCTGTGTTTCTTATTTAACAAGCCGGATACATCTACATGTGGTTGTCAAAAATCTCTGTATTAATGTACTGAGTAAGATATGGATCTTACCCTGTAAAAATTAAGGCTCTGCCAGTGGATCTATACTACTGTCTCCAAGCAGTGAGAAGGGCCTTGAGGTAGGAGTGAGCCTGGTGAGTTAAATGGTAGCAGGAAGACTGCAGCATTATGGGATGAAGGACAATGGGGGACAGCATCTGAGGCTTAGGAGGATGACACAATGTGGAAACCATTGTAGGCCATGGTAAAAAGGGTGAGTTTACTCTAAGTGTGAATGCCCAGGTGGGGTGGACACAGGAGAACCCTGAAATCTATTTTCCTCTTGGAACACACTTCTCTGGCTGTCATTCAGAGACTAGGAAAAGAAGTTCAGGAGGTCGTTACAGCTTGTCTAAGGAATAAGGCTGAGGGCTCAGTGGGGTAGATGAAGAGAACAGTGGGATGAGGAATGCCTTTTTGAAGTAGTGTCAAGCTTTCTCAATGGGTCAGAAACAGGGGTGAGGAAAGAGGAATTCAAATGAAGATGGCTTCCTAGCTCTGGAGGAAATGGGGAGATGCTAGTGCCTTTCAATAAGATGGATGAGGTTAAGGGAGTAACATCCGGTAAGGAAAAATGAAGAGTTTTCTTGACTTGTGTGATATCCAAGTGGAAATATTTGTTATGGCTCTGCCTGGAATCTCTTGTTCCAGTCCTGAATCAAACAGCCCTCCCCCACTCTATTCTACAAGCCATGATCCTATTAACCTTTCTAAAGCTTGGCTGGGGTCAAACAACCCTGCTGTGGGATATCTTGTATGCTGTAAATATATGTTGCTATGATTGATTGGCCAGTAGCCAGGCAGGAAGGATAGGTGGGACTAGCAGAGAGGAGAACTGGGGGAAGAGGAAGGCGGAGTCAGAGAGACATGGCCAGCTGTCGCCATGAGAAGATGATAGGATACCAGTAAGCCAAGAGCCATGTGGCAACTTATTGATTAATAGAAATGGGTTAATTTAAGATATAAGAACAGCTAGCTAGAAGCCTAAGCCATTAAGCCAAAGAGTTTAAATAATATAAGCGTCTGTGTGTTTATTTTATAAGTGGAATGCAGGACTGCGGGGGCTTGGTGGGACCCAGAGATAAACTCTCCAGCAACACAACCCGTCTAATTAAAAATACTCAGCATATCCCTATTGTCCCCAGACTCACACACAAATCTCAACTTGATTTTCAATACTTACCAACTATGGTCCAGGTATTCCCTTTCTGCACTGCCTCACATAACTGCCATGTGTCTACATGGCCTAGTCAACGGGTGACTTTCTCATCACTAAATATACCTTGGACCTTTGCTCAGGTTTCCCTCAATTGGGAATCTCTTTCCCATCTATTTGGATTGTTGCTTATTTTTCTAAATATAATTTGATGGATGGCAGCTGTCACCAGACTTCAGTAGCTCCAGTAGTCAAGCGAGATCACTTTTTCTATCCTTTTACAAGGTGGTATTAAGATTATATGCATGTACTAGGACTCCACTGGGCTCTATAAAGTTACTGACATATTCATTGTTCATCCAATTTAATAAAAAAACTCCATGATAAATTCAAATGTGCTTTCTTTTCACCTCTGTATTCTTTGCATGTTTTTGAGCCTTATAAAATAAAATTCAAAAATAGTATTTAGTGGTCAGTGTGCAGTACACACACACACCCATAGTTGTAGCACTTGGTAAGCTGAGGCAGAAAGATTGCTTGAGTGAAGAGTTTGAGACCAGCCTGAACAACATAGCAAGTCCCTCCTCAATGATAGTAACATTTAACAAATTGAAAAATCAATCAAATTATCATTTGAGTCAATAATAGATTTGCATAGCAAACAAATAAATGGCTCTACCCAGGTGATCCACCAGTCACACATTTTTAGGCTTATAAGATCCAAAAGACATTTACAGACCAATGATAAGAATATATTTTTAACCCCCCCCCCAAGATTAGTGTCATTAAAATGAGTCATATAAATGAAGACTTGGGATGGAAGAATCCAGCTTTGACCCACTCCTCAATACCTATCCTAACTATTCCCAACAATTTTAGAGTGGACTGTTCACTCCCTTGTGAATTCTGTTAGGCCTAACAATAAATATTTCTATTTGCTAGGAAATGCTTTTCCCTTAGAAGCATAAACCTGCCCCCTGACTACTTTTGACTGTAGGTCTGCTTCTCCTACTACTTAGCGAGCAATCCCAATATTCAACAATGAAGGGGGCTGTCTTAGGGTCTCTCACACTCTGTGGAGTGATCAGGCTAGCTTCCTCAACCCCATGGTGTTAGCTGCTCATCTAGAGGTTCGTCTGGACTTGGACACCCATATACTTGGTGGTCAATACTGACTTAGTGGGAGCTCTGGAGGGGTGTCCAACAGTGTCACCCTAGATCCTTTGCCATAGTAGCCACTCCAGCTCCACTTGGTTCTAGAGGTTAAGGGTCACTATTTCAGTCTATCTCCACTACCTTCTGAGCAGTTTAGATGGTATTTCATGCTATCATCAATGGTCAAAGATTCCTGAAGCCTTGATGTATTTACCAAGGGAACATATGTCCAACTTTATAAGGAACGAATGCCTTCTGATCCGAAAATAGAAAACAAATAGGAAAGATCCAACTGTCCTCTTTCCCACTGTTCTTTCTGTTTCCAGAACAGAGGTTATAAGGTGGTCCCAGGGCCAGAGAGACATTGGTTAAAGATACATATATGACTAACCTAGAGCAGATCACTTGAGTTCAAAAGACTGTGTTCTTACTGGAAACATCAGACTGTAATGGTTGTTGGTTGGAGAAGATTCAGTGAGATAATAAATGTGATTGCGTAACACAGAATGACTGTTGCATAACAGAATGCCCAAGACAATTTTAAAATTTTAATTTCATAGCTTTGTTACTATTGTTGCCCTTAGTAGTGTAAAGAATTTTATTCTTTTATTAAAAAGTTAATTTCAGGGTTGGGGATTTAGCTCAGTGGTAGAGCGCTTGCCTAGCAAGGGCAAGGCCCTGGGTTCGATCCTCAGCTCCACATTAAAAAAAAAAAAAGTTAATTTCACAACATTTTTTGGGGGGTGTCTAGAATTAATTTTATTAGTTATTTTACACCATATTGTGTGCCTGTGTATGGGGCAAACACAATACCTCATACATTATTTGAAAACTAGTAATAATAAAAGTTGGATGTGGTGGCTTATGCCTAATAATCTCAGCCCTTGGGAGGCTGAGACAGGAGAATTCTATGAGTTTGAGGAGCCAGCCTGAGCTACAAAGTAAGTTCCAGGCCAGTCTGGGCTACTGTCTCAAAAGAAGTTAGTCTTAATGCATGCAAAGTGGCTGGCAGATACTAGCATTCAAGAGACAACAGTGTTGCTACAGCAGGGGAGTGAGCAAGACTTCAAACCCAGGGCTTCTGATCTTTGTTCCATTGGTTTTCTTTCCCCATGACTTCACTCAACAGAAAAATTCCTTCACAGTTTTGTCCTCATTTCCCCCATTTGCTCTGCTGCCCTTCTCAAGGATGTGAAAATTGGAAAATAAATTCTTAAATCCCTGAAACAGTCAGTTTTTGTTTTGTTTTGTTTGTTTATTTGCTTTTGCTTTTTGAGACAGGGTTTCTCTGCGTAGCTTTGGAGCCTGTCCTAGAACTCACTCTGTAGACCAGGCTGGCCTCAAACTCACAGAGATCCACCTGCCTCTGCCTTTTGAGTGCTGGGATGAAAAGCATGTGCCACCACTGCCTGGCCAGGTTTGTTTGTTTGTTTGTTTGTGTGTTTGTTTTTTAAAGGATCATGTTGATAAGACATTGTAAGATGGCATTTTTCAGAATATGTTAAGGTTCTGGTTTAGAGCTAAAGGAGGAATTTTAAGAGAATAAATGAAGATCAAATGTAACATTTGTAATCAACTAGGTCTTGGTGCAGTCAGAAATTCTGAGGGATTGACACTGGGTCTTTAGGGATGCTGGGGTAACAGGGACACCAACTGAGCTTTAGTGACTCTCCCCAAGTGCCCACAGTCTTTCTGGAATTTAAGATGCATTTATAGTTTCAAATGTTCATTAATAAATATGTCATGCAAATGCTGTGGCCAATATAGTCAAGAAAAGTTATGAAGGTTCATAAATGCATAGATCAAGGAGTCTGTCTCAGTAACCTTCAAGAGCCACAAAACCCACTACTTTTTTTTTTTTAGTTTTAAAATCACATTATTTATTCATTCGTTTATTTACTGTATTTGTATGCGTGTATATGTGTGTGCATGTATATGTGTGTGCATGTATATGTGTATGCGTGTATATGTGTGTGCATGCCTTGACACACCTTGGTGGTCAGAGGATAACTTGTAAAACTCAGTTCTTTCTTTCCAGCAGGTGGTTCCTGGGGATGGTACCTCTACCAACTGAGCTATCTCACCACCCTGACCACTCAGATATTTTAAAGAATGTTTTGTATAGTTGAATCCAGGGAATTCAAGGAGAGAATGGGCTTTTAAAAATAACATCATTGAATATATTCTGCTGGAGAAGAGAACATGTCAGGTATAACTCTAAGTTGTACAAGAATAAAATTTTATTATTTGTGTGTGTGTGTGTGTGTGTGTGTGTGTGTGTGTGTGTGTGTGTTTCTGGAAGGTATAACATTTCCCCATTTGACTAACTCTTCTTCCCACTGGTACTACTTTAGAGGATCTATAGGTTCACCTTCCCCGCTTTAACACGTTATCTGAATAGATGGATGTGAATCTGGACCCAAAGTCTCCCTGCAGAGCCCTTGATAGAGGAAAACTGGTGTCCAACCTGGAAGCAGACCAGTTCCCCTGATGGGCACACTTTTAACCACAATCCCCGCACTGGAGACCCAGGGCTTTCTCCCATCTCTAAGATGACCTGTGCTTTGTGTGCTTGGCGATTCAAGTTGTCTTTTTCTTCTTTCAGATATTCCACTTTTTCAGCTGGGGAAAGGCTCAGAACTCATTTGGTTCTGGGCTTGGGAGTCTGTCTGGCAGTCCCAAGCCCAGAGCCACTGCTTCCTCACAAAGCTGGCTTTGTGACAGGGCTCCTTGACAGCAGAGAAACCCACTGCAGCCAGAAATTTCTTTCATCAGCTCTTGGGAGCTGTGACAAGACTTCTGGGAACTCACACCAGGCATTCTGACTGTCCAGTCGGGTTTCTATGGCTACATGGTCCACATTTCCCAATACAGACTATAGAACACTTTGGGGAAAGCTCCAAGAAATAATAACTGTTCTCATGAAAGAAATGTCATTTCAGAAATGATTATAAATCACTTATATCTGAGAACTTAGTGAAATATCTCATGCCATGGGGAGAGTTCCTGGTTTAGAACAGAGGTGCCACATGCTCATGATGGAATGGTCTATGGATAGGTGATGCCAACCACATCAGAGTTTCCAATAAAAATCATCCCAACATAGTCAGAGGGCCAAAGGCAGGGGTCAAGCCTATGTGAAATATAAGACCTAGTCCTTAAAATAGTTTGAAAGGGGCTACAGAGATGACTCAGTGGCTAACAGAACTTACTGTTCTTCCAGAGGACTCTTGCTTGGTTTTATGAACCCACATTTAGCAGCCAGAACCTCCTGTATCTTCAGCTCTATGAGGATCCAATGCCCTCTTCTGGCATCTGTGGGCATCTACACACACATGGCACATACATTGCACACACACACACACACACACACACACACACACACACACACACACGAGAGAGAGAGAGAGAGAGAGAGAGAGAGAGAGAGAGAGAGAGAGAGAGAACAACAACAGCCATTTGAAAGAGCTATCAAATGTTAAAGTACAGAAAGTCAAGAGCTATATGCTGGGTGTTGACACCTTAAGCTCAGGGTAATAGGCTTCTGCCTTGAGCTCACAGGGAAGTAAGCCTCTGGTTTTAAAAGCTTGGAGCTATTCCTGAAGACTGAGAAATATAAACCTGTGGGCTTAGAAGCCCAGCTTGTATGAGTCTCGGGGCTATCAACACAAAGGAAGCTGCTCTGTGCCCACCAGGAACTTCTACCAGGATAGATCGGAAGAGTCCTCAGCCAGCAGTTTGTTCCACACCTAGGGTTACACTCCTATGTCTGTAGTTTCTACCCACACACAAGGTTAAGAGTCTGTTTCCTATCCCTGGGAATAGCTTCAGAACAACCACTACCTTTCTCCTACATTTTATATTTCACTCACTCTGGAATTTAGACTAGGATAACTCAAACTCATGGGCTGTGGAGGACCTTGCCTCCAGCATTTAGTGACTCCAGTTTCTAAAAGAGGTCAGTCCCTAGGAAGACTTAGGAAAAAAGAAGAAGTGTCATGTCACACACTGATCGACCTTCCAGTTAAGGGACCAGAGAAACACTTGCTGCACTGTCTGGGCCATGGACTGAGTCTCTGTGGCACCTCAGCCTTGACAGAGTTGCAGTTCCTTCCACTAGAGTCATGTCCTCAGAGTGCCTCCTCTGATTCTCCCTCAGACAACCCGCGTCCTCCAGGAGAAAGAGATCCCAAGCATTAACATTTCTAGCCAGATCCAATATTGACTCTGATTGTACCTCCTAGCAGATTGGTGTCAATATTCCTATTTCCTAACATCTCTTTCTTTCCATATTATTTGAATTGATTTTTACTGTCTCTCTGGTTTATACATTAATAAGTTACTGTTCCACACATGTTAATCTTTTATTGTTTGAAAGCATGTAATGTTTTAAACTTTTTGAATGGTTATATTTGAGTTTAAGACTCCAGGTTTGGGGATCTTGCCTGTGATGTTCCTATTAAAGGGTTGCCAAGCTCACCAGGACTTAATCAAAATGCTAGGGCTACACAGGCAACTTTCAAATGTTCCCGCTTTAACTGGGATGGTTTTATCCCCTTCAAAACAGATGAGAATGTTGAATGCTGCTGCTTTAGAGGTGAAATGAAACAGCAAATAGCTTTGAATATAGAGAAAGGGCTTGGGGGTTGTATCAGAAACCTCTAATAATACCGAGCAAACTCAATGAAATCTGTGACCTCAATAGCCAGACTTGGAGGAAGACCCCTTTACAGAGACTTTGGGGTTGGACCTCATTACTCTGACCCTTGTCTTCCTGGTCATCTCTCCTTCAAAAACATTCTATTGTTATCTACCATAACCACCATTCTGCTTGGGTCCCTTCAAGCTGCTCAGATTTTTAAAAATATTTTTATTTTATAATTAACTTAATTTCACATATCAGCCATGGATCCCCCCCCCCCCGTCCTCTCTCCTCTCACCCCCAGCCCTTCCCCCCAATCTACCCCCCCATTCCCACCTCCTTCAAGGCAAGGTCTCCCCTGGGGAGTCAGTCCAGCCTGGTAGATTCAGTTGAGGCAGGTCCAGTCCCCTCCTCCCTACACCAAGACT
The DNA here is from genome assembly GCF_903995425.1 of Onychomys torridus. Taxonomy (NCBI): domain Eukaryota; kingdom Metazoa; phylum Chordata; class Mammalia; order Rodentia; family Cricetidae; genus Onychomys; species Onychomys torridus. Next base: position 141,936,907 of record NC_050443.1, on the reverse strand, counting down.
GAGCAAAGTGTCCCAGAATAGGCCCTAGGCTCCCAAAAGCCAGCCAAGGACAGGTCCCGGTTCCACTGCCTGGGTGCCTCCCAAACAGTTCAAGCTAATCAACTGTCTCACTTATCCAGAGGGCCTGGTCCAGTTCCATGGGGGCTCCTCAGCCATTGGTTCACAGTTCATGCGTTTCTGCTAGTTTGGCTGTTTGTCCCTGTGCCTTTTCCAATCGTGGTCTCAATATCTCTTGCTCATACAATCCCTTCTCTCTCTCTCTCTCTCTCTCTCTCTCTCTCTCTCTCTCTCTCTCCAATTGGACTCCCAGAGCTCCACCTGGGGCTCGGCTGTGAATCTCTGCATCCCCTTCCATCAGATACTGGATGAGAATTCTATCATGACAGCCAGGGTGTTCGGCCATCCCATCACCCTGGGCAGGTCAGCTCAGGCACTCTCTCGACCATTGCCAGTAGTCCAAGCTGCTCAGATTTTAACAGTTCTTGAGAAGACATGATTTCCTGGACATTTTCACAGCTGTGTCTAGGAGTTAAAGCTGCTGAGATGGTACTAGATGCCAAGAGAATAATGGAGCTTACAAAATATGGCCTCCCTCATGTGCCCTGGAGAAACCAGGCTTCCCATTTATCTTTGCTTTGTATTTCTGTCCTTGGGGTCATGATTGGTCTTGTGCAAGAAAGCTCTGTGAGCCTGCTGCAAATACTGGCATTAGGCAATATGGAGACAGTTTGTCACCAGAAAATGGCAATATATAGGATCCTACCTCTCCCACATGGTTTCTGCTATCAAGTGTGCTGTTTCTTCCATTTCTGCTGAACAGCTCACCTGTGTCATTAGCTGCTGTAATAAACACAAAGACTCTGGCTTGAAACAACACAGGTTTATTATTTCACTGCTCTGGAGATCAGAATCCAGCCCAGGTCTCCCTGGCATCAACTCACAGTTTGGACAGGGCTGCATTCCTGAGGCTCTGAAAGAAAATACATCTCTCCCTTTTCAGGATCTTCAAGGCTGCCCACATTTCTTGTTTCTCTCTTGTATCCTCAAAGTCAGTGATGCCCTTCATTGTCCTCTTAACTGTAGTCACACCTCCTTCTGACCACAGCTGGAAAGGGTTCTTAGATTTTACTAATGTCAGTGAGTGGGGTCCATCCGGGCAACCTTGGGTGAACACCTCATCTTGAAATCTAGAATCACATCTGAAATGTCCCTTTTGTCATACAAGGTAATGTTTATAGGTTCTGGAGATTAAGATATAATGTCTTTGGAAGGCTATTCTGCTTATCATTGTCTTAATCTTGAGATTCAACAGAAAAAAAACCAATTCCACCACTTTGAGCCAAATTTGAAGCAAGCTTTATTTAAATATTAAATACTGACCAAGATGGACTTTGGTAAGAACCACTCCCTGGAATTCCCAGCTGAGTGGCCTGAGTGTTGTAGGGGCTTATAAAAATCACTATACTTTCCCATGAGGCTTTGTTATTTTTCAAGAACTACAACTCCCAGCATCCCAGGAAGTGGCCTGGTCCTTGGGCAGGTGGGGATTACAGGTTAATTTCTGGTACAGATCATGCAGACTGTATTTGAAGGGAAGAAAAAGTCTACCTAAAATATAAAATGACTTCTTCCTTCCAGGGATCTGATGTTACTCTTTTCCAGAGTAAGTTTTCTTGTTTTGTTTTAATTTTCTAAGGATAATACCAGTATTTTCACTCAGCCATTTGTTCTTACTATAAGCTTAAATATGATTAGAAAATTTCAGAAAAAGAGAAAGGTATTCTAGATAACTGTACCTAAGAACTTACATGAAATGCCCCTCACACTCCTTGACAACCTGTTTACACATTGAAGTTTGCTTTTCTTTCTTTGTTGACAGGGTCTCACTATGTACCCTTGGCTGTCCTGGAACTCACTGTGTAGAAAAGACTTGCCTCAAATTCACAGGGATTTGCCTGCCTCTGCCTCAAGTACTGGGATAAAAGTCTTGAGCCACCATATCTGGCTTTACATACTGAAATTTTAAACCCTCTAATTTAGGCTTTCCAATGTGATTGAAAATCCACAGTCATTCTTTCTTTGTGGCTATTTACTGTGGGTGTACTATACTAGTGGTTTTTTTTTTTTTGTGTGTGTGTGTGTGTGTGTGTGTGTGTGTGTGTGTGTGTGTATTTATTGTGTCCCCCTGATTTTTTTCTCAGTATGTTTGTCATTGGTATATAAGAAGGTTCCTACTTTCTGTGTGTGTCTTAGTTAGGGTTTTCTATTACTGTGAGGAGAAGCCATGACCACAGGAACTCTTATAAAGAAAATACTTAATTGAGGTGGCTCACTTACAGTTTCAGAGGTTCAGTCAATTATCATCATGGTAGGGAGCATGGCAGCATTCAGATAAGATGTGGTGCTGGAGCTGAGAGTCCTTACATCTTGACTCAGAGGCAACAAGAAGTTGACTGACTCACTGGGTAGCATCCTGAGCATAAGAAACCTCAAAGCCCTCCCCCACAGTAACACACTTCCTCTAACAAGGGGGATACCCACTCCAACAAAGCCACACCTCCTAATAGTGCCACTCCCTATGAGATTATGGGGGCCAAATACAATCAAACTACCACATTCCACTCCCTGGCTCCCATAAGCTTGTAACAATATCATCACGCAAAACACATTTAGTCCAACTTCAAAAGTCCCCATAGTCTATCACAACCTCAATTATGTTTAAAAGTTCAAAGTCTCTTCTGAGATTCATGCAATCTCTTCACTGTAATCACCTATAAAAAATCAAAATCAAAAAGCAGATCATATACTTTCAACATATAATGGCACAGGATATACATTACCATTCCAAAATACAGGGAAGGGAGCATAGTGAGAAAATGCTGGACCAAAGCAAGACCAAAACCAGCTGGGCAAACTCCAAACTCTGCCTCTCCATGTTTGATGTCAAAACCAATCTCCACATCTTCAATTCCAATCAGCTTCGTTGACTGCAGCCCCGACAGTGACACACTTCCTCTAACAAGGCAGATACCCACTCCAACACAGCCACACCTCCTAATAGTGCCACTCCCTATGAGACTATGGGGGCCAATTACATTCAAACTATCATAGTGTGTTAACGTGGAAGCCTGCCACACTGCTGAAAACATTTATCAGCTCTAAACCTTTTATGTTGATGTCATTAGGGTTTTCTACACATAGAATCAAGTCATCTGCAATAGGGATACTTTAACTGCCTTTCTTGTTTTTATCCTTCTGTTTTCTTCCCCTTTCTTACAACTGTTTTCCTGGACTTCTTTTGATTAACTGATCTGCTGTTGCTTAGTAATCTCTCATGTCCTCTTTGGTATGTTTATTTTCTTCTTCAGTCCTATTTCTCACTTACCTTCTTTATAGTAGCTTAGGCATATAGTCTGTTTTTATCATGTTCATTTTAAATTTTCATTTAATTATAGTAGATAGTTGTGCTCTGTATAATAGTCTATGAACTTGGAATAATCATTCTAAGTCCTTTTGGCTTTAAATGCTGTTAAATATTTCCTGGTGGGCCTGTCTTTATAAGTGATTGACACTTCTCTCATGCAGTTTTTGGTACCTTTCATTGTTCTGTGGTTTTGCTGCTTTAACTATAAAATGCTACAGGGAGTGTCTTATGTTGTCTTGTGTATTTGGTGTTCTATAGACTGTTCAGTCTCTGGATGGGCATCTCCTTCAGGTTTGGTAACATTTTCTTCTATGATTTACTAAAAATATTTTCAATGCCTTTGGTGTGATTCTCATCTCCTATCTTCCTATGCCCAGAGAAGATTTGGTCTTTTCATACACACACACACACACACACACACACACACACACACACACACACAGAGAGAGAGAGAGAGAGAGAGAGAGAGAGAGAGAGAGAGAGAGAGAGAGAGAGAGAGAGAGATTTATCATTGACCTCCATTGAGTAATTTAATTCCTCTATGTTGTCTTAAAACCCTGATACTGTTTTAAACATGCCCATGTACTATTGGTGAAGCTTTCCTCTGAGGTTTATTGAGGTTTTTTGCTGTTGTTGTTGTTGTTGTTGTTGTTGTTTTTACTTCCAGCACCACTTTGGTTTGGCTTCTCTCAACAATTCTATATTGAATTTTGTTTTCACATCTTAAATTGTCATCCTCACTTCATTCAGATCTTTGTTTTTGTTCTCTGGAGTACATTTATATTTTCCTTGAATTATCAAACATAAGATCATTGTTCTGAAGTCTTTGTCTGGTGTTGTGGAATATTATTTTAATCAGGCAAAGATGTGTTACACTTGCTTATGCTGCAGAATATCACCATCACTGTGTAAAGGTGTGTTACTTTGGCTTGTGATGCATTTGTTTAATGATGTAAGGATGTGTGTTGAATTATGTAAAGATGTGTTGCATCTGTTCCACCTTGCCTGCCTAAGGCACCCTATTGGTCTAAAAAAAAAAAAAAAAAAAAAAAAAAGGTGAACTGCCAGTAGCTAGGCAGGAGAATGGATAGGCGGGGCTGGAAGGCAGAGAGAATAAATAGGAGGAGAACTCTAGGTTCAAGGTAGAGAAGAAGGAGGGGAGAATGAGGGACATTCCCAGGGTCAGAAGCCAGAGCATGTCAGCCAGCCAGACATAGAGACAGTAAAAAAGTAAGAAAAGGTAAAAACCCTGAGGCAAAAGATAGATAAAGAGAAACAAGTTGATTTAAGTTAAAAGAGGTAGCTAGAAACATGTCTAAACTCGGCTGAGCATTCAAAACTAAAAAGAAGTCTCTGTGTCTTGATTTGGGAGCTGGTTGGTGGCCCCAAAGACAAAGCCTGTGGAGTCTGGAAGTTCTCGCAGGCCGCTCTTATGGGGGACGATGGGATTAGTGATTCTGGGAGGAGGTGTGTTGTGGCTGTTGTGTTTCTGCACTGGAGCTTGTGTATTGGGAAGGAGCTTGCTAGCTGAGGCTTTCATTTTTCCTCTCTCTCCCTTTCACTCATGCCAGCTTTCTTCTTCCAGTGGAAGCATTTACAGTGTTCAAAAGAAGACTCAATCACAGTAGGTGGAGGGGTCGTTTTTCCTCTGGAACCGGTGTCTGGCCTTCAGGCTCTGTCTGTAGTTATCTCCTCATGGTCAGCCACTGTCAGCACTGACAGTTGCTAGCCAGGGGTCAACACCCCCAGATGGTCTCTGCTTCTGCTGCTGTTTGCTGTGGCTCCCTCTCCACACCTGAATGCTCTACTTTGGGTTAACTCCGACCCGATCCTCATTTCCACAAGTAGTATGGAATTCCATGTACCTGGATCATCTGCCTCCTTCCTGAGTATGCAGCTTCCGTCATGAGTTGTGAAACTCACCTGGACATGTGTTACTTCCCTGGGTCTCCCCTTATATTTATAACTCCATTCGCAATGGCTCCACCCTCATAACCCAATCACTTCTCAAAGACCCTGCCTCTTAATACTATCAACACATGAATCAGGGGACACCAACTTTCAGTCTGTAATGAAATGTGTTACTTATTCTCATCTCTGGCACTTTCATGTGATTTAATTATGCTAAGCAGATGTCCCTGAAAGCTCTGAAAGACAGAAGTTCATATCATGGGGCTGTTTCTGGGCAAACATGGGAGGCAGATGTTTGGGCTCTCTCTAGTTATTGCAGCTGAGGGCTCGGTGGCTTTGTGGGTGACAAGAGGCAGGATGTGGAACACCCACTTTCACAGACAGCAGCAGAGGTAGTGGGTGGCCTTCTGGTTGTAGCAGAAGCTCTGAAGTGTGGCTCTAGAAGCTGACCCTTCCTTGAAGCTCAGCCTAGTGAAAGGAAGGCTCATGGGTCAGATAGTAAAACATGACAACAGGTGTGTGCTTTCTGCTTGGATTTGCCAGGGGTGTTTCTATATTGTACTAACGTGCTCTGGTGTATAAGTACCCGCTCTGGAAATAGTCATAGACCAAACTATGAGGATATTCAGTGGTTTTGTTTCTTCTTACATGGGGACGTTTACACAGACAACTTTATGTCGACATAGATGGCAACATGGATAGAAATTGAGGCAGACAATACAAGTCATATAATGATCCCCACTATCTGTGAGGTCTCATTGCACACATTATTTTCTTCTATTTTAATATGCACCATGCTTTTGAACTTGAGATTCCTCAATATACTGACCATGTGCCCCCTCCCTTTGCTTAGACTCATTTAAAGTGGATATTTGCCTGTAGCCGAGATGGACTGTTTGTTTAAATGAGATTGAAACATGATCCTAGAGAAACAAATACGGGGAATAAACTTTAAATAAGTAGTTCACTTAGTGTAATTTTCCCTCTCCCCTAATCAATTTATGGTTATTGAGTTTTGCCTTGTAGATCTTGAGGTAAGGTCAAACTTAAGGCTGAATGATAATTTCTGCTCTGAACCACAGCCACAATTTCATTCTATCAAATCTTTCAATACTGTGAAATCAGCTCAAGCTAGCAGCCTACAGTTGGTGTGTCAGAAATACATTAAGAGAAGAAGTTCCAGAGGTGGGAACACTTATTTGTTGCTGGTGGGAGTATACACTGGTACATACAGCCACTGTGGAAATCAATATGGAGGTTCTGCAAAAAGCTGAAAATAGATCTTCCAAAAATTCAGCTATGCTGCTCTTGGGCATATAGCTAAAGAACTCTATATCTTACCATGGAGTTATTTGCTCATCCATGTTCACTGATTCATAATAGCCAGAGGAACTGGTTTAGCTAACAACTGTAATAGTACCCCCGTGTCATTTTCATCTCCACCACTGGGTGGCAGCCAGCTGCCAGGTGCCAAATTGGCTATACTAACAATTTTCTTGGGACTGTGTATGGCTTCCCCGTGCATCACTTTCTGGGAGTCAGCTTTCTCCATCACACCCTTGCTGAAAGCATGAAGTAGGGGCTCATGCTTGACCCTGTGACCTCTGCTTTCTCAAGTATTTCTGCTCTTCAAATCCTTTCTTTTGTCCTTAGAGGACTCGGTCACCCACTAGCCAGTGGCTCACTAGATTTGTTCTCCAAAAAGTAAAGTGACAAAGAGACCACACAGCTGGTTATGAGGACTGGAGTCCAAATGGCCAAAGTCACTAGTCACCAAAGGAGGAAAAGAAGATGGATTTGACTCCATCAAACGAGAAAGTGTGCATCAAGGAACACTTCCAAGTAAAAGGCAACCCCAGAGCCGAAAGTAAATTTGCAAATCACACATAAGGTGGGGTCAAGAGTAAAGAATTATTATGGTGCAGCAACAAATAGGCTGTAATGCATTAGAATAATCTAATATAAATATGGGGAGAGGGTCTGACAAGATCTCTATCCATAAAAGATGGCAGGGAGCATGAAATCAGCATGAAGTGATATCTGTAGCCAGGCACTGTAGAGAGCCATCTCTTTCAAATGAGCTTCTACTGAAGGCTTGCTGTGTGTGCCAGGCATTAAGGACACACAGAACAACAGGATATAGCCCCTCCTCCATAGTGAGGCAAGAAACTTGCCTGGGTTACACAAGCAGAGAGAAATGTGAAAAGTAGAGATGTGGCTCGTGCCTGGAGAGGTTTGTACTCTAGTGGGGAAAGGCTGTTAAATAAATAAACACCAATAGAACATTATATGTAAACAGAAACTGAGTTGAAATAAAGGTGTTTTGTTTGTTTGTTTGTTTGTTTTTTGAGACAGGGTTTCTCTGTGTAGCTTTGCGCTTTTCCGGGATCTCGCTTGGTAGCCCAGGCTGGCCTCGAACTCACAAAGATCCACCTGGCTCTGCCTCCCGAGTGCTGGGATTAAAGGCATGCGCCACCACCGCCCAGCCAAAGGTGGGTTTTTATACAAATGATGACTGACTATTAGGCTGAATTTGTTTGATGGAAAAGTGTGTTGAGAATTGCAGAGGTGACGAAGCCCTCAGGATGTGGAGGGACAGATTCTGGGTGAGGGCTAGCCCAGAGCACTGCAATGCTCACAGATGCTTGGTCTCTGGCTGAGGGCCTATCTATGTTTCTCTAGGCCTCAGTTTCCCTGATTTTAGAGATGAGGAGACCATTTTGATCATTCCCTAGAGCTATTTAAGACTTTTGTAGGTTGCTTTTCCTACTGTCATGGAGGATAAGCTATATTTAAATACGGTAGGAAAGTTGTGGAGGAAAGAACATAAACTAATTTTCTGTCTGACTTGGAGCCATTATTAGCATCTGAAAAGATGTGTTTCACAGGCTTATCTTTAGGAGGTCATAAGACTGACAGGATTTTAGTGAGCGTCCAGACAGGAGGAGGGAGATGCAACGCCACATGTTATTGATTGTGACTAAATGTTCCCTGTACTAACTCCTTGTGACTCAGTCTGAATAGCAGGAGTTGACCTGGGGACATACAACATGTCCGTTGTTTGTTTTGAGACAGGGTCTTACCATGTAGTTCATGCAGACCTCCATGAACCTTTTGCCTCAGAGTGAATGCTGCGGTAGAATACAATCACTACCATGCCTGGCTGACAGACATTGAAGAAAGACAGCTGATTGTCTTTGCTGTAGTATGCACAGAGCCAAGTGTAGTTGGAAGTTTTCCTGTGTCTTGGCTGGCCGGCAGTTGGGACAAATCTCTCCCACTCGCGTCCCCCAAGTAAACACACAGAGGCTTATATTAATTATAACTGCTTGCCTGTAAGCTCAGGCTTATTACTGAATAACTCTTACACTTAAACTAACCCATAATTCTTATCTATGTTTAGCCACGTGGCTTGGTACCTTTTCTCAGTTCTGCCTTGTCATCTTGCTTCCTCTGTGTCTGGCTGGCGACTCCTGACTCAGCCCTGCTCTTCCCAGCATTCTCCTATCTGCTTGTCCCGCTTACACTTCCTGCCGGCTACTGGCCAATCAGTGTTTTATTTATCAACCAATCAGAGTGGCACATATTCACAGCATACAGAACGACATTCCACAGCAGGCCAGACAGAGGGGAATATGAAAATGTCGTCCATCAGCCAAAGCTCAGAGCACATCCTCTGGTCACATGATGTCCTCTTTACCTGTTTAGTCCTGTTTCCTGCACTCACTTTCTCCCCGATAGCAAAAGACTATGTACACAATACATATGTGAATGTTCAATTGGAAATCAGAAAAGTAAGTTTTAAGACAAGGAACTGAAAAGCATAACGAGGGCTTGGCTTCACAGCTGTCAGCGATGCCCTCGTAATCTGAGTTCTTTTCATTCCCCGTCCACAATGTCTGCTTTTCAAAGGAGCTCTTCTTGGAGTCTTGCGGTGGCTGCAAGCCCTGATCTGTGGGCTCCCTGTCCATCTCTACAGCCTAGAGAAATTTCATCCCAACATTCCCCATGGGAGTCCTGAGATTACTCTGCTAATCTCACCAAGGTCATGTGCTCACTGTTAACCTAGTCGAGGTGGCTGTGAGGTGAAGGCAAAGGTCCACAGCCATGGCCACATGCTGCATGCCTCTGGGTGCAATGGAATTTTCATTTCTGAAGCCACGTAGTTCTCCTAAATTAAACCAGAGGTCTGTCCTTTATGCGTGTATTTTCAAGAACAACAAATTGTTTCAGGCCCTTCCAGGAACACCTTAGGTTTATCTCTAGTTGTGACTGTGATTTTCCTAAGCCTAAGTACTCCTACTTATGACAGAGTACAAGAACCATGTGGAAGGGTCCAGAACTGTGTGGACGCATGTGGTCAGAAATGTATGGACACGGAAAAGCGGGCAGTGGTGAAGACTGCTTTTTCCTATAATAGTGATGAGGTGATGTCATGATACCAACTCTCCTAACATCTGTTGGGAGGCTCCTGTTGCTAAAAGTGGAAAGGCTGATTAGAGGACAAAGATCTCAGGGCCTCCACTCACTTCCAACCAAAAGGGGAAGCCAGTTGGTGTCACAGAAGGTACGGTGACTATAGGAGGAGGTGACTGAATCATCTTGGAATTCATAATGGCAGGGAAGAGGAACAAATGGGCATGTTCAGACACACCCACTGGCTTTTCTTTTTTTAATCTGAGAACAGTAAAATGAGTTTGTAGTATGTTTCTAAAAGGGACCATCATTTAAGAAGAATATATAGCTTTAAAAAAAAAAAAAGAACGCTTACTTGGTAATCTTGGGTTATCCTAATGAGAAAGATGCAGGGAGTATCCATTTGGAACCATCCAGCAGAGATTTAAAAAGAACAGAAACAGAATTTTGAAGGAAGGGCACATGGTCAAGGCTGAGCATGAAACCCTGGGCACAGAATTTGTACCAGTGAAACACACTGAAAGGCCAGCTGCAAATAAGTTGAAACTTGAAAAATATTAAGACCAGAGAGGCTCATTCCTTTTTTGTAAGTGAGAAGATGACGAAGTGAGGAAAGGACGTCAGAGCAGGCAGAGTCAAGTTAAAGGACAAAAGGAAGTAGACCTATACAGCCGCTGCTTTGCTTGCCTCTCCCCTTTTGAGAAAAGGCTTTTCAACATGGAAAAGCTAGCAGTGCAGAGAAAACTATTCCAAAAGAACAAATACCCCAAGAACATTAGCCCATCAGAATCCATTTTTGTAACAAAGGCAAATAAATGAGATCCCATGATAATGCAGCCACTATCTTGAGTGATGGATCTTGGGGAGTGTGGTAGGCAGAACAATGGCCTCTTTCAAAGATAAAGGCATCATAATCCCTGAAACCTGTGACTTGGTGACCTCACGTGGCAAATAAGGCTTTGCAGATTTGAGTAAGGCTCTTGAGAGGGCAAGATCCAACTGTCTAAATGGGTCCATTGTAATCACAAACATTCTTATGAGAGGAAGGTTGGAGGGTCAAAGAAGGCAAGGATGGTGTGAGGATGGAAACAAAGGTTGGAATGATGCCTCTGATGGCTGGGGGCATGAGCCAGGGAATGTGAACAGCATCTAGAAATGGGAAAGGCAAGGGCACGGTCATCCCTTAAGAGCATCTAGGAGGAACCAGCCCTGCTAATACCTTCATTTTAACTCAATTTTGATTTCTCCCTCTTCAAAGCTCAATACAACAAATCTGTGTCAATTGAAGCCAGAAAGCCCATGGCAACATGTTTCAGCAGCAACAGGAAACTAATATAGTCTTGGTGCTTCAGAACTAAGAAAACCACTGTAAAGAGGAATGGTACGAAAGGATGGTGACAGGCACATCCCAGTGTTGTGAAGTGTTACAGTAAGCACAAACTTAGTGCTCATCATTGATAAAAGTTTGGATTTGCTTACTCAAGAAGTGGTTTGAAGATACTTAGAAAAGTGGGTTAACACCAGAAGCAAGCATATACAAAGCACCCATTATCTCCAAACACAGTGATTCTGGTTTTAAAGTTATTAGGCTTATTCTCGAGGACATGTCTGTATCAAGCAAATAAGAGACTCAAAAAAGCTTTTGATAGAATTCCCAATGATACTCATTTGTAGACAAGAGGAACAAATGTAGACCAAGTCATGAAACATTTAGGGAGATTCATAGTTGACTGAACACATATACCAGGGTGTGTTGATTAATGGATCAGAGCCATTTTGGAAAAACAAAAGCAAAAGGGAGAGCAGTCTTCTCTGCTATCCTTTATCAATAATATTAATGGCTCTGTGAAGTACATCCTCACTCTATGGGTGTCTCTGTAAATTGCATCCTTTCTACATTTTGTGGATGAAAACGGTGTTAAAAAACGTGACTAAAAAGAGTTCACATTCAAAAAGTCTTCCTAGATTAGAAAAAGCAAACAGAAGCTAAACGTGAGGCAGAAAGGGAATGACTGGGAACTCTGGCATCAGGTTTAAAGTGTGAAAGTAGAACACAGATGAAGGAGACCTGGGATGACGGGGACTCTTATTTCAGAACAACATACACGGTGATTTTGAGTTGATGATGAATGGAATTTAGGAAGAATGTGATCTAATTATAGCATCATTGTGATGGCAGTTTGGGAAGCTATGCCCTGGACTCCACTGCTACTGGAGGAAGTATCAAGTTTTACTTACCACACAAGCCAAACGTAATGTGAAGGGTTCTGAAGAACTAAGTGTGTAGAGTGTGTGCTTGGGTTAAAGAGAACAGCTGGGCCACTGTTCTATCTGCCACTGGAGCTGTGAGAAGAACCCACAACTACAGTGACGGGGCTCCTCAAGTCTAAGCCCGAAGTGTGAGTCTCATCTTGATGGCAGAAATATATTAGATTTGAATATATAATGGTCCCCATAGGCCCAAGATTATTTTCAATCTTTATTGCCCAGAAGGTGGTGCTATGGAGAGGTTGTGGAACTTCAGAAAGTAGGCCTGAGCTGGAGGAAGTAGATCTCTGGCCAAACCTGTCACTCTCCTTCTGTTTGCTGTCCACTACAGTGTAAACAGCCGTCCTCCATCACACCATCATGTCTCCATCATGTTCCTCCACAGCACATGGGACCAAATAGCTAAGGCATGCACCCTATGAAACAGTGAACCCAAATACATCATTCTCCCTTCAAGCGGTTCTTGGGTCACTGAAATGAAAAGTAACTAATACAAGAGTCTAAGGAGCAAAAAGGCAGAAGAGGCTAGGTAGAGTTGTGTTTCTGGGGTTAGATGCGACTTATCAACACACTTGGTGGACAAGTGCTCAGGGTCTACAATTGAAAAAAGATGATAGGATGCTGGTCTTCAGTTTCCTTGTGTCTAACTATGGGCAGAATCTTATACATTTCTGTGTCAGTTTCCTCATCTTAAATGTACCTAAGGACAGTGTCTACGTATACAATTATGAGAGGAATTAAGTAAGTTAAAATATATGACGCGCATACAATTGTTTCTGGCATGCAGTGGATCTGAGCAAAAACTAGTGAGTAGCTATTGTTATTCAAACTTTGGGTGCATGGGCAATAAGAACTCAGAAAGGAAGGGTCACACAGAGCATGATGGAGGCAAAACTCAGGGGCTTTGCTGTGTATCTGAACTCTGACTCATCTGCTCTTGAGCATTCTGAAGCATGCCAACCTTTGCTCCTGCCATGGCTGCAGGGTGGAGTCTGCAAGGTTCTCATTGTCTGAAGCCTTCCCCTTCACAAAGTCCCAGAGTGATGTTCATAACCTTTGCCTTTCACATTACATTTCCTTAACTATTTTCTCATGTGTGCCCTTATCTCATTCTATCAAGTTTGGTACTGCTTTATATATGATTTCTATCTCCTACGGCATCCGGTAGAGCGGCATACAGATAGTGCTGTTCCAAACTGAATATAGCTCTCCAGCATGCATTGAGGATGGTTTTCAGGGCTTCCCCTCCCTCACAGGTGCTCCAGTCCCTTTTGCAGAATGGTGTAGTATTTGCAATTAACCCATACACACCCACCCTCCCCTAAACTTTAAATCATTTTGACATTACTTACAAAACCTATTGCAATGTAAATGCTATATAAATAGCCACTACTCTGTATTGTTTAAGAAACCAAAGAAAACTGTTTGTTCAGGTTCAGTTTAGACACTAGTTTTCCCTCATGATTTTGATCTGCAGTTGTCTGAGTTCTTAGAAGCGAAGGCTATACAACTGAAAATAGAAATCAGGCTAGGCTAATGACTTGGAGTTGTGTAGCTTGTCTTGGGGAGAGTGTTGTCACCTGTAATGGTGGCAGAGATATATACACAGGATGGGTTACTTTGCCCCAGAAGCTCATGAGTTCAGTTTTGGGGTACAGTGGTCACAATTCACTTTGACCTAAGTTACAAAAGCACTAAGACAGAACTCAGTTCTTTGGCTCCTTTTGTCAGCCCTCTTTCATCAAGCACAGATGAAATTATCCAATATACCCGTGGATGTCTTCATGAATATTCCTTATTAGAAAATGATGTCTTCTGGTCATGTGAGGTGGTGGCGGTGCCATTGTGTTTTTCCAAAGAGTGCTGTGAAATGATTAAAATCCTCAGTGCTCATGGTTGGGTTGGTGTGCGATGACATGTGGTCTAGTCAGAGATATGCACTGAGTTGAGCTATGATATTTAATGCTTGAGGTCCCTTTCCGTGATATTTCTCTTTCCTTGGTGATAACCTTTTGATGTAACCTTTGGGAGACATGTCCATCAGTCGGCAAATATAAATACATGAAACTGCCTTTTTAACAGTTGGGCTTTGAAGACAGCTCAGGGGGAGAAGGCAGGGTGAGCTCTCACGTTCTTTTTAATCCCCCTTTGCTCATAATGATGTCTATGCTTTCTGTACTATCCCAAATGCCCACCCAGGGTGAAAAAAAGAGTACCATGGGGGTGTTCTTTATTATCTCAGTAAATGTGGACTACTCAATCAACCACCAGATTTACAGGTGTGCTAAAAAGAGGACCATCAGTCTGTCACAGTGTGCAATTATCATGGCTATAAATCAGAAGAGACATCCTAAAAACATCAATTTGCTCTGGCGGGGAAAGTGGAAACCAAAATGCAATGTTTCCCTTTCCTAGATTTAAGAGATGTTTTTCATGACTGACGAACGTAGAAACCAGCAAATGAAAGAAACAACCGATTAGGCAGAAAATGTAAGTCTTGTCACAGGGACGTTCTGGCCATGTGGTAACAGTCAACAGACAATATGGTTGATAGGAAGGAGCCATGAGTGGAGCTCAGAGAGGGATACCACGGGGCCCTTCACCTCAAATGCCTGAGTCAGGCTGCCTTGTTTTGTTGACACTGGTGTCAAGGAAAAAGAAGATCATGAATCTGGACATCATTCCTCCTAATATCAACCATCTGCCCAAACGTAACCTATTTAGTTCCTGGCTGACATTCAGCTTGTGTGGCTCTTTCCTTCATAGTGATTATGAAGCCTTCCTACTGGTGACTGGGACTCACTAACGTCACAGAACAGTAGTTTGGAGGTTGGTTTCCAATTCTTTAATGACAGGTTCCCTTCCCTGCCATAAAAATTTAAATATTAAAATTCCAAGAGGGTGGCCAGGCAAGCCCATGTTCCTTGTGGAAGTCTCTCAAATGAGACCTGTTTTGAAAACTTTTTTTAGAAGATTAGCATGAAGAGTTGGACAAAAGGTTATAAGGCCAAGGTTAGATACCTCTGGCAGAAAGGGAAAGGAGACTGAAGGTTGTTTTTTCAGGATTCCCCCACCTCCAGGAGCTGGGAGGAATCATTGTTCACTAATGTACCACAGCTGTTCAAACAGAGGTGCTAACCTCATCGTCTCAATCCAAAGTAGTTGAAAAATGATGTTTGAAAGAAGTGACAAGGTGCTATCTTTAAATGTGAAGGATTGCTAACAAAGACAGATTAGAGGAGCAGGAGACCCTCAAAGACACTCCTTAAACTATAGCTATTTTGCTTAAAATTTGACTTTCCTTTGATTTGTTGCTCATAGTGGGTTAATCCCATCGGAGTCTACAAGATCAAATGTGCATTGCATAGCTAATTCTAGGGAGATTCTAAGAGATTTGGGGGCAAATCCACAATTAACCAGACTCCCAGTTTTATCTTGTGCCTAAAATTGGACTGATCCTTAAACCATTAAACAAAATGGAAGTATTCATTTTGGTCAGCTCTGTTTCCATAATCATAAACAAATGCAATGTTACGCTTGGTTAGAGTTCTCTTTTAATTTGCCTGTGTGCATGTTTATGTATGTAGGTGCATGTTATATGTAATCACAAAGACAACCTTGGATATGATCTGCAGAACTAGCACCCACATCCTTTGATACATCGTCGTTTGGGCCCAGAGCTCACAAATTACACTAGACTGATTGGCCAGTGAGCCCCAAGGATCATGTCTCCCCGTCTTCAGCACTGGGATTACAAGCACATATCACGTCACCACGCCCAGCTTTTTCTATGGCTGCTGAGGACTCAGGTCCTCATCAATGTGAGGCTAGCACTGTACTGACTGAACTATCTCTATAGTCCTTGGTGGGGGCTCTTGCTGCACAGTCCTCAGGACAGGGATGCATTTGGTGTGCCTCTTTATCAGATAGCATTTTCCAACTACCCCTAACTTTTTAAGGATCAGTTCAAAGTGTTCTCCTGGCAGCATCTTGGGGCTGAGTCTCTGGCCTCTGTCTTAGTGTTTTTTCCATCCCTTCCTTTTCTGTTGTGGTACTCAGCTCACAAACATTTATAGGTTCATGGCAGATGAGCTGATGAAGTCAGAGGACGTGGAGGGATGGGCTTTATCTCTCACTTACATGGTTACTGCAGCTTGGGGATGGATGTGGAAGCCAGTGCAGGAGGGAGAATACAGCTCACTCCAGAGTTCTGGTCTCTTCCCTTGTAACCACTGTGTGATGTGCAGGTGGCTGGTGAAGGCAGAGGTCTGCTCTCTTCCAAGTTTTCTGGCTTTCGTCCTCAAACATCAGTCATAATTTCAAGCCAGTTGAGATGAATACTTTTCCACTTGGCCTTGAGCAATATTTTTCCTTTTTACCTCTTCCTCCTTCAGATGCAAGATGTGTTACAAGGAGTTAACAGTTTAGTGGTCCTGAAGCAGGTAGCAGTAGATCCCAGTGAGCTACTTCTGTACACAGAAGTCCAGTCATCCTCTTTGGCTGAGGTGAAAACCTATGCTCTGGAGGTGGGGGAAGGACATCACAGGGTTGCTGATTGGCAAATTTGTTCTAGAAAGAACAGCTTCATGGATACAGCTGGACTCAGGGAAGTTTGTCATAGTCTCTTGCTTCACAATGGCCAGTAGAACACATGTAAGACCCAGGAAATAGAGTAAAAGAGCCCCTTGTCTATATCTCTGGCTGCTTTAGAGCTTAGACCATGTTAAGCCAGCATTAATCATCTTAGGCTAATGATGGTGATGCTGGCAACTTACTATCAATGGAAGAGATGTTTTGGCAGGAACTTGAAGAGGGGCTGTCACTGAGGGTTTGCAGAGCAAATGTAGAAATAAATGAGTAAATAAATGCACTCAGATGTAAGATCAGGAGGTACACATTCATCTCTCAGGGGCTTTTGCTCGACATGGGGTGAGTAGGAGAATTTATAGTACTAACAGAGAGGCAATTTGTTATTTGCTTAAGAACAAAGAAAAAACATGTAGTCATTGAAAACAAATGAATGGAAACAGGCAGGTTGGAATCTATCCTGTCACCTAACATTCTCATCCTTCTCTTACTCATTCGGCACCAACCACCTTGTGGAAATGTTTGGTTTAGACTTTCTTCTTAAAGCACAGAGAGGGGCCCAAGAAGATCACGGGCTGTACCAGTGTAAGCAATAGAACCAATGCTATGACCAAAAGCTCTGCAGGGTTATCTGGGTTGGAATCCTTGTTCTTCAGCAGAACAGCTTTGTAATGCTGGATGAGGAAACTCACACAAGCCTCATGTTCTCATCTATAAAGTAGCAGAGTAATACTTGCTTTGGTGACTTGATAAGAGGGTTAAAGATAGATATGTATATATATGCATATATGATAGTAAAATATATAATAATATATAAGTATCATAATATATAAAGATATGTATGCATATATGTATATGATATTAAAGATATACATGTATATATACACACATTTTCTACATAATGATCCATAAGGTAGGTGAGATAGGGCAATGGGTAACACTGTAAACAATGCCAGGCTAAGATTATGGAAGAACTAGAAAGACTTCAGCTGTGCCTAATGGGATGCTTGGTCACAACGGACAGAGATGAGGCTTTGCCTTACAATGGTATGGCAAGACCAAACTTGCTGTAGGTTCCACAGAAATGATAGAAAATAGACTATTATGAAGAAACAAGCTCTTCTTCCATGCTAGCAGTTAGATCTTTGAACACCAGTGTAGTCCTCACTAGAGTCTAAAGGTTTAAAGGAGAGGATTGTCACTTGGCATGGGGTGCTATGACTTGGGAACTTGGATGCTGTACTCTGGGAAGATCTAGTATTGACCTGATCATGCTTGCCTTCTCTAACATATGTCATTTGTTTCACAGTTGGACTGATTTGGGAGTAAACCAAAGTAGAAGCTTTTAAACATCATCCCAGTCATCATTCTTGTGGATCCTTAAACCAGGACCATCGCTTTGTGGGCTGGCCTAGTTTATTGACTTAAGCCTGACACTGAATTACAAAGATGAGGATGAGCTTGGAGAATGAGAGAAAATACCAAAAAGCCATATATATAAACAAGGGGTCTGATTTTAACTGATGTATTCTTGTTGGAGGCAGTCATACACGAGCACTTTTTTTTCACGAGTACTATGAATGGGACTGATGTGTCAATCATTACTCCTAACTTGGACTATTCCCTTCAAGATCTAAATTATCAGGGGAAGAAATATGATTGGTACACCATGGGTATGTGTCTAAGGTCCCACCTACTCCTCCTAATGAAGGAAAGGTGTTTTCTTGGAGAATAGCAAAGAAGTGAAGCTGTGTGTCTATACGTCCTTTAGTTGGGACTCTTGGCAGAAGAGTTTGCACTCCTTGGGTTGGAAGCTCACAGACTCTGGAGTAAGATGCTGTGGAAAAGCACAGGTAGACCATGATCAACTGGAACCTGTCTGCTGCTGCACCTGACTCTTGAGCTAACAATGCTTATGCAGCTTCTATGGGGCACCGCACAATTCAAACACAGCAGCCTTGTATTTTGGACAAAAATCTGTACTTAGACACCCAGAAGGACGCTAACCTGCATGCATAAGAGGTTTGTTCAATTCTAGACCTTGTTGTAGAGTGACTTCTACCTATGTAGCAAGAAGATGGGATGCTAGGGGTGCAGCAGAAGTCATGGTAGGGCTGGTCTCTCAACACTATAGGACAGTGACCATAAACAGCTTTGGGGGCTGTGTTCTTGGGCACAAGGTTTTCTCTCATCCTAGTCAACTCATTCTGAAGCAGCTCTCCAGCCCCCACTCCCAAGGCGAAGTATTCCAATTCATGGGCCTTTGTCATAGTGCTTTCCTATTCTCTGGGAGGTTAAGGACTCCCTCTTTACACAACCCATTCACAACCTGTTTTTAGAAAATATTGAGATACTCATTCACACAAAGAATAAACAGTAGCTACTGTCTGTAAAAACATGTTCTAAGAGCTGGAACTGTGACTTGCACCCCCTTCATCTCTGTCCATCTCGCCATCTTCCTCTCCAACCTAGGAGACTGACTTCTATGAACTCTGTCAATGGGCTCCTTTGCCAGTGGTTTCCGCCTGACTTTCTCTGATGGCAGGGACTGGCAGTGTTCAGAAGAGGACATGCCTCCCACCCTATTGTGAAATCCTTTCCTCAATGTTAGCTCCAGCTCTCTTTTACAATCCCTCTCCTTTTTCTGCAGATGTAAGACCAATGAAATCCCCCCCACCCGCTTTGTCCTGCCTCATTATGCTTCTGCATGTTTTTCTGGTGTCCCTTAACCCTGAGCACATCTTGGTAAATAGTTCCTAAATGAGCTTTTAAAATTGCATTTGAATGTAGTATTTATTTGCTGAGCAGTCTCCCTTGATAGCTTAGTATTATTGATCCTACTTTATAGATGAGAAGGTATGGCCCAATAGCTTGATGAAATTCAATGCTAACCCAGACACCCATTTACAGAGCTCAGACTTTATGAACCTAGTCTACCCACTGTCCTGGTGGTGTTGAACATCAGCCTTCAGCTTTGTCCTCCAGCCTCTCAGGCATTAAATCATGTGTAAGAAGATCACACATCAGAAGAGCAGCCTCTTCTGATGTCAGCTCTTCTGATGTCATAAAGAAAAGATCCATCTTTGTCCTACCTCCCAAACACAATCTGGGTCTTCATTATCACATCCAGAAGAACATTTTCTTCTATAGTTAAAAAGAATTGCCCGGAATCCCTTCTATATTCAGGAATAGCTCCTGAGATTTCAATATCTGAGATCCTATTAAGCAGAGCTCTTAAATGTAATTATTGGAAAACAACTTTAATGAAATCTAACTCAGGGCAAGTTCTGAAGTACCAGCTAGTAGAGGAACCTAATCAACTATTTCCCTCTCTCCCCCGTACCACAAAGCACACTCAAGTGTGAATAGCCTTATAGATCATCCAGGGCTCTTCACCTCGTTCTGGGTAACACAGAGCCTCTTAAAATGTGAAAAGTCTTTGGGTCTTCTCCCAAGACAATTTTAGAATTGTACACTGTCTCATTCTTGCTTACACACACACACACACACACACACACACACACACACACACACACACCATCTTCCTTATAACTATTTGTTTTCTATCTCTGTCTTCCTGAAGGCCATTCCTAGGCCCCTAAATTAATGTTTTCCATTTCCATTCTAAGCTAATGTCTTAGGTTTGCATGCAAAATAAATGTGTTGCTTAAGGTCACACAGCTTATTAATTGGCATATTAATCTGATTTGGCCAATTTTTTTTTTCTGTGGTAATGAGGTTTCTCTTCTCATGCATGTGGTTTCTGCTATGGGTTAGTTCAGGGCTCGACTCTATGCCATTTTTGTCCAGTAGTGTAGAGTATCTGACACCATCTGTCACCATGAAAGGAGAGCTGGAAATTCTAGTGCTGGTTTTTTTTAAAAGTGACTCCTCAATGATGGTCATACACCATTGGCTGTAGCAAATTATATGGCCATGTCTAAATCCAAGGCTGGAGGAGAAGCCATTGCAAAGTATAAGACAAATGATATCAGGAATTGGAAAAGGAGAGGAAGAGGTAAGGGAATTAACCTTTTATCCCATGTGTCTCACTCTTTCCTGGTTACCATATCAAACTAATTCATCTGGATCTATCTTGCAAACATTTTTTATTAAGAAGACTAAATTTTCCCTTACACATAGAGCCTAATAATTGTCATAGTGCCAGAAAGTGATGTTAGTCTTCTGGGGAAGAAAAGTCATCAACAAGATAAATCAGCTGTGAATCCTACAAGCTATAATCCCACCCAGCCAGGTAGGATATGCCCACTGGCACAATCGTGGCATGATTGCTATGGGGGTAACCAATAATTTTCTGATTGGATTTGAGTTCCACTTCACAGGAAGAATTGATACCTGGTACTGTAAACCTAGTTAAAATTAAAAGCTCATGGCTGGGGAGTTCATAGACCTTAAGGGGGAAACCTACCACTGTGTATATAGTATCAAATTGCCTTCTAAATATTTATGTTTATACCCATGGATTTACACTGCTCTGAGCCCTTATCAGAGAAGCTTCTGTTTGCAGTGGAAAATGGTTAATGCAGCGACTCATAACTCATCAAAGTACTGAGATAAGTGACAGTTAAATGCTTAGCTTTAAGCAGACAGCTGTATCACCCCCTCAGGCTCAGAGAACATCATAGAAGAAGCAGCAGAAAGAATGTGAGAGCCAGAGGATGGGAAAGTATTGTGAAACACTATCTTCTGGGCATGACATGATTGTTGCACACACATACTCACGTCAGTGGTGGTTACCTATATAAGACCTGTACAAGACCAGGCCTGCTAATTTCCCATTGTGGATGGGGAGAGGACAAGGGGATAAGAAGATTACAGTGGGACATATGATCAAAGTACATTGTACATGTGCGTGGAATTGTGAAAGAATAAATAAACTAGAAAAATATAAAGCAACAATAAAAACTGAGCCTAGCTGGAGGATTTTGTTTATCTTTTTGTAATGCTGCTGTTCTGCCACGGTCTGGTTCATGTTCTACCATAGCAAAGAAGACCCGGTTCATAACGTGGGTCATCCCGGACTTAAAAAAAAACAAAACAAAACACTGATTTTCAAACTAAGATGTCTTCTATGATCTGAGCTGCCCTGATGTTTCTAGTGTTCCTTTATCTTTCCTACTCCTCTGTAGTTTGGAACCTAAGGTGTTACCAATGCAGGTACAAGGGTGTCTCTGGACTTTTCTCATGATTGGTCAGAATGACAGGTCTTGTTTTCTCTCTGGGTGTTCACTCATTCCACAACTTACTGAATAGCTCTTTGGCTCTGAGGGTTCTATCAAGGACTAAATTAGGACAAATTCAGAATCTGGCCTAGAGCAGATACTCCAAACAGGCAAACTGGTCTTGAAATTACATACATGTGCGATGATGATTAAAAACACATATATGCTTGACAGGTTGGGTCAGCATCTTGATGCCACCACTTACTATAAAAATCATAAGATCTAGGGCTCTTTTAATATCCATGTACCTCAGTTTTCTCATCTGTTAGGTAGGGAAAAGGGATATTATAAAACTTTTTTATTTCCATGATAAGAACTAAAACAATGTCTGCAAAACATCTGCCCTAATCCATGGTTTAGAGGAAGTGTTTAACGTGGTTGCAGTTCTCATTGTTGTCAGAATGGTTATGAGAGAACAGCAGTGGTGTTTGCCAACTAGACAGTGTGGGAAGGAGGAAGGCCCCCAGGCTTTGTAATTCAGTAGACTTGTGCTGGAATCTCAGCTCAATCATGGTGTGGATTTGCACCCATCACTGCTCCACAGAGCTTTAGTTTCTCAGCATCCTTGTCTTGCAGGGTACTTGGGGTGCATCCGTAGGGATGCAATACTGCAGTGTCTCGTGCATGGAGGCCTGCTGGAGACATGGAATGGACATCGGTTCCTCTGGACACTGTGGGGCATATGAAGATGAACAAAGACGGTCATCCTCTCTCTTGCCTTCCTAGAGATCATCATCTCATGGTGGAGATTGGACAGGCTCACCTACAATGACTGATAACCAACCCTGTTAGGTGACTGCCATGAAAGAGTTGCCGATGCTCTTTCCACAGGTGTGGAAATTTGCGTGAAGTAGTTTAAGCTGGAAAAAAACCAAAAACCAAACAAACACCCAACAAGCCCAAAGGTGCTTTTCACTAAAAAGAGATTTTAATTTTCAAGCCCAATTTCTTTCTTCTCTCTTTCTCCCATCAGCTCCTTCTTCACCCCCGAAACCTGAGGATACCCTATCAGGACCACAAAAAGCTTATGTGGCAAGCAGAGATCTATAGCTCTCCCTCTAGCAGTTTGCTAATGTGCTCTGTTTCCGCTCCTGGTATTCACGGCAGCCGAGTGAGGATTCAACTCTGCAGCCCTGACTTTTCATTTGCTGTCTGAGATTCGATGCCCTGGCACCCGGAACCTCTGCCGGAAAGACTTACTTAACATTCAGAATCGATGAACAAAGCAGAGAAATGTTTTACCTGAGGCAGGCTGCGTGTGGGACTGCGCTTTGGTTCTTAGCAGGAGGTTAATACACTCCCCTGCTGTGCTGTCTGCGGCCAACCGCCTCCCTCCACCTCATTACCAAATAAGATGCCTCAGAGGTGTCGGGACCTGAGCTTCCTCTCCATTCCAGGAAATGTTATAGCCCAGGATCTCTGGGTGTCATTATTATTTCCTTTTAATTGTGGCCTCTGGACTTACTCATTGTTGTGGGAGCTTTTTTTTTTTTTTTCCTTTCCTTTCCACATGACTCTTCCGGGACTTGCCCTGTGAAACAAAAGACTTGTCTAAAAGATCTCCGAGCTAGCAGGCCTTTTCTTGGCCTCATTATCTGTGCATTCGGGCTGCTGATTAATGCATGCTTGTACTCTTGAGTTTCTCATAAATCCTGCCTCTTAACTCGGTGAGATTGGTCAGCACAGGTGGGGTGGTTGGGAGCTACCCCCCACCCCCATTGGTTTTCAGCTCTAGGGAAGGCGCATGGTATTTATTTACTGTGGATGCAGGCAGACACTTTCTTACCCCCCTGCCTTTCATTTTCCAATTCTTCTGCTGAGTGGTCGAAGCCTATGGGGGTTCTGAGTGCTTCAATTGCTCACCCTCCCACCCATATCAAAATCACTGTGCGGTGAGCAGCCATTTTGTGTATCTTCATATGTGTCCCTGACTGGGTTTCATGCACTGCAATGTAACAGGAAAGTTTACACGAATCTCTTCACTGAGATTTGGGATTTGGGATTTAGGTTAGTTCACTCATGGGGACTAGAGCTACATAGGACATTGGGGATAATCGGATGCTATTTTCCTTCTGTGTGGTAACAGTGTGCATTGAGAGAAAAACGGAGGGGCACACAAAAAGGAGAGGGAGAGGGTCCTAAAGGTCTCCGGAGCCTTTCTTCCTGTGGGGTGGATCCTTCAACCTTCCAGCTTCCTGTGGGGTGCCCTCAACCTTTTCCAATGAAGTGTTTTGGCTCAGAACAGTCAAGTGGATTTCTGTCTGAGACAATCAAAAGCTGATACTTAGTGCAGTATTGTTGTTTGTTTTGTTTTTAACTGAGCTGCCAGTTTGATGGTTTTTAAATAGTTTACAAGGAGAAAACTAAGTTATTGGTTGTCATCCTTCTAAAAGTATAGGACAATGCTAAAATTTTAATGTGCTCCCAAAGAGTCGCCAATTAAACTCAGAAGAATTGAAATTAGGGTCTTGACCAGGTATCTGTACACCCACGTTCAGACGTTGTTATAACCGAAAGAGAGAAGTAATCCAAGTGCCCCCTGAAATCCGAATGGATGAACAAAGTGTGGAATGCATATTTGATGAAACATTACACAGTTTTAAAACATCCCGTTCCAGAAGTTAGCAGAGGAGAGCAAGCAAGTGGCCAGAGCATGAGAAAGTCTCCCAGTCAAGTCCACATAATGAGTTTCGGGCCAGCCAGGGATTCAAAGAAAAAAACAAACAAACAAAAACAAACAAGCCAAAAACAAATGGTGGGTTAAAAAATCAATAAGGACTTTGTCAGGAGGAATTTGACTAAACTTTTATTTGCTAGTGGCTACTCCACATAACCCAAAGGGGGATCTATTGTGGCCCATACCCCAGACTACTGTTCATGACACTCTGGAAGGGTATGGTGGTCCACTGAACACAGAGATAAAAAATATTCCTATCTCCAGGATAATCAAAAAATGGCACATCCATCAATGAACACTGAGGACATTATGCTAAATAAAATAAGCCAGTCACAAAGATACAAACACTATATTTGTGTGAGGTATCTAGAGCAAACCAATCTATGGAGAAAGAGCATAATGGTGGTTAGTGGGCAAAGGATGTTGGGAGAGTGGGTCATTGTTCAATGAGGATAAAGCTTTAGTGTTGGCACAGGAAAGGATTTCTCAAGATTAGCTGCATAACAATATGGATGTGCTCTACACTACTGAACTGCATGTTTACAAATGATTATGATGGCAAAGTTCATTATGCATACTTTACCATAATTTTAAAATCATCAGCAAATTCCACAAATGATAGTCTGATGTATGGGACAGAGTAAAATAAAACAAAACAAAACAAAACAGAATTAACCTTTATTATGAGTGAAAGCTCTACATTCTATTTGTGGCTTGGAGCTCTTGTTTTTGTTCTGTTTCTGAGATGTGTCTCCATATGCTGCCCAGACTGGCCTTAAACTCATGACCTTCCCACCTGAGCTTCCCAAGTAGGTGGGGGTTTGCGTTTGTTGTTGTTTATTCTTGGTTGGTGGCTATACTGAGGATCAAAACTAGAGCACTTGGACAAGTGTTCTACCACTGAATTGCACCCTAAAACCTGACCTTGAATTCAAGGGAGGATGACTTGTCCCAGGCCCTTTAACATCTTCAAGCCTCACTTCACTCCTGGGTTACTGACATTAACTCACTCAAGTACCTGCTGAGGATTTCATGTCCCATGCAAACTTCTAGGAAAGCAAAGGGGAATAAGAGATGGGTTATTGGACAAGCCTGATCACAGAATCTGTTGTTGTGGAATATTATTTTAACTGGGCAAGGACGTGTTACATTTGTTTATGCTGTGGAATATTACTTTAACTATGTAAAGATGTGTTGCTTTTGTTTATGCTGCATTTGTTTAATTATGTAAAGATGTGTTGCATTTGTTTACCTCACCTGTCTAAGGTACCTGATTGGTCTAATAAAGAGCTGAACAGCCAATAGCTAGGCAGGAGAAAGGATAGGCAGGCTAGTAGACAGAAAGAATAATTAGGAAGAGAATTCTAGGCTCAAAATAGAAAAGAAAGAGAGAAGGAGAGAATGAGGGACAAACCCAGGCCCAGAAGCCAGACAGTCATCAGCTTGCCAGTCACAGATACAGCAAGAAAGTAAGAAAAGGTAATAAGCCCAGAAGCAAAACATAGATGAAGAGAAACAGGCTAAGTTATAAGAGCTAGCCAGAAAAGAGCTAAGCTAAGGCCAAGCATTCAAAACTAGTAATAAGTCTCTGTGTCATTATTTAGGAGCTGATTTGCAGCCCAAAAGAAAATGGCTGGTACAATCCATCTTTGAGGTCTCTAGAAAGGCCAGCAGAGAAAGGCTCACTGGGTAGAAAGTACAGGATGAGGCTCCAGGCAGTGAAGTAGTGTGTACAAAGCCAAGAGGACGAGAATACCTGAGATGTTTGGGCTGAAGACAGGGATGAGAACTTCCTTTTGGTAGAGGATGGAGCAGCCCAGGGGTCCAAGGCTGGCTGATGGGTGGACCATGTGGGGATATTCTGGAGGTGGTGATACTTTCCATCTGTGATTTCAATGGACCACCATGTGCTTTAAGGGTCTCATTAACAACAATCTGGGGTCTGGACTACACTACCCCCTCCTTTGGGGTATGTTGAATAGCCATCAGGAAATAAAAGTGTAGGTGGATTTCTCCTGCAATAGTCCTTATTGATTCCATCATTCCTTAAACTTATATATAGAATCTTAAAAATATCCTTTAGTGGCTGTGCTGGTTCATACTTAGTCAATTTCATATAGGCTAGGGTCATCTGGGAAGAGGGTACCTCAAATGAGAAAATGCATCCACCAAAGTGGTATGTAGGCAACCTGTAGGAACATTTTCTTGTTTAATAATTGATATGGGAGGTCCCAGCTCACTGCAACAATGCTACCCCAAGGCTGATGGTCCTAGGTGGTGTAAGAAAGAAAGTTGAGCAAGCCATGGAGAGCAAGCCAGTGAACAGTGCTTCTCTATGGCCTCAACTTCAGTTCCTGTCTCCAGATTCCTTCCCCATCTATCTATCTATTGTCTATCTATCTATCTATCTATCTATCTATCTATATATCTATCTATCTATCTATCTACATTATATATATATATATATATATATATATATATATATATATAGAGAGAGAGAGAGAGAGAGAGAGAGACAGAGACAGAGAGAGAGAGACAGAGACAGAGACACACAGAGAGAGACAGAGAGAGAGAGAGGATTTATTAGACTGGCATACAGGCTATGGTTCAGGAAGCCCAACAATGACTTTCTGCGACAGAAAGGCCAAGAATCCAGTAGTTGTTCAGTCCATGAAACTGAATATCTCAGCAGCCTCAATCTGGCTAGATGATTTCTGGAGAACTGTTGATATTTAGAATCACAAAGTTCTAATCCAAGCAAAGGAACACTTCAGCAACAGGAAACATGAACTAGTGCGAGGAAGGTCAAGCAGACAGGAAGCAACGCCTTCCTTCTTCCTTGTCCTTTTATGTGGGCTGCCACCAGAAGGTATGGCCCAGATTTAGGGTGGGTCTTCTCATATTAAATCATGAGATCAAGAAAGTCCCTCATAGGCATACCTAGCATCTTGGGTTTTAATTGACTGCAGATGTAGTCAAATTAATAACCGTGATAAGCCATTTCAGCTACCAAAGATCGGAACTGAAGCTGCTTCTTGCCTACCTATGATTTCTAACTTGGAGAATTAAAGGACCCAGCTGCTGAATGGTAACTTCAGGGTGGAGAAACATGTATATATATCACATATATACACCTGCTAAATGCCAAAAAGAATGGAAGAGTATTCCATAGGAGTCTGAAGAGCCAGAGGTAGAGCACTAGACTATCATGTACAAGGCTCCGAGTTAAATCCTCAGCACTTAAAAAAAAGAAAGCAAAAGAATAAAGAAAACACTCATGAGAGTCAGAACTCGGGGGAAGGATGGTGGGACTGAAAGGGATTTGATTGTACAGAGAACACTTGACCTGAGAAGACAGGATTCGAAAAAGCAGACTATACAGCTAAGACATTATCACACTTATGTATTTAATCATGTAATTATACAGTCACATAGCATGAGCATGTATTTCTTCTTGACTAACTTGATCAATATCCACTCACTGCAATCAAACAATAGCTATTGACCTACTTCAGGAAGGTACATGTTCTACCTGTTAAGAAGACAGCAAAGAACTAATCAAGTCTTTACATTCATCAAACTCAAATTCTAGGGGCAGCTTTTTGTAATTGTCAAGAACACAAAGACTCTGAAATAGTGTGTGTAGTATGATCCAATCTTTAGTGTGTGTAGTATGATCCAGTCTTAAACATATGTGAATATATAGCCATACGCATTATTAAAATGAGACTGTGTGCATAGTTACATACAAAGGAAAAGAGAGAGCTATACAAGGATTTTGAGGAAGTAGATATGATAGTGTCAGCAATAATGGATGTCAGCAGTGGAATAAGCTTTACTTTTCTATCTGTATTTTCTGTACCATGGGGGCGGGGCATAAACTTGAGCTTTACTGAACCAGTTTAGAAGTTGTGTATGTATACACAGCCAAGCTACTGAGCACTAAAAGTACAAAGCACCCTCACCTGTTTTCTCTATTCCCATCTCCTAAAATGGTTGTCACGCTTCTAACTCAAGGCCTTTTGATGTTCCACATCCCCTGCTAGGTCTGCTATTTAACACACACACCCCTACCCCGTATGTAGTCCATAAATCCTTTATTTGATCAAATATTGTCTTCAGCTTGAGGGGTATGTTTTTCCTAAAGAACTCTGTACTGGGAGTCTGAAGCTCAGGGCTTTGAGAAGGCACAATATGTTGGAAGTGCAAATGCTCACTGTTTCTGTTTGCTGTGTAGACTCTTAAGAGTGTAGAAAATGTTCAAATAAAGCTGGCTAGAAAGTAGCTCATTGATTTTTATAATGGAAACAAACGAACCACAGAGTTCAGAATCCCTTCCTGTGACTGTCTTCATTACAAGGATGGCTGAGGCTTAAGTGTTGTATCTTTCCCTGGCCCCAAAGTGCACACGCTACTGGTCCTGATTTCCCAGCACTCAGCCAGGAGGCTTGGCCACCGCATGCATTAGCAGAGCCACGTTCTAGGCGGCAGATCAGGGAAAAGTGTGTTTGCCATGGCATTACTTTCTGGCAAACACAGATGTTTCTTTTCCACCAAAGCCCCAGTTTGCCGGCAGGACCTGCCTTACGGGCATGGCTAGTCAGCAGTGGTTGGCTATCCAGAGGTGGGCCTGCTGTCAAAAGCCAGGGTGTGGTGACTTTGAATGGATTCAGGGTTTTGAATGCAATTTTTTTTTCAATAACTTTCGCTTGTTTGCCTTTCTGTTTCCTAGTCTAACCATTCCTGATCTTTCCTCTCAATTTGAATTGTGAACATTTTAACGGAAATTTTTCAGTGCATGCATTTCATTGACAAATCCCCCCTTTTTTGCATCCCAATGGGAAATTTATAATTATGGATCCTTCTGTCATTTTTTATTTAAAACTCCAACTATTTGCTTGTAACTTTTTTTTTTTAAAGAGGATGAAGGTTCAGTAAAAGTAGATATAACTTGAGAAATGATTCACATAAATTGTGGGCAAATGAGAATGAGTAGTTTAAATATTAAAATGAAAGCACATAGTTAAAATTATGTCAATGGGGAGAACCCTCAAGATTTAAATAAAAACTGATTCCTCATCAAAAATTCATTTGCGTGATTGTTTTGTTTGTGACTTAGAATTTCTTGAAGTTTTCTGGGGCTCTTGGGATCAAGTTCAAGTGTGAAGGGTCAGCCTATATACCACCAGCATCTCCTCACCCACAGCCCCGGCCCTTCCATATCCCTGCAGTATAACCAATTCTCTTCATTTCCTCCCATCCCTGTGCTGTTGCTTTTGGAGTTCTGCCCATTCCCCTCCATCTGTATAACTTCCACTTGTTTGTCAGGCCTCAGCTCCCAGATGCTTTCTCGGAGGAGTCTTCCCAAATCTTGGTCTAGGCCAAAGTCCTCTGTGCTGTGTCATCATTAGAGACACCTGTTGTGTTCCTAGTTTCCCCCATTAGCCTGCCAAACTGCTCAGGAGGAGAGACTGTGTCTGTTATCATTTCGGCCTATGGACCTAGCACGGTAACTGGGTGATACTTAGTCTGTGTACAATAAATAGTCCTTTTTTTTTTTTTTTTGGTGTTTTGTTTTTTTTTTAGTATGTGTGTGTGTGTGTGTGTGTGTGTGTGTGTGTGTGTGTTCACATCTGAGTACAGGTGCCTCCAGAGGTCAGAAGAGGGTGTAAGATTTCTTAGAGATGGAGTTAGAAGTAGTTGTGAGCACCCAGTGTGTGTGCCTTGAACTAAACGTGGGTCTTCTACAACAGCAACATGCTGCCGGGCAGTGGTGGCACATGCCTTTAATCCCAGCACTCGGGAGGCAGAGGCAGGCGGAGCTTTGTGAGTTGGAGGCCAGCCTGGGCTACCAAGTGAGTTCCAGGAAAGGCGCAAAACTACACAGAGAAACCTTGTCTCGAAGAAAACCAACCAACCAACCAACCAACCAAAGAGCAACGTGCACTCTTGACTATGAGCCATCCTCTAGCATTCAGCGCATATTTCTTAACTGAATGGGAACCTGAGAACATTTGCTGAGAAAAAGGAATCACAATTAGGGTTAATTTTAAGGTTCCATGCTGTCTGCCGGTTGAGTACCTAGGCTATCCAGTCGATGCAGATGGGCAAATGTTGAACTCCAGAATGTGTGCATACCATTGTCCCTGTTCTCCCCTTACACTGTTTCACAGCTGGCGGCACTGGGGCTCAGTGAGCATGAGCAGTACGTACAGACCTCCGAGCTGCACAACTCCTCACTCTCCCTTCTACAGCAGGCTGCAACTGCTTCAAAACTCCAGGCTGTTGTCACAACCAGCTATGCAACTCTGCCGTCGGGACAGATGAGCCCTTGGATTGTCTCTGGAAGAGGAAAGTCAGAGGCCGACACTGACATGCATTCTTAAAAAGGAGAGGAGAAGAGAGCAGGGAGAAAAGTCGGGTCTAAGAACCCGGACATCTGGGCTTTGGTCTCCCTCTTGTTCCTGCCTGGCTGTTTTCACACTGGACAAGTCACCTAGACTCTCCAGGACCTGGGCCTTCTCAGCTGCACACTGATGACTGGATAATTTCTTAGAGGCACTTCAATTTAAAATTCTACAATGCTAGTCTTAGTCGGTATGTGGCTTTAGGATGGCATAGTGACTACTGCTCTGAGGCTCACAAGGTCCACATGAGATACTTCACCTCTCCGGGCTCACCTGAAATTGAGTATTGAATGAAGACAGCAAACGTAATTTCATACCACCCACTTATTAACATTTTTGTGTGCACGCACAGGTAACTAAATAAGAACTATGATCTGGGGAAGATTAAATAAGGAGAATGGCATGTAGGGAACATGCTGCCTTTCCAGCACCTGTCTGCAGCTTTCCTTTCAATGAGCCCAAAGGGAATGTCTCCTCTTCAGCACAGCCTTCTGCAGCCACACAGCACACCCTTTCTAATGGACACTTTCGGATAATAGTTTGTAGTTTTGCATCGCTTGAAATTACTTTGTGTATTTAAGCAATTAGCAATCAGATCTCACATCTTATTGCTGCACATGCAAATCTGAAACATAAAAATGCAAATTGTGGGGAATGAAAATAGATTTGAGATTGTTTGCACATAACTTGATCTTCATGAACAATTAAAACAGTAGATTTGTAATAATCTTTGAAGGTACTAAAGTAAATAAAATAATTATGTTACCTATGTGTGAATTTAGTCAAAGAAGAGGAAAATTGACATTCTGAATTTTAGAAAGTTTAGCTTTTTAAAACACTACAGGGTAAAAATTTAAATATGCATAACTTTCAAACCTTGACATTCTAACAGGTCTTACTTATATTAGTGACTTCTTTAAGGGCCCTTAAAACCCCAAGTTGTGAAGAAAGAAACAGAAAAGAATTTAAAGTGACCAGTTTGAACTTCAGAATTTGTTTGGAGTTAAAACAGTAGACAATGCCAGATGATAGCAAAAAAAAAATAGGAATATTTATTTTTATCCTGTTTGCTTTCTGTGTATCTACTTGAAACTGCATTACTAGTCAAGAAATTCATTTTCTTTCTCAGTCACCATCTGCCTCAGCCAATTTAGGTAAGTCACTTTAAGCCCTTCAGAGAGAATTGTTGATATGCATGGAATTATTACTTTATAAAAGGGTGACTAGAAACTTTAGGAAAACGATGAAAATATGCCAGCAGGGATGACA
Source organism: Onychomys torridus (assembly GCF_903995425.1). Classification (NCBI taxonomy): domain Eukaryota; kingdom Metazoa; phylum Chordata; class Mammalia; order Rodentia; family Cricetidae; genus Onychomys; species Onychomys torridus. Next base: position 141,904,705 of record NC_050443.1, on the reverse strand, counting down.
CTGTAATTTACAGCCTTATTGCAAATTAAATAGATTCTGGAAGGAGATGTCCACATTTTATAGGAAAACAAATGATTTGATTTCGTTCTGTATTGGATCAGCTTCCTGTATTGAGATGGGATGTTTGTCCGGGAAAGGGCTTGATCACTGGCCCTGAGGTGTGGAGATCCAGACCATGGGTGGGAGAATTCCTGAGGATGGTGGCCTGTACAAGGAAATGTGGAACAACCCTTTCTAAGTGTGAGTGAAAGCGGCCAGCACATTGGGACGCCTCCTGGAAGGACCTCCTCTTCTCAGAAGGATGTACATTTCTTACAGTTTAGGCTTCTAAGCACCTTTCCCCAGAGAATTTAATTTAATTACAAGTGAGCAATTGTAATTTCTTTATCATAAAATTGTGTGTTTGATTTGTTTCAATGACATTATAAAAGTATGTGCCACCTGTGGACTAGAGAGTTTATGTCATTTGTGAAACTCAGATTGTTGCAAGGAATGGGGGAGTTTCTGTGTTAATTATAGAGAGGAATATGACTTAGGTTTCAAAGCATCACTACCACAGCTTAGGAAGCAGGCCTCATTTTGAGACTGAGCTTCACTGTGGTCTGAATGACCTTGCTCCCTCCAATGAGTGTGTTGAACTCTTGGCTCACAAAGTGACTATCCCAGAAGAGATGGGGCTCTTGGAGAGTTACTAAGTCACAGAGGTGTCATCCTTGAGGATGACACAAACATACTAACTAAGGAAGCCACATAGCAAACTTGTCCCTCTTACCATGTGCACAGCAGGAAGGCCCCCCCATTTCCACCAAACCTGCAGGTGCCCTGACTCTGAACTTGCCATCCTCTGGAACCAAGAGAAGAGAGGCTTTTGTTTTTGTTGGTTTTTGACATTAGAAGCCTGTCAGTCTGTGGTGTTCTTTTACTATAGCAGCCAGAGCTGCCTAATGCAAGCTAAGAGCAAATGGTCAAAAGTGAATTCTCTGGAACTCCAGGCTGAGCTGGAGGGACCAGCTGAAGCCTACTGAGGAGGGAGAAAGAAATAATCCATAACAAAGGAGTCTGTTAAGTGCAGGAGGGTGAGGCACTGAGGGCTGATGGACAAGGCCTTGAGAAAGGGTGTACACAGGGAGTTGTGAATAGCACGGAGGTCACAAAAAATGTTACTGTGGTTGCAAATATGAGGGCAGAGTGTGAGGGGCCAACAAGAGTCAGGGTGGTGATTATCAGTGAGACTGGCTACCAAAAGTACATTCCTGAAGCGCTGTGTGAAAATTTAACTGTCTCAAGCTACAAACGTGCTAAGTAGATATTTCAAAGGGAAGGTATGTCTGTCAGAGAAAGGGCACTCCACTCGGTAACTCAAATTCCAGTCCTCTGAATTAGTTCTTTTGCAGTTCAAGATTTATGCTTATGTAAATTTTCTTAGGGCAATGGACAACTGAATGAAATGATTGGAAGGGAAGTCCTCAATTGCTTTAGTTTGGGGTGTGGCAGCAGTAAAGTACAGCCTGTTCCCAACTGAAAGAAGCCCTTGCCTTTACCTAAGCCAACTCCTCATCCTCCCGATGGGAAAAAACAGAGAAAGTGTTCCGGAGTAAGCACCCTCCTGACTGTTAACTGAAGGGTACTGCTCTGCTCACCTCAGAACTGACTGGGCAGCAAGAGGTGCGACCCCTTAATCCTCCCTCCCACTCAAGGCTCTCTCTATGCATGGGCTTTGACTGGTGGTTGTATGTGGAAGAGCAAGCACACCTCCTCTCAGCTCTCACTCTCCTCTGGTGCCTTCCAGCTCTGAAGGCCTGTAATGGTACATCAGCTCTGTGACTCCTGCTTCCTGAGTCTTGCCTAAAAGAATTCATTGTAAGACTCCGAGGCAGCCAACAAAAGAGAAAAAGAAGTAACTGTTATTGGCTCTCCAATGGCCAGGGACTGTAGTAATACATCTTACAGAAAAAGACAGATAATGCTAAGAGGAAAAAATTATCTCCCAGAAAGCAATAAAGCTTTAAAAGTGAGTGTAGGAAAAAACCACAGCCCGGTTTCTCGGCAGTTCTTCCAGAATTTGTCAAGAATGACACCTTAAACTGGTCCAAGTTTCATAGACCCCAGGGAAGCACAAATATGATGTGTTTGAAGATGCCATAGTCTCTAAGAACATGTCACTTTGCTCTGGCTTTCTCTTCTCTGCACACCATCTAACTTTGCTTCCTGCCATTTCTCCTAAGAGATCCCACATGTATCTCTGGTGTTCCAGAAATGAGAACACCATTTTTATTTGTTACTGCAGAGAAGGTGTAGTATGAGGATTCAGAGGGAAGGATGGAGAGAGAGGAGAGTGTGTGTGTAACTCCTAAGCACTTCTTTATTCTCTGTAAACACCGTAATGCCCATCCTAAGCTATGTCTCAGATTTTAGTATCAGGGATGAAAACTATTTTAGTTTTAAGTAATAGCCTTGTACCACCTATTTCTTTTTAAATTTAATATTTTTATTTATTGTTTGGAAATTTCATTCTTGTACACTATATATTTTAATAGTTCCTTGTAGCAGGAATCTTAAAGGTTCTTATTAATAAAATCAAAACTGAGGCCAGTTATTGGGATGAATGCTGGAAGATCAGAGAAGCAGAACAAGCCACGGCTATCTCACCTCGCCAGTTCCTCAGGTGATCCTGTTTCCTCAGGCTGGAAGCTTCTGAGTCCTCCTCCACATGAATCTCAGCTGAACTGTGTGGCTCCAAAACTTGAATGTTTAACCAACCAAATGCTTAACTAACTACATGCTTTACTCACTACATGCTTTTCTCTCTCTAGTTCCTGGTCCTCACGCCTTATATACCTTTCTCTTTCTGCCCCCACTCCCTGGGATTAAAGGTTGGGTTCTGGGATTAAAGGCGTGGGTCACCATGTTTAGCTGTTTCTAAAGTGGCCTTGAACTCAGAGATCCGATAGCTCTGCCTCCCAAGTGCTGGGATTAAAGGTGTGTACCACCACCGCCCAACTTCTGCTATAGTTTACTCTTCCCATTTTCTAGCCACCATTTTTGGCTTTGTTCTAGTGGCTGTCTGTTCTCTGACCCCAGATATGTTTATTTCAGGGAACACACAATATTTTGGGGAACACAATACCACCACATTTCCCCTGTTTTTGTCTAAAATTTAAAAAAAGGTTATAACTAATACAAGAAAAATCATATCCAATAAGTATATACAATATACAAAGTCAAGATTACATTAATGATGTCTAGTCCATTAACATTTGACAGATTCAGGTGAAAAACTCCATTTTATATAACAATGTCCAGTCCAGTAATATTTGATAAACTCAGACAAAAATTTTCATTACTTATCCTATTTAAAACAAGTAGTTCCTTCTTTAAAAGTATTTTTCTTTTCATAACAGATTCAGTAGTCTACCTTTTGTCATTTTTATATCATCTTTTTCTTTTTAGAGTAGATTCAGTGATCTACCCATTTATCCTATTATTTCTTCATCTTTTTTCTCAGAGTAGTTCAGTGATCTACCTCATATCTATATTCTCCTTTTTCCTTTTCTCTTTTAAACAAAACCTCTGAATATAATCTTCATGTTCAGCTTTTTTCCTGATCATTAACAATTAACAACTTGTAACCAATCATCATCAACAATGACAATATCCAAAACTCATTAAACGACCAAAAACCTCCCATCCCACTTTTTGGGGATGTGGGTATCGTCTTCTTAAAATTACTTCCATCTTTAGGGGATCCTGAAAAGAAAATTTTTGGGTTAATTGTCAAGTCCTGTATCATTTGTCCTGCCCCTGCATGGTGAGAAAGTGCAGGGCTTGTTTCAAGTCCTTGTTCAGGTAGTCTGTCAGGCTGGATCATCTCAGCTAGCCATCTCAAAATTGTCCTAAACAGTTTGTAGTCCAAAGTTGATCTTTCTGTGTTAATCAGTTTAATGGCTTTACCATAGTCCTTGTAGAATCATCTTTGTGGGATCCCGTCATCCTTTTGAAGACTTCATAGTCACTGTTAGGCATGATCATGGTTCCCTTCAGATTTTGTGTGTGTGTGTGTGTGTGTGTGTGTGTGTGTGTGTGTGTGTGCCTCCTCTGTGGTTTGGAGCAATCACAGTCTGATAAATGTCTGTCTCTCGGGACCACGAATGTTCTTCCCTAGAAGAGAAAAATCTTCACAGCAATTTCTCCCCAGCATTTGTCTTGCCAAACATTTCCAAACTGACCTTTTCCAAACTGACCTTTGACGATGCTTTCTCGTAACACGCTGGTCCTGGCAATTCTTCTCTGAACAAGCAGCAGTAAATTCTTTGTCCCAGGTAGCAGCATCACCACAGTCACCAACACAATGAGAAGCAGCCAGCAACTCGGAGCAGCAGTCACTGCCTCCATGGTCCCACCAACATTTAATATTTTTATTTATTCTTTGGAAATTTCATTCTTGTACACTATATATTTTAATAGTTCCTACCCCCACTTCCCATCAACTCTGCCCATATTCTTCTACCACATCCTCATCTCAACTTCATGTCCTTTCTTTCACCCAGTCCAGTTAGTATTGCCCATTGCTTGGCAGCTACGGGTGGGGCCTCATGAGTCTCTCCCACCTCCTCACTGGAATGTTGACTGCCTTGATCTTGTTCAGCTCTTATGTAGACAAGCCCAGTTGCTGTGAAATCATAAATGCAATGGCATATCATATCCAGGAAACACTGTTTCAGAGCAGTTGTCCTTGACCTTTGGCTCTTAATGGTTTTTCTGCCCCATTAGCCATGAGGTCCCTTGAATCTTGGGAAGAGGTGTTGTGATATGGATGCCCCTTGTTATGCCTGAGCATTCCATCAACACATTTATCTGCACTTTGACCCATTGTGAGTCTCTATATCAATCACCTAGTGGTGGTGGTCCAGGCGGTTGGAGGTGAAGTCCCCTGATGAGAGAGCTAAGAACTGCATTAATCCATTGGTAGAGAGATCATTTAAAAAGCAGTTTGATCCTATGTCCATTTATCAAACTATACGTAGTAGGTTCTCCCCAATATCCTATGACCTCTTCAAACAAGATTTATAGTAGCAGGCATGAATTTCCTTCTTTGGAATGGGCCTTACATCCAATCAGATGTGAGCCAATGTGCCTGGCTCTTATGTGGGTGCTGAACTCAGGTACTCATGCTTACACAGCAAGTTCCTTACCAGTGGACTACCTCCCTAGCCCAGCACTCAGTTATTTTGTTATTGTTTTAAAGCCCTGTTTTGTTTTGTGTTTTACAAAATAAAACCTTTAATTTTTTTCTTTTTTAAAAAATTGAAAATAGATTGTTTTTTCATACAGTATATTCTGATTACCCCTCCCCCACTTCTCCAGTTCCCACCCCATCCCTCTCACCCAGATCCACACCATTTCTGTCCCTCTTTGGAAACAAACAGGCATCTAAGGAATAATAGAAAATAAGATAAAAAAAAAAAAAAAACCAAACAAACTGGAATAGGACAGAACAAACAGAAGCAAGAGTCAAGGAAAAAGCTCATGAAACAGGTATAGATACAGAGACACACGCATTCACACACACAAGAATCTCACAGAAACAAAAAACCGGAAAATGTAAGCTTATATAGTAAGGATACACACAGAGAACCTGTAAAGCCGGAAGAAGGGAAGGAAGGAAGGAAGGAAGGAAGGGAGAGAGGAAGAAAGGAAAGAGAGAGAGAGAGAAAGAAAGAAAGAAAGAAAGAAAGAAAGAAAGAAAGAAAAAGAAAGAAAGAAAGAAAGAAAGAGAGAGGGAAGGAGGGAGGGAGGGAGGGAGGGAGGGAGGAAGGAAGGAAGGAAGGAAGGAAGGAAGGAAAAAGCAAGGAGGGAAGAAAGAAGGAAAAGAAAGAAAGGAGAGAGAGAGAGAGAGAGAGAGAGAGAGAGAGAGAGCACATAAGCAAGCCCTGACTCAACATTGAGACAAAGACCCTACAAAGATTCCTTTGCGTTTTGTTTTCTGTTGGCCATCTACTCCTGGGCATGTGACCTACCCTGAAGAGTTGTGTGTTTCCTCAGTGAGTTTCTCTTGAAAAAAAAAACTAACGTTTCATTTGCAAATGGTAGTCAATTGGAGATAGCTTCTGAGTTAGGGAAGGGGGCATGTGTCCATTTCTTTCAGTTCTAAGACATTATCTGGTGCGGACATCTGGGCATGGTGCCTCAGTCTCTGTAAGTTCATATGTGTTTCAGTCCTGGTGATTTAAAGGTCCTTGCTTCCTTGGTGTCCGCCATGCCCTCTGGCTCTTCTACTCTTTCTGCCTCCTCTTCCACAGGGTTCCCTAAACCTTGGGGAGAGGGGTTTGATGGAGACATCCCATTTAGGGCTAAATGTTTCAATATCTCTCCCTCTGTGTATCTTCTGTCTGTGGATCTCTATTTGTTCTATCTGCTGCAAAACAAAGCTGCTTTGATGATGGCTGAGCAAGGCACTGAGCTATGAGCATAGCAGAATGTCATTAGAAGTCATTTTATTCCCTTGTTCCTTTAGCAGAACAGTAGCATTTGGTTTTCCCCTAGGTCTCTGGCCTACCTAGTCTCAGGTGCTTGGCCCTCAAAGCAATGTCACGTATGGGTTCCATCTCATCAAGTGGACCTTAAGTCTGTTTTGGAGTTGGAGACCACTGGGAAAAGACAACCAGACTCAATTCAAATTGTAATTAGTCAAATTTATTAAAAGTGCTAACAGGGCTTCAATCTCCAGCTCAGATCAGAGACTGCCGCACAGAAGCGGGTACAGGAAGGGCTTTTAAAGGCAAAATGAGCTGTTCTGCTCTGCCAAGACTCGCTGGTCAAGGTGACTTTTAAAACAGCTCTTGAATGTCTGCATAAGCAAGTTACAGATGGTCATGGATGCACATTGCTGGGTGGGGGTCAAGGAGTCAGGTTTGTGGAAAACTTATTTTCCAGGAACTGGAGTCAGAGACAAACAACTATTAGGTATCAAAATGGATGCCTAGCACAAAATGGAGTCTCTTTAGCCATTACAAATCTGGTCAGATAGTGGTTGGTTACTCCACAAGCTTAGAGCCACCATTGCCCTGGTGCGTCTTGCAGGCAGGCAGCTAGTGTAAATCAAAGGGTTTGTAGCTGGATTGGTTACCTTTCTACTTTACTAGTGAGCAGAGTCACACTTTGCTGCAGTTTTTCCTGTCTAGTTCTTTTTCTCAATTAATTAACTAGTTAATTAATTAATCTATTTGTGTTTGTATGTGTACACGTGTGTGTACCACAATACAAGTTTGGAGGTCAGAATACAATGAGTAGGTTCTTGCCAACGTGTGGGTTCCAGGAATCAAACTCGGGTGGTCAGGCTTGGCAGCAGGCATCCTTACCTTGCTTGTCAGCCCATTTTTCCCCCCTGTTTTCCTGTCTTTTTTTCTTTAAATAGGATCTCACAATCTATCTCAAACTGAGTCCAAGTGTAACAATCCTCCTGCCTCAGCCTCCAGAGTGCTCGGATTATGGGAATACACTACAACACCTGGTTTTGTTTTCTTTAAAAAATGTTAGGACTCTGGTGCATCTTGAATAATGAACTTAAGCCTTCTAAGGTGTAAAGAGCTGTTTGGAGAGATTTGAAGTAAACTTTCTTACAGCTGGTTCATCTTTCCATTAAGTTGTGACATTTCTGAGGTTCCAGTAGATGACCTAAGTATTCTGTTGTGGCTGATTGTTACATTGACATTTCTAGACTGTGTGAACTATAGAAATTGTCCGGTTTACCCCTCAGTCATTCTTTGCTTTACCTAAAGAAATTTCACCTTGTGACAGTACAAGACCTTGTTTTGCTTGTTTTGCAATGGAAGCAATTAGTTGGAAGGCAAAGTTCTGGCTGGAAGATGGTAGACCACAGGGCTGTTCTGTGGGGATGCTGATTTAGAAGGAAATAATATAGGAGGTGGTTGATTGCACTCTGGTGAGTGCCTTCTCCAAGGTAGAGATTTGTGTTCAAATGGTGCACATTTGATCTCAACCACTTAGTCACAAGATGTGGTTTCTAGTTCTGCAAATCTTGAGGAGGAGGAGGAGGATCATTATTTCCTCAGTCTATTCTTGTCCTTGTTTACTTTGCCCATGTGCAGTTCCCGATGTATTGCACAATGAACAGACTGGAGTGGGTAGCTGTCCAGAGGCCCTGTTGCTGATCAACAAAACTCACAGTAAGAAAAACAAACAGATCACACCTGTTTATTGTGAAAGACAAGAGTCTGCTGAAATTCACTTGGGAGCTGGGCAGGAGATGAGCTCTTAACACATTTTGTACCACTCAGGAGTTTTCTCATGTTTCACACACCAAGATACACTTAAAGAATTGCTCAACATCCTTAGCCATCAGGGAAATGCAAATCAAAATGACTCTGAGATACCATCTTACACCTGTCAGAATGGCTAAGATTAAAAACACTAATGACAGCTCTGGAGAGGATGTAGAGTAAGGGGAACAGTCCTCCACTGTTGGTGGGAGTGCAAACTTGTACAACCACTTTGTAAATCGACGTGGTGGTTTCTCAGAAAAATCAATCTACCTCAAGACCCAGCTATTCCACTCTTGGGCATACACCCAAAGGATGTTCAATCATACCACAAGGACATTTGCTCAGCTATGTTTATAGCAGCATTGTTCATAATAGCCAGAACTTGGAAACAACCTAGATGCTCCTCAGCTGAAAAATGGATAAAGAAGATGTGGTACATTTATACAATTGAGTATTAATCAGTTGTAAAAAACAATGACATCATGAAATATGCAGGCAAATGGATGGAACAAGATAAAAACCATCCTGAGTGAAGTCACCCAGACCCAGAAAGACAAACATGGTATTCTCTCATAAGTGGATATTAGCTGTAAAGGATAACCATGCTACAGTCCATGACTCCAGAAAGGCTAGGTAAAAAGGAGGGCCCAAAGAGGGACACATGTATTTCCCTGGGAAGGGGAAATGAAGAGATCTCTTGGGTAAACTGGGGGCCAGGGTGGGGGAGTGGGAACATGACAGATTGGGTTGGGTAGGTTGGGGTGGGACAAAGGAGGATAGTAATGAAAGTGATGTCTTGATGGGGATGCATTTTGGGGTCAGGGAGAAACCTGGTGCCAGGGAAACTCCCAGAAACCCATAAGGATGACACAAGCTATGTCTGCAATAAGGAGATACGCACTGCTGAAGGAAAAAAATTGCAAGAAACTGTCCTTTCAGTCCTTAGACCCTACCTTGGCATAAGGCACAATATTAACCAGGATAATTATTACAGTGTGTGACATCTACTGCTGAACTGCTGCTTCAGAATAAAACAGAGTCTGTGGGGCTATTTGGGAGAGTAGAGGTTTACCACCAATTTTGAAAATGAAAGCATCAAGAATGAAGAAAGGTGACATAATATTTTCAAAAAAGGTGATATTCTTCTCCTAGCAGGGAAAGGCAAGTGCATTGTCCAAATGATATCAACTATCTTTGACACTTCTGTCTTGATAACAGGAAAAAACGAAAAATGGGAGAGACTATGGAAAACGTACCTGCATCAAGGAATACAATGCCCACCTGAAAGGCGTCGACCCTGCAGGTCAGTTCCTTTGTGCTGTTCCATTCTAAGGAAAACGATGAAATGGACAAAAGAAGTAGTGCTGTCCCTTACAAACTGTGGACTTTTCAGTTCCTTTAGAGTGTACAACATCCTCAATCCACAAGCAAAAATGAAGTATAAACAGTTTCTGCTCTCGGTGGCGAGAGACTGGGTAACAGGTGGCAATAGTGAAGGCTCTCCAGAACCAGACACAGATCTGTCCAGCCCTTCCCCCGGGGTGCAAGGAGAGCATGTAAAGATCCACCCAAAAGGTGGTCAGGTGATAGGACGCAGCATGAACCTACATGGCTCCAGCGAGGATTAGCTGTGGACTCCAGAAGAACTTTGACCCGGTATCTGGAGTTCTGTCTCTGCCCTGTAGATTCCAGGTATCTTTGTCTCCATGAACTGTCCACTCTGTCTCTTTAGCTCAGTCCTTCCCCTGTGCTCTTCCCATGAGTCTTCTTCCTATAGCACTTCACACTCATGAACCCCACAGCTAGAGCCAATGCAGCCCTACGACCCACCTCTCTTATCTCCATTTCATCTAACACAGTCCCCGATGCCCAGGGTTTAGCATGAGGTCCTGAGCATATCCTCTCCCAGCAGCCCATGGACCCCCTCTAAGACGGATCATAGTCCAGGTCACAGAGCAAGTCTTAACAAATACAAAACAATTGAAATGGTTTCTTAGCTCTTATCAGATCACAGTCAAATAAAACTAGAAATCAATAAGAGAAATCACAAAAGCTGCACAGACGCTCGGAGTCTGAACAGTATGCTGCTGAATGGCTGTAACACAATCAGTGAAGAAATTGGGGAGGAAATTACAACATTTCAAATGAAAATGAGTGCCCAGCTTACCAGGACCTGCATGATACATCTAAGGCCGACCTAAGAGAAAAGTTTGTAACGGTGAGTGCTTGTGTTAAATGCCAGTGATATATCAAATAACCTACTGTGTACCTCAAGGTCTTGGGAAACAAAACAAAACAAGACATAAGACAAACACCAAAGCAGCCGATAGTAAGAAATAACAAAGGTCAGACCGAATCACTACAGGACCACAGAAATCAATGAAATGGAAGCTAAAAGAACAATACATAGATCCATCAAAGCATTAATTCTTTGAAAAAATAAACAACATCTACAAGCCCCTGCCCAATATAATCAAAAGAACGAGAGAAAGGCTAATTTGTAAAGTTTGATGTGAAAAGGGGGGTGTCATAACAGGTTCCTACAAAATTCAGAGGGTCACTAAGGCATACTTTGAAAACACATTCTTAAAAAGCCTGGAAAATAAAGACAAAATGGATACATTCCAAGACACTTAAAACTTCTTTAAGATTCCATCTGACCCCACAGAAAGTCTGTCATTAAGAAAAACAAGTACTTTTGGAGCCCAGTGCCTATGGTAGGACACCTTACACAGCTTTGGTCCAGCGAGAGGGGCTTGGACCTGCCTCAGCTGAATGTACCAGGATCTGCTGACTCCCCATGGGAGTGCTTGCCTTGGAGGAGGAGAGAATGAGGGGTTGGCTTTGGTGGGGGTGTGGAGGCTGAGGGGAGGGCAGGAGGAGGGAAGAAAGGGGCATCTGTGGTTGGTATGCAAAATGAACAGAAATTTTCTTAATAATAAAAAAAAAAGAAAGAAAATAAAAAGAAAACAAATACCGGTCAAAAGGTGAGGAAAGAAGTGTACACACTGTCGGCCGGGCATCACCTAGTCTATCCACTCTAGGAATCAGTATGGAGGTCCTCCCAAGGCTAGAGACAGAGATAGATAACCTATGACCAGCTACACCACTCCTGGCTTTATACTCCAAGGATTCTAAGTCAGCATCCCACAGAGCCACTTGCATATCAGTGTGTGTGTGTGTGTGTGTGTGTGTGTGTGTGTGTGTGTAGGATAAAAATAGAAAAGAGGCTATGGAAAATGAAGAGTAAAGGGGGAGGGGGAGGGGAACCAAAGGGGAGGATGGAACTTGAAAGCAGAAGGTGGAACTTTGGGGGAGGGGTTGGGGGGATGGGTGGGCAGAAGGGGACTGGGAAAACGAGAGAGGTGAATGGGAAAGGCAGTACCAAGAAGACAACACAGGAATTTGTGTATGAAAATACGACAGTGAAACACATGTCACTGCATGCTAACCAAAAACTTAGTAAAATAAAATGAAACCAAACCAGCTATTCAGAATATTTTCTTGAGTTACAAGTCATGGTGAGAATATATGTTTCTTATTATAACAGTCCAATTACTTATCGCAGCAGGCAGCAGAATTTCCAGCATTAGATGTTTTACAATTGTGCAATCTTTCCCCGATTGTGGTTGAGAGCTTATTTTAGCTACAAGCCACAGCCACTGATAACTGCTGAGAAGTGTGGGCAAGCGAGGCGCTGTCTGGGTCCCTCGCTGTGGAACAACAGAGCGTGCAAACACATGGACTTATTGGGAGCACATGGGCAGCGGTGCCTCTTGGCTGTGAGCTGATGCTTAGCACTGACTCAGCAGGACCTGTAACCAAAACACATGCTTGTGACTTCCACTGTCCAGGCCCCAGCCGATGCTTCTTTATATCTCTTGCCCCGTGTGCCTGAGTCAAAATGCTGCAAACTCTCTTTGAATGCTGTGAAGATTTTGGGTGATGATTGCAGACAGATACTCCTTTGGAGTGTTGGGAGTATTTGAACATTAGAAGTAGTGAGAAAATACAAGACAAATTAATTAGCTTGCCAAATTATTCCTGTCAAGGATCGGGAATAAAATGAATTTTTACTGATCATTAGTCATTTATCAACAGTGTCAAAAATTATTTTCTTTATTTTTTAATTAAGTTTTTTGAGTGTATGCACGTTTCAACTACATTCATGCACGTATATGTGTCTCTGTGTGTATGTATGTATGGTAAGAAGACACTGGAACTGGAGTTACAGATGGTTGTGAGTCATCATGTGTGCTGGGAACTGAACCTGGGTGCTCTGCAAGAGCAACAAGTGCTCTTAAGTGCTGACCCATCTCTCCAGCCCCAAAATGTTTATTTTCTTGATTCTCTTGTTTTAATTTGTTTTCCATAAGGTGCCTAGAAAATTACTATAATGTTTGTAATAGTTCAACATAGCAGGTGAAGAATGCTTGGGAATATTTTAATAATTCCTGTTGTGTTTGTATGCATACAGATGTAGTCATAACATGAATACAATGACATGCTAGTCATAACATGAACACAATGACATGCTAGTCATAACATGAATACAATGACATGCTAGTCATAACATGAATACAATGACATGCTAGTCATAACATGAATACAATGACATGCTAGTCATAACATGAATGCAATGACATGCTAGTCATAACATGAATGCAATGACATGCTAGTCATAACATGAATACAATGACATGCTAGTCATAACATGAATACAATGACATGCTAGTCATAACATGAATACAATGACATGCTAGTCATAACATGAATACAATGACATGCACCCTTTATCTCACCAATGAGATAGATGCTGAGTCCTAGAATTATAAGTAGGTTAGAGTTAAAAATATTTGTATGTTTATTAATATAATGAATTTATATATAGGCAAATTGTTACAATTCCAGAATAATTTCAACACTTTAATATTTTATTTGATAATTTATATGTATATTGACTTAATTTTAATATCTCTGAAACGTAAACTTTCAGAAACATGAAAATATCTTATTTTTAAAGTTCAGTTTTAGTAATTGATAAGATATATCCAGATCTGTGTACTTGGAATATTGTTTTAGTATTTTTAATCATTTATAATTGATACAGATTAAAACCATGATAAATATGAAAAATATGAAAATATTGCATGTGTGTATATGTGTGGGGTGTGTGTGTTGCTGGGGGCTGAGCCCAGGGCTTCCCACATACTGAGCAAGTGCTCTACTACTGAGCTACATCTCTAGTCATCATTTTACTGTTTATTTTGAGACAAGGCCACAGTAAGTTGCCCAGCCTACCTTTAAATTCCCTATGTAGCAAGCTGGCCTTGAACCTTTGATGCCCCTGTCCTGACTTCCTGAATAGCTGAAATTACAGCCCTGCATCACTAGGCCTGGCAGCATCTCAGTTTTAAGGAGCTGAAGGGAAAAACATGAACGTCATTATGAAGATGCAAATCTGTCAAGGCAGGAGTATTTGTCAAGTAGATTTTCCCTGGTTTGTGACTGAACCTGACAGAAACAATTTCAAAGGAAGGACTTGGTTTTGGTTCACAGTTTCAGAGGCATCAATCTATGGTTGGCTCAGCCATTTCTAGTGCTGTGCTAAAGCAAAGCATCAGAACATGGTAGAGCTGCTTGCCTTGGGACAACTGGGAAGGAGAGGGAGGTGCAAGGAAGGAGGGACTGAGGGAGAGAGAGAAAGAGAAGACAAGGTATATTCTTCCTAGGCATGTCCCAGTGCCTGGTTATGCACCTCCTCAGCCAGGCTCCATCTCTCAATAATACTATGATGGTATACCATGTTATGAACCCACCAAAGGATTAATCTATATTCAGTCAGAGTCCTCAGGAGCAAATCACTTCTCAATGATTGGATTTACCAGTTAGGAACCAAGCAGCTAACATCTAAGCCTTTGGGGAATGTACTTTATATACAAACCATAACTGTTTCTATTGTAACATATTGGGTGGACCAAGTGGGGATCATAGACAGACTCATTTGAGAATTCTTATTTCCTGAACAGCTAATTACCCCTCTGCAAGAGGGCTTCCTTTTATTTACCAACCATCCTGTGGCCAGGGCTGAGACAAGTAGGCTTGTCTCTGAGACAGGACTCTAGCCAACAAAAGACTTAACCCCAAGCAAGGACACTGAGGTAGACATCCATCCCTACCTGGATGTCAGGATTTGTAAAAAGGGTGGGTTGGTTATGTGTGTGTTGGGGGGAAAAACAGGTATGATTCACCTGTCCTGTTTCCTGCCCGAAGGCCTCAGGGCTACACCCACAACAAGCTTGCATGTTGACTCCCAGAGCTGCTTGTGGGCACTCCTAGCACATTTCCTTCACAGGCGAGAGTGATCCAGAGCTGGTGGGAAACATTGTTGATTCCTGCTCAACAGGGTAGGAGACAAAAAATAATCGAGATATTTTTATCTGTCCCATGTGATTAAGAATAGTCTTTGCAGCAATGCCTTATAAACAGTTTAGTCATAAGCACCTCACTAAGCATGTCTCCCAGGGCAAAATTTATGGTCTGCCTATGATCAGTTTTGCTGGCTTACTCTGGCTGAACCAAGATTTATGTGGTGTTGTCTTCATGCCAATCGCCGAACTAGGTACCAGGAAAACTTTAGGAAGGAGACGTTGGCAATCAGCTTTTAATGGACTGCCTCAGCTGTGTGAGGAAATTGTGTCTGTGAAGAACAGCTACAGAAACAAATCAGAGAAGCAGAAAGGGAGCCAGGGTCATTCATTTAGCTAGCGGAGAGTGCCTCTCTCTTACCTAAGCAATCATCCCAGTGAACCTCAAGTTGATTACTGCCTGCTCCACAATGAAATGGTGATGTTGGTTACAAATGAGCCAATGGACCCTGCACTATGGGAAGGATGAACTGTGCTGCATGCTGCATTCTTGCCCCCTCCCCCAGCCTCTAGGTGAGTGAATGCAACCTCAACTGCCTGGTACCAACACGAGGACAGCTCTTAACAATATTGTTGCCGGAATCCACTCGAGCCCAGTAAGTGACATTGTCTTGGACATGGAACACTGGCACATTTAAGTTGTTAAAGCTTCCCAGATGATTGCAATGTGTAGCCAGGACTGGCATTTGCTAAGCTGGCTAACAGGCTGTGGGTTGCATGGTAATTGCTCAGCAAACATTTAATAAACTGAACGACGAGCAGGTAATTTTTGCAGGTGCCACTCTGAGAGAAAAACAGTAAGGAGAGGGCTGTCGCCTTACAATGGCTGAGCCACAGACAGAACCCTTTGTCTGGCAGTGGCCCGCTGCTGTAAGACTGCCTGTGTTTGGAGCAGGGCAGTGGGTGGCTTTCCTCGCTGTTGGGAAGCAGGGAAGCAGCTTCCAGGCCAGAGCTGTGATGAAATCACTGGTGTTTGAAAGTCTCGGACTGCATTTAGTGCCTTTGCAGAACAAATGGCCTCTGTTCACATTCACTCCTTTGTCCCTGGGGGATAGCTTGGCTGATAGGCCCTGGTGAAGGATGAAGAACAGCTCTTCTCAACCGGCGGGTGGTGTCAGCGCCACCGTTAATCCCAGCACTCGGGAGGCAGAGGCAGGCAGATCTCTGTGAGTTCAAGGCCAGCCTGGTCTACAGAGTGAGTTCCAGGAAAGGTGCCAAAGCTACACAGAGAAACCCTGTCTTGAAAAAAGAAAGAAAGAAAGAAAGAAAAGAACAGCTCTTCTCAGTAGATTAAATTAAGTCTAGATATTCAGTTCTCGACAAAATATGGTTTTGGAGGTAAGGTTAAAATATAGACAAGTTAGATAAGCTGCCTTATCAAAATATTTATAATGGGCTGGGGATTTAGCTCAGTGGTAGAGCACTTGCCTAGCAATCGCAAGGCCTTGGGTTTGGTCCTGAGCTCAAAAAAACACAAAAAACAAAAAACAAACAAGCAAAAATATTTATAATGAATTTAAAAAAAAAAGACAAATGGATAGACTGGTGAATGACCAGATAATAAACCCCTGTGACTCCTCGTTGGTTCTGTAATGCCAAACTGATACCAGGCACAGCCTAGCACACAAGTGCCAGGGTCACAGAGGCTAACACCAAGGTTCCAGGGAAGAGGCGAGAAGGGCAGCCAGTGAGGAGCAGAGCTGGAGCCACTGAAAAGAGACCCTGAGGGGCTGATATGTGAAGTGGTGAGGGTAAAGCCTGAGTTTCAGTAGAGATCCTGGGATGTCATGGACAACAAGAATGCAGATTGAGGAAAACTGCAGGCCCTGAGTGGAACTGGCCCTAGAGAAAGGTCACATTTGACACAAATGACTGACCTGTAGAGGCTCAGATGAGGCCACTCTGTTTCCCTGATGCTGGATGAGGAGCTAGGTTTGGTGCTCACCTTGCCGAGTTTCAGCCTTGCTTTGGTACAGTGTTTCCTTCCTCTTTTTCTCTTCCTACCTTTGGGAATGAGAATGTCTATGGTATGTCACTATAAATTGGAAATATGTAACCTGAAAAGGATTTCACAGGGGCTCACAGTGAAGAGATTGCATTAAAACTTTGGTCTCTTGACTGTTAAGAATTTGAGGAACTGAATGTATTTTCATTATGAGGAAGCCATAAGACTATGAAGGCCAGAGGTAGAATATGGTTTGAGTGTGAAGTGTCTCCCCTGGGCTCATGTGTTTAACTGCTTGGTTCCCAGCTGATGACCCTGTTTTGGACATGTTGTACAACTGACAGATGTTGATGACCAGTAGTGGGCCTTGGGGATTATAATTATGCCCACTTTTGGCCCAAGGATTCTACTTTCTGATCAGTGCTATGTGAGAAGCCACCACTGCAAGCTCCCACCATGCAATCTCCCACCATGCAAGCTCCCACCACTGCAATCTCCCACCACTGCAAGCTCCCACCATGCAAACTCCCACCACTGCAAGCTCCCACCATGCAATCTCCCACCATGCAAGCTCCCACCACTGCAATCTCCCACCACTGCAAGCTCCCACCATGCAAACTCCCTCCACCACAAACTCTTACAACCACAAAGCAACCCAATCTAGTTGGCATACAGTTCTGGGCATGTTATCTTAGTCCTCTGAAATTATAAGTCAGAATAAATCGGATTTGTTGAATAGATCTGGGAGGCCTGGATGGGTAGGAATAAGAAGACAGGGAGAGGGAGAGCGACCGTCTTTGTTAGGCAAGAGATTCCCATAGCTGTTGATAATAAATATCATTCCCCAAAGTTCTGGACAACATCAGGATTTCCATAGACTTGAGTTCCAGGCCACTTGGGATTAAATGAGATCTGAGTTTACAGTGGGTAGCTCTACCTTATGGATCACAGAACCAGCTCAGGATGCCTAAAATCCTAAAATCTTTGACATAAAATAGTTGTGGTGCTAATGCATATTACAGGAGTGTCTCCTAGACTAGGCTAGGATGCTCCCTTGGTTCAGGGGTCAGGAAGCCTGTAGAAATAGTTTTGGATCCCCTACCCCTGCCCTGAAATGTTGAAATCACTGGGCCATCAGCAGGGCAGTCCCGTTTGCTCCCCTGGTAAGTAGCTGTAGGTTCTGTTAGTATGACATAAGCAAGATTTCTTCCTGCTCACCACTTAATTCAGTACAGCACTTGCCATTCTGAGGAGCCAGTCAAGACTGTTTGTGGTGAGTCAGAGACTAAATGTGTATCAAGTGGTTCATGTTAGATATAAGAATGGGGTGTTAGCCATTGGCTTGGGAAAGCAGCTGACACATCTGAGAATTAACTGTATTAGGAGAAGGGCATCAGGAACATGATACGACATAGAGATGGAAGAGCATTTGAAAGGATGCAGCACATTGTATTAAAATAACATACCAGGGCTGTGAAGGAAAGGGAGGCTTCCCTTTAAAACCTGAAAAAGAGCTTCATCGAAAGGGACAGCTTGGGGTTGGGGACTTAGCTCAGTGGTAGAGCACTTGCCTGGTAAGCGCAAGGCTCCGGGTTCGATCCTCAGCTCCAAAAAAGAGAAAGAAAAAAAAAAGAAAGAAAGGGACAGCTTGAAGAATGAAAGAGCTGCAGGATGAGGTGGGGGGAAAGGAGGGGCCAGACACCAGGATGGACCATAGTTAAAGCTATAAAACTACAGAACTTCTTAACTCTCTGTCCCAGGGCGGGGGGAGGGGGAGCTGAAGAGGGCACGGCTTGATTTCTCGAACTCTTACCTCTTAGAGTATCCAACATTGCAAAGGTATAGGCCCATAATTTATCCATTTGAATTTAGTGTCTTGGTCTGCTTTTTTGAAGAACCATTCGAATTTGAGAATTTCCCTAGAATTTCCTGTTGGACAGTGTGCCAATGCTTAAACTGTGTATTCCTTGGGAAAGTCATCAGGTGGTCTCAATCTAGTAAGAACTAATCCCATGTAATTTCTTTTCCTTCTTGTGCTGAGTTGAGGAGAGGAAAGAAGCCAGAGGGTGGAAGACAGTAGCAAACTGTGCTTATTTCGTGGCTGTGTTTAAAGCTGTTGCCCCCAGATTCCACTGAGAAGGAAACAGGTTCACTGTTAGCTACTGATGATTCATGTGCAAGTTTATTAGAAATTTTTTTTTGCAACAAACTGAAACCTCTATTCTGTTTCTTTATCTGAAAATCTTTACCTCCTCCAATCTCCTCTTCCTCTGTGGCCCATCATATTAGATAGGAACCATGTTCTCCATCCATTATTATAGCCAAGCATCTTCAGTTACATTCCTGCATTTCCATGGCACATCATTTCATGTCCCATCAGGGCTTCACTCAACATACCCAGTGCGTGACCTTGCTTATGGGAAATCGGAAGTGGAAGTGCTCCGAATCATACTTTTCAAATGCTGTTTCTGACCACAAAATGGGGAAAATTTCCTTTCCCAAACTTCCAGGCAGAATCTCCATCCATCTTCAGCCAGATGAAATGTGTGTCATCACACTAGGAGCCAGGAGCCTTGGGGAAGGCAAGACCCTGAAGGCTGTGGAGCAAAGTCATGAACCACTTGGGATGGAGAAGATATAGGGCAAAGGATTCTTAGCCCTAGATGACCCTGAACCCCAGCTCTACTCATCACTAGCTAGTGTCCTTGGGGGAAGTCTCTCTATCTTGGCCTGTAAACAGTTTCCACCAGCTGCTCTGAATCTCCATTAAAGGTGTTAGTTAGCTTCTGTATTCTGGGCATACTTCTGCATCTATTGGTATATTTTTCTGAAACCATGGCCCTGTGAGTGGCGAGACACTATTATCCTGAGCACTTCCAAGATGATAAAACCACAGCCTTATAGCCAGAGGCTAGCTGTGGTCTGAAAACAACTTTGCTTTTGAGTCATTGGGAAGTCCAACTGTTGTATGTGGAAGGGCTTGGAAAGAATGATTTAAAGATGACAACTGAGGAAGTTGACAACCTCAAATCTCCGAGTCAGACAGAACTCTGGCTGTGTGGCTAGTGGTAGAGAGCTGGATGAGATGCTTTCCTAAGCCTCAGTTATGTCCTGTGGAAGCAGACAAGATCATGGTATCCCCTTCCTGGGGTGGTAATAGGAATAAAGATAAATTGTTGCTGTAAAGCTCTAAGTATAGTAGCCTATATATCAGCTGCACATATGTGGGTCATTACTGATGTCAGGACCATGATTTTTGGCAGGGTAAAAAGACCAGGAACATTACAGTGATATGGATGGCAGTTTGAGGCATGCTTTGGAAAGGAAAATGGCCCATTGTTTCCGGGTCTAGCTTGGCTGTCCAGCTGAATGTGTCAGGAAACTGATGAAGTCAACATTGACTACCCAGGAGCCCATGTTTGTCTACGGATGTCTCCCACAACGGTGCTGAAGGCGGTAAGTAACCTGCTGTCTGAGGGCTCCCCTCTCTTTGCTAAACCTAACAATGTCCTTCATAAATCCACATTACAATTTTATTTATTAAAGAAAATTCTTTAACTTTTAACTGTTATCAATAACACTTTGGGGCCAGTGTTAAACTGAAAGTCTTCTTAGCAACCTTTACAGATGTGACTTGAGGGCCACCAACCTCCTATCTGTGTCTTTTGTAAAGGAGCCCAACATTGACTCCCTTGAGAAGCCCAATCCACCTTTGGGTGGGTCTCTTATTCCTTCCCTGGGTCTCTCTTTCTATTTACCCTGCTTAAAATTTGCATCAAAACATCTCTTTCTCTAACTCTGCAGCATAATGGCTAACCTTGAAATTCTTTTCTTCCTGGAAGCTGTGAATTGTGGTTTTGACTGAGTAGAGACCCCTAAAAAGAAAAGGCACTCTTTAGCATATTGTGAGGGATGGGTTAAGGCTGCGCCTCCCTCTGTGGTATGGCTGATAATTTTAAGGTATTGATCACAAAGCAGGGTAAGCCCAGGTTCTTCACAGGCCTTTCCTTGTCTTACACATGTCATCCTCCATGCCCTCTGTATTCCTATTTATGTGTGAAATTCAGAGGGAACACTGATCACTACCGTTGATTTCCAACCAACCCACTGTGTACTGTGGAGTGCCGAAGCCTCCCTCTGACTCACTGGGATAAATGGAGTTCTACACCCATACTTGAGCAGACACTGGGCAGGGTCCTTTTTAGCCACACTCACTCCTTACCAGCCTCTAGCAAAGGTTCTTGCTTAGGCTGTGCTTTTCCCATGCCCTCCTTCCCCCCGAGTCTGCTTTGTCCCTTTTGTGCCTTGGCCCTGAGCTGCCAAGTCTCCCCACTGTCCCCTGTTGTGCCCTGGCTCCCTTTGCTCATCATTGGACCCAGCGTGCCTTGAGCATCATCACTTCCTGGTTCCACACTCTCTCTTGTCTCAGCAATGGACGCCATCCTCGTTGTAATTGATGGTGGGAAGCTTTGCTTTGCTCAGGCTTTCATTGTCTAGCTCTGCCATTCCATTTTTAGCTCCCTTATGATTCACACAGGGATGTGGACCAAGAAAAATACCAGTTGAAGCTCAGACTGCATCTCTCCAACTCAGCCCTCCAGATGGTTCCAGCAACCCAGGAGTTTTGGTCATGTTGTTGAATTCCTGTCCACTTAGGTGACTCCTTAACTAGTCCTTATGATGCGGCCTCATTCAGACACAAACTGTGGCTTATTCTAGTTAAGAGCAGGATTACTACCTGGGTGTCATGGCACATGCCTATAATCTAGGCACTTGGGAAGTAGGAGGTGTAAGCCAGGGGATCAGGAGTTTGAAGCCATCCTTAGCTACCTGCTGAGTTTGAAGCCAGTCTGTGTTACTTAGAGATCTTGTCTCAAAAACAAAGAAATGAACAGACAAAGAAAAAGGAAAGAAAAGAAAGAAAGGTCTCATGACTCATGACACACTGACTCTGGGATTGTCTCTAATGCAAATACACTATTTTTTTTTTTTTTTTAAATAGCAGCCTAAAGAGTCTTTGCAAGCTAGCATCAAAATCCAAGTATTCAGAACTGGAGAGGTGGTTTAATGGTTAAGAGTACTTACTGTTCTTTCAGAGGACTCTGGTTCAGTTTCCAGCACTAACACATGAGCTCACAACTATTTGTATCTCCACTTCTAGGGGGATCAGATGACCTCTTATGGTCTCTGAGGGCACCAGACATGCACACACACACACACACACACACACACACACACACACACACACTAAAAAATATCAAGTATTCTTCAATGCACTTGGGTTTGGGTAGTGGAGAAGAGAAAGTGTGGCTCCATCTCTTTCAGGCAACTGCAGTGCAGTTTTTCAGAGAGCATTTTCATAGTGGCTTCCAGGGCATTTGCACGCCTTCCCTCTGCCTCTTCTTCCCCGACTCATGGGGCAAAGTAGAAATCATATAATCTGCAGAAAACTCCCCAGACCTCTGCTCTTTCCCTGACAAGTGTGTTTTCCAAGGGAGTGTGTTGCATGGGCAGCTACAACAATGTACATTTTCATGGAGCAAAGGAGCAGCCACCCCAGAACACAGCACCCAGACATTAGAGAGAAAAACACAGCATCAGGGAGCTCACCCTGACCTTTCCCTCTTCCCCTGAAGCAGATCATGAAATTCCTTCCATAAGAGCCCCCACTATGCCCCAGGGTAAGGCACAGTTCTATGCCTGAAGTCAAAAGGAGACAGAAAAGAATTTCAGCATATAGTCCTTGCTATGACTCTGCCAAGTTATAGCTGTATGATCACAGATTGTGCAAGTACACTTCTGTCCACCTGCCTTCTTTAACAGATTTACCCAGCAGAAAGATGCACAATTGCCCCTTTCTCTCTGAGTCTTCATTTTCTGAATGATCCCATGTCATATCAAATTTGCATTAGTAAGTGTTCATTCTTTTCTCTTGTTTTATTATATATATAGGGTCCTCAACCATGTGCCTAGTGATAAGTGAAGACATCCTTTCTTCTGTGCAGTCTGTGTATCTATGGAAGTCTATAAACCATTCAATGGAACATTTTCCTCTGATCACCGTGATCTTCTGATATTTTCCCCTGATTCCAGAGATAAAATATAGAGTTCCCAAAATATTTTGAATGTTTCTACTGTAAGGAAATTACCAGTGTTTTAAAGATGTGTATACTTAATTGATTTAAAGATGATACAACATATGAAAATACTGGAATATCACATGGCACTCCATATGTATGTACAACCTGTATATCTTATGTATAAATTAAACAATAAAATCTGCAGAAAGTAAATACCATAGTAGCCAGAAAATGATATCATATACAGATGTTGATGAATGCAAGCCATTCAATCGACAGGGACATTAGATGCTTAGGCAAACTACTTTCACAATCAACAAACAAATGATTAAAAAGTAACTGTGTAAACTATGAAAATAAAAGGGATATTAATAAACTAGACTACTTTCTGTCCAAAATGTAGAGAGTTGTCATTTTTTAAAAAATTTTTCCTGAAGATTGCTTGTTTGGACACCACTGGATAACTGGGCTTATTCTGACTTTGTGTGTGTGTGTGTGTGTGTGTGTGTGTGTGTGTGTGTGTGTGTGTGTCTGAATCTTAACGTTCTTTCCATGGCCACAGTTGGCCTTCCAGAGCATGAGGCTGCAGGCTGGTGTCTGTGGTTGGGCTGGCTGGTGAGCTGGCTCCAGCTGTGCTTCAGACTTTCCATTGGTCTCTAACGGCCAAGCTCCTTCAATGTGTCCTCAGCTGCTTTAGCCCAGCCAGGCTGTGTCTGAGCAAAGGCCTCTCAGTGATTTCTTTTTCGCAAAAAGTTTTAATAGTGTGATCTTTTTTTCCCTTCAAAAACCAATTCTGTGATGTTTGGCAGTTGGGAGCATCAGACTGGCTCGATAGTAAAGAGATTTCCTAAAAGTAAACACAGCCCTTCGGGGAGGAGGCTGTTAGCATTGAATGTACTCCTGTGTCACTCAGTCATACATCAAGAGTTCTGGAAGCATACGATTTTTTTCTTTAACCCAGAGATTTTGAATTTATTTTTTTAAATGCATGCCATACAAACTCAGTAAATTGTCAGGCATGGGTAAGAACACAAAACAAGAGGGAAAAGCAGCACATATGCTGTAGGAATGCATTGTCAGAGGCCCTGGAGTTTTAAACATCTATTGCTTTTGGAGTCTGTGTATGTGCTGTTTGTTTGTGTGTATGCACGTGTTCCTGTGTGCACAGAGACCACAGGCCAATATCAGTGTCTTCCTCTATCACTTTCTACTTTTTTTTGATTCTCCCTGAATCGATGCTCAGTAATTGTCTACAATGACTGCCCAGCAAGCTCAGAGCATGGGCTTGTCCCTGCCTCCCCCAACCCCGACTGCTAGCACTGGGTTATAGGCACAGAGTGCCACTCCTTGCCTTCTTTTTTATTCTTATGTGGCTGCTGGGGATCTGAACTTGGGGCCTCATGGTTGTGCAGCAAGAACTTTACCCACTGAGCCCTCTCCCTGGTACTGCCAGGGATTTAAAAGAAAAAATTCTATTAGTATATATCATTTGAATAACATCACTGTGACATTTCCATACAAGAACTTCAGTTATATCCACTTGTCTTTTACCCTTCTTTGCCTCCCTCCCTGCCCCCACTAGCATCTGTGTGAACAATTACAGACCCTCTAATCCCACGTATTTTTAAAAAATTGATACTGTAGGATAGAAAGCATGTAGCATTTGTTTCCTTGAATCTGGTTTGTTTCACTTAATATGAGGTGTTTTATTTCCATCTCTGTTCCTGCAAATGACATAATTCAGTCCTGTGTGCAGCTGAATAATACTCTTCTCTCTATATATGCCACATTCTCTTTTTAAAAAATGTTTATTACTTTTATTAGTGGTAGAATTAATAGTGTATCTGTGGGGTGTGTGTGTGTGTGTGTGTGTATGTGTGTGTGTGTGTGCATATGGCACATGCATACCATAGCCTGCATGTGGGGATCAGAGGACAACTTTTGAGTGTTCTCATCTTCCACCACGAGACTCACACAGCAAGTGCTCTTAGCTGCCGAACTACCTCACAGGCTCTAAACCACAGTTTCTATATCCATTCATCCACAGAGGGCGTCAGGATGACTCTGTAAACTGATTATATGCCTAGAGCATCAATGAATAGCAGTGTGCAGGTACACTGAGTCACAGTTCAACTCCGTGTTTTCTAGGCCCCTTCCCACTCAGAGCTAGAGCATTGTAATAGATACCCAAACTAAGTAGTTTTCACCCTCATGCCAAGCGGGAACTCTGTTTCTTCTATAAGGAGAGCCATTATCGTAAGTCTTGACCTGCACTGATGGATGCCTTAGGACCTTAGGGACCTTGTGTCAGTTGCCTTAGGCCTGATGAAAACCGTGGTGCACTGTTAATTTACTTATGAACAGAATAAAAGCATATCTCCTTTCCCTGTACACAAGCAGAGTTTGAACAGCCCCCGCTGTGTCTTAACAACTGTAGAGAATGTGGTAGGACCAAAGCCATGCTGACCACTGAATGATGTGCTATTTGATCATGTGGGAAGGTTTTTATCCTCCAAAGGGCTGCTGAGATGGCCGTATCCTATGCCTCCCTGAGGGCTTCTGGGACCCACCATGTAAGTCCTCACAGATCTTAGACAATGCATTACATCACTTTGCCTTCCTGTCACCAACTAGGACATGTAATCCCTCACAAAGGCTGCCTCACCCTTCCATAAGCACATCTGCAGCAGATGTTGAGCACTGAGGGTACTGGTAGTGTGAAGACCAAATTCTGAGGGCCTTCATGATTTTTCTCACCCAATCCTTCAGTGGTTCTGAGTTAAAGTCACTTTATCTCCATGTTACAGACAGAGAAATAATAATGACTCAAAGACTAACTTGCTCATTTAATGGAACTCAGAGGGAGAGAGACTTCCAATCTATTCTCTAGAGCAGTGCTTCTTAACCTTCCTAACGCCACGACCCTTTAATACAGTTCCTCATCTTGTGGTGACCCCGACCATAAAATCATTTTCATTGCCACCTCAGAGTTGTAACTTCATGGCTGTTATGAATGTTAATGTAGATGTCTGCTATACAGGATATCTGATATGCGACCCCAGTGAAAGGGTCATTCAGTGCCCAAAGGCATCAGGACCCACAGGTTGAGAGCAGCTGCTGTAGTGGATACACCAGGATGAATGTTTTAAAGGGCTGGACTGGCCTTGGGGTTGGGAAACATTAAATATGTCAAGAGCTTTGTTACAGAAAAGGGTAAAATACTGTCTTTGTGCAATGCTTTGGTCTGACTTCATTATCATAGTTCATAGTGCAGGACTGAGGCCCCTCTGCGAGTTAGGCTGGATAAACCAGCTGTGGTGCCTCATTGGAGTAAGCATGATGGGCAGATTTTTATCTCTTAAGATCAGATGTCATTTGAAGAGTGAGTAACACCTCAAGCCAGAGTATGGATGACGCTGTGCTCATTTATTGGGACCCACCAGATGGGAAACCAGAAGCAATCATCTTCGCTTCTAATTTCTTCTGAATGTTTATTCTTTCTCAAGGCAAAAGGCAGTGTACAACTTTGTGCTAATGGTGTACTCTAAACTCAGCAGATTCTAAAGTGGCTTGGCATCTTTATATAGCCCTCTGGGGGGATAAAGAAACCATTACACTCATCTAATGTTGGTCTTTGTTGTAACGTTTTGATAAATAAGGCCCCACTCTGAAAGAGCTGTGTCCTTTTGATATTCTTCACTTATCTCTTTTCCAAGGGTTTCCCAAATTGGTTGGCTACAAATATTTCTGCTAATGAGATGGCCTGGAAATAGCACCATTGTGGTTCTAGGCAATATAGTCAATCTCATTATGTTGTTTGAGCTCCACTTTTGCTGAGGTAGTCAATCTCATAAGGGCCTTGGGTGGCAAATACATGGGGAAGTATTTGAATATAACTAACTTATTTGAACATCCTTACTAGCTATTTTAACATTGTAATTCTAACTGAATCTTGGGCTACCTTAAGTACACAAACTAATTTCAAACCGTTATAGGGGCTTTCATGACTTCAGAGTATTAATAAGCTAGAAGAAACCACAGCCTCTCTAGTTTGAAGACAACATGACCATAACAATATGATTGAATCCTCCCTCTGTATCTCTGTAATTTGGTCATAAATGAACCTGACTGTGCAGTGCCTAGAATGAACACTCATACTGTACTAACAAATGATTTCATGGGATCAAACTCTTAGTAATTTGTCCTAATGACATTATTGTATTTTGTTGTTTCTTGATCAATTCATGTTGAGCTATTCAACACTTGATGGGTTCGTAAATTTTACTTATGTTGGTTTTGGGAGTTGACAAGTTATTTCTAAGACAGGGCTATGCATACATTCAGAGTAGCATATACAATTAGATTAAGTGCATGAGAATGCTGGTCACCTCTTCATTGAAGTGGTTTGGAAGAGACTAGGCCTTGCAGATTGTTCTGAATTCTCAGTGTATCCAACTGTGCCTTCCTGGTAGAATCTATTTTGCTTCTCTACCATCTGCATTTCCTGAAGCTAACTCCAGGACCAAAATGTTAAAGCTCACCAACATTGAGTAAATACCCATGGGCATTTATTTTGTGAGACTAATTGTCAGAGGAGACATACCTGCAATAGAGGACTGGCCATCACACACCCAGGCATTATGAGCAGAGGGAGTGTGTGACAAGAGTGACCTGATAGGCTTCCATATCCTCTAGGGACTACTGGCAGCATTATACTTGTTTTGAGCATATGGAGGGAGACATTCTAGCACTCCTTGGTTCATGCCAATCAGATTCTCAATTCTTTAAGTCCTTCAGGATATTCAGGTCAAGGGAACCCTGGGAAATTCTGTGACTTCAGTCATTGTATCCATTTTATTTCCCTCTCTCATGTTATTGCTATAGTTAAGACTTCAAACACTGTGTTGAATAGTCTTGAACGTAGTGGAACTGCTTTGAGATTTTCTCTATTTTAACATGATGTTGGCTATAGGTTTGTTGTATGTAGCCTTTGGTATTGAAATGTGATACTTCTCTTCCTAGTCTCTTTGCAGTATTACCATGAAGAGGTACTGAATTTTGTCCAAGACCTCTTCAATTAATTACATGGTCCTGTGGTTTCCCTCCTTGACGTTTATGTGACCATGCCACCTTTACTGATTTTCATATGTTGAACCATTCCCACATTTTTGAAACAAAGCTAACTGGATCATAGTTAATAATCTTCTTGATATGGTCTGGAAGTTCATTTCAGCGTGTTATAGTGCTGTGGGGTGTTCTGTATGCTGTGAAAATATGTTGCTATGATTGATTGATAAATAAAGCACCAATTGTCCAGTAGCCAGGCAGGAAGTATAGTATAGGTGGGACAAACAGAGAGGAGAATTCTAGGAAGAGGAAGGCTGAGTCAGAAGACACTGCCAGCTGCCACCATGAGAAGTGAGATGTAAAATACTGATAAGCCATGAGCCACATGGCAAATTATAGATTAATTGAAATGGGTTAATTTCAAATGTAAGATCTAGATAGCAAGAAGGCTGAGCCATTTGGCCAAACAGTTTAAATAATATAAGCATATGTGTGTTTATTTGGGTCTGAGTGGCTGCAGGAGCCCAGTAGACACAGGAATAGCTACATTATAGTGAGACATTTTGTATCTATGTTCATTGGGAAGACAGTCTGTAACTTTCTTGGTTATCTGTCTGATTTTTAATATGATGGTAATACTAGCTTCATAAAAAGTTTGGCAATGTTTCTTCATTTTCTGTTTTATGAAATGATGCTAAAAGGATTAGTTTCAGATCTTTAAAGCTCTGATAGACTTCTGCAGGGAGTTCATCTGGACATGGATGTTCTTGTTAAAAGATTTTTATTGTTATTCTTATAATTTCATTGCTTGATATAGATCTGTTGAAGTTATTTATTTCATCTTGGTTTAATTTCTATGGGTCACATGCATCTATTCATATTTTTTAGATTTTCTAATTTAATGGAATATAACATTTGAAAGTGTGCTCTTATGATTTCTAGATTTCATTAACTGTATGGTTTTCTTTTCATCTTCTCTTGTTGGCTAGTTTGCCTAAGAGCTTCCTGATCTTGTTTAGCTTTTCAAAGAATCAACTCTTTGTTTAATTGATTTTTTTAAAAAAATTATTTGTATCTCATTAATTTCTACTCTGTTCTTTAAAAAAAGTTTTTATGTGTATAAGTGATTATCTGCTATGTCTGTGTGTTTGTACCACTCAGATCGATCCCCTGGAACTAGAGTTATGGACAGTTGTGAGCTGCCTTGTGTGTCCTAGGAACTGAACCTGAATTCAGCAGAGTAGCCAATTCTCTTTACCACTGAGTCATCTTTCCAGCCCCACCTGCCCTGTTGTTAACCAATCAATTCCTTTCATCCACTGCTCTTCAATTTGGTTTGATTTTGTTTTCCCAGGCTTTAGGCTGTTTATTTTTGATCTCTCTGATTTTTGTTTTAATGTAGGAACTTATTGGAAACTTCCCTATAGTACAGTTCCATTGTTTCCCATAGGTGTGGCTATAGTGTATTTCATTTTTACTTAATTCTAGGAATTTTCTTATTGATGTTGGCAATGGTCCACTCATCATTCAATATATTATTGTTTGATCTCTATACGTCTGTGTATTTTCTGTAGTTTCTTTTGTTGTTGTTTTATTATGGTCAGATAGGATACAAGGAGTTATTTCCGTTTTCCTACATTTGTTAAGATTTGCTGTGTGACCTGACATATAATCTATTTCAGAGAAAACTCCATGGGCTGATGAGAAGAATGTATGTTCTACACTATGTAGATAGACTACTCTATAGCTGTCTGTTAGGTCCTTTTGATCTATGATGTCATTTAACCCCAATGTTTCTCTGTTTATTTTTTACATGTTGGCCTCTATTTGTGACAGGGGGATTTGAAGTCACACACTATTATTGTCCTGGTGTTAATCTGTGACTTTGCATTTAGTAGCATTTGTTTTATGTAACTGGGTATGCCTGTGCTCTGTGCACATATGCTTAGAATTATAATGTCTTCTGAATGGAGAGTTCCCTTAATCAATATGAAGTGCTCTCTCTTTCTTTTTTTTTTTTTTTTAGTTTAAAGAATTCCCTCCAGTACCTTCTGTAGATCTGGTATAATGGTCATAAATTCCTTAACCCTGCTTTTGTTACAGAAAGCTGTTCTTTCTCTTTTGTTATTGCAGTTAGTTTTGCTGCACGTTGGTCAGGTTAGTAGCCACAGTCTTTATGATTGTGAGTTACATTTTTCCAGACCCCTTCTGTTTGTTAAAGTTTTACTGAGAAATCAACTATTATTCTCATGAGCCTGCCTTGATATGTGACTTGTTGTTGTAGCTTTCAACACACTTTCTTTGCCCTGTACATTTAGTATTTTAATTATAATATGATATAGGAAATTTCTTTTCTGATCAGTCTATTTAGTATTGTATCTAGATAAGAATCTCTTTTTCTATATTTGGAGAAATTTCTGCTATAGTTGTATCAACATTGTTTTCTATGACTCTGGTATGGAATTCTCCCTTGTCTATGCCCATAATTTGTAGATTTTGTTTTCCATGGTGTTCCCAAGGTTTCTCATGTCCCTTTCATATGTATTAAATAATTTGTCTTTGTCATTTACTGAGTGTTCTAACTTTTCAAGCCCCAATCCTCCATCCTCCCTATGCTCTATTCTATTAGTCAGTGTCCACTGAGCTTGCATATGACTTAGTTAAGGATTTATTTACAGCATTTCAATTTGGTCCATCTTCAGTATTTCTATCTCTTTGTTGAATTCCATTTTCATATTCTATTAAGACATTTTTATTTAATTAAAGTGATTGTTTGTGCCTTTTTAGAACCCATTCAGGAGTTTATTTGTATCTTCTTTGAGTTCTTTAAACATACTTGTAATCAGCTTTTGGTCTTTGTAGTTTCCTCTAAATCACTTTCTTTAGGAGTGAGGTTGGTATACTTTGAAGAGACATGTTGTCTTGGCTTTTCATGTTATTTGTTTACTTTCATTGGAATTTGAAGATCTGAACTTACATACTTATTTTCTTAAGTTATCTTTCTTTTTTAGTAGAAATATTTGCAATGTTCAGGAGTGACTAGGTCATAGTAGGGGTGAAATGATATTTACCTCTATTAAACTGGTGTTTTGGACACCAGGCTTAATCTCCAGTCCTTTCCTGAGATGTGGGCTCTTTGCACAACAACAATCACTATCTGTGAATAGACCCACTAAGAAAACAGAGTAATAGGCAACTATAAAAAAAGCACTCCTATCTGAGCTTCTTTTCCTATTGCTGTGATAAAGGACCCTAACAAAAGCAACTGGATGTAGGAAGGATTTACTGTAGCTCACAGTTCCAGTTTATAGTCCACCACAGTGGGTAATCTAAGACAACAGGAACTTCAAAAAACTGGTCACATTGTATGCATACTCAGAAACAGAAAGCAATGAATATCTATGGAGTGGTGCCACCCAGAGTAGCTGGAGTTTTCTCCAGTCCCACCCAGGCCTGCAGTCACTCAGACCCAAATAAACACAGAAGCTTATGTTAATTAAAACTGTATGGCCTAAATGGCTCAGGCTTCTTTCTAGCTAGCTCTTACATCTTAAATTAACTCATAATTCTTATTTATGTGTAGCCACATGGATTGGTACCTTTTTCCAGTTCTGCCTTTACATCTTGCTTCCTCTGTGTCTGGCTGGTGACTCCTGACTCAGCCTTTCTGTTCCCAAAATTCTCCTCTCTCTTTGTCCCACCTATACTTCCTGCCTGGCTACTGGCCAATCAGCACTTGATTTAATAACCAATCAGAGCAACACATTCACAGTATACAGAGCAATATCCACAGCAACCCAGAGTGGGCATGTATTTCCACTTTAATGTAATCAAGGAATCCCTCCACAGACATTCCCAAAGGCTTTTATTCCAGGTGATTCTAAATTGACAATTATCACTAAATACCACAACTATACCTCTTGTCAACTTGACATTCAAACACGTCGCTTTCAGTTACCTTCCACCTTTGTCCCCAAGATCTCATGTTTACCTCATAGTGTAAAATATAATCCAACTTTATAAGTCCTGAGAGTTTTTACAGTTCCTATACGTTGAAAGTCCAAAGTTTTTTTAATTGTTTTAATTTATTTTATTTTACATGCATGAGAATTTTGCCTACATGTTTGTATGTGTGTCACGTATATGGCTAGTGCCTAGAGAAGTAAGAAGAAGCACCAGGTTCCCTGGAACTAGAGTTGCAGGTGGTTGTGGGCTTCCCACTGTGGATATTGGGAACAGAAATCAGGTCCTCTGGAAGTGCAGTGTATTAGTTTGCTTTCTGTAATTGTGACAAAATATACCAACCCAAACCAACCTGGAGTGGAAAGGCTTACTTATCCTGATCATAGTACATCACTGAGGGAAGCCAGGATAGGAACTGAAGGCAGAAACCTGGCACAGGAACTGAAGCTGAGGCTATGGAAGAACACTGCTTCCTCCTTATTTGCTCTTCATGACTTTCCCATCCTGCTTTCAACCCAAGACCATCTGCCCAGGGGTGGCACCACCCACAATGCACTGGGTCCTCTCACACCAATCATTAGTCAAGAAAATGCCTCCCACACATATCTACAGGCCAGTTGGATGGAGGCATTTTCTTAATTTCTTTCCCAGATGACTCTAGCTTGTGTCAAGTTGACCAACCCAGCAAGCACTCTTAACACTAAGCCATTTCCCAGCCCCAAGCTCAAGCTTTTAATATTTCCAACTTTGATAAACACACATCATTTTAAATGCGTTTAAGCATATTTGTGCTACAAGTTCCTATATGTACTTGACAGGATTAAATTGTAGGAGTATTTAAATTGATAACAGATATTGCCACGGTGATGTGTATAGAGCACACACACATTTGACTGTTGCCATGAACACAGAATATGGTGTTCTCAGATGTTCTGGGTTCTGCTAATACAACTGCACTTTTAGTTCTGTCTGGTTTTCGAGTTTGTTATTTGTGTAAATGTGAGGTTGGATTCTGCTTTCCTGTGTTTAAGGGCACTTGTCTACGTCCCCAGAAGGCATTTAAGCACCATATTAATATAAGACAAGTGATTGAGGTGAGTGAAAAGGTGAGGTACTCCACATTTTTAGAAACCTAAAGACTTTTAATAATTCCAAATGCCTTTATTTTCTTGAGTCCTGACAGTGAGCTGTGAGCTTTCTGACCCTTAGTGGTTGTTGGAGTTCTGGTATTCCTATACCCATCCAGAGATTCTCAGGTGGGAAAAGTACCCTGATATGATCATGTAAATCCTCATGATGATGTCTACCCTTTGTTAAGGAACCTCTCAACTTAAAAAATATATATATGTCCCTCATTTCACGGTGTCATTGCTTCTGCAACTCTCTCTGACACCAGATCTGAAGTGGATGAGTCACCTTTGGGTTTGGAGTACTTTTGCACCCCCTTTTTCCATTCTGCTTTTACTGTTTCCTTTACCACTCCCACCCCCAGCTACTATTTCACTTTATAGATTCCTGGGATACACGGCAGTGTAGTCTTTTATAGTGGCACAATATAGTAAACAACAGAAAATGGCAACAAAATTCCAAAGGCAAGATGAAACAAATTGGCATGGTTGAAGAGGCCCCTGAACTTGAACCAGAAAACCTGTCAGGTACTCACTGGCTGTTTGTTAGTCAATGTTCAGAGAATGAGTGTCTTCATCTAAAGCCAACTGTTCTGAAGGAAGAGAGAAAGAATGGGCTCAGTGCACGTTTTACAAATAAAGTCGTGTTTGTAGGTATTAGTGGGGTTAAGGATTATATAAATATGAAGAAGCAGCTCTTTAGTCCACTCCAGTGAAGGAGTGAAGAATTGGATCCAGGTTCCTTCCCATTTCAAGTCCAATGTACTTTGGACTGCCCTGTGCTCTCCCTGTGACTGCTTTGCTGGAATTTGAAGACCACATCCTGGCTTCTGCTTACTTGAGGTTCACATTGTTCTCTGTGCTTGTACTTTATTCCAGGGGGCAGCCTGGGCACCTAGGAGAAACCACCAAATTCTACTAACTTCTTTCTTTGCTTCTAAGGACATACTCTGCCTAATTTCAATTAGCAGTAAATCCGCTATATAGTTGGAATTCATTGAATCATCAAAGCTTATGGCTAATATTTAGTGCTTATTATTTAATGCATTTTAGGCTGGTACTAATCACTTCCCGTGTGGTATCTTGTTTCATCCTAGGAGAGAGTGGCTATTGTCATCTCTCATTTACAGAGGAAAGTGAGGTTCTAAGAGGCCTGTGAATTTGTTTCAAGTCCCAGAACTGGTGGCTGGTGTCACTGAGATTTGAACCTATGCACTTTGGCTCCTGATATGATGCTTTAGAAGCGGTAGTTTGTAACAGTACCACTACATGACTGACATGCCACCGAGTCAGTACTCTGCTGCCAAGCCAGACTGGTCTGGGAGCAGTAAGACTTAACAAACAATAACGTGTTAATAATGGAGTTAACCCTGAATTTCTAATAGGAACAGACAGGGCATTCAGACAGCTTTTTTCCCCCTTCATTTCATTTTTGGAGTAACTGTTCAAAGATATTTAGAACTGTTGAAGGAAAGTACTTGGAACTTGAGACCAGATTTTAGGAAAAGAAGCAAATCAGGATAGTTCCTTTCTGCTGTTACCCACTCCCACCCACAACCCACCCCATTCTGGAGTTTTCTTGTGCATTCACTGCTCAGAATGGTTGCTTTGAATTTGTCAGCACATTATAATGCACATTAGCTCTTAAAATATGCATTTTTTTCTCCCGCTACAATGGCAAAATTTGTTTTGGCTATTCATCAACGTAAAACTAATTCCCTTCAACGGGGTAACATAATAAAGGTTCATGTAACTCCAAGGAAGGATTTAGTGAAACCCAGTCAGCTCCATAATTCTTCCTCTCTGATTACCATTTTTAACTGAGAGAAGAATGATAAATCACTACTATGAGCACTAAATTCTAAACAAAACCTTTTTGCTTTAGAATATATTAATTTATTTTTAGTGTTCATATCTGTTTTAGAAGAATGGCATAGTGACAGGATTTTAGCTACTTAAAATGATAACCACCAGTCTGCCAATCTGCCATCTGGAGTCAAATGCTGAACTGAACTACAATTGCTCATTGTAGTCTCTCTTGTATGAAATTCATTAACGATGGCATATTTACAGCTTGCATGGAAAAGGTCATCTTTTTTTTGTATATTGTTCCCCTTTAATTAAGTTGGGGGTCTTTGAAATCAATTTAAGCCCAAAAGTCTTGATGGATTTATCATTTTCCTCATAGAGTAAAATAAACGCCACTTGTATGTAAAGGATCAAATGAGCTTCTTCAACTCCAGAGCAGTCTGTGAAAGTCATGCATTTGAGAGGTCCTTGGGAATGCATGCCTGAATTCAGTCTTGCAGCTTAATTGCTTAAGGATGAACAAGATTGGGGGGAAACAAGGACTCTGGCAAGGAGGGAAGATTGGCTCTCTTGCTCATTTGCTGGGTTACTTCCCCTCCTCTGTATTCAATACCAACAGGTCACCATGACAACAGGAGGCAGGATGCATTGTTTAGGCCTTTGAAAGCCGCCATACCAGGGACAATGCTAACAGTTATATAGAAAGTTTCATTTCACTATGTGGACTAATGTTTGTGCACAAAAGTGAACATTTGATGATTCTTGTTGAATGTGTTGTTTTACAGACTCTCTATAAACTTGAAAGGAACAGATGTCTGCTCTTCATTTTCATAGGCAGCAGACAGTCTACAAGAGTTAATTTCCCAAACACTTGGTGGTAAGGCTACTGTGCTATTTCACTGTAGAGTGAGGAAAACCAAATCATAACAAGCTGAAGAGACTTGTTCAAGGTCAATGGGAGATGAAGGAATTGTGAGTGTCAATTTATGCTAATTATCATTTGGTTATTTTCTTCTTCATCTGTGTTTTTCATTGACAATGTGCTTTTTTTTTCTCTAAAATCGAAGAAAATGATTCTGAAAACATTTTTCTAAATGAAACAAGTTTTTGATATTTTTGCTGTCAATAAGTCTATTCCACTATTCTTCATTCCAGGTAAGATGACTTGCTAGAAGTTCAATTCCAAATACACCTGTTGCTACTATTGAGTCTCACACAGACCACCAGTGACAGCCAACACACAGATTCTCCTCTAAACTCTTATGTAATTTGGGGATGGAAGGGAAACTGAGGCAGCAATGAGAAGATGGGGAAGCTTCATAGAATACTTCCTGCCACTCCTATAGCTCCTGGAAGAATTGCAAGGCCTGAATTGGTTTCAGTTCTCTTTCGAATCTACAGCATTTCATAACCTCAGTTCACTGAGCATGCTTTTTCTGGGGAAAGACTCATTACTCATGGTGACTCTAAATATTGTCCAAAGGTTCTTCTACTGTCTCCATTGATTCAGCCTTGTAGGTATAAATTTTCATCCAGGGATGCTGATTAGCCCAGTATGCAACTGTACTCCTGTACAATATGTGTAAGAGAGAGAGAGAGTCAGAGAGAAGAGAGAGGAGAGAGAGTGAGCATGTTCATGTGTGTATATACACACATAGATGAGGTCATTTTATATTTTGAGACATGGTCTCTCATTGAACCTGGAACTCATCCTGTCTCTGCCTCCCATGTATTGGAATCAGAGGCGCAAACTGTTACATCTGCTTTGTGAGTACATGTGTGAGTATGAGTGTGTGTGTGTGTGTGTGTGTGTGTGTGTGTGTGTGTATGCGCGCTGTGGACTGAATTCAGTTCCTCATGCTTACATGGCAAGCATTTTACTGACAGTTCCATTCTCCCAGCCCCACTACAGGGATTCTTGAAAGATCCTAACTCTTAGCAAGGCCCATTAGATTTTCACCATGACTGTTGGAAATTGAGAGAAACTACAGAAAGCTAATGACACAAGCAAGTCTTTTAAAAGGCCAGATAATATAGATTGCATACAGAGGACCAACAGCTAGACTGGCAATAAACTTCTCACCAATTTCAGTAGAGGCCAGAGCATAATAAAATAAGTATATTCGTATCAGAAGATGAAGGTTTGGAAGCCAAGTTCTTGGGGAGTCTATAAGGACATTTCTAGAGATGTTTAACTGCAGGTGGGAGGAGCCACCCTGAATGTTCATGGCACCGTTCCATAGGCTAGAGACTGAACTGAAAAACCATCAGTGTTCATCTCTGATTCCTGACTATAGACGCGGTATGACCAAGCTGCACCTTCTATGCCCTGACAGACCATTTCCCTTCTTAAACCCTGAGCTCAAATAAACCCTTCCTTCTTTAAGTTGCTGCACTTGGGTATTTTGACAAAACAGAAAGAAAAGGTAGGGAATTCTCTCCTTTTGAAAAAACTGTAGTACATGTAAATTTCCCAGACCCTCATACTTTAATAATCATAGTTATTGTTTTATTTAGCTCAATCATCAATGTTTACACCATTGTAAGTCTGATTGGTTTTTGAGCATGTATGACTTGAATTTGCCCTTTGAAAGGTTTTAAGATACTCTTGTCCCCCTTTTCTTGGTAGTTATTAAAGTTATGCCTTGGTAGGAGTCTGTTTCGTACATTGCTCTGGGAATTTTGTGAGCTATTCAGTCTGGAAACTCACAGAATTTTTCTTAAATCATTAATTTTGTTCTCTTTTTCTGCAACTCTATGCTGATATTGACTTTCCAAACTGGTTAATACAACGTCATTGTTTTGGTTTGTTTTGAGACAGGGTCCTCACTATGTAGCTCTGTCTGGCTTGTGACTCATTATGTAGACCAGGCTGGCCTTGAACTCACAGAGACCTGCCTGCCTTTGCTTCCTGATTAATACAATGGTCTATAATGTAGTGTAACATTTAGTATGTTTCTATATAAAAGCAAATATAAATACATAGTTATATTCTATATAATCATTGGTTTGTTTTCAATTGCTTTTTCACTGCTTTCTAGGGGGTAGATTCAACACATCCTTCCTAGCTTTCTATTGAGAGCTTCAATTCTGCCATGTTTTTAATCTCTGAGAGTTCTTTTATGTTCCCTGAATGTGGCTTTTGAAGTAACATTCCAACCTTGTTTCTGGGATTTCATATCACTGTTCATCTCTTTAAGGACATTAATAATAACTTTATTTTGAAGTTTTTTCTCCCAGCATAGTTTATTTTTCCTACAAACTGTTTCATTTATTTATTTTCTCTGTTTGTAGGTTGCCTGGTTGATCTCTATCTTGCATGTCAGAGTTCCCCCTCGTCTGTCTTGGGTGTCCAATCGTGTCTAGTTGTGGGAGAATTTAAAAGTGGATGAGAAGTTCTGAGTTAAGTGCCAGGATGAGTGATCTGGCTGAGTCATGCTCTTTAGGAAGCCTGGGTATCAGGATGGTTATGCCTTTCTTCATGGACCCATCAGAATCCTCAGAGATGGCTTTTCTATCTTTCCAGCTCTTTTATCAGGAAAGAAGGTTCTGGACAAAACCATTCTGAAAGTTGAGTGAGCAGACAGGACTCAGCGTGAGTCTCAGCCTCCAGTGTCTCCATCATCATCTTCTTCCACTGGATCCTATAGTGGACATGTGTGCACAACTCAGTCTGCACAGTCCAGCCCGGTAGACATGGTCTTACTTTCTCTGGAAAGTAAATACTGTTCTTTTGCTAGAATTGAGAGATGTTACCAGGACCAAGTGATGAAGAAGGAGTCTAGGGCAGCAGTGATTCTCTGGGTCCTAATCCTTCCAGTTTCAAGGCATGCTCTTCACTCCCGTGTACAGCTCTGTCCAATGTTACCATTCTCTGCATTCTTGATGATCGATCCTTCAACAAAAAGGGAGGTAGCTTCAAGTTTGACTTTCTTCAGTTTGCTTGATCAGTTTTTATTGGTCATATTCTTTGGGGCTTCCAAGGTTTTTATTTTTGCCTCCTTATTCTCATGTATTTATAGGTTCATACTACAAAATAATTACTCATACAGAACTTTTATTGTTTTGTTTTTTGTGTTTTGTTTTTTGTTTTTCAGCACAGGGTTTCTCTGGCTGTCCTGAAATTCATTTTGTAGACCAAAATGGCCTCAAACTCACAGAGATCTGTCTGCCTCTACCTCCTGAGTTCTGGAGTCAAAGGCATGCATTGACTGGCCTTTGAACTTTAGTCAAATTTTATAAACTTTACCCTTAGGGCAGATATTTCCAAAGTCTAGGAGAACTGGCTTCTAGTAGAACTTGACTGGAAGAGTTATTAAGGGATGTGTTTCCAAGATTTAAGAAAAAATGATCCTTGAAGGGAGAAACATAGCAACAAAATTATCAGTAGGTCAGGAGTCTGATGAAGACAGTGTGAATAGCATTTCCAGTGGAGCTCTCCCCTTCTAGAAGATTCTGATGATACTCAGTATGGAAGCATTGGAAATGCAGAAGGCAGCCATGCTAAAAGGCATCAGTACAGCTAGAAGGCATTCTAGACCTATTGCCTTGCTCTTTGGTGAAGCTCCCAGGTGAGTAGCCAGTGTCCTTCAGGAGCATCCTATACCACAAGAGTATCAGTCTAAGTCATTAAGATAACTATCCAGATATCTGACTTGAACCTGTTGTAAGTGACCAAACAAATACAACATGCATTAACAAAATAAAAAGGTTAAGTATATTTAAAACTGTAAGTGGGTAATTTTTTAAAAAATCAACTTTGGGAGTCTGGGGAGGAATTTATAGGGGTTTCTAGCTGTTTAAAAATCAAGATCACTCACCTAAGAGCTCCCCTCCATTCTTCCCATCTATTTGCTTTCTCTTAGAAAGCTTTTTTTCTTTTTTGGACATTCCCCAAGCTGTAATGAAGGCTCAAAGTGATTTCCTTCAGCCCCTAGAAACACAACTGTGTTAGATGCAGATTCATAAGTGCAATTCCATGTCATCAAGAAAAGGTTTTCATTTTAGACCTAGAGCCACTTTCCATGTGACCATTTCTAATGTCCTAGACGTTGGTTCCTGGAATGGCATCCATTCAGTAGCTGAGGCCGTTCATCTTTTCTGACATAACATCCAAGCTGCAGAGTATTAACTGCCCAGTTTGCACACATACATTTTTAATTTCTGTGCCACTCATCCCAAAGGCAGGATCCCATATGAAAGCCTATTTTGTTAGGTAAACTGTCTCATAAATCCCAAGTATAAGCCTGAACTTGTGAAAAGCTTGCGCTGTGAGAAAGTGATAGCAACTGTGTGCACAGTACATGAACAGCATGCCAAGTGGAGTTTGAGGCACTCGGGTAACACACTTCAAACTAGCTCTCACAACTGCCTTGTGAGATGTACTGTGACTATTTCCATTTTTAAATATGAGGAAAACAAGGGACCAAGTAATAGGTTCCAGGTTCGCAGACAGTAAGTGACAAGCTACAAGTTGAACCTGAATAGTTTTGGCACCCTGATAAGGCTCTCGGCTAATGCAGTAATCCAAATCAGACTGAATTAGAAAAAGGCCCGGTTTAATGGGTAAAGCATTCCTGGGTGATTCTCTTGTCCCCCAGAGAGGAGATGGAGAAGGGAAACAAAAAATCAAGTGTCTGTTTTCTGGGGGGCAGTTTAAATACCCTATGGGAGTGGTCTTGAGCATCTCTGGGGGAGGAGCCATGTTTGGCAAGACTTTCTGAGGGGCCTGTGTAGAGAGGTGGGGCTCCCACCATAACATCCCATACTCTGTGTATATGAATGAATGCCAGGGTGCCAGGGTCTGAGGTGGAGCTTCCAGAACCCAGTCTACCTGACTCCTGAGGCAATGGCTTCTCTATCAAAATTTTGCTCATACCTCTGAAAAAAACATGCTCTTTAAACAGTTTTTTACTTCTCTCCTATGAATAGTACTGCTATTTAATTTTGTTGATGATGAATAGATTAAGTCACTGTCATATGGCTGTGAAGAGACACAAGGTGAATTATTAAAGAAAGCCCTTAACTGGGAACTTTCTTACAGTTTCAGAGGATGAGTTTAAGACTGTTCTGGTGGGCATCATGACACCAGGCAGGTAGACATGGTGCTGGAACAGTAGCTGAGAGTTTACATCTGATACACAAGTCCAAGGCAGAGAGTTAATTGGGATTGGTATGGGCTTTTTGAAACCTGAAAGCCTACCCCCTGTGATACACCTCCTCCAACAAGGCCATAGTTCTCAATCATCCTTCCCAAACAGTTCCACTAGCTAGGAACCAAGCATTCAAATATATGTGAGTCATGGGGGTTCCATTTTCATTCAAACTACCCCAAGTCTTAACCCAAATCAACAAAATGATAATACTTGGTTCTATCCCAGAAATTCTTATTTGATTGATCTGGTGAGGGCAATCTTTAAAAAGTTGTTCTTGTTTATTCATTATTTCTCAGTGCTGAGACTCAAACACAGGGCCTTTAAAATGCTCAGCAAGCATTCTGCCACTGAATTACACCTCCAATCACAACCTGTGTATTAAAAAAGAAACGCCTCCAGGTGGTTCCAGTGTACAACTAAAGTCATAATTCACTGCCCTTGATCAGGTTTCTTGCAATTCTGTAGATTTTCTTCCAACTGGTGACCTTGGATACTTGGGAAAATCTGTTAGAACCAATGTCATTCAACATTATGAACCTGGTGTTGGGCTCTTTGCATTGAAAGAGTTGGTATTAGTAATTGTAGTGTGTCTTAGCTGCTCAGTGATGCTGTGCCTGCAACACACACACACACACCACCACCACCACCAGCAAGTCAAATTCCAGGGTCCTCCAGTCTTCCCTTGATCCTGAGAGGTGACAACGACCCTTAGCTCCCAGCGTCTAAGAGGGCATTCTAGGATGGAGTGTTCATGAAGCACCTCAGGATGGCAGTACAGCAGCCGTGCCGCCCCTCCCCACAGCAGGCAACTTGCAGTGCCAACAGGGTGGTGATCTTCGAGAGAACCAGGCACCATCTGCCATCTCTCCTCTTGCCTCTATCACAGTGGGCATTAACACAGGCTGAGCTGCTGAGGGCCCAGTGTACCACACGGCTTTCAGGGAAAAGGTTTGTCCAGCTCTTCTAAGAGCTCAGCCTTTCTCCTCAACCCAGATAGGAGTCTGTGGAGCCAATCCAGGACAGACTCAGGCAGCAGGACCCAGGCTGCTTCATAATTTGTCTCCCTCTGGCACACAAGCTTAGATTTTTACTGGTCAAGCCCCCCTCTAGCCCTGCCCCCTTCTCCTGCCTCTCTTAAAGAGGAACTTGCAGCCTCTCCCTTCCAGTTTGTGAAATGTTCTGCTCTCATCCCTGAAAGGCCCCTTTACAACCAATTCAGATTATTACTTCTCTTTGGATTGGTTCTGTGAACCTAGGGCACATCTGGAAAGCTGATTCATCTCCACAGCTGTCTCTCTGGGGACCAGAGTCTGCTTTTTACTAATCAAGGGATTTCAGCTTTGGCAAACAACCAGATTGGGTGTACCAACAAGAATATGCCATTCCTTCTGTTTTTCTCTCAGGATGTATTTACTGAGCACAGAGAGAAAAAGGGCTGTCTTGCCCTTCAAGCCTCAGCTTCTATTGTCAACACCAGAGACACAGGCAATGTGATTATGCTACAGCATGTGTGACTGTGTCACCACCCATCCCCAGCTGCCCACAGTTATAGGGTACCCTGCCAGGTTCAAGTGTTAAATTCTCACCCTAAGGTAATGGTATTAGGAAGTAGAACCTTTGGGAGAGAAGTGGGTTGTGGGAACAGAGCCCTTATGGATGGGATAAAAATCTTATAAAAGGTCCCCAGAGAAACCCTTTATCCCTTAGGACATGCAAGGACCAAGTAAGAGGATGAACAACTGAAGATAGAGTCCCTCACTGGACAGCAGCCTTCAGAGTCGTCAGAGGCAGAGTAGTCTGCTGTTGGCACAAAACCTGTCTGTGGTATTTTGTTCCAGCAACCTGAGCAGCCTTAGACATGTCTTAGGGTGATAGAAGCAGGAACATTTGGACTGAGTCTTGAACCTGAATGTTTGCTAGGCTGTTAAAAATGTTGCAAACTCAGTAACTTAAGTGCATATTACCTGTCAGTACTAGATGCTGGAAGTCTGAGATGAAGGGTCAGTACTGTTGATCCCTTCAGGGCCATTAGGAAGGATCTGGTGCTCCCAGCTCTGGGGGTGCTGGCAGTCTTCAGCATTCCTTGGCTTATGGAACCATCACCATGGTCTCTACCTTTATCTTCATGTTCATTCTCTCTGTGTGTATTTGTGGACAAGTCTCTTTTTGTGTAAAGAGAAAATGCACATTGGATTGAGTGGTCTACCCTGCTTCATTGCCATTACGGTGACCCCATTTCCAAATAAGGTCACATTGAGATGTTGGGAGTCAGGTCTTCAACATGTCAGTTAGGTGTATGGACAGGGACACAATTCAACCCACAACCCAAACACAGAAGGGTAGGAATTTGGATCCTGGGTGGAGAGGAGTATGCAAGAACTCAGGAGGGTAGAATGAGAAAGGTCACGTGGCCAGTGGAGGCATATGTGGGGACAGGAAGAGCAGGTAGACATGAGGCAAGGAAGCAGGCTTGAATCCACATCTCTAGGGCAGAGTAAAGCTGGCCTTCCTGAACTTTGCTAGACGTAATGGTAGAGAAAGGACCCCGGGGAGTTTGAGGAGATGACATGTCCAAGTTCATGTTCAAGCCTGTCCGGGTTAAAGGATGGCTTGGAGGTAGATCATTGGCGGCAGTTGGTGAGTCACATCCCAGCTTTGTGTCCTTAGGCAAGTCATTCAACTCACAGAGCTGAGTTTCTGCCTCTATAAATTGACCC
Organism: Onychomys torridus; assembly: GCF_903995425.1. Taxonomy (NCBI): domain Eukaryota; kingdom Metazoa; phylum Chordata; class Mammalia; order Rodentia; family Cricetidae; genus Onychomys; species Onychomys torridus. The sequence continues at coordinate 141,861,132 of NC_050443.1, read as the reverse complement.
TGGGGTTGCCTGGTCTGCTAATCACTCTGTGACCTGCTAGCTAGGAGTTGAGATTAAACAAATCAAAAATTGTTGTATTCAAGTCATAGTGAAAGATGTTATCTAGTGTCAACCTGGAATTTGGAGCAAGCTGATGGAGCAAAGATGAGTGATGGGGTGGAGCATCTGCTGAGGACCAGTTTCCTTCAAATGTTCCCTCTAAGAGAAACGCCTACTTCATGGGTCCTGGTCATGTGAATGTTGCAGCTTAGACAGTGGGCTATACAGCTTTTGTAATCAGAAGAGATGTGTAAGAACTGACTGGCCTGGGCCTTGTTTCTTGCAGTGATGATTCAGCTCTGTGGCAGACACATGATTGCCCTTGGGGGGTGAGAGACAGCTGGTGCTGGGCAGTAACCAAGAGACACCGCTGGCCTCAGGGCAGAGCCCACAGACGGCACCTCCTGCTGGAATGCAACAGAGGTCGCTGGCAGGACAAAGCAGGAGCCTGGAACTGTTTTCAGCTCATTTTCAACTGGACAGTGAGTGGGGGCTTGTTGGGTTCATATGTTTAGAGGCAGATACACACAGAAGAACAAGGCAGAGTTAAACACTGCAAATGTAGTCTTTTCTTACTTCTGAAGAACATTACAGAGACTTGGAAAAGCCATATAAAGAAAACGTTTTTGAAGTTGGTGGTGGTGGTGGGCGGGGGATGCAGCTGGAGAGATGGCTCAGCAGTTAAGAGCATGTAATGTTCTTACAGAGGACTCAAGTTCAATTTCCAACACCCACATCAGGCAGCTCACACATGCCTATAACTCCAGCTCCAGAGGATCTGACATGCCTCTGAGCTCCTCATGCGCATACACAGATAAACACACATGCACATAAATGAATAATAATATTTTTTAAAATATAGTAAGTTACCAGTACTATATGTTTTTAAATATAGTAAGTTATTTTATTTAAAAATAAAAATGTGCACTGGACCAAAGTGAGTGAATCAATCTTTGTAAGTCAAGGTACAAAATTCTTGTGATTCTAATGTGTCCATTTTTTTTTCCTGATGCCATTTATTTTATTTTTATTGAAGATAATTTAATACAATATATTCTGATCATGGTTTCCTCTACCCCATCTCCTCCCAGATCCTTCCCACATCCCTACCCATCCAACTCCATGCCTTCTTTCTCTTTCTTTAGAAAACAAACAGACAAATAAAAACAAAACAGAATTTAAAAGGAAAAAAAAAAGCATGAGAAACACATATGCACAAAAAGACACATATGAACCCAAAAATAAAACTCATAAAAATACAAAATTGGTAGCTGGGTCCTCTTGTGGGAGTCCTAACAGCAGGAACAGGGGCTGTCTCTGACTCTTTTACTGGCTTTTGGGATGCTACTCCTCATACTGGGTCACTTTGCCCAGCCTTAATACAAGGGGAGGTGCTTAGTCTTACTGCAACTTGATATACTATGAGAGACCTGCCCTTTCTGGATGGAAATGGAAGAGGAGGGGGATTGGGTAATGGAAGCAGGGTGTGGGGTGGGGAGAGGGGCTTGGAGGGGGCATGGGGGAGACTGCAGTTGGGACATAAAATAAATAGATGAATAAAAACAAAACAAAAAAATTGGAAACCTTAATATTCAAACATAAACCAGTAAGGTAAAAGCAAAAAAACAAAGCAATATGAGAAAATAAATCTACAAAAATATTATTGGGTTCATTATTGAGGCCATCTACTGCTAGGTATGGGGCCTACTCATAAGTGTGGTTTGTATGCCCAGAGAGACTCTGTTGCAGAGAACTAATCTTTCCTTTGTGAGCAGTTATCATCAGAGATAGCTTCTGAGTTTGGGATGAGGTCTCATGTTCACTTCCTGCTCTCAGTGCTGAGACCCATCTGGCTAGGACTTGTGTGGGCCCTGTGCATGCTGCCACAGTCTCTGTGAGTTAGTATGTGTGCCAGTTCTGTTGAATATAGAAGGCACTGTTTCTTTGGTGTCCTCCATCCCCTCTGGCTCTTACAATCTTTCTGTCTCCTCTTCTACAGGGTTTCCCTACCCCATCTCCTGAGGGGTGGAGCGTGATGAAAACGTCCCATTTAGGAGTGAGTGTCCCAAGGTCTCTCACTTTCTGCACATTGTTCAGTTTTGAGTCTTTGTATTAGTTCCCATTTATTGCAGGAGGAAGCTTCTCTGATGATGGCTGAGTGAAATACCAGTCTATGAGTATAACAGAATGTCATTAGGAGTCATTTAATTGCTGTTCCATTAGCAGAACAATAGCATTTGATCTCCCTTAGGTCCATTGCTTGATTATCTATTCTTGAGTTCTTGGCCACCCAAGCTGTGTCAGGCATGGGTTCCATCTCATGGAGTATGCCTTAAATTCAACCAGATAGTGGTTGGTTACTCCCACAGTTTCTGTGCCACTATTGCACCATCATATTATGCATGTAGGTCACCATTGTAGATCAAAGGGTTTGTAACTGTGTTGGTGATTATCTTTATCCTCTGGTAGCATACAAGTACTTTCCAGTTCTGTGAACACTAGTCAATAGAAGTGAGGACTCCAGTCAGGTACTAGCTTGACTTCTCCGTGTTCAACAAGACAAGTAAGAGCTGTCTTCAGCAATAGGGCTGTGTCATCCATTTCTGGAAAGCAATCAATAGCCTTGGCAATAGCCCAAGTTGTTTGGGGATATCCACGGGGCCCCTTTTACCAATAACTTAATTATAGTTAGCCTATTTCTGACACTGGAGGTTTCATTTGTTGGCAAAAGATGAGTGTGGTTCCTGAGACTGTTACAAAGTCCTTTCTGCCCATCCAAGTCACGTAGAGAAATGTGGTTAAGGGGGAAGCTGTAAGACTCTGTTTCAACTTTATGGAGTGGGACTGGCCACATGTGCTGCTGACAGGCTCTGGCAGGGTGGGCAGCATCCTTTCCCACCCTGTCTCCATGTTCTACCTCCATGCTGCAAACTTCAGCTCAAGAGTAAAATTTTAAACTTCTAACAAGTTTAGCTCTGCCTTCTCAGACACTCCATTCTTTTTTGTTTTAAGTTAGCAAACAACATTTGAAAACTAGGAGCTATTCACAAAGACTTGGATATCAATCTTCTTTTGAATAATGGCCAGAGCAAATACCCTGCCCCTACCCGGTCTTGCCAGTTCACCACAGTACCTGGCGCTCCCATTGTCTGCCTGGTACCAGTTTATTTCATTGATTTATGTTCCTTCCCTGACCCCATGTGTGGTGGTTTGACCCCATTCGGCCCCCCATAGGCTCATATATTTGAATGCTTGGTCATTAGGGAGTGGCAATACCTAAGAGGGTTTAGGAGGTGTGGCCTTGTTGGAGGAACTGTGTCGCTGGGGGTGGGCTTTGAGGTCTCTAAAGCCCATGTCAGGCACATTGTCTTTCTTTCTTCCTGCTGCCTGCAGAGCCATATGTAGAACTCTCAGCTCCATCTCCAGCACCATGTCTGCCTGTGTGCCACCATGCTTTCCACCATGAAAATAGACTAAACCTCTGGAAATTGGAAGTGAGCTCCAATTAAACACTTTCCCTTATAAGAGTTGCTGTGGTCAAGGTTTCTCTTCATAGCAGTAGAACATTGACTAAGACACCCTGATGATTCTGTATGACTTTCTTCTATCTCACCAACACATTCTCTTCAAATTACTTTCTCATGGCTCTTTCTCTGTCTCTAAGGCAGAGAGTGTCTTGTTCACCTGGATTTCTAGCCCCAAGCATGATACATGGTTCACAGCAGGCACTCAGGAAACATTGGCTGAACTTATATTCCCATGATATCGCACAAGAATGAGAGGGAGAGTCATGCACAGAAGGGCATGTGGGTGCTGCAGACTGGCTTTCTTTCTTCTTCTCCCAGGCACACGCCCTTCAGAGCTTTTTCCAGCTGCGGGAGAAGACAGCAAACAGTGACAGGAACTCATGCAAGGAGCATCCACCTTTCACCTGCCTCTCTGAGGAAGCCTGAATTTGGAAGTCTCCAGGCTAGAAGTGATGCTAAAGAAAGCACAGAACCTGACAAATAACAGTGGGGATGGTTCAAGGCCAATGAGAGGCCACTATGGTGTGTGTTCTGAAAGGGAGAGCAGGTCTTTTCTCCATTGTGGGCTGCAGGAAGCCCCTGTTAGAAGAAGCATGCCTCAGAGAGTGCTGCAGTGTACAACCGTCAGAGTCTGAAATCTGAGATCAAATCCTGGTGACCTAAGTGTGAACTTAGAGCAAGTTAATTGACCACCTTTGGCCTGTTTCCTTGTTTATAAAATGAGTATAATAACCACATCTACTTCACAGAGATATTACAGAAATTAAATGAGAGAAGGCATACTAAATGTCTGGCATATGTTTATGTCACACACACACACACACACACACACACACACACGTGTGTATATACACACACACAGAGACAGACAGACAGACAGAGACAGAGAGACAGAAAGAGACAGAGATCAGTACAAATGATTAAAACTTTTGCAATGTTAGAGCTAGAGGTTCAAAATCAAGAGATTTGCAAAGCTTGCTCCTCCAGGAAAGGGCTCTGGGGAAAAACCTATTTTTCACCCTCTCCAGTTTAAAGGTTCCATACATTCCTGGAGTGGCATTAGTCCAATTCCTCTTCCATCTTTTTGTGATTTGCTGCACATGTCTGACTTCTCTTCTGCCTCTTACAACACTTATTTACCATTGACTCAGGCTCATCTGGTAATCCAAGGTGATCTCATCTCAACATCCCTAACTTGATTACTTAAGCATATAGCCTCTCTTTCCAAATAAAATCACAGTCACGAGGTTAAGGATATATACATAACTCATTGGGGAGGACACTATTAACCTACCATAGTTGCTAAATCTGTGTGCTTTTTTTCAGCCAGAGATTTACATGCATTATTGATCCTTTGACTAAACTAAGTCTTAGGAGATAGAGTTCTGGGTCCCTGGATCCTGACCCTCCTTTTCTAAATGATAAGATAGTACTGCAGCTATGTGGACTCCATACATAGTGACCAAAGGACAAAGGCTGATGCACTCCTAGATTCTCTGATTCCTTCCTCGACTCTCTGCCTGCCTTCAACAATACCTCTTCCTCCTGTATAGAGGTCTATGGTGGGCATGATGTGTTCCTCATCCCCTCCAAGAAAGGATCCATCATCTCAGTCAAAGGGATATTGTCATCAAAAAGTCTCCAGCTATCCACTTTTTCTGGTCAGCCTCAGCAGGAGGAGCCTCCTTGCTCAAGATCACTTGTGTATCAAGACAAGAGTGACTTTTCCAGTGACTGACAGAGGTAGAGTACAAAAGCCTGGTCACTCCAGTCCATCATGGAGTTGATCAGGTAGGCTATTTTACCTTGAGTTTCCTTGGGTAGAACAGGGTTTATGGGGCTCGCATTCAGGCTTTACTTCTCTCTTAGCCCAATCCTTCTGCCTTCTCCTTCCTTTCTTGGGCATTGATCCTAGGGCAACTCCCTGTAAACTTCCTGTACCCTGAACTACACACATCAGGTGGCCCACCTACAGCAGTGGCTAAGGGACCACACAATTATACTCTGGGTGGGAATTTTACTTCACTGAGTTTGTGCTGATATCTAATGAACCTGTTTTCCTTAAGTGGCCATAGATGCTGCGGCCTTAAGATTTTAAAACATATTTTAATTGCTTCGGCTATCTTCCTAAGGTTTTGAAGTTTTTTAACTTTCTTAAAACTTGAGACACACACATGAACCTAAGGAAATTATAAATATTTCAAGTAGTCTATAGGTACTGGAGAAAAGGAGCACCAGTTTGGTGGCGGTTTGTGAAGCTGAAACAGTGTCTTGAGGCTCAAATGGATTCATATTTGTCTCTGAATGTTTACATCCATCGAAAGTATCATCTATGAGCAAGAAGCCAACATGGAACATAAGGCAAAGGAGACTCCTGTGCTGGCTGAGTTTGAGTCTATCCCTACCACCTGCTGTCACTGGACTTTGTACCTCAGTGTCCCCATCCATTAAGTGAGGCTCATTGTTCTAGTCAACTTGCTGTTATCGCAATGAATGCCTGAGGTGATCAACTTATAAAGGGGAAAGTTCTCTTTAGGTTCACGTTTTAGAGGTTTCCCCTTAAACCATGGTGGGGAACATGTACCAGAGCAAAGTCATTGAGTCTATGATCAATATATGAAAGAAAGAAGGAAGAAGAAGCTTGGATCTCACCAGCCCTCTAAGAGCACACCCCAACAACTTGAGGACCTTCTAGAAGGCCCCACTTCCATAATCTCCTCATAGGACTATTGGTAAAATTATTAAGGCCACTCCACATAGTTAAAAGGGAGGTTTATTTTGTGGGGTAACTTACAAATGAAGGGATAGGTTGCAGGGTCTGGGAAAGGTGTGGCGCAGCCTGGCAGTGTTCTCTGGAGAACTCTGCTTGGTCTACCTCCAGTGTCCAGGGTCCAGGAACCAAGAGAGCCCTGGCATCTGGATCTCAGGTCTTCAGGGTCCTCTCTCGGCCCCGCCTTGTAGGCGTGACAGTTACTGAAGCCTCAATGGGGGTTGGAACTTCCAGATCAAAGCTGAAATGGCTACCCACTACATAGCACTAATTGGGAAACAATCTTTTCTTTGATATGAGGGTCTTTCAGGAGCATTCCAAATCTAAACTATAATAACAACCATACCAACATCTTATGGAGGTCAAATGAGATTATTTCTATTCAATATTTATAATAGCATATATAATAAATGTTCATATTCCCCTCCTAACTGAGGGAATGCATATAAACACATTGAATGGCATACACTGAACAAGTTTCTGATCCTTTGAACTTACTGAAAATATGTCTCAACTTCAAAATAGGATCCTGTGGAATATTCCTTTACACTGTGTGAATATATGTCCATGTAATTGGTTTAATAAAAAAAAAAAAAAAGCTGAATGACCAGCAGCTAGGCAGGATTTCGGGGGCAGAGAGAATGCTGGGAAGAAGAAGGGTGAGGTCTGAGGGGTCGCCAGCCAGATGTGGAAGAAGCAACATAAAGTACATAAATGAAGTAAACAGGCCTCAGGAAAAAGCACATAGATTAATAGAAATGGGTTAATTTAAGTTATAAGAGCTAGCTAAAAACAAGCCTAAGCTATTGACTTATCTTTTGTAATTAATAATAATAATAGTAATAGTAATTAATAAGAAGTCTCTGTGTGGTTATTTGGGAGCCAGTGGTCCCAATGAAAAACTCCTCCTACAGGGTCCCAGACACTTTCCCAAATTAAGGAGATGGCTATTAGATTTTCCATTACTAAAGTGACACCAGAGTCAGATACCAGACCTAACCAGGCAGCAAAGTGTCTTTGAGGAAGAACATTTTGAACAGTGGGAATGGCTAGTCTAGCTGAGAGGACACAGCTGGACTGTTTGGCAGGAGGGAAGCGAGTCAAGCTGTTGAGGGCTGAGGGGTAAGAGGATGAGACGAGGTTTGGTAAGACTTTTGTGAAATTTTTGGATTTTGGTAAATGATGTGGGAAATTGTTGGGTCTGGAGCAAAGAGTGGCATGGACCTGTTTCTGTGGTAACAGGAGGCCCTAAGGACTCTATTAAGAAGGAAATGTGGTGGGCAAGGCAGAAGTAGGAAGATCAGGATCAGGTGGCCACTGTGGTGTCCCAGGCTGATAAAAACGCCAGCATGGATCAATCAGGGCCTGACTATGAACACAGAGCAGGTCAGCAGCTGGTGTGATGTCCGTTCTGAATAGGCAAGATTTGGCATTGTCTTGGGAGGAGGAGAACGACTTGACTCTTAACTCTGAAGTTTTCCTGTCCCCAGCAAGTGGAAAACATTAACTTAGATGTAGAAGAGGAAGTTAGAGAATGTGAGCCGTTGTCTTGCTGACCTGTTAAGTACTAGACAGCTCACAAGCATCCAAATGGAGACGGAGGTGACGGTAAGACCCAAGCCCGCCACGCTGCGCTGCTAGGGCTAGGATAAGTTTGAGAGTGGGCAACCAATGGTGACATTTAAGTCAGTGGGTGGCATTTAAGTCAGTGGGGCTGGGTACAGGCAGCAGGAGGCTTAGGGAGGGGCTTTGGTCAGGGAGAGAGGGCATCCAGACTCTGCTGGTGGAAGACAGAGAAAACAGCCTTGAGAAGTCAAACTGAGCAGAGCTTTGACAGCTGAACACGAGTGTTTGAGACCAGTGGCCCTTAGTGGTTCCAGGCCAGCCACAGCTGGAAATTGATTAGAAACGTTCAGAATCCTGAGTCCCATTCCAGAAGTCCTGGATCAGGGACTCAAGCATGGACCTCTTCGAGGGATAAAAAACAAAAACAATCCAACAAAAAACCCACTCCAGTCACAGAATTCATTGCCTGCTCAAATTTACAAAGAAGGTTAAGGAGCAGAAAAACCTAATTTACAGGGTGAGGACATTGCTGGAGACTTGTTCAGGCTCAAACTCGTAATAAATAGATCCCAAGGAAGTGACTTCCCCCCCCCGCAACCTTCCACTATGATGGCTGTTTGGAGAAGAGGAATGCCCCCCATTTCACTGAACCAGGGAATGCTGAGCACCAAGCATGCCAGACATTCCTCTGGCTAAAAATGGGGGGTGCTATTCCGGGGTTAACAACACTGGGCCATTAATTCTGAACCTTCTGAAAATTGAAGCTTATCCCACTCCCCTCCCCCACCATATCCAAAATTTCCTCTAGAAAGCCCTAGCAGAATTCCATCCCTTTTCCAATCTAAGGAAAAGTGGTTAAAATTAGGATCAGTCCCGAGAGATTGACAAGCTAGATGTGGTGGGGAAAAGGCTGTCCCCTGAAATAAGCTGTTTCCCACCACCGAATGGGCGGGGCAGGAGCCTCTGGTGGCAACCCAGCAGAGGGCCGGCCCCTTCCAAGTGTGTGCAAGAGGTCTGGTGCCCAGCTTTAAAATTCTGGACGCACCGAGTGCTGACCTCTCTCTCCTCTCCCCGCGCAGTGGTGGCTAGCCCTTCCCAAGTGTGCAGTTGTCTCCTCCCTGTCCAGCCAGGCGGTCGTCCCGCGCCCAGCTGGGCTACAAGTGGCGGAGTGCTGCAGCCCTGCGCAGCACGCTCTGCACACAGGCGTCTTAGCTTGGGGCTCCGCGGGCTCTACGAAGTTGAGCAGCTAGCTGCTGCCTGTGGCATCTCCCGCGCGGGTCCCCAGCTCCCTGCCTCTCGCTCTCCCTTCCCTCGGAGCAGCGGGTCCTAGTGAGCCAGCAGCCCTCTCAGGGGCTTCCTGCCTGAAGTGTGCAACTATGCTGCTAGGGGGAATCCTGCTGGTAGTGGGAGGTAAGAACTGACAGATCTCCTGAGGGCATCCTGGAAACTCTTCTACTCCGGCTGGCAGGGTGGGGCTCCCGGTGTTGGCTCAGTCATCCAACGGGCTCTTCTGGATCATTCGCAGCCACTAAGCTCCCTGCCCTGGTCAAGCTTGGGATGGGGGTGGGCATGGAGTTGCACAGAGGAGGGTCCCTGGAGTGTTGAGAGAGGACATGCATCCTTCTCTCCCTCCTTCCCGCATGCTTCCCCAACCTTCACCAGGTAGTCCCCAGGGCTGGTGCAATGCTGGCTGCCAGGCAGAAACCCAAACTGAAAGTCCTTTTGTGCCCACAGCCTTGCAGCTTGCCAGTGCCCTGGACCTGCCCGCTGGCTCCTGTGCCTTTGAAGAGGGCACTTGTGGCTTTGATTCGGTGTTTGCATTTCTGCCTTGGATTCTAAATGAGGAAGGTAAGGGGGCTCCAGGGAAAGGTGCCCGAGGTGAACTTTCTTCATGGCTTGCCTTCTCCCCTGCACCCCCCCCCCCCAAGTAAAGTTATCTTGGAGTTAACTCCCTTTGGGAGGAAAACTGTGAGTCACGAAGCCTCCTTCCAACCACTCCTGCAGCAAGGAGCAGGGGAACCTTGAGGAAGGAACAGGGCAGTGTACCTGCCTCTGAGCAAGCACTCCTTTCCGCAGCATATGCTATTGAAAAAAACAAAGTGGGGGCGGGGCGGGAGGTAATTATGCTAATGACTCACCACTAGCCTGGTGCCTTCTGCAGGCTGATAACCTGGCTGGTCTTCAGCGGGCACGTGCCTGAGCTGAGAAACTGGATGGGATCGTTCTCAGGAAGTTTTGTAGAAATGTTTCCACACTGCTGTGAGGGTCCTCAGTTCTAAGACCTCCCGCCTAGGTCCACTCCCACAGCAGTTTTGCCTCTGATTCATCCGTTACCATCCCGTGTCTAATTCAGCACTGGACAATCGAGTTAACTCCAACACAGAGTATCTGAAGCCACTGGGCGGGGGCCAGTTGGCCATAGTCTCAGTGCTCTGCACTAATTGGGTTCCTGGGACAAAATTTAAATGAAAAGAAGTCTGGTGCGTCTTCTTAACTACTGTTCACAGTAAAAACATTTCAATAGCCGGCACTGATGTCCCTCTTCCCCTTTCTCTGCTCCTGTCGCCATCATTTTGAAGCTTGATACTCTAGACCATTTATTTGGACTTGGGGTAGACTCCTTTAAAAGACATGCCGCCAGAAAGGGTGCCAGCTGACCTTCCTCCCAACTCAGTTGTCCTCAAGTTCAAGTCATCCAGCCTGGCTCCCTGGAACAGGACCCTTGCTTAGGATGTCACCGCAGCTCTCCCTGCCCGTCCACGAGTCTTTGGGAACCTGGGCTACATGAGGGTCCCCAATCCACACAGGTGGCAGGTAATAGCACTGGCATGAGAATCTGAGCCCTCAGAGAGCCCTGTGGTTGACTGAGTGACCAGCACTGAACTGTTCCCGCTAGGGGAAGAAACCAGAAGGAGCTCAGTCAGTAATTATCTTTGTCTCCAACACTTGCCAGGTCCTGAGTGCAGTTTCCTTAAGCATATATGAGAAAGATCAACTTGTTAAAAGGCTCCCTGCCCTGCTGGTGGCTTCAGGGAAGACTTTAAGTTTATCATTCCCGTTCTGTTCTCCACTTTAGCTGTGTTTGAAAGATGGCTCTGCCTATGCTGTGGGAGTGGCTTTGGGGGCATTGTTCTCTAGTTTGCAAGGCTTCTCCAAGTTTCTTTAAGAAGGCATCAGGATGACCTGGCAGGCACCTTCCAACCGTTTCCTTTCCCTTCTTGAGAGTCTGATTCAGTGGTCTGGATCGAGGCCTGAGAATTTCTTACACGTTCCCAGGTACTAGGACCACTGCCGCTTCTACTGATCTGGGAGCCATACTTTGAGAATCCCTGACTACCATCGTGTGTGCACACACACATGCACGCACACACTCAGAAGTGCACGTGTGCTCGTGCAGCTACATACCTATTCCTAGGCTGTTAGTCCCAAGTAAGACTGGGATCAAAATGAACCACTCACATAGACCTGAGAGTGAACAGCTCCCAGAATATTGTGTCCTAAGCTCACTTGCATCAGGCGGATGTCTTTCTCACATCCAGGAGTCTGAGTCCCGAAGTGCTCTCTAGGCTCCATCAGATCAAAACTGCCTCCCATACGGAATCCTGGGTGAGCAAGCTGCTGCCTGCTGAGCACAGGACCCTCCCTGGCTGGCAGGAAGTGCTGCCCTGAGCTGGTATCGCTGCACCAATGTAGCTGTTAAATAGCCCCCTCCAGGGAAAACGGGAAGATGCCTATAGGAAAGGGTGATTACACTTTAATCATGTAATAAAGGCACTGCGGCTCTTCTGCTTTCTTTCATGGGGCCACTGCTTTCTGGCTGGAGGCTAGAACCACTAGCTTGGCTGGATGACATTAATTCGTCCTATTCTGATGACTCCAGGGGAGAGCAGGCAAGTTAGGCTTTTATCAAAGTTTCAAAGGCTGGAACGTGGACATAACTGCCCACTGTAGACACTGGGGCAACAAGGCAGATGTGTGACAGCTGCTGCACTTGCCTGTAAGGAATGAGTGCTGAGAATTCCCCTTACTCTAGTTTGGGAAATTAAAGTAATAAAATGGTCCCAGGCTAAAATTTGGGAGGCTATTTGAAAGCCTCCACTTGATTGCAGAAACTCTTTGAAAGAGATTCCAGACGCCTCTGTGTGCTGCATCCACCAAGAAAGCTGTGACTGTCACAGACTTTTACCCACAAGTCCTTGCAACACAAAAAGCACTTCCTATATGTCCTCAGTCAGTAGGTTAACCTACAGTGGACAGAGCAATGCCCATGCCCAGTGAAGAGTTAATTCCAGAAATCAATCTGTAAATTAGAATTTCCTAAAAGAAAGTCAGGTTTTGGAATAGTTGATGAGCACCCCCAAGCCACATGGCCCCTACGAAACTATGTGAGGCCCATTTCTTGGTTTATCTGAGTGTTATATCTCTATCATTTCTTATTATCTGGTTCATAGTCATGTATATGTATATATAGGTACATATATATATATATTTTCCTACCTTGCCGACATAGGTGATATATGCCAAACTCAGATTGGAACTTGCTCTGAAATCTTAGGTTTGAATTCAATCTTAAGAAATAACAGACCCATTTTATACTGTAAAAACTTCTTCATTCATTTATATTTAACAAAAATCACCTTTATTCATTCCTCATGCAGGGAATTCTGGATCCCATTTGAGCAACAATCCTCAGCTAAAATTGAGAATGTCCCTTCCACTTCCCTCCTCACACTCGTAAGGCAGAAACCCTTTGGCTGAGGCTTCTTGGAGAACAGACAGATGGCCTCACAGTTCAGACTAGTAATTGAGTGGGCTTTGGTCTTGGTTTTGGCTGGGTATGTTAACCTTCACTCTCTAAGAAGCCACAGGCTGAGCCCTGGGAAGAAAGACAAAACTCAACACAGGTACTGTTCTTTTACTTTAGCAGAGAAGGTAGATGTGGGAATGACTCTGGCTAGGAGAAAGGAAAAAGGACATTCAAAGTATTTATAAGGAAGATCTACTTTGTGTTTCCTTGATAGTGTCCAAGGAGGGAGAAATTTAAGAAACAGATGGGAGGTTTTTGTACCTCAGAGAGAACGACAATATGGAAACTGAGAAAGCATAATCAGGGCCAGGGTGGGGGACATGGTAGAGTGTACTAATACCTCATTGTAATGATATGCATCTCTCTCTCTCTCTCTATCTCTCTCTCTCTCTCTATCTCTCTCTCTCTCTCTTTCATATATCTCTTCCCTACACCCAGACTCTTGCCTTGTCTTTTAAGGATACTTCTCCCCATTGGCCATGTGTGTTTCAGTTCTGCACACAGTCATATGCCAGTTATTATTAATAGTGGTAAATCCTGCCTGATTCTTCTTGAGGCCCAGCTGTAGATGTAACCGATATGGTGACATTTTATTTGTACTGAAATGTGATTTTATTTGTATGTTAATAAAGTTGCCTTGGGGTCAGAGCAATAGCTGAGAGCTGAAAACATTACCCTTCATTGCTGTTGCTGTCTTTCTTCTCTGCAAGAGGCCTACTTCCTGTGTCCTTTTTTATAGACTTTCTGTTCTGCCTTCTCATTGGTTGTAAACCCAACCACATGACCACCTTGTCACTGCCTCCAGGTCTTCTATGGTTGGTATTGAGATTAAAGGCATATGTCGCCATGCTGTCTATGTCCTTGAACACACAGAGATCTGCCTAGCTCTGCCTCCCAAATGCTGGGATTAAGGGTGTGCAACCACTACCGCCCAGCTTCTGCTATAGCTTGCTCTGACCCCAAGGCAACTCTTTTTAACATACAAATAAAGTCACATTTCAGTACAAATAAAATATCACCATACCCAGCTGGACTCAAAGTCTGGCAAGGATCCCATTGGGCCTTTATGGAAGAGGAAGCCATTTTTCCTTCACCATGCTGCCCTTGGAAGGCTGTTGTAGCATCCCACCCACACATCACCAAGTTGCCAAAGAAGATCTTGTCCCCATTGGTCCTGCCTGGATCCCATTGGTCCCCGTTGGTGTTACTCCTATTGACCATTTTAGTATAGCTGTCCCAGCAGAAGCTCTACTCACCCACAACCCTGCTGGATAGAGGCTTGAAGCCAGAATGATCTAGAATGTTCCTTAGATGCTTCTCAAAAAGACACTGACTGCAGAAATTTGTCTAACTTGTTCCTGCTGTATCAGATGCAGCTCTTTGAGTTTCCCTGGTGTTGCTGCTGCCAGTTTGAGCATGACTGTGTGTTCTAGGCCTGAGCAGTTTGGGTCCTGCTCAGACTCTGCATATGGTGTCAGAGCTGGACTGCAAAGGGTGTCCAATGCAGGCTATCTGCTTTTCACACTATAGTCCAGAAAGGGTAACACTCATATTTGGGTACGAGGTCCCTGGCATCCCTAGGGCAGGACCCTGTCTCATCTCCTCAACACCATTTCTTTCCTCTGCGTAGCTGGTGAACAGTGAGCCCTGGCTTCCAAGCCTCACAATGTTGGTAGGTAACACTTCACCAGAGATCCAGTCGGATGTTTAACATGTGGAAGAATTCAGATTCCCAAATGCAGTGTTTGGGGCCTATTACATCCACAGAGAGTGACATTTTATGTCATATAAAGATATATTCTCTCCAGTTTGTAAGACCTTCATGCAGTCTTCAGCATGCAGGAAAAATCTTGGCGCATAATTGGGACTCAATGGGTAGTTGAATGAATGAATCTGGCACTGGCTTTTTTCCCCCTTCTGCTGTCTTTCCTTCACCTTCAAAGCCAGCTCCTTATCATGAGAAGCAGCTTGGATAGACTGTTAGAAACCAAGATGGCCAGCTTGTATTAGAACCAGGCACTGTTTCTTCAAGGGTAGTTGTCTTAGTTACGGTTTCTATTGCTGCTATGAAACACTATGACCAAAACCAAGTTGGGGAAGAAAAGGTTTATTTGGCTTACACTTCCAGATCATAGTCCATCATTGGAGGAAGTCAAGACAGTAACTCAAGCAGGGAAGGAGCGTGGAGGCATGTAGCTAGAGTTTTTTTTTCTAGGTCCCACCAAGCCCAGCTAGCTCAGTTGGTAGAGCATGAGACTCTTAATCTCAGGGTCATGGGTTCGGGCCCCACGTTGGGCACCATTTGTTGTTAGTTTTCCTGCCTGGCCCATAGTCAGGACAATTTTCTCTCACCTGCCAGTCCCACAGCCGCTCAGACCCAACCAAGTAAACACACAGAGACTTATATTGATTACAAACTGTACGGCCGTGGCAGGCTTTTTGTTAACTGTTTTTATATCTTATATTTTTGGTTGTGAGCCTAGCCTTTAACAGCTGAGCCATCTCTCCAGCCCTGTTTTTATATCTTAAATTAACCTATTTCTATTCATCTACACTTTGCCATGTGGCTCATGGCTTGCCGGTACCTTACATCTCACTTGCCATGGTGGCAGTTGGCAGCGTCTCCCTCTCTGCCTTCTTGTTCTCTCAATTCTCCTCTCTGTTAATCCCGCCTATACTTCCTGCCTGGCCAATCAGTGATTTATTTGTCAATCAATCATCCACAGCACTCACAAATATAAGATAGATAGGATATCTTCTATAATATTATAACTGTAATTCTTGCTTGATAATTGTTTTGTTATATGTAATTTTACTATGTTAAAGTTAAAACCTTCCTTTTTGAAAAAAAGAAAAAGGGGAAGTGCTGTGGATGATTGATTGATAAATAAAACATTGATTGGCCAGGCAGGAAGTATAGGCGGGACTAACAGAGAGGAGAATTGAGAGAACAAGAAGGCAAAGAGGGAGACGCTGCCAACTGCCACCATGGCAAGTGAGATGTAAGGTACCAGTAAGCCACGAGCCACATGGCAAAGTATAGATGAATAGAAATGGGTTAATTTAAGATATAAAAACAGTTAACAAAAAGCCTACCACGGCCATACAGTTTGTAATCAATATAAGTCTCTGTGTGTTTACTTGGTTGAGTCTGAGTGGCTGTGGGACTGGCAGGTGAGGGAAAATTACCCTGACTATGGGCCAGGCAGGAAAACTCTAACACCAAAGGCAGGAGCTGATGCAGAGGCCATGGAGGGGTGCTGCTTACTGGTTTGCTCCCCATGGCTTACTTGGCCTGCTTTCTTATAGAACCCAGGACCACAAACCCAGGGATGGCACTACCTACAATGGGCTAGGCCCTCACTTATCAATAATTAATTAAGAAAATGCATACAGGCTTTCCTGCAGCCTGATCTTATGGAGGTGCTTTCTTAATTGAGGTTCCCTCCTCTCAGGTGACTTTAGCTTATGTCAAGTTGACATAAAAGTATCCTACCTAGTAGTGTTCATTACTTTTCCTCTCTAGACCTCAAAAGAGATATAAAGGGGCTGGAGAGTTGGCTTGGTGGCTTAAGGGCACCAGTCCCTGGGTTTAATTCCTAGAACCCACATGGCAGTTTACAACCCTCTATAACTGCAATTCCAGGAGATCTGATGCCCTCTTCTGGCCTCTATGGGAACTGCACACATGTGGTGTACAGACATCCATGCAGGCAAAACACCCACACATACAACAAAATGACAAAGAAACTAGGAATAATAAAAATACCTGCCTTCTAAGATTTTTGTGATGATTATTCACGCTGACACACTAACACATAATGACCACCATATGATGCACATAACCTGATTCTCACATTACTACAAGATTTGTTTCTCAGCAACACTACACACATTATATAAACATTCATTCTTCTAATTCAGCCTTCCACTACAGCTTCTGGGATGTGAAAGGTGTAAAGGACACTGTAACTGTCTTCTGATTGTAGCTTTGCCATTTCCTTTTCATTACAGCGAGAGGGCAAACCTTCTTATCATTGTTCTGTGTTAAGCCCCTGTGAGCTTTATCAAATGTGTGTGGGGTGTGTGTGTGTGTGTGTGTGTGTGTGTGTGTGTGTGTGTGTGTAAGATGCGTGTGGGTGAAGAAACGAGTCTGCATCTCACACTGAGTTTGTCATCTTTTCTCAGCAGCTCACATCTTTCCTTTCTTTACAACTCATCGTTCTCTCTCTGCCCCTTACTCTTCCTCCCACCTCAGGCTGTCCTCCGTTTATCTGTCTCGCAGCGCTGGGGCCTCAGCCTTAACTGGCTCTTGTGACTGGTGCTGCTAGTATCTCCACAAGACTCCCAGTGTGCTCATATTCACTACTTGGCTTCAAGTAGCCTTCTACCCTCGACCTTCCTGTTTTCCAAACTGCTTAGGAGATGCCCTTCTCGGGATTGAGCCTGGACAGCTTCTGCCTGCCTGCCTGGTTTATGGGATCGACATTCTCAGTATGGTTAGCCTCCCTCTAGGCCCATGTCCAGGCTGAGCTCCTCCGCTCAGGTTAGAGTGTTGACTGGGAGCTGTTCTCTGGATCCTGGACCTCTCCCCCAGAGATGTCTGGGGATGTTTAGGATGTTTTCCTTCTCTTAATTACAGAAGTCAGCCAAGGTCACAGAATGCTGTCATGGGACTTTATGTTTGCTTTGCCATCCTCAAGTTTCTTAACCTACAATGACCGTGTTTTGTAAGTTGTACGTTGGGATATAATATTCAACAAAAGTTTTGGCTGTTTCTGAGTGTGATGGTTTATCTCAGCACTTAGGAACTTGAAGACTGAAAGTTCAAGGCTGGCCTGGACTATAGCACAAGGTCCAGGAGTATGTATCTCAACAAAAGCAGAAGGAGGTAGAGGGAGAAGGAGGAGGCCCTGTTTTTTCTTTTTAAGATTTATTTATTTTAATTGTATATGCATGGATATTTTGCCTGCATGTATATCATTGCATCCTGTGGATGCAGATCTTATGGCCAGAAGAGGGAGGCAGATTCCCTAGCACTGGAGTAACAGGTGGTTGTGAGCCACCATGTGGGTGCTGGGAATCAAACCCAGGTGCTCCAGAAGGGCAGCCAGTGCTTTTAACCTCTGTACCACCTCTCCAACCCCAAAGTCCTGATTCATAAGTCCTTATCCTTAAACATCAGTGTTTCTTTTATTAGGTCACCTGAAGCCTGGTCCTATTTCTATCTTATATAACAAAACTTGATTTTCAGGAATTCGAATGAGATCCAACTATGTTAATAGAGGTTTGGACATTTCAATATGTAGAGCCAGGAGGTAATGAACTCTTCTTGGACATGTTAGATAATTAACCCTGGTTTTCACACCTGTCAATTTTTCTAGTATTCTTCCTCAATTTTTTTTCATATGCTTACCCAATTAAATATATCCCAAAGATCTGGAGTCTTGACATCTTTGACTATCAACTAGAAGATGTAGTACTGTTGCGTACTGAAGAACACATTGCTAGTGATATACAAACAAGTTATTTAAGGGCAAGAAACTAGCGTGTCTGAAATTCCTGTCCTGAATGCCTCCCCAACCCATTTCACCTGGACATTCGTTCTCAACACTGGTTGGACAGCACCTGAACATTTCCTTTGAAGTAGTCATGTCTAGCTCCTACCCCAGAGGATTCTGATTTCTGGGCCAGAAACAGGCCCAGATTTCACATTGTTAGATAAGCTGACTGGCTGGCTGACAGACTGGTTGATTGACAGACTGACACACATCTGTGGTTGAGAACTGGGCGTGGGGATGACTGCCATTCCATAGCCCCTTCAGGTCAGCAAAGAAGAGACACCATCTCATTATAAACCCATTAATGATTGTCATCTGTCCCCAGACTTCCTATCTCAGCATTCACAGCATTCATGATCTGCTTCAAATTATATTTCTACCTTTCTCTGCTATTGATTCCTAGTACACTCTTACCACAGCCTTATTCTCTCGTCTCTGGCTCTGATTGCACTGTTCTCTGCAGCTGCCTCTCTATTCTCGTCTCCTACTCTTGCCTATTTTAAATGCTGCCATGGCTAGAGTATGATTTAATGATTTAATGTAGTTGGATTTTCTTGTCGGACTTTCTTTGGGACCACCAGCTCCCCAATAATGACATGGAGACTTATTATTAATTATGAAAGATTGGCCTTTAGCTTAGCCTTGTTCCCAACTAGCTCTTATAATTTAAATTAACCTGTTCCTATTCATCTACGTTCTGCCACATGGCTTTTTACCTCTCCTTCATAATGTACATCCAGCTTCCTCAGTGTCTCACTGACATCTCTTGCTGCTGCACATTCTCACCCTCAGTTCCTCTCTCTGCCTGGAAGTCCCACCTCATCTGCCTAGCTATTGGACATTCAGCTTTTTATTAAATCAATCATAGCAATACATCTTCACAGTGTACAAAAAGATTATCCCACAATTATTTAATTATACCAACTCAAGGGTCTGTATGTTAAAGGCTTGGTCCCTAGTGTACAGAATTAGGCGAGTGTGTTGGAACATGAGAAGTCCTTAGGTGCTGGGGACATGGCCTTGGAAGGGACTGTAGGACCCTGCCTTTCCTTTCTCCTACTGAGTCAGTTCCAGATGTGACAGTTTTGCTCTTCTGTGCCCTCCCACCATGATATGTTGCCATCAAGAGATCACATGAATGGGGCTACCTAACCTTGGTCTTGAAGCTTCAGAAACTGCAAGCTTCTTGATTCTTTTCTCTATATGTAAAACCAGTTGCCTCTGGCACTTTATTGTAGAACTGCAAAGCTGACTGATGGAAATGTTATAAGATGTTTTAAAAACCCAGTTGCTCATAAAACATTCCACCATCATCTCAGATGAGTGAGGCATTTCCCTTCCCTCCCTTTACACAGCTCTCTACTCTCCATCCTGTGAGATCTTGTTAGTGTCTTCTGTTGGAGTCTCCACTCCTTCATCTATCAGAGGCTTGATTGATGGAGAGTAGATAGCATTAGCAAACACCCTGCACCTAATCTAATGTCCCTTTGAGAGTAGATAGAAAAATAAAAACCCTCAACATTTTCCCTTGTAGTGAAAGAGGCTGTGTTTAGTAGTCCTTCCTACTGGATGAATCCAAAGCATTTAGAAGCTCACATTGTAATTTACAGATGTCACGGTGAAGCAGCATGCAGCTTATCTCAGCCATGCCTGGTCTGTGACATGTCAGTGGACAAATAGCTCTAGGGTTATTCCCCATCGAGGCTCCTAAGTGCCTTGACCCTCTGCCATCATAAACAAGCACAGAGAGGGCTGGAGAGCACTCCTGCTGACTCTGAGAAGTCGGTTTTGGCCAAAGATCATTAGGCTTTGTACAAGCTGTTGGAAATAGTGTTTTTAAGGAATTCATGTGTGAGGTGTCAGTAGTGCCTATTTAGATGGGGAGAAGCAGAGGTGGATATTCTTCTGCTCCAGGGAGAGAGTTCTTATGCAGTGATGTGGCAGCTGGGGAAACCAGAGGATAGAGTGTGCAGTCAGTAAAATCTGCTGGAATGCCTGATTTCCCTGTTTTATGTCCTTGGAGGATTCTGAGGCTAAGAATGAGATAATAAAATAATCAAGCAGTGTAATGCCAGAGACCCATAGAGTAATGAATGAATCCTATGTTCTATAGAAAAGGGCTGTTAAAGAATATCCTATCAGCAAGCTTTTGAGTGCCCAGTAGGAGCTGTGTTAGTAAGTAGAGGACGCATTACATAGGGTACATGTGTGTGGAATTCATAGACCCAGGTCCTGTCCTTGGCAGCAGTCATAGACCAATGGGACTAAACAAGTATCTATAATTTATGGAAGAGATTAGAAGGAACTGTGTATAATCACAGGTTATCATCACAAATAACAAAAATGGCTATTTAAGTAGAGCAGAAGGGGACTTTTCTACAGGGACTCAGTCAGCTCCCATCACCACTAAACTCTTCAGAGGGATATATTTGAGTGGGAATAATGAGTTGCCAGTTCTTACTAGAAGAATTATTTATATGACCTTTCCAATAGAGATTGGTTACTCTACTGCTGGACCTGTTTGTTGAGTAGCTATGAGGCTACTCCGTGTAGGGGGACCTTAAAACATGGACACTAGCTGAGGACTGATCAGTAATCCACGAGGTAATACTGGGAGCAGGAGAATTGTGTGTGAATGGGAAGGAATGAGTAAAATACTACAAAGTGGATTTAATTGGCAGGGCTGGATGAGTCCTTGGATGCCAGGAACGAGTCAAGGAGAGTGACCCTCAGATGTCCAGTTTGGGAAGGTGGTACTAAGATTTGGAGCAAATTCAAGAGTAACCTCAGATTTAGGATGGGAAAGAACATCATATCTTCTAAGCTGCTCGGGAAAGATCCAAGTGGGGATCTCTAGCGGGTTGATGTTATGATCTATAGTCACTCCCCTCCAGTTAGACTGCAGGGTGTTTCTCACAACATCTGCCTCCTCTATACCTGGGTCTGGCAGAGCCAGTGTGAGAAGAGACAAATCCTTCCTCACCACCAGGATAATAGGGAGTTTTGGCCCAACGTTTGAGTACTCATCGGGATAATGAGGAGCCGGGAGAAAAGCACAGAGTATGGTGCTGAAACAGACTAATAAGAAACTTGGTGATTTATCGTCAGATCCTCCAGCACAATTCTACAGGTCCAACTGGAGATGATATGTTTCACTGACAAGCCACTATTATGGGACCCAATGACAGCCATATCAATGTGGTATATTCTTTTTGACAATTCATTTTCCTACAGATTACCACTTCAGCCACCTAAGGTTGTGCTTACAACTAATATTTATCATCCAAATAGTAGCAGCAATGGCAGCATTTGTCTTGATATTCTAAGATCACAGTGGTCTCCTGCCTTAGCATTTCTAAAGTTCTTTTATCCACTTCTTCACTGCTGTGAACACCCAGATGACCCCCTAGTGTGAGAGATTGCACAGATGTTTAAAACAGCAGAGAGAACCACAACAGATTATCTTGGGAATGAACTCAGAAGTACACCATGTGAGGCTACCCCAGAGTCAGACCCTGCATTGTGGCTGGAATAAACTCTAAATTACTGTTCCTTTTTTATTTTCTCATCCAGCTGCTCTCCTATCAGACCTCATCTTTTCTTAAGTTTATTTTTTGTTTACCTCCTTCCATTCAGTCCTGTGCTCATCAGAGAAGACTTAAGTTCTTTGGACAATAACTGCTTTGAGGAACTATAAAATAGTTACTAGAGAACAATTGCCCAAGCTTCAGAATTTAATTTAAAAAAACTAGAGCATGTGTATTATGTAGCCAATGTCTTCACTCTAACTTAGTTCTGGTACTAAACTCACTACTCTGACATGCTGAAGAAACCATCTGAGGGGGATGGAGATGGAAGGATACTCAGCCTTCACATCAAAGGAAGCAGCATCATTCTAGTAGCATCCATTCTTGTTTAAGCCTTCCACTGTCAGAGATTTGAGGTTACTTGATATAGTTATAGCTGATGTGGCTGGAAGATTGGTATTAAATTATAGCATCAGCAGAACACAAAAGGTGATGTATTTGATGCATGTCAATAAAGGAATGACCTGCTCTTGCTCTACAAAGAATGGAAATGGGGAGTCAAACACCCTTTGTATCCAAAAATAGGGTCTCAAAAGATTTTTTAATTTTCATTTGAATTAATAGGAGGCTTGGAGCTATTAATCTATCTTCTAACACTGTCTAATATAGCACTGAATAAACGATGCAAGTTGTCAATGGACGAGTGATCAACTAATAGCTCCCCCAGTAATTGATTTATTTCTCTTCAATAAAATTGCAGAAACCAATGGTGGGAAAAAAAGAATTTGAAAGTCATTTGCAGTCTGGAAGAGACAGTGACTGCAGAGTCTCCAAGCATAAAAATAATAGCCCAACTCTTGGTCACAGATGACAGGACGTTATCTTCACCTAGGAAGACTGGATTAGATGATAACAACAGGGGGCCAAGAATGCTGAGGGATGCTGGGGGATGCTGAGGGCACAAGCAGACCATATTAAATGGAACCTACTCCTGTTTGGTGAAAAATTCTAAGCAAAAAGATTTGAATGTTAAAAAAGAGATTTAGTTGTTGTGTTTTGTTTAGGAAGTGGAGACCAGAGCTTACCTGTAGATTATGGGGGAAGGACCTAGCAAATAAAGAGGGTTCAGCGGAGTTCAAATCAAGAGGATGCCAGGGTCTAAGAGAACTTTAGTGACAGAATATTCTAATTCCCAGTGGGATGTGGAAAGGGGACCCCATGACATAGTCACATGGTGGTTGGGGTCTGTGACATATAGCTAGCAGCACTGAATAATGTCTGCCAAGCACAGGAATTGCCATTGTCTCTGACCTTCACAACCATCTTGAAGGTAATGTAACCAATTAGTAATTTTACAGAAATTAAAATAAAGCCAACACAGAGTGTTGCCAGTCACAAGCCCTACTGGCTACAAAGGCTTGAGCTTCGGTGGGTTCTGGACCATCTCCCCTACACTTGTAGAGATCAGCACCAGGAAAGGCAGACTGACAGACTTCATGCCATCATAGAGATCATGAAGAGCCTCTAAAAAATATTGCTGAGACTACAAATCCTAACTCTCCCTGAAGTTTCTCAGTTATAGCTAATATGTATCCCATGCAGTCACAAGCCCTTGGGAAGGAAGCATCAGCAGAGGCAAGAAAATATACTTTATCTTTTCATAGCAAATGAGAGTTTGCTCTTAGAGCCATTTGGAGGATTCACTTCTGAGGCCTCCGCATAATCTTGGAAGAAAACTCTGGGGAACTTCATGGCCTAACCTATCATACTTTGGCAGTTTTACAGGATACTCCTGAACTCCAGCTTCATCTCGTCTTACTGTGGAGGAATTGAAAGTACACTCAGTTCAGCGTGCTTGCAAGCTGGCTGTCCTACCAGACACATGGGCTGGTGCTTATTTTGTTCCTCACAGAATGGCCATGATGCTGTGCACCAGGGTGATCTATAACTTAGCGAGATGCTTAGAGAAATTTCCATGCCTTATTTGAAAATGTTCTGCCTTGCTGCCAAGGAGAGCTGAAGTGTTGTTTGGGGCTGTGTTTATGGTGAGATGACTTTAGTACGCTGTGCTTCCCAAGAAGCCGCCCCGTGTGCTTGCCAGCATTGTAGGACTGAGTCTAGCTAATTCACAATTACAACTCAGGAGCTTCTCTTCCCTTAGCCTCTAGGGCATTCTATTTCTGTAACTTTGTAGAAATGTGTGTGTGCATTTCTATATGTATATGTATATATATATGTGTGTGTGTGTGTGTGTGTGTGTGTGTGTATGTATGTATGTATATATTAGGGTCAAATTCCAGAGGATTTGCTTTTGCAAATGTGTTTTGATACTGCAACAGGCAATTTTAAGGCATAAACTTTATTGAAAGAAGTGCTTTATATTCTATTACAAACCCTTAAAAAAAAATGGGAATAAGGGTTGGAAATCACATCTTTGTTTCTGAATCATTTTTCTTTTTCCACAACTGTTGATGAGAAATATGTGAGCCGTGTGTGTGTGTGTGTGTGTGTGTGTGTGTGTGTGTGTGTGTGTGTGTGAGAGAGAGAGAGAGAGAGAGAGAGAGAGAGAGAGAGAGAGAGAGAACTGTGGCATTGATCTCTTGAACTCACAGTTGCTACACAGGAAAATGAAAAACAGGAATACATCCTGAGTTCTGTAGAGCAGGTTACATTTTCGTCTTTGTTTTTGACTGAATCTATAGTGCCTACCCTTAGTCTGTCCTGAATAGTGAATAGCAAGAGAAATGGTGCTGGCAATGCAGCCACAGAGGCCTGTACTGCCACGCAGTGTGATTCACTCCAAGCTTGGGCTCATAAACTAGGTCTTATCTGCTTCATTAGCATGTGCTTTGAAGAGTGTTAAGTTGAAAAGGAAATTATGATAGCCTTAAAGCATAAATCCCAAGTTTTTGGTCATTGCAGTTAAAAGACCATGCCAATAATTATCAATGGTGCCTTAATATCTGTCATGCTCAAATGGCCCTCTTGTCTGTCGATGAGAATGATGTATTCATGGAAGAGCTGGAAGTGGACGATGGCTCAGAATGCTTCCCGTTACTCTTAACATCTCTCTAGCTTCTTATCTTTCCAAAGAGGCTGCTACTCACAATAAAATGTTATCAAAAGAGGTAAGGAGGCAAAAATAGTTTACATCTTTAATTAATGCCCTCTCATCTGTCATTTAGGTTGTCTGGAAGTCATCTGTATGTACTTTTGTGAATGTGTTCCTGTCATAAAATAAGTTTGGACACATTTATGAGCTATCTTGTGCTGAGCATAATATTAGCCTTGCTATTGAAGAAAATTAAAAAAAAATTCTTGTCCATCACTCCATCATAAATGCAGTTAACTGCAGCCATGCCCACGACATCCTGAGTTGGAGACTCAGCACAATTTTAATCACTGAGCAAGGCTGGAGAGTGAGTGGTAGGGATTCAGAGGGTCAGTCTCTTTTTGGTCTCTGTGACCAGCCATTAGATGTGTTGCCACATTTGCCATCAAGATGCCCTTGGATGTAAGCAGAATATGACACCTTTGAATTTTGCCCTTACCTCTCATTTCAGTGTTTCCAAACAAACTCTAAAACCAAAGGGGCCTTTCCTGACAACCACCTTCTAAAACTCTTACTAAGGGCTTATTATATGTTTGACACCACACTAAAGCTTCAGCTCACTGAGTTCTTGCAGTGACCCAATAAGGAAGATGGCCCTTATAGATGGAGAAGTTGGAGAGTAGAGATTTTTTAACATCTCCAGAGCCATGGAGCAAGGAACTGATGGGTCCCAATTTTACCCTAGATCTGTCTCCAAAGATGAAGAGTCACTGTGCTCATTGTCTCTCAGCTCTCCTGTTGCTTGGTATGGGCTCCTAACGGGTGTAGTGGTAGAGACAACAATACTTATGAAAACATCCATCTCTTATGCGAGTGATTTCTCCTATCTGAGTCTTGGTCTGCATGTTTTGTGTTAAGTAAACTCAACTTCTGAACAGCACAAAGAGCTGGGTCTTATTTTAGAGTTGTAGAAAATGAGGTATGCTGAAACAGGACACAAAGACCCCAGGCAGCTTATCTATTTTTTATTATATATTTTCTGTTCCAATCTGAGTTCTGTGAAGAAGATAACATTTTATTTTATTCACATAATTATTAGGATTATTAATTTTAGTTCTGGAGATTGACTCCAGAACCCTGAATATCTTAGCAAGTGTTCTAGCTCTAAACTACACTCCCAGCCCAGGAAATAGAAATTGTAATATTTACTTGTGAGATTGGAAACATAGCCATGAGTTCTGGTGTAACTTAGAGAACCATGTAAGAGCTTTATTTCTTCTAGATTTTTCTGGGCATGTCTCTTCCCCCCAAGTAAAGTCTAATTTGAGAAAATTTTATACAAATCTTTTCTTTTAGAAATAGCACAGGAGCCTGGGACAACAGAAGAATTTTCTATTTGGTTCCAAGTTAAATGAGATTAAGTTGAAAACTCATGTGAGAGTCTCCCACGCAGAGTCCCCACGACTGCCTTGTGTTCTCTGGACGAAGTCCAGAGTCACTTATGCTTTTGATAAACTTGATAGTCTTGTTTTGAAAGTGGGTCAGGAATCTTCCATGCAAAAAAGGTAGAAATGTAGTATTTGCTTCCCTTAGGGATGTGAGCAGGACAACCATATGAGCCTAAGGACAACAAATCTTTTTGCTCTCAGAATAAAGGCAGGGGTTGAGTTAGTCTATCTTTTTATCTTTGCACTCTCTATGTACCAAGCGTGTCTTTTGATTCATAGATAGTCCCTGAATTTCTCTTTAATCCTTACAATTCTCTGTAGAAGATATTCTTTATTAAGAAACTGGGAGTGATAAAGAATTAACTATTTGCAAAGTTTTTTCATAAGGTATGAATATATATTTTAGGAAGCAGTAGGATAATAAGGGCTATGGTCCATTAAAATGGATGCCTTCAGCTTATTTAATTTTATTTCATTTCATTTCACTGCCTACCTGTTTCAGGTAATGAGGGTGATAATACTAGGTAATAAGGATTCCTTTAAAGACTCAAGGCCTCACTCACAGAGATATGTGTGCATCCATGTTTACTTCTGCCTTATTATCAATAGCCAACAAACAACTAGCCTAGGAACCCATCAACAGATGAATAAACAAAGAAAATGTGATGCATACACAAAGTGGGATTTTTTTCAGACACACACACACACACAAAATGAATTCATGACACTTGAAACACAGAAGGACATAGAAATCATTATGTTAAATGAAATAAGCCATATTCAGAAAGACATTTGTAGAAATCAGAGATGGTGAGACTTTTGGCTTAATTGTTTTTGCTACGTTGTTCTGGTGATCTGGGATCTTTGCTTCCATATGACTTGGTTTTTCTGTGTATGGGGTTTTGCCTGTATATGCAACACTTGCATGCCCAGTGTCAGAAGATGGTGTTGGGTTCCCCAGAACTGGAGTTACAGATGGTTGTGAGCCACCATGTGGGTTCTGGTCATTGAACACCAGTCCTCTGAGACATCCCTCTAGCACTCCATATGACTTTCAAGACTTTTTTTTTTTCTATTTCTGTGAAGAATGGTGTTGGAATTTTGTTGAGGATTGCAGTGAATCTGTAGATTACTTTTGGCAGTATAACTATTTTCATCCATAATATTGACACTTCTAGTCTATGATCATGGCAGGTCTTTGAAACAACACCCTGATGCCACCCCGCCAGAAGTGGCAGAGCCAGGGCATGGAGGGCTGTTGTGGTACTGCTTTTGCCTCTTCAGTTCCAAAACACTATCATTATTGTTTAAACCACTCTTTAAAACATTGGTCAGTCTGCCAAAGGACAAAGTTATAATTCAGTTTAGAGATTTCTTGGTTTTACTTTACAATCCTAGAATCCAGCAACACTTCATACCATCAAATGGAATAAGCCTTCCATGGAATAAGCAAAATAAAGTGGTTTTATAAACATATTGAAAAACAAACAAGCAAAACAACAACAACAAAGCAGCCAGAAACTAAGTTAAAAAAAAAAAAAAAAAAAAAAGCAGATCTGTCATTTCAACGTTACTTCCCTGATAACGTGTGAGAAGGAAAGAAAACAACTGGAAAACTGACCAGTTTTCATAGAATTAAATGGGGAACTTGGGCCTCGAGAGATGGCTCAGTGCTTAAGGGCACTAGTTTCTCTTCCAGAAGATGGGGGTTTTATCCCCAGCACCCACACAGTGGCTCACAGCCATTTGTGACTCCAGTTCCAGGTGATCCAACTCCTTCTTCTGGCTTCTGTAGGCTCCAGCCATTCACATGGTATATAGACATGCATGAAGGAACACACATTCACACACACACACACACACACACACACACACACACACACACACACACTTTTGAAAGCAGAAAACTTCATTATTGGGCTGATGGAAGCTGGTCTTGTTTGGCTATGTGGTTAGTCCTCTGTCTGATAGAAAAGGTCAGATGACATCCTAGTTTGGGTTTACTGACACAGAGCATGAGTGACTCCATGTTGAGTTTTAGTGTGGTTCATCAGATTCTAGTTCAAGAGCCTAGTCCAAAACCTTGACCTTCTGTAGTTTCTGCTTAGCAAATCTTATGGACACAGCTTTCTTCCCCCATATGAGATTGAGATTCTAGAAGTAAGCATCCATATTGATTCTTTCTCAACTTTTTGGGTGTGATGTTTAAAGTGCTATAAAAATAATCTCAAAATCAATAATGTTTTAATGTGCTTATTTAAAAATTTAAATTTAATGCAAAATTAGATTGACAAGGTGTCCAAATTTTAAACGAAGACAGAGTCTAACCCAACACTTGTTGCACACCCATGCCTGCCCCTTTCTCTCACCCTAGTCCTAACCCTGTAAACTCTCACAATTAATTGAGTGAATGGCTATAAAATCAGCATTTGGCTCACATGAGCCAAATGCAGGATTAACGATCTAGTGAAATGTTCTTAGTAAGAATGAAACTCACTGATGAATCCTGTGGATGGATTCTTTCCTGCTGTCAGTCTGTCCATGGCTGTTGACTCAGCTGTAACAGTCGTGTGGAAGCCTCGAAGAGTGGCCAGTGGCCAACTTTCCTACTGACTGGTGCTGCACACAAGGGCTTTTCTCGCAGCCGCTTAAGAAGGGAAACTTGCTTGGGATGGTTCATACTCTGAAGCTTCTGCAGTTGCATTATCCTTTTGTTATTTTTCTTTCTACCTTTGCATGCTTTTGAATTTTTTCCCCTAAGCAATTATACTACAGCTATCCTTTGGTGTTTTGGGGAGTTTGGTTCTAAGTTCCCCCAAGGATACCAAAATCCAGTGACAAAGCATATACTTGTGTCCTCTGCATGTATGGCCGGGTGCATGACTCACAGCACTTAACATGATGTAAGTGTTGTCAACCGGCAGTTATACTGTATTATTTAGTGAAGGGTGACAAAACAGGTTTGGACATGTTTGGTCCAGTCACAATTTGGTTCTTCTGTGTATTTACAACCCACAATTGGTTCGATCTGCAAATTTGGAACTGGCAGATGGGAAGACTAGCCATAGTTATTTAGAAACTCAGCACAGTGATATATACAAATACATATATACATCTTCATAGAGTATGCCTTCCTACAGCTCCCTACCATATGCACCCCTCCACCAGGGGCAGTAAGTACAAGTTTGAGAAAATGTGATTGTTAACTGATTGTGGGAGATAGAAGGTAGGAAAAAAACATGGTTTAATTTTTAGAATTAAATTAAATTAAATCCAAAGTCACCATGTATATTCTATAGTCAACTTTTTATAAGCCATTTGTTAAACAGAAAGATGGCTTGCCAAATTTGCTTTCATTTAAGTTAAGTCCACTAATGCCTGCTGTTCTCATTGTTAATATTTTGTACACAAAATACTTAGACAAAGGTAGGAGCATAGCTTGGGCCTTATCCACAGTTACATGTCACAAAACAAACCTTCAGGGCCCAAGCATATGTTGGCAGCTTTGCCTCTCATCAAACAAGCTCAGTTCCAGGGCAGATCACTGTCACTGCTTCTGCCTCCCACAAGCAGGGGTTAGAGGTATGAGCCGTCCCACTCAGTGTAAAGGGGGTAGTTTTCATTAGAAGGCCTATTTACCTAGACAGGAAATTTTTAAAAAAATGAAATTAGCTGTTTGTGGCATGACCAGATCACTCATTCATTCAGCAAATATCTACAGAATGTCTGTCTGTGTGAGTTCAACAGGGAGGAAAGCAGCCAAATGAAATGGGTCACGGTGGGTGGCAGTTTAAGGTGAACAACTAAGCAACATAAGGGGAGTGCAAGTTAAAGTGTGGTCTATTTTAAAATCATTCCCTGGGTCCTTTGTAGACAAAAAACAAAATGTGAGTGAAAAAGTAAAAGTGAATAAACAGACTTTCTAGTGAGATAGGAAAAGAAGGATGAAGGGAGAGATGGGTGAAGCTTATAAACCCTATGGAATTCAAAGGGGATTTAAAATGTAGTCTGGGGGTTTAGTGAGCCAACAGCATCACTTACACAGTGTATATGGGAAGCAAGGATTTCTAAGCTTGGTATGCTAACACATGTCTCTAATCCCAGCACTCAGAAGGCAGGGACAGAAGGATCACTCCAATTTCCAGGCCATTGTGTGTTACATAGTGATTTCCAGGCAATCAGGGATACGTTGCAAGACCTTGTCTTAGAAAAACAAAACATACCAGAAAAAGATTATTTCCAGGTGGCTATTTAAGCAACTGGAGAGATGATGGTACCACTAATGGAGATGGATGGCAATGGGGAAGAGCTGGGAGAAAGCCAAAATAGGGACCAGAATTCAACAGTTCTAGTGTGGATGGGTACCCTGTGAACCCCTTGTTAGAGATTTAAATGCAAAGATTCAGTACACCCTGCATATGGGCTTCTGAAGTTCAGGTAGAGGTCCAACAAAAAGACATAAATTGGGGGTTATAAGCAGGCAAACAGTGTTAGCTGCCCAGGGCTGGATGTGATAAGCTAGAAAAATCGGTGCAGGACAGGAAAGAGAGAGTGTAGATAATCAAACCCACATTCAGAACAGAGATGAAGAGGAGATGCCAGCCAGGATCCTAAGAAGTGGTGGCCCTGTAGGGAGAAGGCCACTTGAGATCAACAGACTGACTTCAAAGGAGAAGAGAGAATTTCCAGATGGGAGAGCTGCAGGGATTTAAGATGAGCCCAGGGAAACTCCAGGTTGGACAGCACAGACAGATTTAAGATGAGCACACTGAAAAATTGGGGGATTGGGCAGCACACAGACTTGCTGATCTTGAATGGAATGGAGGGAGCAGCTTTGAGCGGTTGACCTTTGGCCAAGAGAGCCATGTTGCAAAACACCTCGATGAGGTCACTTGTTAATTTTTCTCTCTTGGACACCGATAGATCTATTTCCTAAAATTTCAAACAGCTAGAAATGCTGGCATTCCCTGGGATGAAGTTAACCCAAGTGTTTGGTGTGTCTTTTGACTAAAGCCAAAGAGTCCAGATTCATTTGTGCCTATTACTTTCAATGCGTTGAGAACCATAGAATGGTCAGACGACCTTGATGATCGTGCAGACAATCTCTTCATTCTGTTTATAAGGAAACGAAATCCTGGAAAAGTAGAGTGTTTTGTTGTTGTTTTTTCTGATTGCAGTTGGACCCAGGGATTTGTCCATGCCAATATGTGCTCTTCCACTGAGTTTCTACAGAAGCAGAATTATAGGAGCAGGCTAGAACCCAAGAATCTTTTGACTGTGTCGTGTGTTCAGGTTTCATGATTCATAGAACTCTTTCCTCTTCCCACATCACACCGAATTGAGTGAGCTTGGAGAGTCTGGGGGTTTTGTTTGTTTGTTTTCGGTAAAGGCATTCTATCTCTCAAGTATTGTAAGATAGATCTATCAATCAGCTGATTGTTTAGGATATAGAAAGTGCTGTTGATGAAGAGCAAAGACAAAAGACTGTACAGCCAGAATGTTCTTCCTTCCCACCAGAAAGCATTTCTGTTCATCCCTTTGTCCTATTTTAGTGGCATGGATGGAATTTACCCCAGTGTTAAAATTCACCATCCTAGGTGACATGGTAGATGGCCTTGGTTATAGCCAGGTCATTTAAGAACCAAGGACACAAATCTTGGCCAAAACAACTCAAGGTTTGATAAGCTTATTTCATTACTTTTGTTCCAATTTTACACAGCGTCTGTTTACCTGACTCACACAACACCTGTGTCTTGTGACTCACAGAAAATCTAGGCTTGAACTCTATTGTAATCCTGAAATGGGACATGGTTGAGAACAGAGGAATATGTGGGGACCAAATGTTTGAAGTCAGTGCAGCAGGGGACTACAGGACTAAAAAGGATTACAGGTGCTGTGGAACACTTTCCGTGGAGAATAACAACCACTACTATCTTAAGCAGCTGTGATCACAAGAAAACTTCAGGATTAGGCCTATTAAATTTACCTCATAGAAGGAGAGGATGGGGGACATTAGATGCTCCTGTGAGAGTCTATCTTCTACTGTCTATGTCCCCACTCTAGCTCTATGTAAATGTGCCCCAGCTGCAACCTGGTCTCTGGGGGTGTCAGGTTAGAGCAGGCAGAAGATTAACTGATTGAAGGATTTATCTATGCAGCTAGGGAAAAGTCCTCACCATGATGGGGTGAGACATTTCAGTGATACAGCTGAATAGTGGTCACCAACACTCCTGTAAGTAACCAGTGACCTCGTGGTTCACCAAAACGACCTGAGTTGAATCCACTTCTTTGACCATTATCGATACCCCATATGAAGTAAATAGACGGTTGCTCGTACCTCCCCAGGAAAGTTCACACACTGCCAGGCCATACTTAATGACAGAATGCAAGTAGGACATACGCAAAACTTTCAATTTCCCTAAGAAGTGTCTAGGTTTAGGTTCAGACTGGGGTTGGGGTGAGAGGTCTTTGGGGCTCCAAACTCCTGGTTTTCTTGGTTAAAAAGCATGATGGGCAGGTGGCCCCAACCCTTTAATTTGCTCTAGACTTGGGACATGAGCTTGAAATGGCAATATTTTGATCTATAAATTGATGAAAATGTCAAAGCTGTGTGAACTTTTGTATAGATCCACTGGGAAATTATTTCTCTGGTACTTGCCTAGCTCTAATTTCTATTTAAATTATTTTTTTCTTTTCTAACTCCTCTCCCATAGATCAGGAAAACCTTAAAAATCAGGTTCATGTTCTTTATCATCTTTGTATGTACTGTCTTACTCAATATGCAGCACAAAGTATACACTTGAGAAATAGTTATTATACAAAATGATCTTTAAAAATACAAGAAAGTTCTAGAATACTATGTTTCAGGACTAAGAACTAAACTAAGACAACTATTTTTTTTTCTTTTCACTTTTTTTCCTTGTTTTTTTTAAGACAGGGTTTCTCTATGTAACATTGGCTATCCTGGAACTTGCTATGAAGTCCAGGCTGGCCTTAAACCTGGAGATCTGCCTCCCTCTGCCTCCCAAGTGCTGGGATTAAAGATGTGTGCTACACTACCCCGAATCCCCACCTGCTTCACCTCTCCCGACCCCAACTAGACAACAATATTTGAAACTAATGTTACTTTATTGTCACTATCTTTTAAAAGTGAAAATAAGAAAGTTACAATAATATAAATGTCTGCTTCTGGAACCTACTTTTTGCTAGGTACTTTTTAAAACAAAAAGGTTTTAGATAGTTTTGGATATATTTCTTGTCTATAACTTTATAAATATACATGACAATACATTCTCATGTAATGTCATATTTTTTTAAAGATTTATTTGTCTGTCTGTCTGTCTGTGAAATTGTGTGCTCATGAACAGAGGTACCTGAGAAGGCCAGGTGAGGACATTGGATCTCCTGGAGTTGGAGTTACAGGTAGAGCCACCCGGTGTGGGGGCTGGGAACTGAACTGTAGTCCTTTGCAAGAGTAGCCAGAGCTCTTAACTGTTGAGCTGCTTTTGAGATAAGAAAACTGAGGCTCCAGTAAGCTGCCCAAAATTCAGGCTTTCAAATCTGGGATTTGTACCCAATTGCTTCCATTCCAAAGCCCGTGTTCCTTGCAACATGCCAATGACTTAATAGAAAACAACAGAGTAATAGGGTTTCGCTGAAAAGGTCATTATTGGTTTTTGCTGAGCTATTTAGGAATATATATTGTTTATCTTTAAAATGAAGTATATGAAGTACAAACAAAATGTACCTTCATATCATTGTTGACATTAAAAACTATTGTTAATAAAAATGACTATGCATATGACATTTAGAAATATTTTAAGGTTATATACATTAAACTAAAAGTCTCTCTTCTCTCCTACCCTCTCCTGTAAGTAACCACTACAACTAATTTCTTATGTGTGTTCTGAAATTGTATCTGCATTTATAAGCAAGAGTGAGATAAAGAGAGATGAGAGAGAGAGAGAGATGTGTGTGTGTGTGTGTGTGTGTGTGTGTGTGTGTGTGTGTGTGTGTGTGATCTGTCTCTACATCTGTGTATGATCCATTTTTGAGGAAAGAGCTTTTAAAAATAATTTTCTCTTTCTTTCCATCCCAGATGTCTTCAACTTCCTAAGTAACAAATATTTATTACATAACTCTTCTAAATTGAAGAAGTGTAAACTGTTTATGTAAGGGGGTGAGTTTCCAGAGGCCCCCTTCTGGGCAGATGCCTACAGATGACAAATAACTTGTATAAGGTCACATGATCAGCAGAGGAAGGCTGGCCTCTATCCAGGAAGAAAGTCAGTCTGATAATTTGTCTATAGAAGCCATGTTGTAAAAGAATGAAACAAAACAAAAGGCAAGATTATACTGAGCTGCTATAACAGAACTGAAAACAACTCACTAAGAGTTGTTGGGAATTAATACTGTATGGCAATTAATTAATTAATTAAACTGTATGCGAATTAATACTGAGGCAAATAACCAACTCTGTTTCCGGCTATGTAAAATATAATATATAAATTAAGAAAGCCTCCCTTGGTCAGATCACAGAGGAGACATACTTGAGAAATGACTAACTGAATACAAACTACTCAGGCAAAGCCTGTGTATATCTGTTTTCCAAATCTGGATGGTGGGTCTGACATAAAATTCTGTAGCTGAAAACTGATTTGTATCCCTGAGGGGGTGTGTCATGATGAGCATTCTAATACATTAGCTTGACTCCCATCAATGGGTTTTCTAATTTTTGCTGTCTCAGATGTCCAGAATTGAAAGCAAACATCTTTCAGCCTAAGAATCCTGACATTTGTACAACAGACAAAGACTTTAGATGACCACTAGTATATCCATATGTAAATGTCTGAGGTTTAGAGTGCCATCAGAATCTGCTCTACACCACTGTCCTTTGAGAAGCTGGCAGTTCAGAAAGCACAGCTCCTTTTTGGTCTTTGAGAATCCTAACTGGAAAAGCAATTCAATCTTTATCGAAGAGAATAGACTGAGCCTCATCCAAGCAGGAGCTGGAGCCTTTCCTGGTTCATGCTTAGAGGCCCTGCAAGCTTAGAGGAGGTCAGACAGTCACGCAGAGTTACAACATCCCCTTGTGCCAAAAAACGTATGTTCTTCCCTCCACCCCTTGCCTAGCCTGTGCTCTCAAACACAGAGTGGGGCATGCTGTGTCTTTACCAGAGTCACTTCCTGGCCTTGTAGGACTGTACAGGACCCAGGATTCTGACAACACAGAATCTAAGAAGCTTGTCTTAGTTAACACCATGAAACACCATGACCAAAAAGCAAGTCGAGGAGGAAAGGGTTTATTTGGCTTACACTTCAGCATAGTTATTCCTCACTGAAGGAAGTCAGGACAGGAACTCAAACAGGGCAGGAAACTGGAAGCAGGAGCTGATGCAGAGGCCATGGAGGGGTGCTGTTTACAGGTTTGCTCCCCATGGCTCATGCAGTCTGCTCTGATTTATGTTGCATGGTACATCTTATACACATAGCTTGAAGGTAATGCCATAAGATGTCTTTAGCATGCCTGGGACTATTTTTTAAGACATACCTCTCACTGTAACTGTTCAGCCAGGCCTGCAATCATAGATGCATGTGATCCTTTTCTTCTACTTCCTGAGTAGCTGGGACTGCAGGCATGTATCGCCATACCTGACCCATACCTGTGCTCTGACTATGACTTGTCCTGAAGCCAGGTATGGAATTTTCCACTTGTGGCAACATTGAGTACTCAGAAGTTTTGGATTTGGGATCATATTGGGTTTCATGTTAGGGATGCTTAATCTGAATAAAGCTATCGAGTGCTATGAAAAAATAAGTCACAGTAGGAGAGTAGATAAGGAGGCAGGGAGGGGAAATCTTGGAAGGCCTCTGTCACAGCTGAGCAGAGACCCTATGAAGTAAGGGAGGCCATGTGTCTCTTTCTAAGGTCTAAGTGCTGGAGGCAGAGTATGAAAGAAACTCAAATTCCCCAAGGGTGGAGCATGCTTGGGGTGTGTGAAGACATGTCTAGAAGATTGTGAAAATGTAAGGTGAAGGCAGCCCACTCACAGCATTTACAGACTGATAAGGTGATTTTGAGCAGGGGAAGGGCATGGCCTGAATCCCTTTGAAAGGGGATGATGGCTGGTACTGGGGAGTATACTGCAAGTAAGCCAGGGATGACTAGTGGGTATAATAGCACGAGAGGTCATGGGGCTTAGGAACTGACTACATAGCATTTGCATTTGGTTAAGTTCTTCATGTTCAAGAGCATCTGGCTTTGCTCATCAATCCAGGCAGTTCCTGGGGAGCTTTCCTACAAGCCACATGTCAGTGTCTAAATTGTTTGCTGGGGATAGCAATGGCTCTGGGAAGCACCAGAGATGTGAAGGTAATGGTCTACTTGAGGGTATATATGAAGGATAAAGCCAGGGAAATTTGCTAATAAGGTGCAGAAAATTAATAACTCCAATAAGTCTATGCTGTTCAAGGTCCCTATGCAGACCCTAGGAGGATTACTGGGCAGGAAATTAAAAAGATCATGTTTGAGGGTCCATCCCCAAAGAATGGGTGGAGGAGAAAACAGGACAGGTAAGGAGACATTGGGCTGAGATGTGAACTCAGTGAAAGCTACAGTCTACTTCATAGACATTGAAGGCTACAGCCTACTTCATAGACATTGCAAGGCTGCAGCCTACTTTATAGACATTGCAGGACTCCAACCTACTTCATAGACATTGCAAGGCTGCAGCCTACTTTATAGACATTGCAGGACTCCAACCTACTTCATAGACATTGCAAGGCTGCAGCCTACTTCATAGACACTGCAAGGCTGCAGCCTACTTTATAGACATTGCAAGGCTGCAGTCTACTTCATAGACATTGTGGCACTGGGACAAACCTTTACCTTGTTCCAAGCTGAGGCAAGGTAAAGTCCCTTCATTTTGCATCCCCCTCCACCTCCAGGAAAAGCATACAACCTCAGTCCACTTTACCAAAGACAGTCTTCATCAAACTATCCAGCTGGGTGCTGCCTTCCAGCAACTATCTGAGAATCTGGCAGGGTAGGAGGGAGTCTCCCATTCTGAAGGACATGTGGTAATGTCTTACAGCATTCCATGCCCCAGGATATATGGTCTATGGTACCCATATTACATGTTTCTGCTTATCCAGATACAATCACCAGTGACTTTCTAGTCAGTTGTTAGTAAAATGAAGTATTTTCTCATTATAGGGTTTACAATATAATACAAGTATCCATGGCCCAACCCTCAGTACACTTTCAGTGTTCAAGAGCAAAAACTATACATATGGCAAAAAAAAGTTCTGAATTCGGATTGGTCTGGCATGGGTCTTCCTGTCTGTCATTGGCTGGTACAGTCTTTGCACCCGAGGCTGGATCGTGCATCCGCCGACACAGGTAGAAAAGTAAAGTGGGAGATGCAGCTCTTCAGGATAACTTAAGAAAATCACTTCTGACTCCCATTGTTTGATGATAGCACCACAGTATGGTGTTGCCATGGTTACAGTTCCTCACTGGAATGCTAGGTCAAAGAATCAGATTCACACAGCAGCTATGTGTGTTCCATCCAGGCCTACGTGTGCTGAGTAGGATGCTGATGCACATGGCACTTGTCCTGTCTAAGTCCGAGTTCCAGTGTCGGCACAATGAAGAGAGCCCTTCTCTGTGTACCCCTATGGAGAACACTTTATGTTGTATGGCTGAAATGAACTGGTAGGAGCAGCAAATGCAGGTTATAAACTGTAAAGCACGATGCTATTTGAGGCTCTTACAAGACTTCCAGAGAGAATCCAGAGCCGAGTTAAGCTTGACAATTTTGACATCTGAAAAATATGAACGACTATAAAAGTAAGAAAAATATTTATTTTACTTAAGTTGTGAATTAGGCAAAGGCTATTTTTGTGATTATTCTGTACACACACACACACTACTTAAAAGGCAGGATAATGGATCACAACTGTAGATTTAGGGCAGCCTGTGCTTAGAGACCACAGCCTGGAACTGGCATTAAGTGAAACAGCTTTTATTGGACATCTTTCCTAAAGGGTTAGAGAGCATTGGTTGGGTAGCATAATGTGACAATGGAGGCAGAATCCTTCCCTCCAAAGTCAGGACAGTACAGGAGGCAGACATGTGAATCCTTGGACCAAGTGAGATAGATGTGTATAACACAGAAAATTCAAAGGTCCCTCATGGTCCAAAGAATGGAAGACTTCTTCTGGGAGAGGGAGGGCAGCAGAAAAGATGTTTTGAAGAGACAGGATTAGCATTGTGGACAAAAGGGTAGGACTCTATCTATTTTGGGTAAGCAAGCCAGTGTAAGGTAGA
Source organism: Onychomys torridus (assembly GCF_903995425.1). Taxonomy (NCBI): domain Eukaryota; kingdom Metazoa; phylum Chordata; class Mammalia; order Rodentia; family Cricetidae; genus Onychomys; species Onychomys torridus. The sequence goes on along the minus strand of NC_050443.1, from coordinate 141,822,504 downwards.
GGCACAAAGATGGGTACAAATCTCATTTTGGTGGAATGTTTCCCTGTGACTGTAGCAAAGGCTAACATTTGAAGAGTTATTGTAGCTAATATTAAGCACTGACTGAAGAGAAGTAAGAGTATTTCTTCAGAGAGTTATCACAGTGGCCAGGTGTATTACATATTGTCCTTGTATGGATAAGCAACATGGGGCACAGGGAGGCTGAATTAGTTACTCATCCAGCTAACAAGTGGCTGAGATGAAAGCTAAAGCAAGTGCCATTCAAGAATCCAAACTTTAAAGCACTGTGCTGTGCTGCACCTCAAGGACCTCTGAGCAGAAAAGCTAAGGTGAGTCTTTTCTTTTGAACTTACTGTAGAGGTGTTAGGGGAAAGGTGTAAGTGTGTCCTTAATTCATTAGACACCAGAGTTCCTAAAAATTTGTGTGTGGGCTAGTGGTAGGACAATAGTTATTTCAGGAAGTACATTTTAAAGTTTAACATGTACTAGTAATACTGTATTTAGCAAATCAAAACCTGGATCTGCTGGAAATGATTGCTTAGAATGTTACTGTATTTTTTTTTTCCCGGAGCTGAGGACCAAACCAAGGGCCTTGCACTTGCTAGGCAAGCGCTCTACCACTGAGCTACATCCCCAACCTCTGTTACTGTATTTTTTAACTGTGTCAATTAAAGACTTTATTAAAGTTGCTTATGAGAGAAAAAGGGAATTTTAGTACATGTTAGTTCTTAACATGGTAAGCCATGTAGCTAGAGTCAAGGGACTGCTCTGAAGCCATAATGGATCCATGGAAACACAAGAGGGTCACAGAATCTCAACAAAGCCATGCAATGCTGATAGCATGGTGGAACCATTATGATTTCAGAATCATGGAACCCTGGAGTAGCCAGTGTGTCATGTTAAAGCCATGTAACACTAATGGGTCTGTGGAACCCCAATGGAGCCATGACAGAGCAATGGTGATGTCATAGGAGATACAGTCACAGTGTAGGTGATATCACTTAAAGCAGAAAGGGACAGGTGAAAAACACCCCAAGTTCTCCTTCCATTCACCTCTCCCAACTTTCCCCTGGAATACCACTCATTGGCTGAGCCCTGCCTCTGGAATTCCAGCCTTGGCCTGGAAGTTCCAAACCATTGAGGCTTTGGTAATGGTCATGCCTACAAGGTGGGGCTGAGAGAGGACTCTAAAAACCCAGGATCCAAAGGAGAGAGATCTCTTGGTGCCTGGACCCTGGATGCTGGAGGTAGACTGAGCAGAGTTCTCCAGAGAACACCGCCAGACTGCGCCATACCTTTGTCAGACCCTACAACCTAACTATCCCATTATTTGTAAGTTATGCCACAAAATAAACATCCCTTTTAACTACGTGGAGTGGCCTTAATAATTTCACCAATATCTGGCGCCCAATGTGGGGCTCAAACCTCAAACCCTGAGATTAAGAATTTCATGCTCTACCGACAGACCTAGCTGGGCTCAGCCCTGCAGTAGAGAGCAGAAAAGGGAAAACAGCAGCAAAACCAGCATTGGACTCCAGCACTGATCGCCTCAGGAAGTAATTACAGGGGAGCCAATTGAATAAGGATGTAGAAAGTGCATTGTACAATCAATGGGAACTGTTGAAACTGAGAAGCTTTTGTAGAGCTAAGGACATGGTCAACAAGACAAAGCGACAGCCTACAGAATGGGAAAAGATCTTCACCAAGTCCACATCTGACTGAGGGCTGATATCCAGAATATATAAAGAACTCAAGAAATTAGACATCAAAATGCCCAACAGTCCAATTAAGAAATGGGCTATAGAACTAAACATAGAACTAAACATTCTCCACAGAGGAAGTTCAAATGGCTGAAAGACATTTAAGGAATTGCTCAACGTCCCTAATTATCCGGGAAATGCAAATCAAAACGACTCTGAGATACCACCTTACACCTGTCAAAATGGCTAAGATCAAAAACACAGACGACAGCTTATGCTGGAGAGGATGTGGAGCAAGGGGAACTCTCCTCCACTTCTGGTGGGAATGCAAGCTTGTACAGCCACTTTGGAAATCTATATGGCGCTTCCTTAGAAAATTGGGAATCCATCTCCCCCAAGACCCAGCTATAGCACTCTTGGTTATATACCTAAGGAATGCTCAATCATACCACAAGGGCATTTGCTCAACTATGTTCATATCAGCATTGTTTGTAATAGCCAGAACCTGGAAACAACCTAGATGCCCTTCAACTGAAGAATGGATAAAGAAAATATGGTACATATACACAATGGAGTACTACTCAGCAGAGAAAAACAATGACATCATGAGGTTTGCAGGCAAATGGATGGATCTAGAAAAAATCATCCTGAGTGAGGTAACCCAGACTCAGAATGACAAACATGGTATGTACTCACTCATAGGAGGATACTAGATGTAAAACAAAGATGACTAGACTGCTACACAACTCCAGGGAGGCTACCTAGAAAACAGGACCCTAGGAAAGACCCAGGGATCACCTAATGACAGAGAAATGGATGAGATCTACAGGAACAACCTGGATGACAGTGGGAGTAATGAAGGGCAAGATTTGAGGGAAAGAAAGCTTAGGGGAGCAGGAGATCCCAGCTGGATCAAGAACAGAAAGAGAGAATGAGGAATAACAGACCATGATAAATGAAGACCACATGAGAACAGGAATAGGCAGAGTGCTGGAGAGGTCCCCAGAAATCCACAATGATATATCCTCTGTAGACTGCTGGCAATGGTCGAGAGAAAGCCTGATCTGACCTAGTCTGGTGATCAGATGACTAAACACCCTAACAGTCGTCTTGGAACTCTCACCCAATAACTGATGGAAGTGGATGCAGAGATCCTCAGACAGGCCCCAGGTGGAGCTCCAGGTGTCTAACTGTCGAGAAAGAGGAGGGACTGCAAGAGCATGAATTGTTGAATCCAAGGTTGCAAAAAGCACAGGGACAAATAGCCAATCGAATGGAAGCACATGAATCATGAACCAAAGGCTGTGGAGCCCCCAGCTAGATCAGGCCCTCTGGATAAGTGAGACAATTGAATAGCTTGATCTGTTTGGGAGGCACCCAGTCTGTGGGACCAGGACCTGTCCTTAGTGCATGAGCTGGCTGTTTGGAACCTTGGGCTTGCACAGGGACACATGCTCAGCCTGGAAGGAGGGGACTGGACCTGCCTGTACTGAATCCACCAGGTTTAAATGAATCCCCAGGGGAGTCTTGGCCCTGGAGGAGATGGGAATGGAGGGAGGGGCTGGGGGAAGGGGGGTGGAGGCGGAGGGGGGAGGACAGGGGAACCCATGGCTGATGTATAAAATTAAAACACATAATAATAATAATAATAATAATAATAATAATAATAATAAAAAATTTAAAAAAGAAACTTCATTGTAGAGGCATTTGCAGAGGAGGAGGATAGGATTCCTTATTGCCTGAGGGGCAGAACCTGCACAAAGATTGTGCATGAAACAGGAAGAAGCTGAACTGAACCCATGAGAAATAGCTGCAGATTGTCTCATGGATGTTCCAGCACATATGTGAAGTCCCATTTCCTTTGGCTCCCTCCCATGCCACTTCATTTCCAGCCATACCAGAAAGATTTATTCTTCCTGTCCCTATTTTGTTTACTTGGAGTTATTGTTTTATGGAGTCAATTAAAGAGACACGTATTAATGGTGATTACATTTATGATAACTCTGGGTGGGTTTTTTGTTTGTTTGTTTGTTTGTTTGTTTGTTTTTCTTGTTGTTGTTTTTACTGTTTTTCCAACTGTAGCATAATCTATGTGGCTACTACCTCCATATGCTTTCTCTGATATTCTAGTAGCTGGGATTCACCATTATAAATATTTCATAGGCAATAGAGTCAGCAGTGAAATATGACTAGACAGTGTTCTATCATTTGGTATTTATTACAAAGAGGGTTCTTGACAAATCTTAAAAATGAAAAACTACCTTAAGCCAGGTATGGTGACTTATACCTGTAATCTCAACCTGCAAGAGGCTGAGTCAAGAAGACTTCTATGAGTTTCAGACTTGCCTGGGCTACATAGAGAGTTCCAGGCTAGCCTGTCTCCAAACAACAACAGCAACAACACACTGTAACCCTACTTTATTCCTTAGTAGATAGCACAGGCTAAACAGCACTCCAAGATGTTGTTTTAAGGGAGAAGATTGCAAACATTTTCAACTGCTAAAATGTCAAAAAAAAATTAATGATGTTACTGGATATTTAGCACTGGCCTTGAGCCACCTTGGTGTACCCGGAAAGACAGTGAGTGCTCTGATTTCTGGAACCTCGTGACCTTGAGGAGGGCTAGGTCAACTGGAAAACAAATTCCAACCAGAAACATTTGTTCTTTCGCCTGTACTCCCTTCGGTTCCTGGGACTCCACTTTCATGTCAGCGTGATCTCGGCTAAGCAAGAATTTATCCTTCCTGACTTTTCTCTCCACTCACAGTAACTGCCTTAATTGCCTTTTTGCAACCCTGCCCAATCGCTCTGACATCCCTGTCTCGGGAAGAGATGGTTGCAAAAGTCACAAGCAGGACTTTGGAAATGGTGTGGGGTACATGAGGACTCGTTGGCAGAGCACATTTTCCTTATGTGTTATGCAAACCTAGGACACAACATGGAAGATTACCAATAGCTAAACCCTTCCCTGGCCAGTGATACCTGGATCTGTTGCACTTTCTGAGAAATGCCCACACACAAAATGGGCATGGGTGCTTTGTGGGAGGAGAAGAGTAGCAAGGTCCAGCCTCATGCCCTGGAAGGGTGGGCCTGAACATTCACACCTAGAGCAGAATAAAAACAACAACAGCAACTAATCCCTTACAGGATAACAGACTTTGGTGTATTTAGCACTCAGTAATTGGAACCCAGGTCTTACTTTTTGGTGAAGCATCATTTTTTTCTTTTTGAGATTATAATGTAATTACATAATTCCCCCTTCCCTTTCCTCCCTCCAAACCTTTACATATACCCTTCCTTGTTCTCTATCAAATTCATGGTCTCTTTTTTCATAAATTGTCATTACATGTGTATATGTGTATACATACATATACTTAACTATAACCTGCTCAATATGTATAATATTACTTGTATGTATGTTTACAGGGCAGACCATTTGGTATTGGAATAACCAATGAGTGTGCTCTTCCCTGGGGAAGACTATTTCTCCTGCTCTCAGCAGCCATTAGTTGCTGTTAGTTCTTTGTGTAGAGTTGAGGTCACCTAGTCTTTCCCCCCATCCACTTTGGCTTGTCTATTAGTGTTGTCCTTGTTCAGCTCATGTTTAGGCAGTCATGTTGGTGAGACCTTTTGGTTGTAGCCTCTGCCATTACCAGAGAACACAGTTTTACAGCAACGTACCTGATTCTCTGGCTCTTAAGATCTTTCCACCACATCTTCCACAGTGTTCCCTGAACCTCCAGTGCCAGAGTTGGTTTTAGATATATCCATTGGAACCAGGCTCCACAGCTCAGATTTTGATTGGTTGTGGGTTTTCTGTATTGATCTCTATCTGCTACAAAGAGAAGTTTCCTTGATGAGGACAAAGCTATGCTTTTCTGTGGGTATAAAGACAAATATTTAGAATGTAGTTAGGGATTTTACTGACTTAATAAACTGGCTATCGTAGGGTCTCCTCCAAGATCCATGGCTTCTCTAGCTCTGGGTTTCCAGTACCAGGTGTGATTTCCCTCTTGCTGAGCAGGTCTTAAGTTCTCTTTGGAAGATGAAAGGTATGAGGCAGGAAGTTGAGACATCAGTTCTTTAAAAGGTAAAACATTGACAGTTTAGTATAACTTTTAAGTGTTAGGAGACATCCAAAGACTTCAGTTTCTGGAAGTAGAAAGCTGAGCATATAAACAGTTTAGTAACCTCATACTGATTGATTGTTTGAATGATATGAGGTCTTACTATAATGCAATTTATCTATAATGTGATCTGTGACTTCCAACTTAAATAGTAAATTATACTCAAGCTCCAGAAGACTTCTTGACCTTATTTATATGTATTGGTTATAAATCCTTGACTAATAAATTTATCCTGTTCTTTATTTTCCTGTTTTAAAGTACTGCATTTTGTTGTTATTGCTAAGGGGTTTTTTGTTTGTTTGTTTGTTTGTTTGTTTGTTTGATTGATTGATTGATTGATTTTTTGGTTTTGTTTGGTACTTCTATACCCAGTTCCCCCCCTTCTTAAGTAAATAGTCTGATATATTATATAATGGTTTATTAAAAGCATTTCAATAAGTAGTGATGTTATATGGATGGCTTTCAAAAAACTGTGACCAATTAAATAACTTAAAATTAATAGCCTCTTAATTGTAGTAAAAATCCAAAATCTAGAACTCTATACAGGAAAATGTAAAAGACCTAATATAATTGCTCAACCAACAGTGCTTTCCATAAGTTCTGGAGGAGGACTTGAATACTTGGAGGCACTTATTAGAGCTGGTTTGTTAGAATGAAGTTGGGTAATGCTGGGTTATACATGCTGACTCTTCAGTAACAGAGACCCACTGTGAGATACAGAAGAACCAGGACTTGATTGAACTAAACTGTCATGATTTCCATTCATGAGCCACAAAATTCTTTATTGGCACCATTCTACATTCAGAGTCCTAGAACAAAGTAACTATTTTTTTCCATTCAAGTAGAAATGATTAATCAAGCAACAAATCATGAGTTATAAGTCCACAGGCTTTTCTTTTTCAGATCCTTAAATGTTGTAACATCAGAATGACTGCTGGGTAACTTCTCTGAGATGAGTGCTGTTTACTTCACTATATTATCTCCCAGGATTTTTGTGCAATGAACAAAGATTGTGAAGCTAGAACATGTATTGTAAACTTAGTGGTCCCTATGCAAGTGTGGGAGTCTGTCTGAGTCCAGATCCAACCTGTTTAAGGGTTCTTGTGGGGAGCAGAGAAGAATGAGGAAATGATAGATAGATAGAAAGATAGAGAGGATAAGAAAGACAGAGACACAGGATAGCTTCGGGAGGGCCCTGGTTCAATACCCAGTTGCCTTGAGGTTTAGTCCAAGGGGCTTTTCATACAATGTCAAGGGGCAAGGCAAAAGATCTCCCCCTTTCAAGATCAAAACACATCGTACAGCCAAGTGGAAACCCTTCAAAACAACTGGTAACCATGCACATGGCCAAATCACCCATTATACAACCCTGCTGGGTAAAGCAAGCCCAGATTCTCTGACCTTGAGTAATTTGGGCCCCCACATACAAGTGAGCTATAGTTTTTATTGTGACTTACCAATAAAATAAAGCCATAGAAAGACTCTGCATTATATAGCCCTTTAGGTGAATTATTTTTGGTCAGCTCTGGTGGAAAGTATTTCCATTTAAGAATTTGTGGATGGGGGAAAAGAATCAGATAATATAGAATCAGCCGTTCTAGAAAGAAAGTGATAATTACAAAAATAAGAAGAAAATGGGGCCAAAGGGAAAGTGCCTGGGCTTGGACAAGATCTGTTATCAATATACAGAGAGGCTGAGGGAAAGGACAAATGTGAAATTGACATTTTTCTTTAATTTACCAGAATTCCTTTGAGTACATCTCAGAGTGAATGCGTGCACTGTAAGGCAGGTATGCTTAGCAGCTAAATTTAGAAATACAAATGTTATATGATCTGAAGAACCCTCATATCGACTATTTTAGGGACTACTGAAGATTAAAACCTAAATAGAATATATTGAGGGTCAGCTGCCTGTATAGTGGATGCCATCAATAGTATCATTAATAAAAAGACAAATCTTACATGTTTCTCTGTATGGTGGAGTTCCAGAACCTAAGAGTCTGAAAGAGGGAGTTGGATTCTCACCTGGGTTACTAAGTGAGACCCTGTCTTAGAACAAAAACCTTTTCTTCTAGTCAGGAACTAATAGGAGGGGATAGGGATGAAAAAGTGAGGACAGCGGTATATACAGAGAATATGCCCAAAGATCACTACATACATGCATGCTCTTAGTTAACCACGCACAATAAAATAAAATTAAATTAAAGGAAAAAGAGAATTTGGTTCTCAGCAATCACAGGTTCCATCATTATATGAAGTTTCTTCTGACTGGGCCTAACTCTCAGAGGATCAAATTTCTGGTTCTAGCCAGGGCCTCTTTCTTCAGGATTTATGGTCATCCTAAATTCTAGTCCCTGGCTGAGTTGTCTTTATCTGCTTACACCAGACTAATAGTGGCATCTTCATGCTTCTCAAACATGTTCGAATAGCAGCTGGGACTCAATTGGTCCTCATGGCAAACAGGTAAACTGTACCACTGTTACCTCCCCTTTTAGCTGAGATGCTTGAAGGTTGGGAGCATGTGCAAGGCCCACTGTTCTTGCTCTGTTAAGACTGACTGGGATTTGCATCTAGTCAATGAGGGGTTTTCCCCACCAGGCCCTGTTGCCTTTCTAATCTCAACAGCTACATTCCCAAAGTCTTGAATCAGCAACACATTACCACACATTTGTTTTCATCTCTTCCATACTAAAACCTAAGCCTAAGGAAGACAAAGACCAAAATGAAAACATGTTTTTATTAGCTCCTACTTAAGATGCAACCGAGACTGTTGAGGAAATGAGAAATGGGCGGTCAGTGAGTTAAGCTCTCACTTCCTAGGTTAAGTGTTTATAAATATGTGGTTTTAAAGGAGAAGATTGTCACTTCTGACAAGCTAAGTGTGTTTAAATTTGTGGTGCCTGTACATCTTGTACCTGAGAAGCACTGGGTATTTGCAATAAAGTGTCATACAAAATAAAACAGTAACAAGAAACCCACAAAATAAAACAAAACCCTAGGGAAGGACTCCCTCTCTGGGCAAGATGAAATTCTCTCTGGAACGGACTGACTTGTTCAGGTGCTGATGGGATGCTTCACCATCAGTGGGATCCTTGCAGCTGGAAATCATCTTTTAGAACTACTGAAGGGGGTTATTGAACTTTGGCCTTTCTCCAAAGACTTTGGAGAGACCAATTGGAAAAAAAAAAAAAACTAAACACAACACCATTCGGCAGTGATTTATAGACAGTATGTTAGCAGCTTTCAAATGATGTGAATTATATGCAGGATGCTAGCAGCTTTCAAAGACCGACTACCTCATTTTATGGTACTTTGCTCAAGTGCATTTTGCTTTGATAATATGTTTCTTAAGGTTCCTGGCAGCTTTGTGGCCAGCAAGCAGTTGATGCTATATTTCCAGAAACTCAGATGACCACTAGCACTTTTTTTTTTAAGCAAGTAAGTTTTTTTTTCTTCTTCTTTGCTGTGCTGGGGATGGAACTCAGGGCCTTAGGCCTTGCACATGGCAGAGAAGTATTCTGTCACTGAGATTCAGCCCCAGTGCAGTAAAGCATGGTTTAATAATTTGTATGCATTGGTTTTTAGCCAATACTATTGTACACATGAGAGACTCCAGTTCTACAAATATAACTTTTATAAGCACTAGAAAACAAAAGAATCATGTGAGTTCTTTGTAGTACTATGTCTTTAGTGTCTTCAAGGGCACTGCAGTTGCTCTGTGGTGTGCCTGTATGGATCAGGAGGGGTTTATTTATGACTCTCACATCTGTGAATCTCATCTCACTAAGATGGCTCTGGAAATGGAGAGGTTTGGCTTTCCCCAGTCTGCCCACAGTCCCCATCTTCTGATATAGTCCTTAGGTATGTTGCTCTGCTCTATGCCCTGCACTAATCTGCCAGTGACAGCTTTTACTTCAATGTGAATGGACAAAGAGAACTCTGAGCAGACACTGAACGCTCATTCATCATAGCTGTGTTTACTAAACTATTACGATCATGGGTCCTTTGAAGAATCTGATAAAAAAAAAAAACAACAACAACAACAACAAAAAACAAACAAGCAAGCTATTCTCTCTGTAAAGTATTCAGATGTGTGTTAGCTTGCTGTGAGCCTCTAAAATCAATAACTGGGCTTGAGATTAAGAAGCTCAAGCTTATTACCTTTACATCAGTGGTGTCTTCTGTGATAGAGACCCCTTCTTATATAAACTGAGGGCATGACTGCTCCAAGGTATGGTTGAGTGGAAGGTTTTTATTGTAGATACGAGCCATAGGCATCTAGAAGAGTCTGGAGCAGAGATAGAAAGTAGGCTGAGCATGATCAGCAGACTGGAATTGTCCATGAGAGGATAGGTGGGGAGAGAAAGAGATGAAAAAGATTGCATGGGCAAGAAGACCAAGAGAAGCGGGCAAAAGAGAGAACATAGAGAGAGCTAAGAGAAGTAGACAAAAGAGAGAGAGCATGGTTGACATAGCAGGGTTATAAAAAGAATGAGAAGCTGGGGGCGGGGAAGCCCAGGAGCTGGAGTTTAGGGCAGGGGGTGGGATGAGATGAGCCAGGATGTATAACAGGTACTTGTGATACAGAGTGAGCCTGGAAACCAGCATAGACTTGGGTATGCTAATAGGCACTAAAAAGAGGCATTTGTCTCTCCTGCCAGTGATAAGAGAGTTAGCCTTGTTAGAACTGGCTCCATTGGGATAGATGCCGGAATTTGGGGAGTGGAGTTTTCTTTGGATTTGATACTTCTAACTCACTTGCCATTGGTATTAGAACATAATTTTTTGCTATAATAAAATATCCAAGGCTGGACACTTCATCTAGCTCATAATTTTAGAGGTCACAAAAAAACATTAGTATCATCCATACAACTCCAGTAGGGACCTTCAGGTTACATCATAGCCTGGTGGATAGTATGATGGTAAGAGCTCATGACAGGGAGAGAGCAGCCACATGGTAAGAAGAGAAATATAGGATCTTGGCAGCCAGGTTAACTCTTTATAACAACCTTCACTTGAGAACCAACCCAGATTCCAAGAGAACTATTTCAGTGTTGATATGTAAGGCTGAACCCTGCACACACCACAGTTAAACAGGTCGTTGCCATCTGGAAATTATTAATAAATAAACTTGAATATGTTTTATAACTAAAGTCCAGTGGGTCATGGAACACATGCCAGAGGATTGCAACCCCAGTTCATGCAAGGGTCTGTGTCCTTTCTTTTTGACCTCCTCAGTATTGACCGTTCACCCTCAACCTCATGGGCAAACCTTCCCCAGTTTCTTCCACTCCAACCCTACCATTGCCCAGGGCACATGGTCCAAGGAAAGGTCAGTACTAGGCAAGCATATCCCATGGCATCTTGGAGCAGGGTATAGTAATGGTGGTACCCATCCTGAGATGTCAGCAGCACCAGCAAGCAAAGTGGACAGCTTACTAGGATGAGCAGATTTCTCAGCTTCATCATAGCTACCTAGTGTGTTTCTCTTCACAGGGTGAGTTGGTGGGGCTTGACTTCCTCTCACCGCCCAGTCACCAAAGGCTGGGTATTTGTCAGCAAGGTTATCTAACAGCCCTGTAGACAATTGCCCTGATCTACACCAACATAAGGGAACTTTATTTGCCTGATGCATACGTGTGCATAAGGGATGGGGTGAGGGGGATATAGAGCACAAACAGAGGAATCGTCAAGATTCAAGTCGAGAGAGACCCCAGAAGAATGCAGATACTTCATAATTAGTAACTTGAGCAACGTCTTTTTCCTACTCTTTCAAAAAAAGGAACTCTGTACTTTTCTTTGGACTGTATCCCTCCAATTATACAGCCCATCATTCTGTGTCTTACAGCCTGGCCACACAAAGTTACAAAGGAAACTGAGAAACATAGTCTTTATTTTAAGTGCTGATGGCCAGACAAAAGTCAGGACTTCAGTTTCCATGAAGGATGGAGACAGTGTTGCCATAGAAAATGGAGACAGTTGCCATGGAATATGGAGAAAGTGGGATACTGGAGTAGATAACTAGTAGTTTATTCCATATAAGAAAACATTTGTAAAATTATTACCACAGACCAGATATTATTGACAGTGTTTATAACTTATAGTTTATTTCATTCTAAAATCTATAGTTTTGCCATCGTTACTTACTCAGAAGGCTGAGACCAGAGAATTACAATTTCAAGGTGTGACTAGGCCATTGAGTAGATTCAAAGCCAACTTATAGAGACCCTGTTTCAAACATAAATGTAAAAAGAAGACAGGTATATAGGTCACTGACAAAGTGCCTGCCCAGCACAGGTAAGACCCTGGGTTCAACACCTAGCACCACCACTAAAAAAACAAAAAACAAAAAACAACAACAACAAAAAAAAAAAAACCACCAACACACTAAGATGACCAAGATGAATAAATTGAACAAGAACATATCCGGCAAGGGATGAACTTCAACTCCAGGACTCCAAGTCTGTAGAAACCACCATCTGTGGCCCAGCAGGGCTGTCCTAGCTCTCAAAATAACTCAGACAAACATTGGTCATGGTATCACCTGTCCCAGGGATGCAGCAGTATTTGTTTAAAGTGGAACTTCCTAGACTCCAAGCCAGACACTGAGTTGGACAGACCACCAGTCACTGGAATTTTCATTTGAAACAAATCCCTCAAGGTGTTTTTTGTAAACTTTAGGAAATGTTGCTGTAGAGTTTTAGGATACAATAAACTTCCTGGGGTGAGTGTTGTATGTGAAGCTGTGAAGAAGCAAGCCTGCCTATGACTGTATCGGAGTTGAAGAGACAGTAACACATGCTCATAACATGTTCAAGGCCAACACTGCAAAAAGAAAAAGAATAAAATAAAAAGAACGCATGAGTAATTAGAGACAGAAAAGCCAAAGGTTACAGCCCAGTGGTGGAAAGTTTAGCAGTTTCCAACACAATTAGAGATAGGTTGGTCATATGACCAACATGCTGCCCAAGATCTCCCATGACTTGGGACTGAAGGACAGCTGTGAGCACCATAGGCAGCTCTGGCCCCACTTTGTAAACCCTGTGCTGGGGTGGGCTGTGATTCTGTTCACCAATTCCATCCTGCCCTGTCCTGCAAGGCTTAGGGGTTGATCTGACTGGGAAAACAAGGGACAAAGAAAAAATAGACCTGGGTACCAAAAGGCTAAGAGCAGATGGGCAGTGCACTATGATGGAGATGCACCAGCTGCCTGGAGACTTGGCCCATTTAATATGCACAGCTGGAAGAGGAGGCCGGCTAGCTAGTCTTGGGAGGAGGTCTCTGTAGTGAAGCAGTCTCAGGCTGCAGTCATCTAGGAGCAGGACGCTGTGGTTCGTACTTTCTGCACACACTGTGAACATCTGTACTCAGAGCTGGGGAAGGCTTTGCTAGCCCCATTAGTCTGAGGCATTGGGCTTATTGACATGGCCATGCTCATATCAACAGTACACATTCACTCAGGACTTCATCCTCTCCACACCTGATGGCAAAGGGAAGCAGCACCTCAGTGTGTTGCTTTGGCATGTGGTATGTGTCTGGGATTGTATTAGCTTTTTCATCCTTCCTGACTAGAAAAGCTCTGTCTCAGTCCTGGACAGGAGACAGGCTTTTCATCCTTTCATGCTTTGGGGTATGAGGGTTCCTCTTCCTGATCTGTATGATATTCCTGTCATCTGGAATTCAGATGGCTCACACCTAGCATGCTCATTCTACCAGGGTGTTTTCTGGGCTTGGAAAAATGCTGACTTATGCCCTTGAGTGGGCACATGCCAGAGTCTCAATAACAGATTGTTCTCTTAAAATAATCCTCTTGCCTTTCCTGTTAGGTCAGGTCTCAAGGCTCAGAGACCGTTGCTAAAGCAGAATGGGTAATTTCCATTGCAGATTGTCATATATGGCTGTGTAGCCCCAGGAGGGCAGACCTCAGCAATCACCAGCTAGGGAGAGGAACCCAGAGTTTAGGTCAAGTTTTCATTACTTAAAAAGCAAGAACTAAAAACTAAATGGTCTATTAGCACAATGAAAGAGGTCATCCTGTTTGGGGGAGCTGGGTTAATTCTAGGTGTCCTCTGTCCATAGTGGCTCCAGGATGAGAGCTAGGAAGGTCTTGAAGCTGTATTTTCATAGCCTTCTCATTGGAGCAAAGAAATATAAATTGGCTATGTCAACAAAGGAAGGAGTAGGGCTGGGGAAGCAGCTCTTTTGCTAGAGTGCTTTCCTTAGCATGTGCAAAGCCCTGGGTTTGATCCCCAGCACCCCATAGACTAGGCATGGTGGCCTGAGTCTGTAATCCTAGCCTCAGGAGGTGGAAGCAGGATGGCCACAATCTTGGTTTACACAGTGAATTCTAGACTATCTAGGTTTACATGAGAACTTGTCTCCGTAAACAAATCAAATTAAAAAAAAAAAACCCACAGATGTAATACTAATATGTGACACATTAAAAATAGGCAGATGCACCAGTGTGTGCCTTTAGTAGTCCCAGCACTCAGGAGGAAGGAGCTGCAGGATCAGAAGTTCAAGATCCTCATTGGCTACATAGGAAGGACAGTAGAGTTTCAAGCCTCCTTCTCCATTTCCCCAGGCTGAGCTCACACTGGTACTTTAACTGTTCTGACTTCACAAAGGCCCAGTTATGTATGTCTAAGATATACCTACATCAGAGAACCCTTCTGAGATGGAGGAAAGGTATATATATATATATATATATATATATGTATGTATGTATATATATACACTTGGCTGTCCAATACAAGTAACCACTGGCCATGACAACTCCACACCTAAAATGTGGCTAGCATGGCTGGGGAATTAAATGTTCAATCCTCCATTATTTCAAATAGTTTGAGTAGCCACATGTAGATGGCTAGGGTACCATTCAGACTGTATAGCTCCCCATGGCTTAGAATGGGTGCCAGGAATGAGGAATTACAATTTCTGAATTCTGTCTTCATGTCCAATTATGAGGTTAGTGATGTATGCACAATATGACTATATTTTATTATTATAAAATAAAAGAATATCATCCTGTTTGGGGGACCTGGGTAATTCTAGGTGTCCTCTGTCTGTAGTGGCTGGAGGATGAGAGCTAGGGAGGCCTTGGAGCTGTATTTTTGTTGTGACTGCCTCTCACATGACTGGCTGGCCCTCACTTTCCTTGGATCCTCCGAGAGGTAGGGGTCACTTAGACATGCTTGCTCCTTCCTGGACTCCATGAAACAGAAACATGACTGTCAAGTGTTTCTGGTCTGTGCAATTGTTAATGAGAAATACAACAATGAACAAATAAACAAACAAACAAAAACCCACAGCTTTTCATCTCTAAGGGAATAAGAGATAATTTATTCTGAAGCCATTTTGAGTGACCATGGCCTGGGAACACAGATATGAGATTTCCAAATTCCATATTTTAGCACAGAAGAGAGAAATTTCATAGTATTACAGAATGAAGAAAATTGTAAATCAAGGGAAGTTTAAAATACATTGACGGGTACCACAGAAAGGTGGTTACAGGAAGATGGGGGAAGTGTTTCTATTGGCCAAAGACATTATCTGGTGACAGCCTCTAGCTATTGGGTCGGTGGAAGCTAGTGTAGATTCCAACAGGTTCTTATCTACAGTTACAGGATGTTAGTTCTGACACAGAGATGGGCAAGGGATGGCTGTTCCAGGTAACCTAAGATAAGCCTCTGGACCTGCAACATTCCGAAAATCCCTCCACAATACTGCAATTCTAATCAGTCAATCATTCTCTAACAGACACAACTTCTTTCAAGGAGTTCTCCTAAAAACAAGAGAGAGACGCAGTCCTGAACAGGAAGGCTAGCTTGAGAATAGACCCATCAAAGAAGAAGTATAAAATCACAACCCACAGCTGGGTGGTGGTGGCACATGCTTTAATCCCAGCACTCGGGGGGGCAGAAGCAGGTGGATCTCTGTGTGTTCGAGGCCAGCCTGGGCTACTGAGTGAGTTCCAGGAAAGGTGCAAAGCTACACAGAGAAACCCTGTCTCTAAATAAATAAATAAATAAATAAGATAAATAAATAAATAAATAAATAAATAATCGCAACCCAGCCCAAAGCCCCGCCCACAAGTGAAAAAACTTCATTTGCATGTGTATCTTCCTTGAAGCTGAGACTCAATTCTTTAATTCCATTTGACTCTAATTCTACTTGTTCCTCCTTAGAATTTTTATCTGAACATAGGCATTTATTGCTGCAGTGCAGTTTGTGAGACTATAGTACCATTGTAAACAAAACAAAAACAAAAAACAAAAAAAGTCTTATTACAAAACAGAGTAGTCAGATAGCCATGGTAATGTCTTAAAATCAAATGCTATTTCATACAGAGTCCTTGGTAACCCTAAATTAGACTGCTAACCCTCTCTTACATCCAGTTTCTTCCCTTGGGAATATTCTCTAGATTGTATTTTCTTACACTGCTGATTAAGGTTGGAGTCTCTTCTTCTGGGTCCTACCATGTCAACAAAAGTCTCCATTATAAGGTCACTAGGTCTCATCTCTCTAGACCCACCCCACAATCCTTCTTTTGTTAGAATTTCTACTTTGGAGGAGGGGCGGAGGTAAGCTGAATGGTCCATAGCAAACCCACCCTGCCTCAGGTCCAGCATCCTTGCTCCTAAAATGCCCATCTAACACCTTCAGAGTTGACACCCAAGTCACCATCTTCCAGAATTCGACTTCACCACACCCTCATTTCCAATATCCACCCATTGGTAATAAAACCACGCTTTATTTCACTGCCCCCAGAGCAGAAGGCTCGAGATGCCACAAACAGGTGCCCATTGGCCCACTCAACCTCCCTAACAAGTAGAGCTACTGAAAACACAAATCCTGCTGGCACAGTCAGTTACTCAGGACACATGGATGTGATGTGGAGACACGGAAGCTCTCAATGGCTTCATTCAAAGAACAAACTCATAACACATTCCAAGCTGCTATAAGAATGACATTAAGTATTCCTCTCTCCCGCTGAGTGAGCACCCAGCAGAGTGCCATGAATATAAACAGGCCTAGAGTTGAAGATCTTATTGTGCTGTTCATGAGCACACATGGTTCTTGAGCACTCGGTGTGGGTGGTCTGCTGGGGGGTTATGGATCAAAGCCATGGGGTTTTCTTCTTTGCTCAGCCTCAGCCAGTTATTTCTGAGCGCTTGACTAATTGCTCATGAACTGCACAGTTAATGGCCCCTTCTGAGTTTTTGACAAGAAAATGGCTACTTGTTTACTCTCAGATGTTGTAATAAACCTGCCCTTTACAAACCAGAGAGCCAGCATGGCCACATGGATGGATGAGTTTCAGAGGACTTCCTTGGAACCTCATAGCCCGCTGTATAACCAACCTTGAGGGACTCATGAGGCAGGTGTGTCTCTAGCCTTTGCCCAACACCAGCTAAGTGCACCTGCCCTTGATCTGGCTGAGTGGGAATCAGTGCAGCTGCAGAAGATTAAAACCAAAGCAAGCTTCATCTACAAACAGAACTCCTTCAGGCCTTGTGTTTTGTAATTTTGAGCCTTGTTGCTCAATATCATTCCTATTCACTTTGTATATGCAGAAACATTTTAAATTCGACATTCATTCTGCAAAGCAGAGTGTACTTCCTTGGTTTCCTGTTTGGGGCTTGAATATTCTGCAATGTTTTGGGGTTTTCTGTTTGTTTGGGTTTTGGTGTCTTGGTTTTTTTCCTGCAAGAATGAAAATTAAACTGAGGGCCTCACACATGCTAGGTCAGTACTGCACCATAAATAAGTCAGTCTTTTAGCAGCCTCACTATTTATTATAGTATTTAATTTCAGGAGAGAATGAATGTGTGTGTGTGTGTGTGTGTGTGTGTGTGTGTGTGTGTGTTATCAGAGTTTAAAGGCTGGTTATTTTAAATGGCCAAACTTGTATTTTTTATTAAAAACTCAAAGTGTGAGGAAGGCACAAGTGACAAGTTGACAGCCTTCTTTATCCTGTTTCCCCCCTTGAAATGACCAGTGTTTATAATTGCTCAGTGTGTATGCATAGAGGCAGAGATGCTTATTTTTATAATTTATAAACACGTGGCTATAGCCTTTATATGCTGTAGTGATAACTACCTACCCACACTCATGGATATGACACATTTCTAAGTTCTATATATGGTCACCTCATCCTTTTTAGTAGTTGACCAAAAAAATCTATAATATAATCATAATCTGTTTAATAATTCCTTATGGCTAGGGTCCCTCTCTCCACTTCTTCTCACAATTGTGATCCCTTCCTCTCTCCTGCTCCTCTTATCCTAAAGTAAAATGAGTCCTCCTCTGTGGCAATGGATCTTTCATACAGTCAGTTGAATTGCAGGAGCATTTGGGAAGGTTGTTTGTTTACACAGTCCGTTCCCTGGGTTTCCATGTATCATTGCCAATCTGTGATTTGGCGGCCAAAAGCTAAACTGTAGCTTGTGGCCAAATGCAAGCTTAACATCGAGGAATGGAAAATCTTGCAAAGTTTCTAAATGGTCAGAAAGGTTTTTAAGTCCAAAACAGGTCTAGTTCCTAATTTACAAAAAATAGTGTGGAGCCATCTAATTTTTTAGAATCATCTTAAGTGTGTGCAGCACACACAGACAAAAATACAGTTTTTACATGGTGTGAAACAAAGAGAGGGTGGGGTTTCTGGTGTGGTAAATATCCTGATGCAAATGTTCTTCTGGCATGGTGTTCCTTTAGTGAACTGGCATCTCGTGGGGGTGGACCTCTGTATTTTCTTTCTTTCTCTTTTTAAATGCCTGGCATATAGTAGACAATAAATATTAGTTGAGCCAAAGGGAGACATGTCTTCTGTCATATTTTACTTTAAGGGCATGCCCAGTGTCTGCTTGACGTAGAGAAGAGGTTTATGAGATAGAGAAGGGCAAGGGTGAGTCAGGCCTAGAGTGAGCCTTGAGTATCAGAGAACAGAAAAATTAGGTGGTGCAGCCTGGCCTATTGATGGATGCTAGTCAAATCACAAGGATGTTTATCTTGGGCTTTAGAGCAATATAAAGCCACAAGAACCTTGCTAGAAGGCAAGGAACAGCCAACTCATTGAGTAGAGCATTGCCTGGGGTTGTGTGTGTGTGTGTGTGTGTGTGTGTGTGTGTGTGTGTGTGTGTGACTGTGATTGATGACCAAGAAGGGACTGTCCTGTCTTGCCCCTTTCACTGGATAAATCTGTTAAGATTTTATGTGTATGTTTGTATATATGTGCACATGTGTGGAGAGGCCAGAAGTTGACACTGATATCTTCCTTAATCATACTTCATGTTGTATTTTAAGACATGGTCTGTGCTGGCTGGTTTTATGTCAATCTGACATAAGCTAGAATCATCAGAGAGAGGGAGTATCAGTGCCTCCATAAGATCGGGCTGTAGACAAGTCTGTAGGACATTTTCATAGTAATTCATGGGAGAGAGCCCACTCTATGGTGGGAGGACTGGTGGTCTTGGGTTCTATAAGAAAACAATCAGAGCAAACCATGGGAGCAAGCCAGTAAGCAGCACCCCTCCATGGCCTCTGCATCAGCTCCTGCCTCCAGGTTCCTGCCCTGCTTGAGTTCCTGCCCTCACTGTTTTTGAGGATGACCTGTTGTTATATGGAAGTAGTATGAGTGAAATAAACCCTTTTCTCCCCAAGTTACTTTTGGTCATGGTGTTTCACCAAAGCAATAAAAGCCCTAACTAGGACAAGGGCTCTCAATGAATGTTGGGCTAACTGATTTAGCTAGAATGGCTGGCCAGCAAGCTCCTGCAATACCCGTGTTTAAAGTATCCCCAAGAGATACTCCCGTCTCTACTCCCCTACTCCAAACTTTAATTACATGGGTTCTGGGATCCGAATTCAGATATTCTTGGTTAAACATCTTTCTTCCCACATCCCTTAATCTTATTTCCATGTTTCCACATACCAAAGTATATCTGTGGCATTAGAAAAACCTTTGTTTTCTACCTCAAGGATTTCTCTATAATATAGATGTGAGGGTTGTGCATGCACCTAACTTTCCAACAGATTAGCAAAATCAAACATGTTTATAAACAATGAATCTTCTGTTTTTATCCTCCCATGTCTCTTGGTGACCACAAGATAACATGTTCAAAGGTATATAAAAATTTGTGGATAGATTGAGCAAATTGAAAGCCCCATACTGATCCTGGGAGATAGTCTGTCCCAATTCAGGAAACGACATTTCAAAATATTATCTTTCTTTGAAGGCTCTTTCTGGCCGAAACTTCCTCAAGGGAGGCTCCAAGGACTCTATCCAAGGACTCATCTTGTCCTTACCCATCATTCACTCTTCCTGGCTAGGCAATATTATTTCTTCCAATCTCGTCATACTTCCCAGCTCTGGGGGAAGTGCAGGAGAGAGGCACAGCTGAGGCCCAAAGGACTGGCTAAATGCAAAGGGCTGAAGGCTGATGGAGCCCCCCCATCTTCCCTCTTCATTCAGACAGTGAACCACTGGGATGTAAAGAACTGGAGGGAGTAATGGCTACTTTAGATAACTGGAGTTAACTTCACAAAGGCTGGTGTTGGCAGTAGCCCTAAATAAACTGCAGAAATCTGCAAGAGTTGCAAGATTTTTTTTTAAGATGAAGAAAAAGAAAGAAGGGGAGAAGAAAAATTGAAAAAATAATCCAAGTTTGAGTCTACTGTGAGTTTCCTAAGAAAGTCCGTAATTCACATATTTAAATGTGAGTGTGCTCTCCCATCGAATGATAACTTTTTTTTTTTTTTGCTTTGGCCCCAATCATTTCTGATTTGGAAAGTTCCTGACTTCTTATCTCTACAAAGTTATTGGGCATATTTTTTTCCTCCTTCCATAAAGCCCATCTTTTAATCTAAGAATTCAGAGAAGTGCCTGGGCTTTTCCACATCTGAAAGGAAAATCAAGAGCTCTTGCAGCCTTAAGTCTAGGGAAATGTATGAGTCACTCAGTGCAGGTTTGGGACTACCCCTGGCATGATTGCTGTTGAAGTTAGGAAACAGGGCCAATGATGGAAGTTCTTTTTCTTTGAAGAGGCCAATCCCTGCTCATCCAGACCTGCAAGCTTAAAAAGCAATTTCCTCCACCTGGTCCACTTTCAACTCTCACAACACAATGCCACCTGCAAATCAGAACTTTCAAACAACTGCTTCCTACCTTCTCCCCAAGAAGGAATGTTGAAAATGTTAACAAAAAAGAAGAAAAAGAAGGAGAAAGAAAGGGAGAGGAAGAGGAAGAAGGAGACACACTATTCTAGGAGACACTATCTTCACTAAAACTTCAATTTCAATGTCTCTTTTAGTTCCTAACTTCTTCAAAAGATTGGGTTTACTTCAGCTGGGCTGTGGCTCAGTTGCAGAGCATTTATCTAGCATAGATGAGGCCCTGGGCATCATACACACAAAAAAAAATCTGTAGACTTAACAAAGGAATCATAGAACATTTAGTCCTGTGAGGAAAATCAGGTCAGAGGTCATTATGAGCAACTTTGGAAATGGAGAGAGGGTTATTCTTTTCCAGTATGAATACAGGTTTCCATCCCTAAAGTCCTCTCTCGATTTTCATACTGTATCCTTGACTACTTAGCAATAATTCATCATTCTTATTTCCAAGTGTTGATCTGTGGGACTTCCTAATTTTAGCTTTATTAGATGATATCTGTTTCAGGCTGATTTTTCTAGAAAGTAGTTCCCATCTCAGTCTTTCCTTTTCTACATTTCAGGGTTTTTTTATTCTACACTCAAAACAAGAAAATAAAGGGCTGCACAGTCCAGAAAACTCTTCTTGCACAGATAAAAATCTGTCCACTGGGCTCAAACAAGTCCTGCTTGCTCGCTCACTCCTAGCCAGCTGTCCTATCAAAGGGCCCTAGAAGTCACATGACAGAAGAGAATAGCAACTGAAGACAAGGCTGACCTTTATCCCTACAACTGGATTCCTTTCTCCATCCTCCTCCAAGTTTTCCCTTTTCCGATGCCTTTGCCACAGGCCAAAGCCCTATCTACCAGACCCAGGGGGAAACAAAAACAAAAACAATTGCTCTGAGACACCTCAGGTTTTCCTTCATTGACGTGGGTCAATTCAATGACATTATTGAGGAGATGCCTGAGCCAGACTCAATTAAATGTGAAAGTCACACAGAGAAGCGTCTTGTATCCATTCCAGTGCAGATGAGCAGGCTCTGTCTAGCCTTACCATGCTCTACTTAATAAGCTTCAGTCTAAGGAAGGACTTGGACTACATGACTTCTTAGGTTTTATCTAATTTAATATTTCATGATCTTAAATATGTCCAACTGGATACTGCTTGTGATACACAGTCCTATGGGCCCTGAAATACTACAGGAAACTATTCGTTGGTCATTCTCTGCATGCTGGAATGTGGTTTTTGTAAAGTGAGATTTTCATGCTTTCCTGTACCTGTCCTAAACTGCCAGGTTGGACAGTTCCACTTACAATTCTGAATGCCTTCTAATCATCATCATCATCATCATCCTGCCCATTGTCCCAGCAAGCTCTATGAAAAGTGACCTGACTTCAGATTGCCAGCAAAGTGTATATAATGTTTTAAACAACTGTTTTGTTACAGTCATGTGTCTGAGGTCTGAAACAGTTTCTTAGTAGCTGCTCAGTCAATGCTGCTGACTGAGTAAAATGAGCTACTGCCTTTACCCCACATGCTGCAGCCACATCATGCTGGGAGCATCACATGCTAGAAAGCTACCACCAGTGATTCTTGTCTCTGGTACCATGTTGCCCCTTGCCCAGCCTTTACTTACAGTGTGGGGTTTTCTTTCCATCTGCCTAATTCCTTTCACACACTGATCCCATTCATAGGTCTTCTTCTTTGAGTAATGACTCAAATGCCATGCCTGAATTCAGTGAAAAAGCCATTTGGAATAAGTCTAATTTTCAAGATTTTGCTGTTATCCACTGACACCATCAGCAAATAAAGCCAAGACTTTTGTGAGTAGAATATTTCCTTGAGCTCAGGAGTCTATGGGCACCTTTAATGACAAGCAACGAAAGGGAGCTCTCTATGCTATGACAATGTCTGACCAGTTCTAGGGAAAGCCTGGTGCCCACATGAAAAGTGTATACAGGGACTTTTGTAAAATGAACTTTACTATATGTGAAGTTATAATAATGAAAATGAAACTTGTTCCTCTGAGGTGGTGTTGCATATCTTTTGTTTGTTTGTTTGTTTGTTTGTTTGTTTGTTTTTGTTTTTGTTTTTCAAGACAAGGTTTCTCTGTGTAGCTTTGGAGCCTGTCCTAGAACTTGCTTTGTAGACCAGGCTGGCCTCGAACTCACAGAGATCCACCTGGCTCTGCCTCCCGAGTGCTGGGACTAAAAGCATGTGCCACCACCACCCTGCTTGGTTTTGCATATCTTTAATCCCAGCACTTGGAAGGAAGATGAACTTTGAGACTTGAGCCTCAAACCAAAACAATGTATTAAATTTGTTTTGTGATAGAACTTTTAACATCTACAAATATATATTGTTCTATATCATACTTAATCCCATCACCACCAGCACCAAAGATCCAGGAACCTCCTTTACAGAGCTGAGTCAGGTCCTGCCATGGAATGCTGTGACTAATTTCTGAATGTTCAGGGGCCACGATATTCCATCCAAGGGTGGTGGTAGCTGAGAAGGCCAGGACTTAGAAGATGAACAATGCTTTCCTTCTTATTGTGTGGGCTTTGTCAAAGAACCCAGTGCCTGGGGAGCTATCCAAGGTACTGTCTGAAGCTGGTCTTTCCTGAATCTCCTGTCCTAGCATTGACGTGTCTGTCTGTCTATCTTAAGCTTCTCTCCATTGTTCAGTTTAATCCTAAAGTTATCTGTATTCCCCAGTTTGGATCTTCTTAGGCTTCTACTGGATTCTAAATCATAAGATGTATTCCGGAGCATTCATAAATTTCCTTCAACCAGTCACACACACACACACACACACACACACACACACACACACCCTTAAGTTGGGGTCTTCCTAAGTAGTCCTAGCTGGCCTGGAACTCACTATGTAGACCAGGCTGGTCTGAACTTACAGAGATCTACCTGCTTCTGTACCTCAAGTTGCTGGAATTAAATGCATGTGCCACCATGCCTGGCCCGTCTCTACCTCATTCTTGACTCTGCTCCATCTACCTGGCTAGTGTTCCCACCTAAGGTTGATCATGTGTCTCTGATGCAAGATTTCTGTACCTGTGTCACATGTCAACAGAATGGTAGAAATCACAGGACAACAAGAGAAGTTGAACTTCAAGAATATGATGTTCTTATTTTGTATTATTATAAACTGCTTGAATTATATATTACCACTAAGATAATTTTCTAGTAAAAAACACCTAATTATACAGAGACTAAAAGGAAAAAAGAAAAACAATTTTCATTCTTATGTTAATATCTTTTGGCATGTTTGTTAGAGTGAGTTAAGTATTCAGCTATTGTTGGCAAGGTGAATAATCTTAAAACATACATTTTTATATATAGACATCAGTCCTTTTGCAATTTTTACCTAAAATTAAACTATGAAAATTATTTTAACTATAGCAGTTGATGGCACAGTCTGTCAATTGGTACTAAGTTTTATTTTTTGAGATACCCCTTTCTTTTAAGATTTGGAACACTAAATTCATATTCAGTACAATATTTGCTCTACAGTTTATGTTTTTATATAATTATAATGCTTTCTATTACATTTCATTCATAAAAATTACCACTACAATATGTACATTGTCCATAAGGAAAAGTAAATGTACATGAACTTGAAGCACAGTGGGTACATATCAAGTTCTCGGCAGCTGAGTGTGGGTGCCTGTCTCCTGGGCTTCATTTACAATGATCATTCTATCTTGAGAAAGAAAAGAGGAAAGTGGCTTGGAGTGGCATGCCCATAACCTCGTCACCAGGGAGACGTAGACAGGAGGGTAACAAGTTCTAGGTCAATCTGGGATACACATCAGCAAGATTTTCTACTCTGTGTTAGTAGTTGATCAGAAGAGCCTTTTTCAAAAAAGGAGGGAAGAGGGGAAGAGAGAGTGGAGGGGAGTGGAAGGGAGGGAGGAGGAAAGGGGAAGGATGCCTCTGTGCAGAATACCCTGTTTCCAGTCTGCTGAGCACAGCCAGACATGTTTGTCTTGGCACCTAAGGTGGAGCTAATGGCTCTGTGCAATCCTTTTTACTCTGACCCCAGCCCTTGTGTGAACAATGACCTGCATCTCTAAGACAGTTCTCAAGATTAGTGATATGTATCATAGCCATTAGCATTTTTTTCTGTCTGTGGAAAGTTAATAAACCCTCCAGAGACTACATTCTTGACCTTGTCTTCTGATCAGCTCCTAACAGAGTACAAAATATTAACCAGACACCACATTCCTACTGGGCTCCAGCTGAGCTTTGATTCAACTTAAACTTGGTATTAACAGAACTAGAATGGTCAGCTAGCCCTTTTTAACAACAGGATGCATTATTCCATCAGAACTCTCTGAGACAACCTGGAATACCATACAGATCAGAGGAGAGTCAGTCACATGAAACAGAGGTCTAGGGACCTGGATGTCCATTACTGTATAATACTTGAGGCTCATTCTCTAACCAAGAACTACTGATTGCCCAGTTCCTTCATTTTCCAGAAAGGAAAACCAAGACTTGAAGATGTTAACCCACTACTCAAACTTACACAGTAAGTGTGGGCAAAAGAAAGACAGGGGTCTGGGCTCAGGACCATCTTCCATAGCCCAGTCCACTCCAGCTGTCTGCTCTCTTCCCATTTTCTGTAGTGGAAGCCTGCATTGTGCAGACTTCTGTGTTAGCAAAGCTCTTTTTTTCTCCAAATAGAAATGTCTCTAGTTCAAAGTGGTGTAAACTAAGTGAAGATGTTATCATTTAACATAAATCGAAAGTGTGGCAGGATCTGGCTTTGAGTTCGTGTAAGAGATTAAAATGTTATCTGGTTTGAGTCCCTCTCTATGTCTCTCATCCCTGTCTTCTATTGTGCTGTCTTCATCCTTGGGCACCTTCCTCATGGACTCCAGCAGGTGGAGGCAGCCAACCTTCCTAGAGCTGATAGTTATCATAGAAAGAAAGCTGCTATCTCCTAGAAACAAAAAAAACAAAAAACAAAAACAAAAAAAAATTCTTCCCACAAGCCTCACTTGTCTGAGCTGGTCATGTGATTTTTATCACAGGCCAGTCACTGCAGCAAAGTGGTCTGAGAATCTGACTAGTCAAGCTTGGGTCACATGCCATCCTCGAATGAGTACAGTTAGAAAGAGACATGAAATAGCAATGGTACTATGGTACTGAAAGTTGGCAAGACCCCAAGGTAGTATAGAACCGCAGGAAACTCAATAAAATAGATTGGTAGAGGAGTAGTATAATAACTTGACAGACATGAAATCTAAGTCCCTGCTTTGTTGAGAACATACATGCCACCAAGTACTATACTGGATACATGCATCGTACTAAATATTCATATACAACACTGTGAGGTCATTTTATGATCCAAGTCATGACATCCAGGAACATGAAACTTCCTACTTGATTCAGTTATGCAGGCAAGCACCCCCATCATATTAATTCATTGTAAGAGTCCAGATTTTATATGCATTTGGATTTTTGCATCTTAGAAAATTATCTTTGTATTCTAAAAGGCTGGACAACCATTTGGTTTATATCCTTGTAGGAATTGGCAGGAGAATTCAGGAAATTACAAACACCATTGATTTTGGACAAATGATGAACTAGAGACCATTATAATGCCCATAAGAAATATTAGAGGAATTTCCTTAATAAAAATTTCTGTAAATAATACTGAAGGACTTACTGCCCAATGGCAAAGTAGGTCAAGAACACCATACAATGGGAATATCAATTGTCAATGGCCTTTATACCTGCAAAAAATGTTCTCCTCCACATAGTATAAAAAATAGTCACATGATACCTTCAATCAAATACCATTTTGATCTACTGGACAAATCTCCATCATTCTGGTGAATGCTAAAATGTAATGTGAATCTTAAAAGGTCGTATAATAAAAAACCCAGAGCCAGATATTGGAGTGAAAACTGAAAGATCAGAGAAGCAGAACAGCCAGCCACTAGCTTACTTCCCTGAAATCCTCAGCCTTAAGAGAGTGAGTTCCTGTTTCCTCACGCCTTATATACCTTTCTGTGTCCTGCCATATTACTTCCTGGGATTAAAGGTGTGTGTCACCACTGCCTGGCTCTGTTTCTCTCATGTAGCCCAGTGTGTCCTTGAACTCACAGAGATCCAGATGGATCTCTGCCTCCCAAGTGATAGGATTAAAGGTGTGTGCCACCACTGCCTGACACCTATGTCTAATTTAGTGGCTGGCTCTGTCCTCTGATCCCCAGATAAGCTTTATTGGGGGTACACAATATATCACCACACTAAAATTGATTTGGATAGGAGAAATAGTCCTTGTATTGTCATTAGAAAAAAATTGATACAACTTCAAGAAGGAACATTTGGTACCACTTAACTAAAGTTAAAAAGAAAATCTCTATTTTTTTAATTCTGCAATGCCATTCTAGACCTTTCTCCCATAGCTGTACATGCTTTAAAGTCTGAACTTAGTTATAAATAGAAGTTTGTCACCATATTGCTCTTAAAAGCAAATGATATGAGGATATGTTCACCACTAGGGCAACAATTAGTTAAATATGATGCTTCTAATCAGAGGGAAAGCTATGTGGAATAGAGCTCCATGGAAGAGCTACACACATCATCCCTTAATTCTGTGACAATTTTTTCTGTGACATTTTAGAATTTTTTTTGAGCTGAGGATCGAACCCAGGGCCTTACGCTTGCTAGCCAAGCGAAGCGCTCTACCACTGAGCTAAATCCCCAACCTGACATTTTAGATTTAAGAGTCACTGTAGGTGCTGCCAGAGCAAGTGAACTGAACCCGTGACCCTTTCTAGCTCTCTGTGATGAGGCCTTAGGTCTTCTGGCACAGCCTTGGACCGAGCAGAGGCAGGTCCAAGAGATAGAAAGAATGTGTCTAGATTTGTTCTGCAGCAAAGATGGTAAATAGTTAAGATTTATAGAAGATAGATAGATGACAAGAAAATAGAATCTCTAAAGTATGTTCAAAGAAAAATGGCACAGAAAAGGGTGTTTTAACCACTTTTATGAAAATTCAAAATCGATATCTAAATCTATAGTTGTATTAGCTACTTTTCTGCTGCTGTGAAGAACATCATGGCTGAGGCAACTGACAGAAGAAAGCACTTGGGTTTATGTTCTGGATGGTTATGCTCATGACAGCAGTGTGAAGGCATGCTGGCAGGAAGAGAGAGCTCAGGGCTCACATCTTGAACTGAAATCAGGAAGCAGAGAGAGCAACTAGACATGGTGGAAATCTTTTAGACACCCAAAGCCTGCCTCCAGAGACGTACTTCCTCCAACAAGGCCATGTCTCCTAAAACTACCCAAACAGCGCCATCAAATGGGAAGCGAGCACTCAAACATCTGAGCCTGTGTGTATGTGTGTGTATGGGGGGGGGGGTGATATTCTCATTCAAATCACTAGTAAGATTCTATGTGTTTTTATATAAATAAAGCACCTCTGACATAATGTTCCAAAATTTCAGGATAAGAGGCCTACTTAGTTGTCTTATATTTTTAAATTGTACACCTTTTTGTATTAATTTTAAAAAATAATAAGCCATTGAATCTATATATAGTGTGGTTCTGGAGCCCTGGGAAATACCACTCCTATCATTCTTTATACACAGGTATAGTGCAAATACGTGTGATTACACACACACACACACACACACACACACACACACACACACACTGCCTTGGCTTTTTCCAGAAAAAGAACCAGACTAGGACCAAGGGTTTGCAAGATGCCCTGTTAAATCTGAATTGCAAATAAACAACAAAATTTCTTAAGGTCAGTATGTGCCATGCAATATTTAGAAAGCGAGTCAAGAGTTCCAACTGCTCTGTCTGGCCATCTGAATGAATCTGGATCCCACTGCTCATTAGGCAGAGTACAGTGTCCAAGGCAGGCTTCTGCAATCTGTCAAATGAGGAACAAAAGTGTCCAGCTTCTTCATGGAGTTGATGGGAGTCTCAAGCCAGCACCAGTGATCTGTCAATAGTTAAAAGTCTCTAAAACTAAGTAAGAACATGTTTCTGTCTTTGTGTCAGTATCAAAATTTAAACCACTCACTGGAACCTGATTTCTTCTACTTCTATTTTGGTTTCATAGAAGTCTCAGATACATATACACACATACTTCTCTCCATAAAAAGCAAGCAATGCTTCTAAAACATGTAATATACCATATGAAATATAGCAAGAACTTCATTCTTCATTGTCCATTCCCCTTGTGGTGAAATGTGTTAAGGGGTCTGCTGTTTAATTAATTTACCACATGCTAAAAAAAATGTATCACATGCTTATCAAACACCTACTGTGTGCCGCACCTTGAAGCTAGAGGTGAATGAAACAGATACAGTTGACCATATCTGAATGGATGGTATAGTTGAGGTCTGGCTGGGGAAGCAAACAGTTGAACACCTCTCCCGCTGTGCCACTTCAGAATCCCCTCGAAAGTGTTTGTGTGCCCTGAAGACCATGTCTCCTTCAGTAGTGCTGATGTGCGGTGGATCCAGACTGTTCCATAAGGGAGGGCTTACATGGAGCAGGAGTGCCTGTCGTCCACCAAATCCTCGGCAAACTGTGCCAATTAGAAAGCGGGAGCCAGGTGCAAGATACAGTGTTAAGCTTCTAGTTTTGAGAAAGTCTGAATTATCTAAGACAGATGTTGCCAAACCACCACCAGGTTCAGACATCCTGCTCCAGGGGCTTGGGAGGAAACAGAATCAGTGGGTAATCGAAGATCTATATAAAACTATTTGCCCCACCTGGTCATCCAGATGATTGTCTTTGCTCGTGAACAAATGAACTACTGCATTTGCTTGTGCTTTTTAAAAGTTTCAAAATGACGATTGTAGATCAAAATGCTCATTTAGCAGACATTGCAGGGTTTCTTTCATTTCTCTTCTCTCTAATATTGTGTTTCTGCCATTGAACATCATATCTCCTTGTGTGTGTGTATGATGTGTGTACTTGTATGTGGACATGTGTGTGCATTCTTGTAGACTTGCACAGGTTCCACTGTGCATGTGTAGAGGTCAGAGGGACAAGCTCAGGTTTCATACAAGGTTTCTTTGTTGTTGTTGTTGTTGTTATTCCCCATTGTATAGATCAGGCTAGCTGGCAGGCAACGTTTCTGGCATTCTCCTGACTTGCATGTCACTGTAGGAGCACCAGATTGCAGACATGTACTTCTGCTCCCAGTTTTAACATGGTTCTAGGAATTTGAATCCAAGTCCCCTCTGCTTGCCGGCAAACATTTTACCCACTGACCCATCTCCAGAATCTGTGTAGATCCTGTCTTCCATCTTTTATATAGTATAGCAAGATGAGAGGTGCTGACCTCTGTTTGCTTTTTAAATAGAGTATTCTTCTTCCTTCTTCAACTTATTCTTTATAATACACATGATGCAGAATTTGAAATGAGAAACTATAAATGTTTTAATGTCTATGTATGTGTCAATCCCCACATGCATATACATATATATGTTCAGATATATTCGTTTGTGAATGCCACAGTGAAATCTTCACAGGCATGTCCATTTTCTTCTGATCTAAATGTAGCTGAAATGCGCATAACTTCACTTGACAATATGTCTTGCCTAATTCATGAGCAAAAACACTTAGCTTTGCTCTCTGTCATGTTATTAGGCAATCTATCTTATTGTCTATCTGTTTGTGTATCTATCTATCTATCTATCTGTCTATCTGTCTGTCTGTCTGCCTGCCTGTCTGTCTGTCTATCTATTAGTCTCCTGTCTTAATAAAGAACATATTTTTCATAGAGGCAGGATGCCTTTTCCCTTCCCAACATACTTGTGAGACTGGCAGTGAGTCCATTTACCCATTGTGCTTGACATCATTGCTATTCACATTTATTCTGTTTTTCTTTATTTCATTGTTTTGTTTTCAAGGCAGCGTCCCTCTAGAGAGCTCAGGCTGACTTTGAACTTGACTCAATCTCCCCACTGCTGGGATTAGAGGGATGTGACACCAGGCCCAGCTCTTTTATGTTAAATAGAGGAGTGTGTCAGTATTTCCAAGGAATATCTTCTAGAAACTCTTCCAAGAGCTGGTGTCTAAGCGTGCAAACACTCTCATCCAAATGGAGGCCTTTTTTACTTGCCCAAGCTTTGTAAAGCTGTGTTCCCTTTCCAACAGCCTCATGACCTTTCCCTGTGGGTTCATCACTTGGTTTCCTGTTGGTAGTTGCTAAGGTAAACTTCTCTTCCAGAACTGCCACTGAGGTCAGCAGGGTTTAAACCACACCCTGCACAGCCCTAAAGAAAAGTGCAGACAGACATCTGGGTGTCAGTTTCCAGGGTTGGCCACTGTTTACATTGGAGATTGCTGCCGGCGATCTCCTTAAGCACTCATAGCATTTTGTAATCTTTTGACACAACTTCTGCAGTGTTAGCTACAATGAGAAGTTTCCCTGATGTCAGGGCAACGACAGTGTCCTTGGAGACAGCTGTGCAGTGCTGGCCTGTCATTGCCCCAGGGAGTGCTGACCTCTGTGTTTTGTAGTGCCTCCAAATTGGGAGTTTGATAAAACTACTGCTCTTTAATCTGGAATGTCACATGGTGAATGGCCTTCTGAATGCTTCCCACAAGCTCTACATTCCAGCAAGATGAAGAATTGTTCAGTTTTACACTTCTCTGCCTATCTCCTATATAGTTGGGTTAATGTTTCACAAAATATTAACAATAGGGACGCATGTAAAAGTAGCTAAGTGTGGCATGAGTCACAGCTGAAGACACTAGCTTCCATCGAATGTCCTATTTCCTGGAGTGAAATTCAGGAATAACAGTAAGTGAGGAATTATTAAGAAATTTGTAGCTAATGAGAACTCTCCGTAGTGAAAGGGATTTTTAACGTGTCTTTATATAAAAATAATAATGAAGAAAACCTACTGTGGGAGGGAGTTTACTCACTTATTTAAAAATAGAGAATTCAAACCTGCTAAGAGCCAAGCGGATATGCTGTGTACCCTTAAATGTGAAAAGCCCTAATGAGGAAGGCAGACAAGGAAATAGGCAAATAGAAATGGATGTAATGGGTGCTAAAAGAACTTAGAAGAGACATCTGATAATGTAGGTAGAGGTTAGCAAAGTATGCCTGGAGACGGAAGTGTACAAGATTGCGATGCACAGTTAAAGTTGCACATGACATAACTATCTGTCAAGATTAGAGTTTAACAAGGTGTCAGTGAGCACTGCACAGTCCATTTCTATGCCCAGAGAGGGTATACCCCGCTGTAGCCCTGAGTGTTGGCCTAAAAAAGGAAATGTGTACACTGTAATTTTGTTTTGCTCTTTAAATACAGGTTCCCCTTTTTTTTCTTGACACAAAACTGTATTTGAAATTCCCCACATGAGAGCACTTTGCTCTGCTAAACTTTGTTTCGGGGAGGAGTTTCTTAGCAATGGGGACCCAAATAGAGCTGCAAAGTTTGGTCACACCTTCTCAATTATAGACCACTTTGCCCATTACACTTTAGGAGTGGGCTGCCTATAAAGGGGCAGTGCAAACCAACATCCTCAGAATGTTGATTTCCCTGGAGAGTGGGGTCTAAGTTAATACCTCTTAAATTGCATTCTCTGCACAAAAATAAATCTGGAGCAGAAGAGGTTCGTGTACTTTTACAGACTCAGAATGAGAAGTCTCTGTGACATGTATCATGATTAAGGGCCTCAGATGGCAGAAGTAGAAAAGAGAAGCCATTCCCACGGAAAATATATGGGAAGGGTTGTAAAACCTCGGAAAAGCCTGATGGCATGACCCTTGCTATCCAATGGGCCTGGAGGCCTAGTGGGCTAATTTCTAACCAGATAGCATGGAGTAATGTGTTGTCTAGCTGCTAAGAGTCCATATCCTTTTCATGAACTACATCAAAGACTTATCCTGATGCCTTCTCCTCAGTGTTGGGAGTAAAAGTATCAGCCTTGCACAATAGGCTGAAACCTGGGGATGCTGCCGTCAATGGCCTTTTGTAGAGTGACTTGGTAACCCTTCCTGTCCTTGGTGCCACACTTCCAGCACTGTTTATAGAGATATTTGGGGTGGGGAGAGCTTTAGAACCAGAGACTCAGGAGTGTCTCTGACAACCAAAATGCAGCTGAAAATGTCGTTGGTTGTACCCAGTGAGTTAAGGATTTGTCAACATCTTTCCAGTGTGAGGAAGGTACACTACTGTAAGTCTACTATAAGACAGCAAACTACTGTATAGATCAACTATAAAACTCTGTGCACTACTATAGATCAGCTGTTAGACATGTAAATGATAGAAACCTTGATATGTTGAGAACCTTCAGTGTTAGAGGCAATGTGGTAAAATCTCTCGCTTGCATCCCCAGCAGGATGATACTTCTAGAGAGGTCTAAAACCCTCCCATGTGAGAACATCTGCTCCCTGAGGATACTACTATAAAGAAAAAGAAGAAAATTTTGCTCACAACAGAAATACCTATTTCCTGCTGAGGATATAAGTCATTGTGATAAAAGAAATGCTTTTCTTCTTGTAGGAATATGAATACAATTGTGAAAAAAAATCAGTTAACGAAGGTGGCAGAGAAAAAATATTTGGAGACAGCATGGTACAGGGGAGGGGTATGCACTGTGGGCCATGTCTTATATTTCTAGCTGTGATCTTGAGTTGGTGAGTTAACTTTTGTGAATCTCTTGTTCTACCTCATAGGATGATCTGGTAGGAATAAGATACAATAGTATATATGAAGAATCTGCCGAGTAACGAATATCAGTTCCCTCCCCCTTTTCATATTTGGGCATTGAGCATAGGACCTTATGTGTGCATGTTGTACAATCATTTCACCATTGAACTTCCTACAGCTGGCCTTGAACTTGTGTTCCCTTGCTTATGTCCTGAGATCTGCCACATGCTCAGCTGAATCTGTTTCTTAACAGATAATTTAGGAATTCTTAAAAGCAATGCTCATTTTCCTATGATTAGTATTGTGATTTTTAAAAAAGTAATGACAGTATTCAGAACACTGGGAACTTCAACAGGAGAGAATATGAAGGTGACAGGTATTTGTGCTAGATATTTTCTAACAATATTTTTTCTAGAAGTAATCAGATTTATTGGTGATTATGAATCTGGTTGATAAAATTGAGTATTAATAATTTCATTTGTTTACTAGAATTCCTTTAACATTTGAAGAGTGCTATCCCAATTATTTTCAGATAACAACATCAACTTTTTATTTTTAGTTATGTATATAGGGATATGTACAAATGATTGCAGGTGCCCAAGACAGCCAGGGGCATCAGATCTCCTGAAACTAGAATCACAGGCAGCTATGAGCTGCCCAGCATGAGTACTGGGAATAGAACTCAGGTCCACTAAAAGAGAAATACATGCCCTTAACTACTCTTCACCATCTCCATATGGTTAACTATCTTTGAGGACCCTTACCTACTAAAATTTCTATACGTATTCATAAATTTGCCTTTTTGATAAACCTCTGATACACCAAAATAATCATGGCTCTTTCAAATGTAAGTTTATAGCTTGAAGAGAATCAGGCTACACATCTGTGGAGGAGCCTGTCTCTGCAATAGGAATCTGGTTCTTTGCAGAGAGGAACATTTGCTACATGGTTTGAAAGCATTGCTGATCAGAATGCTTTGATCAGCTGGTGGCTCCAGAGATGACTGAGGCAGAGCACAATTAGGCAATGGGATGGGCAGGTGGGAAGGAGTTAGAGATGAGAAAAGGCTGTCTACACAGTAGCAGAGAAGCGCTAGGTTGAAGGGATCTCGCTGCAAAGGGTAGAGTCTTCTGTACAGCGGCAGAAGTTGATATAGGATCAGAAGGGCGGGGCCATCACAGCACCAGAAGAAGAGTAGTTAGTACAGAGAGTTCCAGCATAAGGTGACAAAGAGGTTGTTGGACATCCAAAACATCATACTGACTGGAATATATAAGTGCTAACATTTATGTTGATCTTTGCTATCTGCTAATTACCGTACTATATGGTCTTATTTAATCTTCTTTAAAATGCTATAAAATCAGTGATTTAGCATCCCCATTTTACCAGTGGAGAAAGTGAATCTCAAATACTATAATTAACTTGCCCAAAATGACAGTTTCTAAATAGTGCAGCTAGAATCTGAACCAACATCTGGCTGATATACCAGCTCCATTTGACTACTCTATACCTTCCCTTAGGCAGGGTGTGATCCAGGGAGAAAGGAAACCATGAAATCAGGGAAGAATATCCTAGTCTGAATTCAGGGGCTAGACTGCAACCTTGTGGAGGAAGCTAACTAAAAACAAGCAAACAT
The DNA here is from genome assembly GCF_903995425.1 of Onychomys torridus. Taxonomy (NCBI): domain Eukaryota; kingdom Metazoa; phylum Chordata; class Mammalia; order Rodentia; family Cricetidae; genus Onychomys; species Onychomys torridus. The sequence goes on along the minus strand of NC_050443.1, from coordinate 141,787,216 downwards.
AACTATGCACACAAACAACAGAAGTGGACTTTGCAGGTTGCATTTGTATGTTCATGAATATATACACACACGCAACAATAATAATCAGAGAAAAAGAGGCTATCAGTTTGAGAGTGGAGGGAATAAGGGAGGGAGAAGACATGGGAGGGGGTGAATGAAGGAAAGAGGAGAGAAGTGATGTAATTATATTTTAATTTAAAATGTTTTGTAAAAATTAAAAAATAAATACAAGGAAATTCCTTTGTCTTATATATGAAGAATCCTAAGAACTCAGCAAGAGAGATGCACAAGCATTGCTGTCAAGGCTGGTTTACAAGATTTGAGGCAGAGTCTTCCAGGATTAGACTGGGCTTGTCTCTGGATGACACTAGGTGGGAACTAGCTGGGAGGTGAGGAACTGCTGAGGATGGACAAGTAGGAGGAGCCTCCCACTGTAGAGGGCACAGGTGTTGAATTTAACATCAAAGGAATAATTTGTTTGTTTGTTTTTTAAAGGAAGTGAGAGAAGGTTATTCGCACAGCAGCACTGAACATTTGCAGCTGATCTGCTACCTGAATAAATACCTTGCCCTGCTCAGAACCCAAAGAAAGTAAGAAGGCAGTACAAACTTCCCTCTCTCTAGAATAACTAAAGGACTTACAACTCAATGATAAATGACAAATAGCCCAGTGTTTCAATAGAAAAGGAACTTGGATATATTTGTTTGCAAAGAAGGCGTACAAGTAGCCAATAAACACAGGAAAGGTATGCCACATCATAAATTATTAGATAAACACAAGACAAAGGCATACTTAGACACCACTTTATATTTACCAGGATGTCTAATAAAAAGATGGACAATAGCAGGCACAGATAGTTCTAGCCATAGACAAAAAAATAGGACCCACACATTGTGGATGGGATGCAAACACTGCAGCCGCATGAGAATTTCTGGCAGTTCCTCCAAAGCTAAACATAGAGTTACCATATGAGCAGGGAATAATGGTCTCATCAGTGAGAGAGACTTGAATGTTCATCTCCTGAAAACTCACATGCTTGCTCATAATAGCATCCCTGCTCATCATAGCCAAAAGATAGAGTAGCCCAAACATCAGTCAGCTGGTGACTGCAGAATGCAAAGCAGGACTTCATGTTAAGAAGGAACGGATTCTAACACAGGTGAACTTGGATGACATCTAACGGAAGAAGCCAGCCATACGCATACTGTAAGACTCCACTTAGAAGCTATTCCCAGAACAGGCAAATCATATAGATCATGGTCTCCAGAGGCTGGTAAGAAGAGGGTGAAGAATCTGTGGAAGAGTTTAGAAGTTTGGTTTGAGTGGTACAAATGTTCTAGAATCACATAATAATGAGATCGTTGTGCAACTTCGGAAATACACTGAAAACCACTGAATTGTATTAGATGGTAGAGTCTATGATGAGTGAATTCTTCATAACCTTAGATTCCTAATGTCAGTTTAACCAGTGAGAATAAGTCGTGGATGCTGTTTCACTCTGTGGTATGTTTCACTTTAATAAAGTAAGCCTTACAGGGATTTTACTAGTTAGAGTACAGAGAAGTCGCTTCGCAGCCGTCTCTTGCTCGTTCTATATTTGATTTCACAAATTTCCTCTAAATATATCTTGTTCTTTCTAGTTTAATTTAGCTGTAACATGACCACAAAATACAGTGTTTCTCTGAAACCTCAAGTAGGGGTTACAAGCTGCTTCAATCCAAGTGCAGACTCAGACTGGCCGGTAATGGCTCCGTGGGGCTCTGGGTTTCCAAAGACTCCAGGCTGGGTGGGAAAAGTGAACTCGGTGATTCATAGCAGTGATCTTGGACTAGGCAGTGCTAGTTAAAGTAAGAACATTTGAGCTAGTTAATTAAGCTAGGAAAATGCATTGCTCTGCTGGGTAGATAAACCTGAGAACAACTAGTAGACATATTCACACAGAGTGACCCAGAGCTGAATTTGAGGTCTGTGATGTAAATGTGGAATCTCAACATTTTGGAATAGTCAATATTTATGGATGAGATGTCAAAAAAATCTAAAGAGCATCAACTTTTATTATACAGTATAATATCAAGGTATTTGAATAATGCATTTTATATAACGTATGCTTCAAAGGCTCTTAACAAGCAATCATTAGCATATGCTTACAGGGAATTTACAAAGTGAGAAAGAATATCTAGACAGATTGGGGGCGTCTTCCCTGGGAGAATGATAGACTTACCAAGGGTTACACTCCTATAGATAATTGTCTCTCTCTCTCCCTGAAGCTAATATAATTCCTGACCACTCTATGATTAGGAGTAGGGCTGTGCACTTGACTCCCCACTCCATACTGGAACTTGGTTTAGTTTAGGCTTGCATGGGTCTTGGGCATGCTATTGCAGCTGCTGGGAGATCTTACGTAGAGTGGTCCTGCTCTATCCAGAAGATAATGTTTCCTTGTACTCATCCACCTCCTCTGTCTGCCTCTTGCACTCTTTCCAGTCCTTCTTCTACAATGGTCCCTGAGCCTTGGGAGGGAGAAGTGTTTGATATATATGTTCTTTTTAGGCCTAAGCATTCTGCAGCCTCTTATTCTCTGCACCTTGGCTAGTTGTGGGCCACTCGTTAACCACCACCCACTACAACAAACTTTCCTCTTTGAGATGAAATCTTACTGGTCTCAAACTTGTCATCCTCTTGCCTGATCCTTCATGTGCCAGGAATTAAGAGGTATACATCACCACACCCAGTTCAACATAGGCTTTTTAACAGCCCTCACCAAAAAGTACAGATATCCTCAACTGTTACGTGCTTTCACTGACATTTGAGTTCTACTTAGAACCATCTCCTCCTTCCCAAACATGCTATAGGAACCTATGATGCACTTTCTGTGATAGACAAAAAGTACCTGGGCAGAACGCTAGAGCAGGACCCCGGTGGTGTGAGTGTGGGTGAGCTGGATCTGAGGACCTGGAGAGAACTGGCTCCACTCCCTTGTTACAGGCTGCATTGGATAAGGTAGCCAAACAGCTGGAGAGCTCACCAGGGTAGTGAGGATGAGGAAAAGCTGGCAGGCTGACTAACCCAGCTACCACGCAGGCCCAGAACCAGGGCTAAGAGTTAGCTCACCCAACATCTACCTCATCTATGAACTGTTGTTTGTTTTTTTTACTCTTTTGGGGGCCTGCCACCCAGCTCCCAAATAAATCACACACGTAGGCTTATACTTAATTATAAATATCTGGCCTTAGCTTGGCTTGTTTCTTGCCAGATTCCCTTTACTTTAAGTTATCCTGGCTCTTTTTGGCCTCGAGACTTTTCCCATTCTCTTACTTCTTTAAATCTTACTCTTACACTGTGGCTTGCTGTGTAGCTGGGTGGCTGGCCCCTAGAGTCCTCTTCCTTCTTTGGCTACTTCTTCTCTCTTCCAGATTTTTCCTTCTATATATTCTCTCTGCCTGCCAGCCCTGCCTATCATTTCTCCTGCCTTGCTATTGGCTGTTCAGTTCTTTATTAGACCATCAGGTGTTTTAGTCAGGCACAGTAACACAGCTTCACAGAGTTAAATAAATGCAACATAAACAAAAGTAACATACCTTAAAATAATATTCTACAACATGTTGGAGCGTGAGAAGGGGAGGAACCTACAGATACAAAACTTCAGGATCTCCATGACAGTGGAAAACAACAGAATATCCTAGAGCAGACCCAGAGAGAGCCCATTATCAATAGAGTAGCAGAGGCCAGAGGCCTCAAAACAGGTCAATGACTCATAGTAATGAACACATACAAGTAAAGATGAATGAACTAAAAGGTAAACTGTGTGACTCAATGTACTACACTACAGCTTCCACAATGAGATTCTTCTCCCCTTTTTTTTTGGCTTTGCTTTGTTTTCAATTTTACTTTTGAATTTTGTTGGTTTTTTTTTGGGGGGGGGGATGTTGCAAGGGTTGAGGGAGGAAACAAGGGGATGGGAAGATAAGTGGGATTGGAATGCATGATGTGAAATCCACAAAGAATTTTTAAAAATTAGGGAAAAAATAAATGTCTTGAATCCCTAGCAGGTGGTCCAATGTCACCATTACTCAGGAACAGCTTCTTAATAACATTTAGTAGTATCTTGTGACAAGAGTATGTCTAGTCCTATAATAGTTTTGTATCTATACAAAATGTAATTATGGCAGTAAAATGAAAACTACCATCAAAAGATAGAGCTTACTATTGTTGTAATGGTCTTGAATATTAAAATGGACATTTGGTTAAATTTTTTTTAAAGGAAAGAGTGCCTAGAGAGTTAGCCCCATTTCTTTGGAGGGGAAGTGTCCCACCAGATGACTCCAGATGCAAGTTTGAAAACTTTGGCCTCACGCCTTGTGCTTTCTCTTCTGGAGTGTGGAAGGGAAGGAGGGAGCTGAGGCAGGGGAAACTGGCAAATGTCCGGGAGAGCTGAGCCTGAGATTTGTTATGAATGCTGGCAGCGCACAATGCCAAGGTTCTTTTCTCTTTGAGGTTCCATCTCCCACCTCTTAACCTCTGCAGGAAAGCAGCACTCTTCACGCCTCCCGATCGGTCTTAGTTAGGGTTTCTACTGGTGTCATAAAGACCATGAGCAAAGGCAACTAGGGGATGAAAGGATTTATTTCAGCTTTCAACTTTCCAATCAGGTACATCACTGAGGGAAGTCAGGGCAGAAATGCAAGACAGGTATCTAGAGGCAGGAACTGGGGAAGGAACCATGAAGCAGTGCTGTTTACTTGCTTCTCCTGGCTTGCTCAGTTTGTTTTCTTACGAATGCCAGGACCACCTTCCCAGGGATGATGTTGCCCAAAGTGGGCTGGACCTACACCACATCACCCATCATTCAAGAAAATGTCCCCACAGGATCTCCTACAGACCAACCCATGGGGGCATTTTGTCAGTTGATGTTCCCCCTTCTCTGATGACTCTAGCTTGTCTCAAGGTGACAAAAATTTAACCAGCTAACTATTGTAATCAGATGTTTCTTGGGTCCCACCAGGCCCCCACAGTCCTATGGCCCGCTTATAAAAGAATCACTCAGAAGCTCATATTAATTATAACTGCTTGGCCATTAGCTCAGGCTTATTACTGACTAGCTCTTACACTTAAATTAACACATAATTTTTATCTGTGTTTAGCAATGTGGCTTGGTACCTTTCCTCAGTTCTGCCTTGTCATCTTGCTTCCTCTGTGTCTGACTGGCGACTCCAGACTCAGCCTTCCTCTTCACAGAATTCTCCTCTCTGCTTGCCCTGCCTATACTTCCTGCCTGGCTACTGGCCAAGCAGCATTTTATTTATCAACCAATCAGAGCAACACATATAATCACAGCATACAGAATGACATTCCACAGCACACTCTCGCATCCACACTCCACTCCAATACCTGCCAACTGAGACTTCCTGAACAAAGACTTGGGGAAATAGGGTGACACTTAGACATTCCCTGTGGCTGCAGTGATCTGAGTCTTTACTAGTAAAGCCCTTGGCATCAAGAGCTCACTTAATAACTAGGAGCCAGTAGGCAGCACAGATTGTGGATGATGAATGGGGACCATGCAGTTAGTGCAATGCCTGGCATGTGAGTACTAGCTGCACATGGAACACTTGGTGGTGACATTAGCTTTAAGGATCAGACTTAATACACTGGTGGGGGCGCTGAAATGTTTCTAAAAGCTCTTATCACTCACCACATGAAGATTGCCAGCTAGAGATGAGCTTGATCTTGGAATCCTCCATCTAGCAAGATGGCATTCTGGGTCCTACATGGGGGCTGATCATTTGCTGAGCTACTTCTGGTCTGCCAGAACTAGGCTACTGATACAGAGATCCTAGCTGGGATGGCTATTTGGGGCAATACGTGTGGGAGGGTGGGCTGAAAGAAATCAAGGGAAGCATATGTATATTTCAGAGCTTTCTGGTTAGGAGCCAAGCAACCAGGGGTGCAGTGGGGAACCACACGATAGAAGGCAACAGGTTAATGTGGACACACATGTGGGAGCTTCTGGGCATTTGCAGTCTTCGACTTCCACTTTCAATAAACAAGTGAATCGCTATGCTAGGCGTCCAGGTGCCCAGTGTAGTGCGGAAGGCTTACATTGGTGTTATTGGCTTCACTCCTTCCCCATCCTCCATAGGACTGTGATTCCATATCCCGGCCCAGCTGGCAGAATACTGCTCATCTGTATTAGCAGGATAGAGGCAGAGACAGAAGAGGGTGGCAGGAAAATAGAGAAAACTGGATGGGGAAAGGAGAAAGAAGAATACAGGAGAAAAGAGAAAGAGGAAGAGATGAAAGAGGAAGACAGAAAGGGGGTGACCCTGCTGTGTCCACTGCTTTCCCAGTCCTCTGCAATGCGATCTACACACACTCCCCATTTAGTTATATTTGGTTAGGAAAGAGTCTAGGCAAAGGGAATCAAATTCTTAATTTAAAAAAAAAAAAAAAAAAAAAAGCTTATACTTCGGCTGGCTGGGCCCCAAGAGCCAGGCTGAGTAACTAAATCAATTTAGTCTATTCTAATGATACAAGCTTAATGCAAATTAAATCATTTGTTCCAGGGAGAACTGTGTAAAGAGAAGGTGGAGTACACCAAGTCATCCTATTTTGAGACTTTCGGGTCCAGCCTGCTCATATCGCTCCCTACGTTCAATGTCCTGAGCCTGCACCCCCACCCATGTGAGGGCCAGGGGCCTTGTGCAATGTGCTAAGTGGACCTGGTGTGAAATGAGGCAAAGCATCAGACACTTGGCCTCAGTGATGGAGTCCAGAGAAGTTGAAGGGATGGAAAACTGGACAGGGCACTCCACTCTCCTGCTCAGCTCCAGGCTGTTGTCATGTGGGGAAATGGCTGCAGTATGGCCAAACCATGTAAGGGTGTCCAGTCTTTGACATTGTCCTATAATATCCTTTTCAAGTGTGTTGGGATGCATTAACACTTATCCTGGGGTGCATGTGGCCCACAGGGTGCAAAGTAGACATGCCCATTTCACAAGGGACCAGAGACCCAGTGTTCAGGCAGTTCTGTTGGGCTGAGACAATGCACTTGCAGGATCTGTAATCCCACAGGTTTAATGGACCAAACTGCTGTCTTTTTTCCAAGCTGCAAACAGAAGACTAATACCTTGTCTGTGTTCCTCTCTCTTTCAGGCCATTACGTTTATGTGGACACCTCTTTTGCCAAGCAAGGGGAGAAAGCCGTGCTGCTGAGTTCTGATTTGCAGGCTGAGGAATGGAACTGCCTTCGCCTGGTCTACCAGATAACCACACCTCCAGGATCCATCTCAGATCCCAGCCAGCTGAACCTCTATGTGAGATTTGAGGATGAAAGTTTCGATCGCTTGCTTTGGTCCACTAAGGAGCCTTCAGACAGCTGGCTCATAGCCAGTCTGGATCTTCAAAACAGCACCAAGAAATTCAAGGTAGGTGGGGTTTAGGAGGAAGCTATGAGGCATGTGACCTGCTTTATGCTACATGAGGTCTTACAATAGTGGTTCTCAACCTTCCTAATGCTGAGACCCTTTAATACAGTTCCTCATATTGTTATGACCCCCCCACCATAAAATTTTGTTGCTAGTTCATAACTAATTTTGCTAGTGTTATGAATCATAATGTAAATATCTGATATGCAGGGTAGCTGATATGCAAGATAGCTGATATGCAACCCCTGTGAAATAGTCATTCTTCCCCCACCCCGGGGGTTGTGACCCACAGGTTGAGAACTATTGTCTTACAACAAGTAAGTCAGTAAGGTTAGTTGCATTATAGAAAACTATGTAAATTAGTATTTGTTTATTCCTTAAAAGAGCAGCTTCATGAACTTTCTGCATCTATTTAAAAACTAAGGCTAAATGGTGCTTAAGTTGACTTCTTCAGTGAAAATAGACTTTCGGGAGTATTTGTTGCCAACAATTTCGCATCATGCTTCTAAATTGTTTGTGGAATATGTTGTGTTACCTTCCTAATGGGTTAGTTGCTCCAAAGTTTGAACAAGGCATTATTTTATAAAATGAGACACTAAAATACTTTGAAAGAAGAAAGTCATTTACCAGGCATGTTTCCCTTCCTTTTCAGAGAGGCTCACTGTTCTGTCAGCTCTGAGAGGAAGGTAGAGGATGTGAGAGGTGTAGTGTGGAGTGGAGCAGGGAAGGGAGCTAGAGTTTGGCACATATGAGAGTGTGTGTCACTGAAGACATAACAGAACCACCATTCCTAATACACTCCATTCCTAGGCTCAACCCTCTTCTTTGAAAGGCTTTAAAACAGAGCATCTCAGCCTAGCCCAGCCTGTTGGGAGTCTCTCCCCATCAGGAGGACACTGAGGGAAGGAACATTGTGTGAGTTCCTATTTCACACCCTATTCCAATGGTTGTAGACCCCAAATCTACCCACATTGTTGCAAAATATCCTGCTAAAGCCAGAGAAGAAAAAGCTATTTGAGAAAGAGGGCCAGATGTGAACCCTAAATTCCTTGAAACCAACCACATGGATTGGCACACTTTTATCTGTTCTTTGTGTACAATTCTCAATTTCTCATCAAAGTAGAAACCATGGATTAGCTTTTGAGCCTTCCCATCTCGTGTAGAGATTTCTGACAGATTTGGGCTCCCTGTCTTCTCATCCACACTACTTTTCTTCTTTGTTCCTCATCATCTGCCCTCAGTTCCATTCAGCACATACCTCCCCAGGAACACTGCTCTTGTCTCCATTCACCACCAAGTACTGCCTCCATGAACACAGGAGGATGTGGAAGTTAGGATAGCATTGGAAGGCAGCTGACTGTGAGCATCTGTTGGATACTTTGTTCATGTCAAAGTCCTCAATGTATATGTGTGTGTGTGTGTGTGTGTGTGTGTGTGTGTGTGTGTGTGTGTATGCACAGGTATGTGTGCAATCGTAAGAATCACATTCAGCAGCTGTGAATCACACTGAATGATAGTTCCTGACTAAGAACTGAAATATTGGACAGGAAACAAGGTGTTTTGATGCCTGATTCCTTTTTCCCCAATACGTTGTACAGATTTTGATAGAAGGTGTCCTGGGACAAGGAAACACGGCCAGCATTGCCCTCTTTGAAATCAAGATGACAGCCGGCTACTGTATTGGTGAGTGAATTTTGTGATCGTAGCAGTGGAATGCAAATCTCTTTCTACAATCCACTGCCAGAAAGCAGTAAATCGATCCTAAAGGCCAAGTGTGTCGTAGAGCATTTTGCAAAATGCATAGTAGCTTCTGTTCTTTGCTAGGGTCACCTGCAGATGAGACATTGATCCTCAGTCTTCAGTGGAAAGGCTCGTTAGCATTTGCTCGGACTGGCTGGATTAACCAGGAGAAGCAGCCACTTTTACCCCCAGCAATGCTCTCTAAACCCCCCCCCCCATTCTAATAAAAACAATTGCTGGCTTGCTGTGAACTCTACTTTTGGTGACCTTTACCAGAAGAGTGGACATCCATCATGTCACCTACTTTCCTGATGCACGGCTACTGCTGTCTTAGTCATCAGAATTACCACTTAGACACTGCCTGGTGTGGGCAGGACTGGTTGTCCGCATGGCAGCTTTGAGAAGGCAGCAAGAGGAACAGCCCCTGTCCCGTGGGTGCCTGACTCATCCTCATCTGCCACCGTCCATTACTCTTTACACAATGAACACAGAGGGCCTGGCGAATGTGGAGGTGTACATAAAAGGAGAGGGTTGTTTGCAGGCGAAGCTTGTAGGAGAAAGGATCCGAGTGTACAGAGGCAAAGGCCAGAGCTGAGCAGTAAGTAACCCTCAGGGAATGTCTTACAGAGACTGGTCTCAGGATGGAAGCCTAGGTTTACCGAATTATGAAGCTGGTAGGTGCTGGAGTTAGCCTGCAGGGGAGAGGTGTGCAGCTGTGGCTTTTGGATGATGATGCTGGTTTCCATGAGCTGGAGACAAGGAAAATGCAGATACATAGGAGCTAGCAAACTCCTGGAAGAGACTCTGACTTTACAGGGGTTACAGAATGAGGACCTTAAACTGGGGTTGGGGAGAAGGTGGGGGAGGGGTTAGCATTGCAGAAGAAAAAAGTCAATAGATCTGTGACATGCCTCAGCATTGACAGTATTGACTGAAGACTCAGGCTAAAGGGAATGGCGAGTCAAAGATGATCCTGTACAAGGAGCCTATGCTAATGCCCTTGGTGTGGCTTCTGTGTTTTGGTCTTTCACTGATACTTCTAAGGCAAAGATGGAAACAGACAGAACTTCCATCCAGACTTCTCCCTTGAGTAGTCTAGCTGTTGCCCCTCCACACACACACAGATGCAATCAGATGCACCTGGGGAGTGCCACCTGCTGGCTCAGTCTCTCACTGCACCTCCCCCCAACCCCCAACCCCCAACCCCCAACCCCTTGTCATCCTCTGCAACATGGAGCTGGTTCCTGTGAGGTTTATGAAGAGGTGGGTTTAAGGGTGGGCACTCAAGAAACCTTCATTCCTTTCCCCAGATGATTTGGTGGCTCCTGGTTTGTTTGAAACAAAAAGGATACCATATAAGTGCACCTTGCCAGCTGTCACCCCTCCTGGCTCTGTGCCCACTTCCCTTGGTCCCTTGTCTATGCAATTGGGTTAATAATAGTACCTTTCTCAAGGGGCTATGTTGAGGATTAAGTGAATTCATAGAGAAAGCTTAGACTAGTGCCTGGCACGCTGAGAAGGATTTTGCTTTTTATTACACTCTGTGGCAGCCCTTGGCACTAGACATTGAGCATCAGTTGGCAGATACTGCAGTGGAAATTTGAAAAGAAATCTTGAGGTTTGTCAGTGCCCGCTGACAACTGTACCGGCTAGGATCCTGGCTGGAAGGTGGGAGCTGGGGTGCAGGGGGCAGCGATCAGCCTCACCTCTGTACTCTGAGGAAAGCCCATCAACATCAACAAGGCCACAAAGTTGTACAGGGTAAAGACACCAGCAGGTGCTGGCACTGTGACCAGAATTAGGACCAGGCGTGACTCACAAGCCGTTATCTGGCTAGCCAATGAGACAAGGGGGAGGAATTCCAAGCACCTGGAAACAGTGGCTGTGTGACCAAGGCTGCTTCTGGCTAGGCCCTTCCTTCTGTAAAGGGACACAGCTCACCATGGCAACCTGGCAGTGATGGAGCTGGCCACTAGCACTGATGTCACCCTCCTTCATCTCCCTTTGGTGTAATCCAACAAAGAGGTGAATGGAGCAATGGAGAACAGGATGCGGATCATCCTTCATTTTGTAATTGCAGGATTATGGTGTCAGTGGCGGATTAGGCTTTCGACCTCCCTGTTCCCACTAAAAGAATTTGTTAATGGGGAACAATTTATAGCAAACATGTCAATATCCCCAAGCACAAAGGTTTTGCTTCTGTATTTTTCATCTCTAGGCAGGAGTTGCAGGAAGGCCATGGGCCATGTGTGTGCCTGTCCCACCTATTCTGTCTAGATTTTTATACATCAGAAAAGCAGGGAGTTTTAGCATCTTGGAAACATGAGTTCTGGGAATCTTGTTCACCATAAAGAGATGGAGGACTGGGCCAGCAGGTAACAGAAAGGGTGGTGCAGAAAATGTCTAGAGCTGAGGGAATAACCCTAAAATAGTACATTAAAATGTAATGGAGCTGGGAACATAGGTCAGTGGTAAAGTACATGCTTAACATGCGCAAGACCCTGGATTTGGTCTCTGGGACCAAAACATTGATGAATTAATTAATTTAATAGGCTGACAAAAAATCATCAGCTTATATCAAACACAGGCAATGTGACTGGTCCTCTGGTGCTGTACAGAGAGCTGCCCATGTCTACATGAGGTGAGACTGTTGTCTCCAGTTCACACATCAGGAAACAGACTCAGAGAGCTGGTGTGTTCCAAAACAAGCCACATGGCTAATAGGAGAAAGGGCTGTAATTCAGAGGGGCAATGATAAAGCAGAGCATCAGTGCATTACTGGATCTCTCTTCTTGACCAGTATTGTTCAGAATTTCTGGTCCACAAGTCCCCACAGTTGAGGAAGAGAGTCCTCAGAATGACAAAGAGCAGACTCTGCAGAGAGTGTAGGTGTCCCCAGGTGTGGCTGCAGGTCCGTGAAATGTGTGTCTATGCCTCGTCCTCCAGAATGTGACTTTGAAGAAAACCATCTCTGTGGCTTTGTGAACCGCTGGAACCCCAACGTGAACTGGTTTGTTGGAGGAGGAACTGTGAAGAACACCCACTCCATCCTCCCAGAGGATCACACATTCAGGAGCGAGCATGGTAAGCTGGCCGCAAATGCAGTCTTCTTCCCAGGGTGAACCTTGTCTTCCACTCCCACCTCCCGGCTTTTGTCAACAGATGAAAGCGGGGGGGTGGGGTGGGGGGGGTGGGTGTCACACTGGGAGACCCAGTGGAAGAGGAAGGAAGGAAGGGCAATCTGTGGGACGGACAACGGCAGACATAAGCTCGTAGCTGAGGAAATCATAAAGGGAAACGATTTAACTCATCTCTAACCTTTGCATGTTTTTACATGTCCATGGAATGTTTCACTTCTTGCATATTGGCTGTATTCTTAGTTCTAAAGACAAGGCTGGAATAATCCTGGTCTTCATTAAAAATAGATAGCAGGTTGGCAAGTCCTTAAGAATTTCCCAGGACACCCTCAGTGCTAGTGATTATTCTCCATGAAGTGTGCAACAGGGCCCCCTGGTGGTCAAGTACACTCTGCAAGGAAAATGCAGATGAGGCTCTCTGGGAGGGCAGGAGGAGAAAGCTTCTGGAAGAGAAACTAGGGTAAGGATGTGCTTCCTTGTGTGTCTTACTGGTCACACCTGGCCTCTGGTTTCTCCTCATATGCAAGACATGCCAGTCCTCAACTCTATGGCCTTTTCTAAGTATTGAGAAGATTCTGATTTTCCCTCAAAAGCAAAAAGTAAGAAAGTTGGATTCTTTTCTTTTTCACTATTGACTCATCCTAGTAGATAGTGGAGGGTCCATTCGGTCTTGTTAAATTTCTCATGATGACAGCATGGACTCTTGCCCGGACACATGACACTGTTTGTGGTTCCCTGCTGTCCCTCATTGACTGCCCTTTCTCGTCATCTGAAGGTTTAAAAGTATGTCTTCAACCTTGCTTTCAGCGTGTCCATTCTGCAGGTCACTTAGGCTCTGGAGTCTACATCCTGACATCACTGTTCTCTTTGTTCATTCTCCCCTGCCTCCTTTGTGCCCAGAGCCTTAGACTCAATTTCAAGGGCCAAGCAGATAGATTAAGCAAATGGCGTGTGGCTGAGTGAGGACTGTAGCTTACTAGAGAGTTGGGGTGTGGATCTGATCCTGTTGTATCAGAATGTGAGCCCACTTCGTGAGATCCTTTGATTTTGTTTTTCTTAAAATACTCAGGAAGAAAGGGGTATTTTTCGAAATTTCTCAAATATGTAAAAAAATTAGTAAATATTTTCTAAAAGAAAATATTATATGGGCTGGCAAAAGGTTAGCTAGCTCCTACTTTTCAGACTCTATTTTATAGGGTGTTTTTCCTTTTCATCCTGTCCAGGCTACTTAGAACAAAATACTTCTAAGTAGCCAGCTGTGCACATGGGGCTTGTCTGTTTGAGATCAACCCGACTCTGCATCTATCATTTTTATTCATTTGATCTTAAATTGGGTAGAATAAAGAAAATGACAATTAAAATGACAAGCCACCAGGCTGCTTCCAAACCTCAAGGAGTATGTCCCAGGAAAGAGAACTTCTTTCTCCCATAAATGGATGTCAAACAAGATCGTATATGTCAAATGTCAGAATGCTCCTCTTTCCTTACAAAAAGAAAAGTGATAAAAATTCGGAGATGAAAGAACACTGAGAAGTATTCAGAATTAAAAGCAAAGTGGTAGATAATTGGAGATAAAGGAACCCTTGGAAGTCATGATAAATGAGGTAAAGGGACTTGAAGGGGAAGTGTGGGATTATAGGGACAGAGAAAAGGAGACAGAGCAATGATGTTGGGAACAACTGCGCCAATTACAGGAAGTAAGGAGAGAGGTGGGAGAGGGGCAGTGTGTGGGAAAGTCTAAAAGGGCTGAATGCAGGAGCAGATTTCAACCTCACTGACAATGGGGAGCCAGCGGAGGTCCAGGGGTGAGACGGCATCACACAGTGAGTCTAATATCACACTAAAGGTGATTGTTCAGGTAGGTGGAGGACAAAAGCACAGAATAAGAGTATAAATTAATACCCCAGTAGCTTTTTAGGTAGAATTAGGGTGAGTCATATAAGGGACTATGACAAGAAAAACATTTTCCCTTCCTAATTAAAAAAAAAAAAAAAGGTTTAGCACTTTTGGTAATATTGAGAGTTTGGGATTCTATGCCTAGCCCGTACTTCAGCCCTAAAGACATACAATCCGCTGTGGCCACAGAATCGACACTGGAAATGAGGGTCTATGCAGAGTGAATGATGACTGGCATAGCAATGACCCCCACGAGTCTGCAGGATTATTGTAAAAGACCGGTTAACTCAGAGCAGTAAAATGTCAGCACCCCTCAAAGCCTTTGTTTAAGTGAATAAAGCTGCTAACAATCTCTTGGGGTTGAAAAGAAAAGCTAAATGACTTTTGCCTTCATATATGGAGCCAGGCTAGCTTGGTGACTGCTCTTCGGTTAAGTCTCACAAATCAAGTGCAGAGAGTGATAGGAAGTTGAAATTGTAATCATCATGGGTCTCTGTTTTACATCTACATAGAGGTACAACTTTACCTGTGGAAAAGTACTAGAAACTTTCACAAGCCACTCAAAATTAGCTCCAAGGTGGTGACCATCATGATTTTCTGATGGCATATTCACAGCACCACTGTCATCCTCATTGATGTCAGCTGGTTAGGAGGAACAGGGATTTCTTGGGAGAAGCAAGACCAACCTATGGACTAGTCTCAAACTGTTCATTTGTCTGTATTTGCCTTAAGAGTGTAATCTATAATGCTTCCTCTGTGGCCACAGATCACTCTGACCATATTGGGTCAGTGAGGAATGGAGAATGAGCCAGGCCAGGAGTCTCACAGCATGTATTCAGTTATCAGAGTACTGGGTTTCCTGGAGCAATCTCTCAGCTTCTCAGAGTCACCATTAACCTATTTGCAGGTGAGGTGAAGAGTTTGCATCTAGTAATCTTCAAGATGCTTTTGCATTGCAATATTTTACTTTTCTCTCTTTGCCTGGTGCTACACATTAAAGTCCCTGATTTCAGCACCCATTGAGATCTATTTCAGAACTGTGTAGGAGCCTCCTGAATACTTTTAAGAACATTGTATTTGGCACCAGAAAAAAGGAAAGGAGGATGAAAGGGACCAAGAACCTGGTGTTGCTAGTGTCTTGCCCAGAGGGTAAAGAGAAAAGAATTGCAGTGTGGTCATCCTTGAAGGCCATTATGTTCTGCTGATGGGGACATCATCTCTACTACTGCATTTGCCTCTGTCCTCTGTTCACTCTGTCTGTCTTATTTCCTCCTCTTCATTTTCCAACCCTTTCCACTTTCCTTTGGCTATTTCTAAAACATCTCCCAAAGGCAAACAGCTCTGCCCACTAGCATTGCTCAGTACCCCTCATATCAATCTGGAAAGCTAAAAAAGCATCAGACCCCTATGGCTGAAGGGAAAAGGTCTAGAGAAAACGCATACCTCCCTTCCAGCAAACCACCAGCTGACCTCCAGGAAGAGGCTTCTTCACTGATCTCTCACATCACCGAGTCACCTATCTGCTCATTATATATACATCGTAAACAACACACACATATATGCATATGTATCAGGCATTCTTGCATGCTTTGGTGATATGAAAACTCACTAACTTTAAAGAGATCTTATCTAAAAATATCCTACCCCAGAACAGTAGTTTAGGGACATGTTTCCTTAGTTTCTTTCCCATTGATGTGAAACACTCTGACAAAGCAACTTGAGAGACAAGGAGTTTACTTTGTTCATAGTTCATCATTTAGTCCATTGTCATGGGGGGAGATACAACCACAGGAGCTTGAGGTAGTCAGTTGCATTGCATTCACAGTTAAAAAAAAAAAAAAAAAGCAGAAAACAATGGACGAATGCAACCTTCAGTCAGAGGGTCTTCCCACCTCAATTAGTGTCATCAAGATAAAGCCCCCAGAGACCCATCCAAAGGCCCATCTTCAAGAGGATTCTAACTTCTGTCAAGCTAACAATTAACACTTGCTGTTTCAATTCCACTTCTTGTCAATGTGACACCCAAACATCATTTTTATGTCATAATCTTTCATCCTTAGTCCCTAGAGGCTCAAGACTACATTATACTATAAAATGCACACAGTCCAACCTTAAACAACCCTATGCCTCTCAATAGTTCCAACACTCTCAAAATTCTCTCAACTATGAGCCCCTATAAATTTTTTAAGTTACATACTTCCAATATATAATGGCACAGAGAAAGCATTCCCATTCCAAGAGGGAAAACAAAGAATAACAACAAAAAAATCAAATTAAAACAAACCCAAAATCCATTAGGGCAGGCCCAGTCCTACAGCCCTGCCACTGAAGCGTGTGTGAATTCTCTCTTGGGTAGATTCCACTTCATGCAGGAACTCCCATGAAGTCACTCCTTAGTTAGGATAGGGCATAAAAAGATGAGTGTTGAAGATTCTAAAATATTTGTCTAAAGAGTTCTGCCCACATGATGCAAAGGCTTGCCCAGTGTGACTCTTGCAGAAAAATAAAACTACCAATACTCTAAAGAAAATGGAGATTGTCTCTCTTATTTCATTTGCCTTCTATTGGGTATATTGATTTTCTCTGCACTCTATCAATTTGGGTGGCAAAGGAAAGATTGAATGGTCCAAATGTCTGCCTGCAGCAGCAGATTTTGCTCTCTGTGGATTCATCTCATGTTTGTTCATATACTGGAAACAACTTAAAGCCTTTGCTTTGGTAAGAAGCGAAGAATCACACAGCAGAGACCAGGGGGTAGAAGGACACATTCCCAGATCCTTGTATTGTAGAGATGGGAACAGTGAATCCAGCATCTGCAGAAAGCAATGTAGATATCAGTTTTCTTTCATTTGATTGTATGTTTTAACAGTTTTCCCCAAACAGTGAGCTCTGACTTTTCAAATGAACACTGTCCTCAACTTCCTATTGAATAATAGAAATAGATACTGCACTAAGAATTGAGGGATTTCTTTGAAATACAGGAGGAGATGTGATTTTTATCTTGTTTTCTTTCTTACCCAATTCTGATTCTCCGAATAGGAGTTTCTTCTTTGTTAATATTTTATGCAGTGAAACAAAATCATTCGGGAGGTAACTCGCTGACAGCTCAGATCAGAACTGTTTTCTATGCACCTTGGCAAAAAGAAGAGACTTGATGGGAAAATAATGAGGAGAATTCATCATTTTGCCGAGGCTTGGGGTTTTTAAAACTCAAGCTGCTCTGAATGCCACTCTGCAAGGAGCTGGACAAAGTTTCAAAACTCAAAATAAGACCGGAATTATTTTATTCCTCCAAAGCCCATGAGATGGATGAATCAGCTCTCCATAAGTCATGCCATTTTCTTCACTTCGATTTGGATGGAGCCCCAAGTGTCAGCTCAACAGCACCTACTCATTCTCTCTGCATGGCACTGCTTGGGTCCTGGCATTAGCGCCCAGTGGGAATGTGGCTTTGTCAGTTTCCTCAGCATTGCCTTTACACCAGCTCAGCTGGGTCCCCCTCTGTGACCTCCTAGTCATTTTTGCATATCAACAGCCTCATTTCCAAGATTAAGTCCAGCCAGGGCACAATTCCCATGATATATCGTTATATCCATTATATCCGATGCACATCTTCTCTCAGGCTCTTCCACTGAGCAGCAGCAGCAGGGAAGAAATCTGTACTTGGTCTCTTTCTGTGTCTTCCCTTTTCTTTGGCTTTCCCCCGACTTGCTATACCACACTGGCTTTTGGGGTGTTGGGGGAGCAAAGTAGGGTTCAAGACATAAAAGAAGGAAAGTGGACAAAACACTTTAGTGCCTGGTGCTGTTTAATCTCAGACTGATGCCCTTAAACTGCAAATGGTCAAAGGCCACTCCTCCCATGGCCAATGAGAATTGCACTACAGTTCCAAGAAAGGAACGATGCTACTTCTGGTTGGCCATATGAACCTCTTCCAGCTTTTAGGAGTAATGGGATCAGCCACACCTTCTCGATGCACACAAGCAGTCCTCTTGAGAAGATTTTTCTGAAGTGCTGTGGCCATAAATTCTTATTTATGTTTAGCCATGTGGCTTGGTACCTTTTCTCGGTTCTGCCTTGTCATCTTGCTTCCTCTGTGTCTGACTGGTGACTCCTGATTCAGCCTTCCTCTTTCCAGAATTCTCCTTGTCTGCTTATCCTGCCTATACTTCCTGCTGGCTACTGGCCAATCAGCATTGTATTTATCAACCAATCAGAGCAACACATATTCACAGCATACAGAACGACATCCCCATCAGGCAGGCATACATCCAGTCACCTTTTTATTCCAACTAAGCCCCACCTCCTAGTTTCTACAGCCTTCCAATAATGCTATCAAATTATGAATCCATTAATCACTTAATCTATTGATTAGGTCAGAACTCTCTAGATCCACTATTTCCCCAATGCTCCACTTCTGAACATTGCATTGGGGACCAAGGCTTCAACATGAGTTCTGAAGGGATATTTTATATCCATGTTCAAACAAGGTCCCACCCAACGTTCATGTACATTCCTTTCATCTTTCAATGCTGTATAAAAAGATTGGAGTCCGGCTCTATTAAAGAACCATTCCAGCCCTTGAACTAAGGGTTCCTGAATATATGCATCAGATATGCAATGTAAGCGAGTAGAGTAGAGATGACTTGCTGTCTTGAGTGTTGTCTATTCATCATGGCAGCAGCCCAGCAGGTATTTCTATCTGGAACATGTTTCTTCAGCCTAAGTTGTACCAGGAGGCAGCTTGTCTGGGTAGCTAGCAAGATGGAAGCAGACAAAGAAGCTCTAAAAATATGGCCAAAGGGAGATGAATCCTAGCTGAGTCAGAGGCTACCTTTGGCACCACGGTTAAGCTGTGGGCAATCTTTAGGGAAATTCTGGATGGTCAGGCTGGTTGAAGACACATGCTCAGGAACTGTCCTCTGAGTTCTTTTCCTAATCTACAGCGAGAAGGAGCTGCTAAGGTTACCTGAAAGGTTTCACTAATCCGGAGAGCTGCTGTGAGGAAGAAGGGGGGCTCTCTTCAGAAGCAAGTGCGCAGACTGCACTCAGGCCTTTTGCAGGAGGCCTAAGCTTCAGCTGGTATTGCCACAGACTACTACTATCTTTCTAGTGAATTCAACAGCGTTTTATCCGGCACAAACCTCACATTTTGAAGTATAACTAAGCATTGACTACTAATAGACTGAGTTCCTGAGTGTAGCAATGCAGTGCAGAGGAGTGCCAATGAACATCCTGATTCTTAGTCTTGTGGGGTGCGGCGAGCTCCTCGACCAGTGGGAGGTGAGGGGCCCCAAGAACCAAAAGGCAGCTGCTTATATAGCAAACCAAGCGAACGGGTCAATCTGTGATTGGATCCCACCAGAATGCAAGCACGGGGAGCCACGGGATAGGCTGAGGACATAAGGCCAAATTACCATATACGCGCATGCACAAGCCTCGAGGTGCGCAGCCCAGCAAGCACAGCCAAATATGGAGTTGTTTACAGCAAAGCTGTCAGGAAGTCAGCGCCATCCTAGAATGGCGGCTCCCCACAGTGGGGAACCCATTGTCTCTACTTATAATCTTCCATTTTTAGTTAAATTGGTTTTTCTGGTTGGTTGGTTGGTTGGTTGGTTGGTTGGTTGATTGATTTTGAGAAAGCATGTCTCATGGTATGCTATATAGCCTAGGCTAGCCTCAAATTTATGATCTTCCTACCTAGGACTCTACAGAGTTGGGATGCACCACCATGCCTGGCCTAAAGTTTGAACTCTGGGCCTGCAGGCTCTGCAATGATTTGGTTGATTATAAAATCCTATACACCTGTAGTAGGTTCATATCTAACCGAGTTTCCTTGTACCCAAATCCTAATGGTCTGACAAAAATCACCTTTCCCCAGGGTACCAGAAACTCAGCAAACCTGAGCCACATAAGATTGGTCTGAGATGGGTGGGAAAACTCCCATAATGCCAGGTGCTAGACATGGTTTCTTAGACTGCCAAGCTACCTTCTTCCTTCCGTGGATAGAAACACAATGACTACCCGCTACCTGCCACTAGCCCCAGCTGGTCCTCCTCAGAGCAGATTTCCCCAGAGATGCACTCAGCCAGGGCTTTGTCGTTCTGCTAGCCTGGCCTCCAGGATCAGACACCTGAACGGTCATTTCTGAATCATCCTAGCCCCTTTAAATCAGATGGTAACCTTGTGATGAGCTGTCTTTTTTTTTTTTCTGGAAAAAAAATTCCATGTTACTCAGGTTGTCAGTAAATAGTACCCAACTGTGTCAACAAGGAATGCTGGAGAAGAAAAGAAGGGCAGCTGATTGTGGTCTAGGCTAGTGGTTCCCTGTGAGACTTGGTGTCAGCAATCTTGGTATCGTTCCTAGCAACCTCTCTGACTCACTTTGAACAAGTCACAGTCTGTTTTCTGGGTGCATTTTTGGACCAGAAATGTGACTGTGGTTTGCTTGGCTCAACACCGCAAGCATGAGTTGTTGAGGAGGCACTTCAACCATTAATGCAGGGATGAAAACAGTGTCCCCACAGCAGATGAGCAACTGTCCTTGACCCTCTGATGTCTGTCGACTGAGAAGATGTGTTTGTCATGGGGCTATGGCTAAGAAATTTCTCTAGCTCAGCACAGTAATAACACAACACTAGAGTGGAACAGGTTGTTTCCAGTGATCTATTAGGGGCTTTCTAGACTCTTTGGAGATAAATCACCTATCTCACCTTGGGCAGAATGATTTCCCTCTTCCTGGCTGTGGCATTTGAGTTCCATTAGAAATAGACACTGAGCTAGAACTGGGGGGAAATGCTTATGAAGAACTAATGCAGAAACTATCAGTGTAGCTCATTACTACAGTGGGTGTGTGCATTTAGGAGTCATAGAGGTTTTAAGGTTCTATGACCGTGCTTTATCCTTAGTTATTTTAAAAGCAAAGTGAATAACAAAATAAAAACAACAAGTCCAGCCTTGATGACTTCATCTTTATTCCAATGCAGTCATGTACTAGAAGTTTTCAAACTGTACAGAGATCCAAGAGTACCTAGTAGCCACAGAAGATATAAGGTCTCCATGAGTGAAAAAGCACCCTTGCTGTAAGATACAGATCCTGAGAAAGAGGAGAGGCCAGGCCTCCAGCAGAATAGCCCAGCTGTAGTGTCTCTGGTTGCTCTTTCTCTGGCTAGGAGCATCGTGGAGCGGTGTGTCCTGGGTAGGAATACCATCATGAATCCACAGGTGGGGCAGCAGAGACTGGCAAGCTGGTTTCAGTGGCTGCAGCAAGTTCTGTTGCAGAACTGTGACCCACCTCTGTGCCCCCACAGTGAAGTATGAGGAAAGACAACCTTACAGCTCTCTCTTCCTGGAAGCACCCCCTCGTGAGGTACTGTTCCGCTCTTATGACATCACAAAAGGCATCAAGGATGTCAGCTCTGTCTTTTATACTCCCATGCTTTCTTAGTAAATGGGGCCATGTTAGAACGGAGTCATTTATGGTCACATGTGTTCTCCACTGTCAAGATGTTCTTGTTGAAGCAGGCTGGATCCTAGGATTGGATTAGAGGGAGGGGCATTTGACTGTAAAATAAGTAGTCTTCCTTACATATCAGAAGTTCTTTGGATCCCACTTGAGGGTATGTTGCTTTGATGCACATACACAATATTTTTTAAAAATGACAATAAGGAATATTTATTATATGTCAAAATGTGCTGCTCCTAAATTAATATATTGAAGTCCTAAACCCTTGTACTTCAGAGCGTGCCCTTTTGGGGAAATAAAGTGTATTACTTTTCTCATCCTCACGATCAAATACCTGACAGAGGCAATTTAAGGACTTTGAAGGTGTCAGAGGAAACATCAGTTGTGGACTTGACACACCTGGGAAGAGGGGACTTCATCTGAGGTATTGTCTCCACTGGATTGGCCTGTGGCCATGTATATGAGGCATTTTCTTAATCATTAACTATATGGAGGGAGGAGCTCACTGCGGGAGGTACCATCCTTGCGTGTAGGGCTGGGCTACATGAAAAGTAGCTGAGCCAGCTAGCAAGCAGCATTCCTCCACTGGTCTCTGCCTCAGTTCCCACCTTGAGCTCCTGCCCTGACTTCCCTCAGTGAGGGACAGTGACCTTGGAGTTGTAAGATGAAATAAACCCTTTCCTCCCCAAGCGACTTTAGTCTTGGTGTTTATCACAGTAAGAAGGCAGTCTAGAACAGAAGCCATAGCAGCCAATGGCTCCATGTTGGCAGGAGCCTGTGGCTAGGATTTCTCACCTTCTAACATACTGATGTAAGAGTAAACAGAAAGTGAACCATGGGCAGGGATGTGTTAGAAACCTGCCAGGCACCACATCCCAAAGGATCCATACCCTCTCAAAACAGTAGCACTATGTGGATACCAACTTTTCAAACACATATATCTATCTGTGGGAGACATTTTACAGTCTAAGCATAATATGGAGGCTTGTACATGCAACTAATAAGATGCAGAAGTGGGCAGACTCCTAACTGAATATGGAGAGTGTCCTCGAGGAAAGGAAACTTTGTGTGGTGACATATTGTGCACCCTAATAAAATTTCCCTGAAGATCAGATAACAGAACAAGCCACTAGATTAAACATAGAGGCCAGGCAGTTGTGGCACACATCTTTAATCCTAGCACTCAGGAGGCAGAGCCATCTGGATCTCTGTGAGTTCAAAGCCACCCTGGACTACATGAAATTGATTAAGTCTAGGAGGAAAACAGAGGCAGGCAGTGGTGGCACAAGCCTTTAATCCCAGCACTAGGAAGGAAGTGACAGCTAGGCGGAGAAAGGTATAAAGGTGTGAGGAGACAGGAACCGAAGCTTTTCAGGCTGAGGAGTCCTAGAGGTAAGATGTGGTAGTAGCTTGTTCCTTTGTCTCTCTGATCTTCAGGCAAATCTTATTAGGGTACAATATATCACCATAACTTTGAATGTAGGGAGAAACACAATTGGGAGAATCACATGTAAAGATAAAGATTGAGCTACAAGCCAAGGAATGCTAAGAGACTGTCAGCAGACCACCAGAAGCTAGGAGAGAGGTCTGGGACACATCTTTCCTTTCCATCCCTTCAAGGGAACCAACTCTGTTGACATGATTTCAGACTCTGAGCCTCCAGCACTGTGAGACAATAAATTCCTGTTGCTTAAATCACCTCAAATGGGGTATTTTGTCATCATCAAACTAATATATGGAACATCACTTAAAATTTGATAGATTTGCCACACAAACCTGGATTGGGGGCTGCTATGATAGAACACCAGAGCTCTAAAATGGAAGCCCCAGGCATCAGATGTAGAGTTGAGTACCTATAATTCAATTCTTCAGGAGCCTGAGGCAAGAGGATTGGGAATTAGAAGCCATCTTGGACTACAGCAAGGCTCTGTCTCTAAATAAATAAAGAAAACTTTTTCAAAATAAATTTATTTATTTATTTACATCCCAGTCTCAGTTCCCCGTCCCCCCTCCCTGGCCTTCCCCCACTCCCTTTTTGCCCTTCCCTCCCCCAGTCCACTCCTCCTGTTTAGGAAAAAGCAGGTCTCCCAGGAGTATCAACAAAGCATGGCATATTAAGTTGCTGTAAGACTAAGCACCTCCCCATGGATTAAGGTTGGGCAAGGCAACCTAACCATTAAAGACTAGGCTCACAAACCAAAACTAGTATAATAAAACCTTTTAAAAGCATCTAAGCTCTCCATAGGTTACATACAAACATTAGTCCATTTCCTATGAAGGACTCAAGCATTCACAGAGTTGAATAGATCCAGGGGCTTCTGGATCTAATCTCATCCAGACAGCAAAGGATGACAGTATTCTCATTCTAGAGCCCAGGAAACTGAGGCCCAGACAAATTCAGAAACCTGCTCAAGCCCAGCACCTCGCCAAGGAAGTGGGATTCAAAGTCAGTTCTCTTCAAGGGCAAATCAAAGCTCTTCCAAGTCTCCATATTGTTTCTGCTTCGGCCTTTTGTGGGGGTTAGTGGCTCTGGGTCTGCCAGGTGCTGCTGTCACCAGGGTCCAGCATCAATGTCATCACAAGTTCAGACTCCCAAACCCTAGCCCTGTCTGTGAGCACTCTTGGAACCACTCAACCACACAGTATGCATTTGATAGAAGTTGTGAAAATATGTCCAGGAGGGTCGTCCCATGCCTTTTATATAAAAGGCAGTACAGTCTTGATGTCTTATAGCTCAAAGAAGGTTTAGGAAGGGATCACATCTGATGTAGTGGTGTATACATCTGTGGCAATTCAAACACTTCGAAAATGACACATCTTTCCTGTGTGGATAATTTACTTCAATCAAAAGTAAAGGAAATTTAAATTGCTTCTCATCTGGCATTTGCAGTATGCAATAAACTCATGCGTCCAGCTCCCAACTATTACATTTACATACGCATGACCACCTTCCTCCTCACCCCTCCCAACGGATATATTAAAGGGAGTCCATAATGTCACCATCTCATCTGCACCTTACCAGCCTGTCTTACCCTCTATTCTGTTTGTGTGACTTCCAGGCCACTATATGTACGTGGACTCTGTTTACGTTAAGCACTTCCAGGAGGTGGCCCAGCTCATCTCCCCGGTGACCACAGCCCCCATGTCTGGCTGCCTCTCATTCTATTACCAGCTTCAGCAAGGAAATGACAATGTCTTCTCTCTGTACACTCGGGATATGGCTGGCCTGTATGAGGAGATTTGGAAAGTGGACGGGCCAGACAATGCTGCCTGGAACCTTGCAGAGGTGGAGTTCAATGCTCCTTATCCCATGGAGGTAGGTGAGCCCTGGCCTGGTGGCATGCTAGGATGCTACACACACACAGGCATGGAGGTCATTCCGCTGTGTGTTCCTACTTAACCTCAATCGTGCTTTTGAAGATAGGTTTGTTTACCTTGACTTTATTTTTTTTATTTTTAATTTAGTAAAAAACAATAACAACAACAACAAATTGTGCCAATTTATGTAGTAGTGTGATGTTTTGATTCATATATACCGTGTGTGGCAATCAAGTCATGATAGCTAGCACAAACAAGTATCACCTCAAACATGTGTTATTTGTTGGTAGTGGCAACATTTAAAATCTCTCTTCTAGGTATTTTGAAATGTACAATGTATCATTATTAATTACAGTTGGCCTACTGTGCAATAAGAAACAAACTCTACCTTTTTAGTCTGATTGTAATTTTATATCCAAAGACTAACATCCCCCTTTCACGGCTACTCCTGATGTACCTGCCTCTATTGTAATCTTTTAGGGGGAGGGAGGCAGAGTGATCGCTCAGCCAGCGGTTAAGAATGCTGGCACTCACGGAGGCCAGTTGATCCCTGGGAGCTGGAGGTGTGTGTGTGTGTGTGTGTGTGTGTGTGTGTGTGTGTGTGTGTGTGCGTGCGCGCGCGCGTGGCTTGTTATGTGGGTGCTAGGATCTAACTCCTGTCCTCCTGATGGTGCAGCAAGCATTCTTAGCTCCCGATGCATCTCTCCAGCCTCTTAATTGTTTTCCTCCCTCTCTTTTCCCTTCTCAGTCTCCTTGCTTTTCTCCCTTCCTCTGGGACCCCTTCCTTCCTCTCTTACTGTCTTCATTTTCCATCAGAAGTTCTCTAAGGACAAGTGTGGAAATCTGTCTACCAGCTGAATTTCCTGCTGCGTGTTCCCTTTGATCTTGTGCTACAAGCATGGAGAGTTAAAGGGGGAGAGGGCCCGCGGGGCCCGAGTATGACTCCTTTCTGAACCTCCACCCCAGAGTTCCCAGTCATCTGGGGTCCTGGATGGAAATCTGAGTAGGCAAAAAGGAAGTCTTCAGGTGCTGGCTTTGGGCACCTTCCCTCTGGTTTGAGCAGCGGAGATGGGCAGCAGGAGGCAGATGGGCAGCAGCAGCAGGAAGCACCCTATAATGTTACAATTCCTGTGCGTACCTCTAGGATCCAGACCCTGAGTCCTACATCCCTTGCCTGTCTGCCTAGGAAGTCATGTTCCTCAGTCTTTCCTACACCCAATGTTGTAGCTGAAACCTAGTCTCTGAGACCCTTGGACTTTTCCAGTGACCAAATCCTGGGTGTCCTCTTCTGTGGCCCCTGTGGCATTTTATCCCTCTTTGGTGGTCTCTGCCTCTGTTCCTCTCTCACCGTCTCCCTATTTTTGTGGCCCTTTTCTTGCTGCCGGCCACTCTGAGCAGCTTAGATGCTGCCTCTCCAGCTGTCAGGAGCCAGCTGCCTTCCCACATTACAGCTCAGGCTCCGTATGCTCAGCAGTCACTGCTCCACCGCCCCCACCACCACTCTGCCGGCTGCTGCTGCTTTCTGCATGTTCCTCACTGCGTAAAAGAAAAAATGACTGGACAGAAGCATTTTATTGGGTCTGGAACAGCAAGGAAGGTCTCCCAGCTTAAAGTCTCCAGACCAACTCCCAAAGTGAGCCTGAGCAGCCTGAGTATAGCTAGAGAACCAGTCGCAGCCTTGCCTCCTGGCACCAACCACAGCCATGGAGACATATTTGAATCAATCACAGCCTTGCCTCCTCAGCACCAGTCACAGAAGCCCCTCTGTTAGGCCACCAAGGGAAGTTGCACGTAGGTAGAAATGGTAATAAGGTCATCTAGAGTTCACTGAAACATGTGATAGCAAAATGTCCGGGACACACTGTCCAACAGCCCTGGATGAAGCTGTGCCTTCAAAGGCCGAAGCAATTTTCTGTGATCATTGAGTAGTTTTCTCCAGGTGTTCAAGCCTGCCAGTGTTGGCACAAGAGTAGTCTGGCTGGTTGCTGAACTGATCGTCCTTTGATTCAAAGAATCCAGGCAGCAAGAGAAATGTCCCAAAGCTGCTAATTGGAGGGTTGGATTCCCATGCCCAGCCTTTGCTTAGCTCCAGGAAAATGCACATCAGAAAGCATGCTTACAATACAAACCTGAAGACTGTTTCTGAACACTGGCAGTGATTCTTTCACAATGTTTTAATGGTGCTTACCACCCGCCCAGTGCCACAAGGGGAGATGGCTCCCTTTATTTGTTTCATTAAGATCAATTTTGAATGTTTCTGTTAATTAAGAGAATTGTCTTTTTAGAAAAAAAAAAGAATTCTTTTCTTTTTGGCAACAAAAACCCTATTATAAGATCAGAAGTAAATGTATCATTAGAGCCTTAACTTGAAACAAATCTTGTTTGCTTTTTATTTGTTTGTTTTTGTTTTTGTTTTGTATTTCGAGACAGGGTTTCTCTGTGTAGTGCCTGTCTTGGAACTCACTCTATAGACCAGGCTGTCCTCCAACTCACAGATATCCACCTGGTTCTGCCTCCCATGTGCTGGGATTAAAGGAATGTGCCACCATGTCTGGGTCAAATTTTGTTCTTATGTTACTTTTCATAATTATATACATGATAAATATCCAGATCAAAAGAATCAGAAAATTCAAAGAAACAAAAATAAGTTAAACAACTTCGCAATGATAAAGAAAACTGACATTGTAGTGTTTCTTGCTACAGACCTTTCTTTAAGCACATACCTAAATCCACATCTACAGCTGCATGTCTTTCAGAACTTCCAGGTACTGACAGTGTTTACTGCCCTCTAAAGTACATACATACCATCATGCCCACATTCACAGAGGACAAAGGAGAAAACAGAACTGTCCAAGAAGTCTGACATCTTTTTTCTAGGTCACACAGCTGGTAGATGCCAGCGAGCTTAGGAGACTTCCTAGAGTAAACTCTAATGCACAACTGAAGGAAGCGCTTCAGTCTGTCTGAGCACCCCCCCCCCCCCAGGGCGGCAAGGATCTGGGGCTGCAGCATCATGGTTGCTGAGCATTTGCAGCTAGCTATAAGTGGAGTCTTCATTGCCGAAGTTATTAATACCCCCCACTTTTCACTTTGTACTTTCCTCTGTGTCTTCTCCAGTTCCCTTTCAAGCTCAGAAGTGGCTTGTTCCCCTGGCTGCTTTTCAGTGGCACCATCTGCTAGCCTGCTGCGGAACTGGAGAAGGCTGAGCTTGGTCTCCACTCCCAATGTGCTGTCTGCTGCTGGTGTGCCTGACAATGCTGGCCTCCTTCCTGTCCCTCTCAGATCCCTCACTCCAAACAGACCCAGAGAGTACAGTGCCTTTGGAGAATGCGTGTTATTTCCTGTCACGAAGTCTGATCAGATTTCGATTTACCCGTACAGTCCAGTGGAAATTTTTCTGTGACTTTGGGGTACAGAAGGAAAAGAAATGCTGCCCCACAACATATTCCTCTATTGAAGTCAAACAGGTCACACATTAAAGCACATTCAAGCAGGCATGTGTATATGCACGTGCGTGTGCACTGTGCACAAACACACAGGCACCTACACACACTGATAGTGTTTTCTTTGCCAGCTTCTTTCATCCAACATAAACTCTTCAGGCAACATTTTTATAAGTGAAGCATTGCTAGTTTTTTGTTTTGATTTTTTTGTTTGTTTTTGTTTTTTTTTTAATCAGCACTTGAAAAGGCAGAATGCTGGGCACTGCTAACCCTTAACATGCATCTTTGGATCCACATGTGTGTGACTTTGCTCCACTAGTCTGAGTCTGTCATTTGTGTTGTTTGCTCTTGCTAATTGCCAAGAAAAGGAACTGGCACTGGAGAAATCAGGGAACTTGTTGTCACCACATTCTCGAGTGCATTTCAAAAGGAAAATAAACACAGGAGGCTTTTCTGAGCGGAGAACCCCGGCATATGGACTGTGATAGGCAGACCCTCGTCAGAAAGAGCTTCTTAATCTCTCTGCTCAATGGGAGCCGTCTTTTCTCGCTCTATCAGTGTTCCAGTGTCATTGGTCTGTGGTGGGGACAGGAAGCATGCACACATCAAAATTTTCCCTTTTATAAAGACGATAAGGACATCAGTCACTAGGGATAGAGACCTACCCTTGTGCATTTACGACCTCATCTGAATTATGTTTGTAAAACCTAACTCTCCAATAGGGGAACAAACTGAGATCCTAGAGATTAGGATGCAGGGTAGCAGCTGCCTCCTTTAGACAGGCTTGCCTTCTCCACTCTTGAGAGTCTGCATCACAGCAAGCCCACTTCATGTATTTATACCTTCCTGGCCATTCAAGTTTCAAGCCATGATCCACAATGTGACTTAGTTATCAACTCACACAGCATAGACTGCACACCTGGATTGTTTTCCTAACACGACTTGGGGCTGTGCTGATCACACCTAATGCCTTATTGTCACACACAGAAAATTCAAAGTTAGTAGGTGGAAGATAAGGAGGTAAAAGTAGAAGGATCGATATCATTGACCCATGGTCTTTCTGAATCTGTCGGAACATGGCCATGAACATGCTCAGCTCTTAATACTGTGTCTTTGCTCAGACTCTCATCTGGAGTACCATATGGGGCAAAGGGCCCAGACAGATATGTTAGTTTCTTATAGATATTGGAAAAACCTAATCTATTTTCTCCACTGACTTTTTCTTTTAGATGAAGCCCATGGTGATAATCAGTTCTGGAATTCTGCCAGAAATATCTGGGCATGTCAGCTGACAGTCAAGGAGCAGGAAATATAGCCACTAACAAATACAAATGTCAGACGTCTTGGTCCATTATGGGCTGCTACAACAAAATTCCATTACCTCAATGACTTAGAAACATCAGAAATGTATCTCTCCTAATCTAGAGATTGAGAAACCCAAGAGCAAGGTGTTGGCCAATTCACTGTGGCAAGGGTGCTTTTCCCAGTGCATAGATGGCGTCTTCCATTTTGTCTCCACAAGAAGAAAGCTCCTTGGGACTCATCACTAAATTCAAGAACAAAGGGCTCCAACCTCATGAGCTAATAATCACTTTCTTAAAGGACCCACTTCCTAATACCCATCACATTGAGGATTAGACCACAATAGATAACATTTCAACAGACAAAACCCCTCAGAATGTAGCAATTTTATGTTCCCTGAAAGAAGCTCTGGGTTAAGTAGGGTGATGACCAAGCAGTTACATATTGGAAAGTGATTACGTGAGTCCTTGTAACGTGGCCTCAGTTGGTTTGATTGATGTGTCGTTTTCAGTCATGTAAGAGTAAGAACATACGTAAATATATGCTACCTGTCATTTTCCTTCCCAGGTTATTTTCGAAGTTGCTTTCAATGGTCCCAAAGGAGGCTATGTTGCCCTGGATGATATTTCTTTCTCTCCTGTTCACTGCCAAAATCAGACAGGTGAGTCCTACTCATTCTTCCTCATTTGGGATGTGCCTGCCACACCAGGTGCGCAGAGTGAGCACTTCTTCTGGGTTGTCTTTAATTTCCTCCCCTGTGGTCTGACCTTATCTTTAAAAGCTCATCGACTGAGTAATCATTTTTTCTGGGGTATTACCCCCTTTCATCCCTCACACAGTGGATTTAATTTCTTTCATACTATATACAAGTTCTCATGAGACACTATTGTCTCCCCTCCCTATTCAGAAAGAAAAAGTTAAATATTAATTTACCCAAATTAATGTATCTCTTTAAACTATACCTTGAGTTCATACAATGAATAGCTAGCTAAATTTAGAGAAAAACCAAACCAAACAAAAAACAAAAAAACAATACAAAACAAAAAACTCATAATCTACTGGGTAGAATTATAAAACCTCTAATTTTTAACTCTCCGAGATCCATAATGTTCTTATTTTTATAAATGTTAGTATTCAGTAGACATCTCTGAGATGGTCTTAGCTAAACAGTATGTGCTCTTAACTACCCTATTTTTCAAAGAGCACCCTCACATAATTTTATCCAGGCCCAAATTACACTCCAAAACTTTGACGTCTGAAAAGAGAGGGAATTCTCCACTTTCCTGGAAAATGGATAAACAAAGTATTTTACAATAAGGATGACAGTCATTAAACAATGACACAGTTAAATGCAACTGACCTTACTGCTCAGTCAATTTGTTTCTTGGCAACACTGTTCCCATTCCATTTTACTAGCAAGCACTCTTTCTGTGTCTGGAGCATGCATGGGTAATGGGTTAGCGAAGCTGGCCTTTGTGGTCTGACTTTCTCTTAAGACAGAACTGGTCTCTAATATGCTTTCAGCTAAATCCTATCTAAGTTCATATTTTCTACTTGAGCTAAACTGTTATTCCTAAATTAGAGAGAAATCTAATTTGCTAACAAAAAAACTAAGGGTTTTTTTGTTGTGGTGAAAATGGCCACCACAGAGTCATAGGGAGTTGGCCCTATTAGGAGATGTGGCCTTGTTGGAGTGGGTGTGGTCTTGTTGGAGAAAGTGTGTTACTTGCAGTGAGCTTTCGGGTTTCAAATGCTCAAGCCAGGCCCAATGTCACTCTCTCTTCCTGCTGCCTGCAGATCTAGAAGCAGAACTCTAATCTTCTTCTCCAGCACCATGTCTGCCTGCATGCTGCCATGCTGCCCACCATGACTATAATGTTAAACCTCTGAACTCTAAGCCAGCCCCAGTTAAATGTTTTCCTTTACAAGAGTTGTGGTGGTCATGGTGTCTCTTCATAGCAACAGAAACCCTGACTATGACATTTGTTGTTGTTTTACTGATTCTAATTTCTTGAAAGGGAGTTAAATGAGACCATCTCAATCCAGAGCCTCAGGCGTGGGAGGCAAGTACTCCACCTCCTGAGCTACCCGCCTAACTTGTGTGTTTACATATTTTAAATAACTTAACCCAAAGATTAAAATAGTCCCTAAATTTGACAGAACACAGAAAAAAAATGTTTTACTTCTTAGAAATTTGATTGCTGCCTGATACCAACAGTTAATGTCTCCATCATGATAACGGCAATTTCATAATTTCCTTGTCGTGGTTTTTTAAAGTTTTTCTTCTCTGTTACTGGGCATTTGCATAGAACCTTTCCATTTCTAAGCTAGGTATGTGGGAGAAGAAATATTTGTTCAATGTCTGCTCTGGATGGAGGGTGGGATGAAAAAGCAGCCAGGAAGTAACAAAACCAGCTTTGCAGATGCTTGTAAAAAGAGATGCAGAATGTGCAGGAGCACTTCCCTCCCTACAACACTGGTGTGACTGGAAAATGGGAAAAAATGACTCCAGCACAATGAGGTTACTTCAGAGAGCCAGCAGCTCCTCAGTGCGTGATATCCTCACACAAGGCCCCTTTCCCTGCAGGACCCCACGTGTGTTTTCACACAGTAGGGTCAGTCAAGGCTCCATACTGGTCTTTAAAACCCCTCATTGTGCATGCCAGACTTGCTTTTCAAAATCACTACATTGCATCATTTTAGTATTATGCCCAAGAACCAGGAAATGGATTTTCACCCCTTTACTCACACGTATAAGCTGTGTGATCTTGTCATGGTAATTGTTAAAAAAGGTTTATTCTTATGTGTTTTGCTGCATGTATGTATGTGCATGCATACATGCCCACTGAACTGTCAGGTCCAGGTGCTTGTGAGCCATCACAGAGGTGCTGGGATGACAACATTGTATCACAATATCAAAACATTAGGACATTCCTGGGAGTCTACACTATTGCCTTTTAGTCTATACATCCTAGAACACTCAGCAAGCCTTCCTGTCTACTTCTAGAAGGCTTAACTTAATGCCCAACTCCAAAGTGTTGTGTGCAGTGGGTAGCTGTTCCAGTTTTGACCTGAAAGTACCACCCCCTTTGAGGCTTCAGTAACTGTCACGCCTACAAGGCGGAGACGAGAGAGGACCCCCAAAGACCCGAGATCCGGATGGGGGAGCTCTCTTGGTTCCTGGACCCTGGATGCTGGAGGTAGACTGAGCAGAGTTCTCCAGAGAACACCACCAGACTGCGCTACACCTTTCCCGGACCCTGTTACCTATCCCTTCACTTGTAAGTTACCCCACAAAATAAACCTCCCTTTTGACTACGTGGAGTGGCCTTAATATTTTAACCAATAGTTGTGGCATTTTCAGGCCCAAGCTTCTCTCCATGCCACTTCCAGACCAGAGACTGCAAGAATCCTGGCATTGATGGTTACTCATAGATACTCCTCAGAAGGCCACATGAGCCAACAGTGACCATTCACCAATACCTGACCACTGCCCAGAATTCTAGTCTAATTTGAAAACAACTCCAGTTGCTGCCTAAACTGTAAACGAAGTTGTTGACATTTTCCTGTCTTAGTTTCCTAAAGTGTACTTATTCCGAAGCCCCGCCCTCTGTCATCATGGTTCTGTAGTCTGGGGCCAGGTCACACTCACTCTGCTGCCTTTAAGCTGCCTCGCAGGAAGTAGCACTATGCTCCAAAGTTAGCTTCTTTCACCTTACTGTGTCCAGTGCTTGTCTCTTGCTGCAGGGGCCGAGGAGTCTTTAGATTACAGCACTGGTGCTCCGCTTGTCTCCAGGAGCTCCACAGAGCAGAGGAAAAGGGGACAAACACTCCAACTGCTCTTCCCGGGCTGCAGCGCCACTACCACTAATTAGGTTGTCTCAAATGCCTCCATTTCTAAGAAGCTCAAATGTCAGACAGCAAGTAATTAACTAATGTTTACATGGTGATGCTTTCTGATAACTTGGTTCAAGGAGTCTGCTTTCTTTTCTTTTTCCTATCAACCGATGCTCAACGGCTTGTGTCTGCCTCCAGTTCCTCCCTAATGCATCCACCATGTCAATTTATGATCTACACTTGACCCGAACTTCTGAAACAAGCTGTGAGCATGCGCTTTGCCCTGACCTCAATGCTGGGCAGTACACTGGGGGTCCCTGTCTTTGGCTTTCAGTTACTGTCTCAATATTCTGCATAAAAAGGATTTGGTCTATGATTTCCAATTTTGAAATTTTCTCTTTATCAGACCATAGACAAATCATTTCTAAGACCAAGTATTTATCAAGAAGAAAATAGCATGACCAGGAAACTCTGTGTTACCATGGAGAAAAGTGATCCTTGCTTAAAGCTGTGTTTTACTGGTGCATTTTGAGGTTCAACATGAGAAGTCACAGCATATATCCTTCTCCCCATACATATTAGTCACCCAGACTTCATAGTTTATGTACATTAAGGGTCACTGTGGGTTGCATGTTCCCTGAGTGTGGACAAATTTGTAATGACATGTGCAGCCCATCATTACAGTGTAATACAGGCTCCCTCTCTCCTCCCTCTCCCCACCACTGATCTTTTCCTGTCTCCCTAATTTTGCCTTTTCCAGAATGCCTTGCAGTTCTAGAGTCACACAGTGTACAGCCTTTTCAGACTGGCTTTCTTCACTTAACAGTGTACATTTATGTTTCTTCCAGGGCTCTTTGTAGCTCCACGGACAATTTCTAACCCTGAGTAATATTCCACTGTCTTAGTGCACCACAGCTCATGTGCCCATTCACTGACTGAAGACCATCATGGCTGAGTCTACATTCTCGCAGATGTGAATAAATCTGCTATAAACTTTTGAATTCAGCACTACCTCTACCCCCTCTTACAGACCGAATAAAGGAGTTAAGATTCTCTTGCAGCCGGCTAGGGGCACTGCTCTGAGGTCACTCCTGATGAATAGTTTCATTGCCCCGATGATCTCTGTGCCAGGCATTTAGGAGTGCCTCACTATTTCCAGAGCTAAATGGCTGGCTGTACATCTTGTATTTTCATCTGTTTTCCGTTTTCAGGTAGAGAGAAGTTGGCTGAAAACTGAGATGGTAGGGCTTCCTCTGGTCTCCACTATCCATGTGAGAATGCTGAAGGGATGTTGAAGGACCTTTGTGTGTGACATTATGTTCATTTGTTTGCAGGCTTTGTTTCCTGGGCTTAATTAAAGATATGCTCTAGTTCTGCCAGAAACAGGCAGAGCAGCATGTGGGTGAATCACCAGCCTGGAGCACCGCGGGTCTCATTTCCGTTTCCACTATCAGGCTCCGGAATGTGACCTGAAATGCCCACGTTCCAGTTACATGGGGACAGTTTCTTCTCATTCTTTTTCTGTAATGTTAGTGAGAGAGAGAGAGAGAGAGAGAGAGAGAGAGAGAGAGAGAGAGAGAGAGAGAGAGAGGGAAGGAGGGAGGGAGGGAGATTATGGAACTCTTTTTGTAGCATTTCAAACTCAGATGACATTTATAGGAATACAGGAATACGGTGAGGAGCTCCCACAGACTCTTCTCTCAGATCTACTAACCCATAGCTTTAGGCAGAGCCAGCATTTGCCTTATCAGGCTTTGAATAACATTGTACTTCTTTATCCATTGAACTGTTTCAAGGTATTACTGCACCTGCAATGTAACCATAGAATAGGCAGTTCAGAAAACTTAATACTGATACAGTGTTATCAGTTAGTTCCCAAAGCATGTTAACTGTTCCAACAGTGTTTTTTGTTTTTTGTTTTTTTGGTTTCCTTTTGTAGCTGTATGTTGTAGTTGGGAAGTTTCTCCAGCCCTGCCAAGCCCATGCAGTCCTGTGGCCTACTTATAAAATAATCACTCAGAGGCTTATATTAATTATAACAGCTTGGCCATTAGCTCAGGCTTATTACTGAGTAACTCTTACACTTAAATTAACCCATAATTCTTATCTATGTTTAGCCACGTGGCTTGGTACCTTTCCTCAGTTAGACATTCTCATCTTACTTCCTCTGCATCTGGCTGGCGACACCTGACTCTGCCTTTCTTCTTCCTGTCTCTCTCCTGGATTTCCTGCCTGGCTATAACCTGGCTATAACCTGACGATATAGGCCAGAGCAGCTTCTTTATTAACCAATCATAGTGTACATATTCACAGTGTACAGAAAGACATCCCACAGCAATATGTTTTTCTGGGTCAAAACTGAACCTTGGGTTCCTTGTAGCATTTGGTTGAATGATTCTTTTGACCATTCACTCTGGCTGAGTTCTTCCACCCACATGAGTGCTTTCTTGGTTTAAAAATTAACTGAGAACATAATCTTGTCCTAAACAGCCCTGTGTCGCCAGCTGGGCTGTTCCCAGAATAAAGTTTCTCTACAGATGACTTTCCAGAACAACACCCTCTATCTCTCTGGCCCTAAAATGTCCCGACAGTGTATCTCATCATTCAGACCAGGCTCATACGAGCATCCCAAACTGCTGTGGTCATAACCCCTCTGACCCCAGAGGACAACCTTAGCTGTGGAGGCTTCCAAGTCCTGTGTTAATAGTACCAACTATTATTCCCAAAGGAGCAGGAGTCTTCTGTATTCCACTCCATCTAGGCAGTCTGGGCCAAAGCCAGACTTTGGAAAAATGATAAATGACAATAGACTCATCAAAGCCAAGCCAATAGCAGCCCCTGATGGCCTGGTGTGACTTCGTGTGGTTTGGGCTAACAGCTGCCTTTCCTCTGGCACAGCGGCTCCTACAACCAGTCCCAGTCAAAACCCCTCTGATGCAGAGACTCGTCAACCAAGGGGAATTACCTCTGGAAAATACTATTTCTAAAACACATCTTAGAACTTACTTGTCTCTTAAAATCCTCTCCTTTTTCTTTCTTGTAAACGTTGTAGGAGCCGTTTTGAAAGCTTTGAGTAAACGTTCACAGTTTTCTCATTCTCAAAGGAAATCGCTTTTGAAACCTAGCACTTTTTTATTTTTGTAGACAATGTGATCAGAGCTCCTTCCCGCCCTCCTTTTAGGGAGGAAAAGGACAATTTCCCTGTCACGTCGAAACACTGTTTTGATGATAACCTGTCAGCCCACCACTTGGATAAAAATATTTGGCTGTGTCTCTTCCTCGGTCTCCCCGGCACAAACGTAGCCGTGTCTGTCGACTGTTCAATGCAGTCTTCCGAGAGTCCCCGCATGACTCTAACGTTGGTTCTCATTGCCCAGGGCTTCCTTCCAGCGCTGCGGAAAGCAGCTGTGACTTTGAGGAAGGCCTCTGCAACTTTCATCAAGACAAAGAGGGTCCCGGTTGGACAAGAGTGAGGGTGAGACCGAACATGTATCGGGCAGGGGACCACACGTCAGGAACTGGTGAGTCGGGGTCGGTCAGGCCACACATCCTGGGTTTGTTTCCACACACCACTTGCTATTCTCACTCCATTTCTGCAAAGGCCATGGGCGGGGCGGGGGGGGGGGGGGGAGAAAAGAGTGAGAACGAAGAAGTTCCACCAGGCGGTAACTGGACATTTTTAAGTTGCCATTCAGGGTATGCTGTGCTACCCGAAATATTCACCAGTCTGTCAATTAGATGAATATTTGGAAACTGTTTTGCTCTTCATTTCAGATAAAATACTTAAAAAAAAAAAAAAAAAAAACACTGGATTCCATCTGTATGAAATCTACAAGGGAGTCCTTATCGACAGAGGCAGATCACTGGTTGCGGGGTCTGCGGTGGCGGGGATGCAGTCGGTGGAACGGCCATGGAGTTTGCTTTGGGGGTGATGGAAACATTACAGGACTAGAGAATGGTGGTGGTTGCTCTTGCTTTGAGAGTTAAAGAAATGAAAGCATAGTGAATCACCAAAGAAATAACACTTTGAACGTTGTTAAAGTGGGAAAATTTATATTATGTGTTCTGCCACAATAATAAACGTTGCCGGGTGGTGGTGGTGCACGCTTTTAGTCCCAGCACTCGGGAGGCAGAGGCAGGCAGATCTCTGTGAGTTCAAGGCCAGCCTGGGCTACCAAGCGAGTTCCAGGAAAGGAGCAAAGCTACACAGAGAAACTCTGTCTCGAAAAACAAAACAAAAAAATCATGGTGAGGAAAAAGCTATTGGAAAAAAATTGAGTGGACATTTCATGGGCATATCTATTCCAGAACCCAGGTCTGAGTGCTGCTTGAGTATGGAAAATGCTTTAACAACATCCTCAGGAATCACACTCAAGGGGGCACAGGGCAGGCAGGAGGCTAAGTAATTTTGTGTTTTATTTATTTATCTACATCCTGGGTGCTGTGATGAATTTGTGATGAAACTAAGGAAGCTAAATTTCTGCATATGCTCACTTACATAGACCCCAAAGATGGTTTTGGAAAGGGCCTTGCAATGTTATACCTATAATTTTTCATTGATTTCTTACAAATGGTTTAACTTGTGGAAATGCAGGCCCTGTTTGTAGGCTTTGGCCTTTTCTAAACTTTGGCAAATTAACCCAGAGGGGATAAAATAGTGATATGAACCTCACTCTCCTGGCTGAGAACCATTTCAATGAGCAAAGGAAGTGCTAGATAAACATATACACAAATGAACATAATTTCAAGGGTAGCAAAGGGTGTCTGGTAGG
Organism: Onychomys torridus; assembly: GCF_903995425.1. NCBI lineage: Eukaryota > Metazoa > Chordata > Mammalia > Rodentia > Cricetidae > Onychomys > Onychomys torridus. Next base: position 141,748,882 of record NC_050443.1, on the reverse strand, counting down.
AAAATGTGTCCCCTTTCCTCTTAGTTTCTGTAGCTGAGGCTGAAAATTAGACATGAATCAAGTCAACAAGAGAAAAATGTAACATTGTAGTAAAATATTTTTACATGTACATGGCAATCTTCACAGAGAAAATGAAAACCAGAAAAGTGCATAGGCCTGGAAGCTTACGTATCATTTGTTAATAAAGAATGATAATGCTGTGGAACGTATTGAGGCAGGGGAAAGGGGGGAATGGTAAATTGTGAGAAAGAGACTAGGAGATCTATGGGTTTGTTTGTACAGATCCATTTTGGTGTAGTCTCAGTCTCTACTACACCGACTTCCTGAACGTGTGTGCCTCGCTCTTAGGATGTTTTGTGGCCTTCTTTTGATAGAAAGTGAGAGGACAGAGAGCTCTTTCTGCCTCGACTGTCCTCAAGTGCCTTCTGCTCAAATTAATCAATGTGCCAGGGTGGCATATTTGGGGTATTATGTTCTGACAGCCTTCAGCGCTCTGGAGAGAATAGAGTAAGGAACTGATCTGGGTTGGGCATTTAGGAGTGGTCTCTTCAGGAAAGCTGCAGAGAACACGCTTCTGTGATGTCTTTCAGTGTGGAGAGAGCTGGCCACACCAACTGTGTAGTAGAGGGGGCAGCATGGCTGCTTAGGGGGAGATGGGGATGGGAGAAGATAGAGAGGGCAATGGATGACAGGTTTGACAGACCAGAGTGAGCACTGGGGTTTTAATTATAAAGGAGATAAAAATCCACTGAAAGGCTTTGAGCAGAGAAGAGAAGGATGATGTTTAGGTTACAAAAGGGTCGGGCTGTTGTGTGACCATCCATATTTGTCCATTGCCAGAGAAAAGTACCACAGACCAGAGCTTTTTGTCCCATCCATGAGGCTGGAAGTCTGGAGTCCAGGGCCTGGAGAGGCTTTTCTTCCTGGCTTGCAGACAGCAGTGATGATACTGTGTCACACATGCCCCACCTATGCAGGGGGGAGAACAGGACCCCTGACTCTTCTTATGAGGATGAGATTTTAAAAATATTTTGGGAAAACCAGACTGTAGGTCAAACACTGATGTGCCATGAAGAGAATTCACTGAGAATGGATCAGAAAAGGGGAAAACTGTTCTGTTCTGCCTGACTTTGCATACACGGATCCATTTTAAGTTGACTATATGGATAGTAGGGTCAGTGGTAAGGGAAGCTTTGCTGCTAGAAACTTCCTTATGTTATTTAGAAGAAACAAAGAAATTGAACACAGCCTTAGCACCTAGGAGGGCCCATCTGGTTAGAAACATGGTTTGCCAGAAGCAGGTTTAATATGTGGTCAAGAGAACAGTTGGGGTTTGCCCAGACACAGAAATCTCAAACGATGCCAGGCCAGCCTGCCTTCCCACCACCCAACAAGGCACTACAGATAAGGCCTGGGAATGAGTTCATGACTGCCACTGAGTGTGACCCAGCATGAGATATCTAGAGAGCTAGATAGTAGTTCCAAGCTCACTCATTCTTTTTGTGTTATAAAAAAAAAGTATAATTCTTAATACCATAAATCTGAGTCTGTGTACTCTAAGATCTATACTGCTTTACAACATTTACTTGAATCTCTAAAGTGTTTCTTTTGCAATCAAGGTATAAGGACATTTTACAGATTTTTTTTTTGTTTACTTAAATCGCAAACATTAGAAAAAGCATCTTTATAGTTTAAAGCTATGGAAGTAGTCTCTGCTGACCCACTCCATCTCTTTGGCCATTTTCCACCCGTCTGTCTGTGTTCCTCACTCTGCATTGCTGTGGCCCTAAGTCCTTTGTTTTCCTCCCAGGGCATTATCTGCTGGCCAACACCAAATTTACATTCCAGCCTGGTTACATCGGGAGGCTTTATGGTCCCTCCTTACCAGGAAACATGCAGTACTGTGTGCGTTTTCATTATGCCATCTTTGGATTTTTGAAAATGAGCGACACCCTCGCAGTTTATATCTTTGAAGAAAACCACGTAGTTCAAGAGAAGATCTGGTCTGTGCTCGAGTCCCCAAGGGGTGTTTGGATGCAAGCTGAAATCAGCTTTAAGAAGCCCATGCCCACAAAGGTACAGTAGAACCTGTGCTACCTGTGTCCAGTTTTGACTGCTTGATATGTTAGCGATTTCTGTTTAGTTACTGCCCACTGATGGTGTATTACACTTCTGTTCAAATTAACACCTGTGTTCATGCATACACTACACATAACCTGTCCCCAGACAGGTGCAGGTTAAGTCTTCAATTCCTTTGCATTTTCTGAATTACGTCCACCTAAGACCTCTCTCTTTCTCCCTCTCCCTCCTCCTCTCCCTCTCCCCGCCCCCCAAAACAGTGCTGAAATTTAAAGGATGAAATCATTGTGCCTGGGTCTTCACTGTGGCTTTAAGGTCAGTGATTAAGGTCTTAGCAGAGCACAGGGTAAAGACAGGCCGCTCACTAGAGCCATCTGACCCCACTCAGAGACTGGCACAGGGAGCCATCAGCAGTGGATTTTGATAGCAACGAGAATGCAAAAACAGACCTATAAATCAAGAACACACAAGAATGGCAGCAGCTAACCTCCTAAGCTTACCAATTCATAAACTCAAGGAAGTTTCACAGATGCAATAAATTCTGTGAACTAAGATATGAAACCAGTGTTGGGAAATTTGTTTTGTTTTGGCATGTTGGCCAACTAACATTTTTCTTAAGTGTCCTCTCTGTGTAAGAGAGAGACCCAAAGAGAGTGAGCAAAGGTCCTTTCCTCCAAAGGCATCTCATGCAATGGGAGCTCCATACATATTGTTGAGTGGATGGGTAAATAAGCTGATCATCACATCATCCAAGGGGTACCCCAACTCCAATCTCCCCAAGAAAGCTTAAAACCATGAGTGGGCAAGGCAATCCTTTAGCTTGTTGCCTAGACAATTCCAGATGTGTTCTCGATGAATTGTTCTTTGTGTAAATGTTGTTTGATACCTGCAATGTTATTGCACTTCTTCCTTGGCCCAGCACTGCTGGAGAAGCCCAGGCCGCTCGTATCTCAAGGAATTAAGTTGTTTTCCCATTACCGATTACTTAACTCTCACAAACGGTCATCACAACAAACATACACATCCTGGTTTTACAGAATCAAGGATGCACCAGAACATAGAATGTATGTTATACTTTCAATTCAATTTCATTGATTTTTAAGGGAAAATATAACAAGCATCTTGTTAATTTATTTGGCTTACATGTATTTAATCATTCATCCATATGTCTGTTCCTTTATTCAACCATCATTTATTCTGTATATGTTAGAAGCAAGGAATATAAAGATAAATAAATCTCAGATCCTGTTCATGAGATGGCAGTCACATTTGACAGCAGATGGAGATGCATTAAATTGAGATACAGTCATCGAATGCACTATCCCACAGGAAGATTGCTCAGAAAGTTATAAAAGTGGTTCTACTGATTGTTACTTGAAATACTGTCATCCAGACTTGGCAAACCTGATGTTTGGAGGGTCAAAGTTCAAGCCATGATGGCTTCTAACCCCTGCTCCTCCTCTCCCCAGTAACCTCCACTGGTAAATGTTTAGGAATCTGCTAAATCCTTCCCAGAGAGTCCCTGCTGTGACCTGACACCTACAAAGTTCAGACAGCCTCCTAGCAGATAAGGGGACCCCCAAGGTTCTGCCCTTTTCTTCTTTGGAAGCTGAACACCAAGATGCCCAGCCACTGTGGGAAAACGGAGCTAGGCCCAATCAGGGTAGGGGAGTTCTCACAGCTCTTGGAAGGATCTGCTCATGGATTCAAATGGAGGTTCAACAGAGAAACCTCCAGATGTATATCTGAAACTGGCCTCGTTCTAGAAGACTCCTACTGGGCAGAACTAGCTCCTCAGAGTGGGGGCGGGATGCAGTAAGTGGAGAGGAACTGAAGCTTGCTTACATATGGTGGATACCCATGTGGACTTAGGTGTGTATATGTTATGTTTCCAAGTGTTTATACACAGGAAAGCTACTTAAGACTAGGGATACAGTGAACAGCCAGGGTTTTTAACCACTGTCCGCTACCCATGAATGCAAACTCCAATTCCACTTCTGTTTTTTTCTGTGGAGTTTCCTTCCAGATTTGCAATGTTTTCCTCCATTAACCTTAACTATGTTTGCTGATTCTCTGCTATGAAAAGATAAATATTTCTCCCTCTCATAGTTTTTAGTTGTTTTTATTTTGGCTCTTAGAATTTATAACTTTAACTAAACTTCAGTGTCAAACTTTAGATAGTGTTTGTTTACGCCTACTTTGTAAGATAAATACATTCTCACTTTTATAATTTTCCTTTGCTTTCTTTGTCCATCTCAAAGAAATAGTTGTTTTGATGTTGTTACAGCTTAAACACACACTTATATTCCTACTACGCTGTAGGTGCTTGACCTTGAACAGATATCCTAGCAGAGGCTCTGTTGACATTATAAGGCAGACAATTCTGACTTTGTATAGTGCCATCCCTCAAATTACTGGATTTTAAACTTCTATGATTATTGCAACAACCAAAATTATTTGCCCATTTCTAAATGGCCCCAGGTGTGCCATACCATCTTTGAATCTATAAGATGATTCCAAAAATATAAATAATTCTGTCTCTAATTGCAAACCAGGTTTGCTTCCTTGCCCTCCATCTGCTGTTTTGTAGTAGCGTTAGAGTGAACCCTTCTCTTGCTATAACCTCTTGGCTTCTGGTTTTTAGTACCTGTGTCCTTCCTTTTGTTTTCCTGTAAAATTGTAGATGTAACCATCTTGTTAAATAAGAAACACAGAGCCAGTTGCAGAGTTAAAAACCATGAGGTCAGAGCAAGAACGGAAAACCTTACCCTTCACTGCTTCTGCGGTTCTTCCTCTCCGCAAGAGACCTACTGCTGTGTGTCCTATCTTTTTTATAGACTTTCTGTTCTGTTTTCTCATTGGTTGTACACCCAGCCACATGACCTCCTCATCACTGCCTGTTTGTACAGACCTCCAGGTCTTCTATGGTTGGTATTGAGATTAAAGGCATGTGTCTGCCATGCTGGCTGTGTCCTTGAACACACAGAGATCTACCTAGCTCTGCCTCCCAAGTGCTGGGATTAAAGGCGTGCACCACTGCCACCCAGCTTCTGCTCTAGCTTGCTCTGACTTCAAGACAACTTTATTAACATACAAATAAAATCACATTTCAATACAAATAAAATATCACTATATAAAATAAACTATCCTGAACTCGGGATTGGTAGACTAGCAGATTTTCAGTGGGTAAAGAACTAGGCAAGTGCTTATTTATGTGAATTCCATGCCCAGTTCTTCCACTCTGAGATGCTGGGAGAGGTCCCTGCATGTTCATTGATCTGGATGGGACTCTTCATACCCCTAAGAGTCTAGATTTAGATGTGTAGTTCTGTGTAAGCATCCTGCAATGCCTCTGAGAAAAGTATTTCAGAAGCACACCACCAAACCTGTGGGATTGTTCCCCACATGTGGCTCCTGTCCACAGAGGGTGTTTTTCTCCAAATATTCATCACATTTAGAAAAGAGTGTTAAGTCACTAAGCACTGAAAATAGGCACAGGGTGAATGCTTGTCAGCTGTTACATGTTGTCTAGAAGCTTCAATTGGCTGCTTTCTACAGTTTAATCATTCAATATTTATTTTAACTTATTCTAAACTGGTGGAAGCTTAAGAGATTTTCCTGAACATATTGTGCTTCGCATACATCTTTATAATAGTTGGAATTTATAATGACTAAGATTCTGAAATGAACCTGCTGGGACTTCTAGAAAGTGGCAGATCAACTCAGGTCAAAAACAGAGGTACATGGCTGTTCATCAAGTACCTACTTTGTGTCCAGCAGTGTACTCTCTCACTCCCAATCCTTACCATCCTCTGACAATCCATTTACAGAGGACACTGGAATCTCAGCATGTTAAAATGGCTTGGTTCTCCTGAGTTTCTTGATGCTTTCCTTCAAATTGGAGGCATGATCATTAGGTTGGAGCTCTAAAATGCATCTCAGACTTGTTCTCTCTGTCTCACTTGCCACCCCCTCACACAAAATTATCATATCCGCCTCAATTATAAAGATACTTTGCTATTTTCTGTGACTCTGGCTTGCTGTTTCTCTACTCTGAACCAGCAACCAGATCATCTTCCTGAAGCATAAATCAGATGGTGCCATTCCCTCCACGAAATACTCCCATCGCCTGCAGAACAGAGCTGTCTCCCTGACCACGGCTTGTAAAGCCCTATGTGATCTGATGATCACCTACACTGCTCACTTCTACTCCCTCTACCCTGCTCAAAGGCATATGACCTCACAAGACTCCTCTCTGTCCCTCCGTGTCAAGGCCATTCCTTCATCACAGCCTTCTCACTTTGTAGCCCTTCTTCACTGGGAGTCCTTCCCCATCAATTCCCATATCCCCCTGCCTCACATGGGAGGAGGTGTGTCCTTGTTGCAGGGGGCTACACTCACGAAGGGCTTCCTCTCTGACAGGAACTTTCCAGACGACTCAGTTTATCAGCAATTTGCCCATCCTCAGATTGTTCCCCCATTATATTGTCTTATTTTGTACACCACAGCTATCCAAATCCAAAACTAAATTTTTTGTTTACCTTTTATTACTCTTCTCTTCTCTTATTAGAGCCTTCATATAGACGAGGACTTTACCAGTTTTTATCATCTCCGTGTCCACAGCAAAATTCTGCTTAAGTATATTTTGTGGATATGTGGTGAATGAATGAGTGAATGAATGACCTTTCTAAGGGTGTTAAGTGACATTGCTGAGGAGTAAAATGTGATCTTGCTAGCCCTGAGGCTCGCCCCTTGGTGCAGGAGAACTTTGGGAGGTTGAGGTCTAGTCTTAAGGAAGGCCTCTTTTTGTGTAGTAGAGGAGGTGAAGCTTCAAACCTTTGTTGGAGTCTAGGTACCATTTATTATTTTATTTAATTCCCATAACATGATCATATCTTTTAAAAAAAAGTATCTCTTTTATAGTGTCCATTCCATTCTAGAATGAAAGTAGATTATCCCAATGATGAACCCAGATGTGCTGTTAGAAATTAATGCTAACCTGAGGGCTTCCTCATACATCACTGCTGGAGAAGGAGCCTGCACTGTGTCCTCGATACTTCAGGCCCCAAACCAGTAACTATGACTTGCCAGGGCCCATGCCTCAGCAGGGCCTGCTTTCATGCACATTCTTTTCTTTTCTCCATGGTTTGGGGGTTGGGACCAAAACACAGCACATTGATGGGCTTCTTGGCCAGAACTGTGAAGTCCAACCTTTCACCCTGTCTCCCCAGCTTCTCCTCCCATACTCTCAATCCACAGACCCCCTCTCTGTCCTTCCCCTCATGACCTTCCTCTTAGCCTGTTTCTTTCTCTTTCTTGCCCCTTTTGATACTTGCTCAGCCCACTTTAAGACAATAGGCTAGTTAGATGAACAATTCCTTGATGACTTTCTTAGCTGATCTTTAACTGAAACTGTCATCTATAGCCCTGTTTAAGGAAAGACAGCAAAAAGTAAGCATTTCCTATATGCCACTCCAGCAAACAAGCTATGAAGGTGCATTTTGTGTAACACTATTACAGCTGAGGCTTCTAATAACTCTATAGGACAGTCCACTAGCTGCCACGGCTCCCTTAGGAAGAGAAATTTGTGATCATACTTAAAAGTTTGGCAAAATGTAAGGATGCTGAGCCACATGATGGAGGTGCACACCTTTAGTACTGGCACTTGAGAGGCAGAAGCAGGTGGATCTCTGAGTTCAAGGCCAACCTGGTCCACAGAGAGAGTTCCAGGATAGCAAGGGTTACATAGAGCAACCCTCTCTTGAAAAACAAAAACAAACAAGACAAGAGAAAAGGGACACTGTTCAATACTGCATGTCTTTCAAATGACTGGCTGAGAGTGGATCCAGGACTCATGGACTACAGAACACAGGCTGTATTTATACAATCTCTGTATGCCACCCAACCCTCTCCTGGTTGATGTCAAATGACACATCAGGCAACTCAGCAAATCCAGAGCTTTACTAAACTGACTCTCCATTGATGGATTTTAGAAATGTTTGGCTCCTGGAAGGGATCAGAATTCAGAGTGGTTCATCACAGATAAAGCAGACCGTGAGGTAGAGGGGAGAGGTTGCACACTGCTTATTGTGCCTGGCTGTGGGTACTCTGTCACTCATGGCTTCATACTCTGGGCTAGTTATCTATGCAGCCTTTATTTTCCTCCCATGAGTAAAATGGGCATCTGGTAGTACTCACTGCATAAAGTTGTCCTGTGTGTCCCATGAAATTAGGTGAAGTATTTAGTATGTCTCCTGGCATATAATTAGCACAATTAAAATCAGCACAGCACAGACATAGAGAAAGAAAGAACAAAGGCAGTTTTTCTAGGTCACAACATTTATTCAGTGCATGGATATTTCTGTATCTTGATTTTTGCTGTGAGGTGCTGAAAATGAGGTCAGAGTTAAATCATTTTTAGCAATATTAGGCTTTCTTGAATAATGGAAGAAGTATCCAACCATGAGTCCTACAACAAGATTTTGCATATATATGTTTGTGTGTGCGCGCACATATGTGCAGTGCAGAGGAGTGTGTGTGTGTGTGTGTGTGTGCAGAGATCAATAGTTAGGAGTCTTTCTCAATTGTTCACCACTTTATTTGTTTGTTTATTTATTTATTAAAAAATTAATTATTTGACATAGGGTTTCCCTGTGAAGCCTTGGCTGTTCTGGAACTCGCTCTGTAGACCAGGCTGGCCTCGAATTCACAGAGATCCGCCTGCCTCTGCCTCCCAGGTGCTGGGATTAGAGGTGTGCACCACCACCACCTGGCTGCCACCTTACTTGCCAAACAAAGCATTTCCCTGAAGCTGAAGCTCACTAATTGGATTAGACTGTCTGGCCAACCAGCCCCAGGGACCCCCTAGCTGCTTCCTCACTGCCACACCTGGCTTTTTATGTTGGTCCTGATGTGGAGTTTAGTTCCTCAGGCATGCGTGGCAAGTACTTTATTAGTTGATCTATTTCCCCAGTCTTTTCTCTCCCTAAAAAAAAAAAAATATTTTTAATGTTTAGAAACATTTTCCAAAGTTCAAGAACTATAAAACTATATCTTCCATGCCCCCATCTTCACCATCACAGTGTTCTGTAGAAGAGAGGGCAGCTGGGAAGAACTGTTTGGGGACTGTGTGTGGTAACACACACTATAATTCCAACATTTAGGAAAGGGGGTGGCTGTGGCAGAAGGGACACTGAGAGTTTGATTTTATAAAGCAAGATCCTGTCTCAAACAAACAAACAAACAAACAAACAAACAAACAAACAAAGGTACCTGAAAGAATGAGCAATCTGTGAGGGTGTGTTCTAGCTTAGTGAGAGGGCACTTTCCAGGGAGGGGGAGAGGAGAGGGAAGGAAAGGGGGAGTAAGGAGAAGAGGGAGACAAGGAGAGAAAAACAGAAACACAGAGAGACAGACACACAGAGAGGGAGGGAGGGAGGTGGGGAGGGAGAGAGGGAGGGGACAATTTGCTCCAAAATGCTTTCACTAAAAGCCATACCGTGAGAAGAGACTCCAGAATGAGATCAGAAATTCATGATGGCACCCAAACATTAGCCTTTCAGTCCTCAAATGCTACACCTAACATATGCTTGGTCACTGTCGCAAGGAGGGTAGCTCCTGAGGAACTTTCTGTCTGCAACTCCTTTTAGCAAAGATGCTTGAATAGCCTTTTAATTAAAAGCACTGGGGGTAGGAGGACTCAATATTTTGTTTCTGAAGTATTTATTTGGGGGAGGGGAGTTAAGAGGCTGACAAATGAGAGGATGGCAAAGCACTCTATTTCTTCCAGACCTGGGCTGATGATCAGTTCAGCACTCAGTAAAATCCTTATTACAAACCATTTTCAATCTACATCCTTATTTGACTGTAAGACTAAAAGTTGAACATTGAGCTTTGCATGCATTTAAGAAGAAGCCCTCATCCAACCAAATATAATTTCCCCACTAGGTTAAAAAGACAAAAACCAAAGCTAAAGCCTATGTCAGTCCCTAGCTATGCACCATAAACTACAACACACTAGATATGTTCCAGTGAACAAGAGTTCTGTGGTTAAATGAGTAACATTAGAAACTCTTGCTAATGCTCCATCTATCCTTTCTCCTGCCTTGCTATTGGACAGTCAGCTCTTTATTAGACCAATCAGGTGTTTTAGACAGGCAAAGTAACACAGCTTCACAGAGTCAAACAAATGCAACATAAAAAATGCAACCCCTCTTTGCATCATTAAAACAAATATTCCACACCATAAACAAATGTAACACATCTTCAACTAACACTCTACAACATAGAGCCAAGAGGTGCACTCCAAAGACACATCCTCAGTAATCCACTTCTTCTAAAGCTCTTCATCTCCCATAGTTCTCTCACCCCTCAACAGGCTCTCTGAACTCAGACCAACACATGTGTGGGGTCACAGCCCTCACCATCCAGTCACTCCACATGTCCTCCCACTCTGTCTTTCTTCTCAATGTTCCTTCAAAGGGTTTCAGCAGCAGACAGTGTTACTCACTGGTATTTCTTCAGGGATCCTTACACTTCTAGAAAAATCCTACCCATCTCCTGAGCTCTTTCACAAATGCCCCTTCCTTTGAAGCTTGTGTTTATTTGTTGCAGTGAAATTTGTATAATGAAAGAGTACTGGGTCAGGAATAGGAAGACCTGGCTTGGAATCTTGTCTCAGGCATTAACTGTGTAAATCGGAATGCCATGTCCCCTCTCATTGAAATGAGCACATGCACTTAGGTGACCTGTAAGTCTCTGCTTGCTTTATTTTTAGGCATCTTAGTGGCAGGAACTATGTTTTATTTTTGCGCAAAGTGCATTCTTTGCAGATGCTATCCTCCACTTATTTCCTCTTACAAGAATCTCTTTCCCTTAGGGGAAAAAAAAACAATGCTGAAATTCAAGTCTGCAATTTGTATTTCCACCTTAAATTCTTCATCTTCATTGTGCCCTTAAAAAAATGCCAAAGTAAATAATTGTAAACTGCCTAGGGCTCTGAAATTTTTAAATATTTATTTTCTTTTGTACATATAAGTGTTTTGTTTGCATGTGTGTGTATCATGTGTATTCCTAATACATTTATTATAAATTTTTCTAATAAATTGGTAAATAGAAGTAAGCTAAGCAATATGGAAGTGAATAAGATATCTATAGTGAAATCAGTAAAAAAGAAATATCATTGAAAATATACATCTAACCCTATTTATCATTAAAGACATTTCTAAATAATAATATATCTGTTATCAACTGAATATATGTTTAAAAATATAGTACCATAAAATGTGATGTTTTTCTTCATAGCTCTGTTTATACTTTATTTGTAGTGTTTGATTTATGAATTATAAAAAACAAAGCTTTGCTTTAGAAAAAGTATAGAGAGGCCAGAATGTAACTCACTGGTAGATTGCTTTCCTGCCAGGCATAGAACCCTGAATTTGAGCTTCAGCATCTCAAAAGAAAAAGAAGAAATGTATTTATATATTAATATATATTTTATATATTAACAATTCATACATTAGTATATATATATATAGTATTTATATATTAAAAGGTAAATCTTTTACTTTAGATCCCCAAATATATTAATATATGCTCATATAAACATGATTTATTTTAATTAAAATAAATGCATTATAGGATATACATTCATACATACATAAATTTTGTGTATATACACATATACATACTAATTATATATGTATATATAAACATATGTGCATGCATATGTGTATAAACATGATCCTGGAAAGGTGAGTGTCTTAGTTAGGATTACTATAGCTATGATGGAACACCATGACAAAAAACAAGTTGAGGAGGAAAGGGTTTGTTTGACTTATACTTCCACATCACAGTTTATCATCACAGGAAGTCAGGTCAGGAACTCAAACAGGGCAGGAACCTAGAGTCAGGAGCTGATACCAAGGCCATGGAGGGGTGCTGCTTACTGGCTTGCTCCCCATAGCTTTCTTGGCCTGATTTCTTATAGAACCCTAGCCCACCAGCCCATGGGTGGCCCCACCCACAATGGGCTGGGCTCTCCAATCAATCACTAGTTAAGAAAACACTACAGGCCTGCCTGCAGCCACATCTTAGGGAGGCATTTTCTCAATTGAGATTCTCTCCTTTCAGATGGCTGTAGCTTTTAACACATTGACATAAAACTACCCAATACAGTAAGGATGCAAGGATATCATTCGTGTATGCTCTTTTTTAAAAGTTGTATTTACTTTATTATTATTACTGAAGGAGCATATGATGTATGTATGCATACATGTACCAGGGAGGATGTGTGGAGGCCTGAGGACAACCTTGTAAAGTCAGTTCTCTTCCTCCAGCTTCTGAGGGTTCTGGGGACAGAACGCAGGTCATCAAGCCTACATTGTCAGACAGTAAGCCCCTCCACCATGGAGCCAAACTGGAAGCAATTTAATACAGTGTTTTATAAAAAGGAAAAAAAAACATCCAAACATGTATACCTTTGGTATAATGATTATCTTTCTAAGGATTTATCAAAAGAAATAATTCTTGAGCTAGGCATGGTGTTACATGCCTGTAATACCAGATACGCATGTTTGAGGTCAGGTTCAGCTACTTAGTAAGACCCTGTCCTAAAAAAATAAAAATAAAGTCAAATGGCAGTGGTTATCTTTTCTTTGTCTAATATTCACTTTTGGAGATTTCACATTCATATCCCATTAGAATGTCCCATAGCGTGTAAAATTGGCCATCTTTGTTCCCAGTGAAAGGATATAACATTGGTTTAGGGCTTTGGTTTCAACATAAAGGAAGTATAAAGGGGATGTGATGATGATGTTGTAGGATGATGGACGAGGGATTTGGGAATTCTTTACTAAAGTAGTAATGGAAAAATGGCGTGGAAAGGTAATGGGACTGAGTAAGGGAGAGAAGAGGTTCCTGCTGGATCCCTGTTAGCCAGTTCTGTATCAGTCATCACACTCCAGTGCTCAGTAACTAGGCAAGCAGGGAAGCATGGTACCTGTACTTTCCTTCCCTGTGACAACCTCCTTATTACACAAGTCAGGTCAACAAGAGAACAAATGGAAGCCCCAACAAGAGGTCAAACAAATTGAAGCCCCAATCCAAGTTTTATGTGACATGGGAGCCTTCAGAAACGAAGACTCGGGGATCCAGGGATATGTTTTCCATGCTTCATGGACTGCTGCTGTATGGAAATACTACTGGGTAAAAGAATGTACTAATGACAATGGTTGGGAGCAGGAAAAGGATCTTGACTAGGTACTTTCAGTCCCCTCATTTGGAGGAGATTTTCCTCCAAGCACAGTCAGGACCCCTCCTGAAGTAGTGGGTATATAACCTACTGTCTGACATATAAGGTAGGTCCGAGGAGTTCTGCATGGCCATCTAAAGTAGAAAGATGGTAAAGATTACGGTAATGTTTCTATGTTTTATGGGGAGATTTGCAGGGAAAGGGGATTCTAGCTTTTATCATTTCCCTTAGAGAAGATAAACCCTAGTCTTTACAGACTTTTGGAAGGATCTGGAGACAAAGGTAGAATGGGGTGTCAGCAGTTGTCTAGAGGGTTGTTGAGTTCATTCCCTAGAAGGAAGAAAGGCTTGAGCTCACAGGAAAGACAGTAGCCCGAGCTGCAGGGAAAGTAACCACTGCATACATTCTGGATAAGAGAAGCCCAAAGCTGGACATCCTTTAAACATAGCTGGCTTGGGTACTTTATGAGACCTCTGGGTCCTCTCTTCCCACTATTGATCCTATTTAAATGCCCACCCACCCTCATTGCCTTTCCATCTTCCTCCTTATAAGGTTTTCTGGGAAAATAAGCAGCCATCTTAGGAAGCCCATTTTCCTCTCTTAGTCTACTTACATCACTCTAATTCTCCTTCAAATGGACAAGAAAGTTTGCTTCTAGTTTGAGGCCAGCCTGGTCTACAGAGTGAGATCCAGAAAAGGCACAAAGCTACACAGAGAAAGCCTGTCTCAAAAAAAAAAAAAAGAAAGAAAGAAAGTTTGCTTCTGAAGACCTGCCAATGTCCTTTAGTTCACTGTAGCTGGGATAGTAAAGCACTGTACTTTTGGAGCCCCAGCTCTGAAAACTCTTAGATGTAAGACTTCTGTATCTGGTATACAGTCAGGCTCAGAGCTCTTTAACTGGGAAGTTGTAAGATCGAGTCTTTCCAAACCATATTTTTATTTTATTTCCCTTTTATTAAAAATAGATTTTTTTTATCACATAATATATCCTGATTATGGTTTTCCCTGTCTCTACTCCTCCCAATTCTTCCTCAGCTCTCTTCCCATCCAGATCTACTCCCTTTCTGTCTCTCATTAAAAACAAACAGGTTGCTAGGGGATAATAATTAATATAATGTAATATAATTAATATAATATGATAAAACAAAATAACACATTGGAATTAAACAAAATAAACAAACAGAAGGAAAAGAGCCCAAGAGAAGACACAAGAATCAGAGACCCACCTGTTCACACTCAGGAGTCCCATAAAAACACTAAACTGGACACCATAATACATTTGCAAAGGACTTGTGCAGACCTTGCAGGCCCTGTGCATGCTGCCTCAGTCTCTATGAGCTTGTATTGATTTAGCAGGCCTTGTGTTCTTGGTATTCTTCATCCCCCCTGGCTCTTACATTCTTTCTGCCTCCCTTTCTGTGGGATGGTGTGGGGGGAGGAAGGGGAGTCCTTGAGCCCTGGGAGGAGAGATTTGATGGAGACATGCTGTTTAGGGCTAAGTGAGGAGCAGTATTGTTAAGTACCTCAAGGAAGGAAGGAAAGAATGAGCAGGGTGGTATAGTTTTCCCCATCACAGACGTGGCAAGGGTCTGGTGTTTCATGCTTGGATGTGCAGCTGGCTGTAGTGTAAATTTGTATCAGAGACTGCCCTTGTCTTGCTCTAAAACTGACAGATTCTAAGGTCTCTTCTGCCCATTCCCCATTTTCCAGTGGTAGGAAGATCCAAAAATGATGCAGAGTTTTGAAATCAATGATTTGTGAGGTTTGAATGTTTACCACCCAGAGAGCAATGAAAAAAATTGGCTATAGCCTGTATTCTATCCCAGCATGCCCTCTCTCTCTCAAACTGAAGGCCTGTATGAATAAAGAAGAATTTTGCACTGGAAAAAATCCAGAAGCTGATCAATCTTTGTTTCTTGTTGAATTAAATCACATGTGTCTTTACAAAAAGAAAAAAAGAAAGAGAAAAGAAAACCCGATGGGTCTTTTAAGAAGAAAGCATTGGTCAGCGAAAGACTTGTTTGAGAACACATGGTCCTTTTGTGGTTTGTGGGACATGCAAACAGAATACAGCATCTGCAAGAGGCATGCTGTTACAATTTAGCAACAATTTCCTAAATATAGCCAGGTTCTAAGAATGCTTAAATCTCACACTCTTTTCCAGGTATTGCTCCTCTCAGCTTGTCCTTAGAAATCAGTGAAAATTCTTTTATTTCTGCCAAGTGCCTTCATTGTGAAATCTGTGTTGTTTTCTTTGCGTTTTTGTAGTTTTCTGAATCAAACACACTAACCTACTGTCAATTATTTAAATGAGTGCAATAACGTTAGGCATTCCATGCTAATTCTTGTGTCCACAGAATCTTAATGAAGAGTTCTAGAATCTAAGTATATCAGAGTAACTTTGTGAATAATTCTACCAACTCTGTAGTCACCACACCCAAATATATCTCTGAAATGATTTCAAAGGATTTTAGTATCACAAGAAGAAATGTTCAATTCAACCTGAGGATCTGAGGTTGAGACTCATTATTGATAAGGAGGAATAACTGGGGTCCCTTGATTGACATGGCTTACTTATGGCTATGCTAGCAGAAGATTGAAGTGCTTTGATCTGAAGATCATTTATGGAAGCTGTCCTTCACATTCTAGTTATGCGGCTGACTGGGGCTTTAAATCTCTGATAAAGTCCATGTTGTTTTACTCCACCACTCAACAACTTAGCCTGCAGTCTATTAAACAGGCCATGGAAAGGTCTTTAGAAGTCACCAAGAAACCATGTGGTTTGGCCCAGGTTATCTCTTTACAGACAATCTTTGTTAATGGTTCAACAAAGGTCATATTTTATTATATTCCATAACTCTTTACAAAGCCTGATCTCCTTTGCCTTGCAAATCCTATTCATTGTGTTGGCTAGTGTTTGTACTTTGACACCTTTAAAGTAAAAACTGGTAAATTGTTCTCAAACAACCTGATGTGGCTTGGCTAAATGAATTCCTGATAAAACTATTTCTGAAGACTCCCCACCGCACCCCCACTACTCTAACCAAGATCTTACCAAGACTTTCACTATCTTAGGGGCAGTCTGGCCCCTTTGACTAACACAGCCATGAGTAGGTTTTCACACAGACCCTCTCCTCATCCTCCACTCTAAAATCAGCCACATCTTGCTTGCACAGTTCCCTCCTCAATTCTTCTATTAGTATCTTGTTTCTGGAGAGTAGAACATTATTTTTTCAATGTGAGGAAAAGATGGGAACATGGAGACAATTTTGTTGTCCTCTGACTGTTACAGTTTTGGGGTACAAGTACTTGGGACAGCAAAGCCCTAAAAGTTGAGGCTGGAGAAAGGACTCAGTGGATAAAGAGCTTGCCTTCTGGAAGGCGTGGTGGCCACCTATAATCCCAGCACTGTAGAGGCAGAGACAGGGGAATCCCCGGGACAAACTGCCTAGCTAGAGTAACAAGAATCACCAAGTTCCAGATTGAGCCTAAGTAATTAAAGTGGAGAGCAACTGAGGAAGACATAACTTCTAGCCCACATGCACATACATATGTAAACATGCATGCATGCATACCATATATACATATACATGCAACAAAAATTGAATTAAAAATAAACAGACCTGAAAATCTAGGGCATGATTATTGGTTTGAGTATTCCTCACTTGCCTTGCCCTGTTCCTTAATCTTTTGTTTCCAGGGATTGGGAATGTGCAAAGGAAATAAATAGCTTGAAATGAATAGGAATCAAAAAATAAGGTAGCAGAGTTGCAAATTCCTAGTACAAAGACTGCATATTATATGACTCAAGTTAATGGCTTTTATAATCTATATAAAAGCTTATTCTATTTTTTCTAGTTATTCTCAACCAGGAGGCCTTGCCCCTCAAGGAATACTTGGCACCAGTGTCTGGATGAATTCTTGTTGTCTTGATTTGGGGGTAATGGTAGCATCTAGTAGGTATATAACTAAGGGTGTGATTCCACTGCCATTTAATAAAACCAGCTTGAGAGATGGTGTGATAGGATAAAAGCTTCACTGGCCATGAGGATATCATCTTGCTGGGGTCATAGGCACAAAAGCTTATAGAGGGCTTCTGAATAATCTAGTTCCAGCATGGCCAGCTGAGTGCCAAAATGGTCGCAAACTCTTATGTTAACCAACTCTCTGGATGTGGTGTTGCTGATGTCCACAGGTCACTGAACATTCGTGTAAATATAGATTACTGCTTAGAAGGCTGCATGACTGGTAATGTTTTGGGTTCTTTTCCTTTATTCTTCTCTTTGAGGAAGATTGATTTCATTGGCCTATTCTTTAGGAAATGAGGTAGAAGAGAAACAGTGAAAAGCAGATTGGCTGCTGCCAGGGCACAGATAACCTATCCATGAGTTTGAGAGGCCAAGAATGCCATGAGCCACGTTACGGGACCCAGAACACCCACAACAAAATGTCATCTGGCTTTAAAATATCAATAGTGCTAAGCAATATACACCCTGCTGTGAATAAAAGAACATATGTGGTATTTTTTTCTTGGCACAATGAAGACTAAGATAAATAGTAATATCTGTTGCTATTTAACTATATTGTGTGCATGAATATTTGTGTAGTTCTCCATTTGCTGTGTATTTGTTTACAAAGCTAGTCTAGAGATGTTTCCTCAATGATGAATATTCTCCACCAAAACAAATATTTTTAAGCATTAGTGGCACCTAAAAGCTGAAATATTCAGGCACTGAAACATACTGTTAATGAATATAAATAGACCTAACTTCTGAGCTATACTGTACAGCCTAGAACACCTGTCTAAGAAATGTTATCTAACTTCATGTCTAGGAAACACCGTTCTTCATCTTTCCCTTTCTTCACTACATTTTAATATACACTTGGGCTAAGGTGTATTTCCCACTTTTTAGAGATGGTTTCTGATCTTTGAAATATTACTGAAATTGATATAAACATTGCTATTTTAAATCTATAAATAGGTTAATCCTCTCATGAACTTAGATTATGGCTGACCTTTGACACAGTCTCATCTCAACCCACATGGAAAGGGTTTTTAGTGGATATTCATTGCACGAAGTTATGGATTATTGTATTTTGTTTGTTTGTTCGAGACAGGGTTTCTCTGTATAACAGCCCTCGCTGTCCTGGAACTCACTTTGGAGATCATACTGGCCTCAGACTCACAGAGATCTACTTGTCTTTATCTCCTGAATGGGGTTGTTGCAATTGTTTCGTGCATAAACTGTACTTTGACCATAAGCCCCCGTCATCCTATCTTCTCCTTCCTATTGGTCCCCTTTCCTCTTTGCAAGTAGTCCCCCCTTTTATTTTCATGGCTCACAGATGTATTTTTGTAAATAAGAGGAATGTGTGATATTTATCTTTCTAAGTCTGACCTATTTCACTTAGAATGATGGTCTCTAGTTCCATGCATTCTCCAGCAAATGTCACAATTACATTCTTCTTTATAGCTAAATAGAACTCTGGTGTGTGTGTGTGTGTGTGTGTGTGTGTGTGTGTGTGTGTGTGTGTGTATTCTTTATTTTTCATGAGTTGGACACCTAGGCTGAGTCTATAAATTTGGTTATTACAAATAGCACCATAAGAAACATGGGTGCACTGGTATCCACAGAGAGTTCTAAAGAGCAAGCAGTAGATTAACTTTTCTTTTGTCCTGGACAAGTCAGCCACCCCTTCAGTCACTAACTACCTGAAAATAATTTCTCCATATCAAGTAGCCTACAAGAACCATAGTGCTTCATGTTGTCAGTGCTTAGGTAGAGAATGCTAGCTGCTAGACTGAACAAGATTATCTTGTTATACTGCCCTTATTTTCTGTAATGCTGACAGAGAACTGCCAAACAACTGAGGTTTGAGGACTTAGCTTTAATCTAGTTAGTAGATGATGGATTTGGGAGATCTGTGATCATACAGAATGACATGTGGTCTAGTCAGTATTCTACATGTGAAAAGTCTGAAGGAGAGACAGGCTGGTGTTGTTCCAAACACCATTAGCATCTTGTTCAGCATAACTGGCATGGCAAAACGAACCAAAAAGTCCATTCAATGTTACTTTTTGCAATTAAGAAATGTTGTATATCTGTTGGTTCAATTCAATGAGGTACTTGGCTGCATTTCGCTACAGTATTCAGTACATTGGCATGTGGCTAATGAGACTGAATAGCTTCAATTTGAATAGACTTTGTGCCTATAGGCTGTCATAATAAATAACACTAGTCTAGAGTAAATATTTACTCATTATTCTACTTTTGTTTCTATCTTTTGCTGGGAATTGAACCCAGGGTCCTGCACATGCTAGGCAAGCTCTCTGTCACTGAGCTACATTGCAAACATTATTCCACATTTTTCTTATAGATATCCTGATTCTTTTTTAACTGTAAATTGTAAAATAACCATAATTTTATGAGCCTAAAGTAATAATTATATAGCTAGTACATTTGTTAGGCCTCTTCTATTATTTTAGTTGGAGATTGTTTTCACTTTTAGTCAGCTTTTTAACTTAGCATTGTAAATCTATATTTGTGGTGCTAAATAATTTTCACAACACTCAGATTTAATGATCACCTATTTTTTCAGACTGCTGTATTCTAGCTTATTTCTTTCCTTTTGAAATTTTAGGCTATTTCATCTGTTGCCTGCCTGTATGCTTCTTTTGGCTTAATGGTCATTATAAAATAGTGCTATGGTAAACATAGAAAAGCATGCTAATATTTCTCATCTTTAGAATGCATTGCTATGCAAAGTGTCTGAGCTTTCCACAGGGACAGATTTAGAGGGTGGATCATTTTACTTCTTCATATTGATCGTGCAGAAGTCCTCTTCCAGTGCACTTGTGAAAAACAGACTTTAAAGTTGACAAAGAAAAGAAAGTCATTTTTTCTCTGTGTAGCACAATTAATTTGATAAATTATGAGACATATCGTTGCATTCCTTCTAAAATAACAATAAAATGCTAATATAATGTGACACTGGTTGGGAGTGATGACAGAGATCTTTGCTTCCCAAATGCAGAATAAGTTCCCAGGCATGAACTTAGAAAGTAAAATATATTATATACTGTTTAGATAACCTCTACAATCTCTCCAGAAGAAAGATTAAAAGCTTTAAAAAAGAACCACAAATGCCACTCTGTTTTGTTTTGTTCTGTGTGAATCCATAGAGATAAACATTTGTATCTCTTAGCTATCCCATTTATAAAAGGATATGAACACAGAGCCAGGAAACATTCACACATCAAGCAATTAGAGCTTCCCCTGGGGAGATTGGCTTAGGACATTTTATAGTTTGCATAGTGACAAAATATCACATAAGCTAGGATTTTTCTCTTAAAATAAATTCTGTATTCTAATAAATCTGATCATCATGAGCAAAAGGACTCCGCTAATAACACACATAAATAAACCTAAACCACAATATTTGGCATAGCAGAACCTAGAAAGTCAAGTTTTCCAGTTAATCATTAATAGAACGTTAGCTTCTGTTATGTCATTCTTTGCCTTCTTCACTTGAATGGAGATTCACAGTTGGGAGACAGGCTATGGACCACACTAGCCCACACTAATTAAACATTAGGCAGCCGATCAACTACAGTGAAAACAACATAAATATTTCAGGAAGCACTGTTTGGTCAGTGTATATCTGGAACATAACTTTTTAAACTGGCCCAATAGTAAGAAATCAAAATCTTCACTCTGTCTGTCTGTCTGTCTGTCTCTCTCTCTCTCTCTCTCTCTCTCTCACACACACACACACACACACACACACACACACACACACACACACACACACACTGAATTTAATAACATCATGGATTGGATTACTTTTCCTTTACACACAACAATAATACTACCAAGACTGGTAAAATAACCATATTAGGGCTTTTATTCATCTTTGTCTTGGAAACGGAGCAGAAGTCTCTGAATGGGTGGGTGGTCAACAGGACTTTGTTCATAGTGTAAATAAAGCACCCTACTAGATAGTTCTTTCCAAAACAATAATGTTTGTACTGGAAACGTTTGAAAGATGCTTGGAAAACAACCACCATTTGGGGGTTATCAAGAGAGGACACTTAAAACCTAACAGGCTTTTCTCTACCACCTAGCTGATTGCTTGCTTTCCTCATAACAGCTGCCAATCCTTTTCTGTTTGTGTTGTTTTGTGTTGTTTTTGTTGTTCTGAGACAGGGTTTCTCTGCATAGCTTTGGAGCCTATCCTGGAACTCACTTTGTTCCAGGCTGGGCCTCGAACTCACAGAGATCCGCCTATCTCTGCCTTCTGAGTTCTGGGATTAAAGGCATGCACTACTACCACGCAACCTGCAGCTGCCAATCTTTAAAGACTGCCTCTAGTTTTTATATTCACATACATAGTATATTATTAGGAAGTCAGCTCTGCTTTAAAAAAAAAAAAAAAAAACCAATTCCAGGGATGTAGATCAATGGTAACCATTCTTCCAGCCGCCGCCATGAGAAGCAACATGTAAAGACACTGGTAAGCCACAAGCCATGTGGCAAAATATAGACTAACAGAAATGGGTTAATTTAAGATAGAAGAAGCAGATAGCAAGAAGCCTGCCACGGCCATACAGTTTGTAAACAATGTAAGTTTCTGTGTGCTTTCTTGGTTGGGTCTGAGCGACTGTGGGACTGGCGGGTAAGAGAGATTTGTCCTGACTGGGACAGGCAGGAAAACTCCAACTACAAATGGCGCCCAACGTGGGGCAAGAGTTTCCACCTAAAACCTGAGAAAAAAGATTCTAAAACGGAGCTAAAAATAGCTTCCTAATTGTCTCTCTCAAGTTAGCGGCAGCCTGCTGGTTTGAGCTACTATGGCGGGTTCCTGGAGTGTGCGTCTGACCTGCAGTGTGGCGGGAATGAGGAATCTACAAGCGGCACTTTACTCTGCTGCATGGTGGATTTAGCCTTTGCTAGTTAAAAAAAAAAAAAAAAAAAAAAGATTTCTGGGCTATGCGCTGCTTTAATAGAACTGCTTCTGATAGTTGATGGTACACATGGCTCCAAACACAGAGCTGGTGGTAAACTGAACCACCGCCATGTTGAGAAGCTGAGGTGGGTGGAGCCAGCAGCCACAGTGGTGTTTCAGTCTTACAAAGATGGATATTACAAAGAGAATCTGGTTTATGTTGTCTTTGGGGTTTTTAACTGTAAAAAAAGATTTGATCGTAAAAGCTGTTGAGTTAAACAAGTATGTAAATTTTAAAGGTACCTTGACTTCAAAATGTGGATATAAGGATACGTTACTTTGAAAAGGAGTCTCTACTTTTGTTTCCACAGAAAGCCAGAGGCTATGGATTTGTTCCAGATTAAGATACATCAGGTTTGATCAGCCAAAACCACCTGAAAGGTCTCCAATGACACCATGGCCCAGATGATCCCACATCCAGAATGGTTTCAAGGCAACTGGCTCAGAGGTTCACCCTAATGGACTACTCCATAATCCTAAAATTTTCTTTGTGTCCCCATAAGATACAGCGCCCCCCTCCAGCAGGAAGTAGTAAGAAAAACTACGCCCAAATTCCCAGCTGGCTTTGGAGATGGAATTGGCTCACTCCTTCTCTAAACCCAAGCACATTGTTAAAATAAGAGGTTAAGAGCTTCTTGTGTCCCAAATCAGAAGAGCCCTCTGGTGTGGGACAGAGAAAAACCACTATTTTATTTAAAACAGGTTGATTATAAATGCAATCTCTAGGGGGTATGATATAGATATGATAGGATGAAAGGGTAGATTAATGAACTTACTTCTAAAAGAGCAACAACTCATTTAAAATGTTTTACATTGGTATAGATTTTAGTATATTGATACAAACTTAAAGTTAATTTTGTTATACTTTGTGTATATTTCTAATCGTGTTTAAGGTATTATGTTTGTATAGCTCATTTTAAATTGAAATGGATAATTAAAAATAGATTAATAATTAGTCATCTATGATAATCATACTCGTAGCCATGTTAGTTAAGTCTTCTAGATATACATAGACATATTTCAGATAGATAGGTAATCTTCAAATACTTCAAAGACCTACAGAATATGGCATTTAAAATACTTTTAAAATTTAGACTTTCTGGACAGTGAGACATGTCTGTTCCTGGCAGCACCAATTTACTTCAGAGAGGAGGATGGGCATTGAAGACACTTCATATGGAGTTTATCTTTACCTTGGTCAAAATAGCCATTTGGGCAAGAAACTGTTCTTGCCTGGACTACTTGATCAACTGGACATGCAGGACCCATAAAAAGATGACCACTGAACTTTGCTTGACAAAATGGTCCTTCAGGTTCCTGCTTTCAGAGGAAACTGCCAGATATTCTACAGGACACTGAGAGAAGTGACTGAGAGACTCTAGCCCTGTGGGCTGAAGACAAATGCCCCAACTTTATAAAGGAACATTAGGTGACTGTTCAGGCTGCCAGCTGTCTCTGTCTACCCTACAAGACTCCCGAAAGTTGCTTTCATCCTTCTCCCGGTTCTCAGGTAATATTATATCCTTCTGAGGTCTTTGATGTGGTTGAAGACTAGATAGTTTCCTCAGTTATGATAAAAGATAAGTTAGATATAAAACCTTAGACTCACAAATATAAGATAGATAGGATATCTTCTTTAATATTGTAACTGTAATTCTTGCTTGACAATTGTTTTGTTATATGTAATTGTACTATGTAAAAGTTAAAACCTTCTTTAAAAAAAAAAAAAGAAAAGGGGAAGTGCTGTGGATATCGCTCTGTGTAAATAAAGTTTTGATTGGCCAGTGGCCAGGCAGGAGGTATAGGCGGGACAAGAGAGAAGAGAATTCTGGGAAGTAGAAGGTTGGAGAGAGACACCGCCAGCCGCCGCCATGAGAAGCAACATGTAAAGACACTGGTAAGCCACAAGCCATGTGGCAAAATATAGACTAACAGAAATGGGTTAATTTAAGATAGAAGAAGCAGATAGCAAGAAGCCTGCCACTGTGTCCTGTTACTCATACAGACAATGAGAGGGTGTTTCAAATTGCTTGTGCAGGTCTGTTGTATTGAGTAAATCTCAGGTTGAAGGGTTTCTGTTCTCTGCTAACAGAATTCATAGCTTTGTTTTTATGAATTACAGGTGGTTTTTATGAGCCTATGCAAGAGCTTTTGGGACTGTGGACTTGTAGCCTTAGATGACATTACCATGCAATTGGGAAACTGCCGGTCTCCAGGTAAGAGAACTGTTAGTCATTTCAGGTGTGTGTCTCTCTGCTCTGTGATGGACATTTTTAATTCATCTAGGAACCTCATGCATTTGATCCATGCTATTCTATCCCTTGCTTTTCTTAATACACGCACTCTCACAGAGCTTTGTAGTAGACTCTACAAGTTGGAAATAAGGATTCCAGTGTTTTGTGTGGCTTTGTTTGTATGGCTTGGCTCCTTTTTCTCATTGTAAGGAAAGTTAGTAATACCTCCCTGAATGTTGGGGACAAATCATATACATTCCCTAGCTTATGAACTGCCTCTAAATAGTACTTTAAAAACAAGTGCCCTCTATCTTAACTAATATTATTATTATCCTTGCAATTTTGGAGAATGCACATTTTCAAGTAATATTGGTGGCATTGCTATTTCACAAATACTTGTGAGACATATAGCATTAAATTTTTAATAAAGTTGACATGTTCTAAGTCAATTAAGTGACAATAAACAATAAAGCCTACCGCAGCAACAAGGGACATACATAGCCTTATGCTGCTGCTTAGAGCAGCCTAATTATTATTTGTTGTTTTATTTTTGAGTTCCTTGAAAGTTTTGTACAATATTGTTTTGATCATACTTACCTCCCCAACACTTCCCAGAACTACTCCTTTTCCCATTTTCTCCTAATTTTATGGGGCTTTAAAAAAAAAAACCCTTCAAGACCAATTTGTACTGTCCAAAATATTCTTGGAAGTGTGCTTCCACTGAAACATGGTCAACTTGTGAAGGGTTACCCTCTTAGATAAATCTGGCCCTTCCCTGTCCAGCAGCCATCAATGGTGAGAGGTAGGATTGTGTGTCCACCACCCTTCTGCATGCCAGGATTTAGTCTGGCTTGCACTTGCACAGGTTTTGTGTGTGCTGTCACATCTGTTGTGGGTTCGTATGTGCACCTGTCCTGCTATGTCCAGAAGATGTCTTGTTGCAGTCATCTACAGCTGCTGGCTCTTCCACCCTTTGTACCCATAATTCCACAGTGATCCCTGAGCCTTGGCATGAGGATGCAGTGGTTCTTCCAAGGACCTCAGCTCAGGCCTCTGTACTCAGAAAAGAATTTTCCAAATGAATCAGAAGCAAAGTTGGAACTTAATAAGAAAAGGTTTTAACACAGTTTTAAGTTCTAGTGTCAATACAACAAGATGCTTTGGAAAGGGACAGTAGACAGCCAAGCCATGACTGTGGGGCTTCTCAAGAGAGACTGTTGGTAGTCACATAGATAATTTCAGTGGTTTCTAGAGTTACATTGTTCAAAGGATTTCTAAGGACTTTTTCTTTTTTGGAGAAAGAGATAATAAGGTGGTTTCTGATGTGTACTGATAAACATAAAGGCTGTTAGAAAAACAAAACCATAAGTCACAGGGTTGAGGGAATCCTTATTATATTAGTTGCGAGGGGGTTGAGACATACTTAGTCTGCAAACTAAATTCATAATCTCATGAGATTCTCAGAACATAACATATTTGCATCTGGAAATGGAGTAAAGTTAAATTTAAGTCACATGCAAGCCTTAAGCAAGGCTCCCTGCTATTTTAGCATTATTATTTAAAATAGTTCTAGAATTGTGTCAAATCTTCCACTCTTGGCTAGCTTGAGACTTCAGCCAGACTCCAGAATGAGCTCCCCAAGGCATTCTTCATAATTTCCCCTTTATTTTTATCTTACTTCAGACTAAGCATTGATGATAGTGAGAAACTAAAGTCATGGTAGGCATAGCGGGCAATGAGTAAACAGTGCATACCTCAAAGATGCTCAATATTCTCCTCTTTAACAAATAACCAAAGTGTAATAACAGTCTGATACTGGAAAATAGTTGAAAACTATATGTGGGCTGGTGGCCTAGCTCAGCAGCAGACACTTCCACAGCTTACATAGGCCTTACACAGGCTCTGGGTTTATTCCTCCTGCTATAAAATCAATTTAAAGGAAGACGCCTTGCTTTCAGACCCCTGGTTTCTGAGTCCTTGGAAGGACAATAGCAATAAGAATATCCACATTCAAGGCATAGAACAGGGAATGGGCCTCATTGATTAGCACTGTATACTAAAATAAAACAAAAGAGGAAGATAAAACAAAGGACTATCATTGAAAATTTTACTAAGAATATGGATGTAGGGAGGCAGTGCATCTCCAGTTTTCAGAGCTTTGTAATTCCACTCACACAAATTCCAAAGCTGAGGGTGTGTCTTGTTCAAAGTACTCCAGTATTTCAGATCTAAATTTCTGATTCTGTACCATGATAGGATCCATGATGGAGTACAGATTAGCTGGAGGTAAGGCTTGGTAGGCCACCGGTGGGGGTCTGCCTCTCCATAGGCTTGACATATGGCCAGACACCTCTCAGACATGCAAAGTGGGCTGCTAGGATCCATGAGAAAATACATATTCATCGACTGTCTCAGCAGTTACAACACCTGCTGTTTCCTTGCAGAGAGACTTCCACCTCCACCTGGAGAGTGCACTTTCGATCAAGATGAATGTGCGTTTACACAGGAAAAAAGAAACCGGAGCAGCTGGCACAGAGGGAGAGGAGAAACACCCACCTCTTACACAGGACCCAAGGGAGATCACACTACTGGGGTAGGTGAGTTATGCCACATGGTGCTGTTTCCTAAGAACATAACTTAGTATATGAGTGGTCACTTGCTGCATTTTGAATGGCAGATTTATGTCTTGTGACTAGAATGAATTACATGTCATTCTACACATATGAGAATTTTTTAAATAGGCTTATTGAAAAATCATCTTTAATGCTTATAATTCTGATTGATGTATATTGTTGCAAAGATAATTGAGAACTAGGTTTAGAACACTGAAAGAGGCACAAAAGTAGGGAGAAAGAAGTTAATCAAAACTGGAGCTGAGGCTTAGTATATATATGTTCAGGCAGATTGGGAGCATATAGGTAAGTTCAACTCTGTGCTTTCTATAGCTGAAACAAAGACAGAAAATTCACCTGTGAATTGTGATTCACTGTGTTCTTGGGATAAAGCAGGGGGAGCAGATAGCTGGAGGTGTAGATAATCGGATGGTTCCTTATCTATCTCCCCCGACCCCAGACAAGGTCTTGTTCACGCTGCTCTGGAACTTAGGATCTTCCTGCCTCAGCATCCTGAAGAGTTCCAGGATGTAGATATATGTCACCATGCCTGGCTAAGGAGTACGTTTCCAACATAGAATGTGTAAACTATAATAGGACAAATTCAAGGTTGATCATCCTTTTACTACAGTATATCAGCAAGTTAAAAACAGTCAGTGGTAAAATATGTCTCCATTTAAGATATCAGTTAAAGCACAACCTTAACTTCAAAGAAGGAAAACTATCACTGAACTAAACTTGCAGAGATCCTTGACACTGTTTCAGGGTTTTTAAAGAAAAATCAGGGGGCTATGGTGGGTTATACTGTGCTTACCTTAAGACTAACCTCAAGATAAATCTATGATCAAGTACCATGGATCAACATAAGGTGTATGTAACCTTTCTTCTGAATTAACCAAACTTGAGAGAACTCAATCACAAATAGCTTTATTTTTCTTTCTATCATTCACTTCAGTTATATCCTGAAGACTTTTCTCTCCACTCCTTGGTAAATCCCTTAACTCCCAGTTCTGCTCGGGTATTAGAATAGTCATACACCGGGCGGTGGTGGCGCACGCCTTTAATCCCAGCACTCAGGAGGCAGAGGTGGGCAAATCTCTGTGAGTTCGAGGCCAACCTGGGCTACAGAGTGAGTTCCAGGAAAGGCGCAAAGCTACACAGAGAAACCCTGTCTCGAGAAAAAAAAGGTCATAATTTAGACATGTTAAAAAGTCTAGTCCAAATTTAAAAAACAAAAACAAAAACAAAAAAACCTTCCATTTCTCTTTCAATCAAAATGCTTCTGATCTCTTCAGCTTGGCTTTAACTCTTATCTCAAGAAGGTAAAGGAGAAGATCTAGTCTTTAATCTTTATTTCATCCCCTACCCTGCCTTCCCTGTTTGTCATCCTCTATTCAGGGTAGAGAGAGGAAGAATTAAAAGAAAAAAACTTTAAAATATTTGGTGCTGTTTTAAATTCTCTCTTGGTTGTTGACTGTTCTCTCATTGTGACAAATGTCAGTGCTGGCCAACTGGAACTTCTGCAGCACACCATTCCTTGCTGTGTCCCTTCTGCCTAACCCTCCATAACCAGCCCTTTGTACTTGTTGCCTCCATATTAAGGTACACACCTCAATCCAGCCACCTAGGTTTTTCTGAACATTTCTGCTTTGTTTGAAGAACACTCAATTCCATCTGCATTCCTAAAGTGTCTACTGGCCTCAGAAACTAATGTACTCTCACCTGACGTGTGCCCCGCCCTGCCCCATGCCACTGCTACCTTTTGTCTATGCTGCTTTGGTAGACTCGGGAAGATTACTTCCTCAGAGAAGGATGCTGCTGAAGAGACTCAGTACTGGCCAAAGGTAGACCAGATGTCCACTTTCAGTATTGAATAGTGATTCTAAAAGAATTATGAGGTCCATTAGGCTCCATCTGAAAGTGCATCAGGAATTTACAGTGATAACCAGAAGCCATATATGATAACACTCTGACAGTATAAAACAGAAATCTAACTCAGTCTTATTTAAGTGGACAAGGAATCCTTTGCTGAACTTTGAAACAGGAAAATGTCAGTTGAGGCACATTCTGATGCAAGGGATAAACTATATAATCAGGGGACCCTTTTCTCTTTTTACTTCTCTGTTATGGGCTTTCTGGATTGGTTCCAGTCTCCAACAGGATATCCTACCATGTAAGAAACTGGCTCCAGCCAAGGCAGCCTCATGGACTTTCAACACTGAATTTTGCAGAGATAACTCTGATGAAAATCTCCAAAATAACCACCCCCATATTGAGAAAGGGTATTACTGTGGAGCCCTGGCTGGCCTGAAACTTGCTAATAGACAAGGCAGGCTGGCCTTAAATTTACAGAGATCCACCTTCCTCTGTCTGCCTCACAAGTGCTGGAATTAAAGGCCTGTGACACATGCCCAACCAAACTGAGTCTTATTGACTCTGAATAGCAATGTCATGAGGGCTATAACACCATTGAATTCCCACAATACTTAATATTGTGACTTGCACAAGATAGATATGCAAAAAATCTCTATGGGATAAGTGAACAAATGAGTGAATGAGTGGATGAATAAATGAAAGCCTTTACTGAAACAAATAAGAATAACCATTATTTAGCAAGACCTCCAACAACTAGCATGGTGGTACACACCTATAATCCCAGCATTCAGGGGGCTGAGGCAAGAATATTACAAATTTAAGGCCAGCCTGGGTCACATAATGAGATCCAGACCACACTGGGCTATATAGCAAGTCCTGTCTCAAGACAAAAACACCAAAACCTCTCTAGAAAAAATAAGATTGTGAGAAGATACTATTTTTAATATCTGGTATAGTAGAGAAGAGCCAATCAATTTAGCTGTTATAAGATTCCCCCCCCCCGAAGATTGATAGTTTTTATTTCTTTTATGCAGACATAAAGAAGGCTTCAGTTAGGCCAGGTGGTAGTGGTGTACACCTGTAATCCCAGCACTCGGGAGGCAGAGGCAGGTGGATTTCTGTGAGTTCGAGGCCAGCCTGCTCTACAGACTGAGATCCAGGACAGGCTCCAAAGCTACAGAGAAAAACCCTGTCTCAAAAAAAAAACAAAAACAAAAAAAACAAAACAAAAAACAAACAAACAACAACAAAAAAAAAACAAAGAAGGTTTCAGTTAGAAGTATGAAGAGATGTTATCAAAGATAAGCATAAGATGACTTTGGGGGAGGTATTCTGGATAATGAAGATCATGGAGTGCCTTGAACATGGAAGACAGAGTAGAATCAAAGTAGTAAACAGTGAATGCGCCACTCCTGGGAAGAGCAAAAGGAAGCCAGGGCTAGAAGAGATCCACTCCTGGGAAGAGCAAAGGGAAGCCAGGGATGGAAAGAGATCCACTCCTGGGAAGAGCAAAGGGAAGCCAGGGATGGAAGAGATCCGTGGGTTTTGGAGCTGGGATAACCCAACATATTGCATTCATTGAGTATTGCATTAAGAAAGCTACTTAAATTCTCAGTTCCAGCCTTGACATTTAGAAAATGAGAATACCTAAAACTACTTACTCATTTCCATAGTTTCAAGGAGTGGTCCAAGATCAAGGCGTCCTCATGGTTGCTTTTCTTTGGCCTCTCTAGCTTGCAAATGGCCATCTTCTTGCTGCATCTACATATGGTATTCCCTCTATGCCAACACATTGCTGATGTCTCTTTTCTTAGGATACTTGTATTGAATCAGGATCTACCCCACCAATCCTCTTTTAATTCAATTACATCTTTAAAAGCTTGGTCTCTAAATGTAGCCACACTCTGATAGACTGGGGTTAGGTCTTCATCCTGTGTGTTTTGCAGAGATGTAACTTAACCCATAGCAGACTCCCTCCCAGGAATCCATGTCATGGGCCAAATATCAGAGGAGAAAGAAAATTCTTTCAAGTTAAATGAGTGACAGCCCAGGCCTGCTTCTGCTCCTCGTGGCTTTATGCTACAGTCTAGGCTTGTCTGACTCATAGAACATGTTCTACCTCTTCCTCACCCATTCAAAACTCTATGAAAACTTATCAAAAACATGTGCAATATATATTAAATGGTGCATAATTTTAGTCCTTTACTGACATTACTGGGGTACGGGAACATATGTTAATTAACTTGGGATGGCTTTGTTTGAAGATAGTATAGTTGTGTTTTCTTTGTCTCTTCGAAAATTCAAAGAATGTTTCAGCTGGCTAGGGTGAAACTTCACAGCAAAAGAATGACTGCAATGTTTCTTAGTGAACTCCATACTTATTCTGAGTGAATACTAGATATATTAAATGGAAGTCTCTGGTGCACAGAGTAGAGAAGGTGGATTTTAAAAAATAAATTATTTACCTGGTTCAATATAAAATTCAAAATGATTCTCAAGATACTTTTCAGTTTTTAACTAATAAAATATTTTGGAATCTATCTTTTTATTCGTGTGCATAACAATGCAAGTAAGAAAACAAATTCTACTATACTATGCCCAAGGTACCTATAGATATATAGCATTTGGTTAGGGCTGTCAATTACTTTAATAACTCTTTCACTGTAAAGTGAGGGATCATTTATTGAACATTTACCCTGGGCAGGCCCTATATCTAGAATATTTATACACTTCCTACAATCTGTAAAGCAAGTGAAAGGTCCTATTTTTCAGACAGAGAAATAAAAGCTTGGAGAAGTTAAGTGTCCTTTCAAAGCTACATAGTAGTAACTGGTAGAGGAGGGACTGGATTTCAGGTTTATTTGGTTCCAGTAACCATATTCTTTCCACAATGCCTACATGACATTGACACATCACACATGACTCATAATGCATGTGGCCATCAGAAATAATCTACAGGTTTCCTGAACTACTTCTGGTGTCGATAGTCTGGTATTTTGAGTGTGACTCCAGGAGTGCACCCATGGAAAAGTAGCTTCCTTGTCTCCCAGTCTTTAATAGTGTGGGCCAAATAAGGCTGATATATGAGCTCTCAAATCAAAAAGAGAGAAGTGTAACCCATTCAAAAATGAAAGCATAAACAAAGACTCTTCTAAAACAACTGACTGGTGTTTTCTACACATTTATTTAATGAGAGAGGGTGGGGGAGGGAGGGATGGAGAGAGAGAGAGAGAGAGAGAGAGAGAGAACATGCATGCACATGCCACAGTGTGAGTGTGGAGGTCAGAGGACAACCTTCTGGAATGTGTTCTCCATACACCCTGTGGATTCCAGAGACTGACTGAACTCAGGTCATCAGGCTCGGGGAAAACATCTTTACTCTCTCAGTCATCTCACCAGCCCCCAAACAACTAATTGTTCTAGCTACCAGCATCAGAAGCTACATGCATATAAAAATCAAATATCTTAGAAATGGGAGTTACCATTAATATCACACAATCTGGGGTCCCCCACTTGATTCATTCCATATCTTCTGAGCAGTCAATATTCATTACATACAAAAAAATCCAAATGACTCAAGCTATAAGTAAAGCAATCAAGGTCAAATTCTAGAGATAATGGGACAATGCAAGGCAGCAGCTCTCCTTGGCAGTCTCTTGAGGAATGAATCAGAGTGGGTCAGGAATGGTAAGGAATATGAACACATTTCAGGATGAAGAAAGAGCAGGCATGAGACATGCAGCCCTCTAAGCAGTGGGACAGCTTTCAGGAACTCTAAGTCACAATACTGGCCATAGGATACTGTTAACCAGGAGACCCATGAAAGTGGAGCCTCCAATATGACCTTATATGGAGGTTGTACACTTGAAGGTATGAGTCCTCACAGCAGGAATGGAGAACAAGGTCATGTAACAAGGAAATTATCCATCCATGCAACAATGATGCATCCTTGACTTGGCCACTACTATGTCCAATTGATTGCTTGAGATGGTGGGAACATCTAATAAACCATGTTGAATCATTTCTCATGGACATCAACTAGAGAGTAAAAGGGAAAAGTACATTTTCATACACTCCCACCCTCCCACTGGCCTACATATGTACCCATTTAGCACTGACTTCTCATTCACATGGGTGCAGAGAAATTCTGTAGAGGCTTAAGAGTTTCTGAAGACGCCTCTTCATTGAAGACCAAAAGCCTTGATGAGGCATCTACCAAGGTGCTTCTGCATCAGCCCTGTCTTTTAACTTTCTCTGCTTAAAGCCTGTCAGTTTACAGTTGGCAGAACTCCAACAAGAGAGGAAAAAAGAAAGATTGGGTGGGGGGAGGGGGATGCAAACCTGTTTTATAGACAGCTGCATTAGATGATCAGTCAATACATGTCCAATAAATAAAAAGAAAAGCTCAGAAAAGCCACACTATAAATATGTCAAGCTGCTGTGTGTCTGTCAGAATCAATACATCATCTCAGGTTAAATAAAGACAAGCTCTGTGAATGAAGCTCTTCAATTTAGCTGCCGAATGGGTCAAATAATGTCAATTTCCCAGTAATGGAGTGTTTGGGAAGTGACCCACCTGTTCTGGCTCAGTGGCTATGCCCATCCTGCCCTTGGAAGTGCCTCATCCATGAAGCTCTTACTTTATAGTTCTGTCACAGGAAAGGTGTCGATGGGATGAGGCTGAGTAAAAAAAAAAAAAAAAAAAAAAAATGTCACTGTTCTTAGCAAGAGCCAAGCATTTCTCATGAAGAAGCATTCTTGAGCTGTTAGGGGCTGTTGGTTAATCACCAGAATACTGATAAAGTTGGTTTTGACCAGTTTGTTTTTTCCAGTGTTCTTGTTGCTTTTATGGTGATGTTTAGAGCTTCAGAGGTCCTTACTCTGCTTCTCTGGAACCCTTCTCACCGCCTGCTTGTTTTTTAGTTGGTTCAAGTTCATTGGTGAAATTCTCTCTTTCCATTTTCTTGACTGTAACCACATATTTATGTACACATATAAACATGTGTATGTGTTTTGTAGTGCTAAGGATTGAACTCAGGACTCTGTACATACAGGGCAAGAGTGACATTATTAATCTATACCCCGACCCTTCAAATTTATTATATATTAAAACCATTAAACAACAGTCTCTTTGCATTTTTTTTGTTGTTTTTTTGTTTGGTTTTTTTTTTTTCAAGACATGGTTTTCCCTGTGTAGCTTTGTGCCTGTTCTAGAACTCACTCTGTAGCCCAGGCTGGCCTTGAACTCACAGGGATCTGCCTGGCTCTGCCTCCTGAGTGCTGGGATTAAAGGCATGAGCCACCACTGCCCAGCAAACTACAGTCTCTTATATGATAACTCCATGTTATAGATTACCTGTTTCCCCAGGTGGAATCTGTCTGTTTATACAGACACACACACACACACACACACACACACACACACACACACCTAAAAATCTATGATAAATCTGACTGAAATCTAGATGTTGCAAATGAAACATCACAGAACACTCCTGTGATGTTGTTTTCCTCTTAGAGGATAAGAATTAAGGCCACATGAGGTGGCTGTGGCTCTGCTTTCCTGGGTACCCATCTGGTTCTGCCTACAGCCCAGGCATATTTTCCAAGAATGGAGTCTGGAGTTTATTTAGGAATTATCCTCTCTAGTATGTACTAAACTTAAACTTTGTCTCTAGCTGGTAAGATGGCAGGAAACCCTACTTTGTTTTGCATTTAACTTTCTGTCTCTTGGTCTCTTCAAGTTAAGAATTTGATAAATGCCTCAGGGGAAGTTTGCCAAGCAATATGTTCTCTTTTCTGTCCCTCCTTTCTCATAAAATGTGCCCCTCCCAACCCCAGCTGCTCAAGCAACTTTGAACACTAAACACTAGTTACTTTCTGCTCACATCAGTGAGCCTGTTGGTGTCTCTGCCACAAAGCCTAAAGAGAGAAGCAGCTTGGAGAATCTGGAGCTCATTCTGTGGACCTTCCATTTTCTCTGAAGTCTGTTGGTTCCTCTGTGCCTTTCAGCTTGCAACATTCTCTGATAGCTCTGAAACAGGTGCCACCTCTATGAGATCAGGATGGTTCAAGGCAATTTGAAAATAAAAAGGAAGAGTAGAGCTTCCTCTACAAAGGTGGATTGTTCTGGAATCAGAGCAATGAAGAGTAGCAGGATTGAAGGCAGCACACAAAGATGCAGGGAGCCTGGAGTTTTTGTAGGGCAGAAAAAAAGGAACTTTTGTGGTTGAAGATCCCATCTGTCATCTGTTCCCTCCAGCCTCAAAGTTGCAAATGCTGACAGAGGTTGGAATGCTGACCTTGTCAGGAGCTTGCAGGCTCCTAACTACCTGAAGACGTCATGAGCCTGCAAATCAACTGTCAGAGTTTATCAGCTCACCTGAGGCTTTTGAGTCATTAACTCTTCAAGACTTTGAATATTTTTTCCCCGTTTGTCTGTCCTAAGTTTCCTCTAGGCATACTAGAAGCAGTGCCAGTCACAGAATAGAACCAGAAGAAGCAGTTCTGATATCAGGCTCCTGCTATAACATCATTTATTTACAACAGATTGTTTTGCTCAGAAGTCAGGAACTTGCTCTGTGCTAGACCACAAGACAACCAATCATAATTTTAAAATATTTTATTTATTATTTGACAATTTCAAACATGTGTATAATGTATCTTGATCATGTCCAACCCAAGTCCCCTTCCCTACTGTTCCCAGAGTCTCCCCCAAGGCTTCCCTTCCTGCCTTCATGTCTTCTTCCTTTTCCTTTCCTTTCCTTTCTTTTCCTTTTCCTTTCCTTTCCTTTCCTTTTCTTTCTTCTTTTCTTTTCTTTTCTTTTCTTTTCTTTTCTTTTTAGAAATGACCCACTGAGTCTGTATCTGCATGGGGATGGGGTCATTTAGCAGAACATAGGACTATTAGTGGCCATGCACCCAAAGAAAAAACGTGGTTCCCCTCTTCTAACAATCATCAATTGCCAATAGCTCCTCAATGAGGAATGGAATATCATGAACTTCTCCTATATCCATGCCAGAACTGGCTTGATCTTATGCAGGTCTTGTGCAGATAACCATAGATGATGTAGGTTCATGAGGGCAGTGGCCCTGTCATGCCTAGAAGACGGCATTTTACATTGCCCCTCCACATCCTTGAATTTTTATATTCATTCTGCCTTACCCCCAATGTGTCCTGATCTTAGGAAGTTGGTTTAAATGGCCTGTTTGGAGCTGAGCATTCTACAGTTACTTATTCTCAGCATTTGGATCAGTTATGAGTCTCTGCATTAACCACTGTCCAGTAGAAAAAAACAAAAACAAAAACAAAAAAAAAACACCTTTTCTGACTAAGTTTGAGAGTAGCACTAATTTGCAGGTACAAACACAAATACGTAGAAAGCAGTTTGATATCGTGTACATTTACAAAACAACAGCGGTAAGTTCTCCCCTAGGACCTAGGACCTCCCCAACCGTGGGGTTTTGACCAAGTTTAGAATACCAGGCATGAAATCCCTCATGGAGCAGATCTCAGATCTAATCGGAAAGCGATTGCTTGCCCTCATAACAGTCATACCACTATTGTATAAGTAGGTGTCTCTTGCATAGCAGGTTGATATTGCTGCAAGTATAATCCACTTCTTGGTAATCTTCCGCTGTGTTTTCTCCCCAGCAGCCTGCATGTAGTACCCTCCAGCACCAGGAAAGCTTGCCATCACGTATGGGTTACTCCTCCCCCCTCTCATTAAGGGTCTTTTCCTCTCACCTCTCTTGTGTGCTCTCTCTAGCTTTTTGACCTCGAAAGAAACCCCAAATTAAACCCACAAACATAAACATCTGAAGCCAAAATCTATGTATGAGAGAAAACAAGCAGCACTTGTTCTTCTGAGCTTGAGTTACCTCACCAGTTCCACACATTTCCCTATAAATTTAATAATTACATTTGTCTTTACAACTGAGTAAATTCTGTTGTATTAATGTATCACATTTCATTATCTATTCATCAGTTGATGAACAGCCAGGCTGACTCTATTTCCCAGCTATTGTGAATACAATGGCATTTAACATGGTTGGACAAACATTTCAGTAGTACAATGTGGAATGCATGGAGTATATGCCCCAGAAATGGTGTGGCTGGGCTGGGTCATATGGCAATTCTAGTTAGCTTTTATTAATTTATTTACTTGTGTGTTTAGGTATGTCTGTTTTACATTTTGTATTTTCTTCTCTTAATTTAGTTAGGGGTCAAATCATGGGCATAATATCATGAAGAAAAGTATACATAGTTCAAAATATTTAATTTAATATGAGTAGTCATTATTGTATGTGTGTAAGTACACATGCATGTGTGTATGCACCAAGAAAATGTGGAGGTGTTCGTTTTGCTCAGGAATGTTTTGAATCTCTCATTCTTTTGCACTTACATGTGAATTTTGAGACTATTTTTCCATTTCTGTATATAATGTCATTAGAATTTTGATGTAGATTGTGTTGAACTGTAGACTACTTTTCTTTAAAAAATTAATTTATTTATTTTTACACATATGGATGTTTTGCCTGCATGTATGTCTGAGCACTATGTGTGTGCAATGTCCACAAAGGCCAGAAGAGAGGACGCTGGATCCTCTCGAATGAGTTTCTCATCTACCATCTTACCCATAAGTCCCCCCATCATAGTATTTAGAATGAGATCTTTATATCCCTGGTTTCTTATGACTATAAGCATTTGTTGGTGTTTTCTGCTCTTTAGCCAAAGGTCTTGTTATATCTGAGAAGATATTTCACAGTCTGTTATTCTTTGGCAAAGGGTAATAGAAGAATAATAAAATTTACATGCACTTTGGCTGTAAACTTCCCAACAGAAGATGTCATTGTTTGTGTCTTTCCTTTTATAACTCCCTATTCTGAGAAATAAATACCAGGGACATTATGTTAAGAAAAATATCCCGCCAGGCAGTGGTGGCACACGCCTTTAATCCCAGAACTCTGGAGGTAGAGGCAGGCGGATCTCTGTGAGTTCGAGGCCGGCCTGGGCTACCAAGTGAGTTCCAGGAAAAGTGCAAAGCTACACAGGGAAACCCTGTCTCAAAAAACCAAAAAAAAAAGAAAGAAAGAAGGAAAGAAAGAGAGAAAGAAAGAAAGAAAGAAGGAAGGAAGGAAGGAAGGAAGGAAGGAAGAAGGAAGAAGAAAGAAAGAAGAAGAAGGAAGAAGAAAGGAAGGAAGGAAGGAAGGAAGGAAGGAAGGAAGAAAGAAAGGAAGAAAGAAAGAAAGAAAGAAAGAAAGAAAGAAAGAAAGAAAGAAAGAAAAGTATCCCAACTGTACTTGTTAAAACACAGTAAGGTAGACTTCACTCACAACCATCATGCTAAGAACCAGCATAGTGTCATTTTTTTGGTTGAGGAGAGAGACCAGGTTCAACCTGAACACTACATGGCCAAGGGAGAATAGAGAAACAAAGAGCTGCATGAGATCAGGGCATGGCAAACTAGCAGGAAGAAATGTCAGGGGTAGGAAGGATTTTGGATGAGCTGACCTACCAGGATTCTTGCTGAAGGCAATCCAGGGTTATCGTGCGTCACCTCTGGGACTGTGGAAGATGAAGGAAATGATCACATAGCTCCTTGATTAGATATCAGGGGTATGAGGCTCCTGGCTTAGAAGCCTCTTATAAGATAGGATTTTGTGAGGAAAACATAGGCCTAGGGAAAGATTTAGGAGCTAAAGTTGGGTCAAACAAGAATCCTTGCAAACTCGGAGTATTAAAGTGCTACAATGTCTTCTTTTTATTCCCTAGTCAAAGAAGACACTTAGAAAGCCATAGTACATTAATTAAAGTGACTTGTATAGTTAATATAATTTTGCTTAGGAAACATTGGAATTTTTCTTTAATGGGGAATATATTTTGAAATTTTTCATTTACTCAACAAATTAACAGCAGTTCATAGATTTTTAGGATGCTGGTGGTAGACAGCCTATTACAGATCAGCTAAAGAAACACACACATTAAATATTATGGAAACTAATTTAGTGAAGTTTGAATAATTATCTGCTGTTATCCTTAGGTAGCAACAATAAGCATTCTTGTTACTAAGTGCACACTGCAAACAATAGTGAATTTCATCAAAAAGAGAGAGAGAGCTAGCACCTGCCTGGGTGACTTACGGCATTTAGTCCTCACAAACTTTTCTATGGCTCATTTTAAAATATAGGTAATGAGATAATGGTAGGAGTGACTTTAAAAGGTGGGGCTTCCTATTTTATACACTGGAAAATGTTCCCCTGAGACTTGGGACCAGTAGCACAATGTGTTTCTCCTGGATGTATAGTGGCCACAGGGCCTTTTTTTAAATTAACAAAATGCATTCTGGGACTTTTGAAGGACATGCCTATATCTGTAGACTGCATTCTACCTTTTCACTTCCCATCCTTAAAGCCTGTCATTCTATAGTTGGAAGAGCACATTCTATATAAGGAAAAAGAAGAAAGGAGAGAGGCATCAAAACTGGTTTATAGATAACTGTATTAAATGGTAAGTCAATATAAATTCATTAGATAAAAAATAAGCTCAAAAAAGAAGAAAAGAAAACTCTATAAATATGCCAGGTAATTTTGTGCCTTTCAGGATCAATATTCCATCGTGTATAGCAGTTCCAAGGAGATACAGCTTTTGCTTTCCTAAAAGACAATGCATAAAGACCTTTCTATATTCTGAGGTGCATGATACAGTCTAATCATCCAGTGGTGAACTGGCCATGTCTTTGCTGCCCTGAAGAGCCTGGGGCGTGATTACATGGCCTCTGAGTCTGAGTTTCCTCATATATAAACCAGCAATAACAGTTAATGCCCTACTAGTCTCTTAGGGTTGCTATGGTAATTAACTGATAATATATAAAAGCCACTGAAACGTGTGGTGTTGTTATTTCTACAATTCATGAATCTTTTATTGAATCTGATGTCTGGCTCTGCAATACTTTCCTAGACTTGCTGTTTAACGCTATGTGTGCCTCTATAAAATAGAAAGCCATTGCCTGTGACCTCTGATAAACTTCCTTCATAGAAAGCAGAAGACTTGGTAGAGTCATTAAACCAAAATGACCCCTTAATCATATTCTTTCTACCTCCAGTATGTCAAGTGATATGAGTATGGCTATTTTTAGGTTTGCCAGTAATACCCACGCAAGTGAAAAATCCATAACCAGCATGCCAGAACTATTATTTCATAGACTTATAGCTCATTTTCTGTTTCCATGCTAACATGAAGTTTCTTGTTTGAATATAGATCTAGATATAGATATAGATAGATAGATAGATAGATAGATAGATAGATAGATAGATAATAAAACCATTAAAAGAAAACTATTACAAGTAAACTATGAAAAGGAAAATGTTAAATTCTAATAGCATATGATAGACAAAAAGTGTAATGAAGATAGAATCTATATGATTAAAGCTTGGGGAATAGTTATCAATAAATCATTGTATAAAATAACAACCAAGACACCCTCCAAAAAACTCTAGCCCCACCATTTCACTGCTGGTAAAAGAAAGAAAGCATTCTGTGACAGATGGAGCATAACTGGCATTAAGGTGACATGGACTTTGCAGCATTTATCTCCCTGGTTCCTGCACCATCTGCATGAGTAGCTCTATCCTACAGAACCAGAAAGTTTCCCAACACAGATGCCACTGAGCTTCTTATTTACAAGACATTGACAGCAAATCATCACAAACTTCCCAGCATTTTGTTGCCATTTTTATGATGCCAGGCCGTCAGAATTCTTCATAAGCATTTGTTTTAGGGTTTTTTAATAGGGATTTTGTAGCCAAATGATAATGAATAAATAAACCAACAGATAACTATGCAGTTTATGAGAAATCTGCCCTCTGCACCACCCCCCCATTGTCTCAGCTCTTAGCCCACTGAGTCTCCTAACAGGTAGACAACTGTCATGGTCTTTCCACCCTATCCTTCCTCCTCCCAGAAAAAGCAGCTCCATTCTCCATCTTAACAACTCCAAAGAAAGCCACCATCCCTCTCTTCCAGGATGCTCTTTGATGTTTGTTCTGGAAACTAAATTTTATTCCAGCAAGCTAATAAGTAAAATTAGGAGTCTTTCTTATATCCAAGACCATATATCAAATAATAGTTTATGTATGGAAATGTGCTCTTAACTTAAAACTATGTATTTGAAATGTTGTTTGGGTTTGGTTTCTTTGTTTCTTCTGTTTTGTTTGTTGAGGCAAGATCTTTGTAGCCAGGTGGCCTCAAACTTCTGATCTGGCAGGAATATGTGCATGTAAATGTATGTGTGTGTGTGCATGGGTGTATCTGATTGAGGACCAGTTTACTTCAAGTCCTCATCTTTAAGAACTTGGGTACTTAACACTCAGGTACATAACCTAGCTACTCCATTAGTCTACACTGTCTGAGGAATTAGCTCCAGATTTGGAACTCTCCAGGGTACAGCAGTCTTTCCTCAGCTAAACTTCCATGAGGGTCTGGTACCATCAGATCCCACTTTGCCAGAGAAGTCTTCCAAGAAAATTTTTTAAAGATGTGGTAATACGAAACCCATTACTCCATATTCTAACCTAAAGAACTAATTGATTAAAAGCTGCTAAAATGCTGGACATCTGGTAGGGCCAACTGGACTGACCCCCGACCCCCAATACCTCACCCTCATTTCTGCCAAAAGTCCTTTAAAGAAACCCGAGACTAACAGCCTGATGGTGCCTGTTGCCTGGACTCTCCCTCCCTCTTAAGCTCTCACCTGTGCCTTTAAACTTCTGTCTAAAACTTACCACAGTAGTGCTCACTTCGGCAGCACATATACTAAAATTGGAACAGTACTAAGAAGATCAGCATGGCCCCTGCACAAGGATGACACGCAAATTCATGAAGCGTTCTATATATATATATAAAAACTTACCACAGTAGTCAGATGTATATGGTAAGTGGTTGGTGCTGTTAAGCAAATTCATAACACTGTGCAGCCACCATCCCCATCCAGCTCCAGAAAATTTTCACCTTCTTAAACAGAAACTATACCCATTAAAGACTAACGCCTCATTTTTGAAATGATTTTGTTATTACTATTAATTAAATTTATTGATTTATTTTACATCCCAACTGCTGTTTCTTCTCCCTCCTCTCCTCCCTTTCCTTCCCCTATCATATTGATTCCCAAAGTGGCTATACAAGTTTGCACTCCCACTAGAAGTGGAGGAGTGTTCCCCTTACTCCACAACCTCTCCAGCATAATCTGACATCAGTGTTTTTTATCTTAGCCATTCTGACAAGTGTAAGAAGGTATCTCAGAGTCATTTTGATTTGCATATCCCTGATAACTAAGAATGTTGAGCAATTCTTTAAATGTTGTTCAGCCATTTGAGATTCTTCCATTGAGAATTCTCTGTTTAGATCTGTACCACATTATTAATTGGATTATTTGGGTTTTTGATGTCCAGTTTCTTGAGTTATTTTTAGGTTTTGGAGATCAGTCTGTGGTTGATATATTGTGCACCCAAATAAACTTATCTGGGGTCCAGAGAACAGAATTATTAAACTTAGGCAGTGGTAGCACACAACTTTAATCCTAGCATTCTGGAGCAGAGATCCATCTGGATTGTGAATTCAAAGCCACACTTGAAACCACCAGGCTTGGTGACACACACCTTTAATCCCAGGAAGTGATGGCAGGAAGCAGAAAGGTATATAAGGTGTGAGGACCAGGAACTAGAGCCTTTTTTAGCTTTTAGTTTTTAGCAGCAGTTCATCTGAGATCCATTTGGTTGAGGATTCAGAGGCTTTCAGTCTGAGGAAACAAGATCAGCTGAGGAGTTGGCAAGGTAAGGTTGGATGTGGCTTGTTCTGTTTCTCTGATCATTCAGGGTTCACCCCAATACCTGTCTCTTGGTTTGTTTTTATTAATAAGATCTTTTACAATTCGTGTTACATCAGTCCTCTGTCAGATGTGGGGTTGGTGAAGATGTTTTCCCAATCTGTAAGCTACCATTTTTTTCTTACTGACCATGTCCTTTCCTTATAGAAGCTTTTCAATTTCATGAGGTCCCATTTATTAATTGTTGATCTCAGTGTCTGTGCTACTGGTGTTCTATTCAGGAAGTGGTCCCCTGAGCCAATGCATTCGAGGCTCTTTCTGACTTTCTCTTCAGTTAGGTTCAGTGTAACTGGATTTATGTTGAGGTCTTTAATCCACTTGGACTTGAGTTTTGTGCAGGGCAATAGATATGGATCTATTTGCAGTTTTCTACATGTCACCATCCGGCTATGCCAGCACCATTTGTTGTAGATGCTCTCTTTTTTTCCATTGTATAATTTTGGCTTTTTGGTCAAAAATCAGGTGTCCACAGGTATGTGAATTTATGTCAGGGTCTTTTATTCGATTCCATTGCTCCACCGTGTGACAGACTTTTTAACATGGCTGAAGGAAATTGGGTGGCATAGCAAACTCAAGAGTCCTGAGTCTGGGAAAGGACAAGTAGGGAATCAGGGGAGAAAGGAAGGTATTAACAGGTAGAAGGGGAAGAAGAGAGGGTTGGGGAAGAGTAACCAGACTGCATTGTGTATGTGTGAAATTACCAAAGAACTAACCTGATAATAATAACAGGGTGATTTTAGAGGGACACTTTTTAACAGTTGTTTTTCCCAAAGCTTTGATGTTTCTCCCTGAATTTTAGGAGTGCTCTTCCAGTCTAATGAAAACAGCTTGCTGCTCCTTCCACACAGACTGCCAAAGACCCTTCCCAACCCTTTAAAAGAGAGCCAAAAGCCTAGAGAAGCAGCTGTCTACCAGTTAAGGATTATGTGTACAGTGTGAGTCTCTGCTTCTCGGGGCATCACAGTTGCCTCACAAACAACAGATGGGGCTCCAAGCAACCAGTAGATCTGTGGGACTCCTGAATCCTAGATGTCAGACAGTAGCCCACAGAAAGAAAGCACTTTAGCACCCCCCTTCCACCCAACAATCGTTTATGTGCAGGAAGTCATGAGCTAGGCCTGAAGCATCAGTTCTGTGACATCCTGCTCCACTCCAAGCTTTTGTTGCTGAGACAGACAGAGTTTGAAGCTGTAATGTGGAAATGTCAGCACACTCAACTTTTCTCTGCTCTCCAAACACATGTGAGGCAGACTGGCCTCTGTGAAGTTCTCTGGTGGTTTCAGGAAAAGGAA
The DNA here is from genome assembly GCF_903995425.1 of Onychomys torridus. Taxonomy (NCBI): domain Eukaryota; kingdom Metazoa; phylum Chordata; class Mammalia; order Rodentia; family Cricetidae; genus Onychomys; species Onychomys torridus. The sequence goes on along the minus strand of NC_050443.1, from coordinate 141,704,650 downwards.
CTATCATGTGCAAGTCAAGAAGGGAGAAATATTTGTAAACAAGAGGGATAACTAATTCATGCATAGGGGTGGGGGTTCTGATCAGTTAGCGAAGATGTTAAAATCACTATTTAAGAACAGAAGTTGGTCTATATTCCTTTAAGTAATATTTCCATATACATGTGTCCTTAGTACAAATTATATCCTGAAGTGATTTGCAAAGGCTAAAAATACTGAAGGTAGACTGATGTTAGTATCCTAGAAAGTCTCTCTCCATCCAGGCAGGACCCCTCTTCCAAAAGAAGCACAATCACACATGTCAAGCAGGGTGGATTTCCTTTCATGTCATGCAGCACCAAGCCCAAAGCTCTCTGGAGCTGGTGGTCCTAACCAATAGCTTTCACCTGACACCTGAGACTCAGCAATTCAGGAATGAACAGCAGAGTAGGCTGTAGAAGTTGCATCTATAGGAGGAGTGTGTGGTCCAAAGCAAGGTGAGATGAGGGAGCAGGAGGCTGCACAGACAGCCCTGATTGAGTTAGAGCCACCTGGCCTGCTGGGAAGAGCCTGGCATAGAGGAATACTTTCCCTTTTAATGCTGAAGAAACTAGTATCTTGTACCCGTGAAGGAAAGAATTTGAACAAATACTTGGGGAGTGACTGAGAGTTTGTTCATCTTGTAGGACCCCAGAATGGCCATGGCCAAGAATTATTATCACGAAGTGAAAGACAACTCTAGGCCATCTGTCACTCATGATGAATCCATTGCTTTCTATTTTATCTCTCAGCCCCTCACAGTCTTTTATTTGCACTTGCTCAGTGAAAGCATTATTTCAAGGACAATGTCTCATCTCTAGCAAGGGTCTTTTATGTGGGATTTCAAGTGGCCTTTGGAAAACTCCAAAGCAAAGTACAAAAAAAATTTTCACTGTGTGTGCGTTTTCTTGTTGCCTTAAAATTATTTCTTGAGATATTTTTTCTTGTTGTACAGCTCAGACTGGCATCTAACTCACAATCTTCCTCCCTCAGTCTCACAAGTACTAGAATTGCAGGTGTGTACTACTACACACACCTGACTCAGAATGCTTCTTAATTGAGTATGCCTTAAGGTATTATCAAACTCTACTATACCACTAATTTGCACATAGGAAGCACAGAACTCCTTGGTACATGGTTTGATGACATACCATGGCCATTCATTCCTTAACCTTGTTTTTCATGGAACTAAATTAAACATACTCTTCCATTAGGATTGTGTGTATATGTGTGTTTGCATGTGCACCCACATGTATGTGCATTTGTTTACTTTGACAGGAGCTTAAGTGGTACATGTTATAGAAAATAAAATACAATAAAGTTTTCCTGGATTGCAGAATGTGATAAAACACCCATTATAGCATTTTTTGTGCAGATGAACAATGAAAGTTACACAGTTACAAAGATTATCATACATGTGGAGTATTTTTTGAAACAAGGTCTCAGGTGGGTTGTTTTTTGTTTTTTTTTTTAATATGGTTTCAAGAATTTTCTTGAGACAAGGTCTCAGGTAGCCCAGGCTGGCCTCAAACTCATTATGTAGCCAAGTATGACCTTGAATTGCAATTTCTTCTACCTTTCCCTCCAAAGTGCTGAAACCACAGGTGTGCACCACTATGCCCAGCTTTATGTTGTATGTTCATTTTTAAAAATACCTCAGATGATTTAGAACTTGTTTCAGAACGTGTGCTTTAATAAGACTTGGATTTTATCACATCTTGGATTCGTAGTAGCTTTGCCTTAGAGCATCCAAGTCCAAATGCCTTTCTCATTGCCAAGAACCTCAACTTTCAGTGTGAACTTGGTGGAGCCATGTGTTCCAGCCATGTGGTTTAGTGCTATGAAAGAAAATATGTTCCTCCATCCGCTCACAAATTCTTCTGAACGTCTCCCATGCCTAGAGCACTGCTCTAGGAACTGGGGATATGTTCCTGAACTAAACAAGGACACTCTGAGGGATGAGAAGAGGGAAACAGAGATTAAAGAGGACAAAAATGAGGTAACCCATTAAAAGGCAAAGTTACAAAAGCACAATAAATTAAGGTCTAAGGGATGAGGCATGCTGAGGAAGCACGTGAGAAGAGGAGACGGCAACTTGCAATAGTGAGGTCAGAATAGGCCCAATAGAAAAGGTAGCATCTAAGCAGCCATTTAAAGGGGGAAAGAGAGTAAGAGCCCAGAATACCTCCAGAAGAGCCAGGGTCAGCATGTACCAAAGCCTGAGGTGACATCCAGAAACAGTAAGGTCCACTTAATGAGTAACAAGAAAGACAGTAGTGAAAGGTAGGGGGTGGGAGGCAGGTTGGTCAGAGCATCAGCATCTGTAGGGAAAGGCAAAGACAGGAGGATCCCCAGAAGCTCACAGGACTGATAACCTATCATATACAATAGAAAAACAGCAAATACACCCTGCCTCAAACAAGATGGAAGGCAGGGGTCAACATCCAAGGTTGTTCTGTGACCATCACACAGGCATGGTGGCAGACACAGGCTCACATTGATACACACAAATAGATGTGAAAACACACACATGCACACACACACACACACACACACACACACACGCACACACACACACACATACATGTATTAAGCATTTAGAAAGACTGCTATAGATACTGCTGAGGGTAGACTACAGGGTATAAGGTAAGAGCAAACACATGAGCTAGGAATCTGTCACTTTAGTTCAAGGTGACATGATTGGAACAGGACACTGGCAGTGGAGGGAATGGGACAGGGCTCTGGATTTACTTTGAAGGTGGACCCACCAGGATTTCCTGACAGCCTGGAGAGAGAGGGGAGAGAGAACAATGTGTGATTTACAGGTCCTAGCCTTAGCAACTGTAAGAGCTGGAATAGATTAGGGAGGCTATGCTTTAGTTCTGTTGGACTCCTGGGAGCTAATAAACAACATATATTAGTTCATCACAGTTGTAGAAGCTGGGAAACCCAAGATCGAGGCACCAGCAGATTTAGTGTTGAGGTGAAGGTGGGGGTTTCTTCTTCAGCTGTGGCTCTCTGCTCATGCTCCTCTCTCATGGCATGAAAGATGAGTTAGTTTCAGGAGTCCTTGATGAAGATGCTGACCTCATTTTGGGGGTCACTGTCCTTGTGACATAATCACCTCTCTAATGTGGATACCCTAGGCATTAGGATTTTAATGTATGAAGCTAAAGGGAATATAAAAACATATGGAAGATTCATAGTATTATCTGTGAAGTAGTGAGATAAATTCTGATGTGATAATTATACCAGTGACATAATACTGGTGGCACTAATTCCTTTCTTTCTATTAAACTGAATTATAAACCATTAAATGAAAAAAATCATTTTGCGGTCTAATCCTCATAGTGTATCTATTTTTTTTTTGGATCATACATACTCTCCAGAATTATATAACCCTTTTCTCAGTACTACAGCCAAAGTGTCTATGTTACCAGAAATACTATTTTTAAAAAAAAAATGTGATTGGGTCTTTTTTTAACCATGCCTGCTTTTCATTCCTCTCAAGGCTACTACATGTATATCGAGGCCTCCCACATGGTGTATGGACAAAAGGCACACCTCTTGTCCTGGCCCCTGAGAGGCGTCCCTGGGAAACACTGCTTGACTTTTTTCTACCACATGTATGGAGCAGGAACTGGCCTGCTGAGCGTGTTTTTGAAAACGGAAGAAGAGAGCAAAGAGTCCCTGTTGTGGAGAAGACAAGGGGAGCAGAGCATCTCCTGGCTTCGGGCACTGGTTGAATACAGCTGCAGGAGGCAACACCAGGTAAGTAAGCCTGGAGGGATGAGAATCCACCAGGGAAACCTGAACTGAAGCGCCTGGTGCTCTCCTCTTTCTTGCTACAAAAGAGAATATTTTGTCCTTTTTCAGGTCAGAGATAAAGGCAGGATTAGTTGAAGAGTAAACATAATTAGCCTGTTATTGATTAATTTTTAAGCAGTGAATGTAAAATTAGACAGGGAGCTAAAGCTTTGGACATTCATGCATAAAGTGATTGTTTTTTACAATTCAAGGATGAAAGGTTCCTAGTCTGTCTTAGTGTGTTGTGAATGTCAAGTACATTCGTTTCCAAAGGGAAGTCTCTTTTTTTCTAAATATACTGGCACTGCTCCTATTACCCATGATCCACTTGCATGTAAGGGCTTTTGTTCTCAGCTTCCACGTAAGAGTGTGTGTGGCCAATGGCAAATTCTTTAAAGCCTCTGTATGCATTATTATATTGTTGTAGAAGAAACTAGGGGTCTTAATCCCAAATCCACAGTAATCTCCACCCCAGCACCCCAACTCCCCATGTGCCTATTCCAGTAGGTAGACCTAAGCAACTTCTCTAGCCTAGAAAGCCTAGGTTTGCCTTCCTATAACCACACACTTCACACGGCCACCAAAGCTAAAGTTCTGGGGAGACAACCTTCAGACTCCCAGTTGCTCTTGAATTCATTCTGTAGAATTCCGGCGTGAGCATGCTCTCCAACGAAGACTCCAGCTTCCTCTGCAGCTTTGCTTTTGGGTGGTAAACCTCCTGGGTCTGCTCAGCTTTAACTACTGCCCTGGGCTAAGCTCAAGTCTTCCTGAGAAGAGGTATCCAAAATGCAGGTTTTGTTTTTGTTTTTTTGTTTTTTGTTTTTTGGGTATTTTTGGAGCTGAGGATCGAACCCAGGGCCTTGTGCTTGCTAGGCAAGCACTCTACCACTGAGCTAAATCCCCAACCCTGGGGTTTTTTTTTGTTTGTTTGTTTTTGTTTTTTGTTTTTTGGGGGGTTTTTTTGTTTTTTTTTTTTAACCACTCTACAACACAAACTGATTTTTTTAATTTATTTTTATTTTTCCATTATTTTTTTGGTTTTTCGAGACAAGGTTTCTCTGTGTAGCTTTGGAGCCTGTCCCGGAACTCACTCTGTAGCCCAGGCTGGCCTCGAACTCACAGAGATCTGCCTGGCTCTGCCTCCTGAGTGCTGGGATTAAAGGCGTGCGCCACCACTACCCAGCCTGATTTTCTAAAGATCTAAACTGAAGACAGTGCAGCTGGAGTGTCTGAATACAATGCCACTCAAGCTGCTACATTGATAGGCAACAAGTGACATGAGGAAGATGTTCTACTGTCTAGGCAGGATCCATCAGTTAAGCATGAATAACTGTTTGGAGATGTATTAGTGAATGGCAGATTGCTCCATGAAGATTTTTTATGACTGTTATAGAAGGTACATGAAGCAGATGAAAACTAACGTAGTTGATCATCATTCAGAGATGGCGGCTCAATCTTGTTAGACTCCAGGGAATTCAGAACCTTTTTCAAATAGTTCTCAAGGCATGGTCCATATACCAGCAGCATCAGAAACATCTGAAATGTAAGTTCCCCCAAAATGCTAATTCTCAGACTCCACCTCAGAATACTAAATCAGAAACTCTGGAGGGCTTTGGAATCCCAGAAATTTACTTTAATAAGCCCTCTAAGTGATTCTGATGCAAGCTAAAAATAGAAAAATCTCCAAATTTAAATGAATATGACTTTGAGGATAGTATCCAAGCGCATGCACACACACACACACACACACACACACACACACACACACACACACACACACACTTCTATTTTGCAGTGCAGAAGATCAAATCCATTACCTCTATGCCAGGCAAGTGTTCCATCACTGAGCTATACTCCCAGGCTAGCACTGATTTTTTTTTTTTTTAACTCTCAAAGGACACATACATAAATGCTTTGAAATTTGAGTTCTGGGAATCAGCACACAGGGCCTTGCATAAAGTATATTATTATTGTCATATTGCTGCATAGGTAGTCTTTGAAATTGGTTTTTTTTTCCTTGAGAGGTGTGCTTATGTAGCCCAGACTGGACTCCAATTCAGGATTCTCATTCCTTAAATTCCCATTGCTGGGATTCTGGGCATGCATCACCACACCCAGCTTGAAGTACTTTCTAAATGTAGATTGGCAAACAATCTGGGGTGTCGATTTGGAATCTTGCAGTTCAAAGGGTGCAGAATGGTTAGAAAGACGAACTACAATCTAGAAGGAAGACTCTAGAGTAGACTGACCCCTTTGGCTGATAATAGAAGAGGAAATCAATTTCTTCTTCTGTACCTAATGCTCACCTCAGGAATCCCAAATGACTGTAGGTGGTCTAGGATGCATTCTACTGTCTAATAAAATACAGATACATTGCACACATAGCCTGGCCATCTGTTACACAGTTGGTAATTACAGTGCTAAGAACTCTATATAAGTTGTTCCAATTAATGTTATAGCTCCATTTTATAGATAGAGAAAAGCAAATGGCTTATGGAGAACTTACACTCAGACCTACCTAGTGCCAAAGTCTGTTTCCATAACCACAGTTCTATACTGGCCCCTGCCCTGCAGAACTCCCAAACTGTCCTCTTTCTATTAGGGTCACAAGCACCAAGTGGCCTTGGACAAACCTTATCTGCTCTGGGATTATTTCTACAATTCAAAATGGGTAAATAATTCCCATCATGCTGACCCTAGCAGAGTAAAAGTGGGCATCAAATAAGATTGTATGTGTGAAAGGGTTTTATAAACTTTAATATAACCAAGTTATTTTAAAAAATGTTTCACTGTTTCTAAAAACTACATTTTCCTCCCAGATTTCCCTGGTCTTTAATTCTCATCACCATGGCAAAACTGATATTCTCATTAGCTGTATCAGGCTTCCAGACTGAGTTCTTGTAGTCTAATATAAAGTATCACATTTCCATAAATATTTATTGACCACATGCATGTAATATATGCTAAATTTCTGCCATAACTATAACATATGAAGTTCTTACTTCTTTTTGGAGCTTATATTTGTATGGGAGAGTAATTTTTAAAAAAAACACTAAACTGTAAGCTGGGACCAGAGAGGTAGCTCAGTGGTTAAGAACACTTGTTCTCTTCCATAGAACCTGAGTTTGTTTCCAGCACCCATGTTGGGTGGTTCACAACCTCCTGTTAACTCCAATTCCAGGAATCTGACACCTTCTTGTAGCTTCCATGGGTACCTACACACATGGCATAGACACACACAGACATACACACATACACATAAATGAAAAAACTTTAAACCATAAGCCAAAAATAGATAGTATAATACCAGTGCCAATAAAAAACAAGGCAATTTGAACTCACAGAAATGGGGTTGAATAAAGGATAGATGAGCCAAATGTGGCAAAGAGAGTGATGGAATGATAAGTTGTGATGGAATGATTATAGACAGATTTTTCTGTCCCGCCTGCCAGCTCCCAAATAACCACACTGAGGCTTCTTATTAATTATGAAAACTTGATCAATAGCTTAGGCTTGTTTCTAACTAGCTCTATAACTGAAATTAACCCATTTCTTTTCATCTATGTGCTGCCCTGAGGCTTGTGTACCTCATCTATGTACTGTCCATGCTGCTTGTTCTGCATCTGGCTGGTGACTCTGCCCTTCTTCTTCCCTGCATTCTCTCTACCCTGAAAATCCTGCCTAGCTATTGGCCATTCAGGTCTTTATTACACCAATCACCACAACACATTTTCACACTGTGTACAGGAATATTCCACAACAAATGATAAGTTGTGGGTCAAAGGCTCTCATGCATGAGGTAGACAGAAGGAATGAGTTTTGAGGTCTAATTGCACAACAAGGTGACTGCAGTCAATAATAATGGATTACATATTTCAAAATGAGGAGGCACGTAAATTTTAAATATCTCATCACCAGAAAATGATGAACCGTGAGTAATCTGCTTGATTTAATCTTTGTGTATTATTAATATATATTGAAACATCATGTTGAACCTTATAAATATATGGAAGTATGGTTTGCTCCTTAAAAATAACATTAATTGGAGAGAGAGGAGATGAAGATGATTAGGTGATAAAGACAAAGGAGTACTGGGATAATTTTGCAAAACTTCAGAGGATATGGTAAAAGATTTTAAATTATTCCAAAAGCAGTAAAAATACATCAGATGGCTTTAAGGCGATGACCTAGTTTTAAACAGTAGCTCCAGCAACTACTTGGAGAACACAGTATATCAGGGTCAGGATATTTGGGCCCCATAGCACTAGCACTAGCAAGAAGATGGCCAGGAAGCAGCAGTAAGGAGAGAAGCCTACTGGGTCTTGCTTTGTATCCCCTTCTAAGATGCAGTCAAAGCTGGACTTGAGATCATGATCCTCCTTTCTTAGCCTCCCAAATGCTGTGATTATGGGTATCAACTACCACCTCTACTTGTTGTCTTATAGATGCCTTAGTCTTAGTAATTTTGACCTGGTTTTCTTTCTCTTTTCTTTTGAATTTTCAAGACAAGGGTTTCTCTGTGTATCCCTGGCTGTCCTGGAAATTGCTCTGTAGACTAGGCTGGCCTTGAACTCACATAGATCTGACTGCCCCTGCCTCCTTAGTGCTGGACTAAAGGTGTGCACCACCATGCCCAGCTTTTGGCCTGGTTTTCTAGACCAAAAGAAGCACATATCAGTTCCATTTATTAAGTATTTAGGTCCAAATAACTTAAGAAAAACTATATTCTAATGACTTAGTAGTCATCTCACATTTATGCATATATACCACATATACATAATTTTATGAACCTGCTTGGTATTGTGTAACTTCTCAAACCAGCCAAGGCTTCAGAGCTTGTGAAAGTTTGGCCAGTTTAGACATACCACATTCATTAAAAGTTCCTCACAGAGTTTTACATGGCATTTGCTTTAATTACAGCTGTTACCAAAACCCCAGCTGTATAATGATAAGATGTTATCAAAAGGAATATAAGCCCACCTAATGTTGAATCTTTGGATGATTTTCAACTAGTAATTCCCACAGTATTGCTAAATGTTGAATATTTCTGTGTGAAATTTCAAACTATCCTACAGCACCCTTAGGAATACAATTGGATGTCTCAGCCCACAATTTGGGAATCAACATTATACCTAATTTAATCCCATATTTATTGCAGGTATTCTGAAAATAAATATTTGTTTATTAGTTGCTACAGGATAGGGTTGGTTAGATGTAAAGCCCAAAGATAAGCCAAAATAATCTTGTAAATGAAGAAGAGAGTTGCTACCACTTATCTAAAATTACAGTGGGGAAGTCATGGGCTATAATATGGTTGTCACTCAAGTATTAAGGAAATTCACAAAAGGTTTATAAAGTCCAGAATTTAGACAAATAACAGATTACTCAGAATGTCATTCCATCAGAATTTGGCTATTATAGTCATTGGAATCTAAAAACCAGATTGTTGTTGCTGTTCAGAAAACCAAAATGTTTATTAATTACATCCATATATTTTCCTATGCAGATGCAATGGACCATTTTACCCCCTTTCCTTACCACTTATTTTGATTCTTGCTTAGAGTTGTATATTCTAGAGAAATAAAATTCTGGATAGATGGACAGGCAGAGAGACAGATGGATCGAAGGGAAGAGAAGGATTTATTATAGAAATTGGTTAAAATTTTCCACAATGTGTCATCTGCAATCTGGGGAACTCAAAAAGGTGTAGCACAGCTTATCTGAAAACCAAGGAAAAAAGGTCTAACCTTCAGCAAGATCCTCACCTAACATAAGTCTCAGAGACCAAAAGCCCTGGAGTCCAGCATTCAGATACCCTTAGCATGTGATAGCTGTCCAGTTCCAAAAGAAAGAGAACTCCCTCTCCCTCTGCCTCCCACCCTGAATTAAGGTCACACACATATCCTAGCTTGGGCTGTGGCTTCAAAGGCCAATCTTTTCCAGAAAGTGCTCCTCCACACTCATGCTTAGAAATAAAGCCTTATAACCACCTTGATGCCCATCAGTGCCAAAAAGTTCATGTTTAAAATTAACCATGACCTGTTATGTCCTTAGAAAGTTTTCTTGACTTTATCTTGTCATGTGCTTGCCATTAAAATTTCCTTGAATCATTAAATTCAAGATAATTACAGAAACTTAATTATTCTATTTATATTCTTTATTTTTAATTTATTTTTATTTTATGTATATTTTATGTTTTGCCTGCATTTAAGTCTGTGTAAGGGTGTTGGATCCTGGAGTTACAGAGTTATGAGCTGCCATATGGGTGCTGGGAATTGAATCCAGGTCCTCTGAAAGAGTAGTCAGTGCTCTTTACTGCTGAGCCATCTCTCCAACCCTCTATTTAGATTCTTAATTTGGGGTGGCTTTAATAAGATTACCTTAAGGGCTTTTTTAAAAATTTAATCCAAAGCATAAACTAATCTAATGACATGGGTAGAGCACATATATCTTCAGGACAGTTGTCATTACCCACAAACCTGTCTGGAAGATTCAGTCATTTATTAACCATTATTGCAACATCCTTGGAGCTGGTGAACTATTTTTCTAGATCAAGAATATTTGATTAGTTGTTTTCTTCAAAGACTCTAAATTCATGAAACAGAGTGCCCCACCCCCCAAGGCATATAAGGTGTGCTTTTGATGTTATGGTATTTAACATAAGTGATTCACTATCTTTTGAACAATTTAATTATTTTACACCCCATTATTTAGCTTTTCCACCTAGTTCCAGTACCAAAGGTAGATTCAATGGGAGCCTAAAGAAACTGAAGATGCTGAGGGGAGCTAGACAAAATGTTCTAAGTGGGGTGGGTTACCAGGTTCCTAGGAAGCACTCCTGATTAAGCATCTCTAGAGAACTGTAAAGATGTCGAAGAGGCATCATATTTCATTGTGAAATATTTCAACTCCAAATAATCTAATTCAAATTTGTATTGTTATTTTATTGTTGTTTGGTTACTTTATTTTATTTTAGAGAGTTGGTCTCACTATGTTTATGTGGCTGGCCTCAAGCTTGCAATGTAGACCAGGCTCTCCTAGAACTCACTTAGTAGTCTAGGCTGGCTTGAATTTGCAACAATCCTTCCCTGTTAGCCTCTTCATTGATGGGGTTATAAGGGCCAGGCTTGAATTTGTAATTTGTGTCCTTTTCCTTAAAGTCAGCTACACCAGCTATCAGAGCTTTTAGAGCCAAAAAGCCTAGACTTCCCTGACCGACCAAGTTTGATTAGCTTGACTCTATTTGTAAATACAAACGTCATTCATTCTTTTTCAGATAATTTTTGAAGCCATTCGAGGAGTGTCAATAAGAAGTGATATTGCCATTGATGATGTTAAATTTCAGGCAGGACCATGTACAGGTAATATTTTACCCAATTACATAAGCTTGATTGGAAAATGAATTTTATAATATAGTCTCAAATTATAAGAATTCAAAATTATCTTTTCTATAGAGAAAATAAATACTGTCTGTCTTTCTTGACAGAAATGGAAGACACAACTCAACAATCATCAGGATATTCTGAAGACTTAAATGAAATTGAGTATTAAGAAATTATCTAAATTGGATTAAGTAGACAAAATTTGTACCTCTCTTCAATCAAAGTGAAAACAGAAGAAATGAATACTGGATATTCTTAACTATTGCATAAGCTGAAATGACTTCAGAACACCCCTTTCATTACTTTTGAAAACTACATATGTATTGACTCAGGGCTTTCCTTTTTTATTCCCCTGCACATTTGACAACTGTTACTAGAAGTACAGGCTACTGGTTTTACATAGATCACTTCGTCTTAATTTTGGTGCCAGTTAAAAATACAAATGTACTATGTTAAAGTCATTGCAAAGTGCACATGTAAAGGGCACAATCAAAATGAATGTGCATATTTAAGTCTGCATTCAGTGAATGTATTGGGAGACTAGGTCTTGGTGGTTTTTCCTTTGAGTTTCAAGTATGAAAATTTGTCTTAAATCATGCAAGATATCAGTACTATCTGCAAAATGAATGCAGTTTTATGGTAACAAATTATTCTGGAAATAAAGCATCATTTATGTATTTTATGTTTGGGGTTTTTTTTTGTTTTGTTTTTGTTTTTTTGTTTGTTTGTTTGTTTGTTTGTTTTTCGAGACAGGGTTTCTCTGTGTAGCTTTGTGCCTTTCCTGGATCTCACTCAGTAGACCAGGCTGGCCTCAAACTCACAAAGATCCGCCTGCCTCTGCCTCCCGAGTGCTGGGATTAAAGGCGTGCGCCACATATTCTAGTCACAGAAGAAAGCTATAAATCTTTACTATTTCACTATAGGTATGGGGAAGGAGCTTTCCTTGGAGCCCCAGCGTAAGTCCATGCTAATTAGCACTGCAGCACAAGGCAATGCTACCTTCTTTCTTCTGCCTTTGAACTACCTTGGACAGGCACTATAAGCACATGGACAGAAATGCACCTTTTCAGTAAGGCAAGCTTGAATTTTTCATGTACACACACCCAACAATTTTCATAAACTTGTTCAACAATTTGACTGATTTTTATAATAAATCTTTTGGTGAAGTTTTGAGTAATATGAGTTCAACTACACTTACTAAACTATTGTTTTTCTGTTTACTTAGAGAATTGTATATATGTGTGCAATTATGTGGCCAAGCAGATGTTGTAAAATTTCAAAATTACCTAATAAAAGATCATTTGAAACTCCTTTCGTTAGCAATTAACTCATTTCTACATGATTTGTCTTTATCAGAACATATTTATTATATAAATGTAAATTCTAATTCGAATCTCTATTCTACCATAATTGTCTTAAATCACCTAATTAGTGACATTAACACTGCATATGTTTATATAATAATTAATATTTAAAGAGTATTTTATTTCCCATAAGCAATCTCAGTTTCCCTAAATTTTATCTCTAGAATTAAACGTTAACAACAGAGTTCTTTTCTTTCAGTTTTTAAATGTACTTATTGGGGAGGGAGGTGCATGAACGACATAGTGCAAGTGTTAAGATTCTGACCTTCACTTGAGAGAGTCACTTCTCTCCTTCCACCACATGGCTCCTGGGGACTGAACTCAAGTCAGGCTTGTCAGCAAGTACCTTTACACACTGAGCCACATAACCAACCCAGGGCTCAGAATCTGTTGTTTACTTTTGTGTTCTTAATGCCCAGAAACAAAGTTGAATGAGCAAATGAGTTTTCTCTCTCCTTCACCCCCTGAAATGGAAATATAATTAGCATTTTCACAGATATGAAAGCTAAGTATTAGTACTGGGGACGTAGTTCAATGATGCAGCACTTGCTAAAACATAAGCATGGCCTGGGGTTTGAACCCAAGCATCATGAAGATAAAACAAAATGAAATGACATGGTGGAAAGTTACTTAAGACTGCATAGTACTGAAAATCAACATCCTAAGGTTTATAGGAAAAACTAAATTCATTTTGTAATGAATTTATTTGTTAATGAATTTTTTCCTATTATGATTAATTAGCCACAGGAGTTTGGCACACATTAGTCAGCATAAATCCTTCAGAGAGTTGTCACCACTTGTGACTATAGTTAAGTTTGCTGAATAAAGGATGTAGAGTGTGTCTTCAGCACCCACATGTACCTGAGTATACTGTGAGGTATTTGTGCTATGTGATGAATGGATGAAGTAGTTCACTGGCATCCTTGATGGTGACATAAACTTTCATGAAATCATTCCATCTAACATTTACTGAATACCTGTTTTCAGAGGCAAAGCAAGCGTGTTTTTACACAAGTTAACTTATTTAACCCTGACAGCCCATGAAGAAGTAGATCCAAGCAGCAGTCTTATTTTTTTATATATATAAATAAGAAAACTGAATCTGTTCAAGAGCAGTAGTTAGTGCAAGACCTGGGTTGGAAACCAACCTCTTGCATTGCCTGTCCCGTGTTCTAACCTTTCTAAAACGGCCTCCTCAACCTGCCAACTCTCCCCTAAACTCCAACAGCAATATGAATTACTCTCTTCTAGGGTTTACTAGATCACTCCAATATGGAACTAAGGGGATGGCTCAGTCAGTAAAATGCCTGCCATGCCACCATGAGGACCTCAGTTAGGATCCCCAGGCACCCATTTTAAAAGCTTGACATGGTGGCAACTAGATGAGCTCCAGGTTAAGTGAGGGACCCTGTCTGGAATAAAAAAAAAATGAACTTAGCAGGTTGGAGAGATGCCTCAGGGGCTTAGAGAACTATTTGGGGGCAGTAAGGAAAGAGGTAATTATTACCGGCGGTTGCTAAGAAACAACCTGCCATTTTTAGATGCAAGGAGGTGGAAAGTAAGCTGAGTGACTCACCTTCCCTCATTATGCTCCCTTGCAGGATTCCACTGTTTCATGCCTCGGTTCTCTTTACAAGTGGCCCTTAGCATTCTTTGTGACTATATTTCATGTAGATGAAAATAAAGGCAGATGGTAAGCACAGCATAGTTTTCCCAGGTTCAGAAATGTCCAAGGGGAAGAAGGCACACTAGTTTCTAGGAGCTACTTAACAACTTAACCCCAGTCTTCACATTTTTCCAACTCTCAGCAGCACTAAACACCCAAGCTCTTTAAATAAAAACAGCTTTCTATGCAGATTGCCTTCGTTCTTACAATTCACCATCTGCAGTTGAGGTTATTTCTGTATAGAAAGGAGGAATAGCGTAGATACCAAGAAAACAGTACCTCTGATGAAGGGTCTGGCTTAACATGAAAGAATAGAGTTCAGAGATGATTTCTTAATATATCTGTGTTCTGGGCATCTTCCCAAGCATGGAGGTTTACAAAGATGCTCACAGGTTAGTGGAGAAGAAGAGATACAAGACAGCTAGCAAGCACAATTTTGAGAAATACAATGTGGTCATGTACTCAGGGTTTATGGGAAAGCCTAGGAAGAGCATCTGACAGCAGAGATCCATAGTGTAGGATTCCAGAGGCCTGGATGCTTTCTTGTCTTACTCTTGGGAGATAAAATATGGGCTCCTTGACTTCTCACCCCCATATTTTCCCTATACCACCAGATAGGGGAAAAAGTTTTCATAACTAATATTTTTTTCTAATACTACTGGATTTCTGGTATGTGAATCACTGTAAAGATATAGCACAGCCCAGAAATTAGGTACCCTGCTCCTGGATTCTGGCGGCCTCCATTCAGATCCTGGTTCTGCTGCTTACAAACTATAATTGACAGCAAGTCATTTACCCTCTGGTTCCTTTTTCCACTTTGGGAAGTGGGGTAAAGTAGTAGCTATGAAGAATAACCGGTTTTTCATGACCTTAGCAGCCGTGAGCAGCAAAGTCTTTTGCAACACCCTATACAAGGTAGTGCGGGAAGTCCTGTACAGGAACCAGCATAAGCATCACAAGTTCCTGAAAACTGTGGAGTTGCAGATCAGCCTGAAGAACTATGACCCTCAGAAGGACAAACGCTTGTCAGGCACTGACAGGCTCAAGTCCACTCCTTGCCCCAGGTTCTTTGTGTGCGTCCTGGGAGACCAGCAGCACTGTGATGAAGCCAAGGCGGTGGATATCCCTGACAAGGGCATGGAGGTGCTGAAGAAGCTTAATAAGAACAAGAAGTTGGTCAAAAGCTAGGCAAGAAATTTGATGCATTTTTGGCCTTTGAGTCTCTCTGATCAAGCAGATCTCATGTATCCTGGACCCAGGCCTAAACAAGGCTGGGAAGTTCCCTTCCCTGCTGACACACAATGAAAACACGGTGGCCAAAGTTGATGAGGTGAAATCCATAATCAAGTTCCAGATGAAGAAGGTGCTGTGTCTGGCTGTTGCTGTTGGCCATGTGAAGATGACCGATGATGAGCCAGTCAGTCTACGACATCCACTTGACTGTCAATTTCTTGGTAACCTTGCTCAAGAAGAACTGGCAAAATGTCCTGGCTTTATACATCAAGATCACCATGGGCAAGCCCCAGTGTCTGTACTAGAACACCTCAATAAACCTTAATGTTACCAAAAGAAAATAATAGATGGCAAGACATGGTAACACATGCATGCAGTCCCAGCATTTACAGGCCTGGAGGAAGGAGAATCAGAAATTCAAAATCATCATTGATTCCAAAGGGAATTCAAGGTTTGTCTAGGCTATATAAAACTTGGTCTCAAAACAAAGTAAAGCCAACAAAATACCCAACAACAAGAACGTAGACACATTTAGATTCTGACACAAAAGTCTTTCCAGTTTATATGATAAGGAATTACTGAAATTCCAGCTAAATCTCAGTTATTTTTGTGTCTCTTTCTGTATAAAGAAATTGTGATCTTATAGTGCCATCTTAAGGATAAAGCAACCATATAATCTTGTCATGCTGCCATCTTTTTTAGCACTAGGTGCTCAAGACTCCTTGTAAGCAGCAGGGAGGCAATGTCTTCTCCTTGCTCCCACAGTAGTCACTGACTATGGTTCTTCTGAACTGTACATGACTTTCTCAAAAACATTATGTTAAATTAGACTTCTTGTTTATAGAGGAATCTTTTCAAAAAGTGTCATCTAATTTAGCTTTCACAAAATATTTCTAGATTAACTAAAGCTCAAGAAAAGCACTTAGTTTACCACTAATGTGCACTTGGGTTCTAAATACTAGAAGGGGTATAAAAGGTTCTCTTGAAGGTCTATAATAATTTCCTTGGTCCTCTTTATGCATTTTATCTGGATGTTACTGTCCCCAATTTAGCCATCTTCTAACATGTCATAAATTATTAGGCTGCTCAGTGAATGGTTACATATTGTAAAATATGCAATGGATAAAAACCCAACCAAATGTCTCCTAAAACCAATTTTTAAATAAGGCAAGAGAGCCAGTTAGATGACTCATCAGATAAAGATGCTCACCATTAAGCCTGATAGACTGAGCTGGATTCCCAAACCCCATATGGTGGAAGAAAACAACTTCTGTAAGTTGTCCTCTGACTCCACATGTGTACACCCATGTGTGCATGCACAGAAGCACATACATACTAGAGAGATGGATGGATGGATGGATGGATGGATGGATGGTTATATATATATATATATATATATATATATATATATATATATATATATATATATATATATATATAGAGAGAGAGAGAGAGAGAGAGAGAGTTAAAACATTTTTTAGGAAAATATGCCAAGAAAGAATGGGGGTGGAAATGAGGCAAAATAGGGAAAAGAATACAAAATATATTTTACAATGTATAGCTATTGACATACAAATACGTTGCTGTTCAAACATTAAATTAAAAATATGGTAAGAAATAAATGCAGGGGGAATGCTGAGCTGGTTCAGTAGTTAAGACCATAGAGACACTCAGACATCCACGCTGATTGCTGCACTATTCACAAGAGCCAAGATAAGGGATCAGCATTGGTTATCATTTATTTTGTCACGACAGTCATTCTGATTAGAATGAGATGTACTCTCCAGGCAGTTTTAATTTGCATTTTCTAAAGGCAAAGGGTGTTGAACACTTTCTTACAATATATATTGACCATTTGCATTTTTTAGATATCATTTTTTTAAATAAATTTTGAAAATTATTTGTTCAATTTATGCCCATTTTTTTTTGTTCAGATGATTTGGGATTTTAGTTGGAAGTGTTCTTTTGTTTTGGGTGTTTAGCTTCTCTAGTTCTTTATAGATTCTAGATATTAATTCCCAGCCAGCAGTATTGTTGGGAAAGCTTCCCTCCTGTTCCACAGGCTCTCTCTTGACTGTGCTGATTGTTTTTTTATGCTGTGCAGAAACTTAATGTAATTCTGTTTATCAATCTTTGGAATTGTTTCCTTAGCTAGTAGAGTCCTTTTCAAAGCCCCTTGATGATGCCTGATTCTTAAAGCACTTTCTGTTTCAGGGGTTCAGGTGTTACCTGAAGTTTTGGTGTATTTTGAATTGCTCTTTGTACAGAGTAAAAGGTAGAGATGAAGCCAGGCGGTGGTGGTGCATTCCTTTAAACCCAGCACACGGGAGGCAGAGGCTGGTGGATCTTTGTGAGTTCGAGGCCAGCCTGGTCTACATAACAAGATCCAGGAAAGGCTCAAAGCTACACAGAGAAACCCTGTCTCGAAAAAAAACAAAAAAAGAGGGAAAAAAAGGTAAAGATGTAGTTTATTCTCATACAGATGGGTATCTAGTTAATCCTGCACCATTTGTTGGAAAAGCCATCTTTTCTGTGATCTTATTTTTTATATATCTTTGTCAAAAATCAGCTGGCTGTAGCTGTGTAGATTTGCTTGATGTGTAGATTCATTTGAGTCTTCTACTCTATTCCATTGATCATATGTTTGTTTGTCTGTTTTAGGGTCAGCGCTGTACTGTTTGTTATTTTTGGCTCTGTAGTACAGTTTGAAATCAGATTTACTCCACCTCAAGAACTGCCTTTTGGCTTAGCATTGTTTTGACTATGTCAGTCTTCTGTGTTGCCACATGAATTTTCATACTGGTTTTATTGTTGCTGTTGTTTCCTAATTTTGTGAAAGATGTCATTGGAATTTGATGGGATTGTGTTTACTCTGTAGTCCATTTTTTCTAATAAAGCATTCCATAATATTCTGTTAATCTTTGAGTGATGGAGACCTTTCTGTCTTTTAGTATTTTCTTCAGTGTCTTCAAGTTTTCAGTGTTTCCTGGATATTTTATCATTTTGAAGCCATAGTGTATGGGTTTTTTTCCCCCTGATTTCTTTCTAGTGTGTGTTCTTTTCTAAACCATCACTTAGGTGGTTTTTATATCCTGCTTCATTGTTGAAAGCATTTAGCAGTCCTAAGGACTTTCTGAAGAATTCCTTCTGGGTAAGTGTCCATCACTTCATCTGTAAATACAGATTATTTGATTTCTTCCTTCCTACTTATATCTCCTCTATTTCTCTCTTCTTTTTTGGGGGGGAAGGGGCGTTGAGATGGGGTTTCTCTGTATAGTTTTGGTGTCTGTCCTGGATCTCACTCTAAAGACTAGGCTGGCCTCAAACTCACAGAAATCCACCTGACTCTGCCTCCTGAGTGCTGAGATCAAAGGTGTGTGCCACCACCGCTCAGCTTCTTTCTTCGTATTGCTCTAGCTAAGACTTGAAGTGCTATAGGAAATAAGAGTGGAACAAGTGGAAATTTTGTCTCATTCCAGATTTAGCAGAAATGCCCTTAGGTCTTTCCCATTTAGTGGATATAGTTTTGTCATGTATGATCTTCTCTTTTATGTTCAAATCTCTCTCTCTCTCTCTCTCTCTCTCTCTCTCTCTCTCTCTCTCTCTCTCTCGTTTTTCAAGATGGTTTCTTGGTGTAACAGCCCTAGCTGTCCTGGAGTTTGCTTTGTAGACAGAAGCTGGCCTCAAACTCACAAGATATCTGTCTGCGTTGCCTCCCTAGTACAAGCATGTACCACCACACCTGGCTCAGATGTTTCTTATATTCCTGGTCTCTTCAGGACTTTTATCATAAGAGTATGTTGAACTTGGTCAAATTTTTTTCTGTGTCTATTTAGATAATTGGGTGCTTTCTGTCCTTAAGTCTATTTATGTGGTAGAATAATTTACATTTAGTGATTTGCATATTCTGAACCAGTCTTGTATCCCTGGAATTAAATCAACTTGGTCATGGTATAAAACTGATGGATTTATTCTGGAATTCAGTAAATCTTTTGATTTTATAGTGTTTGTGGTTTGTTTGTTTTTTTAAACCCTCTTCCTCTCTTTCTTACTGTTAGTCTAGTGTGGTTTATTCTTTCCTGTGACTGGCTCATGGGTGGATTTGTTTGTCAAGTATCTTCCATAGAGCAAGCTTAATGGTCATAAATTCCTTTAGTTTTTACCATAGATACTTTTTAATTTTCCCTTCAACTATAATAGATAGCTTTGCTGTTCTCCATTAGCAGGTGTCTTCCAGATCTTGAACCACATCTATCCAGGCTCTCCTGTCTCTTAAAGTTTCAGTGACATAATCTGCTCATATAATGGTTTGCCTTTATATGTGACTTCATGTTTCTCTCTTGCCTCTTTCAGTAAATATATTTCCTTTGCTCTGTGAATTTTGTGTATAATTATAATATAATGAAGGGAGGTTCTTTTCTAGTCTACGTTTCCTAAATTCCTCCTGTATTTTTATTAACAACTTCCCCACAATTCTTGGAAACTGGTTGCTATAATTCTTTTTTTTAATGTTTTATTGTTTTATGTGTATGAGTGTTTTACCTATATGTATATCTAGTCACCATGTGTAATTGATGTCCTCAGAGGCCAGAAGAGGGCCATAACTCCTCTGGAACTGGAGCTATAGGTGGTTATGAGACACTATATGGGTGCTGGGAATTAACCCTGGTCCTCTGGAAGAGCCATGACTCCACTGAGCCATTTTAACCACTGAGCCATCTCTCCAGTCCCTCCTATTTTGGAGGAAGGAGGGGAATATTTTCTATGCCTTTAGAAGGAGATTCTTCTCTCCCTTCTATATACCTATAACTCAGTCTTTACAGAGTGTCACATACATCTTGAAATTCCAATGATTAGTTTATCTTGGTTCTTCTTTGATTGTTCAAGTTATTCCACCTTGTCTTCCAGCTCAAGTATTTTGGCCATCTTTCCATCTTGTATTGCTTTCCTTATTTCATTCAACTGTTTATGTTGTGAGCATATTTATATTCTTTTCAGTTTTCTGTCTGAGATCTCATCTATATACTTTAAAAACAATTCCTCATGCTAGAAGTTCAAGTGCCAGGTATAAGTGCTATATTATTCCAAGTAGGATATCAACTGAGAGAGCAGCCACAAGTATTTTGTATTAGCATTATGCAACTGTCATACTCGACTAATAGTAGCCCTGGGAGATGAAGATATGGCTCAGCAGTTAGGAGACTTACTGCTCTTCCAGAGAACCTGGAACTCACATACACATACCCACATAATCTAGTACCAATTTCTGTCTTAGTTAGGGTTTCCATTACTGTGATGAAACACCATGACCAAAAGCAACTTAAGGGGCAAAGGTTTTATTGCCACTTACACGTCCCACTAACAGTCTATTATCAAAGGAAGTTAGGGCAAAAATTCAAGACAGGAACTTTGAAGCAGGATCTGAAACAGGAGCCATGGAGAAATGCTGTAGCTGAAGTTTTCCTATGTCCCACCCAGTCCTGCAGCTGCTCAGACCCAAGTAAACACACAGAGGCTTTATTACTTATAAACTTACCATCAAGTTCTTGGAGGTAACCAAAAGCAATAGCAATAGGCTGTAATGTTTGGGTGTCTGTGGGATTTTTTGTTTGTTTGTTTGTTTGTTTGTTTGTTTTTATTGTTGTTGTTGTTGTTTTTTAATGCTTAACTCTTTGGGAAAGGAAAGGGATTATGACTGGGGAGTATATATAGAGTTCTTCCAAACTGCTGGTAATGCTTTACTTCTTCTGCATTGTCAATAGTCCATGAGTCCTTTTTATTATTCCTTAACATTTTCCAGAAGAATTATGGGTTAATTTAAGAGTAAGAGCTAGTCAGTAATAAGCCTGAGCTAATGGCCATACAGTTTATAAGTGAAGACTGGAGTTTAGGTTCCCAGAATTCAAGTAAATGCCAGTCAAGCGTGAAGGCAGCTATCATGGTAGCACTTGGGAGGTAGAGGCAGGGGATCCTTGGCACAAGCTGCCAAGATGGTGGCCAGTCAGTAAGCTCAGGGTTCAATTAAGAGACTCTGCCTCAATAAAGCAGAGCACTGTCCAGGGATAAACTGGCATAAACTGCAAATCTCCACTAGCACATGGACACATGTATGTGCACTGGTGCACGTGTGTAGATACACATACTATGAACATGTATATCTTTACAATGAACACTGTATATGGATGGTGTGGGGGCAAGAAAAACCAGTAAAGTCTAGGTGTAAAAGGTACAGGAACAGGGCTGGAGAGATTGTTCAGAGGTTAAAGCACTGACTGCTCTTTCAGAGGTTCCCAGCAACTACATGGTGGCTCACAACCATCTGTAATGAGATCTGGTGCCTTCTTCTGGCCTGCAGACATACATGCAGGCAGAACACTGTATACATAATAAATAAAAATCTTTTTTAAATAAAAGATACAGGAACAAAATGAAAGGGGAAAAATCAAATGCACATTAATTTTATTTATGCTGTTTTCATGTTTAAGAGGAGAGAATAGCCATATATTTGATTTAATTTTTAAAAAGTAGATAACAGAAGACTGAGGAAAATGCCATATTGTCAAAATATTGATTATAGGAACATGGATGATTGGGATATTGGTTTCTGCTTTGGGCATTCATATTTTCAATTTTCCTAAAATACCAAAATACAAAGAAGATTTTAACTACAAAAAGAATTATGCTGGGCTGTGGTGGCACACACCTTTAATCCCAGCACTTGGGAGGCAGAGGCAAACAAATCTGAAATTTGAGACCAGTCTTTTCTATAGAGTTTCAGGACAGCCAGTACTACACAGAGAAACCCTGTCTTGAAAAGCAAAAACAAAAAAAAGAAATGCATGGCTGATAATGAAAGCCATAAAAGTACAACTCCCAGCCAGGAGCTATGGAAAAGCTGTGGAATTCCAGGCTTTCGGAACCAATATAAAAGGATTCAGTCGTTTTATAACATACAGTTTGCTCTGGCAGTTTTCCCACAATTCTTATTATTGCTAACTCTCTTTCCTTTGGGAAGGCAAAAGGGGTGAGGAAAAACTCTGGATCAGCTCCCAATTCCCCCAGGACTCTGATTGTACCCCGAATTTGTTCAGGCAGTATTGAGAGCCACTGGTAGCAAAAGTCCATGAGAGTAAACAGCGGTGACAACTAGTGTTCAGAAGGTCAACCTATCAGAACTAAGGGTTCTTTTAGAGGAAACCATCACGCAAGGCGTTATGAATTACTGCCTTTCAAATGAACTGTCTCTTGTTATAAACTTCTTGTGCAGTAACAGCTGTGATTCTCCCCCTTTACCATGCATCTCCATGTTAGTGTACATGTAATCTCACAATTGCATCTCAATCTTGGGCACAACTATACATTTGGGGTAATTGGACAACTGTCCCCAGCTGCATTTATTTTTCATTAACATATATCTGTCTAGGGCTGTTCTCCAGACAAAAGTATTTCAGCAAAGATACCTTTTTCCAAGGACAAAACTGCACATAGATCAACATTAGCTCATCTCACTCACAGAGAAAAGAACCACTAACAATTAAATCCTCAACCCCTTACCTTCACCCGGGTTATTTACACAAGACCCTAACTGAAGAGATTTACTGCTCACATTCCTGGGATAATGTTTTAGCCACTTGCTAGTTACTGAGTTAAGGCAGTTACTTCCCACTGACTACAAGGTCAGGCAGGTGATAGGTCCCAAGCTTCTTTCTTGTGCAAATTAAGTTTTTATTCCTCCTCAGCCAGGTGCTATTCCTAGATTTTCTCCTCAGCAATTACTCTGGGTGAAAGAGCTTTCACTAACCAAATACTATATGCTCTGACATAGGTTGCTTAGCCACCTAACATATATCCCCTTCCCTATGAGAAAGCAGCTGCAGCCGGGATGAGCTTGTGACTTATTGAACCCTAACATTTTACCTAGCCATTTCTAGATTATAGTTTGAGCACATAAATTCCCTAACTGATCTTAGCCTTTAGTTGCCCCTACCAGAGAACTCCCCTTTAGTCACTCCCCTTTGGGGTTGTAATTGGAAGCTGACAATTAATTGCTTTATGTGTGGGTCCTTATTACCTCTCTCTGAGACTCTGAAAACTTCAAGCCTCAGATTGCTTTACCAAAGAATTACTGTGTGCGTGTATATACTGGTTCTCTGAGAGCACTGGGAAAAGAGGATTGATGGAGAAGAACAAAGATGAGGATGGAGATGGAAAGAACTAGGTAGAACGATGAGAGAACAGCAGGAGGGACCGAGAGCAGAAGGGACCGGGAGCAGGAGGGACCGAGAGCAGGAGGACAGAGAGCAGGAGGACTGAGAGCAGGAGGACTGAGAGCAGGAGGGACCGGGAGCAGGAGGACCGAGAGCAGGAGCAGGAGGACTGAGAGCAGGAGGGACCGAGAGCAGGAGGGACCGAGAGCAGGAGGACCGAGAGCAGGAGGACAGAGAGCAGGAGGACTGAGAGCAGGAGGGACCGGGAGCGGGAGGACCGAGAGCAGGAGGACAGAGAGCAGGAGGACCGAGAGCAGGAGGGACCGGGAGCGGGAGGGACCGGGAGCGGGAGGGACCCGGAGGAGCTAAGTAAGGGAGCAGAAAAGAAACTGTGCAGATAGAATCGCCATAGAAGAATAAAGTGAATGGACTAAAGAACTCAGTGTGCTTAGATTCATTGATTATCCCTCAGATTAGAATCCTCAGCTGGTTGGTAGACCCTTCCGCAGACCCTGGGAACAAACAATGTAGGTTGGACCTAATACTGTTTGCGTTAAGGCAGAGGACTTTCCGTTCAGTTTCCAATGTCTGCCAGAGGGACTATGCACAGCTCTTCAGCCCTCCTCTCATGATCTTTCTGAGATTACAGGTCAGTTCTTCTGGAACATTTTAATACCCTTTTCTGATCTTATGTTCTTGGAAATATGAAGGCCCCTTTATCCACAGACTCTGTTGTAATACATCACAAGGATTACTTGAAACTTCATTTTAATTTCTCATACATTTTTAACCTTTCAGCTAGCTTTTCAGTTAAAAAAAAAAAAGGACATTTTAGAAAGATACTGCTGAGACACACTTAGCTAGCATACAAAAGTGAAACACAGAAAAAAGGGATTGAAATACTAACTGGTATAATAAGTATTCCTGGTATTAACTATTATGACCAACTCCACAGATATTACTACAACCAGTGCCAACACTGATAGCGTTATAGTAAAAAAACGCACATCTTGATAATTTTAAGCTTCTGTGTGATGAGTCAAAATTTTTTAATGAAAATCACTGGAATAAAGGCATTTACATTTCTGTCAGAAGCCAAATCTGGGTGCTTTCAGTTCCCTTGTGGTAAGGGCACTAGTTCCCTTCAGGAATTCTCATTCAAGCCTAGATCTTTCTCATCTTTGGTTGACTGCATTGATTAGAAATATGTGTGATGCTAGATGTCGGGGTGGAGATTTGTCCCTAGATGCCAAGATCTTGGGTTTTCCCATCTGACCTCTTCTCTCCCTGCCACTTCCCTGAAAGCTCACTTCTCTACTTTATGAGTTTGCTAAAAGCAAACATGGTGTTCCCTTTCCCTTGTCATTTAAAGCAGAGATTAGTTCTATTGAAGAACCAAAGCACCCCCATTTCAAGCAAGACCCTCACCCCAGCTTGAAACAGGCCTGAGTTTCAAAATTCTCAGAGCTGCTGACATAGGTCCCAGGACAAAGTCAGGATGTTTGAAGAGCCATCTGGTAACAACTGATTAACCATAGAATGCCCCAATGCTGGAGATGGTCAAAGTACAAAGTCAGGATGTTTGAAGGACTATCTGGTAACAATTCATTAACCACAGAATGCCCCAATGCAGGAGGTAATCTATAAAGTTTGGCAAACAAGCGGTTAAAACTACAAAGTAAGATAACAGAAATTCTGGAAAGCCCCTCAAACTTAAGCCAATCAGAATTGTACCCATACTAGCACCCTAAATGATGTAACCTTATGGTTTTTGCCTTTAAAAACTGAGCTTGCAGGCTGGAGAGATGGCTCAGAGGTTAAGAGCACCAACTGCTCTTCCAAAGGTCCTGAGTTCAATTCCCAGCAACCACATGGTGGCTCACAACCATCTGTAATGAGATCTGGCGCCCTCTTCTGTATATATAATAAATAAATAAATCTTTAAAAAAAAAAAAAAAAAAAAAAAAAAAAAAAAAAAAAACACCAAAAACTGAGCTTGCAGAGGAGCAGGCACCTCCTCCAGCCTCTTCTATGTTGGATGGCTTGACGAGGGCCCTGCCATGGCTTTAACTGCTCCAATAAACCTTGCTTTTGCGTTTCGGTGAGTTCATGTCTCTGGTGGTCTCTTTGGGGGTCTCATGCCTAGGGCACAACACTATGAGTCCTAAGTGTCTTCATTGGAAGAGAGATAGCAAACTGTCTCAAAGATGATCTCAGCAGAGTCTGATCCATGCATCTTGTCTCACCTTGCTATTGTGGTACCATTTGCAAGGACTTGTGGTGAAGCCAAGAAAGAAAACACAGAAGAGGTTACTAGGTCTGAACCTAGTTTGTGACCTAAAATTTCTATGTTAAAACTTAACTTTCAGTGTGATGTTACTATGAGATAGGGACACAGAGAGATATCAGGTCTTTTGGGAGAAGCCTCATGAGTGGGATTAGTGCCCTTACATGGGGCTAATAAGACCAGTGTTGTTGTTCCTTTAGCTGCGTGAAACTACAGAGTAAAGATACAGGATTACCTGTGGGAAGCAGGTCCTCATCAGACACCAAACCTGTTAATGCCTTCTTCCTGGGCTTCTCAGTTTACAGAACTGTGAGAAACAAATTTCAGATATTTAGAAAGATTTGGCATCTTCTTATAGCAGCTTAAATGGGCTAAAACAATGTTATTCTAATAAAAAAAACATATTTATAATTCTTGACTCTGACTATGTCTTCCAACTTTTGGGGTTTTGAAGAATTGGAAACTGACATTCAGAATGGCCCATAGTCACACAATCCTTGAGCAGCAAATGCAGTTTCTTTGTCATATTTATATGCCAACAAAGAGAGAGTGATGATGTTAGTTGGTGGCTTCCATAGGACTTAATTTGGTTCCACTGCTGGTTCTAGGGACTGAAACCAGCTGGTCAGGCTTTTAAAGCAAGACGTCTTACCTGGGAAAATGCCAAGTCTGCTGTTGTGCCTCATGTATCACTAGCACAAAACTCCATGTAAGGGAGGTTATTTTTGAACACATTCTCTGCCTCCTCAGCATTACCTCTTTCAAGAACTTTTTTAGATGTCCTTGTGGGGTAGTACACTTGAGTGCAGTTGCCTGAGGAAGCAAGGAGAGCGTGAGGCTATCCCTTGCAGCTGGAGTTGCAGGCAGTTCTGAGTGTTGTGGAATATTCCTTTACACTGTGTGAAGATGTGTCACTGCGATTAATAAAGAGCTTCATGGCCAATACCTAGGCAAGAAGAAGTTAAGTTGGACTTCTGGTGACAGAGAGGTCTCTGGGGGAAAAAGAAAGGTGGATTCACCAGCCAGAAGCAGAGGGAGTAAGATATATGTATGAAGCAGAGGTAAAAGTAACCAGTCACGTGGCAGCATGTTGATGAATAGAAATGGGTTAATTTAAGCTATAAGAGCTAGTGGGACAAGCCAAGCTTTCATAATTAATAATTCTTCGTGTCAATTTTTTGTGAGCAGGTGGCCCAAAGAAAACTCTCTCTACATCTGAGCACTTGAAATAGGTGTTGGGAACCAAACTCTCATCCTAAGAGCAGTTTATATTCTTGGCTACTGAGCCACATCCCCAGCCTTCAAAATAGTTCTTATCAATGGAATTGAAGACTCCTGACACAGCAAGAGAAATGTGTGTACTTTCAAGCATAAGTGAAATTTTTAAAGCATATTAGGGAGCATGTATTAAAAACAGTCTGCCAGAGTGTCTTTGGTTCATGTTAATTTTTAATCACACAGAATCTAACAAAGGCTAACTATGGAAATCAGTTAGTGGTATATGTATTCAATGAAATGCTATCTAATTACTTAAAACCATGTTATGAAAACTATTTAATGGCATGAAAGGTAATATATTAAGGAGAATAGATACACTATAAATAATGCAATGCATGTATTGTATTATTACCTTTTTTGAGGAACAAAAGGAATACACCAACCATAGAGAAGGAAACAAAACTACACTAAAATCATAAGACTTAGTTGGAATAAAGGAATTACAAGATTTTCCTTTGTAATTGTTTTCCTATGTTCTCACATTCCTGTGTTTAATAGGTATTGTTTTTACGATTAGAGGTAAAACTAGTGACATTTTCCTTTAAAAAAAAATCTCATCTCTTAGAAATTTTTATTATACGTGTGTGGTACCGTGTGCAAAAGCACACGTGTAAGGGTCAGAGGACAATTTTTATTGTATGTGTGTGGTACTGTGTGTGAAGGCACATGTGTAAGGGTCAGAGGACAATTTTCAGGAGTTGTTTCTCTCTTTCTACTATGGGGTCCCAGGATTGTAGAGGGTACAGTTCTGTGCTAATCATCTTGCTGGTCCAACCTTTTCCTTTTTAAGTGATGGTGTCTGTGAGATCTCAGGCAGGCAATAATCTAGAAATGAGCTCAGCCTGGACTATAGAAGGGTGTCTGACAGTTAGACAAAAGCCAGCATTTCTCAGGAACTTGTGAAATGGTTTTCTGTCCTCAAAAGGAGTCCATTCCTTGCCACTCCACTAACATGCACAGGTGGGTTCATGTCAAAGTCCATGCCACTCTGAGTTTGAAGCCAGCCTGGTCTACAGAGTAAGTTTCAGGACAGCCAGGGCTTCACAGAGAAACCTCATCTCAAAAAAAAAAAAAAAAAAAAAAAAAAAAAAGTTCATGCTAGCATCCAGGCTCCCTTGTCACCATTCAGGAGAGCCCACTATGCATTCCAAAGCCCTATACTAATATCTTGGCCCTTCTCACCTCCTTCCCACCCTCTCTCTGCTCTCCCGGACAGACAGCCTTAGCAGTTTGGAATAAACATTTCCCTTTTCCACCCATGAAGTGGCCATTTCTGTGGTTTATTTACCGTACCCTCACATACAGCGTCAGTCATGACTAGCTGGCTAAAACCCATAGTCTGGCTATATTTCTGAAGCCATCCAACTTTGGGGATTTACTCTCAACTTTCACGTTTAGAAACATCATTCTAAAAGCCCCAATCTTGACATGAAAATGGTGAAGCTTGTCCCCCGCTCTTAATTCCCACCATAGCTGCCTATATTCTTATTTGTCCATAGAATAGATTTGCTCATAACTAACTACTTCTTCAGAGTTTGACTCTCCTCCTCTTCTTCCTCCTGGATAGAATTTGTGATCCTCCTGGCCAAGGACCCAGAGTATTGAGACTGCAGGCATATGTCACCGTGTTTGGCAACATTTAAGCTTTGGAAGCTTCTTTTCAACAAGCCTAGAACCAGCAATGTGTGGAAGAACAAACAGTGTGGTGTCTTAAGCACTAGGTCTTTTTAGTTCTTCCTGTCACTTAAACATTTTACAACTTATTCCTTAATTTCTATTAAAATAATAAAGAAATAAATCTAGTACCCATGACAAGTTTACACGCTTCCTACAATGATTTTATTTTCTTTGGTTATAACTTTTAGTGAGCAGATTCCGTTTGTGTATGAGGAAGGAGTTTGGGTCTAGCTGTCAAGAACGGCCTCTACTGCAAGAGATTTCTAAATGGCCTCTCCACTTCTACATTCGACACCCTTCAATTAATTCTCCATACAGCAAGCAGGATGACTGAAAAACTTTAATTAGATCACAGCCCTCTCCTACTTAAAACCATTCTATGGTTCCCTGTCTCCTGCACTCCCCATTATCTATTCTCTGGCTTTTTATACATACTCATTATTGGTTAGGTGAATAGCGTCTATGGAGCTCAGTGGCATCATCTTTGAAAGGGCTATTGAGATGTATGTGAGCACAGTGAGCCAGAGTCACTCCTAAAGAAGCTTGCTTATTCTGGTTCAAGGATTTCTAGGAACCACCAGGGAGTTGAAGTAGGGAATTAAGGAACCCCGCAAGAAAAGGCCATCTGGTGGCCTGCAATGGAACCCCAGCACCAAGGAAGAAGCAGATGTGAGTTCAAGACCAGGTGGGGCTGTATAGTGAGCAGTAGGCCATGCAGAACTATAGAGAGTATGTCTCAAAAAATTAAAAAGGGCTAGGAAGTGTGCGTGGGCGTGTAACCAAGCAGTGCAATCTTCACAATCTTGAGAGCGCCAGAGGGCTGCTAGCGCCATGCTTCAAACAACAGGCACAGAGCCAATGGCGGCGGGGTCTCTTTTATGTTCTTTGGAGAAGGGGAGTTGATTTGGACACCGGAGAAGGAAATCACAATGTAGAACCAAACACAGGTGTGGGCCGGAGTTCCAAGGAGGGACAGTCGCAAACTCGCTTACGACCCAAGCACGGGAAGTGCTGAGGCAGGTTGCATAATAGTAAATGCAATTCACACATTGCTCCAAGTTAAAATTCTCTGAGAAGAAAATCCCGCAGGGAAATGGGACTTCGAGTCTCAGCCCCTTCCAGTCGCACCTACAGCCGGCATCTCCGGCCTCTCCGGCTAGGGTTCGGCCGCGGCCGGGGCGGAGCCTCGGCTTCGCCAGGCAGAACTGCGCAGGCGCCGCGCGGCCACGGGGCGGGGTCAGGCGGGGGTCAGTTAGCGCGGGAGCTTGGTCTGCGGCTCGCCGGGAACGGAAGCCGCTGCGGAACGCGGAGGAAGCCAGGATGGCGACTCCGAGCGGGAGGGCTGCGACCCCGAACCCCCAGACTTCCAAGAGGGTTTTCCCCAAAGATGCTGCTTCCGAGGTCCCGAGCAAAAGGAAGAACCCGAACCCGACGTCGACTCTGCCGCGGCCATCCGGGTCCTTCGTGGAGGGCTCAATCGTCCGCATCGCCATGGAGAACTTCTTGTGAGTGGCCGCAGGCCGCGCCTGGGCGGGAGCTAGCGGCCCACAGGCCCCGGGGCCGTGGGGGTGTGCCCGGTGGTGGGGAACTCCTGCCAGGCTTCCCCTGAGGTTGTCCCTGCCTAGGCCGTGGAGGCCCGCCGTGTTGGCTGGAGTAGACGGTCGCCTGATGTTTTCTTATCCACCCGCCAATGGTTTTGGAAGGCGTCGGATGCAGTCAGCAGATATACGAAGGGGCCAGGTCGTCTAGGATAGCTGCCAGTCGTGATTTCCCGAGGACTCGTGCACGTCACAAAACTCGGGAGGCAGCAGAGAGGAGTGGCAGATTTTGAAAGTGTCCACATTTCCCGGGTGGGCAGATGAGATGCTAATGGTTGTTGATTGGAGGTTAGAGTGTACCAAAAAATTCAATCGTGTTCCCAGTTTTTCTATCTCTTTGCAGACACTTTTGACTATTCAGATCCTTCTTTCTTCCCTGCCCCCACCTCAACTAGTTTAGTAGAGTCTAAATGTTACCAAAAATAATATTATCTGTTTAACGTCATACTGGAGTTTTTCTTTTGAGGTATTTTTTAAAATGTAACTTTGAATAAGGGTTACAGAACTGTAGTAACAAAACTGCCATTTTTTTTCAAGCACTTATGTACTAGGTACACATCTGTTTTATTTACACGTGGCTGTTTGGTCTTTATTGATGATATAAGCTGAAAGCTGTTGTTTTTGCCCAAGTTTATATAGATCTTAATGGCTGAATTTGTATTTGAAGCTAGATCAGGAAAGGTAAACATACTCAAATGAGGTATCTGCTATAACTTACCTACCCAGGGTTTTATGTGAGGCATAATGACTAAAAAGGCTAATTTAATTTTATGCACAACTCTAAGAGCTTTGTGAAGGAAATATTAAAATCTGAAAAGAAGGGAAGATGATCGCACAAAGAAGGAACTACCTGAAAGCCAGTTTGTAAGTTCAGTGCGTGACTTAACCTAGAGTGTAAGAACATATGCGGCCAAAGGTCAGAAACCTTTGTCTCCTCTTGTCTGTTACTATGCTGAGAAACTCCAGCTTCATCCTGCAGGCAGTCAGCAACCTGGAGGCAGTCTGCAGGATGATTTTGAGAGGGTGCCAGGCAGAAAGCAAGAAGACTTAAAATAAGAAAGCAAGAAATACAGGGTGAACGTAGTAGAACCCGAAAGGAGATTTATGAGGCGTGAGAATAGAGCTGTGCATAAGTTCTTCCCGAGTCTCCATTTCAGCTAGCTGGTCCAGTGTTGCCCAGGAGAGAGGAGTGTGGGAGAATAAATAATGAAGGCAGTTGAGTGCCTGTGTCTTGAACTTTCTTGTGGGATATCTAAGAGAAACATTCTATAGGTGGGATTTATAAAGACCAGGTGCTCCGAGGCAATGTGAGTAAGTCACAGACTTGGGAGTCATATGTACAGGTGATTGTTGATGTTGCAGAAGTTGTTGAAATTAAGCAAAAGGAAATATAAATGGGAGGAGTAAAAAGCCTGTTTATTAAAAGTGAGAGGATGAGCTTAGATATCCTGAGACTCATGGGAGACTTGTCAGGGAAGCTAAGGTAAAGTACTAAAAATATCCGCTCCATTAAATTGTAATGAGACTGAAGCCTCCTACATTTAGCAGTTGGGAAAATGTTGCCCCTTTGATAAAGCGGTACAAAAGAAAACTTTGTAGACCAGGAAGAATGAGGAGGAAATAACTTGGACAAAAACAGCAAGAAGGAAAAGTAGTTGAAAAATGAAGAGTTAGATATGGTTCTGTTTATTTTAAAAAGACGACTTTAGGTTGGAGAGTGTATAGGATTTTCTAGAAGAATGAAACGTCCAGGATGAATCTCCATGCGCATATAGAAAGCGCATTTATTAGGATGGCTTACAGGCTGTGGTCCAGCTAATCCAGTAATGGCTCTCTCCCAGTAGAAGGTCTAAGAATCCACTAGTTGTTCAGTCCATGAGGCTGAATGTCTCAGCTCGTGTTCAGTATATGCCAGAATCCCAAGAAGTAGGTTCCAATGCTAGTGAAGGAGTGGAGTTGCCAGTGAGAGCGAGAGAGAGCAAGCAGGCAAAGACAGCAAGCTTCTCTTCATGTCCTTTACAAAGGGCTGCCAGGTAGAAAGTGTGGCCAGATTAAAGGTGGATCTTCGCACCTTGAATGATCTGGATTAAAAATAGGTCTTCACACTTCAAATGATTTAATTGAGAGGAAAAAAAAAAAAAAGCCCTCACAGGTGCACCCAGCTGCTTTGGTTTTAGTTAATTCCAGATGTAGTCCAGTTGACAACCAAGAATGGCCATCACACAGTGAGGCTGAGAGGAGATAAGTAACAAGCAAGTAGAGAGGCTAGGTCTGGAGGATTCACATGGCCTGGAAATAGTACATGAGTTTGCTATAAATGAGCTAAGTCTAGTGGACTTGAGTGCAGAGAGAGAGAATCTAGACTATTACACAAATTAGTCAAGAAACTGAAAGAAATATATAATAAAATTCTGAGCAGAAATAAAAAAGGGAAATAGTAAAAAGCTGAAATTAGGGATGTTACAAAAGATTCTTTTCCCCCTCTTTTGAGGTGTGTGTGTGTCTGTGTGTCTGTGTGTGTCTGTGTATATGCCACAGTGTGTGGGAACCTTTGTAGGCCAGAAGAGGGCATCATACTCCTTGGAGCTCAAGTTACAGGTGGTTGTGAGCTGTCTTGTATTGGTTCTGGGAACCAAACTTGGGGTCTTTGGAAAAGGATGAGCTCTCATAACAGTGGAACCATCCCTTCAGACCAGCCCCTTTTCTTTCTTTCCTTTTTTTTTTTTTTTTTTTTTAAAGTGGTGGTGCACGCCTTTAATCCCGATCCTAGCACTCGGGAGGCAGAGCCAGGCGGATATCTGTGAGTTCGAGGCCAGCCTGGGCTACTAAGTGAGTTCCAGGAAAGGTACAAAGCTACACAGAGAAACCCTGTCTCGAAAAAACCCCAAAGGGGGGGAGGGTGTATTTCATGTATATCCATGTAGTTGTTGGTGTATGGTGTCTAATTATTTATATATTTAGCATGTTAGTAGCACTCTTATCTTAGAGAATGTTAGGTGTACCTGAGCCTAGCACTAAAGACCTAGAGAAGGAATATTGCTTATGGATTCTAATTAAGAATTTTGAAAGGCAAACTAGGGGAATGTCTTAAGTCATAATTTGCTTCATATCTTGCCAAAGCTGTCCCCAACCAATAATGAGGATTAAACACAAATTAAAAATAAATAATAAAATAAATCTTAAAAAATATGTAGGAGAAAATCACTTAAATTAGGAACTCATAGAGACAGCAGATTTAGAAGTAGGTATATAAAACATAGGTACTGAATATAAGTTAAGTATGTTTAATTCACTTAACTATGGACTAACTAACTGTTCATGGAGTCAGAGAATACTGGACAGCATGGTGTTTGTATGAGAGTTACGTATCTCTGGTTATGCCTCCTTGCCTTCTTCCAGAGGAAGAAGGATTATTGGAACATAGCCTGTTGTGGAGTCTTAGAATCTTCTTGTAGCATATTCAAGGAATTGAAGGGCCTTTTCTTTAATCAATGATAAAATGACGCTATTGATTTGATAATATATCATATTTTATCATTTGAATAAGAGTAACTATTAGATTGCTTTAAATATTAAATTATAAATATATAAATATAGTATAAATATATAGTATAAAATAGAAAATAGCCAGGCAGTGGTGGTGCATGCCTTTAATCCCAGCACTCAGGAGGCAGAGGCAGGCGGATCTCCGTGAGTTCGAGGCCAGCCTGGTCTACCGAGCGAGATCCAGGAAAGGCACAAAGCTACACAGAGAAACCCTGTCTCGAAAAACAAAACAAAACAAAACAAAAAATAGAAAATACAGTAGCTACTATTTTAATTTTTTAATGTAATTTTAAGACATTAGGAGAAAAAGCTATGGCTTCTTGTGTAAATTTGAAGTTACTTTACTGGTGAGGTGACTGATATAGTCTCCCAAAAGAGGACAGATGGTTCCAAGCTTGGGTATTTGTTTGTTTGTGTAATGACTGGATCTTACTGTGTCATCCCGATGGGCCTCAAACCCACAGAGATCTGCCTCCCTGCCTCCTGAATGCCAGGATTAAAGACGCGTGCCACCCAACTCAGCCTTTGTGTTCTTATTTTATATATGCATTTTTTGTCCATTGGCAGAATTTTCCCTTTATAAGTTGATTATTTACAACTTAGAGGGCTAAGGATATATTATAGCTGAAGTTTTCCTGTGTCCTGCCCAGCCCTGCCGCCACTCAGACCCAAATAAATACACAGAGGCTTATATTATTTTAAACCACCTGGCCTAATGGCTCAGGCTTCTCGCTAGTTAGCTCTTATATCTTAAATTAACCCATTTCTATAAATCTATACTTTGCCATGTGGCTTGTGGCTTGCCGGTGCTTTACATCTTGTTTCTTCTGGCAGCAACTAACAGTGTCTCCTCAGCTCTGCCTTTCTCCTTCCTCTCTCTATTTGAAATGTCCTGTCTAACCTTATTCTGCCTCACCATTGGCCAGCTTTATTTATCAGCCAGTCAGTGCAACGTGTTCTCAGCATACAAAACGATATTCCGGCTTGGATTTAGCTTAGTGAGGCCCTGGGTTCAATCCTCGGCTCCCCCCCCCCCCAAAAAAAAGATATTCCACAGTAATATAGCTAAATGATAAAGCACTTACTTACTACCAAGCATGTAAAAGGCCCTGGGTTGAATCCTTATTATCTCATCCTCCCAAATATATGAATAATATTACATTCATAAGGTTAGCTAGCTTTTAAATGAGTTTTACAAGGGTTATGAGCAGTGATAATGCAAAGCAACAAAAAAAATGCATTTATAAAGAAAAGGTTTTTCTCTAATTTCAGTTTAATGATTTTGCCTCTTTACAATTCAGAACATATGATATCTGTGAAGTGTCTCCTGGGCCCCATCTGAATATGATTATTGGAGCTAATGGAACAGGGAAGTCAAGCATAGTGTGTGCCATTTGCCTTGGACTGGCAGGCAAACCTGCATTCATGGGACGTGCAGATAAGGTGAGTTAACATAATTACTTTTAAAAAAATTCAGGACCGTTTGTGCTTAGAAACAAGTCACTTCCTACATTTTAGATTCTTAAGTGTACCAAATGAGCTTTCTTTCTACCTAGAACTTCTAGAGCTGCATTAATAGACCCAGAGGTTATTAGTACTGCTCTAGAAGCTCTGTGTAGAACAGTGTGTGTATAAGACAAAGATTTTTTCACCAAGAATTTCCAGATAAGCCTTGTGCCTTAATAGGGAAATTTCTCAGCATTGTTGGATACCAGTTTAGATAAAACTTCGTTGAGTGTCTGGACATTAACAGTGAGCAGTAAAATATTGCTTTTTGTCTTTGTGAGAGAGAGCGTGTGTGCTGGTGTGTGTGTGGAGGGGGGGAGGTGTTTTTGCGCGTGTGCATGCATGTCGTGTAGGATGGAAGAGGGTGTCTTATCCCCTGGAGCTGGAGTTACAGGAAGTTGTGAGCCATCCATGTGTGTGCTGGGAACCAAACTCTGGCCATCTGCAATAGCACTCAGTGCTCTTAACCACTGAGTCATCTCTCTAGGCCCAGATGTTGTTCATAATAACAATGCAAGTGTAAGTTACTTAGGAATAAATTAACCAAGATGAAAGAATTATATACAAAAATTATAAAATTATATTTTAAAAGAAAAGTTTGTGGGCAAGTGAGATAGTTCAGTGGGTAAAAGCACTTGCTAACCAAACAGGCAACCTGAGTTCAGTCCCTGAAACTCACAAATTGGGAGGAGAAAACTGACACAAACATGGGACATGTCATGCACTCTCGCTGCAAATAAATATAGTAGCAAAAAAAAAACAAAAAACAAAAACCCAATATTTTGTTAAAGCTTAAAACGAAATACTGAGAAAATTGCAACATTAGTCAAGTGATCTTAGCAAATTTTAACTGTACTTTAAAAATTGAACCAAATACCCCTTTTTGAATACGTTATGAATGGATTAAAAATGCATTTAAAAAAAAAGCTATACCAGAGGCATTTGTGAGCTAGAAAAGATATTTTGCTCTGTTAATAAATCAGCCTAGTGACTTTGGACAGTGGTCTGGACATCAAACTTTCATTTCAAAGATAGGGTGGGTGAAGCAGTTAATTTGCAAGGACCAGCTCAGGTTTTTATGACTCTTGGTATATACTTTGTTAAGTCATGAATTCATTCCCCCTGCACTGGGTTGTATTCTCAGTCTGTACAATTAGAATGAGTTGTGCTGTATCAGTTTTGTGTGGTAAGGTTTTTAAGGGAGACCCTGGAGTGCAGTGGTTCTAAATACAGACTGTTGGCCTTCTGAAGCTACATATTTAAGTGAGCTCCAAGTTCTCAGCAGGAATACTTTAATATAGTTCTATATTTAAATGTTAGTATAAAATTGTACTGCAAGCAAAATCTAAATCATCTGTATAGATACTTTATAATAAGTAAGAACTACTTTCTATTTTTTCCCCTTATTAGTACCAAATATTTTAAATGTGCCTGTGCACAATTAGCTCCCTCAGAAATGTCATTGTTTTCTGTCAATGAGTAGACAGTGTGAAGTTACCTCTCCAGCCAAGGCCAAACTTGTGCATGACAAAGTTGAGATTTGAACCCATAGTAGAAATTAAAGATAGTATTCTCGGTTTATAAGAACAGATGCTGTGTCACCCCCCCCATCTTTCTGATCCTTAATTTCACCATCTATAAAATGGGTATAGTGTATTCTTCAGCATTGCCAACTGAATTTGGAAACTTGTCAGTTATTTTAGCAGCATATAATAAATGGTAGTTTGTTCACAGTCATTACCACAAATCATTAAAAAATTATTGTAAGGCCTTGTTTCTGTTTTTATTTTGTTTTGTATTTTTAAAGTGTGTGTGTGTGTGTGTGTGTGTGTGTGTGTGTACACCTATGGAGGCCACAGGAGAGTCTCAGATCCCTCAGAACTGGATTTACAGATGGTTGTGAACCACACAGCATGGGTACTTGAAACAGAACCCAGGTCCTCTGGGAGAGCAGCCAGTGCTCTTAACTCTCCAGCCCTTGTTCTTTATTTATATTATGTAACAGTTTGCTGATCACTACATTCTGATTAAATTTTTTTCTATTTTTGGTGAGTTTTTTAAATTTACCTCTCTGTATATTTTATAATACTTTTTTTTTTTTTTGGTTTTTTGAGACAGGGTTTCTCTGTGTAGCTTTGCGCCTTTCCTGGAACTCACTTGGTAGACCAGGCTGGCCTCGAACTCACAAAGATCCGCCTGCCTCTGCCTCCCAAGTGCTGGGCTTAAAGGCGTGCGCCACCACCGCTAGGCAATACTTTAAAATAAAAATGTTATGATGTACCCACCTTACTTTGTATTGTTGCTACTTTTCCTTGTTTGTTTTTTTAAATATCTTTATTTATTCTTTAATAATATCATACAACATATTTTGATCATATTCATTCCCTCCCTCCCCATTTGTTTTGTATTTTGAGCGTGTAGCAGTGGATGGCTAGTACTAGTATGTAGTTGAGGGTAACCTTGAATTTCTGATATTCCTTGCTCTTTGTATTAAGTGCTAAAGGGGAGAACACAGCATGTCTATCATTTTAGTGTTTATATTTATGGAGCTTAAACTTAAGGTCCAATTTGATGTTTTAGTCCTCTAGTCTGTGTTGTGTTTAAGCTCATAGTCATCAGAACTAGTTCAGATGTCTGTTTTACTATGTAAATTATATCTATTAATTATTTTTAAAAGGAACTTGATGGCAGGTCTATCTTAAAAACAGGATAGGCACTGTTAGAGTGGTTGTTAATGTTTAATCTGTGCACCTCTGTGGGATCTGCAACAGTAGTAGATTTGGTACAATGCTTAGTGGTTGTAGCATTGAACTTGTTCTCTGTGGGGTTCATCCCTCCTCTGAGAGCACGGTCACCTGGATCTGCATCCCTTCCCTCTGGAGAGCCGTAACTGCCTGGCACTGAAGTGATCCATGGTTTAACTACTGTGATTTCTGTAGTGCAAAGGAAGTAGAGGGACCTGGCCTGTACCTTTTAGAAAGTGATGAGGATGGATATTCATGCAGTTCCTGAAAAAAAGAAATATTGGTTTGGTGAACGGTAATGACTTTTCTAGACCTCTGAGTGTTAGCCTGGAAGTACTGTTGCTGCAGCTAACTCACTCTTTCTACACTGTAGGTTGGGTTTTTCGTGAAGAGAGGATGTTCCAAAGGTGTGGTTGAAATCGAACTGTAAGTGTGAAAGCTTCTAAAACACCCCTCTTCTGTATAAGTTTTCAGCTTTTATTTGTACTTCTTGATGACATTGGAAAAGAATATAAATGTAATATTGTGGCAAATATGGAAAATGATATTTAAAAATACATAAAGCAAGTGAATACTTTTTAATGTGTCTTTTTAAAAAATTTTAAAAATATTATTTTGGAAAGTTCTTTAAAAATTGTAGGGGGTTGGGGATTTAGCTCAGTGGTAGAGTGCTCACCTAGCAAGCGCAAGGCCCTGGGTTCAATCCCCAGCTCAAAAAAAAAAAAAAAGATGTTTGGGGTTGGGGATTTAGCTCAGTGGTAGAGTGCTTGCCTAGCAAGAGCAAGGCCCTGGGTTCGATCCTCAGCTCCAAAAAGAAAAAGAAAAAACAAAATAAAAATTGTAGTTTAGCCGGGCAGTGGTGGCGCACGCCTGTAATCCCAGCACTCGGGAGGCAGAGCCGGGTGGATCTCTGTGAGTTCGAGGCCAGGCTGGTTGGTCTACCAAATGAGTTCCAGGAAAGGTACAAAGCTACACAGAGAAACCCTGTCTCGGGGAAAAAAAATAAATAAATTGTAGTTTAATTATGGGGTAATGAGACAAAAGTATAAGACTGATAAATATGTACTAAGAAGTTGCAGTCAGGTCTGATAGTATACTTCATAATTTTAGAACTTTAGGAAGTAGAGGCAGGAGAGTAAGGAGTTGCATGCTATTCAGAAAATTCTATTTAAGGTCATTCTCCATTACATAACAAGTTCAAGTCCAGCCTGGACTACTTGTGACCCTGTCTCAAACAGACAAACATACACACCAGAGAGAGTGAGAGAGAAATTGTAGTTTTTCACAAATTTAAGGCTGTTTGCCAGTTTTGAACTACTTGGCTGGAGTATAGCACAGTGGTAGAGAGCTTCCCTGATGTACCCAAAGCTTTGGCTTTCATCCCCTTGTGAAGAAGACGAGGGAACAGATCGGCAGGAGGAAACAAGTACTTGTGAAAGCAAGACAGGGGTAAATACCCTACCTCAGGTTCTGTATTACTTAACAGTCCTTTCTAGGCATACAGTGTAGTTCTCTCTGGATTCAGAATGGAGAACATGGTGGGCAGTCCATGATTACAGAAATTCTTATGTGGAAGTCAGTTTTCATTCATGCATTTTCCAAGTAGAGGAAGTTTCAGCTGACTGTTATGTTATATTAGCCTTTAATGTACTAAACCATTTTGAATTGCAGTCAGTGTGTGTGACTGAAGAATAGTGTAATGATTAAAGGGTAAAGAAACTTAGTGTGTTTGGAGATTAGTATTGGCACTCGTTTTAATTTCAACAATTCAGATAATTTTGAATGTTAACTAAATAGTAACTGACATTGCCAAATGTGGGATAATTACAAATAAAAAGCCAAGGTTTCTAACTTGGGAGGGACCCAAAAATACCAGAAAGAATAAAAATTATAGTAATATTTCTTAGACCTTGGGTATAAGAAAAGTAATAGATATGTTATTCTTAAATCAGTGTGCATTTTTAATATAAAAGCTCTTCAATTATTCTTTAATTAGGTTCAGGATTTCGGGAAATCTTGTAATCACCCGTGAGATTGATGTGATAAAAAATCAGTCGTTTTGGTTCATCAACAAAAAACCTGTGACCCAGAAAATAGTGGAAGAACAAGTCGCAGCCTTGAACATCCAAGTGGGCAATCTGTGCCAGTTCCTGCCTCAGGTCAGAAAGCACAAGTGAATATGGGGACTGGGAGGAATGTTCTGGTTTATTCCACAGAAAACATAAATAGTGTTCAAGAGATGTTGCAATAGTATTTGTATCAAATACAGCACTCTTAACTCTGTAAAAGAAAGGAACCTATCACTTAATGTTATCAATTTAATTAAATATGCAAATATTACTCTTTACATTGAACACAGCATTCTTAGTACTTACTGTTTTTATGGGCATGGTGACACATATCTGTAATTTTAATACTCCAGGCCAAGTGAACCTCAGTCATCCATATATTGTTAATCATTTAATAATTTTAAGTTACAAAATGTTTTAAAACTTTATTTTTTTTCATGTGTGTCTATGTGGTGTGCATTAGTATTTGAGTACACATGTGTGCACATAGTTTAGAGGCAAAAATTGACATTATATGTTTTCCTCACTCACTCTCCACTTTTATTTACTAAGACCTGGTCGGAACCAGGAGCTCACCAGTTTGACTAGAAGATTCTATGTCTCGGCCATAACAGTAGGATTACAGGCAGGTTGCTGTGCTGGGTACTAGAGATCCAAACTCCTATCCTCACACTTGAAAGTACTTTATCCACTGAGCCATCTCCCCAGCCCTTAAGAAAGGTACTTCAAATACAAAGTAGATACAGTACTTCATTTGCAAATTTGACATTTTTCAAGGAACAATTTTTTTTTAAAATATTTTTATAAGTCTTTGAAACTTTATACAATGTGTTTTGATCATATCTACTCCCAATTTTGTGTCATTTTAAATTTTTTTGTAATAACCCATGGACTGCAATTTGTGCTGTCCATTTACTTCTTGATTTGGGCCATGCACTGGTTAATGTACCAGGAGCCACACCCATAAAGAAAACTGATTCTCCCTCTCCCAGAAGCCAGCAACTTAACTGTTCATAGCTCCTCAATTAGGGGTTGGGATTCATGAACTACTTCCAGTTAGAATGTTAACTGGCTTGGGGTTGGAGAGATGACTCAGAGGTTAAGAGCACTGACTGCTCTTCGAGAAAACCTGAGTTCAGTTTCTACGACCCACGTGGCAGCTAACAACTGTCTATAACTCCAGGATCTGACACCCTCACATAGACATAGGACAGGCAGGCAAAACACCAATGCACATAAAATTAAAAATAAATTATTTAAAATATATATATTAATTGGTTTGTGGCTGCCATGCATTCTTAAGTGTGGTGGTCCTGAGAAGCCACAGTTAACTTTTTGTTGTTTTGTTTTCAAAGATAGGATTTCCCTGTAGCCCTCACTGTCCTGGAACTTGCTCTAGCTGGCCCTGAGCTCAGAAATCTGCTTGCCTCTGCCTCCTGAGTCTAGGGGTTAAAGGCATGAACCACCATGCTCAGCTTAATGAACAACTTTTAATACATTTGTATGAAATCTTAGGATAAAATTCTTTCATATGTAGGTGTACTTTCTAAAGTCTAGTAATATTTTTTGTTCATTAATAATAAACTATCCTGATCTGAAGAGATGGCTCAATTGTTAAGAGCATATGCTGGATTTTCACAGGACCCAAATTTGGTTCCCAGCACCCACATATGGCAGTTTACAACTGCCTGTAACTCCAACTCTAGTGGATCTGATGCCACCGCCTTGACTCCTTGGACATTGCAGTCACATGTACAAACCCACACATAGATACACACACATATATAGGTCATACAAAAGAAAATTTTTAAAGAACTTTTTAGAAGTTCTATTAGTCTACATTTAAAGTTATAGTCAGATATCTTTTATTTTAATGTTGCT
Source organism: Onychomys torridus (assembly GCF_903995425.1). NCBI lineage: Eukaryota > Metazoa > Chordata > Mammalia > Rodentia > Cricetidae > Onychomys > Onychomys torridus. The sequence goes on along the minus strand of NC_050443.1, from coordinate 141,662,390 downwards.
TAGTGACTAAGCTATAGCTTATTTTCGTAATGATGATTTGATTCAGTAAGTCCAGTTTAAATGCAGATTTAAAATTTGAAAGTTTTCTATTTCTCTGTTCATGTCAAACGATCTCCAGAAAGAGGTATTTTAAATTGTTCCCTGTTCTGTAGGTGTTAGTGATCATTTCAGTCTAGAAGACTGTTTCCTTCTATTTCCAACTTGCTTACTTGTATAAACATTTCTACCCAGGAGGAGTGACAAAGGCAGTTTATAAAGACTATAAAAATATGCTATCAGTTTTGAAAGACAGTGAGTACATAAAAAATCATAAGGAGATTCACACCTCAAGATTTGTTTTTAAGTGAGCCCCATCTTGGTAAATTTAATACATTTTAAAGTGTTTATGGATGATAGTTGCTGATACTTCATTTTGGTGCTGTAGGACAAAGTAGGGGAATTTGCTAAACTCAGCAAAATTGAACTACTTGAAGCTACTGAGAAGTCAATTGGCCCTCCAGAGATGCACAGATACCACTGCGAACTCAAAAACTTCAGAGAGAAGGAGAAGCAGCTAGAGGTATTTAGACAACTCATCTCTGTTGTCATTTACTGATTCTGTGTCTCAAAATGTGCAAGAAGGGGTAGTATTTCTATGTTTAGTAAATTCATAGTTGTGGTTGATTTTTTTTCACCCAAGCTTATATTTCTTACATCAACTGGTCATAGAAAATGAGAGTGATTTTGATTTTATGAAATTTGAAATAGTTGACTGTTTTAGTAAATACATGTTATCAGTCGAGTTTTTAAGGAACTTTCTCAAACGAAGGTACATTTTTCTCTCATTTGTTGTAGATGAACAGTCTTATTAAATAAGAAACACAGAGCCAATTGCAGTTAAAAGTCCAAGAGGTCAGAGCAATAGCTAAGAGCTAAAAACCCTTTCTTACCCTTCACTGCCTCTGCTGTCCTTCCCCTCAGCAAGAGGCCTACTTCCTGTGTGTCTGTCCTTTTATTGACTTTCTGTTCTGCCTTCTCATTGGTTATAAACCTAACCACATGATCTCCTCATCACTGCCTGTCTATACAGACCTCCATGTCTTCTATGGTTGGTATTGAGATTAAAGGCATGTGTCTCCATGCTGGCTGTATCCTTAAACACACAGAGATCCATCTAGCTCTGCCTCCCAAGTGCTGGGATTAAAGGTGTGCACCACTACCGCCAAGCTTCTGCTATGGCTTGCTATTAGCTCTGACCCCCTAGGCAACTTTATTTATAAACATACAAATAAAATCACATTTCAGTACAAATAAAATATCACCATAATTTGGTACCCATTAAATACCTGTCCTGTATCAGGCACTGTGTAAGGTTTTGAGCATTACAGAAGATAAGGAGGTAGTGTTTAAAAACACTTCTGTTGATGTCATTTGGGGTATTTTTTTTTTTCTTAAGTCAAATGAAGATAGACTTTATAATCAAAATTAAAGAATTAGCTGAAATGTGTAGAATATTAGCTGAAGAGTTAATTTTTCATTTTTACCTTTATAAGTAAATGCATAGAAATGTACTACCTATCATTTTTAAAGATGGTTTAGTTAGTGGATCTAGTTCTAGATCCTTAGATCTTAAGGCAGTATATTCTTATAATTAAAAAAACAAAATATATCTTCTTTATAAGTATAACTACCTGTACTTGATAAATGTTTTATTGTAATAAAACATTAATTTTGTTGTCTTGATCCAAAAGGAATTGGCTAAGATTTTTGTGATTAAATTCAATTAAGTGTCTGGTACTCCTTCAGTTCTTTTGTCTTATTTTGCATCAATCTAATCCACCTGAAATACATTTCTAAATTACCTTCCACCCTCTGAAAGAAACAAGGATGTACTTTTTTCCCCTAGGCTTTTCAGTGTATCTTTGTGCTTGTTAATATGCAGTAGAAAGATTTAAGTCCTAAGCATTCGTGAATACTAATCCTAATATTACTTTGCATTTACATGCCCTTTTTTACAGCTTTTATTAAGCTTTCATCTGGGCAGATTGGACTAAAATCTAAAATTCTTCAAACTCCAAATTATGAATGTCATATGTGTGTCTACAAAGCTTTAGTTGAGGAACATTTTGGAGCTTCAGATTACAGATGCTTAACTGGTAGTAACACCCATGCACATATTCCATTGTCTGATACATTTCAAAAGTAGAAGTGTTTTTAGCATTATACTTTTCAAATAAAGGACATTTAACCGTTGAGTGAATTGCTTCTTTTATCTTTAGGCAAAGCCCCGGGCTTAGCGATGTTGACAGGGCTTCCTCACAGTTATATGATTAATGTATTTTAGAGCCTTGAACCAGAATGTTTCTTCATGAATGTTACTTTCACCTGATTTTTTTTTTCTGTTGTTTTTAGACAGGGTCTTCTGTAGCCCAAGCTGGCCTTTAACTCTGTGTAGTTGAGAATGACCTTGAATAACTGATGCTCTTGCCTCTACCTCCTCAGCACTGGGGTTACAAGTGTGTATCACTAGGCTAGTTTTGAGCAGTGCTAGGGATAAGATCCAGAACTATATGCCTTCTAGGCAAGCATTCTTCCTAGCCTCACTATTACAGGGGTCTTTTTGTGAAATTTTGGTTATATTGTGTTTTGTTGTTAAAAAATTTGACTTGCCATGTTGTTCTGTTTTTGTTTTTCATTTAAACTGTCAACAAATACTTATTTTAGACTTCTTGCAAAGAGAAGACTGAATACCTAGAGAAAATGGTTCAGAGAAATGAAAGATACAAACAAGATGTGGAAAGATACTATGAACGGAAGCGACATTTAGATTTAATTGAGATGCTTGAAGCAAAAAGACCGTGGGTGGTAAGTATTAATTATCTGAGGTTTAAAAAAAAAAGACTCCTCAACTGTCTTAGGTTGTTGCTTTCTATTGCTGTGGTAAACACTATGACCAAAAGGAACTTGGAGAAGGATTTATTTCAGCTTATAATCATGGTCTATTTTGAAGTGATGTCAGGGCAAGAACACTAAGCAGGACCTAAAGACAGGAATAGAATCAGAGACCATGGAGGAATGCTGCTTACTGGCTTGTTCCCCATGTCTTGCTCAGCCTGCTTTCTTATATCCCCAGAGCTACCTGCCTTGGGGATGGCACCACCCACAGTAGGCTGGGCCCTACCACAGCAATTATAATTTAAAAAACTAGGCCAGTCTGATGGAGGCAGTTTTTCAATTGAGGTTCCTTCTCAGATGACACTAGCTTGTGTGAAGTTGACAAAAAACAAAACAAAACTAGTGAATGCAGTGTCTTAGTACTTCTAATGTACATTTTTATAAGTAGGCACTCATTTTGTATTCAAGTTAGCTACTACTTTTAAAGTTTTACATTACATGTTATACCTAAGTATTTTTCTAGTTCTTTATTTGATAGATGCTAATTACCACATAGCAGATAGTTGATTGAGTCACTGATGTTAATTTTAGGTTTTAGTCCTTAACAGGTCTATTCTTTTTTCCCTTAATTTAAAATGATCTAAAGTGTTTATTCATATTGAAAATTAAATTTGGGGAACAAGGGCCATCGTTCAGTACCACAGTGCTTACCTAGCTTGCTTGATGTCCTGCGATCCATCCTCAGTGCCACTGAAAATATTGGTGTGTGTATGTCCATGTCCCAGTAAGGTCATTAAGAATTTAGTTGAGATAGGCCACATGTAACTAAAGTATCTTGTCTTCTCATATGTCATAATTTTCCTGACTCTGCTTTATTTTTTCTGTTTATAATATGATGCAGATTTATTACCCATAACAAGTTTAAAATAGTGAATTCCCTTGATAACATTATTTAATGGGTAGAAAAATTAATTTTCTTTGTGTTTGTTCCATGTTTTCAATAGAAATAATTATTAGTGTGAAAATAATGGATGGCTGTATATTTATGCACTCTTACTTCCAACCAGGTTTTGCAGTTTCATTCTTAAACTTTTTCCTTTCAGTGCCTTTTTATTGCATTTTTTCCTGTTTATTATTATTCTTTCTCTCTACCTTTTGAAGTTTTTTTGTTTTTTTTTTTGTTTTGTTTTTGTTTTTGTTTTTCAAGACAGAGTTTCTCTGTGTAGCTCTGGATCTTGCTCTGTAGCCCAGGCTGGCCTCGAACTCTGAGATCTGCCTGGCTCTGCCTCCTGAGTGCTGGGATTAAAGGTGTGTGTTACCACTGCCCACCCCTGGTTCCTTCAATTTTTTAAATTTAAAATTTGTAGGTTTTCTTTTTTCCCCTTTTGCTTTATTTCATTCACTTTTTCAAGAGATTTTTCACTTAATTGGGGGAAAAGGGTATTCACGTAAGTGCTGTACCTGAGGAAGCCAGAAGACATTTGATCCTTTAGATCTGGAGTGGTAGGTAGGTTTGAACTGCTTTGTGTATGCACTGGGTCTTCTGAGCAGAAAGCACTAACTGCTGAACCATCTCTCCAGCCTTCCCAACACCCATTCACTCTTATTATAGTATCTATTTTAGCATTCTCTTTTCTTGTTATTCAGCAAATGTTTAGCTTATTTCTGTGAAGTGACATCTCTTTTTGTGGGAGTCCTTATCTCCTTTCACCATGAGGGTCCCAGGAATTCGATCTAAAGTGTTTATTCATATTAAAAATTAAGTTTGGGCAACAAGGGCCATCGTTCAGTACCACAGTGCTCAATAGCGGACTGCTAAGCCATTTCTTTTGCCCAGACATTGTTTTTGTCAAGATGGTAACTACATATTTCTTTTTGGGTTTTTTGGTTTTGGTTTTGGTTTTTTTTGACCCATTTTTCACCTTTCAAATTTGAGAGTGTTTTGTTTGTTTTTTTACTCCTTAATCTTTATTAATAAATTAAAAGAAAGTCTCTACTTAACACTTTGGCTTTAGTATATGTTAATTTAAAATACTTAATGTATTAATTTCTGTTTCTTGAATTATTTGCAAGGAATATGAGAATGTACGTCAGGAATATGAAGGTGTGAAACTAATTCGTGACCGAGTGAAAGAAGAAGTCAGAAAACTTAAAGAAGGGCAAATTCCTATGACGCGTCGAATTGAGGAGATTGAAAGGCAGCGTCGTACTTTGGAAACTCGAATAAAAGAAAAGGTGCTTTTGCTCAGCTTTGGATTGTCTGAATTTTATTTAAAATAGAAAAAATACTTTTCATGTCTGAAAGTATTTTCTAGGGTTCACTTGCACCTTTTAGCCCCAAGTTCTTTAGGAATTAATTTAGGATTTTTCAAAGAGCTTGTTATGACTGAAGATAAATGTTACCTTTAGGAAACTACAAGATGATCATTGCTGGGTGTATTGGCTCAGGTCTGTATCTTAGCACTTGGGACACTGAGGCAAGAACATCACTGTGACTTTGAAGCCAGCATGGGCTACAGAATGAGACCTAGCTTCAGGGGAAAAGTGTTTATTTTAGTTACAAACTGATACATCATATTTCTTAGAAACACTGAACTCCATTTGTGAATGTATTGTGTAACTTTTAGAACGTTAAATTGTTTATGGTGGTGAATTTTAGCTTTTCAGGGATGAAAGATGTAGCAGAAGTTTCTGTCCCACCAGCAGCTCCCAGTTAAACTCACTGAGGTTTGTATTCATTACAAAAGTTCAGGCAGTAGCTCAGGCTTGTTACTAACTAGTTCTTACAACTTAAGTGAACCCATTTATATTAGTCTGTGTATTGCCACATGGCTCCTGGCTTTACCTGTCCTGCAGCATGTCCTGCCCCCTCTGCATCTCCTGGCAACTCCTCTGACTCCGCCCTTCTTCCCAGCATTCTCACTTTGGCTCTTCCACCTAACTTTATCCTGTTCAGCTATTGGCCAGCCAGCCTCTTTAGTACACCAATCAGAGTAATACATACTCACACTGTATAGGATTATTCCACAGCACAAAGGTGTCTTAGCATTTCTGTTGTTGTGGTAAAACACTGTGACCAAAAGCAATTTGGGGCAGAGACGGTTTATTTCATGTGGAATTACATCGGTCACTGAGGGAAGTTGACAGGACCCTGGTGAGCTCAAGCAGAAACCATGAAGGAGTGCTACTTACTGGCTTACTCTGGATGCTTTCTCTTAGAACTCAGGACCACTTGCCCAGAGCATATGGCACAGCATATGACCTCGATGAGCTGAGCCTGCCTACATCAGTTATTAATCAATAAAATGCCCTGTAGTTGTGTCTACAGGCAATAATGGGTGGAGGCATTTTCTCAATTTAGGTTCCTCTTCCCAGGTAACTCTAGGTTGTTTCAAGTTGGCAAAACAACAACAACAAAAAGCCATCACAGGAGGCTATTTTGAAAATAGATGTCTGCTTGTAGAATGTGGTAATTTCCTCCTGGCTATGGGGCATGTATTTCAGTGGATACCTAAAACTGAAGATAACACCAAACCTATGTAGTTGAATATCCTTGTGTAGGGCAAAATTATTTTAAAATTATTGTTCAGTGTTTCTGGAATTTATAGTGTTTGCATAGACTTTACCAACTGATCATTCATGGTGTGAAAATCCAAAATATGAACCTTTTTAACAAAAAAGTTTTGAATTTTGAAGCAGTATAGATTCCACATTTTCAAATTTGGGATGTTCAACCTGTATTTTTTCTCTGCTATGTGTACATACACATGTGTTATAAACGGTGACATTTTCTTCTGAAGGAAGCATATTATATCTTATCTTGGCTAGTTGCCAGCATGACCACTTTTTTGTGTTGGGACCATTACTAAGCAAATAAGGCTTATTTGAATAAAAACAGTGCAGTCCCTCAACAGTCAGCCTGCTAACTGAAAGCTGCTGAATGGTGAGCTGATTTGTGGACATGCTGCACACAGTATGATCGATGTGAAGGGCTGGGCAGCATGGCAGCTGGAGACTTCATAATACTGTTTAGAATGCTACAAAATGACACACAGAACTTACAAATAGTTTATTCCTGGAATTTCATACTTCATGTGTTTGGATGAACCATGGATGGGGGCGGAGGACAGGTTACTGTAATACAATATAAGCAGATCTGTAATTTTGCATGCCATTTTGGAGATTTAAATTAATGTAGTTGAAGTCAAAATATTGACATCTACTCCAGTACTTCTGATGTACATTAGATAGCTCAAGTAATTGATCATTACTTTAGATCATTCAAAAGTTTAAAGCAAAAGATTATAGATTCATTTTTTGACAGGTCTTCTCACTATAGTTGGCAATTATATTAATAGTAATTGGTTATAATTATATTATGGATTTATAGTTGCTTTGTGGCACCTGAAGTTACTGCTAAATTACTTTTAAAAAATTTTTTATGGAGTGATGGAGTGGAAAACAATATCTAGAGTAAATTAAGGAATCACATGTAACACTTGTTTGAGTTCTCTGTTCCTAAAAGAAGCAGCTCATGTAAACCGTGAGCTCATATTTATGTAGAAATGTACATGGTCTGTAATATCTTAGAATTCTTTCTCTGAAGAGGTGTCTGTGGCTTCTGGAGTGGCACATTGTATTAGTCTATGTATGTGTATTTTAAAATTATTAGTCCTCTAAATCATGTAACAGGAATAAATAGTTAGTTGTATTCACCATATTATTATCTCCTTTTTCAGCAGAAACTTTTCTAACACTTGATTCCTTTTTCCCTCCACATTCCAGAGGCACTATAATGATAGAGCAATGCCATTGGCTCTGAATTCATACACATCTGCATTGTAAATGCTCATGCTGTCATTTAATAATTGCCTGGTCTTATTTTCTTCATATAGTAAAACAAAATGTCTAGTCTGACTGTCTCATCACATTGTTTTCACAGTCAGACAAAATATCATAGGAAAACAAACATATAGAAACGTATGCATGTATATTACTATACCTACTTTTTAGTATTGATAGGAATAACCTTTATAGATTTCCTATGCCATTAGTAATTTATGTGGTACTTATGAACTTGATTTGAATTAAAATATGGGAAAGTTTTGTTGTGGGTTGATTCACATAATTTTTAGATGGATGGGACCGTATAATTGGCTTAACTGAGTTTTTAATTAACCTTTCCTTTCTGGTTCAATCTTGCAGGCAAATGATATTAAGGAAGCATCTCAGAAATGCAAACAAAGGCAAGACCTTATAGAACGGAAGGATAGACATGTAAGACTCCCTACCAAAAGTTGATTACCTTAAGTTACCATGACTTGTTTTCAGGTGGAGACAAATGGTTATTGTAATTGTTTGGGAACTATCCAAAATCCTCCTCATTGTGTTAGTTTCTCTGTGAGGGAAACTAAGATTTGTAAGTGTAGTAGATGTACAAAAGATAAGGGGGGAAATTCCTCAAAGTTACTCATGTGGCTATATATCATATGTTTTACATTTTATTTTGGTGTAAAATGCTGTAATTTTTATTATCTACCTACCTACCTACCTACTACCTATTTTTTTTACTCAAGACAGGGTTTCTCTATATCCCTGGCTGTCCTGGAACTCTCTCAGTAGATCAGGCTGGTCTCAGAGATCTGCCTGCCTTTGCCTCCTGTGTGCTGGAATTAAAGGCATGCACCACCATGCCTGGCTTAAAATGTTATAATTTTTAGTGTAATCATTTGGTTAAGATTGATTAAAGAATCTTATTATTTTAATTCCATAGATAGGAGATTTCTTTAGGGACAGTAGTGGTAGGGAGTGAAGTCAGGGTTCTGCTGTACTCCAGCTTCCCATATATAGAATTTAGGCTGTGGGTTGTGGTAATAGTTTCCTACACCATGCAGAATGCTAGTTATATTGCTGTAAGGTCACCATGTAGCCTTTATGACTAGACTGGTTCTTTACTTTTAAGATTACATTTATTTATTTAGTGTTTAGGTGCATGTGTGTAGAGGTCAGAAAAAAACCTGTAGGACTTGGTTGTCTCCTACCATATGGGTTGTTGAGCTTGGCATCTTTACCCACTGAGCCCTTGGCAGCCCTTGAATCTTGGTTTTCAATCTAGTCTACTGGTCTCTGGTCTTTTGATTGAGGACTTGACAACATTATATTCAGTTTTTATTGGAAGACCTGTCTTGGCATTTTGTTGATTTTTGTGTTTGGTGTTTTCCTGTTCCTTGTTTACTTCACTACTGTTCTCTGGTGGCTTACTCTTTTCTATAGCAGTGCGCCTATGCTGTCTTTCTCTTTAGCCTGAAGGGTTCCTTCAGGTGTCTTCTCTGGGGCTGGGTTAGTCATAAGTTCTGTTAGTCTTTTATTTTTTGTTTGTTTATTATGTGAAAAGCTTGTCTTTTTCCTTAAAATAGGACAGATCGTTTAGCTGTGTGTAGTAGAGTGTGTTGGTACATGTTGTCTTTCAGAGTTAGAAATAACATTGTTCCAAGCCTCCCAGCCTGTTGGAAAATATGCTGGTTTTCTAGTGGGCCTAGATGTCTAGTGTGACTGATGTTTTTCTCTTGCAGCTTTCAATATACTTTCTTCGTTCTATACATTTAGTATTCTTTTTTTGTTTGTTTGTTTTCTGGAGCTGAGGACCACAGAGCTGAGGACCACACCCAGGGCCTTATGCTTGCTAGGCAAGCACTCTACCACTGAGCTAAATCCCCAACCCCTTAGTATTCTAATTAGTTCTAAATGCCTTCTACCTGCATCAGTATCCGTATCTAGATTTGTGAAATTTTCTGTTATGGTTTTGTTGAAAATGTTTTCTATGCTTTTGGCATGAAATTATTCTTCCATGATCATGATTTGGACTTTTGTCATAATTTCCCATAGTTCTTGAATGTTCTGTTTGTACCATCTATTTTTAATATCTCAATTTTCTGAATGTTCCAATTTCTTCTACCTTATGTTCAAGTCATGATATTCTTTCCTTCCCTTGGTCCATTATGTTGGTAAGGATTTTTATGGAGCTTTTTATTTGACTTAATAAATTTCTTATTTCTGTTATTTCACATTATTTGTTTATGTTTTTATTCAGTGTGTGTGTGTAGATGTATGTATGAGTATGTGTGTGTTATATGCCATGATATGTGTATAGAGGTCAGAGAACAACTTGTAGGAGTCTGTTCTGTCCTTCTGCCTTGTGGGACTTGGGGATTGTCTTAGTTTAGGTTTTATTACTGAAGAGACACCATGACCATGGCAACTCTTATAAAGGAAAACATTTAATTGGGGCTGACTTACAGTTCAGAGGTTTATTCCATTATCATGATGAGAGGTATGGTGGTGTGCAGGCTGACATGGTGCTGGAGAAGAAAAGAAGCTAAGAGTTCTACATCTTGATCTGCAGGTAGCAGAAGCAACTGTATGTCACACTGGGTATAGCTTGAGCATATATGAAACCTCAAAGCCTGCCTCCACGTCTTTACAATTGCTGGCATGCAGTTTTACTCACTGGGTGATCTTACCTTTGAGGAGGATCTTAATGAGAATTTGGACATGATAAGTCTTTTTTTTTTTAACTTACTATTTACGTAGTACAAGATAAGTCATGAACTTTGAATTCTCCTGTTTCTGGTGCTGGGATTATAGGCATGAACCACTACTCTGGGTTTATGCAGTGTTTAGGATAGAACTCAAGACTTCATGCATGCTAGATAGTCACTCTACCAATTTAGATACATCTCCAGCCTATTTATCTGGTTCCATATGAGACTTGGCCTTGAGTCTATCCTGCTTAGAATTTATGAGTTTCTTAATCTGATTAATGGTTTTCTGTGAAGTTGGAAAGCTTGGGGCTATTTGTTTCTTCTGGTATTCTTTTTACCTCCTCATCTTCTGAAATACTGTTTTGCAATGTTTGATATACTACGGGTCTCTACAGATATGTTCATTTTTCTTTTTCGTTCTCAAACTGCATAATCTTAGATGACTTTGTTTAGTTTACTTATTCTTTGTAGGCTCTTTTTGATATGCTTTTGAATCCCTCTAACAAAACCTCATTTTGATTAGTTCCAGAATTTCTAATTGGCTGGTTTTGTTATTGCTTATTTTTAGTGTCTGCATCTGTTGATTATTGTCTCTGTTGTTTCTTATAGAGACAGTTTTCTTATGTTTATAAAATATAAATAGATGTTTTAAATAAAGTCTTTAGTCTTCTCTGTTTCTGTGCTTGTTTGGATATTTTTTCTGTTGACTTTTTTTTCCTATGTGGGTACCAAACTTATTTCTTGGAATGTATTAACCATTTTTGGATTTTGGTCAAAAATGGACAGTTTAGATAACAAAATGTGGCAAGTCTAGAAATCACTTTTCTTCCTTTCACGAAAGCATGATGTTCTTACTCATCAATGATGAGTGTCTGCTTGTTTGTAATACTAAGGCTTGAACCTAGGCTTCCACTCCTGGCAAGTGTTCTACCTCTGAGCTCTACCTTCAGCCTCATTGATGATGTTGGTGATTGTCTAGTGACTTTCCTCAGTTTTTAAAGTAGTACTTACTGGTTTTTAAGTCACTGTTGGGTTAGTCTTTTCACAACCTGTGACAGACTTCTTTAAACACGTGGAAGCATTGTTTGTTCCAAGCTTTGGAGAATGGGTGTGTTGGGCTATGCCCTCAGCACTAGAGTCTAGTCATGTTTTAACTGTTCATTGATTTCCAGTCTTTTTTTTTTTTTCAATAAGTGTTGCCTAGATTATAATAAACTTAGGGTAGTTTCCATTGCAAATACACACATCTGTTGCAGCCTTCACTTCCTGTTTTTATAGACTTCAAGGTAAAACAAGTGAAAGCTGAGGTCGCCCTGGATTTGCACAGTCCTGTTTATATAGGTACCGCTCTGGACGTCAGAAGCTTCCAGAGGCCTAATTGAACTGCTCAGTTCAGTTTCTCTTTTTAAGATTTTTGCTTTGCTTGTTGTTTGCTACAAATGTTATTCTTATCCCTTTTCAAGCAGCTATGATATTCAGTAATTCTGCCGATTGTTTTAACAGGTGAGATCAGGAACAAAGTTGTTTTGCACTAGGTATGCTGTCAGTTAGATTGGATAAAGACAAGCCTTATGAATATTGTTTTCTAGGAAATTGCCATACAGAGCAGATAATGACAGTTCTCCAAAAGTTGTTGGGTTGCTAGCTTTCAGTATTGTTATGGGTTATTATAAAAAATATGGAAGAAGTGGGGAGACAGGATGGGTTTGGGAATTGGGCATGTTTAGAACTTTACAAAGCTTATTACTTTTACCAAGATTCAGTGTGGATTTGGTTTGGCTAGTTGACATTTCTAAGTTTGCTACAAACATTTGATTAAAGTGAATTTTGACAGTTTTGTCATTGTTCATTGGTTTTATAGAGAAGAAGGTTATGGAGTTCCTTATTTTACTATTCCTGATGAAATCTAAATCTTTTCTATATCTACAGAAAAGTGTTGCTGGGATTTTAATAAGAACTGTGTTAAACCTTGGGGGAGAATTGAAATTTTTACTCTTGAGTCTTCCACTCTAGGAACATGGTATGTGTCCATTTATTTAGATTGTTTTGTTTCTTCCATCAGCATTGCCTGTTAACAGCACACATTTCGTCTGTGTCTTGTTAGATTTAAACCTTAATCTTCCTATTCCCTCTCTTTTTCTCTCCTCCCTAACCAGATTCAGTGGATTTTTTTTTTTAAATACCATGTCACATGTAAATAGAAATAGCCTTAGTTTTTCTTTTCTGATTTGTGTTTAGTTTCCTTTTCTTGCCTTATTCCACTGGTTACTATTTCTAGCACTATTGAGTAAAAAGTATTGGACACAGACTCTCATGATCTTAGGAAGCATTAAATTTCTACCATTAAGTGTGTATGTGGTAGACTTTTTATAACTAGGATGCACTTCATAAGATTCAGGAAGTTTCTCTACAGATTGTTTCTGAGAATTTTTATTTTGAATGAAGTTAAATTTTTGTCAAATACCCTGTCTATTGATATGTTTGTATCATTTTCTTCTTTACACTATTTATATAATGGATTTACATTAATTGGTTTTTTAATAGAAAATCAGTCCTACTTCCCTAACATGAACACCATTTGATTGTGGTGTATAAATGTGCATCTCTTTTTCATTCACGAATGACATGGCTAGCATTTTGTTCATGGATTTTTTACTCTGTTCATGGAGGATAGTGTTATTCTGTAGTCTCTTTTTCACTGTGTCTGTTTGGGTGTTAGATAGTAACTGGTTTCCTGAAGTGAATGGGAAGTGACTTTCTGAAAGGGATGTGTATGGGACTAGTGTTGATTCTTTTTTAAACATTTTACGTGATGCTGAAGTGAAACTACTTGGTCCTAGAGGTTTTGTTTTTGTTTTTAATATTAATGTATTTATGTTAGGGTGGGGGTGAACACTGTACCACACATCATGCTTGTAGAAGTCAAAGGATGATTTGTAGGAGTCAGTGCTTTCCTTCCACTGTATGGGTTCTGGGAATCAAATGAACTCAGGTTATCAGGCTTGGTGCTGGGTTCCATTACCAGCTGAGCCATCTTGCAGGCTCCCTAGAAATTTATTTTAGAAGTATTTAGAATTGTGAGTTAAATTTCCTAAACATGGCTTTCAGATTGTTCAGATAACCTCTATTTCATATTCTTATAGGTTTTGGTAATTTGGGTTTAGAAAGCAAACCAGTGTCCTTTGTTCAGATTGTCAAATTTATGTGTACACTTGTATCTTTCATTACATACCTAAAGACTGTAGTGAGATCCGGGTGTTATTTCATGGGCAAGTTGTGTTTCTTTTCATTTTTCATCCAGTTCTCTTTTTAGTGTCTTGTCAGAAGTTTGTTAATTTTGCCTCTTCATTTAGTTTCGTTGCTTTTTTTTCTTTCCTGTTCTATTTTTCCTTTATATTTAATTCTTGTCTTATTCTTCTACTGCTTGCTGTGGTTTTATTTTGTTCCTTTTCAGGGTTCTTGAGCTGTAATTTGCTGATCTGAGACATTGTGAACACTCTTGGCAATGTGGACTCTCCTTTCATCACTGCTTGAGCTCTAGCCTACACATTTTGATATGTTGTATTTTTATTTTCATTCAGTGTAGTGTGTTCTCCTGTTTTCTTAGGACTATAATTTATTTGCCATTTAATAAACTAAAATAGTTTCTAGCTTGAGACTTCTAACTTCTGTAAATATTCTTGTAGATCTGTGTTTGTGCACATGTGAGTGCTGGCAAACACGTGCTAGAATGTACATGTGGATGTCAGGGAACAACATCAGCAGCCAGCTCTCAGCTCTTCTCTTGTTTAAGACAAGGTCTTTTGTTGCTGGCCACTGTGTGTGCTAAGCTGGCTGGCCCATGGGTTTCGGGGGATTCGCATGTCTCTGCCTCTGTAGGAGCACTGGGATCACAGAAATACAGATTTTACATGGGTTCTGGGCTTCTGTCTTAGATTTCTATTGCTGTGATAAAGACCATGACCAAAAGTAACTTGGGAAACAAAAGGTTTGTTTCTCTCTCAGGTCACAGTACATCAGTCACTGAGGCAAGTTAGGGCAGGACTCAAGGCAAGAACCTAGAGACAGGAACTGAAGCAGAACCCATGAGAAACTGTTTACTACCTAGCTCCTCATGGTTTTCTCAGCCTGCTTTCTTAGAAATCCCAGGACTGTCTGCCCAGGGGTGGCTGCCCCCACTGGACTGGATCTTCCCACATTAGTCATTAATCAAGAAAATAAATACACTGCAGACTTGCCTTCAGCCCATTTTGTGGAAGCATTTTCTCAATTGAGGATCCTATTTCCAGATAACTCTAGCTGTGTCAAGTTGACAAAAACCAACCAGCACAGGATCTAAATTCAGGTCCTTACACCTGCATAGCCAGTGCTTTACCCTCTGAGCCATCTCCAGGCACTTGTATGTCTTTTTGTTTGTCTGTATGCTTTCCCTTCTCTTGGGAAAATTCCTAAAAGTGCATTTATCATAGGTTATATGTTTTCTAGGACACTGTTGATAATTTATTGTAATAATAATTGATAAAACTCAGCTTGCAGTGGCTTGGGATTATTTCCTGAGGTCTTTCATTATAAATAATTTGAAAAACTCATTTGAAGTAGTCTTGGGGGGATAGAGTTAGGTATTTATAGAACTGTTCTTACTTCATTGTGGAAGATGAAAGCTTCGGATGTGGTGGGTTTAAAGTAAGATGGTTTTAAACTCTTCTCTTAGTGGAGTGTGAGACAAGGACCATGAGCTTTCTTAATAGTGGAAGGCAGCAGTGAGGCTCAAGAATGGAGGAGGTGAGAGGACTTTATGTAAGACTGTGAGTGTATCGATGGTGGTCTTGACTGCCATTTTTGTTGCTATAAATGTAAAATTAGACCAGTTTTCCAGGATGCTTTACATTACTTCAGTTACTTAGATATAGCAGAAACATATAGTTAGTTAGAATTAAGCTTAACTTTTCCAGTATAACATGTAGGTTGAGGATCAATGGGTCTTAGCAAGGGAGTGATTGAGTGGCATGTTCTGGAAGCCAGTTGGCTAGCAAAACAAAAGAGATGGTGGCTTGAGATGGTAGTACATAGGTCAGTAGGTTACAGGGCTCTGTGGATGTAAGGAATAGGTAGACTGGGAATGCCAGGCTGAATGTAGTGGAGAGAAGGGAGTGATTATCAAAGGATAGGTTTGCAGAAATACAGATTTCAGAAGCTGCGTGGCTTGGTGATTTGGTGATTGTCTGCAATGTAAGGAAAATATCACTGAAGTTAAAGAAGTAAAGAGACACAGAGACCAAACAGATTGACTTTCTGTGTTTAGGTTGAAGTCACATGACCCACAGGCATAATGATGGATTAAAGAAGACAGTGAATCAGGTGCCAAGTCATCAGTCTGTAAGTAGTGAGGGAGAACTTTGAGGGACGTAGTTAATTCACAAGGATGATGGGTAGCAAAGTCTGATCCCATGGTATTAAAAGAAACTGAAGTAGAGTGCAATTAAAGGAGGAAGGAGGCAATTGCCATGAGGAGACTTCTGCCCTTGGCCCGAAACTACTTGAGAGCTCAGTAGAGAAGTATCTTCCAGAAATACCCAAGTTTCAGCTAGAATAAGAAAGTACATTCAGAGAGATTGAGCAACACTATTGTAGGATCTAGCAAAACCTGGAGATGTGAGATTTCAGCTTAATGTGTGCTCAAATTCAGCATCAGTACCAGTTGTGGGACTGAAGTGATTATTGATGGTATTGATAGTCTGTTGGATGAAGGTAGCAAATGTGTTACAGTTGAGAAAACATCTAAAAATTAAGGAGTCATTGAGATGTGCTTCTGTTTTTTAAGGTCCCAAGTTTAAAGACCTTCTTTTGGCAAGTTTTTTAGCCCAATCCACTGTTTTTTTTCTTTCTTGTATTATTATTACTATTTTTAGTAGCATAGTGCTGAGAGTATAAAATTTATGTATATTCAGTTTCTTGTCTCTTATGGGCTTGGACGTTTCATGTGTTTAGTGATTTCTTATTCTCATACTCTGACATGCTCACTTATTCTCCTGAGTGGTTTGGATTTTGTAAGTTTTATGGCTGAACACTGATTTCTTGTCTGTTTCTTTAATTGTCTATGTGTGTGTGTGTATACGTAAACATTCTGTTATTTTCTTTTATTTCCTCTCTGTTTCCTGTAGAAGACAGGATTTGGCGCTTTTTTTTTTTTTTTTTTTTTTTGGCAAATTTTACTTTATTTTCTTGATAGCACCAAATTTGAATTTTAGGAAAGAAGTTCCTAACTATGGGGACTAATGTGTGATGCTTCCATATGACAAGACGTGATACTGGGGTTAAGATTTTATTTTGCAAGAATCTGTAGGGAGGATAGTGAAAATGCAATGAGTAAAGCTTAAATGACCCATATAATACAAACATTTTACAAATAAGATACAAGTAGGCATTGAAGAAGAATAAAATCTTAAAGACATTTCATTACACATCTGCATTTTCCATATTCTTTATAATTAATTTGTTATAACTTATAATGGAGAAAAGAAAGAAATGTGACTTAGAAATAAAACTCGTTAACAAATTATGCAATGTGCTAAATTTAACACAATGTTCTAGTTATAAAAGTAAATTAAATTTAGAAGTATACATTTGTGTATATCTGGTTTTTTTTTTTTGTTTGTGTGGGTTTTTTAGATTTTTTTTTTTTATGTATATGGGTGTTTTGCCTCCTTGTATGTCTGCACCATGTGTGTTTCTAGTGCTCTCAGAGGCTAGAAAAGGGCGCTGGATCCCCTGAAATTGAAGTTACAAATGTTGTGAGCTGCCGTGTAGATGCTAGGAATCAAACCCAGGACCTTTGAAAGAGCTCTTAATCACTAGCCATCTTCCAGTCCCCCATTTGTATATGTCCTAAAGAAAATGATATTTTTGGTAAACTATTATTTTGATTAAATTCTACTGACAACAAGTGGTAGCCAATACGTCTGATTTTAAAAATAATTTATAAGTCAAAAAGTTTAAATATAAAGATTGATGATTAAAATTTCAGTGTTAAATTGTTGGCAGAACATAATTTTCTTGAAAGAAAATTATTTTGGTTTAAAAGTAAGAACTTGGGCTGGAGAGATGGCTCAGAGGTTAAGAGCACTGGCTGTTGTTCCAGAGGTCCTGAGTTCAATTCCCAGCAACCACATGGTGGCTCACAACCATCTGTAATGAGATGTAGTGCTCCATTCTGGGCTGCAGGGATACACAGAGACAGAACATTGTATATATAATAAATAAATAAATCTTTAAAAGTAAGAACTTGCCAGGTGTTGGTGGCACACGCCTTTAATCGCAGCAGTGGGGCGGCAGAGGCAGGGAGATCTCTGTGAGTTCAAGGCCAGCCTGGTCTATAGAGCAAGTTCCAGGAAAGGCGCAAAGCTACACAGAGAAACCCTGTCTCAAAAAACCATTTAAAAAAAAAAAAGAAAAGTAAGAACTTAAAATTAGTATCACTTTTTAAATTTTGGTCATAGTATATATATCTTCTTCCTGTAAATATTTAGGTATGGTTGATATATTGTACACCCCAATAAACTTAACTGGGGATCAGAGAACAGAACAGCCACTATATTAACCATAGAGGTTAGGCAGTGGTAGCACATGCCTTTAATCCTAGTATTCTGGAGGCAGAGATCCACTGGATCTCTAAGTTCAGTGCCACACTGGAAACAGCCAGGCATAATGGCACATATCTTTAACTCCAGCACTTGAGATCTCATGTCTTGCTTGGGAAAGACACATGCCTTTAGTCCCAAGAAGTGATGGCAGGAAGCAAAAAGGTGTATAAGGCATGAGAACTAGGAACTAGCGGCTTTTAAGCTTTTAGACATTTAGCAGCTGTTCAACTAAGATCCATTCAAGTGAGGACTCAGGGGCATCCAGTTTAGTAAACAGGATCAGCTGAGAAGTTGGCGAGGTGAGGTTAGTTATGGCTTGTGCTACTTCTCTGATCTCTCAGTTTTCACCCCAATATCTGGCTCTGTGTGTTTTTTATTAATAAGATCATTTAGAAATTCATGTTACACTTAGGCATCTGGTTTTACATGTTTTTATTCATCAAGTATTTTAATCAGCACTAACTATATGTTAAGTTGCTCTTAAATACTTTTGATAAACTTATGAACAAATTACCGGTAGTCTGCTGGGTAGTGATCTGCTAGTATACCTCTTAGTGAGAGGAGTGCTTGTAGAGTGAGTGAGTGAGTGAGTGAGTGTGTGTGTGTGTGTGTGTGTGTGTGTGTGTGTGTACATACCCAACCCTAGGTCTTCTGTATGCTAGACAAGTCAGCTCTTCCAGTATGTACCACACCACTGCCCTTGGCCATTTAAAACTATATTACTGCAAACACCGAATAGAACAGAAGAAAACAATCTAAGATGCTGACCTCCTTTTGTTTTGTCAGATTAAGGAACTTCAGCAGGCCTTGACAGTCAAACAGAATGAAGAACATGACCGGCAGAAGAGAATAAGCAACACCCGCAGGATGATAGAGGACTTGCAGAACGAGCTCAGGACTGCAGAGAACTGTGAGAACCTTCAGCCTCAGATTGATGCTATCACAAGTGATCTGAGGCGAGTTCAAGAGGAAAAGGGAATGTGTGAAGGCGAGATCATTGATAAACAAAGAGAAAAGGAGATGCTAGAGAAGCAGAAACGGAGTAAGTTTCCCGAGGGCAAAGAATAGTTTATGAAATGGATACTTGCTTATTTCCCCTAATCTCACCTCTCATACTGATTTCATAACTGAAATTTGAGGTCTTTGGTCCATTCTAGTCTGTTAATCTGAATGCTGGGTACATACAGTTGAAAGGGATTCAGGAAAAGTGGTGCTCTCCTTCCTTCCCTGAAGCAGTTCACTGCCACCCTCCTGCTTCTGTTATCACATCATACTTAGTGCTGCTTAATTAACTTTAAAGACCTTAGTTTTCTGTTTTCTCTACGTGTAGATTTTAGCTCAAAATGTCCTCTCTCTCTCTCTCTCTCTCTCTCTCTCTGTGTCTCTGTCTGTCTGTCTGTGTGTGTGTGTGCGCGCACGTGTGCGTGTGTGTGTGTGTGTGTGTGTGTGTGCGCGCATGTGCATATGTGTCTTTCTCTCTGTTTGTTTTTGTGAGACAGGTTTTCTTTGTGTGGCCCTGGCTGTCCTGGAACTCGCTCTTGTAGACCAGGCTGGCCTTGAACTCACAGAGATTCACCTGCCTCTGCCTCTGCCTCCCGAGTTCTGGGATTAAAGATGGGGGCCACCACCGCCTGGCCTCCTTTTTATTGTCATTTTCAAAATGACTGCGTTAGTAATGCTGACATGCGTTACTGTGATAGTTGTCGTTGTCAAGTGCACATTTTGTATGCTCAGGTATTAATGCAGCACTCCCATTCTTGCTTTTCATATTCAAGCCTTCCTGTCTATCTCTGCTTTCTGTTTTCAAAATGAAGTTTTGCTGGGGGCCATAATTGTACGTACTTTCTTAACAGTTAGATTTCTAAACTTATTTACAGCTGGGTACATTATAATTGAATTGCCTTTTACTGATAACATTTTTAAGGGTTTTAATTTGCCTTTTTTTAGAAAACACTATTTATTGTATCTTATCTTTAAATTAAAAAGAAGTTAATATTTGTGTAGCGGGGCATACAGTTGCCACTAGGCACACATAGAGGTCAGAAGACAATCTTCTGGAGTTTGTTTTCTCCTCCTACCACCATGTGATCTGTGGATCACACTAGGTCATCAGGCTTGCAGAATGAGAACATCCATCCACTGGGCTATCTCACCAGCCCAGCAGTTCCTTCAGTCTGGAAAGAGGAAACTCTGCCTTAGTTGTCGTACTGTTTTTCTGAATTTTGATCTTACTGTCCTGCTTCCATCAAACCAGGTTGTTTCCAAGGCCTTCTCCATGGTCCTCAGCCGGGGTTGGTCTCCTACTGCTCCTGCACTGAGTAAATCTGTTTAAGAGATGCTGGAAATTATTTCAGTGTTTTTGTGTTAGCTGAAAACATTCTAAATTTAGTATTCCCCTCTTGATCTTGTTATATATCCAGTTCTACATTAAAGGTGGAACTGAATTTTTCCTCTCAGGAAAAAAAAAATTCCCATGGCCCTTGCCACTGTCTTCTGCTGGAAACATTACTCTTTTTGTCTTTTTATCTCCAGGCGTCCTGGTTTTCAGTAGCTTCAGGGTCATTTTTTTATCTGAGATTAAGGGATTTTTGAAAGATTTTGGAAGATTTGTCCTGGCTGGTATTTATAACCTCTAGACTTAAGATATTCTGTATTGTTTACAGGTTGATATACTAATGTTTTCAGATAAATGATACTTTCCCTTCCAATTTTAGGTGTGGGTGATCATATCATACGTTTTGACAATCTTATGAATCAAAAGGAAGATAAGCTGAGACAGCGGTACCGGGACACATACGATGCAGTCTTGTGGCTGAGAAATAACAGAGATAGGTTTAAGCAAAGAGTCTGTGAGCCCATAATGCTCACGGTAAGAAGTTTCATTCATTTTTGTAATATCAGTTAGTTTTACTATTGGGATAATCGTAGATTTTTGTTGATATTAAGTAGACCTGCCAGGTGGTGGTGGCATACACCTTTAATACCCAGTACTCGGGAGGCAGAGGCAGGCAAATCTCTGTGAGTTCGAGGCCAGCCTGGTCTATAAAGTGAGTTCCAGGACAGGCTCCAAAAGCTACACAGAGAAACCCTGTCTCAAAAAAAAAAAAAAAATGTTGAAAGTGATGTTTGACAAGCAAGAAAATCATCTCTTATAAAAGCAGTCTGAGGATTTTGTAATTGATATAAAATAATAGTGTGTGACTGGGTCATTAGGAATAGAAAATCTATAGCAAATAATTTAGTGAAATTTGGTCATAAGTTTAATAGAATAATTTCCATCAAACTATCAAGTGATTAATTTGGCTTTTTAAAGGGATGTAAGTAAGAAAACACATTTCTTAATGGTGATATGCTAGATATAGATAAATAAGATTAGAACCTGCCCCCTAACTAACAAATGAATTATTTTTTTCTAGGTACTTTCTCTTTGAAAAATTTTAATAGATCTTTGCAGAATTCATGACAAGCCCTATTTTCTCTCACTTATACTTTATTAAGAATAGCATAAGTTTAATTCTTATTATATCTGATATTAGTAAAATTCATATCCTTAATACACTCTTTTCTTCACAGTTGCATGTGCCTCTAACTGCAGTTCTCAAGAGGCTGGGGTCATAGGCTAGCCTGGATTACATAGTAAAACCCTGTACTCCAAAACCAGAAACAACAGCAAAGAGAATATTTTTCCAAAATTAAGAAGGGAATTTATATTTAGTGTATTTTCATTGTTTTGATCTGCTATGGACTGAAAAAAAAAAAAATCCTTGCTATAAGTTATAATGCACATAGTTACTTACACATTTTTAAAAAAAATCTCAGTAATAGTTCAGAACTTAACCAGATTTTGTCATCTGATTGTCTGACTACATAGCTCATCCCCAGGTCACATCACTAGTTGGAGTATATTTACATTTTTAACAACATCTGAGTATTTAAGATAAAAAGATGTATTCTACTATTTCAGTCTTCATGTAGTGACTTTCCACTTTTTAAATTTTTATTGTTTGGAAATTTCCTATTTATTTTACATACCAACCACAGATCTCCTCTCCTCCCTCCTCCCTCCTCCCACCCCCCAGCCTTCCTCCCCAACACACACCCCCATTCCCACCTCTCCAAAGGCAAGGTCTCCCATGTGGAGTCAGCAGAGCCTGATATATTCAGTTGAGGCAGGTCCAAGCCCCTCCCCCCTGCACCAAGGCTGTGCAAGGTGTCCCACCATAGACACTGGGTTCCAAAAAGCGTGCTCATGCACCAGGGATGGATCCCGATCCCCGTGCCTGGAGGCCCCCCAAATAGTTCAAGCTAAACAACTGTTTTGAGTATCTAGAGGGCCTAGTCCAGTCCCATGGGGGCTCCACAGCTGTTGGTCCACAGTTCATGAGTTTCCACTAGTTTGGCTGGCTGTCTCTGTACGTTTTCCCATGATCTCAATGTCCCTTGCTCATAGAATCCCTCTCATCGATTGGATAGCACCTGGCCATGGTTCTCTGCATCTGCTTCCATCAGTTACTAGATGAAGGCTCTATGATGACAGTTAGGGTATTCACTAATCTCATTACTGGAGTAGGCCAGTTCAGGCACCCTCTCGACTATTGCTAGTAGTCTAAGGTGGGCTCATTCTTGTGGGTTCCTGGGAACTTCCCTAGTACCCTGTTTCTCCCTGTTCCCATGATGTCTTCATTTATCATGGGATCTCTTTCCTTGCTCTCCCACTCTGTCCCTGTTTAACTTTTCACTTTTCTTGCTTCTCTTTCCCTTTGTGTCTATATGTACACTTACCTAACCCTTAAGGCTACTTGAAAATGAACCTACATTGGCAAGTTAAGAATATATACATTGAAGGGTTTGGGGATTTAGCTCAGTGGTAGAATGCTTGCCTAGCAAGTACAAGGCCCTGGGTTCGATCCTCAGCTCTAAAATAAAAAAAGAATACATACATTGAAAGTGTTAGTCATATAGCTTGTCCTGTTTCTATGATTTATTTCTAATGACTCCAATCTAGAATTGGAGAAATGTATAAAAGATTTATAGATATTATTCTCAAAGTAATATTTATAATAACAGCTATACTTTATATTAACACATTAATATGCATAATGAAGAAAATTCATAAAGATACTGATAGGTGAGATAAGTCACCTTTTATTTTCACAGTGAAATACAGTTCAACCATTAAAATACTGTCGTGGGGCTGTGGTGATAGTTCATTTGGTAAAGTGCTTACAAAGAACTAAATTTGATCCCCCAGAACCCACGTAAAAAAACCAACCATGCTGATGTCTTATAATCCTAGCACTAGGGAGGTGGAAGCAGACGGCTCACTGAGGGGTTCTCTGCCAGCCATTCTAGCCTACTTGGTGAATACCAGGTCAGCAGGAGATCCTACCTCACAAAACAAGGTAGATGGCATTTGAGGAACAATAATGATTGTCCTCTGATCTCTACTATACAAATCTATATGATCTATATGAACCTGTATACATGCATACACATAAACAAATAAAGCTATAGGTTAGGTCTAATAATAAATGAATGAGTTTATGACATGCTAATAAGTTTATGACATGTTATAAAGTAGATTGAATAGGGTGTGTAGAAATTTTTCGTTTAAGAACTATGAAACAGGAGACTACATCAACCAGATGATCTCAGGAGTGGTATCTGCTCTACTTTCCAGTCTGTAGCTTACTCCTTTGTGAGGTGTAACTGTGAAATTCTTTTAAAAGTTTAGTTTCCACTAAATATCAGAAAGAAAGGAGCAGGATTCTAAGAAACAGGAAGATGGACTAATATGTGCATAAATTTTACTTGAGGATATGCATTATCCCTGGAAAAGAAGGATAAATTATCCACTGTTAGAATGGCACAAACTGGCTGTGACCAAAATGACTATTTGTGAGATTTCAAAGAATTGAATGGCCATGGAATGAACTATCTACATAAGATGAGGGCTTTCAGTTCTCAAATGGAAAGATACTTCTAATAAATACACCCTGGAAAAACTTGAGAACCAAATCCTGTGCTGGCTCATCCAGAGCAATTATTTTTGTCCAGTCTAAAAGTTGAAGTGAACATCAGCTTACATTTTCATTCATTTGCACTTCCAATAAAGTAATTAAATATGAAAAGAAAAAGTGTGAAATGACAGATACCAGAGTGTGTGCTTGGATAATTGTATCTTACAGAGATTATTGTCTATGCATTCCCATTTTTCTACACTGCTGATGTTTTATAGAGAATAGTATTGACCAATGTTTATATAATAAACCTTTTTTTAGAATCTATACTATCTCTTTTTTTTTTTTTTTTAACAATATTGGAAATTGAATCTAGGGCCTATTATGTAGTAAACAAGTGCTCTCCCACTAAGCTATAATCACCAGACTAGAGTCCTGGTTAAAAAATAGCATGTTTCATGATAGAACATCCTGTGTGAATACCTTGTCTTTAATCTAGCTCTCCTGTGAAATCTAATAGATTCGGTATTCGCTGTCTGGTGCTTTGCTTTGCATTTGCTGATTCGTCTGTTATAAAAATTTAATATTCTTGAGACAGTTCTCCCCTTACCTCTTTTAATGTCTGTCATAGGACTGAGCCACTTGTGCTTTAGTGTCTAGTTAGTAAATTTTTTTTTAAAGATGTATTTATTTATTATGTATACAGAAGAGGGCGCCAGATCTCATTACAGATGGTTGTAAGCCACCATGTGGTTGCTGGGAATTGAACTCAGGACCTCTGGAAGAACTCTTAACCTCTGGAAGTGCTCTTAACCTCTGAGCCATCTCTCCAGCACAGTAAATATTTTTTAACATGTTAGTAAAAGTTGTGTGTGGTGGTCTATGCCTATAATACCAGCACCTATGAGGTTGATGTGAGAGAGGATCACAAGTTTGAGGCCTACAGCACAAGCCACATAATGAACTAGAAGCAGAATCACATAGTAGGGAAAGAAAACCAAAGCCTCAAGTAACTAAGTTTATATTGTAGTGATGCACACCTTTGACTTCTTGAAGGCTCCAATAGCTGATTGACATAACAAGTTTTTTTCGCGTGTCTTATGGAAGTACGGTTTTGTACCTATAAACTATTGCCAAATATGATAGGAAGTGTTTTTGAAGATTGAGAAGAAAAGTACTAAGTTTGGGGAAAGATAGGAGCTGTTTGTATTTGCAGGTAGCAATCTCCAACTTGAGTGAGGGAAGCAGAAGGGAACTAAAGCTGTATCTAAGATCATTGAAATTCATTGTGCAAGAGAGCCTCGTGTGGTTGTTCTGAGTAACAAATGAAATGCTTTCACATTGCTGAGTAGTAAATTTAATCTAGTCAAGTAAATCCAAGATGTATGTGCATACACTCTAATATTATCAATGGGTTTCATAAAAACTAATTTTTCCCTATTTTAGATTAATATGAAAGACAACAAAAATGCAAAATATGTTGAAAATCATATTTCATCAAATGACTTAAGAGCCTTTGTGTTTGAAAGTCAAGAAGATATGGAGATTTTCCTCAGAGAGGTAAGTAGTAACCAGCAATATGTTAAGATTGACAAGGCACCTTCTGATTTTCTTTTTTGTGGGTTTATAATCTTCTGTATTCTCTGAAAAAATATCATCTTCCTTATCCTCAATACACTTCCTCAGTTTGTTAATGTAAAGTGACCTGAGAGAAGTTTTAAAATGTCAATATGTCCATCACAAGTGAAACTCCTCCATTCTACTTGCCTCCACATTGTTTTCTCTTTTGCAGTATGGAAAAGGTTCAGGTTTGAGTTTGTTTGTTTTGGTTTAGTTTGGGTTTTTATTCCCTTTGGGGTAGAGATGGTTTTTTGGTTTGGTTTTTTTGGTTTGGTTTTCTTGAGACCAAATTTCTTTTTTATTTTATTTTATTTTTTTACCAGAGCTGAGGACCGAACCCAGGGCCTTGTGCTTGCTAGGCAAGCGCTCTACCACTAAGCTAAATCCCCAGCCCCGAGACCAGATTTCTTACTCACCTAGAACTTACAAGTTAGAGTAGGCTGATTGGCCAGCAAAGTCTGAGAGATCTGCCTTTCTCCACCCCCTACACACTAGGATTTTAAGTGAGCACGCCTGCCACCACTCTTTTTATATGGGCTCCGGGATCAAACGCTATCCTTGTGCTTACAAGGCACACACTTTACCCCTTAAGCCCTTTTCCCAGCCCAGTGTGTTTTTTACATATCTTTTGTTAAATGTGTGCTTTATGGCCTGTCTTAGTTGGGGTTTCTGTATCTGTGAAGAGACACCCAGACCACAGCAACTCTTAAAAAGAAAAACATTTAATTGGGGCTGGCTTACAGTTCAGAGGTTTAGTCCATTATCAATGGATTATGTGTTCTTTCCCCACATCTTTGCCAGCATGTGCTGTTATATTAGGGTTAGCCAAGGATCAGAACTGATGGAATGAACATGCATACATATGAAAGGGACTTATTACAGTAGCTTATAGTCCAAGTAGTCCAAGTCTCCTGATAGAAAAGCCAAGGATTCAGTAGTTGTTCAGTCCACCAGACTAGATTTCTCAGCAGTCCCAATCTGGTGCTAGAGTCCAAGGGGGTTCTGTACACCTGCTAGTTTTCTGTCCATGTTGGAATCCCGGAGAAATAGGTTCTAACACCAGTAAAGGAATGACTCAGGATAGAAGAAGTTGCCAGTGAGAGTGAGGGCAAGCAGACAGAAAGCACAGCTTCCTTCTTTTATGTCCTTTCGTGTGGGCTGCCACCAGAAGGTGTGGCCCAGGTTTAGGGTGGGTCTTTTGACCTCAACGATCCAACCAAGATTATCCATCACAGCTGTTATTTGTTTTATTGGTCTTTACCATCCTGACTGGGATAAGATGAAGTCTCAGAGTAATTTTAATTTACATTTCCTAGATGGCTAAGGGTATTGAGCATTTCTTTAAGTATTTCTCGGCTCTTGGTTTCATCTTTTGGGAACTCTGCTTTAGTTCATGCCTCATTTTTTAAAATGGCTTATTTGTTTCTTCATGTTCCACTTTTTCTTAGTTTGTTATTATTTATATATTCTATACACTAACCCTTTTCCATGAGTGAATTTTTTTATTTTAGATACTGCATTTTATTTATCTAGTATTTCTTTTAAAATCTGTTTACTATGTTCCCTAGGCTTGGCCATCTGTTTATTCAGTATGGTAATAGTTTTCTTGAACAAGCTTAACTACTTTAAAATTTGTGTGTACTAAATCTGACATTTGTGTTCCTTTGAGGTCAGTTTTGACTGCTTTTTCTCCTAGCTATGATAGCATTTAATTTTCATACATAAGAATTTGTATTGTTCACTGGAGTTTCAGATCATACCCCTAGGGTCAGTTACCTTCTGAAGAGACTGGCTAGCAGTGAACTAAACTTCAAACTGTTAGCAGCTGAAGGGTGTGTGTGTGTGTGTGTGTGTGTGTGTGTGTGTGTGTGTGTGTGTGTGTGTGTGTGTGTGTGTGTGTGTGTGTAGCAGCTGAAGGGTGTGTGTGTGTGTGTGTGTGTGTGTGTGTGTGTGTGTGTGTGTGTGTGTGGTGTGTGTGTGTGTGTGTGTGATGGCATACGGAATCCAGATGACCCCATTGGCATGGCATACGGAATCCAGAGGTCACCATCTGGGGTCATCCTCTTTCCATCCACATAATTTTTTTTTCCCAACAGAGGTTTTTTTTGGTTTATTACATGATATAAAAGTGCTTGCAATGACACTCCAGAGAACAGGCCCTGTACCTTGCCAGGGCAGCCCAATCATAGATGAGGGACCTTGAACCAGATGAATGATTCCTTCCAATGAACACTTGCAAATAGAGATGTATGGACCAAGTGGTATATGGTGTGACTTGTTGGGTCACACTGCAGCCTCTATGATGAAATTTTTAAACCCTCCCCTGCTTTTTAAAATTTTTTCTCATTTCATTTTTTTCTCCTGAATTTTGTTTTACTGGGGGTGAAGTGCAGGGGTAGAGGGCGGATGTGAAGGGATGGGGAATGAATTGGATCAAGATAGATGATGTGAAAAACACATAGAATAAATACATTTTATTTAAAAAAAATTTTTTTAAGTGCTTGCAGTGGATACAGAATGCTGGAAATCCAGTCACAGGAAACTCCACATTAATTTTTGAAACAGAGTCTCTTGCTTAATGTGGAACTTACTAATTGGCTAGGCTGACTGTCTAATAAGCTGTAGGGATCCCTCCTGTCTCTGTACCTACCCAATGCTTTGGTTATAGATATATGCTGCCCTACCCAGCTTTTATGTAAGTATTAGGTTTATGAACTCATGACAGGCACTGCATGTACTGAGCCATCTCCCTGGCCCTCCTGCTCAGCACCCCCTCCCACTTCTGTTTGCTGCCTTCTCATGGTCCACTGGAAGTTTTCTATGCATTTTCAGTTGAAGAATCAGCCAAAGATTGAAACAGATTCGAGTATTGTGAAGCTTCTCACTTGGCAGGATCCTGCCAAGAATTATTAATGAAAGTATAACTGCCATCTATATATTGTGAAGCCAATTCCAAACATCCTGTTTCATCTGAAAATTCGGTATATATTTCTGAAAGAAATGCACTCTCGGATGGGTGTAAGGCCACATACCTGTAATTCCAGCCCTTGAGAGGCTGAGGCAGAAGATTGTGAGTTTGAGGCCAACTTGGGGTACATAGTAAGATCCTATCCATAGAATAAGTAAGACCCCCGTCTTGAGCAGAGAAACCCATAAAGTAGAAAAACTCATATTGAATTTGGCAGGAGTAAAGTTAAAGGAAAAAAATAAAAGATAACAAATGCTTAAATTGCTGATTATCCTAGCAATGCCAGTGGGAGTATGGTGACTTTAGAAATTATTTCAATTAAGCACATGGTAATTAATATTGTCTCTTATTATTGATTCAGGTTCGTGACAATAAGAAGTTAAGAGTAAATGCTGTTATTGCTCCCAAGATTTCATATGCAGACAAAGCACCTGCAAGATCTCTGAATGAGTTAAAGTAAGTTGAGAGTATTATTAAAACTAATTTGAACACTGAATAATTTTAAGTGACTTTTAATTCTTCATATAATGTCTGGTATATGCTGTATTAGTCTGTTTTAGGAGATCTGCTGAAGTCTAAGCAGAAAAGTTCTTAGGAATTAGCCAAGGTTCATGTATCATAAAGGTGATTTTTCAAATTAGTAGAACAGTAATAGATTAAAGAAACATACTACATATCTTTTACTAGACATAAAAGACATAGGTTAGCCATTGGAAATAGGAAGTAATGAATCATTTTCTAATGTAAAAATAATTTCTGGGCTTGGGGTTTTAGCTCAGTGGTAGAGCACTTGCCTAGCAAGGGCAAGGCCCTAGGTTTGATCCTCAGCTCAAAAAATAAATAAATAAAATAAAATAAAGAATAATTTCTGTGCTGGGTGGTGGTGGCGTATGCCTTATCCCAGCACTTGAGAGGCAAAGACAGGCAGATCTCTAAGAGTTCGAGGCCAGTCTGGTCTTCAGAGCAAGTTCCAGGACAGCAAGAGCTCTTAAATATAGACTGAGTCAAGAAAATTAATAATAATAATATCTATAAGGGCTAAGTGTAAAGAAATGCAGTTTTACACAATTATATGTAAATATCTAATCTCTGACTATAACTAGACATTCTTAATTTAAGGAATTAAGAACAGGAACAAAAAGATAGTTTATAAAAAAAATTATAATCGTAAAAGGCTTAAGCTTAGCAGCAAGGAAGAAAATAGCACAAGTGATTTTAAAATGTAAAAAGCTTTTTTCTCTACCATTGTTAAAATGTGTCTTAGTTATTTTTCTTTCTTTGTTTTTTGTTGTTGTTGTTTGTTTGTTTTGCTGTTGTTTGATGACAGGGTCTCACTGTGTAGCTTTTTCTGTCTGGAACTCGCTCTGTAGACCATGCTGGCCTTGAACTTACAGAGATCCACCTGCCTCTGCCTCCAAGTGCTGAAATTAAAGGTGTGTGCCACCACCTCCAGCTTTAGTTACTTTTCTCTTGCTATGGAGACACATGACAAAAACAACTTAAAAAAAGGAATTTAATTAGGGGCTTGCTTACAGTTTCAGAGGATTAATAGAATCCATGACCACTATGGTGGGGTGCATGGCACCTGGCAGGCAGGCAGTGGCACTGAAGCAGTAGCTGAGAACTCACATCTGATCCACAGGCACAAGGCAGAGAGAAACTGGGCCTGGTGTCGGCTTCCAAAACCTCAAAACCTAACCCCCAATGATACCTCCTCCAATAAGACCACACCTCCTAATCCTTCCCAAACAGTTCTATCAACTGGGGACCAAGTATTCAAACCACCACATTGTCTTTTACTTACTGCTTATTGACTGCTTGTCAACAATCAGTTTGTATGTCTGTGAGTGCACATGTGTGTATTCCTGTATGTGGAAGACAACCTAAGATATCATTTCTCATACTTTTCCATCCTCAAACTTTTTTGTGGAGTGAGGGAAAAGACAAAGTCTCATACTGTCCTAGAACTTACCAAGTAGGGTAGACCGTGTTGCTTTAAGCCCCAGTGATCCACTGTGTCCACCTCCCCATTGGAATAATAAGCCAATGCCACCTTACCTGGAGATTTTGTATGGGTTGTGGGGCTTGAACTCCACAGCACCCAGACTTTTTTGTTGTACTTGCAAGGCAAGCATTTCATCTACTGAGCCATCTCCTTAGCCTAGTAATCAGGTTTTTAAAGTAGTGTTTTAAATCAGTCCTTTTCTTTTCAGACAGTATGGCTTTTTTTCATATTTGCGAGAGCTGTTTGATGCACCTGATCCTGTGATGAGTTACCTTTGCTGCCAGTACCATATTCATGAAGTTCCTGTGGGAACTGAAAGGACCCGAGAAAGAATTGAACGGGTAAGGAAGTAAAGATATAGAAACTCTTTTTATTTAACAGTTGTAGTAGGACATAAAACTGGGACTATTAACTAATATTTTATAACAGAAGTGATACAGAGTTACCCAGAACAAATTAATAAATACTTTTATTTTTTTAGAAGAATTAAGTAAAGTTAAAACTTGGAATGCCTGAATGCTCTTAGCTTATTCTGCCTTACTTGATGTGTATATGATGATTTCATCTTTAAAAATCTTGCACTCTACATCAGATTAGCTTTCAAGTGTACAATAGAATGATAGACTGGGATATAGGTTATTCTGGTAAGCTTTCACTTTCTTAAAGCTTTTATTTAAGACTATTTCAATAAACAAATGGCCACTTTTCATAGGATTATTTTCTTAGCAAATAAATCCTTAAAGTTTTTTGTAAGCAAGGACAGAACAAATCTAAAAACAGACTTTTCTTTTTATTGTGAAAGGTTTGTTTTGTTTTTGTTTTATGAGACAGAATGTCATGTTCACAGGCTCTCCTTAAATTATTGTGTAGCTAAGTCTGGTCTTGAATTCCTTAATCTTCTTTCTCAGCCTCCCAAATGCTGGAATTACAGTTGTGCACCACCATGCCCAGCTTAGACTGTTTGCTTTTCAAACTACTAAGTTTATGTTTTGATACTGTGTGTGAACTAAGACTCAATTACAGGCCTACCTGTAGTTCTCGTCATTACCCTCCTTTATGTTGTTTCCAGAACATTTACCACATTTAGAGATAGTGATTAGGTAGTGTTATTTTAAGTCTGGTATATTGGTCTTCTAGAATTCACCTGGTTTATGGTTATTTGTTTTTTGTTTGTTTGTTTGTTTGTTTTTTTGGTATTTTTCAAGGCAGGGTTTCTCTGGGATTTTTTTTTTTTTTTTAGTTCTTTAAAGCATGTAGCATAGTTTTTAATTAAAGTGTTCATGAACTCCTACTTTATGTTATAGGTAATACAAGAAACTCGCTTAAAACAAATTTATACAGCAGAAGAAAAGTATGTGTTAAAAACTTCTTTCTATTCAAATAAAGTTATTTCTAGTAACACATCCCTGAAAGTAGCCCAGTTCCTCACTGTCACTGTGGATCTAGAGCAAAGAAGACGCTTGGAAGAACAACTAAAGGTTGGTTCACTGCACATAGTTATTAAATTATTGGCTGGGTTTTTAATGCTTTAGAACTTGAAAAGTTTTTGTTAACAACTTGCATATTCCATAGGAAATTAATAGAGAATTGGAAGCAGTGGAGTCAGGATTGGTGGCCTTGCGTGATACAAACAAGCATCTTGAGCTCAAAGACAATGAGCTGAGACTGAAGAAGAAGGAGCTTCTTGAAAGAAAAACCAAAAAAAGACAACTGGAGCAGAAAATCAGCTCCAAGCTGGGAAGGTATTCTGTAGCTTTGGGTGGGGAGTTTAACGAAACATGGCATGCGTGCCTACTGGTTCAACCCTCTAATGTCAGTGACAGTTCATAGTAATTTCTGAAGTTTTAATGTTCATGCTTAAATTACAGTTGTGGTCCATAGGGCAAGGGCAGGCAGACCAAAGGGTTTTCTTTCCAGTCCTTTGACCCATTTAATGCCTTGAATATAAATGTTGAGAATACAGTTAGAAATTATATTGGTACAGGAAAATGGCAGTTGTAGGTTCTTTCCTAGGGCCTGTGACCTCTCCAGCCATGGGTAATTGACTAGGGTTATAATACCAGATGTGAAATATGGCCTATTGAGTGAACCTTAAGTCCAAGTAGAAAGCTATTGGTTACCCCCAAGATAAAAGTGCTACTGTTGCACTGTTGAGAATATTTTGCTGGCCTGCTAAACATGCCAACATAGACTGAGGGCATTTCACCAGACCCACCATAGATAAAGAGCTACAAGCAGTCAATGGCTGTTGAGAGTGGGGAATCAGTTTTCTCTGGGGAAGAGCTTCCTGATAGGTTATCTAATTCCAAGTGGTCAGCCCTGAATACATGTACATATGAAAACCACTAAATGGACTCTCACACACACAGATACATGATAATAAATCGTGAATTTGAGAGGGATGGGGCATAGAGTAGTTGGGAGTGAGTTAGGGAGGAATGTAGAAATGATGTGAATGCAGTTGTCATACTAATTTCTCAGAAAATGAATTTAGATTCAAAGAAATGGGAAAGTAAAGAATATATTTTTAAAGAAGAAAACAGTATGTTAGGAAATTTTCCTTGGTTTTTAATTTTTTTTTTAGCAAATAGCTTCTTTTCTGGGTTTTCTTTTTCAATTTTTGGCCTTGTTTATCACCTTTAATCCTTCACTTTAATTCTCTTTTCAATTGTTGATAAACCACTTAAGCTTTACTGTTGGACCTATTGCTGAAAACTTTTCTTTTGAAAAATCTAATCACTTTTGCAACACAATGACTTTTTGCCAATTACCAGCCTGAATTTGTGTCCCTTCTACACTTTGTACTTCTGGGGTGATGGTTGGACTTTTTATGTAGTTCATCCAAAATACTATTACAAAAACCTTTTTTTATTTTTATTTTTTAAAAATTTCTCCCTGGCCTCCAACCTTGTGCTTCCTCAGACCGGCTTTCGTAATTACTCAGAATCTTGTTTCTCTGCAGCAACTCTTCCTTGTACACCATCCCCTGTTCTTGATGGTTCTTGTTTATTACTACTTCTGCCCTTTTTTGAGCCCCTTGGAGTCACCATGGTTTAGTGGGAAGACCATGGACACTAAGTTGGTGTTAAACTTATCCTACCATTTAATACCCATCATCTCAGGTGATTTACTTTTCAAACCTTTGATTCTTAATTTATAAAATTATTTTAATGATAATTTTAGGGCCCTTACATGGGGGCAAATTTTAGCTCATGTAGCTCAGGCTGGCCTAACACTTGCTGTGTAGCAGAGTATGACCTTAAACTTGTGATTTTCCTGCCTTTGCTTCACCACCACTCCTGATTAATGCTGCTACAGGGGATTGGGTCCAAGTCTTTATGCTTTGTTGGGCAAGCACTCCACCACTGAGCTACATTCCCAACCCTGTGTTCATTTTTCTTCAGTTTTACCTATGGATCAGCTCTACCTGCTTAAGGATTGTATTTCATGAACAATGTGGTAACAACTTATATTAATAAATGAATTCTGGGCCAGATATTATGCTATGTTGTGTGTTTCTTCTCCAAAACTCAGCGGGAGGAAATTTTACCATCTTCAGTTGATAGATGAAAAAGCTTAAGCTCCTTATCAAGTTCTCCTTATCGATGAATAACAATTCAATAGGCAATTCAAGCTCTTTCTGCCTCCGTATTCTGCATCAGCGCCATTCCTGACACTAGACTGCTAGTCAGAGAACTCCACAATATGTCTCGATCCTAGGTGATTTATTGGCATTAAAAGATGCTTAATCTAGGAGCTAACATTTATACTTTTGCTTATTATTACTATATAACCCCGAAAGCTTCAGGGGGCTTAAGGCTTTGGACTTGATCCTGTGTTTAGCTCTGATCTCTCCATCATTATGTGTGTCTGTCATACAGTATAAGGCTGATGGAACAGGATACTTGCAATCTGGAAGAGGAAGAGCGAAAAGCAAGTACCAAAATCAAAGAAATAAATGTTCAGAAAGCAAAACTTGTTACTGAATTAACAAGCCTAGTCAAGGTAAGACAGTTTCTTAATTTTTGACATTTTTAAAAAATATTGCGGGGTTGGGGATTTAGCTCAGTGCTAGAGTGCTTGCCTAGCAAGTGCAAGGCCCTGGGTTCGGTCCTCAGCTCTGGAAAAGAATACATATTTATATTGCTACATACTAAAATTTAGTAATTTTTACAGGATTTTGTGGGAAATAATCTCTTAAGTGTTTTTCTATTTTAGTAATAATAAGCAAGAGATTTTTATGATTAGTTTCAGCTTGTTTAAGTTTTAATGCTTACAGAGAATTTTAAAAGTTACTTCTAGATGACTGAAATATACAGGACATTACTTTTTTTTTTTTTTTTTTTTTTTTTTTGGTTTTTCAAGACAGGGTTTCTCTGTGTAGTTTTGCACCTTTCCTGGAATTCACTTTGGAGACCAGGCTGGCCTCGAACTCACAGAGATCTACCTGGCTCTGCCTCCCGAGTGCTGGGATTAAAGGCATGCGCCACCACCACCCGGCTAGGAAATTACTTTTTTAAGTAGTTTTATATGAACTATTTGATGGAGATGTCGATCACAGTAGGAAGATGTTAATTTTTCATGATTCATAATTTAGTTTTGAAAAAAATCTATGGCATTTTTCATAGTTGTAAAGCTTAGGCAACATAAAAAGAAAATTCTTATGGGTTGTTTGCTCGTAGATTTGCACTTCTTTGCATATACAGAAAGTGGATTTGATTCTCCAGAATACTACAGTGATCTCTGAGAAGAACAAATTAGAAGCTGATTACATGGCGTCATCTTCACAGTTGCGTCTCACAGAGGTAATGAATGTTTGTCTTTGTTTTTTTTTTAGTCCATCCTCAAACCAGTTTGAAGTATACATCACATACTATCATTTGTAATGGGCAGTTGTTGTATCTTATATGATTTAAATTTTAGAGGCCAGTGAGATAACTCATTAGTTAAAAGTGCTTGCCACATAATGGCACTGACCGAAGTTTAATCTCCAGAACCCAGGGAAGGTAGGAGAGAGCTTACTCCACAGAGTTAGTGTGTACACACCTGTGCTCTCAGACATAATAATAATCATTATTAATAAAATAAAATACATTTTGTTCATAAGGGAGCAGTACTTGAAGTGTGTCAGAGTGGATGGATTATCACAACAGTTTAACCTTAACTTTAATATTTGGCAGTGGAATAATAAAATTGTTCAAGAAGTAGGGAATACACAAATTTAATTCTAAAGATGTAACATCAAGGAGATGGTGATAGTTATTTTTCATTTTCATTTTTGTCTTTGTTGTTACTTAGTTTTTTAATCTCCAAATTCCTTTCTCAAAAATAGAACAACTTGTGCAGTGACAGAACTGAACTTTGAGGAATCCCTGTCAATGTCCTACAGTCCTGTTCTGATACTAGCCACATCCAGTTAGCATCACATTGGACAGTTTATAAGGACTGCTCCTGTAGACCATGCTTTCTTAATTCTCTGGCTATACATTCAAGGAACCTAGACCATCTGTACTTCTGACTATCTGGTTTTCTATGGCCCCTTTGTTGTGGGTAATGTGATAGAAGAGCACAGAACTCTGAACAACACTTTTATCATAATGAGACATACAGAACAACATCTGAGAGGGCCCTTCTTATGAGGAGTTGTAGTGTATCACTCTCCCAATGATTCCTTGTGCTTACCAGCCAGGATGCTGCACCATGTTGCAGGATTTCTATTGAGTTTCTATTACATGGGCATAGTTGCATCATTAGCCATGTGCTTGCACTCAGTCTCCAGACCTCCTGTTTTAAGTTTGGGAAGTCATGGTAAATGCTGATGTCATATGGTTCAAAACTCTCTAACCATAAGATTAGTCTTTCTGACATTGCCCACTAACGTCCTGAGTTTACCCCCTTAAAAATACACTCAGATACAATCCAAGGAATTCTTGAATAAAAAATAATCTCTTGACACTCATTTTCAAAGGCTAATCACATTCTTCATTTCCACCTGAGAACTCCAGAATACAATGGGGCAACACAAGTCAGTAGGAATGTCAAAACTAGCCTGATGTTATCAAGAACCCCCAAATCAAACTGCCAGCGGGCACTCTTCTCTAAAGAGATGAGGCCCCTTTAACCATGGAAAGCTCAGCTGTCTAGTATGAAAAGAGCCAAAACTGAGAGAGACTGTTCAGACTAGAGAAGAGTCTAATAATGCTGGCATTGTCTAGACTTCAGAATCTCAAACTCCTTTGAAGAACTTACTGAAAAGAGTAAGAGCTATGTCATAACGGGACAGTGATACGTGCACTAACTGTGTAGTTGTAAGTCTGAAAAAGAAAGATAGAAATAAAATGGCATATTATTTACTGTTTATTGTTTTAGATACCAATATTATTATATCAGTTGATGCTTTAGGACAGGGAAATAAGGATTGTTTTAGTATTATTCATTGTCAGAAGCCAACAAATAAACTTTCTTCCAAGAAGCTAAGAAGGTATGAATATCATGTAAAGTATTTGCACAAAGATAGATGTACAAAGAAGAGGTGTTAAGAGTAGGGGCGGAGCTGGAGAGATGGCTCAGGGGTTAAGAACACCAACTGCTCTTCCAGAGGTCCCGAGTTCAATTCCCAGCACCCACATGGTGGCTCACAGCCACCTGTAGTGAGATCTGGCACCCTCTTCTGTATACATAATAAATAAATAAATCTTTAAAAAAAAAATTAAAAAAGAGTAAGGGCAATAGAATTTAAGAGTAGATGTTTTGTGTATAAATAATACATGGACTATAAAAATTACTGTTGCAAAATGCAGGTGGAATTATGGCCAGGTGGATCCATGACTTTAATCCTAGCACTTGAGAGGCTGAGGCAGCAGGATCATTTGAGCTTCAGAGTTTGAGGTCTGCATAGGCAACATGGACCCCCATCTCAAATAAATAGCCAAATATAAATCAGGTTCTTAAATATGAATGTCTATAATTTCTCTACTAAAATTTTTTTTTAGGTAAATTCTAACATCTACAGAATGTGAAACATACATATAAAAGAAAAATGTTTCAGAAAGGGTAAAAGTAGAAGAATCATGGCTACGGTTATCTTTTTAGAGTGATAAAAATATAACATTAGATTTATAATGTTTATGCAGCTCTGCAGATTTCTTAACAGTCATTGACTAGAACACTGAAACTTCTGATCTTCTGTAGATTGATGAAATCTGTTAAATGAGTGAGAGACTAAAGTCTTATCTCTATCTTATTAGGAAGTTCCTGGCATCTTACATACGTTACTAAGTGAAGTAGAAGAGGGATGTATATAGTCTTTCCACTTTGTAGGAAATGGTCAGGGGAGTGTAGTGTAGCCCCTCTGGGATAGGCCAGTACCTTTCCTACTTGTTCATGGGTTAGGAGATGAGCTTAATGGTTTGTTTGTTTGTTTGTTTAGTTGTTAGGTTTTTTCCCTGCTTTGAAATAACCTACAAATAAAATGAATTTTTCTTCCAGACAAACAAAAGTAAAATGAGACAAATACATCTAACTTTGAGTTAGCAGCATCGCCTCACAGAGCAAAACTATTCCAAAATAATCGGATTCCAAACACGAAAAGAATTTCATAGAGAATCTTAACCTGTTTTCAGTAATTAAGCTGCTAAAATCTGAGATGGTCTTCTTGTACAAGTGAAGAAATAAATGATGCCATTAGGATTTTTAGCCTAAAAGAAAACAGCATCCGTGTAAAATAAGGATGTTAAATAATAAAAACTTTAAAGACATTGAATTAGAAATAACCAGAATAACTTCATAATGTATTTTCTCTAAAGGGGGCTGGGAGAGGTGGGGAGACAAGCCTAGCATGGTGGTACATGGCTTTATTGCCTGCACTCAGGAGGCTGGTCAAGAGGATAAGTTTGAGGACACCCTATACTACACAGTGGACTCTTGTTTCAGAAAGGGGAAAAAAAAACTTACCCTCCCCTAAAGAAAATAAAACATTTCCTCTTTCCATCTGCATGGCCTCAAAGTACTGTTTTGTACTGAAGTGGCTCATTGGAGAAAAGAGTTGATTCTGAGTCTAGAAAAAGAAATGTATGTGTAAATAAGCATAGGTAAACCTTGATTTTTGTCATGCATGAAAGCAAAATGAACAATCCCAGATCACAACTCTGAACCTAAATGAAGACCTTTTTTTTTTTTTTTTTTCTTTTTCTTTTGGTGTTTCGAGACAGGGTTTCTCTGTGTAGCTTTGGACCCTTTCCTGGAACTCACTCTGTAGCCCAGGCTGGCCTTGAACTCACAGAGATCCACCTGGTTCTTTATGCCTTAAAGGCGTGCACCACCACTGCCTGGTATAAAGACTCTTAAGTGGCCATAGATGATGGGATAGTAAGTTGACTCTATCAGGAATGTCTAAATCGACATTTAGAATGATTCTCTAAAAATCTTACTAGATTAGAGGATATTTAGAAAAGCCAGTTCATTATTTTGAATAATTCTAGAGAAATGAACATTCGTCCTACTTTTTTTTAAATAGTGGGAGTTGGCAGTAGAATGAGAGAAGGCCTTGCTCTTTTTTTTCTTGGCTAACCTGAAACTCACTATGTGTACACCAGGCTGGCCTTGAACTTACAGAGATTCACCTGTCTCTGCCTCCCAGGTACTGTAATTAAAAGGGTGTGCCACTATGCCCATTATTATTTGTGTGTGTACATGCATGTCTGAGTGTGTCTGCAACTTTTGTGCAGGTGCCTACAGAGGCCACAAGATGGTGTTAGCTCCACAGGAGCTAGAGTTAAAGAGTTGTGATCTTCTGCAAGAGCATTATGTGCTCTTAGCTGCTGAGTCATCTCTCTAGCCCCATCATCATACATTTAATATGTGAACTGTTTATTATCAGGAATATAGAAATAAATAGGATCTTTATAGACATATTCTAGCTGATGAATGAAGAAAAAATTATAGTGTTAGAGATGTGTGTCCTGATGACATATTAACCACTTACAAAATGACACTGGGAAATAATCAAATTTCTCTCTGTATAACCTTCTATCTAGAACAAGGTATTGTGATCTCAGAACTATTGGCATTTGGATCAGGTAATTCTTTCTGTAAGAGACTTAATATCCTGTGCATTAGCAGCTCCACTGACAGCTCTGCCTAAAAGGAATGAATAGTAACACACACACACACACACACACACACACACTCATTCACTCGTTCACTCATTCACTCACTCACTCACTCACACTCACTCACTCACTCACCAGTAGTGGCAGTTAAAATTTCTAAAGGCATTGCCACATACACATTAGCAGGCAAGACCAACTCTAATATAGAACCTCCAGTTTGCTTTTTTTTTTTTTTGAGATAGGGTCTCGTCTAGATCAGGTTGACCTCAGACTTAACAGAGGTCACCTGCCTCTGCCTTTTGCTGGTTGGCATCAGGGAGCATCACCAAACTTGGCACGAAATGGGTTGGGTGGATGGCTCATTGGGTAAAGTGATTGCTTTACAAGCATGAGAACCTGAGTTTAGAATCCCTGTAAAATGCCAAGCACAGCAACATGTCTAACTCCAGAGACAGGTGGATCACTTAATAAATAAACACTGTTGCAGATTTATGTATCCCTCACCTGCAAATGTTTGTTCTCAGAAATGTTTCTCATTTCAGAGATTCAGATTTTGGAGATTTTTATTATACATAATGAAATGCCTTAGAGATGGATCAAAGGCAGAACATAATTGCATGATATTTTATGTACACATCCTGCACACAATGTGAAGATAAGTTGATACCTCTGTCTGCTGCAGCTGTGTTTTGACTTTGGCTTACCATGGATGAAGTGAAGAACTTTGCACTCTTTGCATCATGGCAGTGTTTCTGAATAGGAACTCAGATTTCCAGATAGGGATGCTCCAGCTATACTACCAGATTCCATTTAAGAAAAAGGAAGGTCAAAACTCAGAAGGTTGTGTATTAAATAGTCAGTTTAGGGCTACGATTTTTAAATCTCAAATTTGCTATGAAAATTTCAAGTTAGCATGTATCAGGAATCTTAAAAAGTCTTATTCATAAAATCAAACCTGAGGCCAGTTATTGGGGTGAATGCTGGAAGATCAGAGAGACAGAACAAGCCAGAGCTACCTCACCTTGCCAGTTCCTCAGCTGTTCCTGTTTCCTCAGGCTGGAAGCCTCTGAGTCCTCATCCAAATGACTCTCAGCTGAACTGCTGCTCAAAGCCTAAAAGCTTAACCAGCCAAATGCTTCTAGTTTCTGGTCTTCACGCCTTATATATCTTTCTGCTTTCTACCATCACTCCCTGGGATTAAAGGTGTGTGTCACCATGTCTGGCTGTTTCCAATGTGGCCTTGAACTCACAGAGATTCAGAGGGATTTCTGTCTCTGGAATGCTAGGATTAAAGGCGTGAATGCCACCATTTTCTAGCCTCTGTATGTAGTGGCTGTCTGTTCTCTGACCCCAGATAAATTTATTAGGGTGTACAATATTTTGGGGAACAGAATACCACCACATTAGCATTTAAGAAAAATATCTAATGATTTTCGTATTTTCAGTTATGTGTTTTGTCTAGTATCTACGGCATAATGAACAATCAGTTAGATTGGATCTGGGTATATAGAGGTGGTTATAATCCCTTCACTGAAAAACTGAAGAAATACATTAATTTATAGCCAGTGTTTTACTAATGGCATGATACTTAGAACTTAAATTTAATTCTGTTCATATAGGAAGTAACTTTTATTTTGTTTGAATCTTATTTTATTTACTGAACTGTTAAGTAGAACAGGAAAGTCAGTGGATAATTCTTTTTTCCACAAGAGGGCCTTCCAGGAAAAGCTTCTCCTAGTTTAGTATCATCAGGTATTTCTGTACAGCTTTCCTAACAATTCAACTTTCCATAGAAAGAATTTCAGAGAATAGGTAATAGTCATTTTTTAAAGATTTATTTATTTATTATGTATACAGTATTCTGCCTACATGCCAGAAGAAAGCATTGGATCTCATTACAGATGGTTGTGAGCCATCATGTAGGTGCTGGGAATTGAACTCAGGACCTCTGGAAGAACAACCAGTGCTCTTAACCTCTGATCCATCTCTCCAGCCCAATAATCATTTCTTAAGATGCATACTTAAAGTAACTTTTTCTGAACTATTAATTGAAGGTGTTTGGTAAATTTTGGAATTGTTTTGTGTCTTAAACAGATAAATTATTTTCTATACTCAGTTAACTATCTAAT
This sequence comes from Onychomys torridus, assembly GCF_903995425.1. Taxonomy (NCBI): domain Eukaryota; kingdom Metazoa; phylum Chordata; class Mammalia; order Rodentia; family Cricetidae; genus Onychomys; species Onychomys torridus. The sequence goes on along the minus strand of NC_050443.1, from coordinate 141,620,543 downwards.
GCTAGAGTCGAAGCAGGAATCCAAATAGTCTTTGATTAACTTGGCTTTACAGCTCTATCTTATATAAATGTATATTCCTTTTTTTTTTTTTTTTTTTTTTTTTTCCTGTTCCACCAACAAAGATCAACAAGAATTGTGCTTTAAAGCACCAGGGGCTTCTTTCTTACTGATCTACCATGGAGCTTATACTGTCTGGCTACTTCCTCACTTCCCCATATCCTTTGCTGTTTTTTAATAATTTTTTTGAAAGTTTTATACATGAATGCACTACATTTATATCATTTCTACTCCCTCTCCAGTTCCTTTAGTATTCCCCAATTCCTTCTCAACATCATGACCTCTTTTTCATAATTATAATTGTTACATACATATATATACATATCTGTGTGCATATGGTAGTATGTGTGTGTACACACAACCTACTGAGTCAAACTAGTGATGCTCATATGTACATACATTTAGAGCTGATCACTTCAGATTGGACAACCTATAAGAGGTCTTATCCTTCAGCAGCCATTGATTGCTTATAGTTCTTCATCTAGGTGTGGGACCTTGTGCATTTTCCCCATCCCCTTTGGTGTATCCAGTGATGTGGTCAGTGTGCAGGTCTTGTATAGACACCCAGTTTTTGAGATTTCATGGCTATAGCATCTTCTCATATCTCAGTATCTTGTAGTAGGCATCTCAATCCTTTGTCTCTAAAAATATTTCCACTCATCTTCCATGATGTTCCTTGAACCTTTGGTGTGTGGGGTGGGTAGAGGGTTGTATTATAGATGTACTAATTGGGTCTGTGTACCCCTTATTCACTTATTCTTTACATTTTATTGTTTGTTTTTGTTTGTTTGTTTTTGTTTTTGTTTTTTGAGACAGGGTTTCTCTGTGTAGCTTTGTGCCTTTCCTGGATCTCGCTCTATAGACCAGGCTGGCCTCGAACTCACAAAGATCCACCTGCCTCTGCCTCCCGGGTGCTGGGATTAAAGGCATGCGCCACCACCACCTAGCTTTTTTGTTTTTTAAAGATTTATTTATTTTTATTATGTATAGTGTTCTGCCTACATGTATCCCTGCAGGCCAGAAGAGGGCACCAGATCTCATTACAGATGGTTGTGAGCCACCATGTGGTTGCTGGGAATTGAACTCAGGACCTTTGGAAGAGCAAGCAGTGCTCTTAACCATCTCTCCAGCCCTGTTCTTTACATTGTAACAAATTGTAGATCTCTGTAGTAGTCTCCATCTGCTACAGAAGAATCTTTGGTGAAGGCTAAGAGCCATACTAGAATACAGTTAGAAGTTATAGGTCTAGGAAAATGACAGTAGCAGTTTCTCCTCTGGGGTCTGTAGCCCCTCCAGCTCTAGGGGTAGTTGGCTAGGTTAACTGTACCAGCCATGAGTTCCCTCATTGAGCAGGCCTCTAGTCCTGTCAGATGACTGTTGTTATAAAATGCCATCATCACACTGTAGAGGATATTTTGCCCAGCTGATGTGCTTCACATAGTTAGCAAATGAATAGAATTTTGAGTACTTTTCTTCCTTGGCAGCATGCACAGCACCTTCTCATACTGTGAGAGCTAATCTTCAGAGGGGTGGCTTCTAGAATTCTTCCAAGTCCTGTGTCTAAAGTGTGCAGTATCTTCATAGTGTTTTACCTTAAGTTCTGAGAAGCAGCCAAAGACAATGACAATTGCTTGTGGTGTTTTAAGGATCTCTTAGACACCCCCACCCCAACAACTCAGAGGCATCGGGATCTGCAGTGTGTCACACAGTATACTCTTTTGTCCAGTCAGCTCCACCCACAAATGTTTATTGCAATGAGTAGTTGATCTGGTTCAAGGCCTCTGGCCTGTAGCATACTGTCGTCAATGGACTCTCGCTGAAACTCCTCTGAGGGCTGTGCAGGTGCCCAGAATCTGACTGGTCAGCCACCTGAGACCATGTTGGTGTCCAGGGGCCATGCTGCTGCTGGGGCCATACAGATCTGGGTGGCCTGTGTTGCCCAGATGGTGACATCTGGGCCCAAGCTGTTGCCAAGGGCCATATCTGGGTCCATGACTCTGCTGCAACTGGTATCTGTGTTAATGTCCATGGCCTGTATTACCACAAGGGGTCATGGGAACCATGTGTTGAAATCTGAGGTCCATGCTGAGTCAGCCCTACCCTTCACTGACCCTGGGATGGCTGGCGCCTGCCCCTCATGAACACTGCAGCAGGAGAGCTGGCTCCATACCCCTACCCCACCCTGCACTCAAAGGAAATGGCCTCAGCCCTCACTACAGGCATAGGAGAGCTGGCTCCGCCTCTCGTCTGAGGGGGCTGGCCCAGTAGTCCAAACTGACCAGCTCAGCTACCACCCAAACTCACATCCTGGGCCTTTGGTGGGCCCATCCTAACATCTATCCCATCTATGACCTGCTGGAGCACATAAAGGGACGGGTCCTACCAAATGATAGCCACAGGATCTCCATGACTCAGGGCAGCAGCAGGATGCTCAGATTTTAAATTAGCTTTAGCAAAAAAAAAAAAAAAAAAAAAAAAAACCAACTTAAAATCTGCACTTGGAGCTACTTATTCAGATAAGGTGTTGTTTGTTTGTTTGTTTGTTTTTTGTATAGTTTCTTTCCCCAGAAGATGAAAAATGAATAAAATCATCCTTATTCAACTCAACTTTCATGTTTATAATCTATTAAATGGCATTCTTAGTTAGCAGCTCCGTTGGGTATCCAGAATGTATTCTAAAATACATTTGCATATATACTTTATATATATATTTGTATACATATGCCTAACTATGTGCTTCCTTGTCAAGATGGCTAAGTTCAAAATAGTGACATTAAAAACATGTTATAAAAATGAACAGGGGCTTTGTCACAAGGTACTGTCACAAAACAAATATGTATAGAAAGGCTTTTCTCTGATAAAAATTTTGTTAGGCAAATGCCACCAAACAGAAGGAAACTTAAATGAAGTTTTGGCCCTTCTCAGTCTAGAGCTTCAGATAATCAGCTCAGTGATATTTCGTTCCTACAATATCCTAATATTTCATATGAGCAAAGTCCAGAGGACCAGGAAACAGGAATAGAAGTCATCATCCCTTGTTCTACATTGCTTAAGTACAGTGGCCCCTAGAGAGTAAAGTAGGGCAACTGGGAATCTTTGGTATTTTGTTCATTTCTCTCAGGCTAAAGGAATTTATTCAAGGAAACTATAGTAATAAGTAATTGGATAAAGGCTTGCTTTTATTTCAGTGCAATCCAACATATAACCTTTTACTTTTTGTAGTATTGTCTCTCTTTCATTTGCTTGTTGTCAAACTGGTAAACATGTCACCCGTCCAAAGTCCCTCAGATATTAATCAGACAGACTTGAGATATGACTAGGTCACCAACCCCCTACTTTTGTATGTGCGTGTTTTAATGAGTCTAGTTTGAAACTTAGTACAGAGTAAGATAAACATATTTTCTCTATTAGAAACCTTCTCATCTCTAGTTCTATAGCCTTAGGCAAGTTCACAGTGCCTCTCAGCCACATCTAAAAGATAACACATTTCCTAAGATTATAATGGGTATTGGCTTGACTGATATGTGGAACAGCAGTTTTGATAATACTTGGTCAAGAAGTGACATTAGATAGACTAGGCACCCTTCTCGTCACACATGAAACTTGAAAGTGGCTCTTGTCTACCTTGATAAGACTAAATTTTTATATACTTATAGATTCCTCTCCTCCAACCATATTAGGTTACTTACTAACAAAAATGTCTTTGAGGCTTCCATGCCTATATATTCATAATCTTCTATCTTTAAAATTTCTTTACTAATTGGTTCTTAGTAATTTTTCTCCATTAAAACTGTGTACTTGGGGGGCTGGAGAGATGGCTCAGCAATTAAGAGCACTGGCTACTCTTCCAGAGGACAAGGGTTCAATTCCCAGCACCCATATGGCAGCTCACACCTGTCTATAACTCCAGTTCCAGGAGATCTGACACCTTTACACCAATGCTCATAAAATAAAGTTAAATAAATTTAAAAAAAAACAAACAAACTGTGCACTTGGCACAGTTCAGCATTCTGACCTTTCTACATCTATTTCCTACTGACATACTCTGTCCACACTATTGTCACTGAAAAGCATTTGTTATAACAAAAGGAATATGTGCTGTATAGGATGAACATGGTACTTTATGTTACCTTATGGTAACTGCAGCACTTGTGAGGTAGAAGCAGAAAAATGAGTAGTCTAACACTAGCCCTGGCTACATAGTAAGTTTGAAGTGAGCCTGGACTATATGAAACCCTATCTCCAGGGTAGCACTTTCTTTTTCCCCCCTTTTGGTTTATAATTACAACATTGCCTCCTTCCCTTTCCTCCATCTAAACTCCTATATATCCGCCCCACTCTCCTTCAGATTCATGGCCTCTCTTTTTCATCAGTTGTTACTGCATGTGTACGTATACATATACATATTTCCAAATGTAACCTATTGAGTCCATATAGTGTTACTATGTATGTTTTGGGGGCTGACTATTTGGCATTGGAGAACCAGTTTGTGTGCTCTTCTCTTGGAGAGGGCCACCTCTTCTGCTTCCAACTTTACTCAATTACCTGTAGTTTTGGTGTAGAGCTGAGGCCTCGTGGACTTTAACTTAACGTTGGGAGTTCATGTTGGTGAGTTCCCAATGTTAGTAGGAGACATACAGCAGAGTGGGTAGGGGTTCTTACAGGCAAACATGAATATGAATTGTGATAGTCTCTAACTAAATCTGTGAGCTTGAATGGTTTTTTAGTTTTTTAAAAAATAATTTTCCCTTCCTTTTTTGAAATACCCTTTTATTTTTATTTTGTTTATAGAGTTTTAATGGCATTAGAAAATATATAAGAAAAATAACTAAGCTAGCAAAATAGAACTGGATCTGATAAAATTTCAGTTATATAATAACACAGATATGGGAGTAAACAAAAGGTTGATTGTGGTAATCATTATGTGGTGAGGCTCTGGGCAATTGGTTATTATCTTTTCCTTTTTTAAATATAAGTTTGATTTTCAATCTAAAACTATTACTACCATTAGGATGCTTTTTATTGTATAATTTCCCTTGTATTTTAACATTTTTTTCAATCTTCTATTTATTCTCCATGTCTTTCACATCATGTATCTCAACCCATTCATTCCCCGTCCCTTTGCATCTACCCTCTACCATTGCAACCTCCTCCCCAAAATAATATAAAATAAAATTTAAGAGAAAAAGAAACAGAAAAATCTTGTTAAGGAAGCTGCAGTGTGACACAGTGAGTCACACAGCAAACCCCTCCATCCATATATCTCTTTATTCAAGTGTTCGTTGCAAAGAGCCGTGGTCTGGTTTGAGGCCTCTGATTCCTGCTACACCATTGATACTGGGCCCTCACTGGAACTGCTTTTGGTTATCCTGTTGTTGCCCTGTATTGTGGAGATTCTGTAGCTTTGGGTCTGCAGGATTGGCCCCTTCACATGCTCCAGCAGATCATAAATGGAGTGGAATTTGGGGTGGGCCAACTCATAACCCTGGTTCTGGGCCTAGGTAGTTGCAGGGTTAGTAAGCCTGCAAGCTCTCCACTGTCTTCACCATCTGGGTGAGCTCTCCATTGTTCAATGGCTCTCCCACACCTACACCTTTAGGGCCAGCTCTACTAAGTTGCCTAGTCGAGGTGTAGGGGCCACTCTCCCAAGTATTGCAGCTAGGGACAGGCAGTGGGGTTTAGGGAGCAGTATTCCTCTCCTCCATATGAGAAGTGGACCAGATCTCCCATGCTCACATTCTCAGGGGTGGTTAACCTATTGACTAGGGTCAGCTCTACTGTGCTGCCCAGGTGAGGTGCAAGGTCCACTTTCTCAAGTGCTACAGCTGATAAGGGGGAGAGCCCCAACATATGACAGATGGGGCAGGTGTGGCATGGCCAGCTATCCCACTCCGACACCCACAGGGCTAGCTCATCCATGCCTCTGCCAGCAAGGTCAGCTCTACTATACTGCCCAGGCAAGGAGCAGGGCCCACTTTCCTGAGTGCTGCCGCCAGTAAGGGAGAGGGTCAGTAGGCAGTGAGGGGTGAGGAGTAAGGTGGAGGACATCCCTTCCCCTCCCACACCATTACAGGACAGACGAGTAATGGGGACAGCTCTTCCATACTCACAGCTTTGGGGCTGGCTCACCCACACCTCTGCCAACAGGGTTAATTCTATTGTGCTACCCAGGTGAGGTGCAGGGCCTGCTCTCCCGAATGTTACAGCTGGTAATTTTATCTTTCTTCATATATGTATTTAAGGGTTGGTCTATGTGCACATGGAGCCCAGAGTGTCCCTAGAGCTGGAGTTACAGGCAGTTGTGAGCCATCTCTCCAGCCTCTTTTTTAGCCTATTACTGTCTAGTGTTGTGGGAAAATAAAAGATACAATGTCTGTGATTAGGACTACGTGACTATAATCCCCTTGCTTGAAAAGCAGAAGGATCAGGACTTCAAGGCCAGTCTTGGCAACATAGCCAGTTTGAAGCCAGCCTGGTCTACATGAGACCTTACTTTAGTAGCCCCACCTCCCTAAAATGGAAAAAGAAAAAAGAAAAGAAAAAGCAGGGAAAGGAAAGAGAAGTTAGATGAGAAGCACCTATGCAAGAGCCTGACACAAGCACTCAGTGGATACTGCCTGTTCCTGTTGTGATGTTAGTTCTGTGGGTCTTTCTCCATACTCACCTTGCAGTGCTGAATACAGATTGTAATGTGGCATCTCATAGATCTTGCTAATTATTTGGTGGGAAAATTAATTTCCATAAACAAATGATAAATAGATAAAACATACTTGAAAAGTGATCAAAAGTAATTTAAAAGTTTACATTTGAATGTTGTGTTTTCTCATGTGAAGTCTATATATGATAATATTTCATTGAAATTAAACATTCAGAAAAGGATAAACTTTAGAGTTCTTATATACTAGAGAAATACTGGCTCTGATATACTTTAAAGTTTAATTTAAAATTTTATCTTCATAATAAAAGGCTAATGTACCTTTAAATTCAAAAGGTCATGATTCAGATCATAATCAGAATTTAGCAATTTATTGGATGTGTGATTGTTTATACAACAAGCCTCTGATTTAGTAATAATATTTTGAAATATTTATTGTTTTTTTTTTAACAGCAACAGTTCATTGAATTGGATGATAATAGACAGAGATTGTTACAGAAATGCAAGGAACTTATGAAGAGAGCTAGGCAAGTATGCAACCTGAGTGCAGACCAAGCCGTTCCCCAAGAATTTCAGACAGTAAGTATAAAAATATATAATGCTGCAGTTGCCATAACACAATATTTTTAAGTTTAAGATATCCTACTCTAGGCATAGTAACAGGACATGAAAAACATGAAGTGTTATTTAAAAATACACTTTTCCCCATTCTTACACTGATTATCATATACATAAAGTAACTTTGCTCAACTTACTCCCTCTCAGATTTAGTCACCAGTCTGTGCTTAGTATTAAAATTCTTAAAATATGGAAATTTTCTTAAAATTACAGCATAGCATTCATTTTTACTACTAAAGTAGATCTTTCCTTCTTGACCATATTTCAGAGGTATAGTTGGCGGTGTGAACTATCCATGGAAAATACTTATTTGTACTTGACAAACAGTCAGCAGGAGTAATATTTAGAAAAACAAAGACAAAAAACAAGGTGTTTTCCTAGAAGTCCTGGTGTTTATTTAGGGCTCATCAGATAGTGAATCTTCAGGACTAATACTTTCTTTCCGTTATATGCTGATAGGTCAGAGTCCAGCTAAGCAGTGCCACCTTTTAGTTCACACTCCACCATTTATTCCGTCCCCTGTGTTCCTAGGCTTTATCTGACATTGAAGCCTTTTCTGTGTACCTACTCAAACTACAAATGTATTTTTAAATAGTATTTATGTACTTTTTAAAATCTTAAATGTATCAACTTTCATAGATGATGAGATGTCCACTAAGCATAGAAAAAGACTACTATAGCTTGTAGTTGTCAGATTTTGGAAGGTTTTGTTTTATACTGTCAGACACAGACAACGATCATGGATTTGATTGTACCAAACATGGGTACAGAGCAAGAATCCAACAGAAACTTAAAAACTAATTGAGAAGTTTGTTTTTAAAGATTATCATAGAACTTTATTATAGAATTATTATAGACATACTATAAATATAGAACACATCTAAAATATGTTTTGTTTTAGTAAAATTGGTGTGATATCTGTTACTGTAAGTTATAGTTTTTATGTGCTGGGCATGGTGGCAGTTGCCTGTAACCCCAGCACTTGGGAGGTGGAGGCAGGAGGATCCCAAGTTTAGGGTCTACTTGGGCTACATATAGAACTACTCTTGGCTCAGCTGTGCCTCCCTACAAGTTATACTGTCTTAAAAGAATGAAATTCGAAGAGAATATATTTGTTAAAATATATTGATTGGCTGCTATGACCAAATATTAAGTAAGACAAACATGCTTCTGAAACTTGAACTCTGGTCTAGAGGATAGGAAAAAACAACATCAGAAAAGTAGATAAGGTTAGGTGGCCAGAGAGACTGAGGGAAAGTAAAGGCAGTGGATAAAGTAGCAAGGATAGGCTGGCTGGTGCTTACGGATGGTTCCTTGGAGATGATGCTGTTTGAGATAAGTGCTGGAAGAAGAGAAGGAATCAGTCAAGTGGGGGTGTGAAGCAAAGTATCCCAAGCAGAGAAAACAGATCATACAAAGCCACTGAGGTGCAAATGTATTTGGTATGTGTTAGAACAGAAGGAATCTTAGTGGGATTAAAAATTACATTCCTCAACTGGGTGTGGTAGCACACACCTTTAATCCCAGCACTGGAGAGACAGAAGCAGGTGATCTATAAATTCAAGGACAGCCTGGTCTACAAAGGAAGTTCCAGGGCTGCTATACAGAGAAACTCTGTCTCAGAAAAACCAAAAAGAAAGAAAGAAAAAAAAATAATAATAATAATTACATTCCAGTCCTGCAGTGATGGCACACGCCTTTAATCCTAAAATTTGGGAGGTAGAGGCAGGCAGATCTCTTGAGTTTGAGTACACCCAGGGATACACAGAAGAGACTTTGAAAAAAACAAAAACAAGCCCGGTGGTGGTGGTACACGCCTGTAATCCCAGCACTTGGGAGGCAGAGGCAGGTGGATCTCTGTGAGCTCCAGGCCAGCCTGGTCTACAGAGCTAGTCCAGGACAGGCTCCAAAGCTACAGAGAGACCCTGTCTTGAAGCCCGCTCCCTCCCTTCTAGGCCAGCCTGGTAAACCAAGCGAAATCCAGGAAAGGCGCAAAGCTACACAGAGAAACCCTGTCTCGAAGGAAGAAAAAAAGAAAAGAAAAGAAAAAGAAAAAGAACACCCCCCCCAAAAAAAAAACCAAGAAATTACATTCCAAGCAGAGAGGAAGGCACAAGCCAGATTAGTATGGCCTTATAAAGTATACAAGAGAATTTGGACATTTTTTTTCTCCGTTTAGTTTTAGTGTTAGAGATTAGGCAAGTACTCTACCACTAATCTATATCCCCAGCCCTGGTCTCCGTTCTCATTGAGATAGAACCCACCGGAGGATTTTTAAACACAAGAATGGCATTATTAAGTTCAGTTTATAGGTGAATACTTTTTAGCTGCTCTATAAAGAATAGATCTATAAGAAAGGAAACAAGAAAACCACTTTGAGCATTGTTATTTTGACCAAGGAAAGGAGTAAGGTAGAAGCACAGAGGGACAGAGGATATGAGAGAGGTAAGAAAGAACTCCTAAATGTTTTCCTGGACAAACTGTGAAGCTCTTTACTGATGAGAAGTTGATTTGCTTACCATGGGGGCGGGGGGGAGTGGGGGAGGTAGAATTTAAATTTCACTATCATAAATTTAGTATGCCTGTTAAGAGTCTGGTGAAGATGCCACCAAGTAAGTGTTGGAACCTAAGTTCATACCTCAACAGAAAAGTCAAAGGTGTAGCACATGTACATAACATACCTGGAGGCTTTTGGAGAGACTGGACTGTGTTCTAAAAGGTTAAAAAAAGATACAAAGTAAAGCTACCCAATTAATTCTAGAACTTATCAGAATCTTTTTTAGGGCTTCAGATTCATTGCATACCTTTTACTATAAGGGCTCTGCAGGTTGTGCTAGGCAAAACAGTGTACTGCATGCCTCTCCTTTAGGCAAGTGTCTATCCTAATGAGTCTCTGTGGCACAGATTCAGAAGATAGTCTTGATGAAATTCTGTCTCAGTGATTGATCTAAGGATGCTTTTGTAGGTCTTCATAAGTACAGTATAAAGTTCTAACTTCTTGCTCTCTTTCAATGCCCCACATATTCTGGACCCATTCTACCAATTCAGCAAGTACCCACCATTCCAAATGGACACAGCTCCTCACCCCCCATGGTATGCAGTACTCATTCTTTTTTCCAAATCGTTTCCTCCTTTTTGCATTGCTTTTCCCTAGCCATTGCTTTGAGACCCAGAGATCAATTATAGGCCTTTGAATTCTTTTAATTTTCATGTAGCATGAACTGACACTTCATTATTTTAAATTCCAAAGCCTATATAATATGTACTGCTTATTTTAGACTCAACATCAATACATTGCCTTAAGGTACTATCCAACATGTATACATTTTGTTTTCTTTTAAAGTGTAAGCTTTTTAAAGGCAAAATACCCTGTTTAAGATTCCTTTGTATTGCTGTGTGCTAGCATGCTATTAATCAGAGAGTAGATATGTAGCAAATTACTTTCTTTAAACTATACAAATAAAAATTTTCACTATTCCATTTTTAATGATAGACTTCTTTTTTTCCTTTAGGCTTTTCAAGATCTTCCAAACACATTGGATGAAATTGATGCATTATTAACTGAAGAAAGATCAAGAGCTTCCTGCTTCACAGGACTGAATCCTACAGTATGCCTCTTTCTGTTTCCATCCTCAGTGCACACATGCACATTTGCACGCGTGCGCGCGCACACACACACACACACACACATATACACACACACACACACACACACACACACACAGCTCTCTCCAGTACTTGCCTCCCACACTGTACTGGAGCTCTGGGTAATAATAAGCTAGACAGCAGGAACAATGCCTTAAATGCCAGATTCTGAATCTATTAGAATTTTAAATAGAGTCTTCCTAAGGAACACAGTGTTCTGTGCCTTTTCTTTATAAAAAGAATAGTTGAGTTGACTTGAAATACAGCAGTGTGTTTTTTTTTTCAAGGATTAAAAAGTAGCACTTTGAGTGCGCAATAGCATAAATTAATTGCATATAAACAATGCAATGCAATTGACATTTTAGCTAATAGCTTAATTGATGCAAATTTTTATATAATTTTATCCTTTGATAGGTTTTTCTTAAAGAACTTTTTTTTTCTACCAGGTGGTTGAGGAATACACAAAAAGAGAGATAGAAATACAGCAACTAACTGAAGAACTAAAGGGGAAGAAAGTTGAACTAGATGAATACAGGGAAAACATTTCACAGGTAATTTTTATCCTTTTTCTTATATGTTTACCATTAATGGGATGAGCGTATGAATTATATGAAATAAATCTTATGCTCCTAAGAAAAAAGTTATTTTCATGACCAGATTGACTCTGTTATAAAATTTGTTTTATGTCAGAATGGATAGTACTGCTTTCAGTTTATGATTTTGTCTTTTATTTGTAGGTGAAAGAAAGGTGGCTGAACCCCTTAAAGGAGCTAGTGGAAAAAATCAATGAGAAGTTCAGCAACTTTTTTAGTTCCATGCAGTGTGCTGGTGAAGTTGATCTTCATACAGAAAATGAGGTAATTGCATTGGGGATGTATTTTATGACCAGTAGTTTTAATTATATGCAAAGGGTACATGTAAACTTACTTACTTTGCAATTATACATGAAATTTTTGCTTACTGAAAAATTGTGAAAAGGAATTCTGTGGCTGGATTGATATCTCATTCTCTCCAGTGGAAGACTGTCGATCTGTTGATTTCTAACATTAGGTTTGCTTGATTTAGGGGTGGGGATGGTGTTTTGTTAAGTAGCTAATGCCTTTCTCTATTTTTAGCCAGTCTGAATGATGATTATTCAGCTGTGTTGAATGAGTGTGATGCTTTGTAAATCTACTACTGCTCAACTTAAGAGCCATAATCTAATTAGCAAACACAACTGAAATATAGTTTATATCAATGAGGTTGAGTTTGGCTTTTTTTCTTTTGTTTTGCTTTGGGGTGTGTGTGGTAGTGGTGGTGGTGTTTTTTGATGTTTTTGAGTCAGGGTCTCATAGCCTAGGCTGGCCTAGAACTTGTTTGTAGTTGGAGTTTTTCTGCCTGGCCCACAGTCAGGACAAATCTCTCTCACCCGCCAGTCCCACAGTCGCTCAGACCCAACCAAGAAAGCACACAAGAAACTTATATTGCTTACAAACTGTATGGCCATGGCAGGCTTCTTGTTATCTATTTCTTCTATCTTAAATTAACCCATTTCTGTTAGTCTATACTTTGCTACATGGCTTGTGGCTTACCAGTGTCTTTACATGTTGCTTCTCATGGCGGCGGCTGGCAGTGTCTCCTCCCCCAGCCTTCCACTTCCCAGAATTCTCCTCTCTCCTTTTCCCGCCTATACTTCCTGCCTGGCTACTGGCCAATCAGCATTTTATTTACACAGATCAATATCCACAGCACTTGTTATGTAGCCAAAGAAGACATTGAATTCTCCTGAACCTCTTGCCTCTACCTCCCAATTAAGATGATAGGCTTCCACTACCATGCTCAGTTTCCTTGGTTTCTTTTTTATCACAAATTTAGAAGATAATAGGAAATATGGTAATTTCTTGAACTACAACTTTATGTATTGCTATTTTGGATAGAACATTTTCCTTTAAGAAAATTATGTGAAAAGGGGCTGGAGGTGTAGTGAAATGATTGTGTATGCTCAGCTGCATGAGGTCCTGGGTTCATTCCCTGACACTCTAAGCAAGTGAGGAAAGGAAGAAGAAATAACTGTTGTTGTTTTTGTTTTTTTTTTAAATAACTGGGAAGATGGCATGAATGGAAAGGGTATTAATGAAGAAAGGCAGGCCATCTTGTGATCTCAGTGCAAAGGTTTTGCTAGTGCCCTGGGATCATTTTTTGTATTCTCATTTTGTGTGTGTCAAAATGTTTCCAAGGTGAAATTTCTTTTAAATAAAAATCAAGAATATTTTTATATCTTTAAAATTTTGCATTTTAGCAAGTGTAAGTTTTCATTCAGTTACATATATAAATATAAACAGCACCATTTGCTCCTTCGAGGAGTTTTGCTTCACAGCTCCCTCTGCTTCACGTTGAAGCATGAAGTACCTTTTCATGAAGTCCTAGGTGTGCGGTCCCAGTTTCTCCTATAACAGCGTACTACCCAGTCCTTGCCTACCATAACTAAGAAATGTGTGTTCAGTACTTAATTTCTGAGATGCTTCCTTTGTGCTAGGCACTTCTAGTTCATCTTGCTAAATTGCTTATAACTATCCTAGGAAGCAGGAACTTTTCCATCCTACTAAAAAACAGACTGAAACTTACCATTATGTTACTAAAGGTCATGTTGCTATCAAGTGGCAAAGAATCAGACTCTTTATCTAAACCCAGACAGAGTCTTAGCTCTTAGATAAATTTGATTACTGCAAACATCATCCTGCTCAAAGTAACAACAGGATCTTTATCAGTAGCTTGACTGTGTGGGGTATAAATGTGACAGAAATCCCATCCTTCACATCCTCTTGCATGGTACTTTATCTTGTACTGTTTCCTCTCAGCAGTGTGTGTTTTCAATGCCATGCTGGAAAGACTGTCCGAATGCCTTTCAGTGTGTTCTCCTGGACCTTCCCTCTTCTTGACCTTTCCCATTATCTCCTTTCTCTTCTGGCCTCCTGAGTAGTGGGTCCAGAACTGACTTCTTTAACTGGAGCCTGAGTGAGACGGAAGAAGCCAGAATGAGGCAGAAATATGGATGATCAATTATACGAATCAAAAACAACCTCCAGTAAATCCAAGCCTGTGTAGTCAAAAAGGGACATAGTTAATAAATCATTGTGGAAGAAATATGTTTAAAAGTAATCCTTGGGAATTAAAACTATTACAAATTATTACAGTTCTGTCTTTTTTGTTGTTTTGTTTTGTTTTTCGAGACAGGTTTTCTCTGTGTAGTCCTGGCTGTCCCGGAACTAGCTCTGTAGTCCAGGCTGGCCTCTAACTTGATGAGATTTACCTGCCTCTGCCTCCCAAATACTGGAATTAAAGTTCTGTCAGTTGTTTCTTGGGGGTTTGAAGGGAAAAGTGAACAGATTAAAAGTACTATTTGTAAAATTTTAAGGCCTACTTGAATCCTTTGCATTTATGCTCTCTCTGTATTGGGTAGCTGTTTGAGCCATGCCCTGAAATAAATTTCTTTTATCATTAAGCATTTTATTATTAATTTTATCATTGATTCCGTGGATTGTTAGCGATTTAATCGCACTAGTACTTGAAGCGATTTCTAGTTTCTAAAAGGAAGCTCTTGCTTTCTCACATGCGGAACTGGAACGTGGTAGCAGCAGAGTCTAAACTGATGGCGAGGATCTTGGCAGCACTGGCTGTTACAAAGTATCTTCTGCTGTTTGACCGAGTATTGCTGGAAGGAGTGCAGCCAGAACTGTAACCAAAGGTGGCAGCCTGCTTCCAAAAAGGTCTTAAGGAAAACTATTGCCGGCAGCAGCAGTAGCTATGGGGTGAGAATCTCCAGGAGAGATGGAGAGATTCAGGCAGTTAGTGTGAGAGTTGACACAAAGTTCTTCTCCCAGAATATGGAGGTACCACCACACTTAGAAACAACAAGGATTGTTTTTTACTTAGAGGTGGTGACATTCTTAAAAAGAATATGGACTGAAATCACTCTTGAGGTGATGATGTTCCATGAACCTGTCCGTTCCACTGACATTCTGAGCTATTTCATCCATAAATAACTGCCAAGCCTCCTTTATAATTAAATGATGGTATCCAAAGTAAAAAATAAATAAAACACTTTTGTTGCTCTTAGACCTCTGATGTGAATACCTAATACGTACATACAATTTCAAAGATTTAGTATGAAAAATGTAAATTATTCATTGATAACATTTTGTATTGTGGTGTTTGAATATATTGGATTAAATAAAATATACCATTGAAGTTAATTTTACCTATTTTCTTTTTTATATTTTAAAAATGTGACTGTTGAATTGCTTATTTCTTATATGTCTCTCTTGATTAGATACTTATGTAGACCATTTAACTAGTTAACTTTTAGCTAGTGTTCAATGTTTCCCTTTTCAGGTAAATCTGAAGGAGCTAGTGTAGCTAAGAGAAGTAAATAAACCTCAGAGTGGTCTCAGGGTTGGCAAAAGTTATAGAACACCAAATACTCCCCTTTTTATGAAATAAAATTTACGTTTGTGCGAGTGTGCACACATGTAGGCACTTGGGCTATTAAAATTTTTAGGTAGTAATTGCTTAATCTAAGCTCGTTATTTTTATGATTGATATATCTGATATATTTTCAAATAATTGAGTGAAATAATAAGATAAAACAATTATTTCTCAACTTTTTGTGTTTTACAGGAAGACTATGATAAATATGGAATCCGAATTAGAGTAAAATTTCGAAGTAGTACTCAGCTGCATGAATTAACTCCTCATCATCAAAGTGGAGGAGAAAGAAGTGTGTCTACCATGCTGTACTTGATGGCACTTCAGGAGCTTAATAGATGTCCGTTCCGAGTAGTTGATGAAATCAATCAGGTACAAGGATTCTTTTAGGGGAAAAATGCTGCCTTCTCTAATAGATACAGATGTAACAATCATTGTCATTGTGGTTTTAGGGTATGGACCCAATCAATGAACGAAGAGTGTTTGAAATGGTTGTGAACACTGCCTGTAAAGAGAACACATCCCAGTACTTCTTCATCACACCAAAGGTGAGTAATGAGTAAACTCATAGAAGTCTTGTGCTCACCTGTCCCCTTTGGCTCGGTTGTGGAGCAAATTGGAGCCAAGATGTGAATTTGAACAGGAATACCCCCAAAAAAGGAGCTACAAAGATGATAGTAATCTTTGCATTCATAGAAGAGAGATTCCAGTGACATACTTCATCTGAGGGAGTGGTGGAGCAGCTTCATTCTGTTCTAGAACTTCGGTCTCCTTGCTTTGGTTGCTCACTCCCCTTCTGGAAAGGCCTCTCTTTTGCTGAGAGATGATTGGGTATGCAGACCCTGAACTCTAGTCCTCACTGTCATGTCACATGCTGCCCCATCTGTTTCCCACCGCCACTACCCTAGCCCGAAAGAATCCAAAGTACTCAAGGTCATGGTCTGACAAATGAGCTTTATAACAGCATAGTTCTATTCACAGAGAATTCCCATAATCTAGAACTGCTGCAATCAGAAATAGCCTTTTGTTGAATCTAGTGCCGTGGCTAAGTTACCAAGTAAATGTACTCAAAGATGTGTTCATTATTAACCATACTTTCTCTTTTTTCAACTAAATGTTCATAAATATCTCATTGGAAAGCCCACCTAAATGTACATTCTTTTTGTACTTAATCATCTTTTTTGATCAGATCTTTTATGTGAGCTAGACAGATTTGCCCCTATTCTATTTCTTACCAAATTCCTTGGCTTAGAAACCAAACCTCCCTCACATTTCACATTACCAGTCTGTCACAGTATTTAGCCATAGACATTGTTGGAGAAGTGTTTTGTGTGGAAGTGAAAGTAATGTGGTCCTTGTTGATTGGTGAACACAGGATTCCCATGCAACTGGAATATTCTAGGTCAGTTATTAGGCCAGGTATGCTTACTCAGGAAGCTGTTATAGTCTGGCAAGTTGATGTATTTGAACATATGTAAGGCTGGAAAACTGTCTTTTTCAGTATATAGTTTAATTATGTGACAATTTGTTTCAATCCTTACAGCTTCTACAAAATCTTCCTTATTCTGAAAAAATGACAGTATTGTTTGTCTACAATGGCCCTCATATGTTGGAACC
This sequence comes from Onychomys torridus, assembly GCF_903995425.1. NCBI lineage: Eukaryota > Metazoa > Chordata > Mammalia > Rodentia > Cricetidae > Onychomys > Onychomys torridus. Next base: position 141,603,487 of record NC_050443.1, on the reverse strand, counting down.
AAACCGATGGAACTTAAAGGCTTTTCAAAGGCGGCGGCGAAGGATTACCTTCACTCAACCTTCTCAGTGAAAGAAAAGGGAGGGGACTTCAGAGTTTTAACTGTTTATACGTGTGGCTCAAGTGAATAAAAGTTAGCAGATTTATTGAAAGAGAAAGATTGGTTATTTTTGGAAACCTGCTTTTAAAAACAAATAGGTTTGAAATGGAGACCACAGTGACTCTGGAACATTTTCTAGTGAAAATTAAGTCTTCGGTTTGGTTGAACTTGACTCCCTAGTCCTCTGTGAGCACTGGATTGTATGTAAAGATGTATACTGTCCACAGGTCTGGTGGCTCACATCTAATCCAGCACTTGGGAAGTGGAGGCAGGAAGATCTTGAGTTTGAGGCAAATCTGGACTGCAAAGTGAGATCCAATCCATGTAGGCTATAGAGTGGGGTCGTGTGTCATAAGAAAAAAGCTATTTCCTGTTGCAAATGAGAGGTATGACAGAATGGGGATTTCACTCACAAAGCATTTACTGAGTGTGGCAGCTCTGAGTACTGATTACAAGAGAACTTTGACTTTCAGAGCTTAAAGGAAACTCAGAAATCCCACTTTTCTTCCAGTGTTATAGTTCATTTTTAAAAGGTAATATGAGAATGTCTACTTAATGGATAGTAGTTTGTGGCAGATCTGTTCATTTCTTTGTGTTAAAGGTTACCTTATTTTTGTAGAAAATATGTTTATGGGCCGTTAAAAGTTTTAGGCAACTTTATTGGTATTTCAAAGAATTGGGAAAACGTACACAGGGGCTTCAAAGTGACAGCAGGATTTTGAGAGTCACAAGGTAAAGATGACACAGACTATGGCCCAAACATTGGCAGAATGAAATCAGCTGACAAGGACTCAAAGAACGGCACTATAAAGTACAAGTCTCGTGCTGGGGTTTCTTGTTCAGTTTTGAGTGTTTTGTTTTGTTTTGTTTTTAATTTGAAGTCAAATGTATTTTACATCTTAAATTTCTAAAGGCGTTTTTATAATTACTTTTAGTAAGCTTTTTCTTAAGATTTCATATACGAGTTTTTACAATTTGTATTTGAAATTTCTCAGTAAAGAGTGATGGCAAAGTATTGATTTGTTTAAAATCATAATGTTTTTTGAATTTGTAGGTACTTCCTTACAGTATTGATCAGACCCAGTATTTTAGAAAAATCTCATCTAAATTCTTTTCTTCCAGCTTCAAAAAAGTTAAGCGAGAAACCATTTATTTTTCTTTTGAGTATGCTAATTAACAGTGCCAAACAAATTCTGTTCTTTTAAAATCTAAATCTTGCAAGAAGATAGAAATGTTTGAACAGTAGACTGGACCATATCTCTGCTGGTACTGACAAAGTTATTTTTGACTTGCTAGCCTGAATAAACTAAAGTTCAGGTTTGGTTATTATTGTAATAGCCAGTGAGAGATTTACATTCTTTGGTTCAAAGTAATGGAACATAAGCCTATGTCGTCTCACTTGGACATTTTCTCTTTGAAAAAGTTGTATTTCTTTATAAAACTTGTAAGAGAGTCCTCCCCTCTTAAACTAAGTCTCATACATGTAGTACAAAGATATTTTTAATAACATTTTTACTAGCATGAACAAGTCAAAAAATTTAAAAACTTGGTGGCGTATTAGTGAAGAATATTACTAAACATTTGTGTTGTTGCTTGGTTTTTTGACATAATATCTTCACTAATATGTGCTTGATGTAGTTTGGTTTTATCAGTGTAAGAACTGGATTGAAGGTTAAAAACTGGGAAAAAAAGGTTGAAGGTTAAACATACTTAAAACTCACATCAGCAATTGCATTTCAGTTTACATGTGCCAAAAAATATTCCATATCATGTTTATAAGCATTCAGTGAGCAAAATTAATGTTCTGTTTTATATTGAACTTTGGGCTGGGAAGGATAAATTGTGTATCATTTATCATATTAAAAATAGTCAAACATAATATGTCATATTTTCTGCAACTGTTGATTTTTTTAAATTACATTCAAATTGTAAAAATTCCAAGTAAAAGCTTGATTTGATAAATAAAATATTTAAAACCTGAAGGTTACAGATATTTTGGATGACTGAATCTTTACATTGATTTGTCAAAGGACAGTCTCTGTTGGAAGGTCTCTCGTTTTAAAAAAGGGAGAGGGCTGGTGTTTGGTTTTGTTGTATGTGAATAGTGATTTTTGTCTACGTGTATGTCTGTACACCACATGAGTGCCTGGTTCTTGGTAAGGCCAAAAGAGGGCATCAGATCTCCTGAGGGTGGAGTAGAAGACAGCTGTGAGCTGCTATGTGGGTGTTGGGAATAAATAGAAACTGGATCCTCTGGGAGTGGCCAGTGCTCTTAACCATGATCCATCTCTCCATTCCCAAAGAGAGATTTCTTGCTGCTTTCCAATAGCCTTAAACATAATCCTGTGGCCTGTGAGGGACATCTTTTCATTCTGGTGCCTGTAAATATAAGTGATTAAAACTGTTATAGATACTACTACTTTGTTGGTAATAAATAGGTATTTTCCCATATTTTTCTATAGGTTACTTAAGATGGGAGTTTTTTAATACTTTAAATTTTCTTAAAAGTTGTTTTTGTTTTCAGGATTAAAAAAAAAAATTTCAGTGTCTGAGTGTTTGCCATTTATAATGCAGTGTTTAATAGTCTATTTGTGTTCCAAAAGATAAAAATTTAGTCTTTTGTCCATTTGCGGTGGAATTAGAATCTAATAGCAGTATACAGAGGGAAAGCTTGAAAGTATCCAAAGAAGCCAAGCTAGAAGGCAAGTAGAACTATTTATGTTGAAACAGTAACTTCTAAAAACATGTACAATCACCAATGTTACCTTACTATTTCTTACATTGAACTATTACTCAATGCAGCCTTTTAAAATGTATCTTGAATCAGATACTTTACCACTTGCTTTCAGCAATTTCCACACTAGCAAGATGAGGACATACCTAATTCACAGTTTTGAGATGAGAATCAGGTCTGTGAGGGAACCTAGCATCATTGTTGGTGCTGTGTAAATCTTCTGCTATTTCTGAAGTGCTATGTCTGACCTGAAGGCGGCAGGATCTGCATAGAAGTTTTTCTATGTTCTTGATCAAGTTAGCTGTTCACAGGATTCAGTGATGGACTTCGCATAACAGATGCAAGTATTCCATATGCCATATTACTTTCATGAAATCTGAATGTGAATTAGATGGCTGAACCTACTTATAGTACTTTGTCTTAGTACTTCATAGCCAGCCACATATTTTAGGAAGGCACATTGCTGATAGAATGTGTATATTTTTATATACTTGGGAGATTTGACTGTTGACAATTTGAGAATTTTATCCCCAGTGAAAAAACAATTGAAGGTGTGAAGTTTTGTTTTCATTTTTTCATTTTTCTCTTCCTTCATTTATTGTGGCAAATGTACATAATATAAATTTTTGCCATTTTAAAGTATACAGTTCAGTGGCATGAAATACATCTACAGTGCTGTGCAGTCATCATCCCTGTGCATTACCCATTCACTATAATGCTAACATGACACATTGTAGCTATTCAGACTGACTTTCCATTTCCCTCTTTACCCCAGCCCATGAAAAACTCTTCTCATTTGTTTGATTTTTAATGTAACATGCAGAGTAACTGGTTTCATTACGATATTTTCATACATATCTGTATGTATGTACATATTCCTATTCATCCCCAATCCCTTATTTCATTGTGTATGTGTACCTGTGTACATATACACAGAGGCCAGAGGTTAACCTCAGTTGCAGTATACCACATAACCTTCATCATGTTTTTTAAGAGGATCTCTCAGATCTGGTAAACTCCAGCCTCACTGATTCAAAGAGGAGAATAAATGTTTGGATTACAATCAGTGCTCTCTGCCACCATCCCCAAGAAATAACCTCACCCTATGGCTTACTGAGAGTATCCTCAGATAAAAGAAGATTTGGTAGATATCCCTTTTTGTTCTTAAAAATTAGTTATCTTAGTCTTTAAGATTACTTATTTATTTATGGTTTGTCTGTTCAGTTGTCACAGTTTGTTTGGGGGAGGAAGTTGTCTTTTCTAGTAGAGTATGAAAGTTCTCTGAGGAAACGACTTGAATGTGTGGGTTGCTACCTCTCCAGAGCCTAGAAGGATGCTTCCTTTGTAGTAGTAAGGACTCAGTTACTGAAGCCTGAAGGGGTGTTCTCTCTAGCTAGGTGTGGTGGTACGTGCCTTTTGTATCACCCTTCAAGGACGGAACATTGCCATAAATCTGAGGCCATCCAGAGCTACATAGTGAGTTCTCAGCCAACCATAGTTCTGTAGCAAGACCACATCTCAAAAGAATAATGCTCTCTCAGTACTGCAGATTTTAACGTGGGCCAGTTAATTCTTACATGTACAGTGAGCAGTGCTTTGTACTCTAGTCTAAGGAATAAAAACTTGTATGCCTGTGGTTCCATTCTTACACCATCTAGCATATGCTGTAAAGCCTATTATGTAATCTATTATAAACTAAAATCCTGGAACAGAGAGGGCCCGAGGACTATTGGGGATCTGCAAGACTTCATAAAGTTACAGAGTTTAGGTTCTTTTAGTGAGCCTTTGGCAAAGAAATCGAACATGTAGGAAGGCAGACACAGTGTGTTAATAGGAAGTTGAAAAGTGTTGATATGGTTAACAATAGACATCAAACTGATCAAAGACTTTAATGAAAAATAGGAGTAGACGGTCTTTTAATGCATGCCCCTTTTTTTTGGGGGGGGGGCAGAGTTTCTCTGTGTAGCCTTGACTGTCCTGAAACTTGCTGTATAGACCAGGCTGGCCTTGAACTCAGAGATTTGCCTGTTCTGCCTCCCAAGTGTTCGGATTAAATGTGTGCCACCAATGCCTGCCTTTAATACATATCTTAAATATCTCATTTCTCAGCGAAAACCCATTTCTCAAATCTATCACGTTTATTATGAGCCATTATTTTAATGAAAAACAAAAAACTAAGCACACACACTTTGACCTTTGTGCTAATAATGAGGATGCTACTCAATGAATGGTAGCATTGTGACTGCTACAGCTATAGTCTTCGCTTTGTGATTAGAGCACTTTGGGATGAACTATCAGGAGAGCTGACTGACTGACTATACTTGTAGTTTACCCTAGCGTGTAATTTCTGCTTATGCTACAGTATTTAAAGAGAATAGCAAATATAATAGCCAAAGGCACTAGTAAGAATCATTTAAGAAGGTAAAGCAGGTTCCTGGGGCTCAATAAGTTAGTGCAGGATTCAAAGCTGGAGAGATGGCTCCTGGATTAAGAGCATTTATTGCTTTTGCAGAAGACCTGGCTGGGTTCAGTTCTCAGCACGTACAGGGAGGCACACAACCTTCTGTAATTCCAGTTCTAGAGGATTCATTGCTAACTTTTACAGGCTACTGCGTACATGTGGTGCACATATATCAACTTAAGCACACACACACATACAAAGTAAATACATATGTATATTTTAAAGATGTGTGTATATATATACATATGTGTCACACACACACACACACACACACACACACACACATTGTTTTTCTGTGTAATAGCCCTGGCTGTCCTGGAACTCGCTTTGTAGGCCAGGCTGACCTCGAACTCACAGAGATCTGCCTGCCTCCGAATGCTAGGATTAAAGGTGTGTACCACCGCTGCCCGGCTTAAATATTTTTCAACTGTAGGATAAGGTTCAGAATTTCATTTTTGCTTTGGATGGGTGGGAGTTGAGATGCCCTCATACAGCCCAGGCTGACCTCAAACTTTAGTATGTATTAGCCAAGGCAGCCTTGAATTCTTAATCTTCCAAATACTGGGAGATTGAATTCAGGAAGATTCATTTGACTGGGATGTGAGAAAAGCAATGGAAACGAGAAATAATACTAACACCAAGATGCTTGCTGTATCAAGAATAGAAACGATGGGAAAGTATGGGAGTTATTTGTATATAAATAGTCAGCTTTGGTCTATCATTTGCAAAATGATTGATTGGTCTTTTAACATCTCATTTAATTTCCATAGAGGTTCTGAAGTGTGTATTCTTTTCAACAAGGAAGAAGCCTTAGAAAGACCATACTGACTTTTGCCAAGTTGAAACTGTGGTACATGCTGGTATTGAGACTTAGAGACAGGTGGTGTCCTGGAAAGAGTATGGCAGCTCAGGAGGGTGGCAAACTCACAGTGAAAAATAGACAGACATTGTTGGAGTCCGTGTTATGATACCTGTGTATTGTGAGCAGCTTAGCAATGTGTTTGAGAATCCCCTTCGACTTAGCAAACCCACTTAGAGGAATTCATACTTCCTGTGTATATTCTCTCACATGTATTTCTAGACATGTGAAAATACCAAATTTGATATTTCAAACAGCTGTGTATGGAGAACTGATTAATTATGATGCATACAATCACTTAAGAGAATATAATTCTTAAAAAGAGGAGGCTCTTTATAGCCTGATGTGGTCAGATCTCCACATGGTAAAATAAAAAGAGTAAAGTGCAGATCTGTGTGTTTGGCTTTATTTTTCACACACTTACATAGAGCACGGTTTTCTGTCTCTCAGGAAACTTAACAGAAGTTGTCTCAGGAAGAAGTGATCAGGTAAATGAAGAACGGGGAGGGAAAGACGGGGTTTTGGATTTGGGGTTTTGTTAGTTTGTTTTAATGTGTGTTTTGCCTTCATGTGTGTATATGTAACATGTGCGTGCCTGGTGCCTCTGTAGGTCAGAAGAGGCTATTTGATCCCCTGAAAGTGGAGTAACAGGTAACAGTTATTCACTGTCATCTGGTGCTGGGAAGCAAAGCCAGGTCCTCTGTAAGAGCAGTGTGCTGCTCTTGCCGACTGAGTCATTTCCCAGCCCATGGTCTCATTGTGTTGCCCAGACTAGGCTCTCTAACCTCAATTTTTTTTTTTTTTTTTAAAGAAAAGAACATGAGGGTTGGGGATTTAGCTCAGTGGTAGAGAGCTTGCCTAGCAAGCGCAAGGCCCTGGGTTCGATCCTCAGCTAAAAAAAAAAAAAAAAGAAAAAAAAAAGAACATGCGTTTTGGAGTCAGAGTTGACTCTTTTATTTAACTATTTGTGTGGCCATTGGCTAGGACCTTTGCTTATATAAGCATACATCTATCACTAAGCTACATACATTCTTGTAGTTTGAATCTAGAATATACCTCAGAGGCCCATGTAAGAAAGGTGTGGTTCCTCAACCCATAACCCTGTTGGAAAAGGATGGAATTCCCTCCTAGGAGGTGGGGCTAGTGGGAGGAAATTAGGTCACTGAGGGCATACCACTTAGAAACATATTAAGATTCTAGACTCTTTCTCTTAATGCTTATCAACGTCCTTAAACACTCTTTTCTGCCATGGAATACTGCCCTACATATGCTTAAAAGCAACACACCAGCCAGCCATGAACTGAAACCTCTAAAACTATGAGCTAAGATAAGCAAGCCTTCCCCTGCACACTGGTTTGGTTTAGATATCTGCTGCTGTGGTGGAGAGGCAAGGAAACCTCCAACCTGATTTTGTCATTGTTTCAGGTGACTACATTACAGATAGAACATACAGAGTGATGAATGCCTGCAAACCCAACACTAGGAAGCCTGAAGTAAGAGGATCTGAATTATATAGCAATACTTTGTATCTAAAAGAAGTGGAAGGGGAAAAAAAATCTGTCCTATAAAACCAACACTTTATGACACGATTTCTGTAAAACTTTGTAATTCTGCTTGGTCTTTTTAAAAGGCTCTTTTGTCTATAGAGCATTTTAAACTTATTACAAAATTAATAATCCCTTATAAAGTACACGTAGTGACTTACTCATGGAAGGTAGAGAGGAAGTACCTATATATGTACATATTGTTCAGTAAGTACACCATAATTCCCTGTTCAAGTATGGTAGACCTCTCTATTAACAAATACATCCTTCCTGGATAATCTATCCCAGTCTGAGGGAGAAAGGAAGCAGCATTTACTAATTTAAATGCCAAAGCACTCACTGTGCTAAAACAATATAGGTTATCTTGCATGTGCAGTTCCCTAGTACCATTTCTTTATTGCTAGATACATTATTATGTGACAGTGCACCATCCATTGATTTCCAGTGACTGTCAAAGATTCTTACTATGCTTCATTGATTATGAGGACAAATGCAGGGTTTACTCAGAATATACAGAAAAATATGAGCCATAATTCATTTTCTGGCCATGTTAAGTTTATCATTGAAAATTTTATAGCATAAATGTAAAACCAAGTATTTTCTCACAATGCCTTCACATAAGCTTTAAGCCATAATCACTTTTGTCCACAGCTCTGCCTTCCATGTACTTCCAAGAAAAGATAAGACAGTCCCTGTTTACACAAGAAATACCTGTCTCGTTAACATGATTAAAGACCAGCCTAAAATGTCATGATATAGCTAGTAGCTACATCAATTGGAGGCAAAACTGAGTGCCAGTGTGTGGGACCCATTGCATAATGGTATAAAAGGCTCAGAAGCAACTGGAGGATGTACCAGACCACCCTTGGAAGATTGTTGATGGCAGAGCTTGTGAAGAGGAATAGAAGTTGAATCATGGGACCTAGAGCAAGGTCTCTGCTTGTAAAGCTGTCCAGATTGACCTAGACCATTCATACCCAAAATATTATAAACAGGAGAGAGAAAGCAAACATTTGAAAATGTTTGAGTGTACAGAATCTAAATATGTACAGAATTTTTTTATCATTCCCTAAGTAATGCAGTATAACAACTTTGGACAGTGTTTGCTTTGTATGAGCTATTAGAGGTAAGGTAAAGGTGATTTAAAGTATATGGGTGGAAGTGCAGTGGTTACAGGTAAATGTTACACTATTTCATGTAAGAGATTTGAATGGCCCCTATTTTTGTTATCTATGGGGGGACTTCTACAGAGATACTGAGGAACAAATGCATTTTACTTTAGGTTTCTTTCTTTTTTTTTTTTTTTTTAGAGGTAGATGTGGTTAACATTGATTGTCAACTTGTCAGTACCTAGACTCATCTAGAAGACAAATTTCTGGGTCCACCTGTGAGAGGTTATCTAGATTGAGTTAATTGAGGTGGGAAGACATTAATTATAGGTAGCACCCTCCCATAAGATGGAGTCTTTTGTTTTATTGGTTTTGGTTTTTGAGGCAGAGCTCTTCTATTTGTAGTCCTGGCTGAACTGCCCTGGAGCTTACTATGTAGAGCAGTCTGGTCTCTAACTCATAGAGATCCTCCTGCCTCTGCCTCCTGAGTAATGGGATTAAAGGCATGACCACCATGCCCAGCTTGTAGTTGTAAACTAAAGGAAGAAAGCAGTACCAAGCATTGTTCTTCCCAATTGAAGATGCAGTGTGACCACCTGCCTCCTGCCCCTGTTACCCTGCCTTCTCCACCATAATGAAGTGTATACCCATGAGCTGGAAGTCACATAAACTTGTTAGATTGCTTTTGTCAGAAAATGTTATCACAGCCATGAGAAGAGTAACTAATTCAGGACAGGTTTATATTTGGCTCTTGGTTTAACAGGAATATAGTCCCATCGTGGTGGGAAAGGCATGGTGCACCATCCATGATAGGAAGATATCACAGTACAACTTGTTACAGCTCATCACATCATGAAGCAGAGAAAGCTTGGGCTGTTAGCAAAGCTGGCTATAACTCTGAAGACCTACCATCTGGCAATCACTTCCTGTAGCAAGGCCCCAACCCCCAACACACACACACACACACACACACACATTTCTATAACCTCCCAGAATAGCTCTTCCAGCTGGCTACCAAAGTGTTCAAACAGACGAGCCTGTGCAGGACATTTCACATCCAAACTATAAAGCCCTAGTCCTGCTCCCAAAGGCAGATTCACTCAGGCCAACTTTAAAGGCCCCAACACTGCTCTAAAGCCCACAGTCTCTTCTGAGACTCAAGGAAACCACTTAACTGTGAGCCCTCATAAAGTAAAAGTAAATTGACGTACTACCGAAATATAATAGCACAAAGCGAACTTTTTTTAAATTAAGGCTTACCTTGTGGCCTGTATAATGTGGTCAATTTTAGGGAAGGCCTCATACACCACTGAGAAGAATTTGTATTCCCTATCTGTTGGGTGGAAGGCTCTGTAGATACCTACTAAAAGCACAATTGAGCCGGGCGGTGGTAGCACACGCCTGTAATCCCAGCACTCAGGAGGTAGATCTCTGTGAGTTCGAGGCCAGCCTGGTCTACAAAGTGAGTTCCAGGACAACCTCCAAAGCTACAGAGAAACCCTGTCTCGGAAAACAAACAAAAAACAAAACAAAACAAAACAAACAAACAAAAAAAGTACAATTGAGCCAGGCGGCAGAGGCGCACGCCTGTAATCCCAGCATTCGGGAGGCAGAGCCAGGCGGATCGCTGTGTGTTCGAGGCCAGCCTGGGCTACAGAGTGAGTTCCAAGAAAGGCACAAAGCTACCCAGAGAAACTCTGCCTCGAAAAACAAAACAAACAAACAAAAAGTAAAATTGGGAGCCAAGTGCTAGTGATCATGCCTTTAATCCCAGCACTCAGGAGGCAAAGGCAGTAACATCTCTGTGAGTTCAAGGCTAGCCTGGTCTACAAAGAAAGTTCTAGGACAGCCAGAACTCTGTTACACAGAGAAACCCTGTCTTTAAAAAAAAGAAAAAGAAAAAGAAAAAAAAATTAAAATGGAGAAAGGCTTGCTATTTTTTATTTTGTTGCTTGCTATTCTGGTTGCTTGGTTGCTTGGTAGTTCTTTTCTCCCTCTTCTGGTAGTATTGGGTGTTTGTTGGTTTGTTGTGTGGGACATGATTGATTCCTTCCCTTGTCTCCGTTAACATCTTTTACTTCATGGACTGCATTTGTCCTGCATTCTTGTGTGTAAAAATATCCTCTTATATGTATCATTCTTTAAGAACTATTGTGGGGGCTGGAGAGATGGCCCAGTGATCAAGAACATTTACTGCTTCTGTGGAGGACCCACATAGTGCAGTTTCCAGAGCCCACATAGCAGTTGCTGGTCACCTGTCACTCCAGTTCCAGGGGATCCAGAACCACCTTCTGAAACCTTCTCCAGTTCATGCGTCTACATGGTACTGCTGCACATATATAGACTCAGCACACACACGCACAGACAGACAGACAAAATTAATTAAAAACTGTTTCTGCAGTGCTGGCTTAGTTGCCTTTACTTGTGTTTATCTTGAAATATTCTTATTTTTTCCATTTTAATAGATAATTTTGCTAGGTATGGCAATCTTGGTTAACACTTTCAAAGCCTGAGCTATATTATTCCTTCCTTTTTTAGCTTTTAGGGTTGCTGACAACAGATATGATGTTATTCTATTGTCCCTGTCTTTGGATGTTAGTTGGTATTTCCCTTACAATTTTTGTTATTGTTTGTTTGCTTTGTATTTTTGACTTCTTGACTATATGTCACAGAGAAGTTCTTCTCTGGTCTGGCCCTTGTCTCTTTGGGGTTCTAAATGTTTCCTGTGTTTGAATGTCTGTTCTTTTCTGTAGGCTTAGAAAATTCTTGGCTATAATTTCAATGAAAAACTTGTCTAAACCATTGGCTTTTTTTTTTTTTTTTTTTTTTTTTTTTTTTTTTTTTTTTTTTTTTTTTTTTTTAAGCTGAGGATCAAACCCAGGGCCTTGTGCTTGCTAGGCAAGAGCTCTACCACTGAGCTAAATCCCCAACCCCTAAGCCATTGACTTTTAATTCAGCTCTTCCTCCTACCCCATGAGCCTTAGGTTTGGTCTCTTCAGTGTATCCTAGAGTTTTTGGAAATTTGGTCATGTGCATTGAAATACATATTTCCTTACAGAATTTTTCCTCTATAATTTTGTTTTTCCTTCAGAGTGCTGAGTCTTTCATTCACTTTGAGAACCTTGTCTGTGTCTTGAGTTGATTTCTTAAGTTCCTTTTCCATGTCTTGAGTTCAGTTCCTTACCTGTTTGAATTCTTTACTTGGTCCTCAAACCTTTTTAAAAATGGGAGTCTACAGTTTTTTCCCCGCGATTCAGCTAGCTCAGCATCTCTGGGAGACCACCAGTCTGTGGGCTATTGGAATGATGGCTCCTATTTCCAGGGTTGAAGAGGAACTCAAATAAGAGCGGAGGTAGACAGTTGGTCCTGACTGCAGAGTGTTCTGGGACTGGAGGCTAGCAGAATCGTCATCAAAGAGACCAGAGAGACTTCATCCAGCAACAGATGGGGGCAGATGCAGAGTCCCACAGCAAATATTAGGCAGAGCTCAGGGAGTCCCGCGGTGGATGGGGAGGAAGGATCAGAGTCGCCATGAGAACACAGCCCACAGAATCAACTGACTGTGACTCATGGAGCATGATCAGGGAGCCTATAGGGGTCTGACCTAGGTCCTCTGCATATATATGTTATGACTGAGTAGCTTGGTCTTCTTGTGGGATTCCTAACAGTGGGAGTGGGGGCTGTATCTGACTCTTGCCTACTTGCAGGACCCTTTTTCTCCTACTGGCTTACCTTGTCCAGCTTCAATGTAACGGTACATGTCTTATTGTAGGTTGTTATGTCCTGTTTGGTTGATGTCCCTCGGAGGCCTGCTCTTGTCTAATGGGAACCTGAGGGGGTGGTGGATCTGGGAGAGGGGATGTAGGGGTTGGAGGCAGGGAAAGGAGGGGAAACTGCAGTTGGGGTATAATTTATAAGAGAAGAATTTAAAAAAAAAAAAGAATAGGAATCCTGGAGGCACCCTGCTTACTGGCTTCCTCTCCATGGGTGGCTCAGCTGCTTACTGGGCCCTACCACATCAGTCACTAATCAAGAAAATGCCTCTACAGACTTGCCTATCAGCCATCTGAAGGCAATACAGTCTCAGTTATTGTTCCCTTTGCCCAGATGATCCTAGCTTGTGTCAAGTTAACAAAAAACAAAAAAACAAAACAAAACAAAAAAAACCACCTAACCAACTGAAGGGTGTGTGTGTCCTCTGAGTTGTGGTGTAATTTTTCTCCCCTTTTTTGCTGTTTTTGTTTGTTTTATGTGAGTATTCCTGGTGGGCCCTCTTCACTTGAATTTATGCTTCATGTTCAGTGGTAAGGCTGACTGCAGTAACAATCGTGATGGTCTGACAGAAGTCTCCGTGTCAGCTGCAAGGAAACTCTGCTCTTTCTTTGTCTCCTGGAAGGTTTGAAACAGGAGTGCTGGGCCCCGGGTGGGGAAAGTGAGGATTTGAAGCAACCGGGTGACAGTGGGTCAAGTGGGAGTGAGGGAGCAGATGAGTTAGGGGTCAGAAAAATAGTAGAGAAAATACTCTAGATTCAGTTTGCAGAAGGTGACAGATATAATAACTTTTTCCAGCAAAATAAAACTTAAAACTTAGCTTTCTGTATCTTAAAATACAAAAATGTACCTACTAAGAAAAATTAACTTTAAAAATAGCAAGAAAATTAAACAAGATTGTGTGTATGTGTGTTTAAAGATAAAAATTCAAATGAGCAGTGCACTGAAATTGATATGTTCAATAGATTGAAATAGGTATGTTCTCAGTCAGCATTTTCTTCCTGGCTGCAGGAGAGCCAGCTCCCCAGGTTTACTTCAGCTCTCTATCTGGACACTGCAGCCAGTTCCATCACAAGCTCACTGAGCTGAGCTTTGCCCCTTCCCGCTGTGGCTGGGCGGAATCCCTGATCCACTTCCACAATCCCCACATTCTGGATACCTTGGAGCCTCTCTTTTCCATACAGATGCGATTCCCCAATCTGCTCACATACTTCCTAGATTCCAGAAGCTTTCCTGCTCCATGTGTGTGCAAGTTTCTCAACTTTAGGGTCCCTTCCCCATTCTCAGGGTGTGTCAGGGGCTTGCAAAGCCCTCTTCACTGAGTGCCAGCCAGCTGAGGCTAGCCTCTGCAGTGCTGAGATCTCATGCAGTCTGCTTGGTCCTGGGATAGTCAGACCTCTTCTCAGGAGATTCTGGTCCTCTCTGTTTTTCTGACGGAGTGGGTGCACTCACTGCTCAGGAGTGACAGGAAAGTTGTAGGGTTGCGATGCTGTTTCTCTGCTAGTCTGGTGGTAGAGTACCCAGCTTGCACCCCAGCATGTTCTACCAACCTTGCTGCACGCTGTTGTCTGTGGTCAAAGTCAACAGGGGAGCTGGGATGGCCGTGTTAGGTGGGTGTCTCTGCAAGGCTCTTCTGGTTTAGTTTTGATCCCTTCCCCACTCATTCTCTCTCAGCAGAGAACATTGTTTACTGCATATGGGGATTCCTGCTTCACATTATAGTTTGCTTTTGGTAGCTTTTATTCCTTTTCCCAGTGTATGTAAGATTTCCCTTTTTATAACCTTTTATCTTTCTTAATGATGCATAGATTATTTCTGCTATGTCACTTTTATGTTATTTCTTATATGGTCTTCATTTCTGTAATCTCTTTTCTCTGACTTAAATTTTACCGGTTGTTGGTTTGGTTGGTTGGGTGGTTGGTTGGTTGGGTGGGTGGCTGAGTGGGTGGTTGGTTGGTTGGGTGGGTGGGTGAGTGGGTGGGTGGTTGGGTGGGTGGGTGGGTGGTTGGTTGGGTGGGTGGTTGGTTGGTTGGTTGGGTGGGTGGTTGGTTGGTTGGCTTGGCTTTTTCCATCGTTATCATCTCCTTTGTTTTCATTTTATTTTTTACTTTATCATTAAGTGGTTTGTATTTGAAATGTTTCTGCAGTAATTTTTCTTTCAAAATACTCCTCTCTGCTGAGACTTGATGTTTTCTTTCTTGATGTAGGATTTTTGTTTTGTTTTGTTTTTTAGGTTTTGGTTTTTTTTTTTGTTCTTGGTCTTTTTGGTCTGTTTGTTTTGGTGGAGGGAGAGTTGTTTTCATTTGGGGTAGGTTTTTTTTTACTTTTTAAAAAAAAATTGGGGTTGGGGATTTAGCTCAATGGTAGAGTGCTTGCCTAGCAAGCGCAAGGCCCTGGGTTCGGTCCTCAGCTCCAGATTTAAAAAAAAAAAAAAGGAAAAAAAATTTATTGACTTAAAATTTTTTTCTGTATATTTTGATCATATTATTTCCTTTCCCCCAACTCCACTCAGATCCTTCCTACCCACCCTACTTCATGTTCTTTCTCTCTCTCAAAATACAAAAACAAAACAAAAAACACATAACAAAACTAAAACACACAAAACGCTGGAGTTCTTTTTGTGCTGGCCAGCTACTGAGCATAGTGCCTGCCATAGAGTATCACCCTGTTTGGAAAAAAAAAAAAAAAAAAAAAAAAACGGATTAGCAGTCTAACTTGTAAATAGCTTCTTGGTTAGGAATGGGAATTTGTGCCACTTCCCTCCCCTGCTAGGACTTTGTCTGGCTTGAATTTGGGCAGGTCTTGTGAGTGCTGTTCCAGTCTCCGAAGTTTTCTACTACCTCTGGCTCGTACAGTTTTTCTGACTCCTCTTCTTCTAGATCCCCCAGCCTTGAAGGGAGGGGTTTAAGAAAGACATCCCACTCAAGAGTCAGTACTCCAAAGTCTCTCACTCTCTGCACATCATCCAGGTGTGGGTCTCTGCATTCATTCCCATGTACTGCAAGAAGAAGCTTCTCTGAAGAGGGTTGAGGAATGCTTTGATCTATGGGTCTAGTGATGGGTTGTTAGGAGTGTTTTTGTTATGTTCCTTTCGCAGAATAATAGCAGGTTTGCCCCTAGGCCCGTGACCTATCTAGTCTCATGTTCTTGGTCACTTTAGCAGTGTTGGGTATGGATTTCATCTCATACAGTAGACCTAAAATTCAGATTAGATAGTGGTTGACTATCGCAGAACACTTCTGCCATTATTGTACATTTATGTCTTAGAGGCAGGCCTGTGTGTAGATCACAGGGTTTGTAGCTGGAGGAGACTGATGATCACTTTTTTCCTCCAGTAGTGTGCAGAGTACCTTCCAGCACCCTGAATGCCAGTCAATATAAACGAAACCTCTAGTCAGGCACCAGTTTGATACCTCCAGATTTGATGACATAAATGATGTGATGTCTCCAGCAATAACACCTTATTGTCAAGTTGTGGAGATCAACTTGGCAATAATCTGTGATGCTTTTCACTTTATAGTTTAGTTGGGTATATTCTATCTGAAATGCTTTGTAATTTTTTTCTCTCAAAACACCTTTTTCTTTGGATACTTGATAGTTTCTTTTCTGGTCTAGGTTTTTGGGGAGAGTTGTATTGTTTCTGTTTGCAGTTGTTTGTTGTATTTTTCATTTTTTTGTCTTCCCTGTGCTGCTTTGTTCCCATCCCCCCCCCTCCCCCTTTATCTGGTTTGCTGCAGGTTGCTTAGGGAGTTGGGGTTGTGGTAGGCAGGGCCAACTGGTAGTTTCAGTTACGTTATTTTGATCCATTTCATCCATTCCACCAGCCACTTTCAGTGTAGCTGTAACATGCTCTTCCCATGGCTCTTTGTTGTTGTTGTTGTTGTTGTTTCGAGACAAGGTTTCTCCGTGTAGTTTTGGAGCCTGTCCTGGATCTCGCTCTATAGACTAGGCTAGCTTCAAACTCACAGAGATCTGCCTGGCTCTGCCTCCCGAGTACTATTCACTTTATTTTAGTGAGCTTCAGGGAAAATGAATACAAGGAAGGTACCTTTCTAGAAGCCCCCTTATATACAAAATATATATTTTTTTTCATTTATTTGTTATTTATTTTATTTTATTTTTGAGATAGGGTCTCTTGTAACCCAGGCTGGCTTTATGCTATTGTGTAGGTTGAGGATGACTTCAATTTTTGGTCCTTTATATCCACTGCTGGGATTACAGATATGCACCACTGTGCCTGTTTTTCTGGTGTGAGGAGTTGAACCCAGTGCTTCATGCATGCTAGGCAAGTGCTCTACCAATTGAGCTACATCCTTAGTCTCTGAGCTCTTATTTTAAAAATGGTATATTTCAAAACCATGCCTCACTTAAGTTACCCAGAATGACCCGAACTCACTTAGTATCTCAGACGGGCCATGAGCTTGTGATTTACCTGCTTCAACCTCCTTAGTAGTTGTAATTCCAGGTCTGTGCCACCTGGACTAGCTATCTATTTTAAACATATTTGTAATCATTTCATGTAACTCATAACATTGCTTTTTCAGTATTATATGTACAACATACTAATTGTTCTGACCTTTGTCCCTCAGATATGGATAATTACGTGCCTTGAAGGACTGCTGAGGACTAAATAAGATTGTACTTCTAGACTACAATGACCACATGGGGTTTGTTTGCTTGTTTGTTAGTAGCTCTTTACTTCTCACTCAAAACAGTACAGTGGCTTTCACTGGTCAACATCACTGATCTATAAGCAAATTGGTATCTGGAGTCAGTCTAACTACTGGGACCAGTTAAATATTTGCAAGGTCTTGTGCAAAGTAAGAACACAGAGCACCTGTCCAAAATTAGTAATTCAGGGCCAAGAGGATGGCTCTGCCGCTGAAGGCCCCTGCCTTCTAGCCTGTGACCTGGGTTCAGTTATCAGGAGCCACAGGTTCTTCTGGCTTCCACTCTGTCACACACACACACACACACACACACACACACACACACACACACACCACACACACACACACAAATGTAACTTTTGAAGCATTCATAATTTCAAGATTGTAACACAAGAACAAACCCAGCACAGGCCTATTGTGCATGGGTGCTGTATGATGCCATGCTTGCGTGCCCGTGAGAGCAGTGAGCACCATTGCTCTGGAGGTGAAATCTGGAGTAACCCAAAGGCAGAATGCCAGTTCCTATCCTAGAATTGGCACAATTGTTTCAGTATAGAATAAGCCAAGAAAAAAATTTTAAAAAAGGAAAAAAAAAAAAAAAACTTCTGAAAATCTCTTTACAGTTCTGAGTGACTCACTTGTTGCCCTTCCAGAGGGAGCAGGACAGTTTCGGTGCTGGCAACTCAGCCCTACTGGGACAGTAAAGGCTTGGCTCACAAGTGTAAGCCAGGAGAGCAGTGTGCTCAGCTTAGTGCAGTGACCACCATTGTGACACCTTTTCTCTTTGGTTTTGTCCTTTTTTGTGATTACATTTTTTTTTAAAGATTTATTTATTATGTATACAGCATGTGTGACTGCAGGCCAGAAGAGGGCACCAGATGGTTGTGAGTCACCATGTGGTTGCTGGGAATTGAACTCAGGACCTCCGGAAGAGCAGTCAGTGCTCTTAACCTCTGAGCCAGCTCTCCAGCCCTATTACATTTATTTTATGTAAAATTAGATTCAGTTTATTCATCTGCGCCTCAAATCTTTGGAACTCGGAGTGTCTACGTGGAGAGATTCCTCTTGTCCACCCGCTTGCTCCCAGCCTTGGCATATAGTCTCCAAATGGACAAAACCTCACAGAAAGCCAGTTCATAGAAAAATATGCAGTACCGTATTTGTCAGCTTGGTGTAAAGTAGGCAGCATAGGGAGTCCTAGAAGCTGATGTCACAAAGGGCAGGGAAGCCAGTGAGAGCAAGAAGGCTTGCAGTCCTGGGTTGGAGTCGTCATACACGATTCCTGTTTTCATTCTGTGCTAGTCTTTTACATTCTGGTCCCAGTTGCCAGGGGGTGGCTTTTCAGAAGCTAGATGCTGAGGAATCTAAAGAGAGAACGCCATAGCAAACTTGAGACATACAGAATATCAGAAATTTTCCCCTCTGGGATTTGTATTGGCTGCTAGAAGCATAATAAATGTGTGTAGGGCCAATGAATAGCACGTGAAAATGACAAGTGGTCAATAAAAACATTGTAAAGAGAGGCACTGAGTCACTTTTTTTTTTTTTAAAGACAGTGTTTCTTTGTGTAATAGCCTTGGTTGTCCTGGAACTCTCTCTGTAGACCAGGCTGGCTTAGAACCCAGAGATCCTTCTGCCTCTGCCTCCCCAGTGCTGGGATTAAAGGCATGCACAACCACCCATCGAGTGACTCTTAAGTGAATCTATTTATAGAGATACATCCTTTCTATTTATTGTACATCTTGTCCCTTAAAAAAGTACCATAACTAGCCCGGCAGGGATGGCACAAGCCTTTAATCCCAGCACTCAGGAGGCAGGCAGGCAGGCAGCTCTCTGTGGGTTCAAGGTCAGCCTGGTCTACAGCTTGAGTTCTAGGACAGCCAAAGCTACAAAGAGAAACCCTGGGCAGGGGGGTGATGGGGGGAGTGGAGGCGGAACAATACCATAGCCAAAAATACTACCCCTAAAGTTCTACCCATGTGCATGGAGGGTGCCTATTTTTCTTGTTGGAAAGTTATTTTGCCAGATCAATTCCACATCTCTTCCTCACAGGTTTTAATTATTAAGAGCAATCTTCATATTTACATATGCTTTTCCCGAGAACTTTTCCATAAACTGCGTAATTTTCTAGTACAGTATACATACAGCCATTCTTTCTCTGTCCACTGCTTTTGTTTACTTTTTCTCTTCACCTTGGCCTTTGGTTGCATTCTTCTGGCTCCTGCCTGATGGCTTCCGTGTTTTTTTCTAAGATTCATTATTCTTCCTCTTTCCTCCCATGTTATAGCCATCAAGGAGTAACAAGGAAAAGCGAATTTGGTATAGAATAATCTGAAATTCTAGAGCCACAAAGACCTTTATTTGCTTGCTATTCTGGACCAGTGCCTATCCTGGACCACTAATCCTGAATATGTGTTTCTACTTCTGTAAAATGGATGATTCTGTAAAATTAGTGATATGTACCTTATAGAGTTGTTGGAGGGATCAAGTGAAATAATGTACAGTCCACAAAGAGAGCGGCTTCCTTCCCGTCTTTTTGACCAAGTAGTCTCAATCTGTTGACGTCAATCTATTAATACCAGCATTAGCTGAATTACCAGGCCTCATCCTCACCAAGGCGCACACGTGTGTGGTGGAGGTGGTGGTGGTGGTGGTGGTGGTGGTGGTGGTGTGTGTGTGTGTATGTGTGTAATTTAATCACAGCCAATGTTATTCTTGACACTAGCCCAACTTTGCAGAGGTAAAGAAGGCTTACAGAAACAGTTTCACTTACTCAGGATCACTGAGTGTGTGGCAGGAGCAACATTTGAACCTAGCTGCTGTGTGCTTGGAGCCTGAGCCTAGAGGGTGGCCTGCCTCCTTACTTGACTTTCTATATGACCTTCATATCTTTCTCTTCAATGCATCACATCTTCTCTTATTTTTTTAATAAGATCTATTGATCTTATCATTCCAAATGCTTTTCTAAGCAAAATGTGCATGAATAAACGTTGGGTGTTGAGATTAAAAGTCTGTTATGAACAAGCCATTTTCCGTGGTTCGAATTTTTGTTGTATTACTTTTGAGCCTACAGGCGCATCCTAGCCCTCTAGCGACCTTACCTGTAAATACACTGACTTCTTACCATCTTTGAGATTTCTGGCAGTTTACTTACGTTTTTTCATATTTTTTTTAGCCTTATTCATCCCCATTAGTCTCTCTTTCCTCCTCCTCCTCCCTGTCATCCCTTACCTCCTCAACCAGTCTACTTCCATGTCTGTCTATTTTGAGTTTCCTTCCTTCCTTTCTTCTCTCTCTCTCTCTCTCTCTCTCTCTCTCTCTCTCTCTCTCTCTTTCTGTTTCTCTCTCTCTTCCCCTCTTTCTGTTACCCGTTGGTTGGAGTTACTTATAGGAACAAGAGTAAAAAGTTATTTACAGAGTCATGGGCAAAGTACCAACTAATGAAAATGGCTCTCCATCCCCCAGCAACCATAGCTGCCTGTAGACCCTCGGGTAGAGATGGAACCTTGTGAGGCCTTCCACCCTCCAGAAATGTTGGTGCAGGTAATCAAGGCTGCTGACAGTTCACGAGTGCAGTGGCCAAGTCAGGCCTAGAAGATGATACTCCACAGCACCCCACCCCTTCCTCTGGCTCTTACCTCCTTTGACCTCATGCCTTCATAACATTCCCCAACTATGGAGGAGTCCTTTATTCTCAGCCTTTTGACCAGTCAGGATTTCCTGCATGATTGCCTGTCATCAAAAATCCATTCTGTCCTCTTTCTTTTTCACATTTGTTATGGCCTTGCTTGTGACTTGTCATCCAGCGGCACATGGGCTCGAAGCTTGGTGCCCAGTGTCATGGTATTGAAGGTGGAGTGTGACCCTCAGAAGGGATGAATGCCCATATCTTGGGAGTCTCTGCTTATCCTCTCAGGAATCTATTGCAGCTCCTCCGGCTCTGCCCCCTCTTCTTTTGCACCAGAAGCCAGGGCTGGCACTATCCATTTAGACTTCCCAAACTGAGCTTAACCACATACACCCATCTCTCCCTTTTCCTTCTCTCCCTCCCTACTTTCCTTCTTTTCAGATTTTTTGGAGCAAGTCTCACACTGTAATCTAGGCTTGCCCCAACTCTGTGACAATCCTCCTGCCTCAGCCTCTCAAGTGCTCTAAGTGTAGGTGTGAGCCAGCACACCAGCATTCTTTGTAAAGTCCTCAGATCCAGATGGACGAAGACACTGTTTCTGAGAGGCATCTCTCTCTCTGCAGTGGCCTTCAGGGTTTCCTCCAACCTCTGCATCATATTGAAGTCAACTACTCGAAATGGTTTTGCATTGATGAAGCCTCCTTTTAGCTATGGTGAGGCGTCTGAGTTTCTTTTCCTATTACTGTGATAAAACACTGCAGCAAAAGCAACTGAAAAGAGTCATTCTGGCTCCCAGTCCAGCAGTGATGGAGAAATAATGGCAGCGGGAACCTGAAGCAGCTGATCATGTTGGGACCACAGTCAAGAAACGGCAATGAATACATGCACATTCAACTCACTTTCCATTTTACACAATCGGAGATCTCTGTCCCTGATTGGGACCCCAGGGAATGGTCTTGACTACCATTAAGATGAGTCTCCCACATCAATTAGTATAATCCAGACAGTCCCCTTCAGGCTGCTGGGAGGCCCATCTCCCCATGATCCCAGATACTGTCATGCTGACAGTGAACACTACCATACTAGGCTATCTCCTTATCGTGGACCAGCATCCACAGTCACACTTCATTTTTGAGGAGGGATGGTGTTTGGTTGCTGATGACTTTTATCTTCATTTCTTGCTCCAATTTCCTTTGCTCCAGCAGAAGACTGAAACCTTGCAAGCACCTGACCACCCAAGTGCTGTGGATATCGCTCTGTGTAAATAAAGTTCTGATTGGCCAGTGGCCAGGCAGGAAGTATAGGCGGGACAAGAGAGTAGAGAATTCTGGGAAGTAGAAGACTGGAGAGAGACACCGCCAGCAGCCGCCATGAAAAGCAACATGTAAAGACACTGGTAAGCCACAAGCCATGTGACAAAGTATAGACTAACAGAAATGGGTTAATTTAAGATAGAAAAGGTAGATAACAAGCAGCCTGCCACGGCCATACAGTTTGTAAGCAATACAAGTTTCTGTGTGCTTTCTTGGTTGGGTCTGAGCGACTGTGGGACTGGTGGGTAAGAGAGATTTGTCCTGACTATGGGCCAGGCAGGAAAACTCTTAACTACACCCAAAGCCAGCCTCACCCGATCCTCCTCCTCCTATCCATGTGAAATCGCCATGTTGGTCTCTCAAGGCATTTGGACAAATTTAGGAGGCCTGGCTCACTTCAGCCTGTTCATATCTTCTGGGCTTGTGTGTGTGTGTCACATGACTTGCTTCACTCTGATGTCACCTCTAAATTTCTTAGAAGCCCAGTACATTGCCTAACCTTTGTTGTTGTTATTGTTGTTGTTTTAGTATAGGCACGGTTCTCACTATCCCATCTTTTATTTGTACTTCTTTTAATATCACTTTTTTAGATTTTAAAAATTTTATTTGTGTGTGTGTTTGTACACGCGCGTGCATGTGGGTATGTGCACGTGTTTGCAGGTTCCTTCAGAGACCAGAGGTAATAGATCCCCTGGAGCTGGAGTTAAGGTAGTTGTGAGCCACCCAGCTGGGAACCAAACTTGGGTCCTCTGAAGAGCATTAATTACTCTTGACTGTTGAGCAATCTCCCCAGCCCCTTAATATTTTAATAATCTCCTTCTTTATGATTTATGCTTTTCTGGTTTTGCTTGCCTCTTACTCCAGTTTATCTAATATACTCTATTCATTTCAATAAGCTTCATAAGGAACACCACAGAGAAGCAGACATGGAGTGATAAATGGGTAATTCTGGTCATAAGTTTGCAGCTTTTCAGTAAGCTATGATTCTTTGGCCTTAACAAATGATGCTACTTAAGGAAAGATTATAGTTACTGCATATAATTTTACATTTTAACAGTAATGTGTTTGTTAAAGTGTTCATTAGCATGCAGGAAGTCCTGGATCCATCCCTAGCACTGCATAAAACTAGGTGCAGTGGCACACACCTGTACTCCCAGTCCTTTGGAAGTAGACATGGGCAGATGAGGAAGTGCAAGGGCATCCTTTACCATAGCAAGCTCTAGGTCAGACCGTCTCAAAAAACAAAACAGGCAATGCAGCACTTTTATTGCAGGCATGGTGCTAGTCATCTATAATCGTACCACCTTTGAGGCTAAGGCATGATTGTTGTGATGGCCACTTAGGGCCACATAGCAACCCCTCCCCCAGTATCAACCAAAAAGAAAAAAATAGTGTTTTCAATTGAAAAGGCAATACAACATGTGGATAAAATATTCATATACTACACTAAAGCTAAATGGAGGAGTTTCCCTCTTACCTCAAATACCCCCTGCACACTTCCCAGAGAAAATCACATCAACACTTTATTAGGTAACCTTTCAGAAATTTGCAAAGCAAACATGAATAGATAAATAGAATAATTTAAGGCCACAGACAGGCCCTTCCAGATGGTTCAGCAGATAGAGGCATTTACTACCCCCTTTACAACCTGAACTGAATCCAAAGAACTCACATGGTAGAGGAAAGACTGACTCCAGATTTGTCCTCTGACTCCACATATGCATACTGTGGCATGAATTTCCCAACCCCATAAATAAATAAATGGGACAAAAATCATCAAACTCCATAAATAAATAAAGGACAAAAATAAAACCCATGGTCATCTTTTAAACTATACTTTCATCTATGTTATATATTTGCAAACACAGATAGTCAAACATAGACTATTGTAGTGTGTGGTCTGTTCTTGTAATCAGTACTGGAGAGGCAGAAGGATCAAGAGTTCAAGACGCTCGTAGTGGTGGCCCACACCTTTAATCCCAGTACTCTGGAGGCAAAGGTGTGGGCTCTCCCTCTTCCTCATGGCCACCAATCAGTGAGAACAAAGGGAGCAGAGGCAGCATGCAGGGCTTTGTACAGCCTGTGAGTGTAACAGAAATAGCCTTCCAGAAGTCTGCTTCAGTGAGGACAGCTCAACCTTAATCCAGAGTAAGGGGAAATATATAAGATGGGGACAGCAGCTGGGGCATCACCTAATTTGCATTTGGCAGCACGGTCCTGTCATACATCTGGAACACAGTACCTAATTATCATGGACAGCAGAGGGGGAACATTTGCAGGGAACGAAGTCAAAGGTCACACTTAAATCAGGCATCCAGACTAACAAACACACTTAACCACCGAGCCTTTGCTCCAGCCTCTCAGATACGTTTTTTCTTCTTTTTTTAAATTTTATTTTATTTTATGTGCACTGGTGTAAAGGTGTCAGGTCCCCTGGAACTGGAGTGACAGACAATTGTAAGCTACCATGTGGGTGCTGGGACTTGAACCCAGGTCCTAGGGAAGAGCAGCCAGTGCTCTTAACGGCTGAGCCATCTCTCCAGCCCCCAGATTTTTGTTTTAAAATGGACTGCTTTAGTCATTCCACGGTCTTATATACAGATTTGAAAGCATCTTGTGTTCTGTTTTTGAGTGTTTGTGTCGGTGGGAGGGAATACATTGATTTAGAGATCGGAGGACAACACCCAGGAGTTGCTTCTTTTCTTCTGCCCCATGAGTCCCCGGGGAGTGAACTCAGGTGGGCAGAGCCATCTCACTACCCCCTGTGTTCTCTCAATATAGACATTGTGCTGTTGTTGTTGTTGTTAACTTAGTTAATAATGCTGCCTGGTGTGGTAGCATGTGCCTATAATCACAGCACCTAATGGGCAAAGACAGAAAGATCGTGAGTTTCAACCCAGCTGAGGCTACATAGAGTAGTGGTTCTCAATCTATGGGCCATGACCCCTTTGAGGGGCAGATGACCCTTTCACAGGGGTCACCTAGGACCATCCTGTATATTAGATTTTTTTTTTTCCGAGTCATGGTTTCTCTGTGTTGTTTTGGTGCCTGACCTGGATCTCGCTCTGTAGACCAGGCTGGCCTTGAACTCACAGGGATCCACCTGGCTTTGCCTCCTGAGTGCTGGGATTAAAGGCGTGTGCCACAGCTGCCTGGAAGCTGGTTTTGTTTTGTTATGGGATTCAAGGTCTCACTATGTAGCCCTGGCTAGCCTAGAACTTGGTAGGCTGGCCTGAAACAGAAATCTGCCTCCTCTCCCTTCCCCTCCTGGTTTTTCGAGACAGTTTCTCTGTGCAGCTTTGCGCCTTTCCTGGAACTTGCTTTGTAGACCAGGCTGGCCTTGAATTCACAGAGATCCTCCTGCCTCTGCCTCCTGAGTGCTGGGATTAAAGTCATGCACCACCACCGCCCAGCCCGTAGCCTGTCTTTTAATCCCAACACTCAGTAGACAGAGGCAGGTGGATCCCTGGCTTAGGGTTTCTTTTGCTGTGAAGAGACACCATGACCATGGCAACGCTTATAAAGGAAAACATTTAATTGGGGTGGCTCACTTGCAGTTCAGAGGTTTAGTCCATTATCATCAGAGTGGGACATGGTGGCATGCAGGCAGACATGGTGCTAAAGAAGGACCTGAGAGTTTTACATCTTGATCTGCAGACAACAGGAAGTGGCCTATCTCACTGGGTGTAGCTTGAGCATAGGAGACCTCAAAGCCCACCTCCTCGGTGATACACTTCCTTCAACAAGGTCACACCTACTCTAACAATGCTATACTTCCTAATAGTGCCACTCCCTTTGGGGGGCATTTTCTTTCAAACCACCACAATCCCTGCGAGTTTGAGACCAGCCTGGTTTACATATCCAGTTCCAGGCCAGCCAAGGATATATAATGAGAGCCTGTCTCAAAAAAGAAAAAAATGTAGTTCAATGAACAGCACTTTCTTGATTTTAAAAACATACAGATGGTGCTGGGGAGATGCCCCAGCAGTTAAGAGCAGTGTTGGTCTTACAGAAGACCCAGGTTCCATTCCCAGCACCCACCCAAATGGTGGTTCAATACCATTCTTTTTTTTTTTTTTTTTTTTTGGTTTTTCGAGACAGGGTTTCTCTGTGTCGCTTTGTGCCTTTCCTGGAACTTCAATACCATTCTTAATTCCAGTTACAGGGAATTTGGTACCCTCTTCTGACCTCCTTGAGCACCAGGCATGCACATGTTGCACATATATACATGCAGGCAAAATATTCATACACATAAAATAATAAATCTATCTTAATTACTGTTCTATTGCTGTGGGGAGACAACCTGATTAAGACAACTTTTAGAAGAAAGCATTTAACTAGAGAATTGCTTACATTTTCAGAGTGTTCGTTCATGACAATCATGGTTGTAGCTAGAGTTTTCCTGCCTGGCCCAGTCAGGACAAATCTCTCTTACCCGCCAGTCCCACAGTCGCTCAGACCCAACCAAGTAAGCACACAGAAACTTATATTGTTTAGAAACTGTATGGCTGTGGCAAGCTTCTTGTTATCTACTTTTTCTATCTTAAATTAACCCATTTCTGCTAGTCTGTACTTTGCCACATGGCTTGTGGCTTACCAGAGTCTTTACATGTTGCTTCTCATGGCAGCGGCTGGCGGTGTCTCTCTCCAGCCTTCTACTTCCCAGAATTCTCTTCTCTCTTGTCCCGCCTATACTTCCTGCCTGGCCACTGGCCAATCAGAACTTTATTTACACAGAGCGATATCCACAGCACTTCCCCTTTTCTTTTTTTTTTTAAGGAAGGTTTTAACTTTTACATAGTACAATTACATATAACAAAACAAATATCAAGCAAGAATTACAGTTACAATATCATAGAAGATATCCTATCTATCTTATATTTGTGAGTCTAAGGTTTTATATCTAACTTATCTTTTATCATAACTGAGGAAATTATAATTATCTAGTCTTCAACCATCTCAAAGACCTCAGAAGGATATAATATTACCTGAGAAATGGGAGAAGGATGTAAGCATTTTTCAGGAGACTTGCAAGAGTAGACAGAGATAGCTGGCAGCCTGGACAGTCACCTAATGTTCCTTTGTAAAGTTGGGGCATTTGTCTTCAGCCCACAGGGCTAGAGTCTCTTGGTCACTTCTCTCAGTGACCTGTAGAATGTCTGGCAGTTTCCTCTGCGAAGCAGGAACCTGAAGGACCATTTTGTCAAGCAAAGTTTAGTGGTCACCTTTTATGGGTCCTGCATGTCCAGTCCATCAAGCAGTCCAGGCAAGAACAGTTTCTTGTCCAAACGGCTATTTTTGCCAAGGTGAAGATAAACTCCATATGAAGTGTCTTCAATGCCCATCTTCCTCTCTGAAGTAAAACGGTGCTGCCAGGAGCAGACATACCTCACTGTCCAGAAAGTCTAAATTTTAAAAATATTTTAAATGCCATATTCTGTAGACCTTTGAAGTGTTTGAAGAGTACCTGTCTATCTGAAATATCTCTGTGTATACCTAGAAGACTTAACTAACATGGCTATGAGTATGATTATCATAGATTACCAGTTATTAATCTATTTTTAATTATCCATTACAATTTTAAATGAGCTGTACAAACATAATACCTTAAACGCAAGTAGAAATATATACATAGTATAACAAAATTAACTTTAAGTTTGTATCAATAGACTAAAATCTATACCAATGTAAAACATTTTAAACAAGTTGTTGCTCTTTAGAAGTAAGTTCCTTAAACTACCCTTTTATCCTATTATATCTATATCATATCCCCTTTTCTTCTTTAGAAAGAGATCACATTTATAATCAACCTGTTTTAAAGAAAAATATTGGTTTTTCTCTGTCCCACACCAGAGGGCTCTTTTGATTTGGGACACAAGAATCTCTTAACTTTTTCTTTTGGCAATATGTCTGGGTTTAGAGACGGAGTGAGCCAATTCCATCTCCAAAGCCAGCTTTATAATTTTGGGAAATTGGGCGTAGTTTCTCTTACTACTTCCTGCTGGAGGGGGGCGCTGTATCTTATGGGGACACAAAGAAAATTTTAGGATTATGGAGTAGTCCATTAGGGTGAACCTCTGAGCCAGTTGCCTTGAAACCATTTTGGATGCCGGATCATCTGGGCCATTGTGTCATTGGAGACCTTTCAGGTGGTCTTGGCTGATCAAACCTGATGTATCTTAATCTGGAACAAATCCACAGCCTCTGGTTTTCTGTGGAAACAAAAGCAGAGACTCCTTTCCAAAGCAACATATCCTTATATCCAAATTTTGAAGTCAAGTTACCTTTAAAATTTACATACTTGTTTAACTCAACAGCTTTTACAATCAAATCTTTTTCTGCAGTTAAAAATCCCAAAGACAACATAAACCAGATTCTCTGTGTAATATCTATCTTTGTAAGACTGAAACATGGCTGTGGTACAGTTTACCGCCAACTCTGGGTCTGGGGCCATGTGTACCATCAACTATCAGAAGCAGTTCTGTCAAAGCAGTTCATAGCCCAGAAACTTTTGTTGTTGTTGTTTCTAACTGATCTTCAACTCCCTCAGAGACCCAAGAAAGAAATAATACTACCTAATAAAAATAAAAACAAGAAGTGCATGCAAGCAGCTTCCAAAAAAAAAATTGTGAGTTGACAGACATGGTGGAGAGCATGGCAGCAGACAGCCAAGCATGGCAGTGGAGCAGTAGCTGAGAGCTCATATCTGATCCCCAGGTTGCAGGAGAGAGAGAAGAGAAGAGAAGAGAAGAGAAGAGAAGAGAAGAGAAGAGAGAGCGAGCAGACTGGGCTTGGCATGGGTTTTTGAGACCTCAAAGCCTTCCCCAGTGAAACACCTCCTAATCCTTCCCAAACAGTTCTACTCACTGGGGACCAGCATTCACACATGTGAACTGATGGGGCCCATTCTAATTTAAACCACCATAAACCTAAAATAATATAAGAAAAAAGTACAGAGATTTGAAATGTAGCTGTTGGTAGAGAGTGTTTGCTTAGGATTCAGAAAGCCCTGGGTTTGGTCCTCAAAAACCTTGTAAGCAGAGTGTGGTGCAAGCCTATAATTCCAGCACTGGGGAGGTAGAGACAGAAGATCAAGGTTATTCTGGGCCATATATCCCAGTTTGGAGCCAGCCTGGCTACCTAACACCTTGTCAAAAAAGAAAAACAAAACAAAACAAAACCCAGCAACAAACAAAGAGAACACTGCACTGGGCCTAGTGGTACAGGTTTGTGATCAAGAAGTTGAGGCAGGGGAATCATTATAAGTTGAAGCCTAGCCTGACTTACAGAGTGAGTGAAAGGCCAGCCTGAGCAACTCAGGAAGACCCTATCTCAAAAGTCAGAAGAGGTTCAGGGACAGAGCTCAATGGCAGAGCACAACTCTAGTATGCATGAGGTTCTGGCTTTGCTCCCCCACACACTCTCTACCTCCAAAAGAAGACATGATATCCAAGAGCTGGCCTTGAGGTGGTCAGCGTCTCCTGTGATGTCCCTGTGTCCTCTCTGGTCTCTGTCGCAACCGTCCAGCTGCCTTGTGGTCATAGGCCGTGTATCAATGCATCTGAATAGCTGCACCCCAATAACATTCAACTGTAAATGCTTTGATTTAAATGGCATCTTCTTCATGTGCTGGGGAATAGAACTTTCAGCCAGTTAAGGAGCTAAAGACCATTCTCAGCTTACTGGCCACACAAAACTGACTACGGGCCATGATTCTGCAAACACTAAACCACCCTCTTCCAGGTCGTTTTCATAAACAAAGCTAATGTGAGAACAGTGGACTCAGAAGGGAGAAAGGATTTTAACTCTTGCTTACTCAAGGGCCACGTACTCTGAGAGATGAAAGGCGCAGAAGTTGAAACCCTGCTTGGTGCAACCCTAGACATTTACACAGCCTACTTTCCACAGTGAAATTACGGGATATTACATTTGACCTTGGCTTTTCTTAAGAGGACACAGAGCCTAAGAGAAATCCATTAGACCCAGCTCAGCATGGACGACGGGTTGGTTTTGTCAGCAAACTTTCAGTGTGGCGACTTGACCTAGGAAGGACTGAATTTACCGTTGGGAGGAGGGAGCAGGATGGGCTGAACTCGGCTCCTGTTCTTGAGTGGAAACACAAGAAGCAAATGCTTCCCTGCCGAGGTCAACAGAGGCTACTTGAACTAGAGAACTGATGAGGGAGCTTAAGAATTCAGAGCTCAGCCCCTGGCTGTCCTTGCAGTCAGACACGACCCTATGTGACCCCAAGTGGACTTCCGGGATGACCCATGGATGAGCTGCCTCTCTGGAGGGCAGGGCAGCACTGTAGTAAACAACAAACCTCACTTAGGTAAGCCC
Source organism: Onychomys torridus (assembly GCF_903995425.1). Classification (NCBI taxonomy): domain Eukaryota; kingdom Metazoa; phylum Chordata; class Mammalia; order Rodentia; family Cricetidae; genus Onychomys; species Onychomys torridus. The sequence goes on along the minus strand of NC_050443.1, from coordinate 141,572,960 downwards.
AAGGAGCTCGTATAGAGCCTAGGTGAGAGCACACAGCAGAGTCTCATATAGAGAAAGGGGGCTGAGCTGTCATCCTGAAATGACGGCATCGGAGTGATTTCTGGCCATGTCTTTCCTTCCCCGTTTATAAACAAAATCTACATTCAGTCTAGAAATTTGAGCATAGGAGACATACGGGACACAAGGGACGGAACCGAGCAGTGAGCTCTTTTTTTTGTTTGGTTTTTGTTTTTCGAGACAGGGTTTCTCTGTGTAGCTTTGCACCTGTCCTGGATCTCGCTCTGTAGACCAGGCTGGCTTCAAACTCACAGAGATCCGCCCGGCTCTGCCTCCCGAGTGCTGGGATTAAAGACGTGCACCACTGCCGCCCGGCGAGCTAGTGAGCTCTTACCTATCAGGCAGGCACGAGGCCCTGGGCTTTTCCTAGCCCTGGAGGAAAATAATGTTGAGTATGGTGGTTCATGCCTGTAATCCCAAGTGCTTGGGAGGTGGAGGCAAGAGGATCAGAAGTTCAAGGTCCTCCTCAGCAAAACGTCAAGCTAAAGGCCAGCCAGGACGACACAGCAAGACCTGTCTCTAAAGGAATGAACCCGTCCTCCTGCCCTGCTGATCCTTCCAGCTTTATTCTAAACACATCTCTCGTGTTAAATATAAATAAATAACAATTAATTAAAAATGAATAATAAAGTAGGCTGTGTGTTTTTACGGTAAATATATCACGAACGTGTGTAATGTTTAATTTTTTTTTTTTTTTTGAGCTGAGGATCGAACCCAGGGCCTAGCAAGTACTCTACCACTGAGCTAAATCCCCAACTCAGTAATGTTTAATCTTTATTGTCGCCTTGAGTTAGAATCACTTAAGCAACCTCTGGGCATGTCTATGAGGGCATTTCTAGGGCGGTTTAACTGAAGAGTGGATGTTTACCCCAATATGGGTAGCACCATTCAGTGGGCTGGGTTCCCAGACTGAATAAAAAGGACAAAGGGAAGTGCCACAGCATTCATCCTCAACTTCCTGTCAACTGTGACCATCCTCCTCCTATCCCTGCCCCCACATCTAGAGCTATGCTCCCCACTACACCTCTCCTGCCGTGACTGACTGTACCCTTAAACTGTGAGCCAAAAACAAACCTTTACCACCTCTGTCTTTGTTAATTGCCAAAGCAAATTATGCTTCCTTATTATGCAATACATACCTTTGAAAGTGTGGAGAATTGTTGAATGTTTATAAAGTCTTATATTATTTGTTAGATTTTTCTCAGTATATATCCATCTTTTCATATACACTTGTACTAAGCATATTAGTCCCAATGTTGCAATAGTGCCCATGATTTTATGTGCTAACTAAAAGTAGTTTATTTTAAAATGATGTTTCTGCTTACTATTTAAAGTGAAACAGTGAGTAGACACACGGTTCGCTGGGTAGAAGCACTGCCATGTTCCGTGGCACTTGTCTGCCCTCCCCCATTCACACACTAGCACTGCTTTTAAAAGTGCACATGCCAAAGTATCTAAGACATAATCTATGTGTTGTTTGTGGTCTTATATTACATACTTTCATGGATATTTAAAAATAATGTGGAAATCTGGAATGATGTCTTTCACTACTCAGGAGGCTGTGGTGAAGGCCTGCTGTGAGTTTGAGGCTAACCTGAGCTACTCTGATTTCCAGGGCAGCATGAGCTATTTTGAGAAATACACATTATTCATATTACTTTTGGGGGGTTACATTTTTATCAATTCTTCCTGTTTTCTTATCATTTTACTTATATTTTGATAGAGTTATTAGTAATGGGTTTTCTGCACCCTCCCCATGGCCCATAAGTTTCTCCACTGATGCTGTAAGCCAGATAAAGCCAAATTGGAAAAATATAACAGGTGTATTTGAGCAGAGCAACTCTTGGGTGGGTTCTCTAGTCCCAGAGATCAAGGCCAGAGAAGCCACGCCCCTGAACGAAAGCAGGGAGACTTTATGGGTTGTAGGTGAGGGGTGATGATGTGTCAACCATAAGCTGGGTTTGTCCTCAAGTATGGTCAAAAGCTGAGCACTTAGGCAGGGATTTGGGCAGCCGGCAACTTCAGGGGAGGAAGCTGCAGCAGCCGCCAAGAATGCGGAACTGGACTTCTCTCTGAGCTGGTGGGGTTGGAGACAGAGACAGGCTTCCCAGACTGAGCAGGAGTGAGCCTGAGGTTCCAACTGAATGATTGGATACCATTATGTCTTCACGTAATAGATGTTGACAAAAATCATCTCTGTGACCCAGTTATTTCTATCTTAAATTCTATTAGTTTTATCTGTTTTGATATTAGTGACTGGACTATGTTCCTTGGCTGTTGTGTTTTAACAGCTTTGCTTTTAGCCTTTGCTTTTCAAGTGAGTTTCTAAGATGGACAACATGCACCCCAACCCCCACGTATTTGAATATAAGTATGCACACATATGAGTATGCACATACAAGTGATTATGCAGATATCCATACATAAGCATGCTTACACACACACACACACACACACACACACACACACACACACACACACTCACATACATGCAGTTTGGTTTTATTCAAGTTGAGAAACTACCTTCTAATGAGGTTTCAATGAAAAATAGTGCGTTCTATTTTCTTCTTCTATCTCTTCTCGAATGTCGCCCTTTTCCTGTATATTGATCAAATCTGTATTAATCAAGTCCTTTTTGTTTTCTGCAAAACATGCAATCATTGACTCCATTTCTTTTGTCAGTTTTCCCCTCCTACTAGCTCCTTCCCATGCCCAATCAGATTCGGAGTCCGTCATTTGCATGAAATGGCTCTGTAAGGTCACCAGGGAGCTCAGATTCCTCAGCATGGTGGGGGCTTTTCACCACTGGTCTTACTTCCATACCTCAACACTATTTCACATAATTGGCAACTCAGGTTTCTGGCTCTTCTTTGCCTTGTTCTCTGAGTATTATGTAGTTGTGTTGACCATGCTGGCCTGTGTTGTGGAATAATCTTTTTGTACACAGTGAAGATGTGTCTTTGCCAAGGCACCTTCTGATTGGTTTAATCAAGAGCTGAATGGCCAATAATTAGGCAGGAAGAGGCTAGGCGGGACTTCCAGGCAGAGAGAAAAGAAGGGGAGATGAATCTAGGTGAGAGAGAGAGACACCAGAGTAGACGAAGAGGAAGCAGGACATGCAGGAGGAGAGGTAAAAGCCAGGAGCCACATAGCAGCATGTAGATGAACAGAAATGGGTTCATTTAAGTTACAAGAGCTAGTTAGAAACAAGCCTAAGCTAAGGCTGAGTTTTCATAATTAATAAGAAGTCTCCATGTTGTTATTTTGTGAGTTGGCGGCCCAAAGAAAAATAAATCTACAGACCTGAACTTAGAGATCTGTGCTGGGATTAAAGGTATGCAACAGCACGCCCGGCCCTTCAGTCTGTTTTTTTTCCTGCTTCTCTCCTAGCCCTCTTCAGCTCTAGGCTCTGACAACTGCTGTCTCGTACCCCTTAGACTTGCCTTTGGTTTTAAGTTATTGTCTATGACAATGACCACCAACTCTCCAGTACAGATTCTTGTCTGAACTCTAACTCATTATCTCTATGCTGTAGGGATCCCCAGATGAGACAGCAACATGTCTGAGGAGAAGCCCACGGCCTCGCTCCTGCCACCACCCACTTCATCTCTTCTAGTGACCATGTTAAGGTCTACCTGTTGCTTGGGTGGCAAACCTGAGGTCGTCATCTGGAATCTTGCCTTCTCACATCCTGATGTCAACTCAAAAACGGTATCTGGACATATTTCCTGGAACAAGCCATGTCTCTCTACCTCCCCTGCTAATGACTGTGAACCATCCTAACAAGGGCAACTGCCTCCTTGCTGGTCATCAAACTTCCACTCTTGTGCCTCTGATATCCATTATCCACACAGCACCCAGAAAGAGCTTGTTGAGATCCATTATTAGACTTTAACACACTCTGCCTTTGAACCTTCTTCAGGGCTCCCCTGTTTCTAATCTTCTCTCTTCATATTTAGCCACCTAGCCCTCCTCCAGATCCTCTCAAATGCTGATCACACCCCAAGCTCCCCAAAACTCCCGCCACACCTATGCACACTGCCTCCTTTATGTCCCAGTGGAAATGGTTAGTGACCTTGGAGAGTAAAGGAGCCTTTCCCTACTTCGAGGCCTTCTTATCATCATCATGATGCTTATCTGAGATCATGGGGATCATTTGTTTCCTTGTTCATTGTTTTCCTCTGCTCTCATGTAACCCTGACTGCAGGTACCTCTTCTTGTCATGTTTTGTCCACATTGACAGCAAGTCACAGTGTCCAATAAAGTGAGTCAGGTGAGTTACTACCTTCTCTGACAAAGGCACAGAAAGAAACAGCTCTCTACAACAAAAGCTGAGCATCCCTAATCTTTAAATTCAAAATGCACACCCCATTCCACACATAGAAAATTCCATATCTGACCTCATGACGATTCGAAGCCAAAGCACTAATACACAGACCTTCAGGGTATTTTTAGAGTTGCATATGAAACAAACAAGAATTTTGAGTTGAGCGTGGTGGCATAGCCGAATCCCAGCACTAGAGGCAGGAGGATTGCGTTGGCTTGAACTCAAATCGGCTACCAAGTGAAACTCTGCCGAGAGAAAAGCAGCAAGCCGAGTGGGATGGGGGAAGTAGCAAAGGGAAGGAGGGAGGGAGAGGCTTCTTTAACCACCAATCCCGGCCCGGGAATGCAGGTCTGTAACCCCAGAAAGATTACAATGAAAGAAATTGAGGGAGGAGGGCCGAGTTCAAGGCCAACCTGGGCGACTTAATGACTCTTTGTCTCAAAACAATAAGTAAAAATAAAGAAGAGAGTGGGCGATGGTGATGGATGCCTCTTATCCAGCAGGTTCATTCAGGACCAGCCTGGTCTACAGAGTGAGTTACAGGATGGCCAGGACTGTTACACAGAGAAACTGTCTCGAAAAACAAAACAAAACAAATAAATAAATAATTTAATTAAAAAAATAAAACAAAACAGAAGGCTAAAAACAGTAGTCTAGCATGTACAAGGCCTTGAGATCTATCTCCAGCAGGGTAAATTAGAAAGAAATATGCATGAATTGTGTTTTGTTACATACATGCAGATAATATTTATTATGTATATGCAAATAACCCAGAATCCAAATAAGCCTCTCCAATCCAGCCCTCTGGTCCCAGCATTTAGATTAGGGAACTCGGTCTGGGTTGGCAATGCTCCTTACATTTTTGTAGCCAAATCGTTTGTTCCTCTCAGTTTCCTCACCTAAAACAGAGATGACAACAAAGTCACACAGAGCTGCTGCACGGATCAAGGGAGAAACCCAAACAGCACCACGGTCAGTACACAGTAAGAGCTTAAGAAACAACAGCTAGGGGCTGGAAAGATGACTCAGTGGTTAAGAGTACCGACTGCTCTTCCTAGAGGACCTGGGTTCAGTTCCCAGAGCCCACATGGCAGCTCACAACTGTCTAACTCCAGACACCCTCACACAGACATGCATGCAGGCAGAACACCAATGTACATAAACTAAATTATAAAATAAAAAGTTAAAAAAAAAAAAAACAACAGCTAGTATGATTACAGAAATCCCATGCATACATGTGCACACATGCGCGAACACACACACACACACACATGCGCGATTTCGTACTCTTTGCTTGCCATGACTTCTGCCTGTCTTTGGAAAACCATTTCTGTGCTCTTACCCCATCACAGCAGGAGCTCAGGCCAAGCCTTTAGCATTTTCTGATCTGTCCCTAGCTCGTATGTGAGTTACCTCAACACATAAATATTCCCCTCCAGCATAAAGCAGTGGTTTCCAGTGGCCTCCATTCCATGCACCCCACAGAGGTCTGAGAGCAAACATGGCCGAGCTGAAAGGCACAGGGGTAAATCACCTCTGTGCTTGTCATGGAATTCTGTGAACACGGCTTAACACGGCAAACCGTGACCCTACAGAAGGACATAATGGCTGCAACAACTTAATCTTTATCATTTATTATTTTTATTTGGACAACATATATACATATGTACAAAATACCTACGGTCAGAATCCTCTTTTATAATTTCATTTGATTTACAAAAACGGGACAGCAAAATAACTTAGGTCACTAATACTGTACAAAAATAAAACTGATTAAAACAGTTGTAAAGATCAGTATCTTACAGTGTTACAGACCATTCATCCGCTGTGAAAGAACATCTTATCTACCCAGAGTGATGAGTACGGTGCTAAATCTATCTGCAAACTGACAAACTAATTGGTTTCTGTAATTGTAACTACCAAATATAATTCTCAAAAGAAGCGTGATGTGGAGCTTAAAGCCAGGGTATCATTCCACAATGGAGAAGGGCTTTCTTCTTCCCTAACCAAGGAGAGGAGATATCTTAACTCTAAAACTAGTATATTTTCCATGAATGACAACTACTTACAGTATTAGATAAAATGACTTCTCTTTCTTTTTAAACACCTGCGGTAGTCTCTCAAAAAATTCAGTTTGGTTAAAAAAGTAAACAAAAATTACTATCCTGCATTTGGATTTTTGTAAGTTAAATCCATGGTCTTTTTAATATAAAAAGTAACTGTTTCATAGTTTTAGTGCTCAATGAACTTAGTAGTCCTATTTGAACCGTATCTCCATGTAGTAAATCTAATTAGAATGCTGCTTCCTGTTTTGCAACACAAAACAGGACTGATCACAGAGAATAAAAAGCCTTGAGTTGATACGTTACGTTACTAGAACATATAAGAGAATATCAAATGTGTGTCTGTCAACAACTTGAAAAGGCAATTATAGCAACTCTTCCGGGAAGTATATTGTGCATTTTCTTTTTAAACAAGTTGCTGCGTTTATATCCATCTAAGTGTTTGACAAGAGCCACATACAGATTTACTCCTGAAACATTAAGATTGTCTTTCACTGACTTGGTTTTCCTTCCTTTCTTTCTACGAGGGAAAGCTGAGTTTATACAAGTTAGCAAGTTGCTAGGCAACCTCAAACTCCTCACTCACTAAAAGGCAGCGCGCAGAGTACCCTATGCATAGCCTTTTCCATGAGCTCAGGAAGAAATAGGCAGCCTAACCTATTTCATATGGAAGAACAGATGTCCTTAAAACTTATTTTGGACACAGAAATTAAAATTTGGTTTAAAATAAGCGTTTCAAAAATCTGAAACAGAGGTAGAAAGTGTTCTTTATTTTTCCTGACATGTTTTCTCGTGAGAAAACACTTTCCTTTTTAGCTCATGGACTGCTCCCAGTCCCTAATGTTAAAAGCAGTTCTCTGGATAGAACCACTATGACTGCGTTGGTTAAACAGAAAACACTGTGCTAATGATGGCTGTTGTATTGGAAGTCGGAGTCAGCTGTGCCCCGTGCCCACTGCCGGAGCACCGATGCTGAGATGGAGTGAGCATGTGCTGGGTGAAATGTGGAGCTCCTTGCAGGTGAGAACCCCGAGTTTACACACCATGTGCAGCAGCACATGGCTAAACTAGAGTGCACCATAGCTCCCTGTTTTAAATATCAGATAAAATCATCAGAAAGTGGTATTTCTGAAGGAAAAAAATGTAAACATTTCCCCACGATCACTGCTGACTCCCCTCAAATGAGGTTTTTGTTTGTTTTCATATGTTGTTGTTTTTTTGTTTTTTTTTTGTTTTTTTTTTAACTATGAAAACTGAGTTTGTCTTTTCTGGCCGTGTAAAAGCCAAAATTAAGTTTTCAGTAAATGGCATAGGATGGATATAGTGGTTCAGGCCATTGTAGACACCTGGATACAAGCTAAGTAGTGGTGGGACTACTGATGCAGACAGCTGGTGATGTGATATCACTCACGTGTTTCTTTGACCGGCGTTCACCATAAGGGGCTGTTCTGCAGAGTCGCCTTTGAAATTATTGTGGTGTCTTCCCTTGGTAGTTACTACTTATAGGGGCAAATATTTTTTTTTTTCATATTTCAGCTCCCTTTCCTTGGATATAACTCTTGCACCTCATAGTGGGAGTTTCATAGGAACACAAGAAGGTGACCAAGAAATCTGCCCCCCCCAACCCCAAAAACAAAAACAGGCATTTCCAGGCCTGGTGATGGTTATGCACCCAATTATCAACTAACACTAGACAGAGCCAAATGCTCGTGCGCTGTCTGTGTCCTGGTGCCGTGAGTGTATTAAGATGGCATTCTCTGAAAGGACGGGAAAATTCAAACAAATTCATGAAGTTAAAATTGTCTGCTCACTTTTCATCTTTAAAACACTACCTTCCTCCTCCCCCCACTTCCTCCTCAGCATGTGTTTTATACATTCTGCCCTCATATCTCTGCATTGGGTTCTCAGGGAAAACATGTATACTGTAAAAAAATAAGCAGATTATAACGTGGTGCCAAACAGAACGTCTGCCTCTACCCTCAAAGCATGTATTTACCTTATTCACCCTCGGTATTAGAAAATAAAAGTGCAGTTTATGTTCAGATAGTACGATTCATACAAAGCAGGGTTTGAAAGTTCCGGACTTATCATGACCTCGAGGAGGTTTATCGTGATTAGTGTAAATTCGGACTCTGCTTATCCATTGACTATAAGTAACTTTTTTTTTTTGTTGTTTTTTTGTTTTCAAGTCTTTAGATGACAGATCATGCTGGAGTAGGTGTGCTCTTGCTTGCATAAAAGACAGCTGTGCTATGGAGGGTTTTTTTTTTTTTTTTTTTTGTTTTTTTTAAATCTCAAAAGTTAAAATGATTCAAGAGAGTGGTGGTTCTGCTAAACAGACTGGAGCACACTGGTCATCACATGAAAAGAGAAGAAAACAATTCTGAGGGTCAACAAGCATCAAGGACCCAGAGTCACTGTGGGAGGCCAGGGGTCAACTCACCCAGTCAGACATATGTACACCAGTGTGAATCATCAAAATCCTACCCCGAGTCTTGGCCTTGCCACCCCCTCCCGCCCACCCCCCAAAACAAAGGAGAAAATACCAAAAGCATTTGCCTGCCCTCCAACAGTCAGAGACGGTCCCAAGCTGCCTCTGCAAAGGGACCAAACGTTGACTTTGATCTTAGGCTACCGTGTGCTTTTTGGAAACAGTACAGGGAGAGTATCAGAATATTAACCAAAGAGCAGTGACCTCCCGTGGCCAGCGCGCCGCTGCTGGGGCGGGGTTCCACGTGTCCGTCTGTTTCCTGGGAGCTCTGTCCTTCCGGGGACCATCTCTGCCTGGCTGCCATGGGGAGCACCTCACAAGGGGCTGGAGAGCGCCTTTTTGGATCGCTTGATCATGCTGGGGTGGAACTCAGTGTGACGCCGGGCATGCTTGGTGAGGTGGTCACTCCTCATGAATCTCTTCTCGCACAGCGGACAGCGGAACTGCTTTTCGCCAGTGTGGGTGCGGTAGTGACGGGTCAGCTCATCGGAGCGGGAGAACTTTTTAAGGCAGTCTGGCCACGTACAGGGGAAGGGCCGTTCACCTACGAGAAGGGAACCAAGACAGAACACTGTTTAAAGGGCATGCCAAAAACATTCCGAAGGCCATCTGTGGGTGACAATCCCTATGACACAAAGGATAAACCCTTTATCCTGAGTTTTATGGGTTCTGCTGTGTGTCTTCCAAGCTCTCCGTTGAAGTCCTAACCCCTCATACACACATCTTAGAATATAGCTGTCTGTATAGCTGTTTCTCCCCAAACCCCCATCCATGGGGTCCATATCTAGATTCAACCAATAATGGATGGAAAAAGTTTTGGAAAGGAAAGACTGTCTCATTCATGTACTGACTTTTTAACTGTCATTTTCTTCATGACAGAACACACAACATTTACACTGTATTAGATACTGTAAGCAAATGCAGAGACACTCATTCAATGCAAATGCTTGCACTTTTAAAATTCAAAAAAATTTTAAAGGTGATATATGTGTTGTGCACATGGGCATGTGTGTTATGACACTCGTATGTATGTAGGTCAGAGGACAAGTTTGTGGAGTCAGACCTCTTTATCCATTTTTACTTGGGGCTCTGGGATTGAACTCAGGTCACCAGACTTGCACAAGAATGCTACCCGCTCAGCCCTCTCACCATCCTCAAGGCTCACATTTTTGTTTAAGACTTTGCACCTGAGGATCCTGGTGCGGAAAGGGGCGAGGTCCCTACCCTGAGTCCTTAAAGAGGTAATGGGGAAGAAATGAGGTCAATGGGGGTGGCACTTCATCCCATGACTGGTGTCCTTGTAATAGGGGACCCAGGACAGACAGGGGCATGAGGGCACAGTGGGAAAGCGGTCATCCTGAGAGAGACCTCAGTGAGCAGCCAGACTCCAGAGACGACTCTTGACACAGCCATAGGATGTCTGTGTGTCCTTCTTCTGGCCTCCCTGGCAAGCTAAGCAATAGGGAAATTGTCGAGGAAAAACCTCTAAGCAAATAAGCTTGTTACTTGTACCCAGTGATCACTCAGAAGTCTTTTTTTTTTTTTAAACCCCCTTCTAATTTTATCCCATACAATTGTTGGTTTCACCAGATCTTCAGATCAGGCCGGAGGCCAAGCCCTTTGCTACGTTTCCTGGCATTGTAGAGATGAAAGCAGAGAGCTTAGAGGCCACCTTCCCTCCCACTACAGGCATTTCCCTTCGACCTCCCTAGGACTGTCGCCACGTGGCATCTACCAGCAAGTCTGATGACAGGATGCCGCGACCTGGGGAGGCAGCCTGGCCGTGCCTGAGGATAAGCTGCACAGGCTCTTCTGTTGCTGTGAACTGTGCCCCCCTGCAAAGCCATCTTCTAAGTCAGTGTCTTAGCACCCAGCTGTCACTGCGTCACCAGCCATCTCCCGCCATCTTCCTCCCATTTAGTGCAGGCAGAGAGCTGGGGCTACCCATTCACTGCTTCGCTGGCTTCTCACAGGGTCGCCATCATAGAGATGAGAAACTGGAGATTTGGAGGGTTACATTACTTGCTCGGAAGCCATGAGCTCACTGTCTGCCTGATGTCAAGCCCTGGGCTGTCCTGCCTCTAATGGGTCATGAGGACTTGGCCTTTGCCCCACATCCCTTCTGGTTCCGACAGCTTTCTTAGGTTGGAGTCGCACCACATCGTTTTCCATGCTCCAATCTTAGAATACAGCTAAGTCCCACCTGGGAAACACGCTCATGGTAGCATTAACAGATACCCATCCCTTACACACCCACCAAGATGCTAGCAAGGGGGATGGGACTATGTCATCACCCCCAGAAGGACACATACCAGCACAAAACCAGACGATGCTGCTTAAGACAAGGACCTCAGTCAGTTGCTCTTTCAAGTACCTGTCATCACCTTGCTCTGGGACCACCTGCCTGCCCTTCACACTGTTCCAAACCAGCTGCTTTGTACACACAGGACACACAGGCTCCCACTTCCAGACAACTTTCCAGACACGCCTTTGGTAGGTGTGAGGAGCGATCTTTCCCACTGCTGTCCCAGGCTTGCTGGAAGCTGGAAAGATACTGCAGAGGCTGGGAGCTGTCCAGCACGATGCATCTGAGTCATCGGAAAGTCACCCTCTCCCTTCTTCACCTGCACCAACGAGAAAATAACGAGGCCAAGCCAGCCAACTGTCCAGCCCCTGCAGGATTCTATACCTGCTACCTGCGGCGTTTTCTATGCTCCAAGCAGAGCCCAGGTCTAACACTGCACACCCTACTTATTCTTATGGGAACTGAACTGGGCAAAGCACGGCTACATGCAAGCTTAGGCGGAAAATCCTTACAGCAAGAATACTGGCGCCAAGCACAGAGGAGAGCAGAGCATCAGGAGTGATCCTGCACAGAGGGTTCCCGAGGGGGTCAAGAAGAAAAGGCAGCCAGAGAGCTTTGCATGGAACAATCCAAAGCAAATCCAAAACAAGCGAAAGGGGTGGGGGCCGCAAACTCTTGATGAACAACAAGCTTTGCACCTTCAGCAGATCTTGGAGCCCAAAGTGAAATCCACACTGTAACAACTCTCTCTAATTGAGCTTCTTGTGGCAAGGAAAACATTCTATGTGACTTCTGCATTATCTATTATGCCCAGCATTTATCGAACGTCCAGTAACAGTGAAGGGGTGGGCTCTAAGACCCCCACCCCAACATGGATACCATAGTCTAAAGACTTTCAAGTCCCTTGATTGGCATATTTTATATATTGTATATTTTATGTTTCCACATCATAAGCACATCTTATATATCTTCAATGATCCCTAGGCTACTTATTTAAATAGTTGTTATATTTCATCGTTTAGGGACTAATGACAAGGGAAAAGATCAATACATGTTTAGTAGAAACACATTTTTCCTGAATATTTTTTATCTGTATTTGATTAAATCAACTGATGAGGAACCTGCAGGTGCGGGGCCAGGAAGGTGTGTAGGGGTGTGTGTGTGTGTGTGTGTGTGTGTGTGTGTGTGTGTGTGTGGTGGGGGTGGGGTGTGCATTTATTTCTACACCACTAATATTGACCAAAACCTCCTCAGAAGTAGATTTCAGGACTCTTCTAGAATTAGGTTGTAGTCCTTCTAACTGCAACAAAAGCATCTATAGGAAAATGCTTTTATAAACAATGGTATGTTAAAAATAACAAAACTGGAGCGGGGGTTGACGGACGCCTTTAACCGTAGCACTCGGGAGGCAGTAGCTTGGTCTACAGAGCTAGTTCCAGGACAGCCAGTGCTACACAGAGAAACCTTGTCTCGGAAAACTAAATAGATAGAATACAATCAATCAATAAATGAATAAATAAACACAATAAGAGAAAATTTTTAAAAAACAAACAAACAAACAAACAAACAAACAAAAAACAAAAAAACAAGCTGGGCTTGGGATCCCAGCACCCAGGAGATGGAGCCAAGAGTTCATGGCAGCCTGGGCTACATAGTGTGAATCCTATCTTTAAAAAAAAAAAAAATAGCCAGGCGCACACCTTTAATCCCAGCACTTGGGAGGCAGAGACAGACGGATCTCTGTGAGTTCGAGCCCAGCCTGGTCTATTCCAGGAAAGGCACAAAACTACACAGAGAAACCCTGTCTCAAAAAACAAAAATAAAAAATAAAAATTATATATATACATATATATATATATTCATATATATAATTGGAAAATTGAGATAGAATTCACAGAATAATCCTCAAGTAGAAAAAGAGACAAGGCTCTCGCTTCTGCTCTCGGAACCTCTATCCGCTGCGCTGATGCTCAGGAAAACCGGGGAGGCAGCCTAAAATAAAGCTCTTGTCCTCCCAGAGCCTGTTAGTGAAGCGGCTTTCTTGGCAGTGTACCATATGGTTTAGCTTTCTCACTGGCACCTGTAGTTGTGAGTCAACTGAGTCAGAAAAAGGAGGAGTTAATCCCGTGATCTGAGTCTGGATCCAGGGGAAAATAGACTTCCCTCAATTAGAAGACAGTTGTATGCATGTCTTTAATCCCAGCACTCAGGAGGCAGAGGCAGGCAATCTCTGTGCGTCCCAGGTTAGCCTAGTCTACAGAGTGAGTTTCAGTACAGCCAAGGCTATTCACAAAGAAATCCTGTCTCCAAAAACCAAAAAGAAAAAAGAAAGTGTTTCCAGAGAAATGTCACGAATCAGCTACAGGCGACTGCAGCGTGCTTACTATTCATGCTTACACACACACAGAGAAAATTATAAGGGTAGCCAGGGTTCATTGTCACGACACTCACTTCCAATACAGCTAGTCACCATTTGTGATTCTTCCCTTTGCTCCTAATCTGGGTGCTGACACGGGGGAGCTTCCTTGGCCCCGAGCGTTTCAGAGAAAAGAGACTAGCCCAGATTCCAGAGCAAGCCCACAGTCAAGAACAGCCTTTGATGGATTCTTTTCACTTATACACCAAAGCTGACAGTTCATAAGTAGTCAACAAAGCCAGCTGTAAACAGCAGCTTTGAGTCTTATGGAGTACTTTTTGAAGAAAAAAAAAATTGGAAAAGCATCAGACGGGGCTTAGCAACCTACAGCCCACAGGCCAGGGCTGGCTTGCCAGAAGCCAAGACCAGATGGTTAAGAACAAGAGAAGGGCGTCTGTGTCAGAGTGGGATGAAATCAGCATCCATGGCTCCCTGGATCCTGGGTTGGGGTAAGGTCCACAGTCACCTGCAGAGTGATATCCTCTTGACTGACAGCCATGCAGACTCAACATGATAAAACCAGCCAGTTGTGGTGATGTTTTGTTGGTGCTCTAACAAATAAAGCTCGTCTGAAGATCAGAGGGTGGAGCTAGCCATTAGCTAACCAGAGAGGCCTGGAGGTCGGTGGGGACAACAGGCAGGAAGGGATAAGGCAGGACGGAGACAGGAGCTCAGCCCTTTTCGGGTCTGGTCTGAGAAGTCGTGGAGGTAAGAGGTGACGCTGGTTCCTTTACTTCTCTGTTCTTTCAGCATTTACCCCAAAATCTGGCTCCAATTAGAATGTGTGCTTCAGCCATTGGTGTATATGCAGGCTGGACTCTGCCTGGGAACCTACTTACTGTGTTCTCCTCTTCGTCCTGGTGAGAATGTTGCACAGAATCTATTATGGGATACACGTGAATGGCAGAGACATGGTGTCATTGGCAAAGTGTTACAGGGTTTGCACCTAAAAAGTGTAAGACAGAAGCCAGGCATGGTGAACACACCTGTAATTGCCACTCTTGGGAAGCTGAGGCAGGAGGTTTGCTCTGCAAAAGCCCATCTCAAAGAAAACAAACCACATGGGCAGAGAAGGAGGGGGAGAATGGAGAATCCTTATGCAGAGAGGAACACCAGGCTGAAGGGAACAGAGACCTTGCTGAGAGGAGAAAACAGGCCTAGGAACCCTGACCGCTCATGCCGCACTTCCACTCTAAGGGGGAAACCAAGTCAGGCTCACTCTTTCAGCTCAGTGCGGAGGTCAAAGGGCAATGGCCAGCCTTCTTCTCTCCATGGTACCCACAGCAAGGCAAGCATCAGTCAGAAGATCCTTAAGTCCGTCTGCAGTGGTAATGAGAGTTACCATTCTCCTGGGGGAAAAGCAGGCTGTTGCTAGAGTTGGTTTCTGGCCTTCTCAGGAAAACACACCCAGGGGCACTAACACAATAAACTCTGCCTTATTGGATCAGAGCTGCTAAGAGACCAAGGATCTGAATTCTCATGATTTACATTCACACTCCCCGCCCCTCTTAGCACAAGTTAAGCACCTCTGACAGACTCTTCAGAGTATAAAATAAACTTGACCAAAAAAAGCTACTGAACTTGGCACAGCGTGAGTAACAGACTTGCTCTGTGGAGACAACCAGGCCTCCGGAATGCTCCCAGGCCCACCATGGCAGGAGACAGACCGAGCTGGGCCTTCCAGCTCTGCTCACATTGCTTCTTAGAAGGAATTTCCTGGCTACCAGCAATTAGTCAGTCCTAATGGACTGGATCTCAAATGCCTCTCAGAGGCCGCTGAGTTGAAGGCTCGGTCCCCAGTAGATGGTGCTATTAAGAGGTGATGGGTAGGCTAGGAAATACAGCCTCATGGGGAAGTTAGGTCATCGAGGGTTATGTCCTGGAAGGGCATATTGAGACTCTGGCCCTTCTTCTCTCCTAGTTTCACCATGAGGTGACCAGCCTCTACTACCCCACACTTCCACCATAATGCACTGCCCCGTAGGTTCAAAGAAATCCAGGCAAGCAACCATGGCGGACCCTCTAAAATCGTGAGCCAAGATTAACTTTCTTCTCAAAACTGACATATCTTGGGTCTTTTGTCACAGCGTGGAAAGCCAACTGACAGAGTTGATGGTAAATATAGCTCGTTCTTGTTGGGAAAGTCCTGAAGTGAATGGAGCTGAGGCTCCATATATGAGAAGAGGGCACAGTGCTTGGCAGGTACACAGCCTGCCCATGGGCCCTTCCCTTCCTTAGCCAGAGAGGGCTCAAAGGAGAGCTAACCTTGCCATGTCAAGGTTACAAATCTAGAAATCAAATGCCCTCAACTGCTTCTTTCTGGCCAAAGCCAACCAACCAGGTAACAAATCTGAGAGGAGGAAGCTTCCTTTCCAGACCAGAATTCTACAAGTGTCAATCAAGAATCAGAGCTCCCTGCAAGTGCATAAAACCAGGCCTGCTTCTTCAGGAAAAACGGGTTTGTTTTTGGACAACAACAAAAAACTCACTCACTGTCTATGGGAAAAGGCATAATTTGGTATTGGAAAAGACATTACGGCGAGTGCACTTACAGACAGATGTGCACCTTGACAGATGCAGAACACTTGATAAAACTTAATGTTCCTCTCTAATAAAAGCTTTCGGGAAAACAACATTATTTAGCAAGTTTGAAGAACACACATCTGAAAGCTTCCTTCAGCTTAGGGCAGTTGTGAAATGAAAGTCCAAAGCCGTCAGGGACACCTGCCCTGCATTACAATGGATCTCTCTGTTCAGGAAAAGGGAGTGGATGCAGTTAGGTGAGGAAATCAGGGTGATTCAACCTTTTTGACTGAAAAGTGAAGGTAACTGGGGGAAAAAAATCCCATCTAAATTACAAGAGCAGGAGTCACGGCTTTGTTATGATCTGATCAGGAGCAGTCAGGATAGACCTATAAATGAAGGCTCAGGACCTTCACAACAAAACCACAAGATTCAAAGAAAACACGTGATGGACGATCATTCTCAGGTCCTTTTTAAAGCTATAATAATTAAGATTGTGAGACACCAGCTCAGCAATGGAGCAGAACTGAAAACAGACCCAAGAATCTATCGGGATTGAGTGTAGGATTTAGCACATGGTAAAACTAAGACACTGTAGGGATTTTGTACATGGTAATGGAGTATTTCAAGTCAGTGACTACACATATTTTTTTTTCATAATAACAGGGACATCAGACAAAAAGTTAAATCTGCAATCCTATCTTATATTTTTTACTTAAAGAGATTCTAATGGGCTATAAAGGTAAAAACTAAACAAAATACAGATCAATGTTTTTGAATCATGGCGGAATACAGGCTTTCTAAGCACAAAGCCATGAGCAAAATTTAAGGATATTTTTCTTAGTTTTGTTTTTGAGACAGGGTCTTTCTCTGTGTAGTCTAGTCTGGCCTCAAATTCACCATCCCCCTGCCACAGGTTCTACATGGATATGAAACTTTACACACATTATAAAACTTTATGAAACAAGAACTTGAGCGATGAGTTCATGAAACTATAGCACATAATAAAGATTAAAATCTATAATACAATGAAGAACACTTGCAAATCAAATAGCAAGATGGCTCAGCCATTAAAAATGCTTGCTGTCCAATACAGGCCACCGTAGTTTGACCTCTAGAAAAAGATAGATTCAGAGATATTCTCAGCATCCCCAGAAAAATGGGCCGTAAAGACAAAAGAATCACTTAGAAGCTGGAGGACCAGCATGTCTATAGCATGCAGCACGTAGAAACAACAAGACTCCACCCTCAACATGTTGAAAGAAGAGAACCACCTCCTAACAGATGTCCTCTGACCTACACACACACACACACACACACACACACACACACACAAATGTATGAGTACTCTGCATGTACGCCTGCATGCCAGAAGAGGGCATCAGATCCTATTATAGATGGTCATGAGTCACCATGAGGTTGCTGGGAATCGAACAGCGCTCTTAGCCTCTGAATCATCTTTCCAGCCCCGACTAAACAGGTTTTATTTAGGAATATACATGTATATACATATATATATATGCATATAGTAACAATTAGTGGAAAAAAAGAGACCATGAATTTGAAGGAGAGCAGGGAGGGGTATATAAGAGGGCTTGAAGGGAGAGAAGGTAGAAATGTTATAATTACAGTATAATATCAACAATTAAGCTGGGCAGTGGTGACACATGCCTTTAGTCCCAGCACTTGGGAGGCAGAGCCTGGCTGATCTCTGTGAGTTCAAGGCCAGCCTGGTCTACATAGTAAGTACTAGAATAGCCAGAGATATGCAGAGAGACCCCCACCTCGAAATTAATTAATTAAATGGGGGAGGGAGGGAAAACTTTGGTCGATTATATATATATTACGGGGGGGGGGGGGTTCGAGACAGGGTTTTTCACTGTGTAGTTTTGGTGCCTGTTCTGGGTCTTGCTCTGTAGACCAGGCTGGCCTCGAACTCACAGAGATCCATCCACCTGGCTCTGCCTCCCAAGTGCTGGAATTAAAGGCATGTGCCTCCACCGCCCAGCAGTCAGGATATATTGTATGAGAGAAGAATAAATTTTAAAAATAGGACAGCTCTGTGTTCCTTATTTAACAAGACGGTTACATCTACACACTTGAGATCAACCTCTGGCTTCACTCTGCACCTGCACAGACATGAACATATCATACACACTCGTACAAAATAATAGCCTACTGTAATAAAAGTGGACAAAGATGCAAATAAGAAATTTTCAGGAGGTACTAATGATCAAGCAATACTATGTAACTAGGCATAATGGGGCACATCTTTAACCCTGACACTGTGGAGCCTGATGTGGGAAGATAGCCATAAAAAAAATCAAGGCATGCTTAGACTACACAGTGAGACCTTGCCTCAAAATAAATAGACAGAGAGACAGACAGAGAGAGAGAGAGAGAGAGAGAGAGAGAGAGAGAGAGAAAGCAAAGAAAGAAACGCAACCGTACAAAGCCATCAAATCATGTTGACCAAGGCACCAATGAGCCAGGGATGGTAGCTCATCTACAGTCCCAGTACCTGGGATACTGAGGCAGGGGGACTGCCATGAGCTTGAGGCCAGTTTGAGCTACTTAGTGAGACAAGTAAAAAAGAAAAAAAGAAAGAGAAAGAAAGAGAGGGGAGGGAAGAAAGGAGCAGAGGGTGTGGCTCACTTGGTAGACTGGTTGCTTCCCAGCATGTATGAAGCCTAGGGTTTGATCTCACATAAACCGGGCCTGTAATTGCAGCACTTAGCAGGTAGAGGCAGGAAGGTCAGAAATTCAAGCTCATCTTTACAGTGAGATCTAATAAGCTTGAGGTCAGCAGAGGCAGAGAAGGTGCAGCCACCTCCATTGTGCAGATACAGATGATGATAGATGACAGACAGACAGACATGTATCTGACGTTTAAAGGAGCATGGTGACATATACACCTGCAACCCTAGCATTTAGCAGGCTACAAGAGGAGGCTTACAAATCCAAATCCAGCCTGGTTTACACAGTAAGCTCACGGCCAAACTGAGTTATGTGAAGACATTGTTTCAAAAACTAATAAACAGAGCCAGGCGGTGGTGGCACACGCCTTTAATCCCAGCACTAGGGAGGCAGAGGCAGGAGGATCTCTGTGAGTTCCAGGCCAGCCTGGTCTACAGAGCGAGATCCAGGCCAGGCACCAAAACTACAGAGAAACCCTGTCTTGAAAAACAAAAACAAACAAACAAAACAAAAAACCACCACCACCACCACCACCAAAACCCTAATAAATAAATGTTTCCTATATGAATATACATGTTTACTGAAACAATGATGCATTTGAGCTTAAGCTATTCCACAGATTATCAAGGAGTATTCCAAGATTGGTTGTTGTGCCATGTGCCTATAAATCAGCATTTGGGTAGCTGAGACTAGAGTATAGAGTCTGAGGCCAGTCTAGGTGACAAAAGTAAAACTCTGTCTAAAAAAAAAGGAAAAAAAAAGAAAAAAGAAAGAAAGAAGGAAAGGAAAGGAAAGGAAGGAAGGAAGGAAGGAAGGAAGGAAGGAAGGAAGGAAGGAAGGAAGGAAGGTAGGTCAGGTGGATCTCGAAGTCTAAGGTTAGCCTATACAGTAAACTCCAGGCCAGTCAGGGCTATGTCCTAAACAAAACAAAAAACCAACCCAAAACAAGCAAACCAATGTGTTCTGTGGGAGCAGAGATATATACTTCCTACAGAGAAATTAGTGGGTACTCTAGGTGTCTAAAGGAGAAAGAAAAGGAGAAATCACTGTCTCCTACTCCAACAACCCATTAGAAAGTGTGACCCTTTCGGGATACACAGCGATCCTCTCAGACTTCTTACATCTCCTGTCCTTTTTTCGAATGCTCTAGAAATGGCCCTCACCAAGAACAAACAAAAGGCATCCCTCCTCCTGAGTGGGATGTTCTGCCCATATTTTCAGGGCTGTCCAACTACTGCCATCCTTGCCAGGCAGAGGGCCAGTCCAAGAACACACCCTCAACCATGGTGCTTGCTGCTGTGGCTGGGTCCCACACAGACCCGCCCACTCTCCTGGCTGTCCACCTTGTCACCTTCCCTCCACCCCTGGAGGGTCTGCAGGGGCAGAACAAGCACAGGTACCCCCATTCTCCAGCGCTCTCATGTGCAAACTCAACATAACAGTTTGTGAACTTCGCAGGCAGAATCCCACCTTCTCCTACATAAATCGTTTTCGTGAACACTGGACTCAAAAAAAAAAAAAAAAAAAAAAAAACCACTGGACTTCTTAAGTCTCCTGCTCACCAGAAGTGTTGCCACACCCAAAAATGTTCTGAATGAGTAAGGATGCCTGGCAGCGTCCCCCACGATTACCCACCCCAGTACCACCTGTTCCACCCCTCTCCAGCAGCCTTTGCGGTTTTACTCTCTTCATGTTTGGTGGGTTTTTTGTTTTTCTTTTTCTTTTTCTTCTGGTGCTCAGGCTGTGGGAAGGAAAGCAGCTTGTGCACCAGTGTAGGCTCTTTTTTTTTTTTTTTTTTGGTTTTTCAAGACAGGATTTCTCTGTGTAGCTTTGTGCCTTTCCTGGAACTCACTTGGTAGCCCAGACTGGCCTCAAACTCACAGAGATCCACCCGGCTCTGCCTCCCAAGTGCTGGGATTACAGGTGTGTGCCACCACCGCCTGGCCAGTGTAGGCTCTTTAAAGGAAGTGGGTGTGTCCCAAGGCAATGCACTTGTATCTGTGGAGAAACCTGCCTGCTATTGCTTGCACGACCCCCACACTCAATAGATCTGTGAGAAACCCACAGGCCCCATGAAACTCCAAGGAAAGATGACAGACAAGATTCTCGAGCCTTCCAGTACTTAGCACAGCAGGATTGGAGTCTTGTGGCCTCATCTCAGAAATTCTAAAACTAGTGCAGAGGCAAAAATACGAACCCCAAACAGATCATTTTAAACACAAGAAAGGTCTGCAGCTTGGTACACATCACTAGAAGGCATTATTTAGGTCATTTACAGAATTTAGAGCTGGGGGCTCCTAGCCATGCTCCAAAGGCCTCATAACCACACAGCTAGTTCCAAAGAAACCAGATCCCAGCTTCCATGAGCTGGTTCTCAGGTCAGCATAGGAGATGTGAGGAACGAATGGCTCAGTGGTCCTACCATATCAAACCAGAAGCAAATACTCAATAACTGTCTCCGACACATGGATTCTCTTTCTCACTCCATTTTTATGATCACTGATTTCTAACCGGTCAGGTTTCAGAAACAGCCAGCACAAGGGGCGGGTGATTTGCCCAAAGACACCGCACAGAAGTGCATGACCAGCTTAAAACCCAGTTCAAATGCTTACTTCGGTTTTGTGCATACAAAGAGATACGATGTGATTACAAGAGCCAAGGCTTGAACGGAAAGCAGAGAGGCTCTTTCATGCCCGATTTTGCTTACTGTCTTCCTGGCCCTTCTTTCTATATGCAGTTAAGGGGCAGGGGTGGCACTGTTAAGGCAGTTAAGTGGCCATTCTGCCAGCTTTAAGTTTCAAAGTAACATCTTTAAAATGTAGAGCACCCAAGCCTGGAGCTGTGGCACACATCTGAACTTCCAGCACTTGAAAGGCTGAGGCAAGCAGATCATGAGTTCAAGGTCATTCTTCGCAGCCTAAAGAATTAAGGCTAGCTTGGGCTACACGAAGCCCTGTCTCAATAGACAAAAAGCTATACACCTTAAGCTTATTCTCCCTGGATCTGCCAAAACTTCCAAGACCTTGGAGTCCACATGCCCCCCAGGCCTACGATGGCTCTGCTTAGAATCTAAGCCTTAGATTGTTCATCTGTGTGATAGTGCAGAAGCAGCAGGCCTCAGTAGAGACTGTGCTTGGAATTTTGATTGTTTCCTGGGCTCATACCCTCTGCTGATGCTGGGCAGCAGTAAGCTACAGCCCCCAGCCAGCCACAATCAGGAGGGAAGCCCTATGGTCCACAGTGGCTGTGCTGCTAAGTAAGCTATGTTTGAGGCTTACCCGGGCCTTTTCTACTTTCTGTTATTTTCAGCCTACAATAGGCTTGTGATCAGAACAGGATTCAAAGAACAGCATTCGTATAGATAGGTGTTAGAGGTCTCTAGGGAGCGCCAGAGCTCTTCACTCCTTTTTACAGACACACCCGGAAGTGCTTAGGAAAAGCTGCCTTCCCTCAGCCTCTACTGAACACAAGTCTGTGGAAGCCCAGGCTAGGTAGGCCCCACTAATGGCACCTGAGGGGCTGGACTGCTGTGGCCGAGTGGGTCATTCCTCTATGCAGATCTGGGTTTCCTCCCTTCCAAATGGGGAGAGAAAGGACTAGGTGCCATTGGAGGAAGACAGTGTCACAGAGCCCCAGGATCTCACTCCTGCAGCTGCTGTGCAGAAGCCCTCTTCAGCACATACTATCAGTGAGGATGGGGCATATAGTGGCCGTGTGAGAGCCAATGGAGACCACCAAGCTGCAGGAAGGACTGTCGCATGGATGACCCTTCATAATGCCAGAGCAGCAGGTGAGCTTGCTATTCCAGATGAGATATCACTCAGGGAAAGAAAGGCAAAGGACCCCAAATTAGAGTGGCTGCTTTAAACTTTACCCTAGGAAAAAAAAAAAGAATAGAGCCGGGCGGTGGTGGTGCATGCCTTTAATCCCAGCACTTGGGAGGCAGAGACAGGTGGATCTCTGTGAGTTCGAGGCCAGCCTAGTCTCCAAAGCGAGTTCCAGGAAAGGCGCAAAGCTACACAGAGAAACCCTGTCTCGAAAAAACAAAAAACAAAACAAAAACAAACAAACAAACAAAAAAGAATATAAATACATTAACAAGCCATTTCTGCAATCCTAGCACTTGGTAGGCTGAAGCAGGAGGATTACCTTGAGTTTGAGGCCAGTGTAGGCTACAGAATACAGTCTTTAAACAACAACAACAACAACAAACTCACTTGTCCTAAATAGAGATGTGACTAAGAACTCCTAAACTGCCAAGACAGCATTATTTTCCAACAACAGACAGGGGAAGGCTGGAGCCTGACTGTCTATACCCACTCTACCAGCTAGCTAGGCTGTGACAAATGAGGACTAAAAGTGACAGGTGATGCCACACCATCACGTCTCCAGCTTCTTCTCCCCACTGGGGCCCGCACAGCGCTGGTATCAGGATATGACTGTGGTGACAACAGTCTTATTCCACACAGGTCCCCATGAAACAGCTTGAGTCACGAATTCCTGAATGAGCCACAGATTCCCCTGGTTTAGTGCTTTAGGCTATGAAGTGCAGGTCTGAGCTTTCCATGCAGGAAGCAGCCACACTACCATGTCCCCACAGGATCTGACAAGGGGCCCAGCTGGCCTTGGGTGTTCTCAGAATTTATTCCTCCTGCCTAACCTTCCCCAAGTGGTCAGATTAGAGGCATGCCCTTCACGCCCAGCTTCATTCTGCTTTTGTCTTTGAAACCATAATGTTATAAAGCTACAAGGGAAATATGGCAACCCAGGAATTTAAGTCACTTTGGTGTTTTGTTTTGTTTTGTTTTTTTAAAGCTCTATTTTCTGTTTCTTGTATTTAGTGTGGTGTTTCTGTTGAGTACTGTGCACACACACTGAAAGGATTTTGGAATCTCAACTGGAACCACTACATGAACGACTCGTCTTTACACAGACTTTATCTACAGCACCGTGCATAATAAATGTTCATGTGAGTGTGATTCACTCCTCCGAGCTCTGAAATGGACAATCTGGAGTGGAGATCATGTAAACACCTTTGACGATCACGCTACTGCTGGTAAACTTGTCCCGTGTGAAGTTTTTGGTCTTAGTCTCTTGACCATCTCCTCAGGAGGGGCTGCCCATGTGTGTGAGCACTTGCAACACATGTTGATATCACCTGTTCTCTGCAAAGTCCTTTCTGTCTGTTCACTCGTGGCCTATCTTTTCCACTAGGCTCCAGAGAGCTGAGGAAATAAATGCTGCTCTTTGGTGCATGTTGCTTGCAAGCCTAAGTGGACATAGGTGTTCTATTTGCCTTGTCTGGCCTAAATTCCATCTTCCTGTGTTCCAAACAGTCCTTCCTCTAAGTCCTCGTAGTTCAGGAGCTGAGCCCACACCTTCAGACTTGAGAGGCTTGGATGAGATGGAACCTAGTCCTGCCACACTGATGGTTTTCATAAGGGACACACAATTTAAGCTCAGCCGTGGCTGAAAGCCTGGGCCACTTGCTGGAATCGTTAGGAATGGGAAGTAGTCTTTCTGTGTGGCTTTGCTGAATTGGCAGGAAGTGTGTCTGGTGTTGCTTGGCAGCCATTTTAGCACCATTCAGAGAGAAACAGTTAATGAATGAAGCCAGAGCCAGCAACAGGGTGGCAAAGCCATAGAGAGAAGGGACAGAGAGGACACTGAATGCCTGCATCCTGAACCTGGAGCTCTATTTTTAATTAAAAAGACATTTTTGAAAGCTTTGCTAAGTAGCCTAGGTTGGCCTCTAACACATGGCCCTCTAATGCCGCAGCCTGTCAGGTGTTGGGATTATAGTGTGAGACATCACACACAGAGCACTGTTTTCTATTAAGCAAGTCTATGAACTTTCTTGCTTAGAACCTGTCTATGGGTCCCAAACCCAGACCCTGTAGTTGGAGTTGCACGGGCCTATAATCAGAGCACCCGGGAAGCTGACACAGGAAGACCAAGTGTTTGAAGACATCCTGGCTAGCCTGAGCTATATGGCCAGACCCTGTCTCAAAAAGACAAAAAAGAAAGAAAGAAAGAAAGAAAGAAAGAAAGAAAGAAAGAAAGAAAGAAAGATGAAAGCAAACAAAATAAAAGCAGATTGAAACAATAATGAGAAAATGGGTTCTTTTTCCAGTTGGAAGTGATCAATTTCGAATGACATGGGGAGTCAGGATTTGTGTGGACTTTCCCAACCAAGGCTCAGGAAAACCATCTTCACACCAGAGCTGGGACACAAAGAAGACAGCCTAACAAACACCAAAGAGCCCTTAAGAAACACCGAATCGGGATAAAGAGATGGCTCAGAGGTTAAGAGCACCGACTATTCTTCAGAGGTCCTGAGTTCAATTCCCAGCACTCACATGGTGGCTCACAACCATCTGTACTGAGATCTGGCACCCTCTTCTGTATACATAATAAATAAATAAATCTTAAAAAAAAAATTAGAAGAAACACCGAGTAACTTCTCAGCAGGAAAAGAGTCATGAGGTTAAGGTCAACAGCCCTCACTTACAATCTTCCAACCTAGAAACATAGTAGGAACTCGCAGCACAACTTGGAATAGGTTAACTAACTAGTCTGACTCCTCCTAGTAAATGAGAAAAACAGTACATTTCTATCTCATGGGAGTGCTGTTTAAATATGACACACGTTGCCGGGCGGTAGTGGCTGCGCCTTTAATCCCAGCACTCGGGAGGCAGAGGCAGGTGGATCTCTGTGAGTTTGAGGCCAGCCTGGTCTACAGAGTGAGATCCAGGACAGACACCAAAACTACACAGAGAAGCCCTGTCTCGAAAAACTAAATAGATAGATAGATAGATAGATAAGGCACACGTAAGCTGTTTGGCCCAGGACCTGACACACTACATACCCAACATGACAGCACTCACGAAGTCACAATGGCCATTTGCAGTTGACACACCTTTCACTTGTAACAGTCACTCAGAATCACCCAATGATACTAAGTCCACCTAGAATTTTAAACAAAAATTCCAGGACTCTCGAAGGTTTCTGGGATATATATGTAAAGTATTTACCTTTAATTGTAATAATTCTCAGCCTAAGATTAGCATGCTAAATCTTTTAAATGCCGCCTCAGAACTTGGCCTCAGAACTTCAATAACATGTAATTATGGAACTCCATTTTACAGGTGAGAAGCCTGAGGTTCAGGGACATAAAAGCTTTGCCTGAGTCCCTGTGATGACTGTAAGGCAGTCAGGGATAGGCCCATGAAGAGTATGCTAAATAAAGGCCATGTGCCCAGTCACCGTGCCCCCGCCCCGTGCTGAAGGTAAAGGTTCTTCTAGAAGCCCCCTCCCTACCTTCTAGCTCCTCAGGAGTCTATTCTGATGGGCCAGGGCTGCCTCTTCACTGACTGAAATCTTAGAGCGGGCCCCTTGGAAAGGGCAGATAGTGAAATTTCCCCACCCTTCTCCCATTTTTCTGAGCAACACTGATCTGTACAATTCTTCCCAGTCTAAACTGTCTGGTGTCTGGGCTGGTGAAACGGCTCAGTAGTTAAGAGCACTTACTGCTCTTTCAGAGGCCCTGAGTTCAGTTCCCAGCACCCACATCGAGTGGCTCACAACCGTCTGTATAATTAATTCCCTCTCCAAGGGATTGGGCACATCTGGCCCCTGTCAGCACCTGAACTCATGTGTGCATGCACAGGCAGACCTTCATATAATGAAAACTAAAATGTCCATCCTCCCCAGACTAGCGCCTGGGCCATTTATCCTTGTGTCTACCCAGTGGTTCCCATAGCCAGTTGTCACCGACTCCCAGAAGCATTCATTCACTTCCACAAAGAGGGAGGGAGATTCTCAAACATGTCTAAACTTCACTGAAGACAAAACATGGCACTGTCTGCATTTCAAAACCTAGTCATTAATTTTGTATGGTATAAGCTCCCATGGTTTTATTTTAATCTATTTAAATACTGTCTTCTCACTTTTTCAAAGGACTCAATCTGGTCAGTCAGAGATGAATTCCACTCTCTAGTTCATAGGAGTGATCATTCTCAACCTCATTTTAAAGTAAATTCAGGGTGGGCGGTGGTGGCTCATGCCTGTAAATCCCAGCACTCCAGAGGCAGAAGTGGTCAGATCCCTTAGTTCAAGGCCAGCCTGGTCAACAGAGTGAGTTCCAGGACAGCCAGGGCTACACAGAGAAACCTTGTCTCAAAATTCAATAATAATAATAATAATAAAATAATAATAATAATAATAATAAATATATTCGGAGGCCTAGGGATATAGTGCAATGGCTGCTTGCCTAGCACTCGGGAGGTTCAGGTTCCATCTCCCAACTCAACACATTCATTCACTCAAAGACCCAGCAGCTCTGGCCTTGGATGATGAAGTGGGAAACCTTTGGATTCCAGGTCCAGATTCTCATTCTCACCAGAAAAAAGGGAGCTTGAAGGCAGGCCTCACTAGCACCAAGTGTCCAGGCACAAGTGGAAATGAATGTCCAGGAAGACCCCCGGGGGTGGGGAGAATCTGCTTTTCTCTTCTCTATTGGGGGAGCCTATTCTCTTTAATATTAGCATTAGTCCTACACTTGCTGAGGAGGCTGCTTGAGGTCAAGACAAGACAAATACTCACTCTTGGCCTGAATGCACCAAACTGGTATTAAAGTTCTTGGAGCCTTCCAGGAAGGGAGAGCAAGGACTCTCCCTGAGCTTTGCCTGGGACTGCTTCAGGAAGTGGGGTTGGCTGGTAATAAAAGGGCAGAGGCCGGGCCATTCCACCAAGCCCCTTTGGAAGATTAATTCCCCTAAGCAGTATTTTAGGAATAGATTTAAAACAACAACAACAATAAAACCCTGTTAATTACAGAGTCAAACCCTCAGGAACTCACAATGGAGGGAGACAGGGGCACTCACAGACACAAGCGGGCGGCCACAGGCTTTGACGTTTTCTACAGAAAATTGGAGGCACTAGAAGATTCCAGGATAAGCTCAGAGTCACATGCTAGTGAAGGCAGGAGGGCTTTTGTATCCTGGCAGTGTGCCTCCAAATCTCCCAAGTTCTTCCAAATGCTTCGGCAGACCAAACCCATCTCAGAGGGTGGGCACATGCTCTTTTACAGACAAAATGATGGATGAGATGACCTTTCAAGGTCACGTCCAACCTCTGAGGTCTATTCTTTTCAGACCAACAACAACTACTGCCACCAAGTGCTGAGTTAGGCCTAGGCCTGTGACTAACTTCCAACAAAAAGTGGGGCAGACTGGGAGCCAGGATTACTCAAGACCACTGCTGGAAGGATCTCTCTTTCCCTTTTTAACAGCAGTGGGTTTTTTCCCTTCTTTATTGCCTCTCCTTTTTGCATGTGCTGCATAGAAACAGAAAGTGCCTTTGTACCAATTACTAGGCATTAATTTACGCTCCTCCGTGGGCGCTGGGCTTGCTGGAGAAACACTAGGGAAGGGTGGGAGGGTGATGTGGGGGAGGTTTCTAGCTGTACGCTCCCCCCACCCCGGAATCCTGAGAATAGATAAGGCAAGAGAGAGAATAAAAAGCAGACTAAGAAACACAACGGCCTGGGTGTTGTTTTTCAATACTAACAATGCTAATGATAGGGAGGCATCCAGAAACCTAGCTGAAAGCAGGCTCCAAGCGGAGCCAGCCCTGTGGTTTTAGGAGCTGCTGAAAGAGCGCTCGGGAATCATCTGCCCACTTTTCCTCTCAATGAACTTATTAGGGAAGATCGTTGTCAGCCACTTTCCCAATATGTCCTCAGCTGTTTCTCCCTGGGAAGTTCACTTTGGGAGTTTCCCACAGACACTGCAGAATGACACGGGGTCTTGGGAGAAGCATCAACAACAGGAATGGAGCCCCAGAGTCCTCTTCCCTTCACAGCATTGTGTCTGAAGGCAATGGGGTGCCACCATCCAGAGGACCCTGTTTCCTGTGGGGGCTCCCACCTCCAACCCTGGGCCCACTCACATTCCTTGGAGAGGGAAACCAGGGAAACGCCCACGTGCTTTGTAATTGTACCCCATTTGCATTTCATGCTGTGAAGCAGAGATGCTTGCCAGCTTCAGAAGAAGGCCACCCTGCTTTTTCAGTGCTAGGACAAGGAGATGGGGTAAGTAAGAGATGGAGGAGATCCTTCTTTCCTTCCATACTGGGAACACGAGTCACCAGGGTGGGGCTCTATCTCCAGAGGAGATTTCAACTAGGCCAAATAACCAAAGGCCACCCAGTCCTGAACTCCAGAGATGTGCACCTTATCTGGAATCTACTAGCAAACCCACAAGAACCCAACAAACTCAGACACCCATCTTCCCTTCTGTATGTGGTTCTGCACACCCTTCTCTACAATTCATTGCTACTTCTCTGCACAGGGCACTTGAAAGTGAGTCTAGACATTCTCACTAAGGTGGGGGGGTGCCCATCCCCAGGTGGGCAAAAATTGGCTCTTTGATAGTCAAAAACAACGTGGCCCTCTAAAGGGGCACAGTCCATAAGTAGCTCTATAATTTATCCTCTCAGTGTTAAGATACCATAGAGTATCAGGTGGGCATTTGTAGAATAATGTCATCTCAAGTCTCCTTAGGGGATACATATTGGGAATATAGTAGAGGAATACTCCCATAGGCAAGTCACCTCCTCACCAGTTGGGTTCAGTTGTAAATACATCCAGGAAGGATGCAGTTTATGAAATACTATCCCATATCACTGTGGGAAGCTGCCTGGGAAGACTAGGTCAAAGAGCACACCTCCTTAAGGACCAGAGCACAGGGTTTCCTAGTACTCATAAAAAGAGGAGGAAGTGATAAGGACCAGGTGACAACTCCAGGGCCTCTCAATCTAGGGCTTGCGGCCACAGCCAGAGTTGGCTCTGGCCCTGAAATCCAGCCTCCCTGGGCTTTGGTTTGGGTGCTAAGAATTGAACCAGGGCCTTGGGCATGCTAAGCATACACTTCACCACTGAGCACCTCTAGGCCTAGAAGTGGCTTCACATCACATTTCTTTGTTTGAGACAAGGTCTCACTATGTAGCCCTGGCTGGCCTGTAACTTATACAGATCTACCTTTCTCTGTATACAGATCTACCACATCTGGCTATATCACACTTAGACTACCACTAGACTCTCCTTGACCAAACAGGTAACTCCAAAGCTACAGAGAATAGTGACAGAGCCACTGAGTAAACTGGAAAGAAACTTTTCCACATGAGTTAGAATTGCCAGTATAGGGCATTCCTAAGACCACCATACATTCTATTCCAAAATTGGAGGAAGGCTTCTGTTATGGACACTTTCTCAGTCCTTTCTGCCAGACAGTCTGAGTATACAAGGAAAAAGTATAAGCCTGGTGTACATGCCTCTAACTTCAACATTTGGGAGGTGTCGGGGGTGGGGGATGGGTCGAGGGGGATCCAGGAATATTTCAAATTCAAGTCCAGATTAGCTATTTTTGCAAGACCTTGTCTCCAAAAACCCAAAATAAACCTAACTAAATGAGGTCCACCCAAGATAAAGCAGTTCAGACCAATTGTTGCTAAGGCAAGGATCCGGGCCCACCACTATTTGCCAGATCTTCTGATTTTTCCAGAGAACTAGAAATCAGGCCTTATGCCAGAATCCTGATTTTTAGATGCTGGTAACTAATGAAATTTTTATAAACCCTGTGCCGTCCACAGCAAACAAATCTGCAAAGCAAATTCTGCAGCAGGATACTCTGGTTTGCAAAGCCCAAATTATGACAAGGCTGCTTAGGGTCTCAAGGAACAGAAAGGCAAATCCGAGCCTAGTTCAGCCCCCTCAACTGTGTCCTTCCTCAGGACACCGTGGAAAGAGCTCCACGGAATTAAATAAAACAGTTTTTGAAATGATTCCACTTTTAAAGCTGCCCTATGGAAGCAGAGCTGCACAAGGCTCTATAAGGAAGTGAGCAAGCAAGGGGGATTCTCAAGGGAATGTGTGGAGCAATACTGAACATGGGGGCGTGGCAGGGATTTCAGCTCTGAAGCTCCGAGGCTGTCTCCAGGCCCCTTCAGGATTTAAGAACCAGCAGACAGAAAATCAGGAAGTTCCTTGCCCCACCCAACCATGATCTAACCTGAAGCTCTCTGAGAATCCAAGTGCCTTCTCGTCAGTACACTTTAGGCAACATCTGTAGAGGCTGGAGTTTCTGTCCACACTAGCAGGACAGAGTCCTCCACCCCTCCCCCAAGCACCCCCCCCCCCAAACATAAACAAGACCCCTGCAATCACCACACCACCAGAACCT
The DNA here is from genome assembly GCF_903995425.1 of Onychomys torridus. Classification (NCBI taxonomy): domain Eukaryota; kingdom Metazoa; phylum Chordata; class Mammalia; order Rodentia; family Cricetidae; genus Onychomys; species Onychomys torridus. Next base: position 141,541,839 of record NC_050443.1, on the reverse strand, counting down.
AAAGAATGACTTAAGTATTTAAAACAGGAAGAGTATTTATTTCACTTTCTTTTCCACTCTGAACTGTGTGAAAGGTTCTCCTGAAACAGCTGAGCCTGACATGCCTTATGGAGAATTAAAGAGCAGCACGCATGCACGCACACATGAGCAGCCATTTCTATAAACGCCCGAGAAAAGCACTCAGCCGAAATGGCCCAGAATGCTGGGTATCTACTGCTGAGCCACGGAGGCACTGCGGGCCTCCCCACTTACACCATTGGGCAGCCCTCCTGAAGGAGAAAATGCCTTTGCTCAAGGTGGCAGTGGGTGTCCATGTGAGCTACTGAACCCAGGGAACATGGCTGACATGGCCAGGCCCGCCCAACAGCTGTGGTGAGTAACACGCTGAGTTCATCATACACCACTCTTCGCCTCCTAGGGCCCTACTAAAGGTCACACCCCTCACTGAGGGTACAGGCCTGTCTAACTGCCTTATAGATTCAAACTTCCAAAGGTGCTGTTTCATATGGCAACCTAGATGTGGAAACCTAAAAGCACCTGTTTTTTCATGATCACTAGGAAATTCAGATTTATATGGGTGTTGGCAGCCAACCTCCAAGAGACTCATTTTCCAAAGGAAATAAAGAAGAGGTGGTTTACACAGTCCTTCTTTTAAAAGGCGAACAAAGCCGAAAACCCTTACAAGAGCACCATTTTGAAACCAAAGGTTCAGGATCTCTCCTACAAAATATCAAACCTTCACACCAAAAATCCTCTATGCCTTTCCACACAATGCCAACAACTTCTTAAGCGCGCTGTCTCAGGGCCGAAGGGAAGGGTCTGCTGCCTGATCCTAACAGCAATTACAAACGATCCTTCCCAAGCTGATCACACAGCACGTCCACATGTGAATGCTTTCCAACTTGTCCTGCGCATGTTGAATTGGAACAACCACAGCCAGTTGACCAAGGTCCCTCTAAGTCCCTAATGCCCATTCCACACAGCAGATGTCTTTCCAGCCACGTTGGTGTATGCTGCTTGGCCTACCGCTAGCAGAAGCGCCCCACATTTCATCCCCGAGGCCCTGAACTCCAGCAGAGACCACACCTCTCTACTTAGGGTTCAGGTGTGACAGATCAGCACTGATTCACGTCCCTTAGGAAGGCTAACTGGTCGCAAAGTTAATCTGCCAACCATTCCTTCATCAGTCTCCCCTGCAGCCTGGGGCAGTTTTATTTTAAACCTCTCAGGGGGCTCTTGGCCAAATTTAAAACCACCTTGGCAAGCCCTGAAAAGTAGCCGCCATCCAGCTAAACGAGTCCTTAGTCATCCCTAAAAGGATTCACGCAGAGTGCGGCTTCTCCCCCACGCCGCGACCCCTCCGCTGCAACCCCACCAGGGAAGGGAATAAAAAAGCTGCGCCATCTGACTGCCCGCCGCCAGCGTCTCCCCAGGTGGGGCGGCCCCGCAGCTCCGGGGTGCGGAGTCCCGGGGGCGGGGCGGGCAAGGGAGGGGCGGGCCCGCTCCCCGGCCAAGCCACGCAAGCCACTCTCTCAGGCCGGCAGTTTGGGGGCTCCGGGTGGCTCCTAAAGGTTGGGGCCAAGTAAGGAGAGAGTGCAAGGGTTAAACAGCATCTTCTCCAAAATGTTTGCAGCCTCTAGGCCGAGTGCGGAGACCTGGGCGCCCAGGAATGCTGGCCGGCCAAAGGTTAGCTAAGCCCAGAGCGGGGGAGAGGCGACGCCGCTAACCTGTATGCACTCTGTAATGGGCTTTAAGATGGGAGGATTTTCCATAGACTTTCCCACAGCCACTGTAGGGGCACTTGTGCCTCTTTTCGGAGGCGTGTTTCCCCTTCGCAGCCACTCCAGAGTGGAGGAGGGAGAGCGGGCTGGGCGTGTTGCCAGAATCCTGTCTCTCCTCCGGGCTGTGGGAAGGACTCGACCCAGATTCGGTGGTCACGTCGCTGTCGGATCCTATATCCTCATCGGGACTCTCCAGACTGTCGCTGCACACCGAGGGGGTCTGGATGGGTCTGTACTTGTTCAGGTCCAACAAGCTCTTGGCGATGGTGACCAGCGTACAATAATCCTTCCAGGTGTCCCCCGGGTCACCGTGCTCCTTGGTCACCTCGCGCTCAGGTAGTCGCAGCCGCTCGGCGTCCGGAGCGCCCCCATGCTCCGGCACGGCGGTGCGGTTGGAGATGGAAACCAGACACTGGGCAGCCACGAAGTCCATGTAGGCGGCCGCGGACATGGTGCGGGCGACGGCACCCCGGGCGGTGCGGCCAAACTTGACGGTGGCTGCGGAGCTTCGGCTCGCCCTGCCCTGGCCTCGGACGACGAGCGGTGCGGCGAGGCCGAGGGGGCGGGGGCGCGGGAGCTTGCGACTCGCGGGAGCGCCGAGGCGACCTCAGCCCCTCATCTTTACGTAACCGGCTGCGCCTCCGCACGCAGCAGCCGCGGCCGGCTCCGCCGCTGTCGCCGCCGCCCTGCCCGGCGCCCCGCGCGATTCCCCGACGGGCGCGCCCTCCTCCTGAGCCGCCTCCTTGGAGAGATGCCACACGTGGCGGTCGCAAGTTTATTCGACTGCAAACGCGTCCGAGTCGCGGGGAAAGGCAACTGCGAGCCAGGCGCACGCCCTCGGCCGCCTCTCCGCCGAGCTCACGCCCCGGGGCATCAGCCGAGTACGCGGACGCGGGGGGCGGGGACCGAGCGGGGCGCCGCGCCTCCTAGAAGACACTTCTTCCCGCGTCCGCCGACGGCCGCCGAGCCCCTGGTCCTGCCGCGCCGCGCCGCTCCGGCATTCTCCAGCTCAGTAACAATTTCGCAGAATCCCATCACGTCACAATCCAGGCCCCCTCCAATTGGCCAGTGGGGAGGGTGATTCAACTCTGTTTACTTTCTCCCCCTGCCAGTCAGAAGGGCCCTTCGGTGGAGAGGTGCGTCCAGAACTACGGCGCGCGGCCAATCCGACCGTTCCGTTCCGCCGCCGCGTGCTGCCCCTCCAGCCCCGAACGCTGACATTTAAAAGGGAAACTGTTCGGTGCCGGGCGGCGCAGCCCCGCGGATGCCGCCCGGTCCGCGCGCGCGCCCACGCCTCCCGGCCCACGTGCCAGCTGGCGTGGCTTGGAGACGTATCTCCCCCAGGCGGTTACACCCGTCCCTAGGGACGGAACAGAACTTCAGCTTCGGGTTTCTAGCCCTCAAACAGTTAAGTGACTTCCTGCAAACGCTACAGTCCCAGCAACCGGCCTTCCAATCAAAAGTAAGTTGGTTGATGTCACTGGCATTGGCTCAGCCAATCAGAAGGGCGTTCCGAAAGCAAGCGCTCGACACTTGTAAACCTGCGGAGCTGTAGTGGAACCGGACAGATCTTTACATTTTGTGTTGCTGGTGGTAACCCTGAAGGATAGGTGGGAGGATGTAGTGATTAGTAAATGCAGCATGAATCTAGTTTTAAACAACCCTTCAATATGGCAGGCCACGTTATCTAAGGACAAACTGAAAAGACAGCATCAATTCTTTCTTGTTTGGATTGCAGCACTTTGGACCTGGCTAAAAGTTCTTCCACCCCACACATAAACTGTGAGAAATTCATCGAAAAAAAATCACAGCTAACAAAAGATCTAGTTCCATATCCAATAGTCCTTGCACAGAAGCACCACATCTTGGTATTTTGCTATAACCCAATGTTCCTACTGCCCCAAATGCCCTCTTAACCTCGGGAAGACCAGCGGAAGCCCCTCGTTTGCCTGACTTTAAAATCCTTTTCAGGGACTCCTCCCAATTCCTGCAGGGTACATTTCCTTCCCCCTAGCTTTACAAATGTGGGGAACCAGACTTTTCTACCTTATCAGGTAGATAATGGCAGAACTCAATAGAAACCACAGGGTTCCTGATTCCCAACTCTCCTTTAGAAGAACCAAGTCCCCGTAAAACATTAACTATGTTAAATAGATTCTTAAGAACTGGAATCAGCCAGAAATCCTAACCAGCTGAATCTTGTGGCATTACTTGATCAACAATTAGTGTGGGTTTGTCATGAATGCTGGGGTTGTTTTCCATCTTGATAGCTGAGCAGAGAAACTAGAGCCAATATCCCTACCAGGGCCATACTGTGAGGGGCACTGCTGATTAAAAGTCCATCCACTTATCCTGAGTATGAAAGTGTCTTGTTTCTATGAAATGCTAATTTTGCTAATTTCACAGTATCTAACCCTGACTCCCACTGCTGATTAACCTTTAATATTTGGGATGCTTACACTGGGTTCTTCTGGGTCTCAGTTTGAAGGTTAGAGTAGATTGTTTTGACTTTTTAAGTGATTCAGGAAAGACACCACACAAGGTCATTTCCTGGGAAAAGCACATTTAGAAAGGAGGGGCTGACCCATGGAGCATTACCACCAGGATCACATCAGTATCCAACCCCTTGAGAGCATGGAGACTTGCTCTGTGCCAGGCCCAGACCCAGCACCCTCATGCACCCTGTAGCAACCACGTAACAGGGAAGCCATTTTGGATTTTTTTTTTTTTTTGCATTCTAATAACCTTAATTTCATGAAAGAATTCACAGGAGCTGGCCATGAGGGTGCACACCTGAAGTCCCAGTACTTAGAAGGATGGAGCATTTGAGGAGGTCAGCCTGGGGGTAACCTGGGCTCCAGAATGAGATCATTTCTCAAGAAAGAAAAGTAAAAAGGAGGAAAAAAAAAAGGAAGGAGGAAGGGGGATTGAGTCTGCCTAATTTGTGATCATTTTTTCTAGAATAAACTCTCTCTAGGATACATGATTCTTAGAATTTGCCCCTCTACCTGTCTCCTAGGGCACAGCACAGATAACCAGTGGATCTCTCTAGGAACCTCATGGTCGAGGCCTACACACTCTCCCAGACCTGTGTTTCTACTCACAGAAGTTACACTCGTGAAAAAGTCCCCTCTGTCTGGGTCTGAGTAATTTTAAGACTAACATCAGCATTATGAGAGAGAGAGACAGAGGAGAGAGAGAGAGAGAGAGAGAGAGAGAGAGAGAGAGAGAGAAAGGAAGGAAGGAAGGAAGGAAGGAAGGAAGGAAGGAAGGAAGGAAGGAGAAAGGAAAGAAAAGCCTGTATCTTTCCTTAAATATTGTGATTCTGAGTTTGAATACAGTAACCTCAGGAGTTCTTCATATGTAAACTTTAACCTCCCTTACTTCTTCACTACCTTCTCTTTAGTGCCCTTTGATTTCATGCAGTTTGGACTGAATTCTCTGATACCCTCGATTCAGTTATAAAAGATCAAGAAAGCAGATTTCATCTTTGTGAATTTCTTACAGACGTGCAAACAAATTGCTAGTTGATTTAGAGAATGGTTTCAAATTCAGCAATTCTAACGTTGTACACCATGTCCCCCTTTCCTGACCGTTCATTCTCAGATGTTTATGTTCTTGTCAGCAGGGCATGGGGACAGAAATACAAGGGAATCTGTCCTAGATGAGAGCTACATGTTAAAAAACATGCATGTGTTTGATAGCACATAGCACAAGAAGTGATAATTCCTACGTCATAATTTTCTTCCCTGTATTTTTCAACAGTTTCCTTGCTGTGTTGGAATGTATTATAATAGTTTTATGGTTAAAACCAGCTTATGCTATTTAGCCAGCATTCGGTTGTCTCAATTAAATTTTGGCAAGTTATCCTGTTAATATTAGGCCACATAAATATAAGAGGTCTGCTTTCCCAAGTCACTCTTTATCACATTTCTACTCCAAATGCCCCCACCCAGAGGAACACTAGAATTCAAAGATTGTACTTCTAGTTTATATTGTCTGCCTCTCCACATTCTCCTTAAGCTTATGCTTTATTATGCAAATTCTCAAGGCTATGACTTATGAGCCTGTAGCCAGAACAGAGAGCCTTGTTTACAGTGCTCCCTAAAATAATTATCATTAAGTGATCTAGTACAAGGTAGTGCCTGAAGGGTGCAGGCCTCTTGGACCTAAGATGAGATCTGTGACCTCACCCAACCTCTCAGAGGCTTCTCCTTATCTGCAGACTGATAGGATTAGATTAAGACTGTAGCACAGACTCTTTCAAACTCCTGCCTCGCAGGGGTCTTTAAAGATTCCTAAAGGACAGGCTGGGGTGTGGAAGGGCACGCCTTAACCCCAGTACTGGGGAGGAGGAGAAAGGGAGACTGTGGGGTACAGGCCAGAGTGGGCTGCAGGAGACTGTCTCAAAAATCCTGGGGCAGGGGCCACAAAGTAAGATTTGCTTTCTCAGAACGTTGTTACGGCAGTGAAGGTTGGAGAACCTTAAATCCGGTATTTAATGAGAACTCATTTTTTTTTCAAAATTATTCTTTTTACAAACAGGGTCTAGGGTAGCCTCCAACTCCAGCACCTCCCAAAAGCTAGAGTTAACATAATTTCCCCCCCCTAATTTCATAATCTCACCTCCACTCACTTCTTTCACTGGTTTGTAAGAAGTGGCCTGGAGGCTTAGAATCTGTTCTTTTTCCTAGGTAAGCCCCAGTAAGGTATTTCCAGGCTAATGCTGCTGATTCCTCCCAGGAGATTTATTTAGACCTGAGGCAGGGCTTCCCCATTTTGGTGGGTGGGGCTAATCACCTGGCACTCTGCTTAAAACACAGATGGCCAGGTATCGTCCCTGCTCTAGGCCCGAAGTTCAGCCTAAAGTCACATGCTGTAGATACAGGGTTCTGCCGATTCTGGCTTTTCGCAGTCTTTTCCTGCTGAGAGGCGTGGACTGTGCCTGGACAGAGTTGCCAGCCTCCGGGCGGGAAGGAAAAAGAACAGATGGCCCGCTGGGGGTAGGGGATCACGTGTCAGACCTCACATTGGGCAGGATCCACACCTCTCCCTTTCCTGGGCCTGGGCTCTGCAGCTTTAGCGATCCCACCCAGTGCACATTAAGGGCCTACTTGGTAAAGTTATGTTCGTTTCACTGAAAGCAGAATTAGGGGAGGTAGTGGGCTTAGGGAGGACATAGACAGGGCTGAAGGGGTGGGCTCTCTATTACAGTGATGTGCCTGGAACGGAAACACAATCCGATAAAGCCGGATCTGGCGAACCGATTGTGGCCAGGTTGAGTTAACACCCAAAGTCTGGAGGGGGCGGGGAGCTCCGGCAAGCGCGAAAACTTACACGACGCCCTACTTTACTCTCGTTCCACTCAGCAGCCTACCGCAAAACGCCAGGCCTCTCCATAGCAGAGCGGAAAGGCCATCCGTTCATGCATATGCAGCAGGATAAGTTTAGCCCGCAGCCCCCTGTGCTCAGAGCAGCCCCGCGTGGCGCTCGGAGGCGGGTGCTCTGCTCCGGCCGCAGAGTGGCGGGCGGCTCAGCCACTCGCGCGCCGAGCGTCTGGGCCTGGCATTGCCCTTTTAAAAAGTCTTCCGCAGGCGGCCGCCGCCGCAGCAGCCGGAGGAGGCAGGTTCATCTGAGGACAGTCCCAGTTCTCAGAAATCCCTTCCCTGCTGGAACATCAAGCTCTCTTTGCTGCAGTTGAACAAACTGCCCTAGATTGGGGGACGAGGAACCCGCCCCAAACTCGTGCAAGGAGCTCCGGGCGCCCGCGCCCACGTGAGCTAACCTTGAAATTAGCCCCCTACACCTGAGCTGGGGGTGGAGCGACTAGGGAGGGTTGCTGGCCCCTCGGGGCGCTAGCCACTGGGTTGGCACCCTCCACGTGCACGCACCGCCCTGTTTCGTAACTCTAGAGAGATTTTTTTTTTTTAAAAATCTCTGGGGTACCATGGGTGTAAGGTGTGCTGAGAAGGCAGGCCACCTTCCACCCCCACATCCTCGAAGATCAGGAAAACCTCCCCTGCGGTACCCCTGGGAACACTGCAGAGTAGGGTGTCACGATGACATCAGCCTCTAAACATAGTCTGCACCGCACCCCAACTCTGGGCGCTGCGAGCAAGGCGCGGGGGTGGGGGTGGGGTGGCTGGTGCTGCTGTCCCCGGGCGGGGCGGGGCGGGCTGACCGGCCGGCCAGGCTGTGCGGGTGAAGATGACTTTGCAGGAATCATACTCTCGGCGACTGCGGGCAAGCACAGTCTCTCCCGCGAGGACCCGGCCACGCGGCCAAAAGACCAGTAACGTCTTTCCGCACCCTCCCTGGCCCCACAAAAGCTACGCGCACACGCCTGCAGCCTTTCGACCCAGTGTGCCTTGTATTTATAAGCCAACCCATCCCCAGCCCGGTACCCGGGTTCGGTCCGGTGCCGGCGTCTCCCCCAACCCCCCAGCCCCGGGCTCCGGGACTGCCTCGGGGCTAAGCTTGCGCTGGGGTCGGCGCGGCCCTCTGGGTGAGTCAGAAGGGCTGTGTTTCCTGTGGTTGTTGTGGAACAGTTTGTCCTTTTTACCCCCTCCCACCCGTCTCCACCCCCTTGGTAAATATAGCGCTCACGTTTCATCATCTCTTTGTCCAACGAGCGCCAGACACCCCGGCCCGCGGCCCACGCCGCCTCCCTCCTCCTCCAGGCTCGGTTACCTCGCATAACCCCGCGCACTGGCGGCAGCAGCAGCCGCCCCTCGGTACCGGCGCCGCTCCCCGGCGCTTCCCACCACAGGACACTCCCGCCCTCTCTCATCGCTTCCCCTCCTCCCAAGTACCCCCAGGCCCTGGTCCCACCCATTCTCCCCGAGGTCCCCTAGATGTTGGGAGGTAGACACCCTAACACCCTGGCCGCTGGGTCCTCCACCCCCTTCCGTCGCAAGTCCCACGTCCCAAGGATGATGCCATGTTCCCCTCCCGAGTGAGCGCAGGTGACAGGAGGCTGAGACAGTTCTGATTCACCGACAGTTGCTCCGTACTTCGGGGTGGGTGCTTGGCGAACTGCCTTCCTCCCACCTCCTCCCACCCCTACCCCAGTAGGGACGTGGGCTGCAGGGGTCGGGAAGGCGAGGTGAGTGGGTGACAGGCAGAAAGTGTGTGCTTGTTCTTCACCCTCCCTCCCACCCCTGGTTTCATTTCCACACATCCAGCCACCCACCGGGACCGGAGGCGGCTGGTGTTCTCTGAACACCGGGAACTGGCTCTCAGTGGTCTCCTGTTACTTCCTTCCTCTTCTCCCTCCCTCCCTTGCCCATCACCGGGGCTGCCTCCCTCCTGCCTAGAGCAGCTGGGAAACCTGCCGCAAAACACTGCAGTCATGGGACTCTCCTGTGCCCATGGGCCTCTAGTTTGCCCTGTCCTGCCCTGCAACCGCTTGGGGCGCGTCTTCGAAAGGATGGCACTTGAGGCTCCTAATCCAGCAGCTCTCTCCTTCACTCTTGTCGCCTCTACCCTCCTCTGCCTCCCATACCTTCCTGCGAAGGCAGGGCCTGGCAAGCCTTTTTGGCTGGAATTCTGGGCCACCCCCATGAGCAGCCACCTGTCTGGGAGATGTGGTGAGACCAGCTGACGACAGATCCTAAGAACTCTACACCCAGGAGGCGAGAGAGCTGGCTTCTTTGCCACCACAGACTGTCCTGTGTATGCCAGCTGCCCCAACTTTCCCTAGTGGCTCCCCAGATCTATTCTCAGGGACACACCTCGAGAGAGGCAAGCCCTTCAAGCCTTTCAGGCTTGCTTCCCTGCAGGCAAGAATTCAGCTTTTCCTCGCGGTTGAGCTGAATGAACAAAGGGCCCCAAGAAGGACAAGGGGTTCCAGCTCTGTATGCTGCTTGCCTGAGCTTCACCCCGTTTTAAAAACCACCTCTTCACCGCCCTCTGCTCACTGCCATGGTTACCACCGCCCTGTCCTTGAGCAGCACTGGTGGTATAAAGGCAGAAGCAAACAAGGGCATTTTAAGAGTTCTTTTAAATATCCAAAACACTGGGTTGGTATTTGGGAAGCAGAGCAAAGGAAATAAAAGGTCTGGCTGTTGCCTGTTTTCCTGCTGACTCCAGGACCCTGAATAAATCCTTCACCCTGGTTAGCCTCTTAGCCCCCCAAGAGAGGATGGGGTTTACTAAGGCTCCAGAGTGGCATTCAGAACCTGTTGTCAGCAGCAGCAGCAGCAGCGTTTTCCCTGAAGTTGGTCTGACTTCCCACCGCCTGCAGCTTTAGACCTTGTCCCCAGGCTATGCGAGCCCCGCCTTGTGCCTTTCTGCTGACTTTCACTCTCCTTCACGCTCCAAGAGTCCCACTCACTTGACTCAAAACTCTCCACCCCCACCCCGCCACTGTTAACACTGCTAAGGAATGTAGCATTCGAGTAGGTAAATGGCTTACAGAGACCCTAGTCCCCGAACCACCCCATAGTTATGTGGGTACCCTAGACCTTTGCAAGACCAGTTAACCATAGCCAGTTTTGAACTCTTGACCTGCACCCTACTTCCTGACCACTTCTTTCTCTTCTAGTTTATTTATTCCAATAACCACATTTGAGCAATTCTTTCACTCAGGTCTGGCCTCCAATTTCCCTTTTCACTGTTTAATCTTGTCCTTACATCCTTCCTACCCAGTCATGACGCCATGGTTTGTACGCATGCACCCCTCACCTGGTTCCTGGGACCTCTTGGCAAAACAGTTTCTCCAACGCTGAACTAAAATAACAAGGCTACGCCGTTGCTACTCTAAATTTATGATCATGAGTCTCTAGTGGGCTCTCCACATTGCCCTTTTGCATATCCCTAGGGACTTTCCTCTCCCACACTCTGAAATAACTAAATTGCACCTTCTGTCCTCAGACACTCTCCTTGCTCCTCACTCTATGAGCCAAAAGCCCTGCTGTTTATTTCACTGAGAAAATAAAGGCAATCTGACAAAGGACTTCACCTTCCACCTCCTGCACCCTCTAGGCTCTCTGTCTTTCTGTCCAGGTGCTGTTCACACTTGTCCCTCAGATACTCATCCATACCTCACCCACAGCACTGGGATGCCTCCCCCTTGTCTATTGCCATGGGCAGGAGAGTTTTGGAATGGCCCCACGGCTTCGTGTGTTGAAATCTCATCCCTACTGTGAGACCAGAAAAGAACAGGCCAGGATAGCTACATTGGTAGAGCATGGTGTATCATTTAATCTGGGAGTCCAAGGTTCATGTCCCTGCTCACTGTTTCCTTGTGCTTTATGCTTGCTGGATTCCCAGAAGCTGTGTAAATGCACGGTGGGCAGGGCAACATAATTCCTGACATCCACCTCAGGCCTCCACATGCATGTACACATATGTGCCCCCCAATACACATTACACACATGAACATGTACACACACACACACACACACACACACACAACAACAACAACAACAACTCTGGCTACTGTTGAATCTCTTGTTGCTCATCTCCTCTCCCCCTCCCCTGTCTAATCTGGGTAGCCAGTGATAATGTATTGGGCTTCCTTACAGAGCACAGGTAAATGGATACTTACAGGGGTATCCTCCCCCTCCAGTTGGCCACCCCAGGAAAGCACCAGAGATGAGAGCTTCCCAGCAGCCTTATAGATTGAGCTCCCCTCCACAAGTTTTCTCAGGTCTTCATACTCTACCCGTCCCCTTACATGGGTTGAAGGTAGAGTTGCATACAAGAGATGGTAAGGAGTGTTAGGTACTCATGTGAGGGTCTCCCAGTCCTCCCCACCTCTCTGTGTCAGGGTGTAACAGGTAATAAAGCACAACTGATAATCCTTCTGGCAGGGGGATATAACTGAACTCCCCAAGAGGGCAGTTGCTTGGCTCAAAGGTCAGTCATTGGCAACACTCCCATAAGCGAATCTTGCTAGCTTTATAAGCAGGTGAGAGGCAGGTTCCAGTGTAGCTGGAAGTTTCTCTGGTCCTGCCTGGCACCGAGATCCAGATGAATCTCTCCCACCTGTGGTCCTGCAGCCACTTACAAAATAATTACTCAGAGGCTTATAATAATTACAAACTGTATGACTTATGGTTCCAGTTTCTTGCTAGCCAGCTCTCCCATCTTAAATTAACCCATTCCTATTAATCTATATGTTGCCACATGGCCGTGGCATTACCAGTCCGCTGATATCTTGTTGCTCCTTAGGCTGCAGGTTGGCATCTCTCCTGACTCCACCCTTCTCTCTGTAGGTGGCTGTAAGCTTTCTTGCCATAGGCCAAAACAGCTTTATTATCCAATGGGAACCACACATGTTCACAGCATACAGAAAAACATCCTACAGCATTGCAGCATCTTTGCCTCTTGCCAGCTGATGCTCTAAGTCTTCAATACCATCTTTACCCTCCTAGGCCTTGTATCTCCAGAACCTTAAGTCAAACTATACCTTTCTTTGTAAAGAAGTCTGCCTTATTTTGTTATAGTAATGAAAAATGGGTTAAAAAACAACTTTTGAGCCAGGTGATGGTGGTGGCGGCAGCGGCAGCGCACGCTCTTAGTCCCAGCACTTGGGAGGCAGAGGCAGGTAGATCTCTGTGAGTCTGAGGCCAGCCTGGGCTATAGAGTGACTTCCAGGAAAGACGCAAAGCTACACAGAGAAACCCTGTCTCAAAAAACAAAACAAAACAACCAACCAAACAAACAAAAACTTTTAACATTTTTATTATTGTGTATAGATGAGTGTGGGTTCATGAGAGCCTGTGTGTGTGTGTGTGTGTGTGTGTGTGTGTGTGTGTGTGTGTGTGTGTGTGTGATGACTTTCCCAGGTAGGGTTTAGAGGCAAGCACTTATTATACCAAAGCCATCTATTAATAACTTCCAAATTTAGTCCAACCTGCTCATCATCAGACTCATTCACATTAGTGCAAAAAAAAAAATGTGTTTACTTGAAAACACAGACTCTGAAAGCCAATAGAAAGTCTTTATTCACCTACTAGTGGGCTACATGGGGAACTTACCCAAATTGTGTAGCTACTTGCTTATCATTCTTGGCTTTTTATGCGCAAAAAATCATATCCTGGTTGACACACTTCCATTAGTAAGAACCTTTAGCAATAAGCAGAGCTACAAAAGTCACAAAGCAAGGTCAGCACACTTACAGACTTTCTGAGAACGGTGGACTATGATGGATTAGGTCTTTGTTCTTGTTTTTTGGCAGATGTTGGGGTCTATGTGCTGGGCTCTTAGGTCAGAACTGTGCCTTGGTGCCTGTAACATGGCATTAGTTTGCTAAGGTCTGGGGGCCTGTTACATAGTCTCCTGTCTCTATACATGGGTACACATATGTGTGTATGAGTGATTTTTCAAGGACCCCATCCTCCTCTGTAATCTTTACTTATGTTTTTGCCTGGCTGCACAGACCCGGCCGGGTTGGGAGCACTCACTGCATGCTCCTTCTGTTCTCCCCACATCTCACACCAGTCACACTTTGACCCCATCACTGGACCAGAACTACTCTTGTCAAGGTCACAAATGACTGTCATCCTGACAAATCTCTAGAAGTCATTTCTATCAGCTGCCTTAGAGCACAGAAGACGAGGAGGAGGCAGTGAGGAATCACAAAAAGAACAGACTCCTAGAAGCCAAGGCAAAGAGAGGCCAGTTCCTCAGTTGGCTCCTCTGATGACCTCCATTAGTCTTTCTTTCAAAAAGTTTATAAGTGACTGGAGAGATAGCTCTGCAGTTAAGAGCACTTGCTGCTCTTCCAGAGGACTCTTGATTCCCAGCACCGCACGGAAGCTCACAACTATAAATCCAGTTAAAGGGATCTGACATCCTCTTCTGGCCTCTGGGGGTACCAGGCATGAATTTGATGCACAGACATACGTGTAACAAAATATCCATACACATAAAATAAGATTGAAAAAAGGCCAGGCATGCCTAGTATTTGGGAGGCAGAGGCAGGTGAATCTCTCTGAATATATATATATAGATATAGATATAGATATAGATATGAGAGAGAGAGAGATAGCAGAAATGGTTCAGTGGTTACAAGCACTGGCTGATCTTCCAGAGGACTCAAGTTCAATTCCCAGAACCACATGGCAACTCACAACTGTCTCTAACTCCAGTTCCAGGGGACCTGACACCCTCACAGCGATGCACATAAAATAAAAGTCAAATTATTTTTAAAAAAGACTTCACACCTTCCTGCAGTGGTTCCCTGTATTACTTGGTGGCTTGCATCAAAAGCTGATGTGACAGATGCCCATTTAGAGACAGTCTCACTGGGTAGCACTGGCTGGTGTAGAATTCACAGTAACCTGTCTCAGCCTCTGGAGTGCTGGGATTATGTGTGCATCATCATGTCTGGCTAGCCCTGCCTTCATGCCCCACAGGATCTTCTATTAGTCAAATTCCCCTCATGTCTCCATAACCTGACCTTTCCTCTCTACTGTGCCACCTTCTTCTTTTGCTGTGGTCACTGCACTGGGCTCCCAGCTGGTCTCCTTGCCTCCCCTGGTCCTGGTATCTCTTCCCACCCAACTCCCAGAGACTCCTTACAAGATATCAAGTTAAAGGACATCTCTTTGTAAAACCCTCCGTATCCTACAGAGCACCTGCCTCAGTCTGCATGGTAGGAACACGCCCCTACAGCATAGGGCCTGGCCTAGCTTCCTGAACTTTCTGAGTCCCTCTTCCTCACTCCATTCCAGCCACTCTGCTCACCTTCCTTGCATGGGAGCTAACCTCCTGCTCCCCTGCCTTAGAAATCTTCACAGAGACTCATTCCATTATCCTGGATCCTTCATGGCTTCCCTCTCTCCAAGGTCCCCCCACCCCTCCCGGAACTCCTTGATCTTTTTGTTATTCATTCATTCATTTGCTCATTTATTATTTGTTTGTTTGAGACAGGGGCTTGGCTTGGCCTCAGATTCTCTAAACCGCCAAGGCTAGCCTTGACCTCAGGATTTCCCTTCCTCCACCTCCCAAAGGCTGTGGTTATGGACATGCAAACGCTACTGGCTTTCCTTCACTCTTTTCAGGCCTCTGCTCAAATAGCCGTCCTGAGAGAAAACTGCACTGGCCACCTTTGCAAACCCCGCCCCTTCCGATTGCCCTGGCACTGTTTTACATACTCTTTTCCAAAGAAAACATTTGTTGTCCTTTTTTTTTTCTCCTTGGCTTTGTTTTCTCATTTCATATTAATTGCTAATTCTGGGTCTCTCTCTTGCTGAAATACAAGCTATTTTGTTCAATGATATATTCTTCGTTCCTACAACAATACCTAGAAGATAATACATTCCCAGCAAACATTGCCAAAGCCAAATACAGAGGATAAAGCCCTCTAACATTTGAACTCTTATATTTCCCAGACACCGATAAAATGTGCACTTGGTGATTTGGACACTCCATGTTTATTGATGAGGAAATTAAGGTACAAAGCCAAGGTCACATGGGGCAATGCTGGGATTTGCTCTCAGGACCCTCCATCCAGGGCTTATGTTTTGAGCACTCCATTATCCCGCTTCTGCCTGTGAGTAAGGCAAAGAACTGTAAACAAGTTCTTCCCGCTGTGGTCAGCTGCCGAAACACACAATGGCATTTCCAGATGTCATCTGTATGTGTGGGGGAGCAGGGTGTGTCGTGTCACATGGGCCGTTTCTCCTACTACAGACACAAACAATGAAGAAAGAGTGTCGTGCCGAGTGAGGACAGGGCTGTGTGTTTGTCTTGGCTGGAGTATTTGATTCCTCATGATTCTGAGCAGATTTATGCAAAGGCATCATAGTGTCATGGGGAAAGCTCCTGGCCCAGAGGGCCCGCAGACTTAACATGACCATAGCATGATGTCTCTTTTCATCCTCACACTCCACCCATGCCCCTCCCCCCAGCCCCCTTGCCCCTCCCCCAGCCCCCTTTCCACTCTGCCATCACATTATCCTTGTCCTTCTGGGCCAGTTCCTCACATTGTAGGAAATGTCAATCTGGGACAGTGGTATAACGTGCCTTCTTGTTCACAGTGGTCATAATAAAGAGGAAGACATCCATGGCATATGCAAGTCTGATTGGGCTAACTTACGTTGCTTCCATGGACCTGTAACATGGCCAGGGAATACTTGGTGAAGATAGCCTCAGCATTTTAGAGATTCAGCAGCCCTTTCTAGAAGGTTTTGGAAAATGTAGATGAATTGCTAAACGGTCTTATTGGTAAAACACAGAGCCAGATATTGGGGTAAAAATCAGAGAGATCAGAAAAGCAGAAAGAAGACAGACACGTTCTTACCACTTGGAGCTCTTCCGCCAAAGAGACCTACTTCCTCTACACCCATGCCTATATGCCATTCTGTTCTGCCATCTCATTTCCTCTCTCCGCCCAGCTACAACACTTCCTCTTCCTGCCCAGCTCTGTCGCTTCCTGTCTGTCTGTACAGACCTCCAGATCTTTATGGTTAGTGCTGGGATTAAAGGTATGAACCACCATGCCTGGCTCTGTTCCCAGTGTGGCCTTGAATTCACAGAGATGCAGATGGATCTCTGCCTGCCTTCCGAGTGATAGGATTAAAGGCATGTGCTACCATTGCCTGACCTCTATATTTACTATAGTGGCTGGCTTTTTTCTCTGATCCTCAGATAAACTTTATTGGGGTACACAGATAAAATATCACCACAGGAAAATGTATAAAAAAGTTAGAGCCAAGTGGTGGTGGCCCACACTTTTAATCCCAGCACTTGGGGGGTAGAGCCAGGTGGATCTCTGTGAGTTCGAGGTCAGCCTGGTCTACAGAGCGAGATCCATGACAGGCACCAAAACTACATGGAGAAACCCTGTCTCCAAAAACAAACAAACAAACAAACAAACAAACAAACAAAAAGTTAATGAGTAGCAACATAGCAAAGCCTTTCATTGGCTAGGAATTGCATATCAAGGAAAGATGACACATTGACTGCAATGCTCAAAACAGTTTTGCTAAAAAAAAAAACCACTGCAAAGCATTACACATGGGCTCACACCTGTGGCCCCAGTGATTGGGAGGCAGAGGCAGGAGGATTGCCAATTCAATACCCTCTCTAAAAACGAAAGGAAGGAAGGAAGGAAGGAAGGAAGGAAGGAAGGAAGGAAGGAAGGAAGGATGGGAGGGAGGATGGGAGGGAGGGAGGGAGGAAGGAAAGAAAAAAGGAAGGGGTAGGGAAGTGGGGGAGAGAAGGGGTGGATGAAAGAGAAGAAGGGAAGGAAGGGGAGGAAAAGCAGTCAGGACCCTAGGGCTTGTTAGATAATACTTTTGGGTTTAGAAGTGGATTTCTTTACTATGGTCATGATGGAAGTGTGTGGGATATTAGGAAGGAAGTATGGACAGACAACTGGTGTTTCCTTTGCAGGGTACCTCCACCTGCTCCATCCACCCCTCTCTCACTGGCCTTTAGAGATGGACTCGAGTCCAAGTGTCTCACTGACTATGGAGCTCACTGTTTTGGCTAGACTGACTTTCCAGTGAGCTGCTGGGATCCCTGTATCTCCTCATCCCTTTCCCATAGCACTGGGGTTACAGGCACATACCACCACGCCTGGCTTATGGCTTTTTCCTGGATGCTGAGGATTTGAACTGGAGTCCTCATACTTACATAGAAAGTCTTTTTCTGTTTGAGTTGTTTCCCATCCCCACAACCACCCTCTTCATATTTTGTTATAGCTTTCACTATCTATAGGCTGGCTTGGACTTTGCTCTGTAGCCTGTGTAGACCTTGAACTCTCAAGCCTCCTGCCATCAGCCTTCTGAGTAGCTGAGATCACAGGCCCAGCTACTGGGCCCTGATCCTTTTCAGTTTTAATCATTTAATTCTTTTTGCTTGTAGTTTTAAAGTTTTGTTTATTAGTGTTGTGTGTATACATGGTGAGCACATTTGGAGGTCAAAGGGCAACTTTGTGGAGTTGGTTCTCTCCTTCCACCTTTATATGAATACCAGGGACGGAGCTGAGGTCAGCAGGCTAGCATCCTTGTCCACTGTGCCATCTTGCTGGCCTCCTTTTTGAGACAGGGTTTCCTTACACAGCTATGGCTGGCCTTAGATTTGAGCAATCCTTCTGCCTAGTACTGGGTTAAGGTATGTGTACCAGGCCCTGCTTCTTTTCAGTCATTTTTGTTTTTGTTTTTTGAGATGGGGTTTCTCTGTGTAGCTGTCCAGGAACTCACTCTGTAGACCAGGCTGGCCTTGAACTCAGACATCTGCTTGCCTCTGCCTCCCAAGTACTGTGATTGAAGGTGTGCACCTCCATGTCCAATCTTTCTAGTCTTAATATGAGAATATGAGAAATTCTATGGATTGGAAGCTACCGTGTGTTCTTTCTGAGGAGATGCAATACAATGAGTGAACAGGCTCTAGGGTTAAGCCAGTTGGCCCTTATCAGTTGGGTTCTACCACTCATTATTTCTTCGAAGTTGAGAAAGTTATATTCTTTTAGAATTTATGGATTTAGGGGGTTGTTGTTTGTTTTTGGAGATGGGGCCTTACACAGCCCAGGCTAACATGGAACTGGTTATCTAGTTGAGAATGGCCTTGAACTTTAGATCTTTCTGCTTCCACCTCCTGAATACTGGGATTCCTGTTGTATACCACCACACTGTTTTGTTTGTGATTTTTTTTAAAAGTCAGTCTCACTATGTAGACCAGGCTGGCCGTGAATTCTTGGAAGTTCTTCTGTCTCAGAATGATTGGGTTTACAGACATGAGCTGCTACACATGGTTCTTAAAATTTCATCTAAAAAGGGGTAAAAATAGTATCTCTTCATAGAATCGATGCAAGTACAACATGCTATAAATGACAAGGAATTCAGCAGAGGGCATGGTGCTGAACAAGTCCTGCCTTGGTGTTTGCCGTAGAAACTAAACTGGAGACATGTAGCTTCTCCATGGATGATCCCAGGGAAGGAGAAGAGCCAGTATTTGAGAGCACAGTTGAGGCCCCCTTCTATAGGAAAGTCTCTTACAGCTGCCCATTCTAAGAATGGGAAGCCAAGGGACTTATCCACCAGCACTACATTCTCACTGAGAGTCTCATCCAGAAAGATCAACCCCTCCATTTCTGGGCTCCTTGATTTGAAGAAAGTTCAGGGGCAGAGAGCATTGAGGAATCAGCCTGAAATTTGCACTCCACAGTAATGTTCAGTGCAGATGGGGTTGGAGGTGGATCATGAGTGTGTGAGGAAGAGCACATGAAGCACCTATTGAAATGGCTCAATCTGTGTTAGCCATTGTTATTAGATTAGATGACTCACCCCAGTACACCTCATCTTTACTGAATGAGAGGCTCACCTGGGGAGCTTGTTAAAATGAAGATTCTGGTTCAGTAGGTTTGGGGTGGGCCAGAGTGCTACATTTTAATGAGCTCCCGTGTGGTGCTAATGCTAATAGCAAGATTTTATTTAATTGATGCACACTTATTGAGCCCCTCCTCCATATGAATTACTGTTTTAGAGACTGCAGCATTTGGTTTGGTAGGCTGAATATTAGTCTCCTCAGAAATGCCAACGTCCAGATCCTCAGCCTTTTGAATACATGACCTTACATAGCAAGAGGAAGTGTTCAGTTGAGGACCTTGAGATAGGAAGTTTATCTTGGATTAAGAGAGTAGGCATGAAATAATCTCAGGCTCTTATGAAAAGGAGAGAGAAGGCTGGAGTCATGCTGCCACACCTAGCTCTGCAGATGGCAGAGAAGAACACAGGCAGCTTCCAGAATCTGAAAGTTAAGGGGATGTTTTCCTCAAGAACCCTCTGAAGGAAAACAGCCCTATAGACAGATTTTAGACTGCAGAGATACTTTTTGATTTTTAATCCACTAAAGCTGTGGTACATTGTCCCAGCATAATACAAATGAGAACAAAATGAGGCCTGGATCAGTCAGAATAGGTCAGGTGAAGAAGTCATGATAACGTAGGACTCCCTAATGTTAGTTGTTTAAATTAAAAAACAAACAAACAAACAAAACAACAACAACAACAAAACACTTGTTTATTGTCCAGTATCCATTTAAAACTAAGATTGGTTGTGTGTCCGTCAGTTCAGGGCCCAGGTTGATGGGAGAGCCACCATCTGGAACATTGAGAGCAGAATGTCTACTCACATCTCATATGTTGCCATCCCACCCTTAAGGGGAATAGAAAGCACGATTCAGTCACATCCCAGAAGGCAGAGAGCTGGAAATAGTTGTTGGCCCTATAACTAGTATAGCTGAGTAAGCTCCTGGGATATACTCATCTAGATATAAGAACAAAATAAACTATGTACTCTGAATAAAATATACAAATAAACTTGCCACGTGGTACATGTCTGCAATCTCAGCACTAAGGAGGCTGAGGCAGGAGGATTACCAGTTTGAAGCCAGCCTTAAACAAAACAACCTGTGTAGCTCTATAAAACAAAACTCTCAATGAAACAGGAAAACAAACAAACAAACAACAACAACACAAATACTTGGGGTCCTGGAGGACAGCAGAGCAGGTAGCAGAGACAGTTGACCTCTGAAGGGGGATGGTGATGAAAGGTCACATAGGTACACAGAAAAGAGGGCGTTGACCAAAGCTCTGCGCTCTAAGGCGGGGACAGGCGTGTCACTTCATTTGATTGGTGTAGTTAGTTGCTGTGGACATCACTCTGTATAAATAAAGTGCTGATTGGCCAGTAGCTAAGGAAGGATAGGGTAGGTGGGACAAGGAAGAGGAGAAGGCTGGGAACAGGAAGGCTGGGAGGAGACACTGCCAGCCGCTGCCATGAAAAGCAACATGTAAAGACACTGGTAAGCCACAAGCCATGTTGCAAAGTATAGATAAGCAGAAATGGGTTAATTTAAGATAGAAGAAGAAGATAACAAGCCGCCTGCCACGGCCATGCAGATGGTAAGCAATGTAAGTTTCTGTGTGCTTTCTTGGTTGGGTCTGAGTGACTATGGGCCTGGCGGGAAAGAGAGATTTGTCTTGACTGTGGGCCAGGCAGGAAAACTCTAACTACAGTTAGTCATTGCTATCATGTTGCATATATGATCTTTGTCAATCAAATATTTAAAAATTTAGGGATTTAGGGTGTAGCTTGGTGTAGCCTGTGAGATATCCCTAATATCACACACACACACACACACACACACACACACACACACACACACACACACACACAAAGAAAAAGCAAGCAAGAAGGAAGGAAGGAAGGAAGGAAGGAAGGAAGGAAGGAAGGAAGGAAATAACTTCTCGCTTATAGCAGCTTTGAGAGTGATGGTTAGTTATTTGTCAATTTGATGCAAACCGGGCTCATATGGAAAGAAGGACCCTCTACTGAAAAAAAAAAAAGCCTCTATCAGATTGTCTGGTGAGGAAATCTGTGAGGTATTTTCTTGATTAATGACTGATATAGGAATGCTCAGTTCACTATGGGCAGTGCCACCGCTGGGCAGATGGTACTGTGTTTCATAAAAAAACAGCCTGAAGGAGGAGCAAGCTGGTAAGCATCACTTCTCCATGGTATCTGCTTCAGTTCCCAACATGAGGTTCCTGTCTTGAGTGACTTCCCTCAGCGATAGACAGTGACCTGGGAGTTGTAATAAGAAATAAACCATTTTTTTCAAGTTGCTTTTGGTCATGGCATTTATCACACAGCAATAGAAAGCCAATGAGGACAGTACTAATCTATCCCACTTAAAGTGGCTAAATGTGAACAGGATGTGTATACACAAATAATCTTGTCTTCTTCCTTCCTTCCTTCCTTCCTTTCTTTCTTTCTTCCTTTCTTTCTTTCTTTCTTTCTTTCTTTCCTTCTTTCTTTCTCTGAGACAGGGTTTTATTCTGTAGTTTAGGCTAACCATGAACTCACAGACATCCTCTTGCAACTGCCTCCCAAGTGCTGGGATTATAGACCCAAGGCACCATACCTGCCCTTATTGTCTTAAGAGTCAGAGGACAAAGTTTGGCCACCCTTAGCTGATGGAAACCCAAGGAAGAAATTCCAGAAGAGTGAGAACTAGAAAGGAGAACGTAGGTTGTGGTGGATGCACTATTTACAATGTCCAGAATAGATCTGAAACTCAGCATGTAGAGAAAGGGAGAATCACAGCCTGCTACCACCAGAAAAGACAGTCCTGCATAGAGGTTGACCAGATGTTGGATATTGGAGCTAGGACCTCTATAGCAGCTATTACATGTATGAATGTTAAGAAAGAATCTACTCACATTGAGTGGATAGGAACCTCAGCAGAGAAACTCAAATGGAAGTTCTAGAATTTGAAAGCATACATGAAGGGCCTGGAGATGTAGATCAGTGGTAGAGTCCTTTCAGAGCAGGCACAAGGCTCTGGGTTCAATCTCCAGCACCACACAAATAGAAAGAAGGAAAGAAAGGAAGGGAGGGAGGGGGAGGGAGAGGGGAATGAAGCAGTCATTTCAAGGGTTAAAACAGACGACAATGATTAATGGAGAGTCAATAGCTTGATGATAATCAGTTGAAATTATGCACTCAGAGGTACACAGAGAAAAAAATTTGGAAAGAAAACAAAAAAAGAAAGAGCAAGCCTTGGGGACTTGGTGGACAACATTAGAAAACCTAACACATGTGCTGTGTAGTAACTGAATGAGAGGGGGTGGTGGTGTATTTGAAGACATACGCCCAACCTTGTTATCTACTGCCAGCTGCAGGTGAGAAATATTAACACAATACAATAAGATTTTCTTTACATCTTTTCTTCACATTTAATTATCTATTTGTTGGGGGACATGCATATTATGGCATCTATGTGGACATTGGAAGACAGTGTGCAGGAGTCAGTTCTCTCCTTCAATAGTGTGGGTCCTGGGGATAATGTAGAATATTAGTTTAAGATGTGTTACATATGTTTATATTGTGGAACATTTGCTTTAATGATGCAAAGATACGTTGTATTCTTTTATGTTGCATCTGGTTAACTCTGTGAAGCTATGATATTGTGCCTGTTTAAAACACCTGATGGTCTAATAAAGAGATGGATGATCAATAGCAAGGTAGGAGAAAAGGATAGGCAGAGCTGGCAGACAGAGAGAATAAATAGAAGGAGAAATCTGGGAGGAAAAAAGAAGAAAGAACAAGAGAAGGAGAAGAAGAGGACATGAGGGGCCAGCCACCCAGCACCCAGCCAGTTAGCCAGCCATGAAGTAAGTGTGAAAGTAAGATTTACAGAAGTAAGAAAAGGAAAAATCCCAGAGGCAAAAGGTAGATGAGATAGTTTACAGCTAAGAAAAGGTGGCAGAAAACAAGCCAAGCTAAGGCCGGGCATTTATAATTAAGAATAAGCCTCCATGGTTGATTTATTTGAGAGCTGGGTGGTACCCGCCCCCAGAAGCAAAAAGCCAAAAGAGTTAAACAAAAAATAAAAATAAAAATAGCTACAGGATAGAACTCAGGTTGTCAAGCTTGGCAGCAAGTGCTTTTACCCACTGAGTCATCTTGCTAGCCCTATATATTTATTTTGACACAGAGTCTTGCTATGTACCCTAGGCTGACGTCACACTCACACTCCTCCTGCCTTGGCCTTCTAAGTACTTAGATGACAGTGTGCAATACCACACCTGGTTCAGCAC
This sequence comes from Onychomys torridus, assembly GCF_903995425.1. Classification (NCBI taxonomy): domain Eukaryota; kingdom Metazoa; phylum Chordata; class Mammalia; order Rodentia; family Cricetidae; genus Onychomys; species Onychomys torridus. The sequence continues at coordinate 141,518,496 of NC_050443.1, read as the reverse complement.
AAGATGTTTTGAGAGTGGCAGGAGAGAGAAAGAGAGAGTGAAAAATCAAATAATTTTTATTACGGTTATATTGTTACAATTTTCTGAGGTCCAGGGGACCAAACCCATAGTTAGTTAGGCAAGCTTTATCACTAAGCTACATCTACAGCCCATTAATGTTCTATTTTATCATTGGTTGCTATTAAGCAAGCACTGTCTCTCAGCTCCATCCCTAGCCTTCAGTTATTGCTGCTAATCTCTCATTTTGCTGAATTTATGAACTAATCTTTATCATATACAGATATGTAACATAATATATCTGTATTCCATGTCTGACTTGGTGTTATCTGTGGTTTCAAGCATCTCCTGGGAGTCTTGGAACACATCCCCTGAAGCTAAGGGAGGAATAGAATAGTAAGACATACGTTGACAGATGCAAAAATCTCAGTGCAACTTAAGCAGGATTAGCACAAAGAAAATAATAAGTAGGCATATCACAGCCAAACTCTGGGAATGTGAAGATAAAGGGAGAATTTTCAAGCTGTCAGAGGAGTAGTCATCCGGTAAGCACAGGAACAGATCTGAGCAGCACAGATTTCCCATCAGAAGCAACAATGGCATCTTACAGGACTGAGAGAAAAACTTCCTGTCAGCCAGATTTCTGTGTCTACTGGAAATATTCCTCAGGGATGAAGGTGAAATAAAATATGTTAAAGGAAAATGAGAATCTGCTACCAGCTGACCCATAGAAGAAGTTTTTGAGTATAAAAAAAAAAAGTGAGTTCTGATGTATCATGGGGGAGGGGAAGAGCCCTTGTTTTATTTAACTTTTAATTTGCTCCTTTCTCCCCACTCCTTGCTTTTTTCTCCCCCCATAGGTTCCCACTCTTTAGCTCAGGCTGGCCTAGAACTCACGGCAGTTTCACTAATCTCAGGAGGACTAGGGTTACAGACATGAGCCCTTAGACTCCTTCGGAAAGAGTGCAGAGCCTTGGCAATGATAAATATGTGGGTAAATTCAAACAGCTTTTAAAACCCTTTATTTAAAATACATATTAGGAGGCCAGGTAGGCGTGGTGGTACACGTCTTTAATTCCTACACCAGGGAGGCAGAGACAGGAAGATCTTTGAGTTTGAGGGCAGCCTGGTCTACAGAGGGAGTTCCAGGACAGCCAGAGATACATAGGGAAACCTTTCTTGACAAACAAACAAACAAACAAACAAACAAACAAACACATATTAAGTATTTAAGTCCAAAGTTAAAACCTTGTAAGGTTTATAATAATATAAATTCACTACATACAGCGATTCTAGCATAAAGGACAAGGTAAACCCTATCATTACAAGTTTTCTAAGTGGTATAATTTAAAATATGAGCAGATGTATCTGATGTATAAACGACTGCCACAGTATATCTCCCCAAGATGTCACAGTACAGTGAAGGAAGACAGCTCTTGCTTCTTGGGAAGCTTTTGCCTGGAAATCTTCTTAGTGCTGGGCTGTGAAGGGTGATGAGAAGCTGAGGAAAAGGCATCTTGTAAGTGGCCAACAGCAGGAGTGAGGCTGCAAGAGCAGACAGTGCCACACCCATTTAATGTACATAATAGTCATTGGACTTGCCCTCTAAGAGTGGCAGCGACTATGACTACACCAAGAAGGGCCTTGTATTGATCCGTGAGCTGCTATGGCGAAGTGTCATAGTTTTGGCCTTTTTTTTTTTTAAAAAAAAAGGAACTTATACATTAGTTCTTGAGGCTGAGAAGTAGATGACCAAAGTGTAAGTAGGTCCAGTATCGAGTGAGGGCCCACATCTCTGCTTCCAAGTTGGTACCTCAGATGTTGTGTTTTCACACAGCTGAAGGAATGGAAGAACAGAACAATGCAGAGTCTACTCCCTCCCTCAAGCCCTTTCCTAAGTGCCCTAATCCAGTCCCCAGGGGTGCAGCCTTCTGAGGGGGACTCTCCAAAAGTCCCATCATTTAATATCATCTCATTGATACAATGTGTGAATTTTGAGGACATGTAGTCCACAATCTCATGGGAGAAAATTGCTGTGGAATAAGATGGAAGGTAAACTGAGGCAGATGGAGCCAGGAAACCAGAAGCAAATTGCAAGGTAATTATAAAAATCTTGATTAAAAAACGAGGAGGTGATGTTGCACGCCTGTAATCCCAGCACTTGAGAGGCAGAGACAGGTGGATCTCTGTGAGTTCGAGGCCAGCCTGGTCTACAAAGCGAGTTCCAGGAAAGGCTCCAAAGCTACAGAGAAACCCTATCTCGAAAAACAAAAACAAAAACAACAACAAAAAAAACTTGATTAAAGATACAAAAACCATGCCGGGCAGTGGTGGTAGCACACACCTTTAATTGCAGCACCCAGGAGTCAGAGGCAGGCGGATCTCTGAGTTCCAGGACAGCTAGGACTACACAGAGAAACCCTGTCTCGAAAAACCAAAACCCAAACAATTAAACAAAACAAAAGTTACAAAAGCCTGAACAAGGTCCTGGGCAGTGGGACAGGGATGAGAACATGCTAGGAAGATAGTCAGGAAGCAGCAATAAGGGGCTTGGGATAGGTCAGAATACCAAGAGGAATCTAGACAAAGCTGAGGTTTCTGACTCTGGGGGCTGATATCAACTAAGACAGAGGAAAGGCAATGGAAGAAATTGAAGATAAAAGCATAAAGGAGATAATTGATTAAAGTACAGAGAGAACAACACTCAAGTGCCTGACAAGGAAAAGGAAGGTCACATTGTCCTCTGAAGCAGAAAGGGAATCTGAGCCTGTCTAGAAACAGGAGAAGTCAAGAGATGGAGAAGATTAAAAAAAAAAAAAGGCTTGGACTTCACTGCTGGTGGTATTCATTTTCTCTCTTAAACAGGAGGAGGTAATTGGTGTAAGGTGTGTGTGTGTGTGTGTGTGTGTGTGTGTGTGTGTGTGTGTGTGTGTGTGTGTGTGTGTGTGTGTGTGTGTGTGTGTGTGTGTGTGTGTGTGTGTGTCAGAGACACCATGAATGACAGGGGCAAGAGTTTGTAGCACTATGTGACTGACTTGTGACTTGAGCTCAGGATCTGGCATGTTCTGTCTGCTGAAACAGTGAGTTGGCTCTATGATATCCATGGGGGACTGGTTCCAGAACACTCTGCTAATACCAAAGTTTAAATGTTCAAATCTCTTAAATGAAGTGGCATACTATTTGCATACAATATAACCTTTGCACATCATTTTAAATTATCTACAGATTACTTATAATACTAAATACCTTGTAAATCTGTGCAAAAGTCATTGAACTGTGTTGTTTATGGAATTAATAATTCAAAATGTATGTATATGTTTAGTATATATACAAACACCAATATATACCTTCTTTTTGTTGTTGTTGTTGTTGTTTTGAGATAGAGTCTCTGTAGCCTTTGCTGTCCTGGAACTTACTCCAGAGACCAGGAGAGCCTTGAACCCACAGAGATCTGCCTGCCTCTGCCTCCCAAGTGCTAGGATTAAAGGTATGCACCACTGCTGTAGAATAATCCTCTTATATACTATAAAGATTTGTCATTCAAATTGGTTTAATAAAATGCTGATTGGCCAGTAGCCAGGCAGGAAGTACAGGCTGGGCAATCAAACTAAGAATGATGGGAAGGAGAAGGGTGGAGTCAGGAGTCGCCAGTCAGATGCAGAAGGAGCAGGAAATGAACATGCTGTGCTAACAAAGGTACTGCCATGTGGTAGCATAAATAGAAATATGGGTGAATTTAAATGTAAGAGTTAGCTAATAACAAGCCTGAGTTGTTGACTGAGCATTTATAATTTATATTAAGCCTCTGAGTGATTATTTTAGAGTGGCTGCTGGACATAGGAAAACTTCCATTTACACACCACCACTATATATACTTTCTTCTTGATCCACAGCTGGAATCTATAAATACAGAGGACTATGTCATCAAGTGTGAGGATTGTTTAGCTGTAGCAGCTGTCTCCATGAGAAAGAAAACTTAAATTAATCTTGACTATTGTGTGTGCACACACTTGGAGGCATGAGTGTGTGTGCATTCAGCACAAGTATGGTGTGGGAGGGTCCATGCCACACCTGGGCAGGCAATCCTGGGTTGTATAAGAAAGCAAGCTGATCAAGTCAGGAAAAGCAAGCCGGTAAGTACCATCCCTCCATGGTTCCTGCTTCTGTTCCTGCTTGAGTTACCACCTGACTTCCCTTGGTGATGCAGCAAGTCAAATAAACTCTTTCCTCTCCAAACTGGTCATGGTAATTGCCACAGCAATTGAAAACAAACTAGAACATTGTTGGCAAAAGAAAGCTTTCTTCTTTAATTAACACCCAAATCATGAGGTCATAATGACATTTTCATACAAGTGTTTTTTTTTTTTTTTTTTTGCTGCACCTCCCCTCCCACACCTCTCCCACAAGCCCCTTCTCTCCTACACTTGTGCCCTTCTTCCCAGCAGTCCTCTTCTCCTCTTCATGTCCCATGTATTCCACTGCTTTCCCCATTCCTTCCTTAAAACACTTTTCCCTTCTCGTGTTCATCTTTAATCCTGCTCAAGATATTTGATATATATCTAAGCCAGTCTACACATCCTCCCCGACTGTGCACACATCACTACTATTACAAAAGCACTGCCTCTTACCTTTCTAACAGTAATAAATCTTGAAAGTTACCACATGAAGGTCAATATGTAGTTTGCCCACGTTTAAGGGGCTGCCATAGAATCCCAATAGAAATGTACATTACTTTATTTAACAAATTCCTCTTGCTCAGCATTTAAGCTACATCAAATCTCTTGGAATTTCAAAGGCTATTATAACAACCTTTCACATTGGGGCAATATACCTGTAACATACAAGTTATAGAAACCCAACTGCTGAGTTAAAGGGAACATACATTGATATTGTTTTGAGACAAACTATGTAAGCCAAGTTGGCTTCAAACTAGCAATCCTGCGGCCTCAGCCTCCAGAGTGCTCAGATCACATTTGTAACTTTAGTAAAAATTAAATTGCCTTCCTTAGGGTTTGTATCAGTTTGTGTTGTTTTTACTTTTTAAGATGCTCCTTTCCTTTTTTGTGTATGAACTGTTCAAGCTAATGAGTATCCTTGTGATGTTTTCATACATGCATATAACATACTTTGACCACATTGTCCACCATTACCGTTCTTATCCCTCTCCTTCTAAGTTTGCTTCCTCTTCAATGAGTATGTTAAAATTGTGTTTGAGCTGGATGAAGGCAGGTGGTGGATCTCTTTGAGTTCGAGGCTAGCCTGGTCTACAGAGGGAGCTCCAGGACAGCCAGGGCTACACTGAGAAACCCTTTCTTGAAAAACAAAAAACAAGCAAAAACAAACAAGCAAACAAATAAAAACAAATGAACAAAAAACCCTGTGTTTGACTTTTGCTAGTCTGACTGATAAGAATGATGTTATTGATGTGGTTTTAATCTGCGTCTTTCTCTATGGGGAGGTTGATGAATATGTTTGAGAGCTCTTGTTATTTCCTCTAATCTCTTTCTTTCCCATTTCCTCCTCAGATTCTATAGACTTTTCTTTCTTGAGTCTTTCTCTATCAGTGTGATAGCCCTTTTCCGTGACAGAAATCACACATATTTTTCCCAACTTACTTGCCTTTTAACTTTGTCTTTTGAATTCTAGTCATAGAGAGGTTTTTAGATCATTGTTATAGGAGCTAGAGAGATGGCTCAATAGTTAAGAGCACTTGTTGCTCTTGTAGAGGACCCAGGTTTGGTCTACAAGACCTAGCACCCATATGTAGTTTACAACCATCTGTAACTCCAGTTCTATGAGATCTGACACTGTGTTCTGACCTCCACGCATACATATGGTGCACAGACATACATGCAGGCAAAATACCCACACACGTAAATGAAAATCCAAAAAGTTTTTATAAAAAGTTGTTACAATATTTGTATTCACCAATCTATCATACCTCTAGATGTTATTTCATAATTAGAATGCCTTCCGCACTCAGATGAAAACTGTTGTGTGATGCTCCCTAGTCCCTCTGGCTTCATCCATTTATTAAAAACGTCTTTCTGGTACAATTCGTGAGGTGTGTACCTTACTTATTTTTCTCTAGTTGCTCTCTGATTGTTCCCAGGTTGGATTTTACTTTTGCTTTATATGATCACATCAGCCCTGGGTAAGGACATCTCTCTCTCTCTCTCTCTCTCTCTCTCTCTCTTTTTTTTTTTTTTTTTTTTTGGTTTCTTGAGACAAGGTTTCTCTGTAGCTTTGGAGCCTGTCCTGGAACTCACTTTGTAGACCAGGCTGGCCTCAAACTCACAGAGATCCGCCTGCCTCTGCCTCCCGAGTGCTAGGATTTTAGGCGTGAGCCACCACCGCCTGGCAGGACATCTCTTCTTTCCTGGCCTTTATGCCTTTTATTTCTTTTTTCTTTCCTTGTTGATTTCACTACAACTCTAGTAAAACGTTGACTAGTGTAGAGGCAGTGGGCATTGTAGCTTGTTTTCCACCTCTCTGCAAGCAAGTAGGTAAATAACTATTTATGTGGTTCTTTCTTCCTTTTCTTTCTCTTTCTTTCCCTTCCTTCCTTCCTTCCTTCCTTTCTTCCTTCCTTTCTTCCTTCCTTCCTGCCTTCTTTCCTTCCTTCCCTCCTTGTATATATGTGTTTGCTCTTGTGTACATGTGAAAGTCAAAGGACAACTTGGAAGAGCCTGCTCCTTCCTTCCACTAGTCAGTGAATACCAGGGATCAACCTCAGGTCATCGGGTTTGGTAGCAAACACCTTTTCTGGCTGAGCCATCTCCCTGATCCTGGCTATGAGTTTTCAGAATGCTATCCACAATGTTTGCTGCTTTTTTTCTTTTTCTTTTTGCCAACCTGAACCATTCTTCAGAGTGTGTGTTGCCTAGGAAACCATAAATAGTAAGCATGAGCTTAGCTGTAGTTTTCTGTAGGTACCCTTTATCAATCATATTGAGAAAGTTCCCTCCTGTTTTATTATTAGCTTGTTGAGAGTGTTTGTCATGGATTTTGACAAGCTTTTCCCTTAGTGGTAGAAATCATCTTGCTTGACCTTTATCCTTTTAATGTGGTGTTTATGTATTTCTTCTTTTTGAGACAGGGTCTTGCTACCCAGCTTAGGTTGGCCTGGGACTCACTATTGGGCCATGCTGTCTTTCAGCTCAGGAGTCTCCGACCTTGGCCTCCTGAGTGCTGGAATTACAGGTGTCAATCACTGCACTCAGTGGCTTTTTGTTTGTTTGTTTTGTTTTGTTTTCTTTATTATTATGTGTTTTAAATTTTATACATCAGCCATGGGTTCCCTTGTCCTCCCCTCTCCCGTCCCCACCCCCACCTTCCTCCCAGCCCCTCCCCTCCATTCCCATGTCCTCCAGGATCAAGGCACCCCTGGGGATTCATTTAAACCTGGTAGATTCAGTACAGGCAGGTCCTGTCACCTCCTTCCAGACTGAGCAAAGTGTCCCTATGTAAGCCCAAGGTTTCAAACAGCCAGCTCATGCACTAAGGACAGATACTGGTCCCACAGCCTGGGTGCCTCCCAAACAGATCAAGCTATTCAATGGTCTCACTTATCCAGAGGGCCTGATCCAGCTGGGGGCTCCACAGCCTTTGGTTCATAATTCATGTGCTTCCATTCGTTTGGCTATTTGTCCCTGTGCTTTTTGCAATCTTGGATTCAGCAATTCATGCTTTTGCAGACCCTCCTCTTTCTTGACAGTTGGACACCTGGAGCTCCACCTGGGGCCTGGCTGAGGATCTCTGCATCCACTTCCATCAGTTATTGGATAAGAGTTCCAAGACGACTGTTAGGGTGTTTGGCCATCTGATCACCAGACTAGGTCAGATCAGACTTTCTCTCAACCATTGCCAGCAGTCTACAGAGGATATATCATTGTGGATTTCTGGGGACCTCTCGAGCACTCTGCCTATTCCTGTTCTCATGTGGTCTTCATTTATCGTGGTCTGTTATTCCTCATTCTCCCTTTCTGTTCTTGATACAGCTGGAATCTCCTGCTCCCCTAAGCTTTCTTTCCCTCAAATCTTGCCCTTCATTACTCCCACCGTCATCCAGGTTGTTCATGTAGATCTCATCCATTTCTCTGTCATTGGGTGATCCTTGGGTCTTTCCTAGGGTCCCGTTTTCTAGGTAGCCTCCCTGGAGTTGTGTAGCAGTCTAGTCATCTTTGTTTTACATCTAGTATCCTCTTATGAGTGAGTACATTCCATGTTTGTCCTTCTGAGTCTTGGCTACCTCACTCAGGATGATTTTTTCTAGATCCATCCATTTGCCTGCAAACCTCATGATGTCATTGTTTTTCTCTGCTGAGTAGTACTCCATTGTGTATATGTACCATATTTTCTTTATCCATTCTTCAGTTGAAGGGCATCTAGGTTGTTTCCAGGTTCTGGCTATTACAAACAAAGCTGATACAAACATAGCTGAGCAAATGCCCTTGTGGTATGATTGAGCATTCCTTGGGTATGTGCCCAAGAGTGCTATAGCTGGATCTTGGGGGAGATGGATTCCCAATTTTCTAAGGAAGCACCATATTGATTGCCAAAGTGGCTGTACAAGTTTGCATTCCCACCAGCAGTGGAGGAGTGTTCCCTTTGCACCACATCCTCTCCAGCATAAGCTGTCTTCTCTGCTTTTGATCTTAGCCATTCTGACAGGTGTAAGGTGGTATCTCAGAGTTGTTTTGATTTGCATTTCCCAGATAATTAGGGATGTTGAACAATTCCTTAAATGTCTTTCAGCCATTTGAACTTCCTCTGTGGAGAATTCTCTGTTTAGTTCTATAGCCCATTTCTTAATTGGACTGTTGGACATTTTGATGTCTAATTTCTTGAGTTCTTTATATATTCTGGATATCAGCCCTCTGTCAGATGTGGGGTTGGTGAAGACCTTTTCCCATTCTGTAGGCTGCCGCTTTGTCTTGTTGACTGTGTCCTTTGCTCTACAAAATCTTCTCAGTTTCAACAGATCCCATTGATTGATTGTTTCTCTCACTGTCTGTGCTACTGGTGTTATATTTAAAAAGTGATCTCCGGTGCCAATGCATTCAAGAGTACTTCCTACTTTCTCTACTATCAGGTTGTTGAGGTCTTTGATCCACTTGGATTTAAGTTTTGTGCACGGTGACAGATATGGATCTATTTGCAGCCTTCTACACGTTCACATTCATTTATGCCAGCACCATTTGTTGAAGATGCTTTCTTTTTTCCATTATACATTTTTGTCAAAAATTATATGTTCATAGGTGGTGTGCAGGTTAAAGTCAGGGTCTTCAATTCGATTCCATTGGTCCACATGTTGGTTTTTATGCCACTACCAAGCTGTTTTTATTACAGTAGCTCTATAGTAGAGCTTGAGGTCAGGGATCGTGATGCCTCCAGAGGTTGTTTTATTGTACAGGATTCTTTTGGCTATCCTGGGTTTTTTGTTTTTCCATATGAAGTTGAGTATTATTCTTTCCAGATATGTGAAGAATTGTGTTGGTAATTTGATGGGAATTGTGTTGAATCTGTAGATTGCTTTTGGTAAGATCGCCATTTTTACTATGTTAATCCTGCCTATCCATGAGCGTGGGAGATCTTTCCATTTTCTGACATCTTCTTCAATTTCTTTTTTCAGGGACTTAAAGTTCTTGTCATATAGGTCCTTCATATGCTTAGAGTAACCCCAAGGTATTTTATATCATTTGTGGCTATTGTAAAGGGTGATGTATCTCTGATTTCCTTCTCAGCCTGTTTGTCTATTGTATATAGAAGGGCTACTGATTTTTTTGAGTTGATCTTGTATCCTGCAATGTTGCTGAAGGTTTTTATTAGCTGTATCAGTTCCTTGGTTGAATTTTTGGGGTCACTCATGTATACTAACATGTCATCTGCAAATAGGGAGAGCTTGACTTCCTCCTTTCCAATTTGTATCCCCTTAATCTCTTTATGTTGTCTTATAGCTCTGGCTAGAACTTCAAGTACTATATTGAATAAGTAGGGGGAGAGGGGACAGCCTTGCCTTGTTCCTGATTTTAGTGGTATTGCTTTGAGTTTCTCTCCATTTAATTTGATGTTGGCTGTTGGCTTGCTGTAGATTGCCTTTATTATGTTTAGGTATGTTCCCTGTATTCCTGATTGCTCCAAGACCTTTATCATGAAGGGGTGTTGGATTTTGTCAAATGCCTTTTCTGCATCTAGTGAGATGATCATGTGGTTTTTTTCCTTGGGTTTGTTTATATGGTGTATTACATTGATGGACTTTCATATGTTGAACCACCCTTGCATTCCTGGGATGAAGCCTACTTGATCATGGTGGATAATTGTTTTGATGTGTTCTTGGAATCTGCCAGAATTTTATTGAGTATTTTTGCATCAATGTTCATGAGGGAGATCGGTCGGTAGTTCTCTTTCTTTGTTGCATCTTTGTTTGTTTTAGGAATCAGGGTAATTATAGCCTCATAGAAGGAGTTTGGTAATATACCTTCTGCTTCTTTTGTGTGGAACAATGTAAAGAGTATTGGTATTAAGTCTTCTTTGAAGATCTGGTAGAATTCTGCAGTGAAACCATCAGGTCCAGCGCTTTTTTTGGTTGGGAGACTTTTAATGACTGATTCTATTTCCTTAGGGGTTATTGGACTATTTAAATGGTTTATCTGGTCTTGATTTAACTTAGGTATGTGGTACCTATCCAGAAAATTATCCATTTCTTTTAGTTTTTCCAGTTTTATGGAGTAGAGGTTTTTGAAGTATGACCTGATGATTCTCTGGATTTCCTCATTGTCTGTTGTCATGTCCCCCTTTTCATTTCTGATTTTGTTAATTTGGATGCTCTCTCTCTGTCTTTTGGTTAGTTTGGATAAGGGCTTGTCTATCTTGTTGATCTTCTCAAAGAACTGTTTCATTAATCCTTTGTATTGTTCTCTTCATTTCTATTTTATTGATTTCAGCTCTCAATTTGATAATTTCCTGGTGTCTGTTCCTCCTGGGAGACTTTGCTTCTTCCTGTTCAAGGGCTTTCAGGTGTGCTGTCAAGTCACTAGCGTGAGATTTCTCCAGCTTCTTTATGTGGGCATTCAGTGCTATGAATTTCCCTCTTAGCACTGCTTTCATAGTATCCCATAAGTTTGGGTATGTGGTATATTCATTTTCGTTGATCTCTAGGAAGTCTTTAATTTCTTTCTTTATTTCTTCCTTAACCCATTGGTGATTCAGTTGAGCATTATTCAGTTTCCATGAGATTGTAGGATTTCTGTAGGGTTTTTTTTGTTGTTGTTGTTGAAATCTAACTTTAAACCATGGTGGTCTGATAGAACACAGGGGGTTATTCCAAATTGTTTTGTATCTGTTGAGATTTTCTTTGTGGCCAAGTATGTGGTCGATTTTAGAGAAGGTTCCATGGGGTGCTGAGAAGAAGGTATATTCTTTTTTGTTTGGGTGGAATGTTCTGTAGATATCGATTAAGTCCATTTGTGCCATAACATCAGTTAAGTCCATTATGTCTCTGTTAAGTTTTAATTTGGCCGATCTGTCCAGAGGTGAAAATGGGGTGTTGAAGTCTCCTACTATTAATGTGTGAGGTTTTATATGTGATTTAAGCTTTAGCAATGTTTCTTTTACATGTGTGGGTGCCCTTGTGTTTGGGGCATAAATGTTCAGAATTGAAACTTCATCTTGGTGGATCTTTCCTGCGATGAGTATGTAATGTCCTTCGTCATCTCTTTTGATTTATTTTAGTTTGAAGTCTATTTTGCTGGATATTAGGATGGCTACACCAGCTTGCTTCTTAAGACCATTTGATTGGAAAGTCTTTTCCCAGCCTTTTATTCTTAGGAGGTGTCTGTCTTTGAATTTGAGGTGTGTTTCTTGTATGCAGGAGAAAGATGGATCCTGTTTTCGTATCTATTCTGTTAGTCTGTGTCTTTTTATAGGTGAATTAAGTCCACTGATATTAAGGGATATTAATGACCAGTGATTGTTCATTCCTGTTGTTATTTTTATTATTTGGTGGTAGTGTGTGTGTACCTGTCTTCTTTGGGGTTTACTGCTGTGGTGTTATCTATTGCCTGTGTTTTCATGGGTGTATCTGCCTTCCTTAGTTTGGAATTTTCCTTCCAGTGCTTTCTGTAGGGCTGGGTTTGTGGATAAGTATTGTTTAAATCTGGTTTTGTCTTGGAAGGTCTTGTTCATTCCATCTATGATGATTGATAGTTTTGCTGGGTATATTAGTCTAGGCTGGCATCCATGGTCTCTTAGTGTCTGCATTATATCTGTCCAGGTACTTCTGGCTTTCAAAGTCTCCATCGAGAAATCAGGTGTTATTTTGATGGGTTTGCCTTTATAAGTCACTTGGCCTATTTCCTTTGCTGCCCTTAATATTCTTTCTTTATTCTGTACGTTTTGTTGTTTAATTATTATGTGGCATGGGGAATTTTTTGTGGGGTCTAGTCTGTTTGGTGTTCTATAGGCTTCTTGTATCTTCATAGGCATTTCCTTCTTTAAGTTGGGAAACTTTTCTTGTATGATCTTGTTAAATATATTTTCTGTGCCTTTGATTTGGTATTCTTCTCTTTCCTCTATCCCTATTATTCCTAGGTTTGGTCTTTTCATGGTGTCCCGAATTTCTTGGACATTTTGGGTCATGACTTTGTTGGTTTTAGTGTTTTCTTTGACTGATGAATCTATTTCTTCTACCGTATCTTCAACACCAGAGATCCCCTCTTCCATCTCTTGCATTCTGTTGGGTATACTTGCCTCTGAAGTTCCTATTTGTTTACTCAGATTTTCTATTTCCAACATTCCTTCTGCTAGTGTCTTCTTCATTTTTTCTATTTCCCTCTTCAGGTCTTGGATTGTCTCCCTTGCTTTTTCATGATTTTCATTCAAGGATTTATTGTTTTCTTCTGCTTTAATTGTCCTTTCCTCTAGTTTTTTTTTTTTTTTTTTATAGCGTTGTTCCCATTTTTTGTTTGTTCCTCTACTTTCTTTTTGATTTCTTCTATATAAGGCTCTAGCCTCTTCATGATGTTACTTATAAGGTTGTTTTCTTCTTCTTCTTCTTCTTCTTCCATTCTGTGATGTTCAGGTCTAGCTGTTGGAGAAGGGCTAGGTTCTGGTGATGCTGTATTGCTCTTGATTTTGTTGTATGTACTTCTGCCTTGGAGTCTGCCCTTCTCCTCTTCTGTTCGTTCTTGGTCTTATCAGTGTACTTGGTCCAGACAGAATTGACAGATTTAGGGAGCCTCTCTCTGGTTCAGATGGAAGCTCTGGGCCAGATGGGAGCGCTGGGCCAGATGAGAGTGCTGGCCGGATAGGAGTTGGGGGGCTGGACTCTGAGTCTCGGGAAGTCCCTGATGTCTCCTTATTTTGTCCAAATGGGAGTTCCTCTTGTCCAGATGGGAGTTCCTCTGGTCTCTGGTTCAGATGGGAGTTCCAGGGCAGGATTGAAGCTGGGGGCTGGTCTCTGATTCTCAGGAAGTGGCTGGGGTCTCCTGCAGATGGGTGTGGGGGCAGGGTGTGGAGACTGCAGGGTCTGCCTGCAGTCTTGGAAAAGGGGAGCCTTCCTGCAGGGCCCGCTGATTGGCCGGAAACTGGGGCCAAGTTGGTCAGGTCCTCCCGGAGTGGCCTGTGTCCAGCGGTGGGACCCAGGCACAGTTGCCTCTCTGACTGTAACCCAGGCACTCACCTCTGGTCCAGATGGGAGTTCTGGGGCGGACCTTGTTTTGTTTTGTTTGTTTGTTTTTGAGATAGGATTTCTCTGTGTAGCCCTTGCTGTCCAGGACTTGCTCTGTAGACCAGACTGGCCTCAGACTCAGAAATCTACCTGCCTCTGCCTCCCAAATGCTGCGACTAAAGGCACATGCCACTATACCCAGCCGTGTTTATTTCTTTTTAACTATTAATTTGTTTGGGAAAGGAAGCCCAACTATCATTCCTGAGACCTTCGAGGGTTAAGGACGGGTCTAACTGGGACAATAGGAAACGAAGAAACAATGGGCAAATATAGAAAAGGTGGGACCAAATGGGCTGTGAGCTCCATTGGAGCAGCCCAGAGACTCAACCAGTTTATTGCATACAGCATGAACAAGGAGGACGCAGGCTAGCTAATCTCTGTAGGAGGTCTCTGTAGGGCAGCATTCCCAGGTTGCCATCATCCAGGAGAAGAGAGCTGTGGCTAATGGCTTCTGCTTACACTTGTTTTAGCTAAAGGTCAATAGTTCATAAATGCGCTGAGACCAGAGGAAGGTTCTGTCATTCCTCCGAGCCCGACTTGGGAAAGGCTTTACTGTTCTCATGGGTATAAGGCACTGGGGTTCTTGACATGGTTATGCTCATGTCAACTACACACAACACTTAGGATATCATCTATTCCCCACAGTTCATGAGTTATTATCCTTTTAATGTATGCATTGAGTCTATTTACCAATTCTTTATTAATTAAATTTATACTTTGTTTATAGGAGATACTGGTCTGTAGTTTTTTCCTCCTGTCCTTACCACACACATATCGACTCGAAAGACTACCTGAATTGCACACTAAATCCCCACTTCTGGGTTTCCTGTTACACTTGGTCCCATTGGCATTTGCCTTCTCTGTCTCACAGCAGCTGCATCATTAGATATCGGGAGTTAGGCTGTTCCCCGGCTCTGCTAGTCCAGCAAGGTGCAGGAGACAAAATGCAGGATCAGTTTTCTGATGTCTCTTCCTACTCCACAGTCCTAGCCACGGGATGTGATGTTCCGTATTGAGCAGCTGGGGCAGTGGGGGAACACCATTTGAAGGACCTAGCCATTTTGTCAGCCAGTGTCTCGTCAGGAAATTAGAAATGATACTAATTGTTTTAACCAGGGGACTTAATTTAAGGCATAATCGCTATTGTTGGGAAAGCTGAAGGAGCAAAGTGAGAAGGTAAAATAAGCCTGAGGGCAGGGACCTCAGGAAACTGCTATTAGCCCTATGACTATAGGAATAGGGAGGAGTTGGTGTTACTAGAACCGTGAAAGCATCCATCGATGTCCCGCTGAAGACAGTGCCTGCTGCTGGAACCAGTGGCAATGTAGACTCCATGGTGGCACACTGCCTAAGGACTTTCCTATCAACAATGGATAGGGTCCCGAAAATTATAACGAAGATGAAAAGCCCCTTATGCTTGGTGCCTCTCTAAGCATGAGAACATCATCACAAGACAATGAATTTCTCCCTGTGGTGATTCTGATGTAAGCACACATATTGTGTGACCAGTGCTATAAAGGGATAGCATGTAGCATTACTCATGACACTTACCACTTGACTGTGGTAGCAAATGAAGAAGCTGGTGGTTTTATGTATTCATTACACAGTAGTCTAGTCATTATTTCAGAGTGGGCTTTTATTTTAAAAGAATGTTTACTGTTGGGCCGGAGAGATGGCTCAGCAGTTAAGAACATTTGCCTTTCGTGCAGAGGACCTGGGTTTCCTTCCCAGCACCACACGGCAGCTACAAGCATCTGTAAATCCAGTTCTAGGGGATCTTCAGCGCACAGACATGCATGCAGGCAAAAATTCAGACACATAAAATAATTTTGAAAAATGTTTCCTATTGCTGGCTATGATAGTGTGTGCCTGTATTAATCCCAGTACTGTAGAGGTAGCAGGAATATCATGAGTTTAATGTGGCCTTGGATACACAGTCTACTTGGAATCAAAGGTCTTCTCACCCCAGATCAGGCACCAATGTCAGTCCAAAGAAATGATTCCAGGGTTGGGGATTTAGCTCAGTGGTAGAGCTCTTGCCTAGCAAGTGCAAGGCCTTGGGTTTGATCTTCAGCTAAAAAAAAAAAAAAAGAAATAAGAAATTATTCCACACAAGTCCTGCTTGGTAAACCATTAGATTTACTGGACTTAGGAGCATGGGTGACCTCAGCAGCAGTGAAAGTCCCCGTCTAACATAGATGATGATTCCCTATAGCTGCACCATGAGGGTCCACTGTCTACTTTAGCACAGAGGCAGAATCACCTACATCTGGGGGGGGGGGGGTTCAGGAGGCAGTGGGAAGAATCTCAAGTGAGGGTGTGATGACCTTCTCCAATCTCTCCTTCTACAAGGGAATGGGAGCAGCTTGTCCTTGTTAGGCAGCTTTGAGGGGTAGTCATAGCTGCTGTGATCACACTGTTGTGCTCACAATATAGTGCTCTACGACATAGGGACACATAGGGAGACTGTCTTAACCAAGCCGAAAAATATTCACTGTAAACCAGTTGGATGCAGCAACGGCTTCCTACATCTTGAGTTTACTGTCTTCTGGTGATGTCCCTTCTCTTCTGCTTGATTTAATCTAGGGTTTTATTCACTGTGGCCTTGAGAACAATAGGCAGTACCATATATGTGTCCCATATGGTCTAGGTATGTAATATGCTATACTGTCCAGGTTTGTGTAAGAACATTGTATGATGTTTGCGCAAAGACAAAATCAGCTGAGAAGATCTGAGAGCATGTCTGCCTTGTAGAAATTACTGAAGTCTGGTTAGAATCCCTGCAGGATGCTGGAACCGGAGTCACCGGCTGCTGCAGCTGTTGAATCTGTGAGAAAATGATCTTCCCTGTTGTGGGAAGCTTCAGAGACAGCTGCAGCAGGAGAGGAAGAAAATGTTTTCCTCCTTTCTGCCCTCTAGGCAGCTCTGTCAGGGTCTCCTATGCAGGGTCTAGCTTCCCAAGAAGCAGAGAGAACTGCCGCCTCCATCCACCGGATTCTACTTGCGTGGTCACCCAGGGCCCCACCCTTAAGAGAGCCCTGTGCTTGGTTTAATGTTCCCTTGTCACTGCCTTGAAATTTTAATTTAAAAACAGAGTCTCGCACTTTTATTTTGCACTCACCCTGCAAATTATGCAGCTGGTCTCACAGACCGGAGCACGGAGGGGCACGGATGAAGCAGACAGCCAAGAGGAAAATGCCAGGGCTGCCGTATGCCAAATTGCTATCCTCAAAGTTTATAACAACTTGAATGTCTTAGCAATGTAGAGAGTTGCCTGGGAAACCATAAATGGATTTTGGTGCTGATAGACAAGTTTCTAAGATCCCCCCTCCCCCGCACATTGCGTGGAATAGTCCCGAAAGCAGCAGCGGAGAAGTCAAATGGCTCTTAGGTCGTCAACCTAGAATCGGGTTCTAAGGCTTCCATCTGTCATTTTCCAGTCTCACTGCTTTAGGGAGGGACCTGGCTGGGAGCTGACTGGTTCTCAAGAAATCTACACACCATTGCCTTGCTTTGTATATCCAGTGGTATTTAAGTCCATCATGTTTACCTGTTAATGTCTTTCTTCTAGCATGTTGGTGTAGAGAACATATTTTTTAAGCACTTGGGAGTCTGTGAGGCATATCTCCTGGAAGAAGATGGCCTTTGATTGGCTCCAAATTACCCAGCAAGAGTAAGGGAAGGGAAGAGGCAGAGGAATCTCAAAGTCTTGGTAGACTGGGTAAGCAGGGACTAAAGCATGTTATGTCATAGAGGGGAGTGGGGAGGTGACCAGGAGAGGAAGCAAAGGAATCTCATAAGGGAACCAACCCAGAACCACTGCTCTAGCTAGCCCTTTAAGAACCAAGAAAAGCTCACTTTGAGATATGGAACTTTTAGGTACACCTGCCAGTTAACTAAAATGTGCTTCTGGACATCTGTTTCTTTGAATTAAATCACAGAGCCCATAGGTAGTTTTCTGTAACTCCCTGTAACAGAAGGGATTGATTTTTTTTTTTTTTTTTAATCCCTGCTATCTGCCAGGGTGTATCTGGCGAGAGTCAGATATGCTGGTTTCAGCTCCCAAGGATAGAATGGTGGGCCGAAGAGGCACAACCCCAACCTTCTCAGACCTACAGCCTGAAAAGGGAGGACAATAACTGGGAGCATTATGGCATGATTAGTAGTGTGGCAGGAGAGCTGAAGGGCACTTGAAGAAAATATAACACCTTGTTAAAACATCAGAGAGAGAGCCCCGGAGTGCTGCCCAGCAGTTGCATTAAACCAAGCAACAAGGGGAGATGGGTGGAGGGTGGACTCTCTAGGAAAATGGAGCAGCTGGTACACGGTTCCTGAGGTGACGGCTTACTTTACATACAAGAACTGTGGAGGAAATCTAATGTGGAGAGGTAGCAATGGAGTGGAGGTAGCTGAGAAGGCAGGGGCAGGTTAGATCTTAAAGACCTGCTTGCTTACCACAGACAAACCCTCAGCTGATCTCTAATACAGCAAGGAATAAAGGAAAAAGAGAAAGCTGAACTCAGTTCAAGCTAGCTCTTTGAATACTCATGACCTTTCCCTAAGGGCAATGGCAAATGACTCTTGTCTTCAGTCTCAGGAAAGAGACATGAGGTATGAGTCATCCTTAGTCTGTGATACTCATACTCAGGAAGCTGAGACATGAAGACTGGGAATTCCAAGCCACACTGGAACATGTCTCAAAAGATGTAGTGAGAGAGCTTTTTAGGCAAGCATAAAGAATCTCCCTTTGAATAAGTTGAGTTTGTGGTCTCTGTGGGTCAATCAAGTGGAGTTGTCTAGTAGATGGATGTTAATTATTAGCCACTAACTGAGAACCTTAAATTACTTCTGGGGAGCTTAGCAAGCTAGTTCCTTTGCAAGTCTTAAAGGAATCAAGCACACGTTCTTTTGTGTTGCTTCAGGAGGCACTAAGCAAAGGCAAAGCAAAGAACCTTCCCATCAGATTGCTACCCTCATCTGAAACCCATGGCTCCTCCCAGCAGCGGGCAAGGTCCCCTGTGTCTTTAGCATTTGTCTCACTGCTTTCCTGGTAGTCTGTTTCCCCAGTGTAAAAATTAGAGAAGATTAAGGTATGAGCTCAAGGCAAGATCTGAGTTTAATTCCTCTTTAGGTTCCTGGTGCTTCATAAGATTCCCTGAACACAATAGACTCATCTTTACTGAATCATTTTAATTTGTATCTTAAAATTCATCTACTGAGTCTAAAGGAAATTAAAACAACTATATATTTTAAAGATAGCCAGCATTTTTGAATAAACAAAAATATGTAAATTAAACAATGAAAACAAATTTAATTTTTTAATTTTAAAAATTTATTATTATTATTATTATTATTATTATTATTTTAAAGACAGGGTCTTAATATGTAGCCTGGCTGGCCTGGAATTCAATGTATAGCTTGGACTGCCCTCAAAATAATATAGATCTGCCTGCCTCTGCCTCTCAAGTGTTAGGTATGCCAGGCTTTGAAAACAAATTTAAATAATAAACAGCAACTTGAAAGTTAAATGTGTGTGTGTGTGTGTGTGTGTGTGTGTGTGTGTGTGTGTGTTTAAATATAAACTATAACATTACAAATTTGTAGTTTCTCCCTTTTTTCAGTTTTTTAACCTTTTGGTGACTTTTACACTCACACTGAACTAAAAATAAAGCAGAGCAGAGAAAAATACCTTCAGGTCAACATAAAAGCTAAACATGTGAGTGCTTTGAAGTGCGTGGGGGCTGTGGCCATAGCTCAGTAACAAAGTGCTTGCTCAGCATAGGTTCAGTTCCCACTACCACAAAACAGGCAGATAAATAAGCCACAATCTCCTTACATTTAGAAAATCAAAAGAGAAGACAGGATGTGGGGGCAGGGGAGGGAGGTGGGGAGACAAAGACATAGTAATATATGGAGACAGAGCATGTTGCTTGGAAAATGAATGAGCCACTAGGCTAGGTATGGGTGTGTATGTCTGGAGTCCCAGCTACTTCACAGGCTGATGAAAGAGATCTTGAGACAAGGGGTTGGAAGCCGTCCTGAGTGACAAAGTAAGAACTTGCCTCAATAATGACATAAAAGCCATGGATGATACATGACGTAAAGTGTTTGTGTTAATCAAACATAGTTCACAATTTATATTGTTTCAAATAATGCTCCCTGCAGTGAGCTGTTTGTTGAAGACATTGGTGATGGGTTTTTTGTTTTAGATTTTATTTATTTTTCTTTTCTATGTATGAGTGGTTTGCCCCATGTATGTCTGTGTATCATGTGATACCTGTGGGGGTGAGAAGAAAGTGTTAGATCCCTTGAGACTGTAGTTACAGACAGTTGTGAGCTGCCATGTGGGTGCTGGGAATTGAACCCAGGTCCTCTGGAAGAGCAACCAGTGCTCCTAACTGCTGAGCCATGTCTCCAGCCCCACTTGGTGAGATTTTTGCTTGAAAACTTCAGTGAAGACATATTACTTCTTACTCACTGCTTCAGTGAATATTTGAGTGGAAAGATTATTATGCCAAAATAAACACACGATGAAAGAAAGAAAAGGAAAAGGAACTGAGAGGAAGGTGGCATGGGTTTTCAAGGGCTGTTAACTGGAAAAGTTGCCAATGTGTACAAGAAAGTACAAAAGAAAGCTGAATGAGGAGAGATGGATAAATGGATGGGTGACTGAATGAGTGAATGATTAACAAGGCCCTCTGTCAGTAGGAAACCTTGTTCTATGAGAGATGACCAGGAGTCAAGGAAGCACGTCATGATGGAGGAGTTGATGAAATACCAAAATAGGAAGACAAGTTCTAAGAACACCAGTATGAGAACGTTCCAGCTGCATTGCTGGGCTACTAATCGAATGGGCTCCTTTGAGACCTCAATCTCCTGCTTTGTCAGGAGGAAAACGCCTTGTCTAAGGCTAGACATGGTTCTGTCTCTCCATCATGAGCCTTCCAGCAGCACAATTCTACTGAATATACATTGTGTATTTTACAAGACAGTCAATTTTCAAGATTCAGTTTCATCATCGGGTCAGATATATGTTTAGTTTGGAAAATGTGGTAGTCACAGAAAGACTATGAAGACTTGGGTTGGAATAGAAAGAATGATTAGTAGTTGGAGTTATTGTACTTTGAGCAGAATATTCAGTAATACAGTATACTTATGGCTTTGTACAGCTTTTCTTAATAAATGTCAGAGGAGAAGACTAAACTCTCATGCTTTCCAGAGCACCATACTAGGGGCTCACTTTGATGCCTGGTTACAAAGTAGGAAATCAGAAATCGAAGAGAGCGACTGAGTAGGTAGTAAATAAACATTTTCATTCTGTCTCTTTCCTTTGCACCTCATTCATTCATGATGACTCCTGCCTATTGTTTACCATAATACCTGGGCAATCAGAAGAGTGAACCTGCTTAGAGTCTAAGGATTTGATTAAAAGGATACAGGAACTTCTTTGAAGACCTTGTTAGTGTTATATACCCACGTAAATTTAATATATATGTTTATGTACATATTTAATGTAAAAATAATTTTATAGCCTCAAATTATTCATCATATTGTCACACCAGGAAGACTTGCTGAATATGATGTATGTGGTGCCTTTCAAGGTAACCCTCATCCCCATTATTGCCACATTACCATACAATCATAATCTGAGATACACACCATGACAACTTCAAAGGTAAATTGACCCATGAACTATATCTTAACGTTTTAAATATGTATTTTTCTTGCTAACTGCCCTGTCTTTCTTTAATTGCAAACCACTAAGGAGGGTGAGTCCACCAAACAAGGGCTCATTAAGCAATGGGTTACCCGTGATGATGGGTGGCAGCTTGCCACTCCCATTTCCTTTTTTTTTCAGAAGCATAATTAGAAATGAGACCAAAAAAAAAAAAGAAAAAGAAAAAGTCTTGACAGATGATGGTGGCCTATGCTTTAATCCCAGTTCTTGGGAGGAAGAAGCAGGCAGATCTCTGTGTTCGAAGCCAGCCTGGTCTATAAAAAGAGTTCCAGGACAGTAAAGGCTACACAGACAGACCTTGTTTAAAAGAGAACAAAACCAAACCAAAACAAAACATAAAAATGATTGTACTATAAGTTATTACTATCTTTGCTCCAAGGTATCAATGGTAGACAAAATAAAAAGTGAGGAAACAAAGTACACAGTCATGCTCAAAAATAGGATGAGCATTTGCCATTCTGGGGTGAAGCAGAAAGGCAAAGATTGAGTAGAACTGAAACAGCTGGCCAACTGAGTCCAATAACCAGACGCAAGCAGTTGAGAAACCCTCCCTTGCTTGAAACCGAGCCTGCAGGAGGGCAGGCACAGCAAGGGATGAAAGCTAGGTTCACTGCTTAATGCTAGGGTCTGGGGAGGCATCATTCCCTCTCTACATCCTTGGAAGGGGGAAGGGTCAGGAAGAAATTAAACTAGCCATTTCCTAGGTCACATAGGGCAGAAAAAATAAGAAGGTCAATGCAAGCAGATAGACTCTTGGTCAGGATCTAAATCAAGCTACTTATAGCAATGTATAATTATAATGCAGCTATTATCCTAGGGTATCTCCTCTAAATTGTAAATCATAAAATGTAATTGTTGTTTGGAAATCCTGCAGGTCTTGGTTGAAAACTGGTGGTTGGAACATTTTTAGACTAGGTATAGTGAGGAAAACGTGTAAAAGAAACTCCCACAGAGGAGGAGCCTGAAAGCAAAAAAATTGAAGAAAACGAAACTAAGAAACAGTTAACAAAATCAACAATGAAGAGATTAATTAATTAATTTGAAAACAAGTTAAGTATGTTTAAGACACTCAAAAACCTGCAATGGCTCACACCAATAATCCTAGACCTCAAGAGGCTGAAGCTGGAGGATTACTGTAAGTTTGAGGCCAGTGTGGGCTACATAGAATGAGATACTGTTTCAAGAATATAAGTTGATTAATTAATTAAAGAAGCTACAAGTCTGCAAGTGAAATAGTGCATGATTTATGAATGTAACCTAACACATTCTCGTTGGATTTGAGGCCCCATCAACAGAAGGGAATTCATATCAGATACTGTAAGCCTGCTCAAAAGCTGTGACTGGGAGAATTATAAGCCCTACTGGGAAAGTTCACGTTGTCGCTTTGCTAAATGGACATGCTGCACTAGTCAAATTGCCTTTTAAATATTTATGTTTATGCCTAAACATTAGTGTTGCCATCAGCTTTGGTTAGAGAGCCTGCTTTTTACAGTGGGTGGTGGTTACTTCAAAGATTTAGAACTGGCCAAAATGCTAAGAATAAGTGATTATTGAATGTTCAGCCCTAAATGGGGCACCTATATCATTTCCTCCAAGGCTCAGGAAACATAATAGAAGATGGGGCAGAAAGAATGTACAAGTTGGGGGCTGGAAAGATGGCTCAGTGGTTAAGAGCACTTTGAGTTCAATTCCCAGCACCCACGTGGCAGCGTACAACTGTCTGTAACTTTGGTTCCAGGGGATCTGACACCCTCATACAGACATACATGCAGGCAAAACACCAATGCACATGAAATTAAAAAATAGAAGATTTATTTAAAAAAAAAAAAAAGAATGTGTGAGTTGGAGGAAGAGGTGGGATGTTATAGAATGCTGTCTCCTGGGTATGATGCAGCCATTGTGCAGCTGTGACTAACTGCACAATATCTCAAAGGTTTTGGACCTGATAGGAGGAATGGGCTCACAAGGCCCCACCCCTGCTTGAGAATCTTTAGGAAGTTAATGGTTGTTGGGAGAGGAAGAAACTTTTTTTTTTTTCTAGTATGTAGCTCCTGGTAATTTGCCCATGTTCCTGTAACTAACTTACTACTTGTGAGAGACCAGCTCCCACCTATTTCTACCCCAGGGACTCTTGAGGAGAAAGAGTTAAGAGATTTAGGTAGAAGGATTAGAGGGGAGAAAAACAGATAGAAACACAGGATAGCCTCAGGTGGCCTGGATCCTTACCCACCAGCCCTTACTGTCTCTTCTAAAGAGCTATTTATAGGAACGCCAAGGGGTGGAGAGAAAAGACCTCCCCCTAGCACAGCCAAGTGCAGACCCTTCCAATCACCCAGTAACCACACACAAGGTCAAACAATCCTCTAATGCAGCTCTGCTGGGTGAAGCAAGCTCAGATCTCATTAGGCCTTTGTGGGCCTCCACAACTACCCATATTCTTCTAAGTTACCCCATTGAAGTCACCTGTCTATGAAACAAACAAACAAACAAAAAATAGGCATGAAAGTGGAGAGGGGACTAGTTGAGAAGAGGAAGGAAATCATAAAGAATGGGGAGGGGACAAGAGAGCCTAGTGAAGAATGATTATGTTCAAACATATTATATATATATAAAATAATGTAATAAAACCCATTGCATGCAAATTAATACATGCTAGTGAAAATCTCTGAAAAAAACTAAAAGGAAAATGGAAATACTGACTTGCTAAAATAAAATATGAAATAGAAGCAGACATATGGGCATTGAAATTACCGTATTTGCCTTCATCCAGTAACTGATGGAAGCAGATGCAGAGATCTACAACCAAGCACCAATCTGACTTCCAGAATCCAGCTGAAGAGAGTGAAGAGGAATTATATGAGCAAGCAGGGGAGGGTCAAGAGTATGATGGGAAATCTACAGAGACAACTGAACCAAGCTCATAGGAACTCACTAACTTTAGACAGATAGCTGTGGAACTTGCATGGGACCAGACTACACCCTCTGCATACGGGAGACAGTTGTGTAGCTGGGTCTGTTTGAGGGGCCCCTGGCAGTGTGATCAGGATCTATCCCTGGTGCATGAGCTGGCTTTCTGGATCCCATTACCTATGCACGGACACCTTGCTCACCCTTGAGAGGCAGGGGGAGGTGGGGGAGGGGGGTCTTGGTCCTGCCTCAACTGAATGTACCAGGCTTTGCTGTCCCCCCATGGGAGAACTTACCCTTTTGGAGGAGGGGATGAGGGATAGGTTGGTGGGGGGGGGCTAGGCAGGGGGAGTGGGAAGAGGGATGAGAAGATATATGTGGTTGGTACATAAAATGAATAAAAAAAATTTAAATAAAAAATTAGACAGTCAAAAATTACCATATTCACCTCATTTACTAGATATTGAGAAAATTTGAAAATAAATTAGTTAAGTATTTTGATAAGAGGGTAATTAAAAATGGTGGTATAAATCTAAAAAGAGTGTAATCAGGAAAATAGTAATAATAATACCAAAGTGAAGTAAAATAGAAACTAAGAAACTGTAAAACTGTGGCAAACAAAAGCTGACTTCTTGGAAAATCTAATAAAATAGTCAAGTCTCTGGCAAGCTAAGTCCAGAAATAAAAGAGAAAATATTGGTGAAATTATTAAGGCCACTCCACATAGTTGAAAGGGAGGTTTATTTTGTGGTATAACTTACAAATGAAGGGATAGGTAGATTGTAGGGCAAAGTTATGGCACAGTCCAGCAGTGTTCTCTGGAGAACTCTGCTCTGTCTACCTCCAGCGTCCAGGGTCCGGGCACCAAGAGATCCTTCTCATTTGGATCCTGGGTCTTCAGTGTCCTCTTTCGGCCCTGCCTTGTAGGCGTGACTGTTACTGAAGCCTCAGTCGGGGTTGGAACATTCCAGGCCAATGCTGGAATGGCTACCCACTACAAGAAAAGCTGCAAGCAATATTGAGATCATTCTGCAGATATTCAGAGATTAAAAAATATTGCAAATGGAGGCTGGAGAGATGGCTCAGAGGTTAAGAGCATAGTCTGTTCTTTCAGAGGTCCTGAGTTCAATTCCCAGCAACCACATGGCAGCTCATAACCATCTATAATGTCTCTAAGTTTCTAAACTGGTAGAATGGACAGTATTTTAGAAAATATGCCATCCTAAAATTGAATCAAGAAAGAGAGCTGGCTGGGTGGTGGTGGTGCGCATCTTTAATACCAGCACTGGGGAGGCAGAGGCAGGCTGATCTCTGTGAGTTTGAGGCCAGCCTGATCTACAGAGTGAATTGAAGGACAGCCAGGGCTACACAGTGAAACTCTGTCTCAAAAAACAAAAAACAAAAAAAAGAAAAGGAAGGAAGGAAGGAAGGAAGGAAGGAAGAAAGGAAGGAAGGAAGGAAGGAAGGAATAGAGCTGGCTTGCAATTGAAAAGTCAAGGCATCAAGGCATAGCAATTGCAAGTTCAAATCAGCCTGGGCTATATAGTGAGACCTAGCATCAGGAAAACAAATATGGAAGCAAGCAAACGAACAATAATCAGCAATAACTATTAGCTATTGACTTGACAGTTTAAACATCATCACTTTAATGATGCCAGAGTCAGATTTTTTTTTTTTTTTTTTTTTTGGTTTTTTGAGACAGGGTTTCTCTGTGTAGCTTTGCGCCTTTCCTGGAACTCACTTTGGTAGACCAGGCTGGCCTCGAACTCACAGAGATCCGCCTGCCTCTGCCTCCCGAGTGCTGGGATTACAGGCGTGCGCCACCACTGCCCTGCTCAGATTCTTTTTAAGGCAGGCTTCACTAATTCTTAAGGAAAAGACAGAGATAGCCCTAGAGTGAAGACAGAAGCTCCTGCCCTCACAAAGCTGAAGCTAACACCAACGCGCTGAAAGCCAAGATGGTCATGCTGAAAACCATCCACAGCCACAAAAAGAAGACCTACAGGTCATGTGCCTTTAGTCAACCAGGAAGCAGCCCTTTCTGTCCTTGCCGGAACACCCCAGGAAAAACAAGTGTGCCTACCATGCCAGCATCAAGCTCCCCCCTGGCCACTGAGAACATCATGAAGAGGACAGACAACAGCAACACACTTGTGTTCACTGTGGATGTCAAGGCCAACAACAAGCACCGGATCCAACAGGCTGTGAAGAAACTCTAGGACACTGATGTGGCCTGATCAGGTATGACAGAAGAAGGGGTATATTGAACTGGCTCCTGATTGTGATGCTCTGGGTGGTATTAACAAAACTGGGATCATCCAAACTTAGTTCAGAAAATGAGAGCGGGGTTGCTGGGGAGGTGACTCAATAGTTAAGAACTCTGTCTGCTCTTTCAGAGGATCCAGGCTTGATTCTCAGCACCCATATGGCAGTTCACAATCATTTGTAACTTGAGTTCCACATGATCCAACACCCGCTTCTGGCTTCCACAGGCATTCCACAAAGATGGTGGGTGCATAGACATATATGCAGGAAACAAACAAACAAAAACCCAAAACCATCCCCCCCAAACAAAAACAAAAACAAAAAGCCAAAAAACCAAAAACAACAGAATAATACAAAAGCCCCATATATACAATATAATGAAATAATTTTAAAACACAGAGAGAATTCCTTTTGTACAAACTACAGAGTAGCAAAATGCAGGAAGCAATTCCTTTCATAATAAAAAAATTTCATTGAACACAGTCAGAAATGACATACTGTTTTGTTACATTATGAGCTATGAGGCTTATGTCCAGCACCACAAATGGAAACAAAATTACAGAAAAGTGTGACTGTCAGAGGCAGGCTACCAACCATCGATACATGAGGAAGAGCAAACGATCACTCTACTTGATTAGCTGGAAAAATTAGTTAGAACTTAAAGTATATTTGTAATAAAAGTCAAATTAGGAAGAGAAGGCATTTTTGTTTGTTTGCTTTATTGTTGTTTTGTTTGTTTGTTTGTTTTTTGAGACAAAGTTTCTCTGTGTAGCCCTGGCTGTCCTAGAACTCACTCTGTAGACCAGGTTGGCCTCAAACTCAGAGATTCGCTGCCTCTGAGTCCCAAGTGCTGCCACTGTTCAACAGGACAAAATTTTATATTAATATAAAACTTCTAACAATTTACAAGAAACATGACATTCAATGACAGAGTTCCAGAAGTTTTCCCATCAGCCAGAAACAAGCTAGACCATCTCCTTAACTACTTCTGGTCAAGATTATAGAAGTCCCTGTGTCATAGTTACTTTTCTGTTGTAAAACACCATGACCAGAATCAACTTATGGAAGAGTTTATTTTGGCTTCTGGTTCTGGAGAAATAAGAGTCCATCTCATAGGGGAGGCATGGCAATAAGCAGCAGGTATGATGGCAGGAACAGGAAGCTGGGAGTTCACCTTGTCAAATGAAAGCACAGAGCACAGAGAAGGAACAGGGAGTGGGGTGAGGTTACAAAAATCTCAAAACCTACCCCCAGTAGTTTATTTCCTTCAGCAAGACTTCACCACCTAAACCTCCCTAAAGAGAACCAGCAACTGGAACTGAGTGCTCAAATGCATGAGTCTGTGGGGAACATTCTCAGGCCACTATACCTAGCTAAAGAAATAATAAAAGAAAAAAGAAAAGAAAAAGAAAAAGACATGGGTGCTGTGGGATATTTGTACACTGTGTGAAGATATATTGCTGTGATTGCATAAACAAAGAGCTGGACAGCCATTAGCTAGGAAGGAGGAAGAAGCAAATATCAGGACGGTCTTAAAACAGTTAGAACTAATGCTAGATCAAAATCTTAGTGGATAAACTTTCTGTAAATCTCAGATTTGCAGAAATAAAGCCTTTGCTATCAACTATTAGCTATCTATTAGAAGCCAGGTGCAGTCTTACTGTGGATATCACTCTGTATGCTGTGAATGTGTTGCTCTGATTGGTTAATAAGTAAAGTGCTGACTGGCCAGTAGCAAGGCAGGAAGTATAGGTGGGACAAAGAGAGAGGAGAATTCTGGGAACAGGAAGGCTGAGTCAGTAGACACTGCAAGCCACCTCCAGGAGAAGAAAGATGTAAAGATACTGATAAGCCACAAGCCACATAGAAAGGTATAGATTTAGGGAAATGGGTTAATTTAACATGTAAGATCTATCTAGCAAGAAGCCTGAGCCATTAGGCCATATAGTTTTAATTAATATAAGCCTCTGTGTGTTTTTTGTGTCTGAGCCGCTGTGGGCCTGGCTGGGACTGGAGAAAACTCCAGCTACACAGTCTGGCTACATGTCTATACTTCCAGCACTTGAAAGTCCAAAGCAGAGAAAGCCAAAGTTCAAGGCCAGTCTGGGCCACATCTTGTGAATCAAACCAACCAGAGATGTATAGCAAGAGCCTGTATTAAAATATACAGACAAAAATTGAACTGTATTTAAGTTTAAAATAGGTACAAAAATTTCTGAAGAGATTTTTTTTTTTTTTTCCGAGACAGGGTTTCTCTGTGTAGTTTTGTGCCTTTCCTGGAACTTGCTGTGTAGACCAGGCTGGCCTTGAGATCCACCTGGCTCTGCCTCCCGAGTGCTGGGATTAAAGGCGTGCGCCACCACCGCCCGGCAAAGCTTTTTTTTGAGCTGAGGACCGAACCCAGGGCCTTGCGCTTGCTAGGCAAGCGCTCTACCACTGAGCTAAATCCCCAGCCCCTCTGAAGAGATTTTTTAATTTCAGAAAAATACAAAGAAGAACTAATAAAAGAAGACATAAGCTAATGTCACAGATGGAATGAACTAATACTTTAAAGATGTAAAGTAATTGAAATTGATCTATAATTTAAGCTATTCCAACTCAAATCTTTGAGACAACTTTGAGAAGCATCAGTTTAGCTAGTTAGGGACTCTGTTACCCAGATTTCCACTCATTGGTTGGTTGTGGCTAGGGTGAGCTATAAGAAAATTGTGAACAATGGTTGGAACACAGAAGCAAAGCAGGAACTATTTTTGTGCTATGGAGATCAGTACAGTATAGGGCTAGGGTCTGCTGCAACAAGTTCAGTAATAACTGTATCAACTGTGTGGTCCCTCCATGATGAAGGGTGTTGGCTTGCCCTCAGAACCTCCATCAACAAAGTTGGGGCAATAACAAACTGACGCAGGTTTACCTTGGCAGGTTCTTGATTATTTCACTATTTCTGTTGCATTTCATTCATCTTCCCTTGCTAGCCTTGGCTGAGTTCACAGCTTACATAAAACACATGATTACCACAATTATGAATTCTAAGCCTCTGAGGAGCCCTTTAATGTCTATTATTCAAAATGGTGCTATTTCTGATTAACACCCAGTGAGCATCATGCAAAACAGACATTTTGTAGCAACTGACAGGCTGGTCCATGAGTTAATTTGGAAGATGAGGCCAAGAATAAGCCAAGAGAATTTTGGGGAAAAAAAAAAAAGAAGTGAAGACAGAGAGGATGAGGAGGAGTCTTGTTGTGACAGATCTCAAGACTTAATCAGCTATTTAGTCAAACATGGTATGATGCCAGAAAATTAGAAAACAAGAAGACTAATAGAAAAGAATAAAGTATATAAGGACACCCACGAAAATGCACAGATATGGTGTGTAAAGGAAGGAGCATTATAAATCAACAGGGAAATTGGTGGACTATTCAGTAAATGGGGCAGGGGTGACTGAATATCTACTACAAAAAAAATTTATATGCCTACATCTTATCATATACACCAAAATGCAGTCTTGAATACCCAAGTTCTAAGTAAGAAAAAACACTATCTAAAATGAATTATAGGAGACTATCTTTGAGGATAGAGAAAAGATTATATACAAAACACCAAAATTGCAACTATAAATGAAAATCTGACATACTTGACTAGATTATGAGAAAGAATAAAACTCTTGGATGATGAAAAGGTACCAAAACGGAATTAAAATACAAATTACACTTTGAGAGGACACTTTTGGTTATATATAATCCACAAAGGCTTGACATCTGGAAGATGTAAAGAACATCAACAAAAACTAAGAAATAATGTGCTAACAAAAAAGAAAAGAAGGGAAGGAAAATGGAAAAAAAAATTCAAAAAGGCAATTCACAGAGGAAAAAAATAGGTACAGATGCTATTCTAACAATCATAGAAATAAAATTAAAAGTGTTAATTCATACCTATTAGATTAATGAGGTCTAAAACTTAGTGATGATGTGGAGGGTACAAAAGAGAAGATTCATTGTTGGTGTGCTGGCTAGTTTTATGTCAACTAGACACAAGGTAAAGTCATTTGAGAGGAGAGAACCTCACTTCAGAAAATCACTCTATACTATCCTGCTGTAGGTTAGCTTGTAGTACAATTTGTTAATTACTGATTGATGGGAGTAGGGGACAAATCACTGTGTGTGGTGCCATCTCTAGGCTGGTCATCCTGGGTTCTAGAAAACAGGCTGAGCAAGCCATGAGGAGCAAGCCAGTAAGCAGCACTCCTCCATGGCTTCCGCATCAGCTCCTGTCTCCAGGTTCCTCCCTTTCTTGAGTCCCTGATGTTCTCCAATGATGAACAGTGATATGAAAGTGTAAGCCTAGTAAACTCTTTCCTCCCCAAGTTGCCTTTGTAATGGTGTTTCATCACTGCAATAGAAGCTCTAACTAAGATGGTTGGTCGGCATACACTGAGAGAGCCATTCTACGGACATCTTGTCACCATTATGGGAGTTGAAGGTATGTATGTCTTTTCACAGGTCACTATGTCCTAGAGAAACTCTTGTGAAGTTGTCATTGTAGCCTTGAAATGACAATGATGAAAATCAAATGTTTATCAAAAGAAGAAGGGATAAACAAATTGAGGGCTATTCATCTAAGAGAAAAATATACAATTAAGTAAATGAATTGTATCTATAAGTAGATAAGGATAAACTAAAAAAAAACCCAATATTTAAAATTTAAAAAGTGAGTTTCAGGATATGCATGATCTTTTAATCAAATTATAAAATTAACTGCAGATAATAATAGTTACATATATACTTCTTAAACATATAAAAAATAACTTAAAGGCAAACACAAATTTCATGGTTGCAGTTACTTCTTAGGAACCCAGAGCAGGGCCCACAAAAGGTTCAAGTGTAGATGTAACATTTAGGAAAAAGCCTAGATTGGTGCAGCTCTTGGACCTTATCAGGGAAGTTTCTTTGTGTAGTGGCTGGTGGCTAGTGCAATGTAGATGAATTTCTAAATGGTCTTATTAAATAAAAAACACAGAGCCAAATATTGGGGTGAAAGCCTTAGAGATCAGGGAAATATTGATAGACACCAACCAACCTCACCTCTCCAGCTCTGCAGCTACCAAAAGTGAGCTACTTCCTGTCTTACCCATGTCTTTATTGCCTTGTTGTTCTGCCCTCTCATTGGCTCTCATGAGCCCAGCTACCTCACTTCTTTGTCACTGCCTATTTGTACCGACCTCCAGGTCTCTATGGTTGGTACTTCGATTAGAGGCAGGTGTCACCACCCTTTGCTGTTCCCTAGTGTGTCCTTGAACACACAGAGACCCTGCCTGCCAAGTGATCGGATTAAGGGCGTGTGCTACTGCTGCCTGACTTTTGTGTTAATGGCTTGCTATGTCCTCTGATCTCCAAGCAAACTTTATTTATTAACAACATACAAATAAAATATCAACACATTTTAGCACAAACAAAATATTACCACAGAGCAGAAGCTCACATCTGATCAATATGCAAAAAAAAAAAAGAAAGAAAGAAAAAGAAAAAGAAAAAGAAAAAGTGCCAGTGGTGTGCTCAGCCACAGAGGGGAAATCTGTGTCATTGACACCCTCCCCAGGACCACTGCAGAAGAAGAGGTAGAAAGATTGAAAAAGCCAGAGATTTGGAAGGACAGGAGCAATCAGGACACGATGGACTGCTGAACTCATGAACTCATGGCAGCTGTGGCTACCCGCATAACACCAAGCCAGTTCACATTCTAGCATGGAGGAGAAGTGGTTCACCTGCCCTCATGCCTCAGTGAGGGGCTCTTGACTTCTGGGAAGAGAGTTCTGTTGAAGGATATGACCTCTGGCCCCACATCCAGGGATGGAGATGTACAAACTGGACTTGATGGGTTATTTAAAAAAAGATGAAGTTGGAATGGTCAGGAGGCAGAGGGGAGTAGATCTTGGAGGAGTCAGGGGAGGAGTGGGTGTGAATATTATTAAAATGTATGAAATTCTTAAAGAATGAATTTAAAAGAGATACAAGCCTACTATAGCAAAACATTCACATTTGTAAGCTGACTTTTCTTTTCTTTTGCTATTTTGTTATGTAGCTTATGCTGGCCTTAAAAAGGAAAATCCCTATAGTTGGGGTTATAGGCATAAATCACCACAACTGTAATCAACAGATTTTCAGAATAAAAAAAAAAAGAGAGAGAATCTAGGTATGATGACATGGGCCTGAAATCCTGTTACTGGAGAGGCAGGAGAGTTTGAGTCTGGGCCAGCTGGTCTGCATTATGGACCCGTTTCTCAAAAAGAGAAGGAGAAAGAGGGAGGAATGGGTTGGGGGGGCAAGAATGTTTGTACCAGCTTACATCCCTCCCTTACCTGTTGAAACCCTAATCCCCAGCGTGAGGATATTTGGATGGGGAATTTGGGAGGCGATTAGATCACCAGGGTGGAGCTCCCACCCACCCCCCACCCCCAAGAACTGGATCCACAAAAGAAATTATCTTTCCTTCTCAGCCATGGGAAGACACAAATGCCTGCGAACCAGGAAGACAGACTCAGCCGGTACCTTGATCTGGGATTTCCAACCTCTAGAACTGTGCGCAGTTAAGTTCTGTTCAAGCTACCCAGCCTATGTCATAGGCTGAAGAAAGGCTAGAGGGCTCCTGTTTCTTCCCCAGTCTCAACACCCTTGCAGAGAGTTTGAAGTGCCTTACAGAGTAAGATACACAGCCTAGTATTACTACCTTTGCATGGCAACCTTTCTTTTAAGTTTCCAGTCTACTCAGGGGTCACTTATCATTTGTTTTACCCACAGAGAATCCTCCATACCCCTCTGAGGCTGACCTAGGGCAGGCTGTGCTTAGCATTGTTAGAAACCAGAAAGACACATTGCCGTATAACTTCAGTCTGTTGGGCCAGTTTGCCCTCACCTGGGTCTGGACAAGCCAACTTTCTCCTCCAGTTCAGCCTCCAAATGGTCTTAGTTACTTTCTCATCGCTGTGATAAAAAATACTCTGACAAAAGCAACTCAAGGGGAAAATATTTTGACTCACAGATCCAGGAGGATATAGTCCATCATATCAAGGAAGGCTTGGCCGCAGGAGCAAGGAAGCTGGTTGGTCACTGCACATCCACTTAGGAAACAGCAAACAGGAAGTGGGATCAAGCTGTAAAGCCCGCCCCCAGTGACCTATTTTTTCCTCCAGGCTCCACCTCCTGAAAGTACCAAAGGTTATGGAGGACATTCTACATTTAAACCACAATATAAGCATGAATTCCATCCCTCTCCTACCGCCTCAACTCAACTCAGAACAGTCTGGAACTGAGAAGTGTTTTTTGCCTTTATTATACTACTTTATTACACTGGAAGGTGATTATCTTACAAGCCTTCTCTCTCTCTCTCTTCCCCACCCCCGCCCCTTTCTCCTTTTAAAATTTAATTATTAAGGGTGCAGCATAGGCCCCATGGTACACTCGTGAAGGTCAAAGGGTAACTTTTCTTCTTCTATCATTATGTGGGTTCCAGGGATGGAGCTCAGGCTTTGTCAGTTTTTACAGGAAGCAGTTTACCCTCTGGGCTCTCTGTCTGGCCCATCGCTTCTTACTTCTTCTGCTTGCTTCTCTGGTTTCTGTTCTGGGATTATTGTTCATCCTGTGTCTGTTCCTCTCTGTCTCTGGTCTGTTGCCATGCTCCCTTCTCTGCTGTCTCTTATCTTTCACTTGTATTTCTACCCACTTGCCCACTCTACGGTTTGCCTTAGATGTGTGTATGAGGGCCAGCGAGAGTCTCCCATCCTGTAGGCCAGCAGGAACTATAGAGAATTCTGTATGGCTGGAGGCAGAAGAACATAGGTTGCGAAACAGCCTTAGCATTACAGCATCTGAAATCCCAGATGATGGCAGCTATTTCAATCCCATATAGCTTTAGTGGAATATCCTTTTAGACTTGTTTTGTTTTGTTGTTTGAGACAGTGTCTTTGCAGTTTGGGCTTAAACTTGCTGTGTAGCTTAGGGTAGCCTCCAACTTGCAATCCCCTGTTCCTACTCCCAGAGAGAGGGCTGGGTTTGCAAGTAGGCACCGTTCCCACACCTGGCTTATTTCAGTCACTCTGAAGCTTCTGGTCCTATTTACAGCATTCTCACCAAGCTTAGGCCTATTGGCCCATAGATTATTGGGAGTTGGGATAAAATGGTGGAAGCGTCTTCCGGAGTCTAAGATAATCCTAGGAATATTCTTCAATGTTGTTCAGCCAACTCTTCAACTTCCAGTCCCTGGAGCACAGTGTTTTGGCAATTCAAGAGGATTAGAACTTTCCCTGTGGGATCCCTTTCCTTATCCCCCAAATCTGTGCTGCACTTTAGATTTGGTAGAAGCTAAGAGACTTCGGATGACCCAAGGAAGTTGTGTGTTGGTGTTAGGCTAATTTCCATTAATTATAACCTGAATCAGCTACTCTGAAGGAGGCCTCTCCTCCAGTCCAAGTTAAATGAACTGGGCTTGAAGATGTCAGTGATCTTGTACTGCACAGGGCTGTGCTGGATGTAAATGGGAATTTTACACTGAAGAGGATGTACCGTGGGTAGTTTAGAAGGACAGCTCTGTCTTTGCATCACACTTTGATCATTTCAGTGTTTTATGTGGCTTCATCGCCTGGGCATGCCATGGATGGAGAGATGGTACATGAGTATTAATTGACTTTCACCTTGTACAGCTGAGTCATTCGGGGTCACGGGTCTCCCTTTTTACTGTTTATTCTACAGGGTAGCAGCGCCTCGTGGCCTTTGAGTTAAAAATCTCTGGGTGGCTCTGCTGATGAAGGCAGTCTGCTGGCGACCTTGAATGACTCCACACTCTTTCTGGATGCCTGCTCTCTTGCTTTAACTCTGCATAGCAAGCCCATACTTCTGGCTATATCTTGCTTTCATTTTCTTTTTAAAATTGGCAATGATGAGTCACTGATGAGTCAGAAGGAAGGGATTCCACGTTATGTAGAGGCATAGACTCTCTAGGTTAGAAAGCTGGGGTGGTGGCGCTTGCCTGTGATATGCCAGCACTCAGGAGGCTGAGACAGGAGGTGGAGAATTTGAAGCTAGTCTGACCTACATATGAGGTAGAGGTCAGCCTGGGCTCTATAATGAGAGGCTGTCTCAAAAGATCAAAAGAGGGAAACCAAGCCGAATAAACAAACAGATCTCTGAAAAAGTCAACCAGCTTACTCTTGCTTCGAAGTGGAACTAGTGAAGGAGTTAAAAGAATCGAGATGCTAGAGCCCCACCCTGGACCTACAGAAATGAAAAACTCCAAAAGGAAGACAGAAGCCTGTTTTAAGAGTCCCTTTGTGTGCCCCGTATAGATTTAGGAACCATGGCTCATGTGGAGCTCTTGCAGATGTGAGAGAGGAAATGTTCATTGCAGATGATGAGGGGTCAGAGGTGCAGTGTAAATTAATAGGTCAGGGACTCAGAAATATAATGCCCTTCAAAACAGTGAGCAGATGGAAAATGGGTGGGTGTTGCTGTTGGGAACCCCTCCTTGTACCTTGTTTTGGCCAGGGGATCTTAGAGAGTAAGGATGGAAGCTAAAAAGAACCCTGAGCAGAGTGAAGCTCAGTGCCAACCAGCTGTGTGATCCTGAGCCAGATGTTTCTCTACATCTGGACCTCAGTTTACTCATCTGGAAGATGACAAGACAGACTTTCTTTTTGATACAGCATCTCACCGTGTAACCCTGACTTGCCTGGAGCTCACTCTGTAGACTGGGCTGGCCTCAAGCTCAGAGCTCCCCCTTCCTCTGCTGGGGTTAGAAGTGTGGACCACGCACCCACCCCAAGGTAGACTTTGTCTCTGAGTTTCTTCTGTCATTTTGATGCAAACATGGTATACTCAGAAAGGCTGTCTTGTTGTTTATTTGTTTTATTTTCCTTCCTTTCTTTTGTTTCTTTCTTTAAAAAAACAATCACGGTTTGTAGGATAGTACTTTTCCTGCTGAGTCTGTTTTCAGCTTTCGGCCACCCTGAGCAGCAAGGACGTTATGCCTGTTCCCCAGGTCACTGTAGTTGTCCAGGAAACTCAAATCATCCCAAGATGATTGTGATCTATCTCAGCCTGGAAAAGAGGTCCAGGAGGGAAAAGAGCCCCCCCCCCCCAGACATGCCCCAGGAAAGAGGGGGTAGAAGTCTGCAACGGAAAAGATTTGGAAAAAAAGATAGTTCTGGTCTGGTTTGGAGAGAGTTAAGTGTCCCACCAGACGTGTCTGCTCTGGGTGAGGGTAATTCTATCTGCGGCTTGCCATTTCCGAAGGTGACCAAAGAAGGCTCCAGCAACTGGCAGGGACGACGTGTTTTGCAGTTACTGTGCTCACCTTGCTCCTGGGTCATGGCAGGAAGAGTGTGAGGTGGTTAATGTTACTGGCATCAGCACCGGCCAAGCCTGGTCAGTGGGAAGAAGAGAAGGGCCTGGCACAGCAACTCTATGGCCAGGGAGGAGCAAGTGTTCAGGTCACTGGGAGGGATCCAGCAGACCACAGTCTAGGTAGGAGAGAGAGCCCATGGCCAGGGGCCAAGCAATGGATTTTCCTGTTTAGTTTCTCTAGGGTCAGAGTCAAAGGAGGACATATTATCCAGCACTTCTCAGTGAGATTTAGTTTGTTTTCTTTAGTGTTGGCAGTTTAACAGGGCAGTTCTCCCTAAGAACAGACCTGGGAGCCAGGCGTGGGAGCGCATGCCTTTGATCACAGCATTCTGGTGGATGAGGCAGGCAGATCTCAAGGCCAGCCAGAGCTATTACACAGAAAATCCCTATCCTGAAAAAATAAACAAACAAATGAACAAGAACCGACTTAGGGCACTGGACAGATTGCTCAGCAATTAGAGTGCTTGCTGATCTTTCAGAGGACTGGAGTTTGGTTCCCATCACCCATGTCAGACCGTTCAAATCATCTGTAACTCCAGCTCCAGGGGATCTGAAGCCTCTTCTGGCCTCCATCAACACCTTTGAGTACAAACAACACAAACATAAACCAAATCATCAAAACAAAACCAAAATCCAGACTCAGTATACTCATTCTACTGAGGACAGTATAGCAAGGAAAAAAGGCTGTAACCGAAAAGGGAGGCAGATGAGAGATCCTTTGGGGTGGGCTCACTGGGGAACTGGAGCAGGACTTAGCCAAAAGGCAAAGGGAGTGGACACGCATTCCAGGCAGAGGAGGGGAAATTAGCAAAGACTAAGAAATGTGCAGATGACCGGGACAGTAACTGTGCAGTGTGTCTGGATGACAGAAAGCAGGTGAAGCTCTCCCAAGGACAGAGAGAGGCTCTTGTGGCCAGGGAAAATTCTAGACCTTGCTGAAGAGTATGTGGGTAGAGCAGGGTCAAAGGAGATTCTTGTTAAATGGTCACATTCAGAGTTTAGCCGGGAAGCACAGTGGCAGGCATATGGGCATAAACAAGAAGAGAACCATGACAAATATTAGGAGATCTGAGAAGAAAATCCCTGGCAGAGAACGAGACCACGTCTTCCACGGGCCTTCACAGAATGGATCTTACGGCTGTCTGGAGACAGGCACTACAAGAAGAAGCAGAAAATATTCTTATTTTTCTGGTTTGGGTAAGATCCATACACCAACACCCCTCACCCCCATTTTCTCTTGCTCAGTTGGCTGAGGCAGGGCCCACCTAACAGCTTTTCTAAGTCATGCATGTGGTTTGAAGGTGAAATGTCTCTCAAAAGGTCAGGTCTTTTGAATACCTGGTCACCACCTGGTGGCACTGTTTTGAGAGGACTTAGAGGTCCTTAGGAATACTTAGGAATAATATCCTTTAAAACTTCTTTAGAAGTCAGACATTGTTTAGAGACTGACTGTCAAGCTTGGAGGAAATGTGTGTGTGTGTGTGTGTGTGTGTGTGTGTGTGTGTGTGTGTGTGTGTGTAAAATTGTCCAGCATTGCCCACATGTTGAAAAGTGTACAAAATAGAATATACAGCTCAGGGACTGATCATAAAGCAAACATCCATATGGCTCTGGATGTCCCCATATCCCCTCTTGCTAGCATTTCCATCCTGTCCAAACTTCCCCCACCTCTGCAAAAACAACTATCCAATGAAAGCACTTTCATTTTTTTCAGGACCAAAGAGATGGTTCAATGGGTAAAGCCACTTCCTGCCAAGTCTCTCAATATGAGTTCGCTCTTCTATGGGAGAAAGAGAGAACCCACTCCCACAAATTGCCCTTTGACCTCCACTCATATGCATGTCCCCAGGCGCAAACACACACAACTAACTAAATAAGCAAATAAATATATTAAAAAAAAATCTAAAGGAATTTTTAAGTGACTATGAAAGAAAAACAAATCTTGTATTTTCCCCTTCTAATTTCAGATATGCCCTCCCCATCTTCCCAGACCAGTTGTGCTACCTGGTTCAACATGCAAAGTAGTTATCTACTTTTACTTATATGTATGTGTAAGTGTATGCCAAGTTCAGGTACCCTCAGAAGCCGGAAAAGGATGTTAGATATCCTGAAGCTAGGGTTCCAGTTATGAGCCACCCAACGTGGGTTTTGGGAACTGAACTCAGTGACTAGCACACACTCTAAATTGCTGAGCCATCTCTCTGGCCCCTCAGTGTACACCACAGTGAAATGTGATGGAGCTGTGTAAGTTAAACTGTGACCACTCATGAATTAATCACCTCAGAGACTTTCCGTAGCTAACTTTCTATCTTAAGAGGAGCTCGTTTTTTCACCGGGCAGTGGTGGCTCACCTGTAATCCCAGCACTCGGGAGGCAGAGGCAGGTGGATCTCTGTGAGTTTGAGGCCAGCCTGGTCTACAGAGCTAGTCCAGGACAGGCTCCAAAGCTACAGAGAAACCCTGTCTCGAAAAACCAAAAAAAAAAAAAAAAAAGAGGAGCTCATTTTTATATAAACAGGAACTAGTGCTCCTGGAACCACTTAAAGGGCAGGCAGAGAGAAGAAAGAGGTGGCTTGCTGAGTCTGGTAACTTCAAATGGACTTATGTGAGATCTGGGCTTCTTTAACTGGCTTAAAAATTTATTTGGTGATCCTTCCTTGAAAGCTACTACTGTGTTGAAATCTATGGCTAAACTTGATGGCTCCAGTACCCTCGGGTACTTATGGAAGAGGTGAGTTGTATGGAGAGAAGGTTTGTTTAGATGAGTGGAGGTATGACAAATATATGATGAGCAAGCACAGTGGGCCCCACAGGGAGGTTGACTGGGCAGTGGAACGAGGTGTGAAGAAGTCTTTGGAAAGACCAGAACATTGGCAAGAAGGTAGTAGCCAGTGGCTTCTGCCATCACTGAAGGCAGGCTGGGCCTACCCTCCCCAAGTTCACGGTGAGGTTTACGAGGGCCAGTGTGTTTGTGCAGCACTTGGCATTTCCACAAATTGCTCTGTAGTTGTTTTTATTAGTTTTATTCCAGCTGTTGCTCAGGGGATTTTCAGGCAGCCAGGTCCTCCAGGCCAGCTTGGAATCTCTCATTAACTGACTCCCATCATGAAAAGGAGACATCAAACCTGCTTTGGTCTCTTTCCACATTGTGAGTCAGATAATTCCCAGGCAGGCGCCATAAGAAAAGCAGTAATGAGGTTCACACCTCCAGTTTCCAGTGCAGAACTAGCCTGGCCAAGTGTTAAGTGCAGGGGTAAGGTGTGAGCCCAGAGGAACTGTGAACTGTGCCTGAGGAGGAGAGAGCCCCTGAGAATGTCATTCCTCCTGGGTCCTGTGTGGGACGAGGCTTCTCAGCAGTTTCTCCATCTCTGTGACCCAAATAAATTCACAGGTATAGGTGACTCCCTGGGTTTTCACTTCACACCAACTCCAAAGATGCGCCTAGCTTGAGAGAAGCTTGACCCGAAGTCTCAGTGAGATTTTTTTTCCAGGAAGCTATTAGCTTCCCCTCACTTTACAGAGAGGCTAGGAAAGTAACTTGAAGTCTGGAAGAGGGCTATTAGCAACAGGGTATATCTGACGTGCATCGCTGTTGTTGTAAAGAACATGTTGTTTTGTTTTTATTATTAAAAGGCCATGGCGAAGGCAGCATTAGCAGAACGAAGTTCTCACTCCCTGCCATTGAACATTCCCCAGTAGTAGAGTTTTTAGACAGTGTTGTATCAACTGTTGTGTGAAATTAGCTCTTACCGGTTTTGTACAAGATACCATCACATGGTCATGTGCTCTCTCTCTCTCTCTCTCTCTCTCTCTCTCTCTCTCTCCTTGTCTGTCTGTCTCTTTCAAAGTAGATCTAAATCCAAGCATAAGCATGCTCTCCACCTCAGTTCTTGAGCTAGGATTTTTTTTAATCTACCTGGAGCTCACACTCTGGGCTAGTCTGGCTGGTCAGCAAACCCCAGGGATTCTCTTATTTATTTTTGCTTCCCAGCTCTTGGATTACAGACATGCACCACTTTGCTTGGCTTTTCACATGGGTTCTGAGGGACTGAACCTTGGTCATCATGCTCGCATGGCAAGCACAGTACTAGCTGAGCCATCTCCCCATCGCCTGTTCACTTTTAATTAAAAGAAATATGTAATATTTTAATTATTTGAGAATTCCAGACATGTGTACAATGTATTTTGATTATCTTCACCTCCTACATTCTGCCCTGTCTCCTCTCAGATCCACCCCTACTTCTCTAGACTCTCCCAATCTAATATGGTTTTAAATTTTTTTTCAATAACTCACTGAATCCATTTTGTGCTGTCCTCATACGTGGGTGTGGGGGGCACCATCCATGGGAGGCTGGGCAATCTACCAGGGTTGGTACCTTAACAGAAACGGACTTATGCCTCCTTTAGCAGCCATCAACTGTCAGTAGCTTCTCGGCTAGAGGTGTCAGCCCCTGAGCCGTTCCATGCTGGAACGTTGATTGACTTGGTCTTGGGCAGCCAGCCACAGCTTCTTCAAGTTCATGAGGGAAGCAGCCCCATTAGGTACAGAAAACAGTTTTGCCTTCGTCTGCCCGCGGTAGGCTCTTACAATCTCTCTGCCTCCTTTTCCGCTATCTTCCCTGAGTCTCGGGGGATGTGGTGTGATGTCCTATTTGTGGCTGAGCACTCCACAGACACTTCTTCTCTACACTTGCTCAGTCGTGAGTTTCTATGTTTAACCACTCTCCCCTGCGCAAAAAGCTCCGATTGAGCTGATGGGGTCTGAGAGCCACACCAATCTTTGGATTTAGCAATAATGTCAATAATGTGATGGGTGTAGCCAACCAGTTCCTAATTGGACTTAAGAGTCACTCCACATGAGGAAAAGTATGTTAAGTACTGTAGATCTGACCAAGAACCTATATTTGGAGAGCATAAGTTCAGAGTTAAAATGAATACTATTTCTTTGCTAATGAAAATAGCATCATATTGTCCTCTAAATTTTTAATATTTGTTTTTAATTTTTAAAATGCTTTTAAAATTTTCTTATTAGCATACAAAAGTAATAGATTTATTAAGACTTTAAAAACTCATTTAAACAAAGATTTGTTTTTATTTTTATTTATGTTTCTCTGTAAATGTATACCATATGTGTGGGTGCCTACAGAAGAAGGTGTTGGAGTTTCCAGAGTTGGTGTTGAAATTACAGGCTGTTGTGAGCCATCCAGTATGGATCTGGGGAACTTAATTGGTGTCTTCTAGGAGAGCAGGATGCTCTCTTTACCATTAAGTCATCTCTCCTGCCCTTATTAAAATGTTTTTATATATCTATCTCATTGTACCTTGCTCACACTCACTACCTACTCTTTCTACTTTCCCTTTCTAATCTTCTAGGAGCTCGAGAGATGATGGTTAACAGCACTGGCTGTTCTTCCAGAGGACCCTGGCTTGATTCCTAGCAAATAGTGGTTTATAAACATGTATAACCTCAGTCCTGGAGGTTGAGATGCCTTCTTCTGACCTTCATATGCACCAGGCACATACATGGTGCACAGACAGACATGTAGACAAAATAAAAAGTAAAAATAAAATTTAAAAAGAGATGTATCAATCCCATGCAAGTCAACTGTAAAATAGGCAAGCAGAACATGGGATAACTGGGGAGATGAGAATACTGGATATTTGCTGACATTAACAAATAATAATTATTGCTGTTGTTGTTATTATTATTATTATTATTATTATTATTTTGTTTGGTTTGATTTTGTTAGACAGGATTTCTCTGTGTAGCCTTGGCTGTCCTAGAACTCACTTCTATAGACCAGCTGGCCTCAAATTCAGAGATCTGCCTGCCTTTATCTCTTGAGTGCTGGGATTAAGGCATGCTCTATGACCGTCTGTTTCTAATTATTGTTGTCTTTAATTTAGACATTATAATAGTATTGTGGGAACATATGGACCCTGTACCAGCCACAGAACTGCTCTGGGCCCACAGGACTTAATCTTCCACCTCCACGCCTTCTTCACCATGTTGGAAGGTAACCTTTCAAACTGGAAGTGAAACAAAACCCTTCACTTCTAAGCTGTTTTCTGTCAAGGGTTTTATCACAGAAATAGGGAAGAAAAGAAAAAGAAACTCACACAGAAAATGGTTATTCCAGAGCAGAGTCACTGCTCTGCTAAGCCTGACCATATGGCCCATGGGCCTTGCAACTAGATTGTTCATAGAAGGAATGTGGATGTGTTTGGAGTTGCAGGTGAGTGAAGACCCAGAACAGGGTAAGGAAAGTGTAAAGGAGCATTTTGGTAGACATCTGGAAGACCAGAATGCCATTGGAGACGAAGACAAGAAAGAATATGCTTGAGAGATTTCAGAAGAACAAAGCAAGGGTTCTATCACAAACCAGTCTAAAAGCATTCATGTGGTCATGTGCTGGCCAAGAACCTGGCTGCTTCCATGGCCTAGAAAACTTGAGTGAAGCTGATTCTAAAGTAAGGGACTTAATCATTTGGAGGAAATCTCAAGACACCAGTGTTCAGGATATGGTGTGGTTATGGCTCACATAGGGATCCAGGCTATGCAGTGATCATGGCTCACATAGGGATCCAGGCTATGCAGTGATCATGGCTCATGTAGGGATCCAGGTTTACTGCAGCAGATAAAGCAGAAAGAACTGACAAACATCCAGCTAGGTGAAGGAAAGAGCAATGGTGAGTTTAATGCTGAGAACAACATTGGTGCAGAGAAAGTGTCTGAGATGGTTAGATGGTTAAGGAGATAAGTGTCATTAAATCGTAGACACTCTGGGACAAGAAGCAGGCTTTGAGGGCAATGTCACACCCCAGAGAGCTGTGTGACAAATTTACTTGAAAGGAAAGTTCCTGAAAAGATAGCCTGCTGGAGTGTGGCACAAACCTTTAATCTCAGCATTCGGGAGGCAGAGCCAGGTGGATCTCTGTGAGTTCAAGGCCAGCCTGGTCTACAGAGCGAGTTCCAGGAAAGGCACATAGCTACACAGAGAAACCCTGTCTTAAAAAAAAAAAAGAAAAAGAAAGAAAGAAAAGAAAAAGAAAAAAAAAAGAAGAAGAATTACTTCCTCTAAAAATAATGAGTGAGCATCAAGAATCTGGGCATGGTTTAGCAGGGTCTTCTGGTAGCACATCTCACAACACTTCAGTTAAGGTGTAGTCTGAAGCTATGACTATCTGAAGTCTCAAACTGGGAGAATGTG
Source organism: Onychomys torridus (assembly GCF_903995425.1). Classification (NCBI taxonomy): domain Eukaryota; kingdom Metazoa; phylum Chordata; class Mammalia; order Rodentia; family Cricetidae; genus Onychomys; species Onychomys torridus. The sequence goes on along the minus strand of NC_050443.1, from coordinate 141,474,262 downwards.
TACTTCAAGCAGTTACTCATATGGCCATGGGCAGGCCTCAAATCCGCTTCCAAATTCACTTGTGTGAGCCTCTTCATGGTGCTGCTCATGGCCCATGGCTTCTTCCAGAGCAGAAGGCCCGCTGAGAGCGTCACACAGAAGCCCAAGCACAGTCATGACTTTGAAAGTGAGTATTCCTCTTTTCTGTCATATCTATCCATTGTTGGTGATCAACTCACACCCATTTCCCCAGAACTTTACTGCTATTAGCACCAACATCTCACATCTTGGGACCTCCCCTCAGGGCTGGGCAAACAAGCTTGATTGGTTATCCTCAATCCAGTGTATCCTCAAAGGGAGGTCCACAAGGATGTAAGAGATGGGGTCACTGGAGGGCGCTTGTCACAATCATGTCTCAATATTCAGTTCTCTTCCTTCTGTTTTTGTCTGTCTGCCTGTCTGTGTTTATTTCTATGTTGGAGACAGGGTTTCTCTATGTAGCCATGGATGTCCTGAACTAGCTATATAGACCATGCTGGCCTGGAACTCACAGAAATCTGCTTGCTTCTGCCTTTTGAATTAAGGAAAGCAGTACCATGCCAGCTTTATTTATTTATTTGTTTGTTTTTTTTTTTCATTTTTTTAAAAAATTTTATTATGTATACAGTGTTCTGCCTGCACATACACCTGCAGATCAGAAGAGAGCACCAGATCTCATTACAGATGGCTGTGAGCCACCATATGGGTGCTGGGAATTGAACTCAGGACCGTTGGATGAACAACCAGTGTTCTTAACTGCTGAGCCATCTCTCCAGCCTCCTGTTTTTTCATTCTTTTTTGTTTGTTTGTTTGTTTTTGTTTTTGTTTTTCGAGACAGGGTTTCTCTGTGTAGCTTTGCGCCTTTCCTGGAACTCACTTGGTAAACCAGGCTGGCCTCAAACTCACAGAGATCCGTCTGGCTCTGCCTCCAGAGTGCTGGGATTAAAGGCGTGCGCCACCACCGCCTGGCTGTTTTTTCATTCTTAAAACACAAGGCCTCAGACTGCTTGTGGTTTGTCTATCAGAGCAGATGACTCAGCTGTATTTTTAATCCATGTGTGCATATATTTGTGTGTGTGTGTGTGTGTGTGTGTGTGTGTGTGTGTGTGTGTACATGCATGTTTATGAGTTGAGTGTGGGCACATGTGAGCCATCTCCTAAACCCAATGCCTCATTTTTTTAATATGATAAATCATGTTGAAATGAACTGAATAATATGTAGATATAGATATAGAACTTTACTGAGAAAGGAAGACTAACAGAATTTATTGTACATGTATTTTCCTAGTTTATCTTTATTATATGCAGGTATTTCTTTAGCTTGTCATTATCTCAAAGAATATATCAATGTTGGTCTGCTAGTATGCTTTGTTTTGATTTCTAGAATTCTTGGCCATAATAAAAATCTCCCCACAAAGGGACCAGATGGGGGTTGGGGATTTAGGTCAGTGGTACAGTGCTTGTCTAGCAAGCGCAAGACCCTGGGTTCGATCCTCAGCTCCAAAAAAAAAAAAAAGGGACCAGATGGATTCATTGCTGAATTCTGTCAAGTGTTCAGAGAAGATCTCCTACCACCCTTAGTTTGTTCTACAAAATAGAAAGAGACTGAACATTGCCAAGTCCATTCTATCAAGCCAGTGCTATCCTGACAGCAAATGAGGTAAAGATACAACAACAAAAACTGCAAACCAATTTTCTCAGGAACATAGAAATTCTCAGCAAAACGCTTACAATCCAAATTCCAGAACACACGATGAATATCATGCATCAGGACCACATAAGCTTCATCCCAGAGCTGGAAGATTGGTTGAACATATGGAAATCAACGTAATACAGCACCTAAATAACCCAAAGGACAGTAAACCCTAAAAGAAAGAAGTAGGAAAAGTATTTCATTCATAAAAGAGTTCTTGGACAGATTTGTAACTTGTTTCTCTTTTGAAAATAATTTACTGTTGTTGACTCTAAATACAAACTTCATTTTACACTTCTTGGACTCTATAGAAAAGTGAAGAGAATGTAAAAAGGGTGGTGCCTGAAGACTTTTGCCTATTTCTGTTTTCATTTTTCATGCCGTGTGTTTGACATTACACAGTTTGCACCATAACACAACGTTGGATCCTGCTTCTTTCTGTTGCTGTTATGAGCATTTTCCATCTTAGCACAATTTGTCCATTGATATATTTATTCACAAATCCAAGTACTAGATTTTTATGAAAGCACCAATTTCTATACAAGTTTCTTCAACTAAAAGTAGACAAAGCAGCTTCATAACCTGTAGTTGGCTTTTTCTTTGAGCACCACCCTGCTTCCAAATAAAGACATGGGGACTTATTTGTTATGAATGCTTGGCCTTATGCTTGTCCCACTAGCTCTTATAACTTGTTTTAACCTGTTTCTATTCATTTACATTTTTCCTTAGGGCTTTTTACTTTTCTTTCATTCTGTATGTCTTACTCCATATCTGATTGCCTGGCAGCTGCCTGGGCATCTCCTTTTTCTCCCTCGTTCTCTCTCTCTCTCTCTCTCTCTCTCTCTCTCTCTCCCTCCCTCCCTCCCTCTCTCATTCCTCCTACTTATTCTCTCTGCATGCTAGCCTAGCCTATTCCTCTAGCTATTGACTGTTCAGCTTTTTATTAGACCAATCAGGTGCCTTAGGCAGGCAAGGTGAAACAGCAACACATCTTTACATAATTAAACTAATGCAGCATAAACAAATGTAACACATCTTTACATGTTAGACAAATGCAGCATAAACAAATGTTACACATCTTTGCCTAATTGAAGTAAGAGTCCACAAACAATGACCAGAGAAAACCAGAAGACAAAAGCCAGGTGGTTGTAAGTGAGACCAGTGAATCCTCAAGGCAAAGGTAGGGACATAGAGGCTACAATTAACAATTCCTCTTGTTTTTCCAGTGAGTAAACCAGAAGTAGGAAAGCTTAAAAAAGGAAGACCAGCTCAGAGATGATTTTGGTGGTCCAAGTAAGAGACAAGGAGGTGACTGAAGCAGATGAAGAGGGCGCTTGGCGATGGTTTGGACATGGGGCACAAGAGAGAAGGGAAACTTGAGTGCTTTTCTTTTTTTTAAAACAGTGTCTGTGGGGGTTAGTGGTGCCATTACTGGCGTGGGAAAAGTGGGAGAGTCTTGGGTTTGGGTCATGTAGTATATGGCAGCAGCTGGCTCACCTGTGTGATTATTTTCCTGTGCTCCTAAAGTGGAACTGAGAATGTGGGTCTTAGGTTTCACTTCCAGGTGAAGTCTGAAGGATATGTGTAACAAGAGAGAACAAGCAAAGGCTGTAGGCATTTCCTAGGGCATGGCTACCATCATGTTGAACTGTGGCTATAAACTCAGAGACAGAGAGATGAAGAGAAGTGGGCAGCTGGCCAGAGACAAGATGCCGAGTCTACCGTAAGGATCAGAGAAAGTAAGCTGGAAGAACTCAAGGGTATCCTCTGATTCACTTGGCACCCACTTCTCAGGGTCCACAGCAAAAGCCTAGTGAGTATTTGTGACTTAGGTGATTGTTGTGACCTGGGTAAGTAAGTCTAAGAAACTAAGGATTGTCACTCCACTACTGTATCTTGATCTGAGCAGTTTTTTTTTTTTTCTTCTTCTCCCATTACTATGTAGCTCAGGCTGGTTCTAAAAACAATTTATTATTTTATTCATGTGTGTCTATGTGTGGATATGTACATTTGGATGTGGATGCCAGAGATATTGGATCCCCTGAAGCTGGTGTTGCAGGTGGCCGTGAGCTGCCAGATGTGGGTGCTGGGAATGGAGAGCAGTGGTGCTGTCCACCCCTGCCACGGAGCCGTCTTTCCAGGCCCAGTTCTCTAACTCTGGATCTTTCTGAATCCACCCACCCAGGGCTTGGATTACAGGTGTGCACTGCCACACTTGCTTGAGTCGTCGTTTTGAATGTTTCTACCCCATTTCCTCCACTTTCTTCCTCACGGGGATCAGAACTTAGGAGCTTCTCTGCTTCTAGTCACTGGTGGAGAGTTCACGAGGTAGTTACCATTGACAAGTCCTGCAGTCACGCTAGCCTCTCAGGAAGCTGGATGGATCGTGGGTTGATCTAGACATGTCATTCATTAGATTTATTCGTTTACTTACCCATCTATTCAACAAAACATTGCTGAGCACCTACTATGTGCCTCTCTCAGGTTGTTGGGGTTGTCAGATATCAAGATGAATGGATGAGTAAATGTCCATAAAACTTTTGCTCATTAAGCTGCTACAAATAGCACCTGAGGCTCTGGTCATGAACTTTTTGGCTCTCTGCCCTTCATACACAGTTATATTGAGATAAAAGGAAAGGAAAACCTTTATTCTTTTGCCTGCTGTGTTGTTTTAAAATTTTATAAAAAATGTACAATGCTCTGAAGAGGCCTGGGCAGAAATAAATCTTTCTGTGGTGTCTAAAAATGGACAGCCTCATCTCTCTAGAAGCTGCTGGGGGTCAGCAGTCGTGCCCCACAAAGGCAGCAGGCACAGCCTCCCCGTTAACAATTTTAAGGCCACTGTAAGTTATTTTTTAGTTTGGTTATGCTTACCGCCAAACCTTCAGAATATGTGTATTTGTGGTTTCCCATGAGTGACAGGGAATTTTGGTGAACTGTGTCAGCCATCTATTTTACTTTTCCACACTGTTCTCCCCACTCCAGGCAATGTGTGAAGTCAAGTTGAGGCCACAGGCCACAGGTGGTAATGGTATTAGTCCTTTCCCAGCAGGTTGAAGGGGCCAGTCTCATGGGTGTTAGTAAGCAGTGCTACATGGGGTACATAGTAGATGATCAACCTGTTCTTGTTTGGCTAATGGATTCTTAGAAACCCCATTAAGGCTGAGATTTTATTTCAGCCCCTGCTATAGACCCCCTGTCTTGTAGGTACTCAATGAAGGTAGATGTTGGATAAAGAGTTGAGTGAATGTCCCTGGGGAGGGCTGAACTTTGCAAATCTTTATAGGGTTGACTCCTTTGACTTCTCTAAAGATAAACAAACACCTCCCTTCCCCATTCATACTCAACAGAGCACAGTTCTGAGACACGATAAGTATATAAGTGTGTGGTTTTCTTTTCTTTCTTTTGTTTGTTTTTGTTTTTTGTTTTTCGAGACAGGGTTTCCCTGTGTAGCTTTGCACCTTTCCTGGAACTCACTTGGTAGCCCAGGCTGGCCTCGAACTCACAAAGATCTGCCTGCCTCTACCTCTCAAGTGCTGGTGGGATTAAAGGCGTGCGCCACCACCACCCGGCTAAGTGTGGTTTTCTTATTCACCATACAGGTCTCCAGCATAGCACAGCTGGGTGTCTTCTAATTCATTTCTGTCCCAACACCATCTACCTGGAGACAGCAACAGATCCCACAGGTTGAGGGCTTTCACAAGGCAGAGTCCCTACTCCAGATATCCCTTGCAGGTAATAAGTTGCCTCCTATACTTTGACCAACTTATTTTATATTAGAGTTCTGACTGTCCTTCTTTGGGCTTGATTAATTTGCTAGCGTGGGCTCACAGGACTAAGGAAAACACATGCACTGGCTTTATATTTATCATATATCTAGAAAAATAAAGGAAGCTACACAAAAAAGATACGGCAGAAGGGGCATGAAGCTTCCATGCCTTCTGCAGGGTGTTGTCACCTAGGACGTCCACAAGTTCAGTCATCCACATGCCCAGTGGATCTTGTTGAAGAGCAAAGTTTATGGAACCTGATTCCTGTACCTTTGTCCTGACCCTAGAGGTCAGTGGCAAGGGCTGAAAGTCGAACATATGATGTGTGTGATAATTTGCTGGGCCCTGTGAGAAGCACAATAGTTGACCAGTCAAACACTCTTCCCAGGGACTTAACCTCTCTGGCCAGGATCTTAACTGCAGACTCTAAAGAACCTGCCCCAAAGAATGGGACAGATCAAACACGGTAGACTTCTGATAAATGTTCTAGTTTGTCAGAACAATCTGTTCATGTCATCAAACATTGACCAAGTTGCTTCAGGAAGAGGAGGGACGTGCAAGAATGAGGTTGGTTCTCTTACTTTGCCTACCCCAGTGAAGGCATGGTAAATATTTGTTGTCTGTATCGACACCCATTGGAGTGTTTGCGAAAACTGATTGCAGAGTGCTGGAACTGTGGCTAGGGAGAGACATGTTTAGAGAAGCTGTTGTATTTGCCACAAGTACAGGCTAAGAAGATGGCACCTGAGGCTCTCCAGTTGTGCTTAATAAGAATTTACCTTAGTTGTGTGTTTTCTTTATCTCCAGTTCCCACTCAGGAATTTTTCTTCTCCTCTCAAGTCAGTGTGATGGCTTGGTGTGATGGAGCATGACAGTTTACCAAGCTTGCCTTGTATAATATTCCCTCTACTGTAAACTTGGGGGGTATCAGCAGGAGGAAAACCACATTTGCAATGGCCCTTAGGCTGGAAAGAACATTCCAAATGAACAGCTGTGCTCTGTCCCAGATGTAGTTGGGCATTCTTGAAGAAAAAAGCAAAATGACTATGGGTCTCTGGTATATATACATGAGAGTCTGGGTAACAGCTGTTACTATTTTTACTATTAATAATCAAAAGTACTCACTGATGGTGGGTGTGTTGGCCTTTGATCCCAGCACTGGGAAGGCAGAAGCAAGAGGATCTCTGTGAATTTGAGGCCAGCCTGGTCTCCATAGTGGGTTCTAGGACAGTAAGGGCTACATAGACAGACTCTCTCTCACATAAAAAGTACTAACTGATAAGTTTTAACCCCAATGTAGGAATTGTGAATGTAATCTAGAAAGGAAAGGATATGCAATTTGACTAGTTATATCTGTAGTAGTAAAAGACAAAAGAATCCAAAGCAGATTCCAGAGTTCTTGCCCTTTGGTTGAAAAAAGATCTAAGAAATGAGTTCCTGGTGTCATGATGGTAGGTACACACTGAAGTATCACTAGGAGGTGATGTGAAAGATGCCCTTCTAACACATTTGTATATTGTCAGGATTCATTACTTAAATTCAAGGTAGGTGATTTGTTTGACATAGATGGCAGGAATATTAAAGTTACCAGATTACTTCCTTGTTTTTTTTCAGCTAGACTTTCATTTATTATTATTATTATTACTATTATTATTAGTATTGTTATTGTGATGGTGATGGTGGGAATCTAACCAAGGGCTCTACATATGCTAGGCAGAGATTCTATCACTAGTTTCCAGATCATTAAGTGTTCTAGTGAAGGGAAAGCATCATTAATCAACTAACCAGTGTCAGGTCTAGGTCTATTAATAACTAGAACATCAACAAGGAGGATCATAGGAAGCTGGATGTAGACACTCCTATATGCTCGTTTTAGCCAGGTATTTCCCACTTGAGGATTGCTAATGTGGCTTTGCTCTTTCTGCACTAACCACTGGACAAGTGGGTCAAAGGTGAATACCCGGGGGCTGGAGAGATGGCTTAGAGGTTAAGAGCACTGGCTGTTCTTCCAGAGGTCCTGAGTTTAATTCCCAGCACCCACATGGTGGCTCACAACTATCTGTAATGAGATCTGGCTCCCTCTTCTGGCGGGCAGGGATACATGTAAACAACACTGTATAAATAATAAATAAATCTTAAAAAAAAAAAAAAAAGTAAATACCCAGGAGGCCATGGAGAAAAGGGACAGGGGTTCTTTATGTCTTGGAAGCCACTGTTTGAACCATGAATGACCAGTAAGTGATAGTTATTATTCAGAATTGCCCTTTCTTCCCTCTCTTATGCTGTTGGCTTTAAGTATCTAAATGTATTTTGTTACATTACTCTTTTTTTTTATTTAAAAGTTTTTTTTTCATTTTACGTACCAACTACAGTTCCCCCTCCCTCCCCTCCTCCCTCTCACACCCCACCCCCTTTCCCCCCATCCATTCCTCAGACAGGCCTCCCATGGAGAGTCAACAAAGTCTAGTATATCAAGTTAAGGCAGGAACAAGCCCCTCCTCCCTGTATCAAGGCTGAGCAAGGCATCTCTCCATAGGTAATGAGTTTCAAAAAGCCAACTCATGCACTATGGATAAATCCTGGTCCCAATGCCAGTGGCCCCACAAACTGCCCAAGCCAAACAACTATCACCCACATTCAGAGGGCCTAGTTTGGTCCTATGCATGTTCCCCAGCTGTCAGTCCAGAGTCAGTGAGCTCCGACCAGCTCGGGTCAGCTGTCTGTGGGTTTCCCCATCATGATCTTGACCCCTTTGCTCACATAATCCCTCCTCCCTCTCTTTGACTGGACTCTGGGGGAGCTCCACCCAGTGCTCAGCTGTGGATCTCTGCATCTGCTTTGTCAGTAAGTTACTGGATGAAGATTCTATGATGACAATTAGAGTAACCATCAATCTGATTACAAGGGGAAGGCCAGTTTAGGTACCCTCTCCAAGATTGCTTGAAATCTTTGCTGGGGTCATCCTTGAGAATTCCTGGGAATTTCTCTAGCACCATGTTTCTCCCTAACCCCATAATGGTTTCCTCTATCAAGATATATCTTTCCTTGCTCTCCCTCTCTGACCCTCCTCCAACACCTTCTTTTCCTTGCTCTCCTTACTCCCCACCCCAATTTACTCAGAATATCTTACCTATTTCCCCTTCCTAGGGAAATTCATGCATGTCTCTCTTAGGGTCCTCTTTGTTATCTAGCTTCTCCAGGGCTGCAGATTATAGCCTGGTTATCCTTTGCTTTACATCTAATATCCAATTATGAGTGAGTACATGCTGCGTTTGTCTTTCTGGGTCTGAATTACCTCACTCAGTATGTTTTTTTTCTAGTTCCATCCATTTGCCTGCAAAATTCATGGTGTCATTGTTTTCTTACTGCTGAGTACATTGCTCTTAATAATATAAGCAACTGAGGTGCCATCACCTTCAAAAATGTACATGGATAATCCCAGTTATGGAGGAGGCCAAGGCAAGAGGATTGCAAGTCAAGGCCGGCTAAGCAACTTAGTGAGAGTTCTGCCTCAAAATAAAGGAAAACAAGGGTTGGAGACAGTTTTCTGATAGAGCATGTATGTAGCACGTGCAAGCGAGGCTTTGGATTCAATCCCTCGTGCAGAAAAAAAAAAAAAAAATGAGACAAGAGAAAGAAAGATGGAGAATGTTCAGAATGTTCACATGGAACTCAGCAACCATCCTCTAAGAAAATATTAGCATTGGCATTTGCAGAGATACCAAGAGTCCAGGTGACTAGGTCTAGCCCTCATTGAGAAGGAATTCACTGGTGCTCTATTTAGCACATGGCATTAGATGCAAATCCATGGGGCGCTATTTGGCTCCGGGTATTAGGAGGTCCTGGGCAACTCCCTTTCCTGCTGCATTTACACATACACTATTACCTGCCTTGGAGGAGAATGGTGATGGATTGTTATTAAGCCCTTGGGTTTTCCAGAAGATTCCACAGCCTCTTGGAGATCAGCTCAGGAGAACTTGCCTGGAAACACATGTCCTGTGCTTTCTGTGCTAGATACTGACTTTTTGGTATTTCCTGCTGGAACACTGCTTGGGTGGAGTTCCCCTTGGAAGCGCCAGGGTTTTCCTGTGTGTGTGCAGTTGATTTCCAAAACCTTAAATAAACTCTGTTACGTGTCCACAACTAACAACTAACAGTTCTTTATTAAGTACCTACGAGGGGCCTGCCATTGTTCTAGGAGCTAAACACCAGAGTGACCTCCATTGCCTCTGCTCTCAAAGGGCTCACAGTCTGGTCCAGGACTGAGATTAGTAAACAGGCATTTGCCATCCACGTGGTAAGTGCCATGCAGGACAAAGTACAGAGCTGGGCATGGGAGGAAGGGTGAACGCAACCTCAGAAATGGCAGGGCTTGAGGATGGGTGCAGTGTGCTGGGAGATACTTGCCAGAACACAAGACAACTCAACTGTGTGCTAAATATAAGAATGTGATTTTTGTAAAAGCTTTTTTTTTCCTTTTCCTTTTCCTTTTTTTTTTTTTTTTGAGCTGAGGTTCGAACCCAGGGTCTTGCACTTGCGTAAAAACTTTTTTCAATTCCATGCAAGTAGGATAGCTAGTTAATTCTCAAAAATTTCCTTCCCCCAACAAGCCTTGGCTTAACCATCTCCACTTTTTTCCACCTCAGTGCAAGTGAATGCAAAGTAATAAACTATGAAGTAAACAGATCACAGAGGAAACAGCACCACACTCAATCACCTGCTGGAAGAAGGCTCCCATCTCGGGGGGAGGCCAGCAGAAATGGAAACAAGCAAGGCAAGTGAGGTTCTTGCTGGACCTCAACAAGTCAGAGCCTTCGTTATTTCATTAGAAATGCATAGATGCAGTTCTTGGCTTTATATAGGTGACCATGCATCCTGGTGACACTTGATATAAATGACTTGTGCTTTATTTTGTCTCTCTCTGGACGCTCCTTGCCCTCCATTACTGAAGACTAACTTCTTGCCAGAATAAAAACTAGAGGGTAGTATTAGATATGAAGGCTTCTATATGTTTATCTAGTTGGGGTTCTTATGATTATTCTCTCTCTCTCTCTCTCTCTCTCTCTGTGTGTGTGTGTGTGTGTGTGTGTGTGTGTGTGTGTGTGTGTGTGTAGACCACAGGTCAACCTATCCTTGGGTGTACTTCTTCAGCAGCCATCCACCTTGCTTACTGAGACAGGGTCTCACTGGAGCCTGGAGCTCATCACTGAGGCTAGACTGGTCAGTGAGACCTAGAGATCTTACTATCTTTGCTTCCCCAGTGCTGGGATCACTAGTGTGTGCTCTACCACATCTGACTTCTTGTGTGAGTGCTGGGGATTGAACTCAGGTCTTCAGGCTTTCATAGCCTGCACTTTACTGACTGCGATAGTTCTTCCCTTCGGGTTTATTTTTGATTTCTGATCGGATAACAAAGCACATCGTTGCTCATTTTTAAGCATCACTTTACTGACAGGTGTGATGGTGTACACGTGTAATTCTGAACTTGAGTGTCTGAAATAAGGAGGACAACTGCAAGTTTGAGCCTAGCTAGGGTAACAGATTGTGAAACCATATGCCCCCCAAATAACTCTATTAAGTTATAATTTGCATATGATAAAATATACTCCTCTGGGGTTGGGGATTCAGCTCGTGAGAGAGCACTTGCCTAATAAGCACAAGGCCCTGGGTTCGATCCTCAGCTCAATAGATATGTATTGAAGCATACAGGCCTATGAATTTCAACATAGTGTTTTGTAGTTTAGCAACTGCAAGGAGGATTTGCACTAAACAACAAACTCACGCGAGAGGTTTATTGGGGGGAGGGGAAAGGGGGAAGGCACGGAGACGGGCCAATGCGGAGAAGCGGCAGGGGAAGAGAAGAGGGAAGAGGTGGAGCTTGCTTTTAAAAGGGGGCTTGGTGTATGTGCACAGAGACTACGAGACTGCATAATGACATAGTGGCCATAGGTCCTTGGGCTGGCCAGCGTACCCGCCGGAATGCTAGTAAGTGCATTCGCGCAGAGGGTTGCTCCTGGCGGCTGCAGGTGAGGACCCTGGGCAGGCCAGCCTAGTGCCTGAATGCTGACAAGGGTAACCACCTCTACGGCAGAGGCTTGCGTGCTGTCAACTCTCCAGTGCTCTCTCATGCCTTCTCTGCAGTGGCCTTAGCCTTGGCTGCAAACACCTACTGACCTGCTTTCTCCCTCTGCAGATTACTTTCCCCTGATCTCGAAGGTCTACTCCCCAGGCTCATCTCATGAGCAGCCTTTTGTGTCTGACTTTTCTTTTTCTTCCTTCGGATGACATATTCAAGATTCTTGTTCTAGTTCGCTTTTTTTTGTTGCTGTGATAAAACATTTCGACCGAAAGTTACTTAGCGGAAGAAAGGGTTTACGCTAACGCTTCCAGTTCATAGTCCAATGTCGAAGAAAGTCAGAGGGTTGTGGAGCAGACTTGAAGTAGAAACCATGGAGGAATGTTGCTTGCTGTCTCACTCGATGGCTCATGCTGAGCTTTCTTTCTTCTTTTGGTTTTTCGAGACAGGGCTTCTCTGTGTAGTTTTGGTGCCTGTCCTGGAACTCGTAGACCAGGCTGGCCTCGAACTCACAGAGATCCGCCTGCCTCTGCCTCCTGAGTGCTGGGATTAAAGGCGTGAGCCACCACCGCCTGGCTGACCTTGCTTTCTTGTACAGCCCAGGTCATCCTGCCTGGGAATGGTGCTGACCACAATGGACTTGATTCTCCCACGTCCATCATAAGTCAAGACAATCTCTTATAGACAATTTCCCCAGTTCAGGTTCCCACCGCCCAGGTGACTCTAGATTGTGTCAAGCTGATAAAAACTAACTAGTACAATCCTTTTATCTGTAGTTTTTCTAAATTTTAATTTAAAACAGTAATTTTTCTCAAGTAGCAAGTAATTGCCGAATTGCTCAGAAAAATAAACAGTTGAAGGAGGTCTTTCTGGCCCCAAATTCTACCGTGTTACCCAAGGAAAAGAGGCCTGAGCATCATATCAGATTAGTACAAATGTAATTTAAGAGAAGAAGAGCATGCACATTCATTTCTGAGCTCTGGGAGCCTGGGAAGATGGGAGATGAAGCTGCTGTGAGTGATACAATGTATTACAGAGGATGACAGCACTATTTGCTCAGTTCTGTTATGAGCTCAGCAAAATGTGACAGTTCTGAGAAATATAAATATATATCGCTCTATTTATATGTGTGTTTGTCTCGGGAGACTTGGCAGGGAGTGGTGGGAAGGGTTTCCTGAAGATAGAGTGGGCAGAGCTAACTGGGCAAAGTGAAGCCTGTCTGAGGCCTGTTGATGCCTAGTGATAAGCACACATGACAAGGACGGATATTGATTGAACACTTAATATGTCAGGTCCCTCTTAGTTCCTTTATGCACAGTTTAATTTAACATAAATTCACATGCTATGTAGCAAATAGTTCTTTTGCTTAACCTTGCATCCATTTGCAATCTTCCCGCATGCCGTGGTGACCTGCTGTTGAGCTCGCTGTACATTCGTAGGTCTCTGATGGAGTCCAGTCTTTAGGCTACCGCTGGAGCAGTCTGCATCTTAGCCAGGGCAGGAAAAGAAATACTTGGGACTTTACCTGTTACAAATGGATACAGGAAAGCAAATGCTCTCAGCTCCCTCCCACCTGACTCAGTCTATCTTCTGCTCCCCTCTCCGGGGGCTTTGTTGGATTCTCAACCTCCAATAACCCCTTCTCCTTGCTCGTCCCTCTCCCAGGTTTTATCTCATGTTCTTTGGGGCCATGTCCTGTCCTTATAACTTGCCTTCCCGTGCTCTCCCCTTAGAGTTGTTTCTGGACAACCCTGTTAGCAGAATCACTCCATAGATGAGGGCTCAACGGAGGTTTATCCCTCCCTAACTCCTGCTCATCCTTCATCCGAGCCTCGCTCTTAGGCTGGCTTTCCATGACCCTTCTCCATAGCCTAGGTCAAGTGTCTGGCTTGTTTTCTCAGAGTCATCCTTCGGTATGTATCACAGTACTGAGTTTGAAATGCTCCCCATGGTAACCCTCCCCAAACCAGATGGCTGGCTCCAGGATGTCAAGGGTCGGGTCTACTTTGTTCTTAGCTGTACTTCTAGCATCCTACCGGGGCTTTTCCAACATAGTAATTGCTCAGTAAATGTTTATCGGTTGAACAGGTGATTTGAGGTTTCTTCTGTTTTTTTCACAGCTGCCCATCCACCTCTTGAGTAGGCTTTAGTCTCTGTAAGGACTGTGCCAGAAATGCATAAAATAGAGCCTGTATGAGTGACATGAGTCTGTTGCTCACTGCCATTCTTCAGGGTGTATGATAGAGAAGAACCATATTCAGGCCAGGATGACAGAATTGCTCCAGGGGACTAAAGTTTAATGGCAACTGTAGAATTGAGTGGAGAAGCAGGAGAAAAGTGGGTACAGTCTGAGTGAATTCTTAGGAGGAATCTGAACATTTGAATAGCATTCCGACTTCACTCACATTCTGAATAAAACATTCCCTTTTAGACCTCACTGCTTTCCTACCAAAGTGCACTTAGTCTCATGTTCTCATTGGGAGTTGTTCAGTATCTACATTCTTTTCCTGCCATGGTAATTTCCTACCTATATAAAATTTACAAGCTTTGTGGAAGTGTTTGTGGAGAAAGGTACCATGACTGTTTTTGAGATTGTTGAAATGCTCGCCGACGGAGAGGCTTCCCAGGCACACATGCTCTCCACTCGAGGCTATTTTGGCTCTGATCAACATGGATGAATCTTCCTACCTGACAGTTGCCTGTAAGTCAAGAAGTACACGTTAATAGTCACCAGCTTTTGGCTGCTGTTCAGGGCTGTCACTGGCAATCCTTCATCTGCCAGGATGCAGGGCCTCAAGGATCTTGGCAAGTGGAGACGTTGGTGCTTAGCAGCGAGGTAAATATTGGCATGCTGTATGGGTGAGGTGGATATAAGTAAGTCATGGCATTTTTAGGGGAAGTTTGTCTCTAGATCTACTGCTTTTTATTTTACTTTTGTTTACCGATAGGCTGATAAAAAAAAATCAATGACTTTACATCTTTTGAGACGAGTCAAAACAAAAGATCTTTGTAAATGCAACTTGGAAGTATTTAAAGGGTAGTGTCCTGGATAGCTTTATGTCACGTAACACAAACTAGATTCATCTGGGAAGAAGGACTCTCAGTTGAGAAAATGCCTCCATAGGATTGGCTTGTAGGCCAGTCTGTAGGGCACTTTCTTAGTTGGTGATTAATGTAGGAGGGCCCAGCCCATTGTGGGTGGGGACACCCCTAGGATAGAAGAAAGCAGGCTGAGCAGGACATGGGGAACAAGTACCCCAGCTGGTAGCATTCCTCCGTCCTACCTCTGGGTTTTTGCCTTGAGTTCCTGTCCTGACTTCCACTCATTATGGACTACAAGTTGTAAGGTGAAATAAACCTTTTCCTCCACAAGTTGTTTTTGGTCATGATGTTTATACAATAATAGAAGCCTAATTAAGATGATGAAAGGGACAGACTTGTTTCCACAAATCCTGATTGTTGGATTAGGTTACTGAACTTGTTCCTTCCGATTTTATCCCTTGTATTCCTGTGCATCAATATTTGCTTGGAGATGTCAATCAAACCAGAGTCTTTGCATGTGTAGCCTGGATAGGGATGTGTTACACTCATCCAATGGTGATGGGGTTGTTTTCTGATCTTTCACCCCCTTATGAAGGACATCTTAACTAACTCTTGTTCTGCTCCAATTGAGCAGAACATAAAGTTGAGCACTCACATCTATTTAACAAAACATGACTGATTCTTTAGGGAGTCCCTGCTAATTCTCTGGAACCACTTTGAAGCCAGAGTCAACACTTCACTGCAACCCACTTGCCCACTTGTGACCTCTAGTCACCTCCCAAAGCATCTCAGGAATGAAGGCTTTGTTGCAATGTTCACAAGGGAGAAAAGTCAAGGACTTCTACCGAACACCATGTAACCAAACATAAATCCCCCACTACAAGTGTCTGTTTATTCCAAGAACCCCATCTCCTCTTACCAGCTGTTGCCCTGTGTCCTCCAAGTATCCACTGGCCTCTGGATTCCTCACTACCATTTAACATTTTAGTTCCCTCAACCCTTCTATATTATCTTGCTTCACTGAAGTTTTAGTTTCTGTTCACCAAAATATCTCTTGAGAGCAATTCCTCTTAGAAGGCAAGGTCGTTATATATTTATTGTCTTGCCAGGGACTGGAGGTAAAACTTAACCAGATTTGTGCCATATATATAAAATAAATATTTAAATATATATATATTTAAAATAAAGTCTTTTTCTTGACATATAGCTCTGGTTGGTCTGGTACTTGTTATTTAGCTCAGGCTGGTCTCAAACTGACAGTAATGGTCCTTCTCCTGGATGCTTGGATAACGTGTGTACCAGCATCCCTAACTTGCATTTGCATTTTCTTGCTCAAGGTTCTTCTATATCATTTTAGCTTCTGCCTGGGTCAACAGCCATTTCCTGGCTGTTGCTAGGCTCCAGCACTCTGCTCAGCTATAGTGATCCTCTTTCTCTCAAGTCCATAGTGTATAGCCTAACGCTCCAGCTGTTCATTCAGGCTGTTTTTCAGGCTTGGAGTAATTTAGGTCATTCAGAAGGGTGAGTGGTGGTGGGATGCTATCATTATTTGAAGATCAAGATCAACGCAACTGCTTTTGTAGGTCCATTCAAGTTCTCCTCTCTCTCCCAGACTCAGCATTGATTTCTCTTATTGGGTTATCCTGCATAGACATAATTCATTTTCTGTTGTTCTTCATAAACCTTAATGTGCCCACTCTAAGGGAACTTCATCTTTTGGCTTTGTACTGTTGTGAGATGTGGGCTATAAGGCTTCCGGTTGGGTCATTTGTATTGCCAGATTATAGCTGTTATTAAGGCTATTCATTGTATTTTTTGGTTTTGCTGCATTATTTGACTTTGGACTTCTCTTTTCCCTTGATGTTATGTGTGTTTGATTTGTTTTGGACATAAGTGAGAGCAGGGCCATCTATTGGGAGAAGAGGGGTTAAGAGATGCTGAGTAACTGATCACGTTTTCCTTCTCACATGATCATTGACAGTACTTAAAAGATCTGACAACTTTCTATCAGCCAAGACCCTTGAGTAAAAACCCAAAAGGGGCATATGGCAAGACCAGAAAATAAACTGCATTGAGTGAAGCCATTGAGATTGAAAAGTTGTTTCTGTAGCATCATGGCTATATAGATAGAAGTTTCTCGAAGGCTGCACTTAGAGCTAATCCACCTTTCTATGTTGTACAGGAGTATACACAGCCAGCACCTCATGAGCATTTGGAATGTTCTGGTTGATGATATAAACTGGAGTAGAATGAGATATGAGGCTGGAGAGTAGGACTTGGTACCAGAACTCCAACTTGAGATTTCAGTGTGAATTATCGAAGGAAATGGGCAACAGGACTCCAGCAGCATTCTGAGATTCCTGTATGCAAAATCTTTGTCTATTGGTTTCTTCATCTACAACAGTGATACTATTACCATCTACCATATAGGATTCTGGTGCAAATTAAAGAAGAGAAAACATTTAAAGCTCTTACCATATAATAAGCAGTCAACAAACTTCATGATCACAGGCTTTTTCTGCCAACTCCTTGGTGTATCCCCAGGGAACTACTTTCCTTTGTGGACTCCCTCTGCAGTCTCCATTACTTGCTTAGCCTCTAAATTTATTTGGCTCAATTTAACTGTTGAGTCCTGCTTTTATTGCTCTATGCATATGGCTTGCTGACTGCAAGTGGTCAGTAAACTGTGTGGTCAGTAGTCCTTGGTGAGGACTTCAACCGGGGAGAGAGTGTCTTTGAGACAGTTTCTTTGCTGTCAGTATTGTGAACAGGGTCCTCAGTGAGATGGAGAGAGCCAGGAAAGTGAGGGGAGATGATCTCCATAGAAAGGACTTAGATGTCTCAGTGACTGGTTCCAAGGAAGCCCTGCTTGGGCCTGGCTTTGACTCAAATGGCCTGTGATTGGCTTCTGGAACTCTTGGAGGGGGAGTCTATGAAGTTATCTTTGATGACTCATTACTTGGGTAGCCCTCTAGGACTTGGTGGAGTGGGCTTAAGGTTTGTCTTTTGTGGGGGTGCTGGGTGTTAGAAAGGCTTGAAGTAGGGTCTTGCTATGTGGCTGTGGTGGTTTGAATGAGAAATGTCCCCCACAGTCTGAGGTATTAGAACACGTACGTCATCTCCAGCGGATGGTGCTGTTTTAAGAGGCTTAGGAGGCCTTGAAGGATGCATACCACCTTAGGCAGGTTTTGAGAATTTAAATACCCATGCTGTTTCTGGTCTGCTCTCTCTTTCGTGATTGTGGCTCAACATGTGAGCTCTCAGCTAGTTGCTCCAAGTCCACGTTTGCTTCTTCCTGTATGCTTCCTCACCATGGGGGACTTTTCTCTCTCTAGAACCATACATACACTCAAATAAACTCTTTCTTCTTAGCATTGTCTTGGTCGGGGTGTTTTGTCACAGCAACAAACAAGTAACTAATACAGTAGCCCTGGCTGGTTTGGAAATCACTATGTAGCCCAAGTTGACTTCGAATTTGTGGTTTTTCTTTCCTCATCCTTGCAAGTGTTGGGATTGTAGGTATGCGTCACCACACCCAGTAAGGCTTGTGCTTTATTGGTCTTCTGGCCCTGTGAGCATTGGTTTACAGATGGACACACTATCCATGACTGAGTCCCAGAGGCCAGCTTACACACACACACACACACACACACACACACACACAGGTGTAGCAGCAATGTGATACAGTAGTGTGTCCATGCCCTAGAGAGAGGTGCTTATGTAACTTAGTTTCTCCAGTCTTGGCAGGAGCTCTGGTCCTGAGACAAGAAAGGGTGTTTACAATTCTGCAAGTATAATACCAAGAATGTCTTGTCTCAGGGCTGCTCCAGCTCACCTGGGCTCACCAAGCACCTCCTTTGCCTCTGAAATGGGCTGCCACTTTCTTAGAAATCAGTATTGGACATATGAGAAACTAGGCTGAGCAGAACAAGAAGACCCACTTTGAGGAAGCTTTTGATTCTTGCTTCAGGTACTGCCTGGGTCAAATATGCTTGCACTCGGGAAGCCTTGTGCCTGGCACAAAGCATGCTGACAGGTAAAGCTATGCAACAGCTACTCACTGAGTCAACAAACTGAAAATATGTGGGCGAGAGAACAGTTTGGAGGACACATTAGTGGATGTTCTTAATCAACATCGAAGAAACAGCTTTCACTGACCCACACATTCGTTCATAATAACAATGGTTACTATTTACTCAATGAGGCTCATTCTGTTTCCTTGAACCCCAGAGTAGGCAGATTCAGCAAACAGGTGGCCTTTTCTCAGTTAATAACTGAGCATTCTCAGGCATCAGAACAAAGTCTGAGGAACTTGCCTGATGTCCCAGGAACAGTAAATCAGCACGCGAAGCCACCCTGCACAGAGCACCTTTTGTTCCTCTCCCTGCCCTTCAGGCCTGCAGCTCTCTTTTTCCTGCAAAGGGGCAGGACTGGGTTACCTTGAAAGGAGGCATGGAGAGGCCCAGCTCACACCCCCCGCAGGGAACTTGGGGCAGTTTGTATCACCCCT
Organism: Onychomys torridus; assembly: GCF_903995425.1. Taxonomy (NCBI): domain Eukaryota; kingdom Metazoa; phylum Chordata; class Mammalia; order Rodentia; family Cricetidae; genus Onychomys; species Onychomys torridus. The sequence goes on along the minus strand of NC_050443.1, from coordinate 141,455,153 downwards.
TCGTCCTTTTGCGACAGGCTGGGAAGATTCCCGGGAAGTGGCCATGGCTGCTGCCTCCTGAGCTTTATCTGAAAACTCCCACCCTTCCTCAGGCTCCTCAGCTCAGTCTCCCTCCCTGGCCCCTAAGCCACCCCAGCTGCAGTGACAGAACCCTCCTCTTTCTTTCTGTTCCCCCTCAGTACTGTGGCTTGGAGCCCAGGTTTCCATTTTGCTAGGAAAAACAAAAACAAAAACAAAACAAAACAAAAACCTTGCTTCAGGTACTATTTTATGAACAGGCCCTTGCACAAAATCAGCACTGGATGCATACGCGTTGAATCGTCGGCTAAATTCTAGGCAAAAGATGAAAAAGCTTTGGATCCAGGAGATGAGAAAGTTGGGGGGGGGGGCGGGTGCAGTGTGGGGCCGGGGCAATGATCTTGACAGTTCCCTTTGCTCTTCTCTTTCCCTGCCCGCCCCCACTGCCACCTCTTAGCGCAGGCGCGGTCTCCGTAGCAAATTTAGTATTACCGCTGTCATCTGATCACAGAAACATCCAAACAGATTGAAAAGCTCCAATCGATGCCAAAGTAGAAGTGCACACGGGGGCTTGTTTCCTTGGAAGTGCTTCAGTTGTGATTAAACCCCGAAGACCACTCCCTTGACCCTCTAGCGAGAAACAGCAGAACAGAACTCAAAAGGACCAGAAAGGCATCTCTGGAGTGCCGGGTGCACGCGCCTGTGCCCACTTTTGCGGCCACTGTCCGCAGATGGCTTCTGAGCCCGCTCCGGTTGGCGGCTGTGCCTGCTGCTGCCGGGCTGCGGCTGAGATCATTCTGTTGGTCTGGTTTTACACAGCGCAGCCCGGCACAGGCTGAGAACAGAATGTTCTCTGCTGTGAACCACGCTTGAACTCTTCCAGCCCACTTTGTTTGAGGAACCACACAGACACAGAGGGAAAAGAGAGGGCAGATAACCCCCAAGTCGTTGAAATCATGGTGTTCTTTGGGATTTGGGCTTAGGCCATTTGCTTTTCACTGCCTGAAGTGAAAAAAAAAAAAAATTTTTTTTTTTTTTTTTTAACTGATCCTTGCTTTTCCAAAGAGTGAAAAGGCTGTGTGATGTTGGTCCTCTTAGACAGGACTTGGCACCAACTTTGGAAATTAGCAAGACTGTCACTGTGTCTCTTCAATTTCTTTTTCTCCTCTTAGGCATTCAAGGAACAACAACATTAAAATTGGTTTCCTATAAAGGGAAGATGAAGTCCCTCGTGCTTGTGACTTCCCCCTGGGTTGTGGAAGCTACCACAGTATTATAAATTGTGTTCTCGGATTTGTTGCTATGGCTGGAGGGATGTGATGGGGAAAGCTTTGGGCCAGCGGCCCCTATACAAATGATACATGAAAAAACGCTGTGAATGCTTATGGGGGGTGGGCTCGCTGCTTCTCTACAAAAGTATCTTTCCCTGGATTCAGGGTTAAGTGTGCTATTGGAGGACACAAATGGTTTGGGGGCTGTAGGCTGATCTCAGGGTGAGGCTTCGGTAGGTTAGATAGTGAGGTTCAGTGTAGTAGTTTTCCAGCTCATTAATAATGATAATGATAGTAGTACTACTAATAATTTTGAAGAGATGAGATTCTGCTCTGTTGCCTAAGCCTATTAAACTTCCAGGCTCACGTAATCCTCCCATTTCTTCCTACCAGGTAGCTGGGATTAGAGGTACATGGTAACATACTAGCCTCCTGCTGCTGATAACAATAACAATAGCAATTCATATTATTTTTATTGTTTATTGAGACAGAGTCTTACTATGTAGCCTAGGCTAGTCTTTTGGTGTGAGATTCTTCTGCCTCAGCCTCCTGAGTATGAGGATTACAAGCATATGCACCACTACACTTGGCCACATGTGATGGCTATTCCTGGTTGTCATATATCTGGAATGAACTATTATCCAGAAATGAAGGGCACACTTGTGATCTGGATCTTGAGGCAGGAAGACAAAATACCTTTGATCTGGATCTTGAAGCTAGAAGGCACATGCCTTTAATCTAGACTTCGAAGCTGGATAACACACACTTTTAATCCAGACCTTGAGGCTAGAAGGCACATCTTTGATCTGGGACACACCTTCTGCTGGAAGCCTATATAAGGACAATGGAAGAAGGAAGGGTATTCTTCACCTGCTTGCCCTCACCTCCATCAGCCCATCATTCTTTCTTTGAGATCCCAGCTGACCAGCTGAGAGACCCAGCCTCGTGGGACTGAGCAGCTCTTGGATTCTTAGACTTTCCAGTCATCACTAGCCATCGTTGGACTGTAGCTTGTCAGTCATTCCAATAAATTCCCATATAATTCTGCTGCCACATCCAGCCATATGTGTGTGTGTGTGTGTGTGTGTGTGTGTGTGTGTGTGTGTGTGTGTGTATGTATGGAGAGAGAGAGAGAGAGAGAGAGAGAGAGAGAGAGAGAGAGAGAGAGATTCATTCCATAAGTTCAATGACTCTAGAGAAAACTGACTAATACACTAATAATATAATAATAATGAATTTTTTTACAGCAGTAGATTCCTTTCTTTGTATTCAAATTTACAAAAAATTGGGTGACTCACACAGCTTTGTGTGAGATTTGGTTTGAATTTTCCTTTTCTTTTGAGAGCTCATATTACGGTGGACAAGTCATGTTCTAGGCTCATTGGTGTAAGGGTGGTCGATTTGTCACATATACTGGCTGAGTCACTTATGACTATACTGCTGCTGAACCAATGACACAAATTCTTCTCTTGAATTCACAGTTCTGTCACCTCCTGGTTTGGGGCTTCTGTCGTCTGGCTTTTGTTCAAGGGTGGCAAAGACATTCTGTTGGGTTTAAGATATTTATTCATTTATTTTTGTGCTTGAATCATCTAGCTGGCCCTTGTTTTGTTATTCATTTATTTATTTTGATACAGGGTTTCACCAAGTAACACTGGCTGTCCTGGAATTGGATGTGTAGACCAAGCTGGCCTTCAACTTACAGAAATCAACTGCCTCTGCATTCCGAGTGCTGGGAATAAAGGTGTGTGCCACCATGACTGGCCTATTTATTTATCTGCTTATTAACACAAGATTTCACCATCTATATAGCCCAAGCTTGCCTCTGACTTGAGATCCCTCTGCTTCAGGCTTCAAGAACTGAGATAATAGATATTTGTTATCACACCCCACCATCAAGGAGTTTTCTAGGTGAATATCTTTGCTTCTGAGATGGTTTTAGTGCCAAGAGATTCTGTGATAATATATATTTTTTTGAAAAGTCACATGTCACAATGCTATCAGAAGATTGGCTAAATAGTTAATTCATTTTATATTATTTTATTGAACACCAGCTACGTCTAAATTAGTGATGAGGGTTTATGAATTTTGAGATGAGCATGGCACATTCTCTGTGGGAGAAGTAGAAACACACAGGTTATAGAATACACACACAAACATCTGTACAGCTGAGGATGTCGACATCCCCTCAGAAGAAGTGATAAACTGTGGAAGAAGATGTCAGGAACCAGGTAAAGATTCCCATTTGAGGAAGTTGAGGCAAGAGCTGGCGGTGAAAGGAAGCTGTTAGGAGAACAGGGGACATTTGTGGTCAAGAGACTGGCCTAGATCACCCAGCTCTAAGTGTTCTCGTGCTGAGTGGTGGATGCTGGTGTGTGTAGGAAGAATCGTAAGTAAATAGATAGATAGATAGATAGATAGATAGATAGATAGATAAAAAATGAAAATTCATGTAGATCAGGACTATCCACTTCTGCATCTTGTGCCTTTACTAACTTTTCCTGCTAAGTTTGTACAAACTCCAGACTCCCTAACAGGTTCCAAGCATTCATGATGAAGCTATTGAGACTGGCGCTTGAGGTGACTCATCCTCAATCCTGGGTTCAGCCTGAGGTCCCATGTTTGTTGTTATTTTCCTTTTTCTTTTGCCCTAGGCTGGCCTTGAACTCAATATGCAACTGAGGATGATCTTGAACTTCTGCTCACCCTGCCACCAACTCCCAACCTCTGAGATTATAGTCACACCCCACCATAATGGTTCTTGCAGTGCTTCTGCTTGAACCCAGGGCTTCATGCTGCTAGGCAAGGACACGTGATTTTGTCTTCTCCTTCCTTCTTCCCTTCCTTCCTTCCTTCCTTCCTCCCTCTCTTCCTTCCTTCCTCCCTCTCTTCTTCCCTCCTTCCCTCCCTTCCTCTCTCTCTTGGTTTCTTTCTTTGTTTTTTTGTTTCTTTGTTTGTTTCTTTCTTTCTTTCTATAGGCTCTCCCTAAAGAGCCTAACCCTAATCCCTGCTCTCTCTCTCTCTCTCTCTCTCTCTCTCTCTCTCTCTCTCTCTCTCTTTCTCTCTTTCGCTCTCCTCCCTATGTAGGCCTGACTGGCCTGAAACTTGATATGTACACCAGGTTGACTTTGTACTCATGGAGATCCAACTGTTTCAGCTTCCCAAGTGCTTGCATTAAAGACTTGTGCCACCATGCATGGGATCATCTTCTTTGATAATCTTGAAGGATTCTTGAGTCAATGATGTGACTGAGCATGTGTCCTTGTGAGGCATCCCATGGTTTTGGGAAAGGCGAACACCAGGAAACAAGATGTGAAAGAAGACAATGTTAATCACCAGGAAGAGTGCAGCACATTGGACTGACGATCAGGTATAAGATAGTTGGCAATGGCAGAACCAGAGAGATGACAGTGGGCAGGTTTTCTCACCAAAGTCACTAAATCACGCCCTGGTGGCCTGGACACTGCAAGCTGGCTTCTGGAGTTACCAACAGATGGTAACAGGAGAGTTTTTATTTGTTTTTGTTATTTAGGCACATAGCCTCACTCTGTATGTAGCCCAGGCTGGCCTCTAGCTTGACATCTTCTTGCTTCAATTCCCAGAATGCTGAGTTTACCAGTATTTGCCATCTACCTGGCCAATAGGAAAATTTGCCAAGAATATCCTTACTTCTGAGATGGTTTCAGTTCTAGGAGATTTTTCTACCATAATATTATTTTTGAAAAGTCACATGTCAAAGCACTATCAGGATATTGGGAACAAGACAAGGCTGAGGACATCGACATTTGTTTTTTTGAAGAACAGATGATGTACTGAGCTTTACACAGGCTCAATTGGAGTCCAAAGGACCTCTACAGAGAGAACTTCGCTAGTGATTTCAAAATATGTACCTGGAGTTAAGAGTTACAGCAACTTGGAATTCAGCCACATAGAGAAACTAACAAAAGGTGAATCATAAATCTTGGGAGGAGAGCCATGTACACCATGTATGAGAGGGAAAAGAAGAAGTGTTTGACCTTGAGAGATGCTGGTATTTAATCAGCACCCAAGGAAGAGATGCTAAGAAATAATGTATTTCCCCTTTAAGTTTTTATTTTATTTTATTCTATGTATGTCGGTGTTTTGCCTGAATGAATGTATGTATACTACATGGAAACTGAACTTGGGCCCTCTAGAAAAACAGATGACAGTGCTCTTAATTGCTAATACATGTCTCCATCTTTTCCCTCATTCATGTAGCTCTGGCTAGCCTTGCACTAACTATTTAGCCAAGGATAATCTTGAGCTACTGACTACCGATCCTCTTCTTTCTCACACCACCAGAGATTACAGGTTTCGACCACCGTATCTGTCCAGAATTCAGTTCCAGCAGTATGCAATGTCATATCAGTCTTCTGTTGGTCTGATTTTTTTTTTTTTTTTAATATAGAGTAGTGCCTCACTTGGAAGGGACATGATGGTGTCTGTCTGAGAAGTCAAGGAAAATTGTTTTCTCCCACACATCTATGAAGGCTGCCTTTGTCAGCCTCTTCTGTTAGTTGACCATGAACCACAGTGGGAGATATTTTATATTCAGACCCAGGACATGAACGCACCAGGACTTGTGTAATGAAAACAAAAGGCTTTGTGAAACAGGAACTATCTGGTTCTTCTGCAATAATAGTATTTTCCCACTATATTTTATTTCAGTAAACAAAGAAAATGCTAATTGGGTTCCACTAAGTTGCTATCACACCCACTGATGTTTTTCAAAGCTGCAGCTTGAAAGACACTGGCTTAGGAGGCTGTGTTTTCTGGTAGTCCACTCTCCCTCTAGTGGTTGGAATTGCTCAGAAGGGTCTAGAAGCAGGTAGTGTGAGCATTACTTGAGGTGCAGTGTGGGAGAGTCTACCCCATTTCCCAGGTTTTGCTTGCATGGAGGCACTTTTAGCTTTTGGAGGGAGTTTGTGTGGACCCTATCAGCAGGGTTGCTAGTGATATGCCTGGATACAAATGATAATAATAATGCAGGTTATGTAGCTCTATATGATAAGGCTCAAGACATGCTAGGTGTTGGGAGCTGGAGAGATGGCTCAGAGGTTAAGATCACTGGCTGTTCTTCCAGAGGTCCTGAGTTCAATTCCCAGCACCCACATGGTGGCTCACAACCATCAATAATGAGTTCTGGCCTGCAGGCGTACACACAGACAGAACATTGTATACATAGTAAATAAATAAATCTTGAAAGAAAGAAAGAAAGAAAGAAAGAAAGAAAGAAAGAAAGAAAGAAAGAAAGGATGAAAGAAAGAAAGAAAGGAAAGAAGAAAGAAAGAAAGAAAGAAGGAAAGAGAAAGAAAGGAAAGAAAGAAAGAAAAGAAAGAAAGGAAAGAAAGAAAGAAAGAAAGAAAGAAAGAAAGAAAGAAATGGTAGATATTGGAACAGATGGGATTTTCCAGTTGGAGTCCCTCAACCTAGAAAGCCTATGCAAATATCCCCAGATCTGAAAAACTCCAAAATCTGCAACACATCTGGTCCTAAGCCTTCCAGGTAGAGCCACTCAGTCTGTAGTGGGTATTTATTGAGTCTAGCACATCATATACATCATTACCACAATCTTTATAATCAAGCTCTAGGGGAGAGTTTAATTATTACCTTCATTTTACAGATGAGAAATACCAAAGCTAGGAGAGAAAACTCACCCATGAGCACTCAACCAGTAAATGCTGAATTCAAACCCAGTCAGCTGGTCAGCTGGTTTATAGAATGAAGGCACTCAACTGACATTCTAAGAAAGATGTTTTCAACAGCTGCACTGGTAAGGTATATTGACCTTGGTCCACTTGGGACCCTGGCCCATCCCTGTCACTGATGTGTTGTTCAGCAAGCCTTGGTCTTGTCCCATGGACCTCTTCCCAGCACCTATCACTGGAACCTCCTTCAGTTAACAGTTTCTTGGCTGCAAACAAATATCTGCCATGCTTTTGAGAAGTGGGACAGAAAACAAAGCAGAGAAGGAAAGTATAATGGGAGTGCACCAGTGAATGGGCCTCTGGGCTGGATGGAAGAGGTCGTCTATAGTGAGAATCAAGCCCTTGGTCACCTGGCAGCTTCCACCTGGCAACTGCTTTCTGACCAATGCCCTTCACCCTTGTCTGTCCAGCCACACTCAGGGTCTCCTGAAGGTTTACTCCAAAGCCGCATAGGTGTTATCACTCTCTACTCCGCACTTGCTGCTGATATAACGGTCTCGTCATGGCTTTCACCCATCCTTCTGTTCTCACTCCAGGGCCTTCAGGATTCAGGTCTAGCTCATCAGATCACAGTTGTCCCATTTCTTCCACTGTTCCCCTACATGAAGCTCTGCCTGGATGGTTTCCTCTTTATGTCTGAATGGGTGGTATCTGCCTGATCTCAGTGCTGTGCCCATGTTATGTTCCTGTCCAGAATGTATTTCTTCCTTCTCCCTCTCCATCACTGCCCAATCTTAAAGTCAAAGGTCAGATCTGACCTTCCTGTTATGCTCCTCCAGCAATTCTTTTCAGTTTCATGCCTTTTTGTAAACATATTGTCCACTTAGAACTAGTACCAAATGATGTGGAACATCTGAATGCTTCATGATTTTAGGCCCTCAAATCCATCCATCCATCCATCCATCCTCCATCCAAAATGATTTTTTCAAATTGTCTGTTAAATTATTCAATGACAACAGGACTAAAAATTGGTCTTATAACTCCAGAATCCACAGAGAGGGCAGTAGTGGTTTAAATGATAAATTTCCCCTATAGTCTTGGGTATTTAAATGCTTGTTCACTTGGTGGTGCTGATTAGGGAAGCTTAGGAAGTTTGGCCTTGCTAGAGAAGGTATATTACTGGGGCGTGAGCTTTGAGAGTTAAAACCCATACCATTTCTAATCACTTTCTCTTCTTCATGCTTGCAATTTTAGATGTGAGCCCATAGCTACCTGCTCCTGCTGACATGTCTGCCACTTGCTGCCATGATGGTCTCTTAGCCCTCGGGAACTCTAAGTACAAATAAACCATTCATTCTAAAAGTTGTCTTGGCATGGTATTTTATCACAACAATAGAAAAGTAACTAATACAGATATTAGTATCAGAGAATGGGCTATGGCGGTGATAGACCTGTCCATGCTGTTTTCAAGAGGAATGTGGAAGACTTCGTACTATAAAATGGATTAAATGCTGTAAGCAGAGCTTAATGGGTCATCTTAGTAGGAGCTTGGAATATAGTTTTGAGAGCAATGTAGACTGTAGAGGCTCAGCTCAAGAGGTTTTAGAGGGTAATAATATTAGCACCCAGACTAGAGACCATTCTGTTGGTATTTTGGCAAAAAAAAAAAAAAATCTGGTCACTTTCTGCCCTTGTCCTAAGAACTTTTTGCCTGAGGCTGAATTGAAAAGTAATGCACTGATTTATTTAGCAGAGGTAATTTCAGGACAAGATAGTATTGACTCTGCCCTGTGGTTATAGGTAATCACTCTTAAGCAGGTCTACAATGAAAAAGAGCAAGTGAAGTAGGAAAAAAAAACAAAACCCCAAAACACAATGTACAGTGTGAAGTGAAAAAGAGTGCCAGGAAATGTAATGTTTCAGCCAAGGCCTGTGTTGAAAGAGATAAGGAGATTAAGGAAATGTCTAATCTGAATTGTAATAAAGGGAAGGGTGCCCTCAGGTCAAGACCCTACCCACCTAGCTTCCAATCTGTAAAAAAGCACATAAGGATTTTTGCTATAAAGCAACAACAAACAAAAGCTGATTCTAATGTAGTTCCAGGGGCCAGGGGCCACCTGCCACCCCAAGCTGGCAGCCAAACTTGGCAGTGTTGTCCACATGGTGCTTATCTTAATTACTTTATTATTATAGCTGTGAAGATATCATGACTGAGGCAATTTAGAGAAGAAAGAGTTTATTGGGGACTTACAATTTGACAGGGTGAATCCATGACCACCATCATATCATAGGACATGAGAGCAGACAGGTATAGTATTGGAATAGTAAATAGTTGAGAGCTCACACTTTGGGGCAACAACCATGAGATAGAGAGAGCTAACTTGAAATGGTGTTGGTGTTTGAAACCCCAAAGCCCACCCCCAGTGACACACCTCTTCTAACAAGGCCACACCTCCTCATCCTTCCCAAATAGCCCAACCAACTGGGGAGCCAAGTATTCAAACATATGAGCCCATGGGGGCCACTATCATTCGAACCACTGCAGTGCTGGATTTAAAGTCATGAAGGATACATGTGTAGAGGGGTTGTGGAACCTTCTTCTGTAGTTACAAAGAACTGCTGAGGCCAGGCAACATGTGGCATGGGAGTCTGCATGAAGCTCTTGGAAGGGCAAGAGGCTCTGACAGGCCATTGCATGAAGCTATGAAAATGAAGCCTGGGCTGCATTGGGGATTCCAAGGTGTTGGTGATGCCAGAGCTGTGAGAGATCTGTCAAAGAGAGCTGAATCCAAAGAGAGGAGGGAAGGGTGGTTGCAGGAGGTAGGCGGCAAAGCTGGAAGGGCAGATCCATCTAAGCCCTTTGAAATTAAAGTCTCAGACATGAGACATGGTTTTGGTGTTAGCTCTCCTGATATTTAGTTTTGCTTTGGCCCAGTATTTCCTCACTATACTTGACCCTTTTGGAATGGTGATGTATATTCTTTGCCATTATGTGTTGCATATATGTAATTTGCATTTTTGATTTCACAGGGGGTTACAATTAAGAGACCTTGAGTTTCAGAAGGGATTTAGGACTTTGGACTTTTAGAACAGTATCAACATGATAAAAGACTCCGGTTACTTTACTTTTGAAGTTAGACTAAATGCATTTTGCATTATGATATGGCCACAAGACTATGGGGGGCGGGGAATGTGATGTGGTGGCTTGAATAATAAATGTTCTCCGTAGTCTCTGGCATTTGAATGCTTGGTGTCCAGTTGGTGATATTGTTTGGAGAGTCTTGGGAGTTGTGGGCTTTCTGGAGGAGGCATGTTACTAGCGTCAGGATTTGAGAGATTAAAAACTTATGCCATGAGGCTAAAGAGATGGTTCATTGGTAAAGAGCACTTGATTCTCTCCTAGAGGATCTACATTTGATTCCCAACACTCACATGGTGGCTCTCAACTTGTCTATAATTCCAGTCCTAGGGTGGGATACCAATGCCCTCTTCTGGTCTCCTTGGGCACTGAAAGCCTGTAGTACACAGATATGCATGCAGACAAAATACTCACACACATTAAAGGAAAATAATAACCCCCAAATATCTTCACACCATTTCTAATTCACTCTCTCTGCTTCATGCTTGCTGTTGAAGATGTGAGCCCTCTGCTTTCTGCTCCTACTACCATGCCTGGCTTGCTGTCGTGTCTCCCTGCCATGATGAAATCTTATCACTCTGGAACCATAAGCCCAAATAAACCTGTCCTTCTATAAGTTGCCCAGATCATAGTATTTTTGTTAATATTCTGACCTGCCCCTTGAAACCCCACCCCTTGGGGCCGCCCTGCATCCTGACATAAAAGCCTCATTTTAAAGAAAAGCTCCTCCTCTTCCTCTCTCTTTCATGTTCTCTCCATTTCCATGAGGTGTGCACACCTCCGCTGTCTCTCCCTTCTCTTTCTTCCTTGTCTCCCTCTTTTCTATCTTTCTCTTCATCTCTCTATTGTAATACACTCTCCATGTAATGTAGCACCTGGGTGCAAATGACTTTCCATGCTCCCCACCCCCATCTGCCTAGCATGTTTCCCCTCACACATGGGATACCCTGGCTTGGCCAGCTGGTGGTTTCCCACTCATGCAAATTCATAACAGTTTTATCATAGTAATAGAGAAATAACTAATACAAGGGCCAGTACAGTGAGTAGAGAGCTGTTGTTTTTGACACCCAGTTACCACTGACCATCTAGGAAAGCACACCATTATTGTTTTTGTTTCCATGGTATTGGTGATCAACTCCAACATCTTGGACAATAGGTCAAGTGCAATACTGCTGACCTGTTCCCAAGCCCTCCAAGTTTCCTTTGGGAGCCTCTTCCTCTAAGTCTTAGTCCTTGTGTCCTGACCAGGCTTCTATCCATGAGAGAAATAGGACATGGGCTGGCCAGTGAAAAGGCCAGTGTCATGCCCTGGCCACAGCTTCTGGTTGAAAGCTGAGGGTGTAATTGCAGCCAGACCAGTGGGAAACACTCTTGAGTTCTTGCTGGAACTCTCGAGCTGCTAAGCTGATAGCTGCAATGGAGCTTCGGAGGAGCTCTCCCACATTCACCCGCAGAAGGCTTATCCGAAGAGGTAAGGAAATTAGAGTTGAGGGACAGCCAGCCACGGATTCTGTGAAACACCTTTGAGGACTCACATCCGGCCAGTACTGTACTTTGTAGACCATCATTTCTCTTTGGTTCAGGTCGATTTTATGGAGCTTCTCTAGCTCATAACTCAGAATTCTAACTATCGGAGGTCTCCTTCATGATCTATACTGTGCTCAGGCTTAACTGCAAGTGAGTAGTAGCTCAAAGCACATATCTCTGGCACCTGTCCTGAAACAGGCCCCCTCATCTAATTGGTCTAGATGGATTCCTAGTCTAGCCCTTGCTGCATTAAAAGTCAGGATTAAACTGAGTCGATGCCTTCCTGCGGTTCTGGGTATGGATGAATGAATGGTTTCTGTCTATCTCTGCTTGGAAACCATGGTACTTTGCCTGGTGCTGATGCCCCACAGTGCTGAATCTTAGCAGAACCTGATGCTGGCTGTATCAGCCTATTGGTACATGACGTTTACGTTGCAGCTCTTCTGAGAGGCGGTGAGATCTTTATTCTGGGCATGGTTTATGGTAATATGGTTATGAGCCTATAGTGGACTTATAAACCGTACTGCTGGGTAGTGATTAGGTGACAATAGGGGAAGGGAATGTGTCACTTACTTTTTAATAATGCATCTGAGTGAATGGTAGCCCCAAGTGTGTGTTTGGTTCTCTGTTAAATTTTTATCAATGCATCAGTCCATCAATCAATGACATATATTTAATAAGCATCAACTAGAGACCCAAAGCTTTTATTAATATTGCATATCCCTAAGCCAGTAGTTGCTTAATAAATACTTCCAGTGAGTAATAAGTTACAGTTTTGAAGTTATTTTGAGGTTAAAAATCAAACCAAATAGAGTACACATTCTTGGTGTTAGGGAATATTATTTTAGGGTGTGTTACTTTTGTTTATGTTGCATTTGTTTAACTTTGTGAAGCTGTGTTACTTTGCCTGTCTAAAACACCTGATGGTCTAATAAAGAGCTGAATGGCCAATAGTGAGGCAGGAGAAAGGATAGGTGTGAGGCTGGCAGGCAGAGAGAATATATTGAGGGAGAAATCTGGAAGGAGAGATCTAGCAGCCAGAGAAGGAGGAGGATTTCTGGGGCCAACCACCCAGCTACACAGCAAGCCATGGAGTAAGAGTAAGATTTCCAAAAGTAGGAGAATGGGAAAAGGCCAGAGGTAAAAGGTAGATGGGATAATTAAAGTTAAGAAAAGCTGGCTAGAAACTAAGCCAAGCTAAGGCCTGGCATTCATAAATAATAATGTCTCCATGTGTGATTTATTTGGGAGCTGGGTGGCGAGCCTCCCCAAAAAGAATAAAAACAATGTTACAACATTTTGGCTCCCAATATGGGATTCATCTTTCTGATTCAAGCAGTAACCAAATTATTTATCACTAGGGTAGGAATATTTTCCGTCCCTCTGTTTTATTTTAGTCTTAGATTATTGGAATATTGTCAGTCCCAAAAGTCAGGGGCTGGGGAACATTTTAAAATGCTTTTTATAAAAAACAGAGTAAACCTTGAACAAAATCATTGCCTCACTTTAAATGTCTCCAGGCTGTTAAGGACTTCCTGCACCTGCACTTGTTCCTGGCTCAGGCCATACATGGACAGTCCTTGGGCTATCCCTAGGCTAGACTTTATCCAGCCAAGGTGATCTTCTTGCTCAACTCTTCCTGCCCGGGGAATCTTTTGGAGAGTTTCATGTCCTCACTGACCCCCTTTAAAATAATCACCTTAGTAAAGTGATAGCAACAACCTGTTAAGACAGTTCTCATCCTGTGGGTCATGACCCCTTTGGGGGGGCGTCTAATGATTCTTACACAAGGGTTGCCTAAGATCATCAGAAAACACAGATATTTACATTACAATTCATAACAGTAGCAAAATTGCAGTTCTGAAGTAGTAATGAAATAATTTTATGTTGGGGGTCACCACAACATGAGGAACTGTATGAAAGGGTTGTTGTAGTGTTAGGAAGGGTGAGAACCCTGATCTAGGCAGAGCTATAAGCAGCTCTGCCTAGAGCCTCTCCTCTGTGTGAGCGATGACTGGCTCTTTTTCAGGGGAGGATGCTGTAATTCTGACCTGTTTGGAGTAAGATCTATTCATATTCTTATCCATAAAACGCAGCTCCTTTCTGAGGGAGGCAGAACAACACATTCTTTTGTGAATCATTAGACTTCAAAATTTGGCAAGAGTTCTATTTCTTCTTCTAGTAGGGAGCTAGGAAATGTTGAGCATGCCTCCCTTCGCCCAGTAGCCTGAATAGCTATTGGTTTTAGGGCAAGCTCCCAGGCAGGGCCCTCTACCTGGAAGTTACATTAGAACCATCTGGGGTTTTAAACACTCTTGGCACCTGGGTCTCACCCCTACTGATTCTGAATTGTGTGATGTGGGCTATATTCTGATATCAGATGTTAGAAATATTCCTGAAATTTTTAATGTGTTGTAGTTGTATGATCTGATCATGTTTAGTACAAGAAAATAAATATATTTTAAAAAATCCAGAGTTTGAAGAACAGGCTACCACTACATAGATTTGACTTTCCCTGTGCCACCAAATATTCTTTCTCTTCTCCATTTTCTTTTTGTTGTGATATGGCCAGAACCCAGGACCTTGTGCACGAGAGGCAAATTCTCTGCCACTGAACTTTACCTGAAACCCCCAGAATATGACTTTCTACTAAAGCAAGTTGGGGGAAATCTTTCACTTATTTCGTTTGGGATTGGGGAAAGTCAAAGTTTATATCCTGCTTGGACCACGGGATTGTTGTAATTGGAATAAGATTCTGTGGACCTGACTGGTGATCTAAGGAAGAGTTTTCTAAACAAGGCTTCAAAACCACACCCACCTGTGAGGGACTGCAGGGGCATGCAGGAGGAGGGAGGCAGGCAATGTGGCGGGGTGGGGGGGGGGCGGGGTGGGGGTGGGGGGGGGTGGGGGGGGGGAGGGACTCCTTTAAAGCAGGAGTCTTATCCCAGTGAGTAAATTGACCCAGCGCTGCTTGTTGCCTGTTGAATAGCTCCTAATGTTGCTTAAATTTTCCTATTTTGGGAGGGGTGTGCTTGGAGGAGGAAATACACATTAGGATTTATATGCAGAATCTGTCAGTTTAAAGAAGATGGATGGAGCTCAGCCGGGCGGTGGTGGCACATGCTGTAATCCCAGCACTCAGGACGCAGAGGCAGGCGGATCTCTGTGAGTTCGAGGCCAGCCTGGTCTACAAAGCGAGAAAGCGAGTTCCAGGAGAGGCACAAAGCTACACAGAGAAACCCTGTCTCGAAAAACCAAAAAAAAAAAAAAAAAAGGAAGACGGAGCTGGATGTGTGTGTTGGGGGGGGGGGGGGGGGGTATACACAACTCTGGTATTTGGGAAGTAGAGTCAGAAGGATTAGGAGATCAAGGCCAGCCTTGGGGCCATATAGTGAGTTCAAGGCTAGCCTGGCCTACACAAGACCGCAAACAACCACAGAAATGGAAGTATATGTGAGCATTAGGCCTATGAACCATCTTTTGGTGAGTTCTGAAGCTTTTGAGGGGCTTTCTTCAGTAAATCTCTCCATTTTTTCCTCTTTTCTCACAGTTTGGAGCATGTCCTATCCTTTCCTGGCTGCTTTCCTCTTAAAAAATAGAAACCACGTTAGGTGTCAAATGCTCACGGGAGGATGGGCTGGGGAAGCATGCCAAGCTGGAAGGGCTTTTGTGGTTTTGTGTTTGGCAAAACCTTTACTCACCTGACGGTCCTGGGTTGGGTCCCAGGGCCTGTCTGGAGGGAGGCAGTATCTGAGGCATTTGGATGTGGACAAAATTCTTGTACACAACATCCCTGATAAGGTATAGCGAGGATGCCAGGGCACAGGGGAGGCAGGAGGGTCCCTGACTGGTGCTGAGTCAGGCTGCTTCTCCCAGAGGCTCTTAGAAGGTGCCAGAGTCTGCAGAATGAGCAGAGATATTGGCTGTAAGGACTCCCCCATATTATGACTTTAGAATATTCCCGAAAGGAAGAACAAATATCAGAGGAAATGGAGAAAAGTCCAGAAGTGATAAGGGGACCGGTTGAAGAACACAGGATGCTAAACTGATTTATGCTGAAAACTGCTGCCCCAGAAGTTTGTTTTCCCACACACACTTTCTTGGAAAGGATCCTTGGTTCCTCCCCTTCCTCATTGCACAAGAGAGCTTATAATGGCCTCTCAGATGTGAGGGACAGATTCCCTCAAATCAAACACCAGAGCAAGTCAAAAGATGGAAGAGCGATGTCTCCAGACTTACGCCACCACGGCATCTTGGTATCTGGAAGTAAATAGAAAACGGAAAAGAGAACTGTGGTAAACCCCTTTGTAAAGTCAATGTAATGTGTGTAGCCCACCTATGGGGATACATTTTGCAGGTCTATTTTTCTTTAAAGTCATGTCATCTGTGTCCTATCAAGAGTTCACCCCCAGAGTGAAGCAAAACCAGAATGAGCAGCAGCCACTCTTCTCTGGTTTCACTTTGGCTTTCCTGCTTCATGTTGGGAGTTAATGTAAAGTCAGAGGCGGAGGGGGATGTTTGTACCTTTAATATGTCCACAATTTGCAAAAAAAGAAACTAATTTAAAGGGCTGTGCTTGCTGGGCGGTGGTGGCGCACGCCTTTAATCCCAGCACTCGGGAGGCAGAGCCAGGTGGATCTCTGTGAGTTCGAGGCCAGCCTGGGCTACAGAGTGAGATCCAGGAAAGACACAAAGCTACACAGAGAAATCCTGTCTTGAAAAACTAAAAAAGAAGGGCTGTGCTCAGGTCCCAGTGATGATGCTCACATGGTGCCTGTAAGGACATTCTCACCCGGTATCTCATCCCTCCTTTTTTCTCCAGAGAATCCCAATTTGGACTCTTGACTCTTCCAATAGTGACTTAGATGGGGCTTCCTGAGCTGCAGGCAGCGGTGAATATGTGATCTACTCAGGCCCAGTCAGGTAGAAGTGGGGGGACTATGGCCCATGTTTGGAAGCTTTTTTTTTTCTTTCTCTTTTTCCACTACCTTGGGAGCCAGCCTTTCACTGTATATTTGTGTATTTGTGTGTGTGTGTGTGTGTGTGTGTGTGTGTGTGTGTGTGTGTGTGTTGTGGTGTGGTGTGTACTGTGTGTATGTGTGAGGTGTCTGATATTGGCACATACTCTACTTCTTTGAAGTGAAGTGTGCTTCTCATCATATCCACAATGTTCTCCCAGCACCCATTAAGCAAGGCTCTTCCATGGGACATTGATGCACATGGAGGAAGTTACCCGACTTCTCCAGGTTGCTGAGTACAGCTGGTGATTAGCCACATAATGACACTAGTTGGTTCTGTGTCTTTGGCCATGGGACCTTCTGCTGGTCCCCAGTGCTGTACATGACATGGCTGCCATTAGCATATGACTATGAGACAGAAGAGAAAGAAATTACCTGCACCAGCCAAGATATTTTAGATGCAAGGGACAGATGATACAATATAAGCTACTTAAGTAATAAAACAATACCAGCCCTGGCTAGGGGTGTGGCTCAGTGGCAAGATATATGACTTAGACTGTAGCTGGTGCTGGGTTTAATCTTCAGCACTGGGTTGAAGAGAGGGGTAAGAAATACATAGTGAAGAAAATAAGAAGTACTTGAGCATGTGACTTGGTCCAGAGGTTCTAATAAAGCCATTGGGGCCTTGTTAAGTCACTTTTTGGCCTTCCTGTCATCCACATTACCTTCATTCTCACATTCCACATGAGGGCAATATAGGGATCAGTAACTCCCGACATACCTTCCTCTGTGCTGGAGAGGAATGGGAAAGGAAGGGTCTCTTCCCATTCCAGTCTCCAGGGCTGCACGAGTCTCCTCATTGCCCTTCATTGGCTCTGGTGAGGTCGTGTGCTCATTCATGGCCCAGCAGCAGGGCAAGGCAGTATTCAGAATGGCCAGGCAGAGGCTGAAGGATGCAACCAGAGACTGGATAGAACACTTTTTTTTTTTTTGAGCTGAGGATCAAACCCAGGGCCTTGCACTTGCTGGGCAGACACTCTACCACTAAGCTAAATCCCCAACCCCTGGATAGAACACTTTAAGAAAACCTCTGCTTTGTTTCCCAGGATGCCTGTGGACGGGTGCTGGCTATCCCATTGGGAGTTTTTCTTAGTGTGTAGAGTTTGTTTATTTATTTATTTATTTATTTATTTATTTATTTAAACGTATTTATCTCTTTGTTTGTATTGTGAAAAGAGCAGAGGATTTGAAACCAGAAAGCTGAGCTCTCAGTGACAGTGCATAGAGTCCCAGCTCCACAGTCACACAGGGAAGAACAGATTTACATAGATGAACCTGGTGGAGCTCTGAGGCTTCTCTGAGATTTCTACTGTGAACTGTCGCTCTTACTGTGATTATTACTCTATCTCCTCCGAATTGTGCCCCCTCTACTGGGAGGCTTGTTTTATTTATTTATTTTACTTTAATTTTTCTTATTTATTTATTTGTTTGTTTGTTTGTTTGTTTGTTTATTTATTTTCTCAAGACATGAAGTGTGAATGTACCATTAACAACAAGAAATCTAAGCAGGGCTGCTGTAAGCCCAAATAGTATCTTTGGTAGAATCAGCAACGGAGCTCTATCACCTCTCAAAAGGACAGTCCCCAAGAAACAGTGGATCCTTGTGGCAAGTGGATCGCATCTCTGTGCAATGAAGAAGCCACCCGGCCCTCCAGACACTCCAGACATGCTCAGGTGTGTTGCATCTGTTTTTTTGTTTTTGTTTTTGTTTTTTTTTTTGTTTTTGTTTTTGTTTTTTTTAATAGTAGCTACTTCCTTAGCCAGAGGGGCAGTTTGGGGGTTGGGGGTGGGTGTGCTATAAAGTTTACAACATGTATTGCTGCTGTATTTCAGGGAGGAACCATGGAGCGAGTTGAAGTCTTAAAGGCTTACTCTCCATTTTCCTGGCAAAAGTCACCTACCTGACTAGGACCATTTACCACTGTCCCCTTTTCTGAGCCTTTTCACGGCAGGCTGCCAAAGATCGCAGGGTTAAGTTCTTTCTTCTCCTTAACTGCATAGCTGGGGGTGATCTGGATTCTACTGGCCTTAGCCCGTGCCTATCAGCCTTGCATTCCCACTAAAGGAGTTGAACCCTCCCTCTTAACTGTGTTGATGAATGCTTTTCTAGAAGGCAGCTGATCCTTTAAGATACAGAGCATGGGTTGGCCATAACTGGATAATTGGCTAGAGTTGGAATGTCAGGATCTGAGTGTGCTGAAAGGCTGGGGGGGGGGGGTGGGGTGGGGACACACAGACACACACACACACACACACACACACACACACACACACACACACACACACCATGACATGAACAATGCAGCAGGCTTATGGGGACACACACACACACATATACACACACATCATAGACACACCACACACACACATGCACATACACACACACCATAGACACACCACACAGCACACACACACACACACACACACACACACACACACACACACACACACCATGACATGAACAATGCAGCAGGCTTACCTAGACCAATCACCACTGTTGCCAGCCACAGTACCTCTGCAAAGAAAGGATCTGAACCGGATCTAACCAGCTCTGAGGATCTTTATGCTACTAAGGCAGGCTGTTTTCCTGTTTTTGAAATATTCTTGCTCTTTGGGGACAGAGAATGGCTAGGTGGCGGCAAATGCCACATTGCTGTATCTCTCTGTAACAATTTCCCTCTTTTACTCCAGCCTTGGGGTCTTTGGGGTCCTTAGAGATGCCTGGCTCTAACAGAAGAATTTCAGAACAATCTTAGTCAGGATTATGCTGCCACCATTTCATCAGGGGTGGCTTGGTTGAACCTGGTGTCAGTTTAAACCATGATTTGTTTGTCTATCTCTTTCTGTCTCTAGCTCTCTCCTTCCTTCCTCCCCTCCCAAGTGCCACACTGAGACTAGAGCCCCCCATGTGACACAGATATTTTACCTCTGAGTGAGTCACATCCCAATCTACCTCTCTTCTTTTTAGTTATTTATGTGTTAGCTGATTTGCCTGCCTGTCTGTGTACCATCTGCGTACAATGCCCACAGAGGCCAGAAGAGGGTGTCTGGTTACCTGTATCTGTATATACAGATAGGTGGAAGAGCTATGTGGGTACTGAGAATTGAACGCGGGTCCTCTGGGACAGCAGCCAGTGCTCTTAATGGCAGAGCCACCTCTTCGGTCCCCTTTACAAATGCAAAAACAAACACACAAGCAAGCAAACAAACAAAACCCAGTCCACTGTCCTGGCTTTCATTTCCTGCACTCCATTTTTGCTTTTATTCACTGCAAACTGGTTGTTTTTATGTTTCGTTCCCAATAGATCCAATCTCTTTTCTCTCCTTGTGTCCTTGGAGTTCACCCAGTGGAAGGCACTAGAGTGAAAATCTAGGCAAATCTTCAAGGGGGTTGGGGGTGCTGGGCTGTGTCCTCCACAGCCATTCCCCCGAGGAGAAGGACTCCTGTGTCTCCACATTCCCCCTTGTCTTCTAGCCCTTCATGCATGAGAAGACAGCCAATGTGTGGTGATACTGTGTTCCCCAATATATTGTGTACCCTAATAAACTTTTCTGGATTCAGAGAACAGAACAGCCACTAGATAGACTTAGAGGCCAGAAAATTGTGGTACACCCACCTTTAATCCTATCACTTGGGAGGCAGAGATCCGAGTGGATCTCTGTGAGCTCCAGGCCACACAGAGCCAGGTGTGGTAGCACATGCCTTTAATCCCAGCACTTGAGATCTCATGTCTTTGCTCGGGAAAGACACATACCTTTAATCCCAGAAAGTGATGGCAGGAAGCAAAAAGGTATACAAGGTGTGAGGACCAGGAACTAGAGGCTTTTTAAGCTTTTAGGCTTTTGAGTAGCAGTTCAGCTGAGATCCATTCGGGTAAGGACTCAGAAGCATCCAGTTTGAGGAAACAGCTGAGAAGTTGGTGAGGTGAGGTTAGCTGTGGCTTGTTCTGCTTCTCTGATCTTTCAGCGTTCACCCCAATACCTGGCTCACCCTTTAGGATTCGTGCTACACCAGTGCTCTCCACCATCACTAGTCTCAGGTGTCTCATCACCTCCTTGGCTCTCTTAGCCCATCGCTACCCTTTGTGGTCCCTTCCTTTAACCCTTTCCAGGTCTGTGCTCTGGAGCATGAGCCTGTCCAACACTACCTGACGCATCCTTGCCTGCTCTTCTCACAGCTCCTGGAGTGGAGGCAGGGTGTCATCAAGACTGGTACTCGTGGTCTTCTCCTTAGCAGTCATGCCCAAATCACTTCTTAGCCCTCTCCCTTCTCCCTGTCTCCTGATGCTTTTCCAGTCCTTTTCCATCTACTTTTTCACTCATTCCCTGACGGAACTATTGTTCTTTCCCTTGTAACCAGCCTCATTTAAAACATCAGCCATAAAAGAAACTTTCCTAAAACATGACTGATATAGATATAATAGTCTGAAAAGGTAGATTAAGGAACTTACTTCTAAAGAGCAACAACTTGTTTAAAATGTTTTACATTGGTATAGATTTTAGTCTATTGATACAAACTTAAAGTTAATTTTTTTATACTGTATGTATATGTCTACTCTTGTTTAAGGTTTGTACAGCTCACTTAAAATTGTAATAGATAATTAAAAGTAGATTAATAATTAGTCATCTATGATAATCATACTTGTAGCCATGTTAGTTAAGTTTTCTAGGTATACATAGATATATTTCAGATAGACAGGTAATCTTCAAACACTTCAAAGGTCTACAGAATATGGCATTTAAAATATTTTTAAAATTTAGACTTACTGGACAGTGAGACACTGCCAGCTGCTGCCATGAGAAGCAGCATGTAAAGACACCGGTAAGCCACAAGCCACGTGGCAAAGTATAGATTAATAGAAATGGGCTAAATATAAGAGTAAGAGCTAGATAATGGTAGACCTGAGCTAATAGCCAAGCGGTTTAAATAATATGAATGTCTGTGTGTTTATTTTATAAATGGGTTGTTGGACTAATAGGGCTTGGTGGGGCTAGAGAGAAGCTCTCCAACTACACATGGCAGAGATCACATGCACTCTGAACTAACTCAATGGAGGTAGGCACCTAGTCATGTCCATTTGGTGGACTCTTCATTCTTTCTTATAATGTGATCCCTGGGAGTCAGAATCCCCTGGATGCATCAAAGGCTCCCCTGATCTCTAGATTACTGTTGGGTTCCATGAGTTCCAGAACCTGGGTTGGAAACCACAGACAGGGTAAGAAGTCAGAATACTGCCCAGCCAGGTGGGCACAGAGTGGTTTATTAGCTACTGTTGTACACCTGTGGTCAAAAGACCTGGAAGAAACAACTGAAAGATTTTGGCTTGTCATTTAAAAGAACTTGTGTTGGTCACTTGGCATTGTGGTTCTGTGAGGCAGTAGAGCAGGAACATGGAGAGGAGGGAATAATCCATTTCATGGAAGATGAGGGGTGGGGTGGGGAGGACAGGGACCAAGTATAATCTTCAAAGGAGCTGGCAGTGACCTATTTAACATGTGAGTCTATGGAGCTATTTTACGTTTCAACTATACCCATTGGACATTCTCCTGGAGTCTGTGGACTTGGTGTTCCCACTACAGCAACTGTCCCTTTCTAGGTCCCAGTCTTCCCTCCTGCTCCTGGCTTTGTGGGTTTTCCTAACTTGACTATCATTCTGGAAATAGTCCTGTCCTATTTAACTCTTCACCCCTCTGTGAAGGTGCCGTCTTCTCCTTGCTGGTACTGCATGGGGCCCCAATTACTGCATTTGATAAAGACTTGTGGACATTCCCTTCCTTGGTGCTTGGGATAGCAAAGCTCCCCTTGCTTTCTGTGCATTCCAATTTACTCTCGCTTTGCTTAGTGAGCTACAGATGAAATCCTACCTGATTTAACACACATTTCTTTTCTGCTTAAGGACAGGAACCTGAGGAGAAAAATGGGGTATGCTCCTTCACTGCCTGCCTGCTCTCCCAGGCCTTCCAGTTTGCCAGAGGAGCAGAGCAGGAGGATAGAAGAAAGAACACACCTGTTGGGGAATATTATTTTAAGGTATGTTACTTTTGTTTATGTTGCATTTGTTTAGCTCTGTGAAGCTGTGTTACTTTGCCTGTCTAAAACACCTGATGATCTAATAAAGAACTGAACAGCCAATAGCAAGGCAGGAGAAAGGATAGGTGGGACTGGCAGGCAGAGAGAATTGATAGAAGGAGAAGTCTGAGAGAAAAGGAGAAGTAGCCAAAGGAGGAGGAGAACATCAGGGGCCAGCCTCCCAGCTATATAACCAACAAGCCACTGAGTAAGAAACAAAGAAAGATATATAGAAATAGAGAAAGGTAAAAGACAGATGGGCTAATTTAAGTTAAGGAAAGCTGGCAAGCAACAAGCCAAGCTAAGGACAGACATTTATAATTAGAATAAACCTCTGTGTGTGATTTATTTGGGACCTGGTGGCAGGCCCCTGGAAAGAGTCAAAGCCCCCAACAACACATACCCCTATCTTATAAGCAGATACTGAAGTGCTGTTTGGCTTTCTTACTAACCACTGATGTCTCTGGCTCACACTGAGACTGCATCCAAGCTGCCAGAGGGCCAAATGCCGATCCCTCCAGGATGGGGAGGATGATGCTGGAGTAGTAAATGACCTGGGATTTGAGTACATGCAGACAAGAGCAGCTTACTCCCTTTAAACTCTGTGTCCACTGCAGGTCAACAAAGGCTCTGTTCATGCTCACTTGCACTCAAGCTTACAGGACAGAGTCTGCATCAGAGGGAATAAGAGTTCCCAGAAGACCTTGTATCAGGACTTATAGGACCAATTCTTACATTTCCTTGGCCAGAGCTAACTGGTCATATGTGGATCCCACCCACACAGAAGAAAGTACAATCTTACTGTGTGCATAGAACAGGGGCACTTTGTGCTCTGGAAATATTTGGCGATGGTATCAATGATTCAATGATTCTTAGTGTGTGTGTGTGTGTGTGTGTGTGTGTGTGTGTGTGTGTGTGTGTGTGTATTCATCACAGGGTTCAGCCTGGCCATGTTCTTTTGTTTATTTGTTTTTTGAGACAGGGTTTCTCTTTGTAGCTTTGGTTTTGAGCCTGTCCTGGAACTTGCTCTGTAGACCAGGATGGCCTTGAACTCACAGAGGTCTGCCTCTACCTCTAAAGTACTAGGATTAAAGGATTGAGCCCCTACCACCCGGCCCCTGGCCTTGTTCATGAGTGAGGCTCTGATACCAGTCTGATGCCCTCTGGCCCACTCCTTCACATTATTGAAGTCCAGTCCCTGCCATCTGGTTACTGAATCTCCTCTCCACGTAGGCATCCCTTGGATGGGAGCTTTACAATGGCCGAAGCCCAAGCACTTCTAAAACAAGGGTGTCTTGGTTAGGGTTCTTATTGCTGTGACAAACCACCATTACCAAAACCACTTTATTTCAGCTTTACAACTTCCACATCACACGAGATCACTGAGGAAGATCAAGGAAGGTACTCAAGGCAGGAGCCTGGAAATATGAACTGAAACAGAAGCCATGGAGGAACACTGCTCAGCCTGCTTTGTTGTGTACCCCAGGACCACCTGCCCATGGCTGCCATCACCAGCAGTGGGCTGGGACCTCTCACCTCAATATATCATTAAGACAATAACCCCAGACTTGCTTATAGGCTGATCTTATGAGAGCATTTTCTTAGTCAGGATTCCCTCTTCCCAGTGACAAGTTGACAAAAACCAACAGGAGAGAGGGAAAATTTAATGGTAAATATATTTAACATGAACTTGGCCCTTCAGTCATTAAAGGGTGTCTTTGCAGGGCACAGTCCAGTTGAATTATGTGTGTTTAGTGTTTTGCAGCCACCATTGCTGTCTAGTTTCTGAACAGCACCCATGGAGCAGTTACTCTCCCCATCCTTGCTCTGCTCTCTCTACTGGCAACCATTATTCTGTGTCCTCTCTCTCTGGATTTGCCCATTTTGGATACTTCCTATCTGTAGAACCATACAGCGTGTGGTCTTTTGTGTCTTTTTGAGCCCAGCTCCTGGGTGAGTTGTCCTTGTGCCCCACAGACAGCCTACATGACATGGTACTAAAGGGTGATAGAGCACAGGCTGCCCAGAGCCATCTTTTCCACCTGCTGTTGCTGATTTCCTCTCTGCCTCCTCAGGAGCTCAGCACCCTACTGTCTGAGCAGCAGTGGACTTCCTGCTTTCTCTCTTTCAGATCCAGAGTCTCCTCAGGGGCCCCTTTGGAGTCCTTCCCTGACTCTGCTGAGATTGGCCTGTCACAGGAGACACACCTATGGGTGTGGGAGATGGGAAGAATTCAGGATGTGGCCCTGGGCCACTTTCAGAGTAGGGAGACACTGCACTTCCCTGGGCTGAGCTCTCCACCTATGAATCCCTCTAAGTTCTTAGGTGGTGGCCTAGACAGTCAAAACCACAGTTACCAATGAAAGGGTAGTGTATGTATTTGTCTCCTCCCTTCCTTGGCCTGTGTTCATTGTAATAACAATAGATTTATTTGTTGTATTATCTTATGTGTATGGGTGCTTTGCTTGTGTGTCTACCACATGTGTGCCTGCTATATCCTCTGGGACGGGAGTTAGAGATGGTTGTGAGCTGCCATGTGGGTGCGAGGGATTGAACCCAGGTGCTCTGTAAGAGCATCAGGTGCTCTTAACCATGGAGACAACTCTTTGGGCCATTGAAGTTCTTGAGCACTGCTGTTTACAGCTGTGGCCCTGAGTGCCCAGACAAGAATGGCTCTGGGGTTTTCTTACTTAAGCATCATCACTTAATAATGTTCTTTCCCCCGACTCAGTGGCTTTCTATGATTCCTGGCATCCAAGGCCCTCTACAAACTAACTTCAGTTGAGCTCTCTAGCTTTCTCTCTCTTACCAATGCCAGAGGATCCTTTCTCTGAAGCTGACCTACTCGTCTGTAAATGGCCCTGCTCAGTTTTGTTTAGGAGTCTCTACTCAGCCAGCCACTCCCACCTGGAAGGTGTCTCAGTTTCTTCTGCCTGGGAAGCTTTCCCCTAGTTCCTCTCGGCCTTTAGTATTCCTGCACTCTCCTTATAGCACTCTGGTCTGGTATTTGTTCTTGGACACATCCTGGGGCCTCCTCACTTCTTGTTCTGTGCCAGGAGCAAGGTTAGTTGCAAAGGTCCAACTAACTTCTTGGAGCTAGCCTGAAGGCTCACCTGCTTCTCCCATGCCTCAATGTACTTAACAAAGGAAGCCAGCAGAGCCCAGGCACAGGGAGCCCAGCCAGGGCTGAGGAATGCACCCCTTTTCCTGATGGTTGAATAGGGTGTTAAGTATGTGCAAAAGAAGACTGGAAAGGCTCAGCCTTCTTCCTGGATGCCTGCTGGGCACTTGCTGAGATTGGAGATCTGGAAGGAACTGTCATGAATTGTCTGCTAGGGGGTTATTTCAAGACAAGTACATTTTGTTGATTCCGTGTTTGTATGAAGGAATGAGAAAAGAGCATGTTGGGAGGAAGAGCAAGGCATGCTGGGAAAGGAAGATGAGTTAGGAATACAGCCAAAAGGATGAGTCATTGTGGGAGGGGAGAAAGGGAATGGATTCAGGAACCCCAAACCTTGGCTAAGAAGCAGGGTCTCAGCTTTTTTAAGGGGTGAGCCCTGTTGAACAGCCTCTCTGCTTCTGTGCCTCTCCTCACCAGGTTCCATAGCACCCTAGTCCTTCTGTGCTTCCCTGGACCTTTCAAAAACATCTTCCAGTGTAACCTCACTGAGAAGGGAGGTACTGTGCTGGCCTTGCTTTGGCTTTAACTTGCTGATTGGGCCTTGGAATTATTCCAAGCCTTGGAGGAGTGCCCAGAAGGATAGAGCCACTGCCCCATCTGCAGTGTAGGCTGACCTTTCTCACAGTGGCCCAGAACCACCCTTGCACCAGGAAGTCCCCTGGGCTGTGTGGGAAGAGGGCATGGCATGTCCCTTGTTAAGGACTCTACTGGCAGGCTTCTGTTTGGGGATCTTCTGACTTGGATACTCTAGAAATGAAGACAGAGGCTACAGGTTCAGGCAGCAGGACGACCCTAACTCTTGGGCTTCTCCACGGCCCATGACCTGGCTGTACTGGCCTTGTGTTTCTGTGTTATGCCTGTATTCCTTCCTGTTCAGGAGCACCTCGTTTGGACTTTACCAGAAGGAGGCTGGGCTCCAACATTCCCTTCCAGTCTACCCACAGCTACTGCACCGATTGTGCACAGCCCTACCCTGCCTTTCTAGTCATCCACTTAAAAGCCATCCGTGGAGTACTCAATGAGCTGGGGGAGTGCTCAGCTCAGTAGTCGGGAGCCTGCACAGCGTTAGTGAGTCTCTGGGTCCTACCCTCAGCATTGCAAAGCAGAACCAAACAAACCAGCTGTGGCGTCTATTGTCTATGGAACAGTTAGTGCAAACACTGCCTCTCCAGAAGTCACAAAACCACAAATGCTCCCTTACTTCTCGGAGGACAGGCTTAGGTGCTGGGAGAAGGGGGATGGCTGTGGAGGGGACACTCTTCTCTGCTGTCTGCAGAGGGTATTATGTCGATTCGGGCTCCCGAGTGAACCTGCTTCTGAGTGTCTTTTATATACAGAGTTCTCTCTTTTCATCAGGTCCTGCTGTATGGGACTATCCTCTGAGCCAAATTGCCACATCTTTATCAGCTCAGCTGTGCAGGCTTGCAGAAGATCATCACAGCTGGGCTTGCTGACAGCTGGCCTCCCCTCATTTGTATCCACTCACACCTTCCAACCAGCTGATGCAGCAATTCCACCCTAATAGCAATTGGCCTCTGGGAGGACTAGGGGATGGGGCTCCGGCTACACAGCCAGCCGTGGTGGCGTCACGATTCATGCTAGGTACAGAGCTCCCAGCACGGCCACTTTAAGGCCACCTATGCTTCTCCCAGTAACCTGTCCCCCATTTCTCTAGAAGCCTAATAAATTCCCAGGGTGAACACTGGCGAAATCACACCTCAACTTGTTGCTGGGACTGTAGGAGGAAGGGCTTGATGTTGCTTACATCCTCAGGAAGCACTTTTACTAACAGGCCCTCTGGCAATATTTACTTGAGTGATTTGGGAGCAAGGCTTCAGATAACAGCCAGTGGTGGCTCTTTCCAGCACAGGTACTGCCACCTCATCCCCCACACTCACAACTAGACTAGTCCATTTTTTTGCCCCCCTGAGCCCAGCTGAAATCTCACAAGATCGTTCAACCTACTGCAAGAAGTGTCACCAAATGGTCACCAGGATGTAACCTATTTGTCATCCCTGTGCCTGGCTCAGGAGTGAATGGCGATGCCAGTTGAGATTGGATACAAAACATGGACAGGTCAATGAAGTGGACTCCAAAGAGTCAGGAGAGCCACAAAAGCGTTGTGAGAGAAGCCCACTTAACCAAAGCTTCCTCATTTCCCTTCTACACGTAGCTGTTCCTTGCCTCCAGAGTAGGGACATTCTTTTTTCTTTTCCTTTCTTTCCTTCCTTCCTTCCCTTTCTTTATCTCCCTTACTCCCCGATCCTCCCTCCCCTCCTTCCGCCTCTCCCTTTTTCCTCTTGGAGACAGATGTCACTATGTGACCCATGATGACTTTGACGTAACTCCCCTCTCTCGGCCTTCCCAGCGCTGGTGTGAATGAATGGTTCAGCAAGCGGCTGGACAGACTTCTGACATTGCTGGCAGAGATGGTAACTGTAGGGAAGGGGTGTGTGTGTGTGTGTGTGTGTGTGTGTGAATGTATGAGTGTGAGAAAGTGTGTGTGAGTGTGAGAAAGTGTGTGAGAGTGTATGAGTGTGAGAAAGTGTGAGAGAGAAAGAATATTCATGCGTGTGTGAAAGTATGTGTGTGAAAGAATGTGTGTGTGAGTGTGTGAGTGTGAGAATGTGTGTGTGTGAGAGAGAAAGTGAGTAAGAGAGACTGTGTATGAGACAGAATGTGTGAGAGGATATGTGTATATGAGAGAAAAAGACACTGTGTGAAAGTTTCAGTGTGAGAGTATATGTGAGAGAGTGTGTGTGTGTGTGTGTATGATGTATGAGAGAAAGACAGAGAAAAAGATTTTTTTTTTTGGAGACAGAGTTTCTCTGTAGCTTTGGAACCTGTTCTGGCCTTGAACTCACAGAGATCTGCCTGCCTCTGCCTCCCAAGTGCTGGGATTACAGGTGTGTGCCACTACTGCCTGGCAGCCAGACAGAGATTTAAAAAAGCCGAACTTTGAAATTTCAAAAGCATATCTCCTAAGGGGACTCTGGCAGTGTTAGTTATTTGGCGTTCTTACCCTGCGAGGAAATGTCCCAAAACACAACAAATCCACAGAAGAGTTTTTATTAAGATAGGAGAAGAGACAGACGTGAACAGGGGAAACACACGTGGTCAAGAGAAAGGGGGGTGAGCTCGTGCAAGATGGCTTTATAAAGGGTGGGCCACACATGCATACAGGATCTCGTGTGGCTACTCCATGCATGTGTGTAGATTACATGGCTGCACACTTTACACAACCATGCAAAGCCATGGAGTCCTAGTCACGCGAGATGTTTGGCCCAGGTTTTGAACCAGAAATAACTAGGCGGTCCGCTGGGCAAGCCCAACCGTGTGGGCATGTTGTGACTTCATATCAGGCAGGTAGCACTGACCACTAAAGAATAAAACATGGAAGAGCTGGCCTGGCCGGAACCTGCAGCAGGTTCTTTTGTCTTTCATGTCTCGAGGCCATGGATTGGTGAAGAATGATGGAGGCCCAGGTGGGTTTGGGAAACTGAGGTAGAGGGGCCTGGCATTGACATGAATGAGAAGCAGTGAGATTAGATGCAAAGAGGAGTTGGAAAAACATGGTGGAAGACCAGCACAGAGATGCCTCTGAGGAGGGATCTTGGTCCCTTCCCATGACACCATGGGGCTCTATGGATGAAGATATCTTTGGGGATCAGAGTCTCCTAGGCTGTATTTCTGACAGGGAGAGAAGTAGCTGTATTAGATACTTTCTCACTGCTGTGATGAACTATCTGACAGAGAGCAACTTAAAGGGCTGAGGGAGGGTTTATTGTGACTCACAGTTTGAGGGGAAACAGCCCATCATAGCAGGAAAGGCATGGCAGTGGGAACATGAAGCTGCTTGCTCACATCTGAGTAGATTTAGGAGCACAGAGGGACAGATGCTGGTACTCACCTGGCTTTCTTCTTTCCAACCTTCAATTCGATCTAGACCCTGAGCACATGGGATGGTGCCTCCCATTCAGGGTGGATCTTCCCTCCTCAATCCTTTCTAGAAATGCCAAAAGCTGGGCCTCGCTAATTGTTTAGGTGTTTATTAATCCTATCAAGTTGACAATCAAATTTAGCTATCCCATGAACTGAAAGGGAAATTGGGTATAATTGCAAAAAAAGCACTGAAAAAAAAAATCCCATAGAATAGCTGGCCTTGAACTTGTGATCCCTCTGCCTAAGTCTCCCCAGTGCAGGGAGCTGCCACACCTGGCTAGTGAGAGGTACATTTGAGGCATATTTTAGATGGTATTTGTATGTATTTCACATAGACACCATCTAAGCTCTGCTTATGAGCTGGAGCTCTTTGTCACAGCCTGGGAGGTATGCTGAGGGTTTTGCTCAGGAAGTACACAGTTCATTGCAAGAATGCCCTGTCTGGGATAAAGGATGAAGACCTTGTTGCTGACCTTCATGAAGGAACTGCTGTCTTTGGAGAAGACTCAGCCCTGAGAGTCCCAAGAGTCAGGCATGTTGGTGGGGTAGCGCTGGCAGAGGGGTAGGAGCCCATCCTGGGAGGAGGCTTAGTCAGCACTGGTGAGTTGTTTAAAAAAACATAGCAACCCCCCCCCCCCACCCACCCAAACTCAATCCCTGAAGTATGGTGACTGAATTAAGCAAACAAGCTTTCCGATGTCTCTCCAATTTGCCTGTAATAGCCCTGTCTCTTAATCCCTTTCTTTTCCAAAGTGCAAGGAGAGGGTTCCGCTGAAGCTCCTTTCTCAGGTGGAAAGCAATTACTGCGAAGCCTTGTTAATGAGGAAAGATTAACTACCCAGGAAGAAGAGACCAAAGGTCTCCAAGTGCAGGACAACTGCCTGGACAGCTTTCTTCTACTCATGTGTGCCTCTCTGTGTGTAAACAGAGTCTCTATATGTATTCCAGCTGCTTTCAACCTCTCCACTGCCCCTGCCCCATTGCTGGGATTACAGGTGTGTGCCACTGCACACAACCAGCTCCTTTGTGGTGCCGAAGGCAGATCCTGAGAGACTATCTGATAGACTCTCCACATAATCAGGTTGTCACCTTCTGGGCTCTACTATGGGCCCACCAGGGAGCCTCATACTTTGTAAATGAACCCATGCTGCGAAAGTGTGTGCATCATTCCCTCCATTTACCCTTGTCAGTTCATACTGAGAACTTTCAGAGAACCAAGGGGGAAGGCTCCTTTCACCCATATATTGGTAAGGATAAGAGCTGACGTGAGAGGATGTTCATTAGCTCTAGGTACATTATAGATGTATAAAATAGGCCCATTCTTGGAAACAAACCTCAGTGTATATCCCAGGCTGGACTCCAGATTCCCAGGTTAGAGGTATGAGCCACCAGGCCTTAGCTTCTCTTTGACAATTAACCCTCTAATAACTCTTAGGCTGAAAGTATAACTCCCTCATTATGACAGAGATCAAACCCAGAGCTGTGGTAATATTTGTGCTCTAACAAATAAAGCTTTCCTGGAGATCAGGGTGCAGAGCCAGCCACTAGTTAACCATAGAGGCCAGGCAGTAGTGGCACACATCTTTAATCTCAGCACTTTGGATCTCCTGCCTTTGATCCCAGTACTTGGGAGGCACACACCTTTAATCCCAGCACTAGGGAGGTGGAGACAGGAAGTGATATGGCTGGGCAGAGAGAGGAATATAAGGCAGGAGGAGCCAGGAGTTTATGCCCATTTTCAGTCTGAGTCCTTGTGGAGGTAAGAAGTGGCTGTGGCTTGCTCCTTTACTTCTCTGAACTTTCAGCATTTACTCCTATATCTGAATCTGGGTTTTTATTATTAAGAAGAATTAGAATCCACGCTACATAGGTCACAGAAGAGGGTCATGCAAATAGAAAGTGGGGTCTATGGTCAAACAGGCCTGGGGATGCTATTAAAACAGGCTGAATGCAGATCTGAATGCTTACCCCCTTTCCAAGTTTGTATATTGAAATCTTAGTCCTAGTGTGATGGCTTTTGGGAGATGATGAAGACAAGAGAGTAGAATTCTCATAGTTGGTATTAATGCCTTTATGATAGGAAAGGGACCTAGAAAGTGGCCAGTTTAGAGCAGAGGCCTTGGAAGCAGCTGTTCCGAGGCTTACCCTTGGCCAGAAGTTAGAAGGAAATGTCCTTGGTTCCCTTGCAAGGAATGCCAGAAGGAGGCTCTTCCAGTTTCTTGCTGTCTTTCTTATTCCAACTGAGCATCCCTGCATGGAAATTATACATGAGGATGTAAATAGAACCAAGATGCACCTGGAAACCTTGGGGATGGACAGTCCATCTCCCCATGCCTCACCTCCAGTTTCTGCCATAAATCCCAGGGAAAGCCTAGACTAGCAGCTCAGTGATACTTTTTTTGGTCCCACCTATGCTATGCACTGCCTTCTTTCTCTTAAGCTCTCTCCTAGTATCCTATAATACCATTTCTTTCTAAAACTTGATGTAGCTGAAAGTTTTCCTGTGTCCTGCCTGGCCCACAGTCAGGACATCTCTCTCTCACCCGCTGGTCCTGCAGCTGCTCAGACCCAAATGAACATACAGAGGCTTATATTAATTACAAACTGTGTGGCCTACAGGCTCAGGCTTCTCACTAGCTAGATTTTTACATCTTAAATTAACCCATTTCTATAAATCTATACTTTTCCATGTAGCTCATGGCTTACCGCTATCTTTACATTTTGCTTCTCATGGCAGTGTCAGCTGGTAGCATCTCCTCTGTTCTGCTTTTCTCCTTCCTCTTCTCTAGTTAGAATGTCCCACCTAACCCTATTCTGCCTCACCATTGGCCAAACAGCCTCATTTATCAACCAATCAGAGCAACTCATATTCACAGCATACAGGACCATATTACTCATCTACTTGACTTTCTGTGTTCTGTGAATTTCACTCTTTGAATTCATGATGTAAGAACCTAGAGCCACTGACTCAGCAAGAGTTTATGTGATCACAGACTTCCATGGCACCTTAAATCATGAGTTAAAGCCCATTTGAGCCTGGGAGGACTATGTCACTCTCAAAGGCCCCCATTTTTTCTACATCACTCATATGAGATGCCAGGGAGTTCATTTTTTTTTTTTTTATCATGTGAGCACTCAGCATAGATGGCTATCTATTAGCCAGCAAGCTGGCCCTCCCAGACCCCGAATCTGCCAGCTCCCTGAACTTGGACTTCTCAGGCCCTGAGCTGAGAGAAAGGCATTTTTGTTGCTTATGAGTGTGGGAAGTCTATGGTACTAAAACTGCTGTCAAAGGATA
This sequence comes from Onychomys torridus, assembly GCF_903995425.1. Classification (NCBI taxonomy): domain Eukaryota; kingdom Metazoa; phylum Chordata; class Mammalia; order Rodentia; family Cricetidae; genus Onychomys; species Onychomys torridus. Next base: position 141,422,020 of record NC_050443.1, on the reverse strand, counting down.
AGATTACAACAGCTTGAAGATCTTCAGTTTTGATTCGAAACTGGGCAACACTTCATTCCATAAAATTGAATGAGTGTTGCAATGGCCAGGGCAGAAGAGGTTGGTTTTTCAGATATGAAGGGACTGACAATAGCAGAAACAGAACCCAAAGTGGATGGGTCATTCCAAAGATACTTCCATTCCAGGGCAGGCGCAGAGAAAGAGGACAACGAGAGCTGGTTAACACTGGGCTATTCCAGGTCACTTCTTCTGTGTGATGGTGAAAGTCCAGGGAATTTCATTATCATCCAGACAGACTGTCCTGTTTGGGACATTTGGATGCTGTTTCTCTAATCTTGATAGCTCAGACATTCAGATAGGCATCTTAGTGTCAGCTTGGTTCATGGGATTTTAACAGGAGTGACTCCATGATGATGATGATGATGATGATCATGATCATCATCATCATCATCTCTATACCTTTCTCATTTCTGTTTGATACAATTAATGTGCACTTTAACTTCTGTTTTTTGGCACTGAGTTTTAAACCCAAAGTCTCATACATGCTAAGCATGTGTTTTCTCACTAAGCTATACTCTAACCCCCAAAGTTTGTTTGTTGGTTCTCTCTCCTTTCTTCCACTGTATGTGTATGGTGTGTGAGTGAGCTCACGGTATGTCCATGCTGAAGCTGGAGGAGGACTTTGGAGTTCCTTTTCCATTGCTCTCAGTCTTATTCCCCCAAGACAGGGTCTCACTGAAACAGGCTGATGGTCAATAAACCCCAGTGGTCCTCCTGTCTCCATGCTGGCCCCTGGCGCTGAGCTTACAGGCACATGCAGCGTTATTCACCTTCTTGTGAGGGGCTTGGGGACTCAAACTTAGATCCTTATACTTGTACAGCTAGTGCTCTTACCCATCCCTCCAGCCCCCTGATGCATACCTAAAATCTCAAAGAGAAAATGTGGGATTAACACTCAGTGAATAAATGCTGGGCATTGCTGTTAGTTACTTCTGTGGACTAAGATATTTGAGTTGATAATAATGAACATGACCTTAGTACTCCACAAATCTAGTGTCTGCCAAACAGATTTCTTCTTCCTTATAATAGTTCTTCAGAATATGTAAATATTACTTCTCATAGAGGAGAGAGATGAGACGCTTAGAGTGAAGTTATTTTCTGCTGGCCAGGCAGGCTGCAAATAGGCAGAGTGGGCTGTAACTGACTTTGGCTTCGAGGTTACCCATTCTCAATGAGGTTCTCTGCTACCTTGGGGTGTGGCTCTGGGAATTTGAAATCAAGCCAGAAGCCAAGTGGATCCTCACTCTGAGTGGCACTCAGTCTTCTATATTTAGAGTTTCTTAGATAGGCACTGTCAGCTGGGCCCCCATTCTCCTGGGCAAGTAGTGGGCTCCATAGATGGATGTTGGCTACCCTCAGTGTGATGGAGAGATTACTGCTGCTCTTACCTAAACCTTGTTTGTCTTTTCAGAAGTGGGAATCACACAACTGTGTTACTTATTTACCCCCCCTAGTTTTCAGAAAACTCAGATCCAAAATTTCCATATTGCTTGCTTGTGCCATTTTGCCCTTGGTTCTGTTGCTTTTTATCACATGCACAAATTTCACCTTTGTTTTTCAATCCTTCCTCCTCTCTCTCTCTTCCTGACACATGGTCTCATTAAATATTCTGGGTCAGAAATTGTGACGATCCTGCCTCTGCCTCCCAAACTCTACAGTTATAGGTAAGGTTATTCCATGGGCCACCAAGAAGGGACAGTAGGTACACACAGCTGTTAAAGAAAGGAAAAACTGTCCTCGCTATACCTGCTTTATTGTATGTACTTTATTTTCCTTTCATTTGTATGTGGTGTGTACTTATGTGTATACATGTTCATATGTGTGTGTGCCATGTGCACAAAAGGCCCAAAGTTGATGTTAGATATCTTCCTCAATTTCTCTCAGCTTCATTTGGGGAGACAGTATTGTTCTTCTCACTTGAATCTAGAGCTGAATGGCTCAGTTAGACCAGCTTGTTCTGGGGATCTCTGTCTGTACCTTCCACACACTGAGATCACAGGTGGGCTGCTACACCCATGTACATGATTGATGGGGGATCAGAACTCTGTTCTCACACTTCTGTGGCAGGCATTTACCTACTAAATCATTTCCCCAGCAACATGAATGCACTTTCTACAGCACTTGTATGCTGCCTCAAACTCTTGGTGGAAAGAGAGGATGTATTACTATTACAAAATAGAACTGGGCGGTGGTGGTGTACACTTTTAATCCCAGTACTCAGGAGGCAGAGGCAGGCAGATCTCTGAGTTTGAGGCCAGTCAGGTCTACAAAGTGAGTTCCAGGACAGCCAGGGCTACAGAGAGAAACCCTGTCTCGAAAAACAGAAACAAACACAAAAACAAAAATTAGAGTGTCTCCAGCACCACCACAGTGATTCTATCTGGTTTTATTTCCTTATGTTGTTGGAGAAATCCATGTACAGGTTATAGCTAGAAGTGGTTCTATTTAGGTGGAGCATAAGGAGCCATTTCTGTAGATAATTTATTGCTTTTTAGTCAATTAAGTTAAACCAATATTTATGTAGTGCTTTGGGTTTCTAAAATCCCTGTCTAAGCATTTTCTTCCACAGTTCAGTCAATTGCCCTCTTGGAATGCAAGTACAGACGTTACTAATTACTATTTACATTGGACTATAGATGAATAAAACCAAACTCCAATATCCTAGGTGACTTAGTTTCATTTTCTGGAGTGGTAAATGGAAGAGTTTAGGAATAGATCTGAATATCACCAGACAGGAGGCACATGTGAGTAGGGGGCAAATCTGTGGCCACTGCTCCTCTCCCACCTTTGCCTCCTCTGCCCAACACACACATCAGGGACCTGGAGGTAGTAGGAACAGTCTGGATTTATGGATTTAGCCCTCCCCCTTTTCCCTCGCTATCTCTTTATCTTCCCTCTCTTTATTTATTCCCTCTATCATCTCTAGTTCCATCATCTCCATCTCTCTTATCTCCATTTCCCTATTTACCTTCCTTGTTTTGGCAGTACTGGGAACTGAACTCAGGACCTTGCACATGCCTGGCAAGTGTCTTACTACTGTGCTGTACCCCAAATCCCCTGGTTTCTTCTTTCCAGTGAAATTCAACAAGAGTTAGAGTCCTCAGTATAGTGTCTAGATACCCCCCTTTCCCCCAATGACAAGATACAAGACAATCTAAGACTGCATGGCTTTTTAGGATTTCATCAATTTATAAACTTCTTCAGTTGTACAGCTGAATGCTGGATCAGAAACTAAAGATCCCTGAACATGATGGATCCTGTCAGCAGCATCTGTCTGGCAATTTGAAAAGCAGATAGGTCAATTGGGGACAATCTTCATTCTCAAGATTCATACGACTTTGGATGATACTAATTTTAAACCAGCCATTACTAATGGATACTAAAAATAGACTATACAAAACACCTAGTACAGGTATCACAGCTTGACACAGATCTGATTACTTTTTCTCCAGCACCCTCAGTTGATGTTTTCAGCCCTGCCCCCAATGCCTTTGGCAGCTTTGCCTGCTGCTTTAGGGTGGGGGGGGCATATTGTAATCAGCCACTGAGATGGGGTATAGGTCCACACAGGGGCTAGGGAAGGAGAAATGCTGTTTTCTTTTAGCTCTAGAGAATGGTTGGAGCAGCGAGGTGTCTTCCTGCACACTGTAATCTCAGAGTTTTGGGTTAAAAAAAAATCATTTCTTTCTCCGGAGCTTTGCCTTTTCTCTGCCTTGCAGTACAAATTAAGAGCAATTAAAATCAATGTCCTGCTCTCTGAATGGTATTTTTCTTTTCTGTCATAATCTGCTTCCTTTACTGCGTGGTCATAGATAATACAAGCTGGTCCATTGCCATTGTCAATACAAGAGACGGTGTGACCACGAGCTCAGGACTTTCCCTCTAAGGACTATTTGTTATTTAAGGCCAGGATCCTATTCTTTTTTATCCCTTTCTTTAATAAAGAATAAGTAAATGTGTGTGTGTGTGTGTGTGTGTGTGTGTGTGTGTGTGTGTGTGTGTGATGTGAGAGTGTGCATGTGTTGATATATATATGCATACTGTGTGTGCACGTGCAAAGACCAGACGAGATGCTGACTCTCTACATTGTGCCCTTGAGATGGTGTTTCATGGAACTAGAAGCTCACCTTTTCAGCTAGATTGGCTGACAGTGAACTTCTAGGATCTGCCTGTCTTTGCAGGGCAATGTTGCTGTCTGGTTCATGCAGCCATGTTCAACTTTTATTCTGGTGTTGGGGATTCAAACTTGGGTCCTCATGTTTGTCCAGCAAGCTCTCTTATCCACTGAGCCGCCTCTCTGGCTTCTCCATCCTGCTTCTTAATTCCCTATGAATCTGCTCCCAAATGGTCCGAGGATAGAGGACCGTTGGACTTTGAGTTGATGGTCGCGTCTTGAGTTGCTCTTGCTTTCAAGCATAAGGGCTCCTGAGTCTTGCGTGACGCAGTCACAAATGGGTCTAAACTATGCTAAGCAAAAATAAATTCTCGTTCTGAGAATTTCCCAGGAGTTTTGATATTTTTGACTCTTACTCACTAAATATGGAAAAGATTGAGACACTGAGAAGCAGGGGGGCTGTTCTGCCTTTTTTAGACCTTTGAAGAAGCCGTTTTGGCCTATTCAGTGCTAAATTAGCAATATACTAAAAATCCCTCTCTGTTGAAAAGTCACAGTTCTCTGTGTGCTGAGGTTCAGGAAATGTTCTTTTGGCTTCCATTTTTATAGAACTAACAATTAATTATATAATTAATATATTCTAGTTGTCTGAGTGTTATTCATATATGGAAATGATGGAAATAGACATCTCACTGACTTTTTTTTTTTAAAATAAGGCCTCACTATGTAGCTAGGCTGACCTGGAACTTTCGATCCTCCTGCCTCAGCACCCCAACTGCAGGCCTGTGCCACCATGCCTGGCTGAAATCCCATTGTAACCCTTTCTGTGTTCCTCATTTAATGCGGGTTTCAAAGTCAGCATGGCTGTTGGTGGAAAATACTTACATACAAAGGCTAGCCGGGGAGTTTTGTCCTCCTTGGTGGTGGGGAAGGCTGCATCTTAAGAAGTATTGATGGAAGCAAGTGGGAACTTCAGCTGACGGCATTTACTCTAAGGATAGGGTGGTAGAAGACAAGAAGAGAACTGAGCTAGATGGCTCAACAGCACTGGAAAGGAATGCCATGTTCAGTGGTAGGCACTGCTCACTGAGAGTTCCAGGGATTGGGAGCGACAGCGTGAAAAGGTTATCAAACCACTGGGCAACCTTTCAGCTGAGCACACACATAATGTATTTCTCTGTCGCTTGTGGCACACACAAAACGATAGAGCCAGTTGTTTGATCAGCTCTGTCCCTTTCTTTGACTCTCTTCTCGGTCCCCCTCTGTCCCTTTCTCTCTTCTGAGAACTCAGCCTTGGCACTGTACACAGAGACCCAAAGGTCTTCCCCTTAGGGTTGTGAGCAGCCATTGATACTCATGACTGAGATCCATTAACTTATTACGATCACACAATGAATTCTAGTTTTCCTGCCTTAGCTTGACTCTCTGGAATTCGGAAGTGCAGAGAACGTTCTACTATAAACTCTTTCAATCATCTTGACACACAGTTGCTTGGGAAGATCAAGCTCCATTCTGCTCTTTACCTTTTATGACACTGCTTCGTCTCTAGCATTTTCCAAGTCAACGAGGGGGGTTTTCGGTTTTGTTTTATGAAATAGCCTCTCATTACGTCGCCCTGGCTATCCTGGAACTTATTGTGTAGATCAGGCTGGCTCATGTTTTCATAACAAGCATTTTACCCACTGAACCATCTTTCTAGTCCATGATGATGTTTTAAACAAACCACTATAAACATATAGGAAGTGACATACTTGGATTTTCAATCTACTACAGTCTTGGTCTTTACTGATGGCCCAGTCATTCCGTCTTCAGGCCGACATCTTAGTTGCTTAGATCATCCTTGGGAGCTCTGTTGGTATTTTGCTTTTCAGTCTGATAAGATGGTCTATATTTATTCATTCATTCTTGGCTTTAGACCAAGAACCAGTTATTTCTCTGAGTAGACATACTTCATGTAGTAGAAAACAATCTTTAGATGTCACCATCTGGGTGCTCAAGGAGCTCACTGATCTGGGTTGGTTATTATTTTAGAAGACAGAGCTGGAAAATTTAATTTCCAGTTCTTGGGATTCAGCCTGGGGCCCCAGGCATGCTAAGCATATACTCTGCTACCCAGCTACACCCCTCATGTCTTCTATTATTGAGTTACACCTTTAGCCCCTGCATTTTACTTATGTTACTTCTCTCTCTCTCTCCCTCTCCCCCTCTCTCTCTCTCCCTCTCCCTCTCTCTCTCTCTCCCTCTCCCTCTCTCCCTCTTTCCCTCTCTCCCTCTCTCCCTTTCTCCTTTTGAGATATGTTCTCAAACTATAGTCTTCCTGCCTTAGCCTCCTACACACTAGGATTATAGGTGTGAGAAGTCATAGCTGGCTAATTTACATTTTTAAAACAGCAGGATGAGCACAGATTTATTAGAGAAAAGCTAGAAAAGAACTCCTTAAATTGAAAAGGCTCCAAGGGAGGATGCCTCCTACTTTATTTTTTAAAGGTAAAGCATATTGCTGGACATGGTGTCTTACACATATAACCCTAGCACTTGGGAGTTTGAGGCAGGAGGATTGTTGTAAGTTCCAGGCCAGCCTGGACTATATAGAGTGAGACCCTATCTCAAAATAAAATAAAACAAAAATGTTTCATATATTCAAAGGGAAACTTTGAATTCCCACTTTATTCTACAATATACAAACTAGTCTCAACAAATCACAACCAATAATATATGAGCACTGTGGGGTTTGAATGAGAATGGCCCCCATAGGCTCATATATTTGGATGCTTGGGGTACAGTTGATGGAACTGTTTGGGAAGGATTAGGCCATGCAGCCATGTTGGAGGAGGTGTGTCATTGAGAGCTGGCTTTGAGGTTTCAAAAGCCCACACTGGTCCCAGTTAGCTGTCTTCTCTCTGCCTCATAGTTGTCATCTCAAGATGTGAGCTCTAGCTACTTCTCCAGTGCTATGCCTGCTGGTTGCCATTTTCTCTGCCATAATTATCATGAACTTGCCCTCCAAAACTGTAAGCACCAAATAAACTCTTTCTTCTCTAAGTCCTCTGATGGCTATAGTGTCTCTTCACGGCAATAGAAAAATAAACTAAGTATCAACTATTCAGTTATAGATTGTAATAAAAGTGATGTGGAATAATAGTTCATCTCTCTGATTAAGCCACTAACTGGACACCTTGTTAGGTTTATCTCCTTTGTCTTGGGTATGACTTTTGGGTTATTTTTGTATTAAAAATTATCTTTGGGGTAATCATGCAAAATATTAAGTATCTTGATAATTACACCAACAAAGAAAACCATGTTAAAGAATTAAGCCATTCCCTTGCTCCCTATTCCTATTATCCCTCTATCCATAGGTAAGTTTTTGAAAAATCATGGCTTACTATTCCTTTTAAAAAGCTAAGCAAATAGTCTCCAGTTCTATGTATGCCTGTCTTAGACAGTGGACAGATAGCTCCTATGGAGCATCTGTAAAGAGATATGCTGTATTTTCTTCTTTTTCTTGAAACAGGGTCTTACTACATATTTCTGTCTGGACTGGAACTTGCAGATCAAGCTGGCCTTGAACTCAAGAAGTCTGTCTGCTTGTACTTCCTGAGTTCTGGGGTAGAAGGCGTGCATCATCATACCCAGCCCAACGTTACATTCTTATACGTGCATATTTTCCGTTGTGTGCATATGATATCATATGTTATGATCTATTCAGGTCTTAGCAATCATGGACCACACAGGCAAAACCAAGGCACAATCAGATGGATCTGTCTGTGGGCAGGAGTGCTGGTAGAACAATCACTTTGAAATGCAGTTTGTCCAAGTATATAACAGATAAAGTATGTATTTGCCACTTCCTGCCATTTTTTTTTTCCCCAGAGAAACTCTTTTTTCCTTTCAGGTCAGGGTCTCTCAATGTAGCCCAGGCTGCCTTTATTCTATCCCTGCTTCAGCTTCTTGAGTGATGAGATTACACATATATACTACCTCATCCAGCAGGAGGGATTTTGATTGTGGAAGGTATAAAGTACCTTGAAATGAGAAAAGAAACCTTAAATTTTCATCAAAAGAAGAATGGATAAGTTAAATTTTAGTATATTTAAGGGACAGAATATTAAAGGCGGTGGTAGTGCACGCCTTTAATCCCAGCACTTGGGAGGCAGAGGCAGATGGATCTCTGAGTTTGAGGCTAGCCTGGTCTCCAGATTGAGCTCAGGACAGCCAAGGCTATAAAGAGAAACTCTGTCTCGAAAAACAAAAACAAAAATAAACCAAAAAAGTACAAATTAGGTTAATACACAATAACATGACTTTCAATAAAGTTTAATTTAAAATAGGAAACAGGACATAGAACAACAGCCACATCTCACTTTTCTAATGTTACATCCTACAACACACAGTGTGGGCTATGTTTGGATGCGTGCTTGGTCATGACTGTAAGGAAACAGGAACAGGATGGATACTCAGCATGGGTTGAAGGACTCACATGGAGGGAACAGAATGGCACTTTGTAATTCAAGTGTTGTTTTTACTTTGTGCCGGCCTTGTCCAGCACTGGCTCCTGGAATATAGCTACCTAGGGAAGAGGGAATAAAACAGTCAGACACATAGACACAGAAAAACTGGGGTCACGTGGACTGAGTTTTTGGATGGAGAAATGGCAGCCCCCTGTTTATTATACATAAGGAGGCAAGGTCATTGCATACAGCTGAACAAGGAGTTGGGGTTATTGCATATAGATAGAGAGGCAGGGGTATTATATACAGTTAAACGAAGAGGCAAGTTTAGCTAATCTTGGTAGGAACAGTGTCTGTAGAGGAGCAGTAAACATGGGAGTGGGGAAAAAACTATGGTAGGCTTTGCCACCCACTGTAGCTGAGCCATTGGTCACTGATACCACTGTGTCCACATTAAACTATACACATCTGCTCAGGGCTTCATTCACTCCCTCTATGTACCATTTTGTTTTTGAGAATTTCTACCCAAGTACTGTATTTACATCATTTCTACCCTTCCTTCTCCCCCTCCCAATTTCTTCCATGACCCTCCAACTCCCTCTTAATCTCTTCTTTAATTATTTTTACACACACACACACATACACACAAGCACACACATATCTGAGTCCATTTAATAATGATTGTAAGTACACATGTTTAGTGTTAACCACTTGCAACTACATAATCTATCAGATAGCTTGGCCTGGAGAAGATCTATCCTTCCTCTTTTAAAAGCCATCAATTGCCTGTAGCTTCTCATCTACGGGTGGGGCCTTGTGAGATTTCCCCATCCACGCTGGGATGTCAGCTGGTGTGTCATTGTGTAGGTGTGTAGGTCTTGTTTGAGCAAACATGCTATTGAGATTTCATGGGTGTAGCTCCCTGTCATATATAGAAAACACTCTCTTGAAGCACACGCCCTCATCCTCTGGCTTTTACAAACTTCCTGTTCCCTCTTCCACAATGTTATCTGAGCCTTAGTGTAGGGCTTATAATACAGATGTGTCAACATGAGATGGGCACCCCATAGTCAGCTGTTCTCTGCATTTTGACCAGTTGTGGATTTCTGTTATGGTCTCTGTCTATTTAAAAAAGAAGCTTCTTCAATGAAGGGTGAGAGCTATGGGTACCTGTGGATGCAAAGATAGATATTTTTAATGCAGTTGGGAATTATAAAAGTTTAGAAATGTAGCAGGTTCTACTCTAGGGTCTATGACTTCATCAGCCACAGGCAGGAATGCCCTCCTATTGAGTGGGCCTTAACACCAGTTAGATAGCTGTTGGTTACTCCCACGATGTAAATGCCACTATTGCACCCTTGAGGACATGCCATTCTGGTCATTGTTGGGTTTGTAGACTTTACAGCTGGGTGAAATTATTGTTTGTTTGTTCCTTGGCAGCTTGCATAACACCTTTGAGAGCACATCCTCAGGGATGAAGCTTCCAGGGGAGTTCTGCCTCAAATCCTCTCTAAGTCCTGTATCTAAAGTGTGTGGTGTCTTCAGCAATAGGGTGTTACCTTCAAGTCCTGGGAGGAATCAAGGGCAATGACAATAGCCTATATTATTTTGGGAGTCCTTAGACTCCCCTGACTGACAACTTGAAGGGAGGTTTCCCATGTCTGGTATTGTTTTTTTATTAGATAGTCTATTGCTCTTGGAGGAAGCATTATCATCCTGTGTTGTGAAATTGTCCTACAATATGAGAAATGAGATTTGGGGATATAGGACACAAACTGACAGCATAGACATGTCTTGTTCAAAAGTTTTGGGAACTTTTGGACATATTTGTGTGTGTGTGTGTGTGTGTGTGTGTGTGTGTGTGTGTGTGTACATTATCTTTAAAAGTGGAACCATTTAAATATTGGGAGTTTTCGCATTTAAAAATAAATCTAGATTTCTGTTGTCTTGAAAATCAGAAGCTCCATCCATCCTTTAACCAGTAGCTGTAGGTGCTGCCCCCTTCAGGTGAGCCACGTGTCCTTCATCGTCCCTGCCTGCTCGCCTGACAGTATGTAGGCCTTGCTTGTTGGTGCCACCAGCTGGATTCCCACATGGCTAATGGCCTGCAGAGGGAGGCAGATAATAAACAGCACTTGTGTTTCCTGCCATCAACAGCCTTTTCTCTCCTCACACATTTCAGTCATGTGTCTCCAACTGGGCTCAAACTGAATTTCAGAGTGCTTGAGAGTCAGGGCTGCTATGTCCCTGATGCCCTTTCTCAGGGGTGTGTTTTAAATGGGAGTTGGGATGTATGAGTCAGTTAAAATTACCCCGTCCCTCCCCCAATTCCTTGAGTCCTTGCTGTGTTGGTGGCAGGAATGTAGTGTTGGAGCTTGGTCTTAGTTAGCTATAAGAGATGGCTGAGGAGGAGAAGCAGAGTGTTCCAGGTAGCCAAACTAATTTTCACAGTCCTCAATGCAGACCACACTCCATTATTTATAACATCCACAGCAACAATTCCCCAAGAACTAACTCTAATTAAGAATCCCCGCTCATTATCTAGCTTGTAAATAGATCAGGATGAGTCCCCGATCCCATCCATGCCTACAGCATGAGGTGTAGCTAGGAAGGTGAGAGCACCCCCACCCCCATCACCCAGTCTCCCCAAAGAGTTGGAGAGAGAGCCTCAACAGCAGGTCCAAATGGGATGTTCAACCATGGGACTCTTGTCTTCAGGGCAACATTTTTTTTGGGGGGGAGGTTGGGAGGAGAGAACCTCTCACTTGATGTTGTGGGTCAGAGGTGATTCAAATGAGTCAATGGGGGCTGAAAGGCTCAGATACAACAGAGGCTGCCCAATCTGAGGCACAAGTAGGATTCATGTTTCCATAACTGGAATGTCCCACAAGGTAGAAGCATGCATGCTGTGAATCGAGGAACTCTAGGTAGGGATAGTCCAAGGGATAAAAATGTTTGCAATTTACTTTCAATTTTCACTCCCTAATCTTCCTGATACTCCATCATTGGACAAAATTTCTTTGTATCCAGGCACTGTCCTTAAAGATAACTGCCCCCCCCCACTGCCACACCCTTTTCATAAGTATATTTGGGAGAAGGTTTGAAAAAGCCTTTGGGGACTGGAGATATAACTCAACTGGTAGAGTGCTTGTCTAGCATGCAGAAGTCCTGTGTTTAACCTCCAGCTCCATATGAATTCAGATGTGGTGGCACAAGCCAGTAATCCACAAGCCTCAGAAGTAGATGTAGGAGGACGAAGAGCTCAAGGCTATGGTTGTCTACCTAGTGATTTTAAGGCCAGCCTGGAATACATGACCCTCTCTCAAAAAAGGTGGGGAGGGGGAATCTGCCTGTCTGTATGAGACTCTCTCTTATGCATGCATTAATGGCCAAGTCACATGGTTAGTAAGTGACCACCAGCATTTGAGATCTCTTGACCGCACATTCATTCATGTACTGTTTTCAGTGTATGATCATGGAACAGCCTGTGGGGAGAGGCTAGTGGGAATTCTTCCAGTGGGTCTGTGAAGTTAGGACCATTCTCAAAACAAGCCTTTCATTCTCAGTCTCTTATGAATGTGCAGGGACTTCTCCAGGGTCTGAATAACATGTGGTGGAAACAGACAGGCTGCAGAACCAGGCATGAGGATCTAGCTGTCTTCTGTTACACCAAACACCACAGAGATTTGCAAATACAGAGCACAATGCTGTTATTCTCACTCATTTTTGTTTGTTTGGTTTTGGGCTCTCTGGGAGTTCTCCATAATTTCAAAGAGAAAAACAAAACAAAGCAACAACAACAACACAACCCACCAGGGGACCAAATACCGAAGAACTACTGCTTTGTAACACAGCTAGCAACTCTCCGAGCCAGTCTTGTCTGGCTATGTCCTAAATGTCTTTGTCTCTGAGATAGTTAATGTGCTGGCTAGATTTATGTTAACTTGACACAAACTATAGTCATCTGAGAGGAGAAAAACCTCAACTGAGAAAATGCCTCCATAAGATTGAGCTGTTGACCAGATAGCAGAGCATTTTCTTAATTAGTGATTGATGGGGGAAGGCCCAGCCCACTGTGAGTTGTTCTATCCCTGGGCTGGTGACTCTGGGTCCTATAAGAAAATAGCAGGAGCTCATTTAGATCTCATCCATTTCTGTGTCTTTCTTAGGGTCCTCTTTTCTAGGTAGCCTCCCTGGAGTTGTGAGTAGCAGTCTAGTCATCCTTTGTTTTATATCTAGTATCCACCTATGAGTGAGTACATACCATGTTTGTCTTTCTGAGTCTGGGTTACCTCACTCAGGATGATTTTTTCTAGATGCATCCATTTGTCTGCAAACTTCATGATGTCATTGTTTTTCTCTGCTGAGTAGTACTCCATTGTGTATATGTACCACATTTTATTTATCCATTCTTCAGTTGAAGGGCATCTAGATTGTTTCCAGGTTCTGGCTATTACAAATAATGCTGCTATGAACATTATGCAGGAGGTATGATTGAGCATTCCTTGGGAATATGCCCAAGAGTGGTATAGCTGGGTCTTGGGGGAGATTGATTCCCAATTTTCTAAGGAAGCACCATATTGATTTCCAAAGTGGCTGTACAAGCTTGCATTCCCACCAGCAGTGGAGGAGAGTTCCCCTTGCTCCACATCCTCTCCAGCATAAGCTGTCGGGCGGGGGGAGGGGGGAAAGGGAGGAATAATGAAGGTCAAGGGTCGAGGGAAAGAGAGCTTATGGGAGCGAGAGATCCCAGCTAGAATAAGAACAGAGAGGGAGAACAAGGAAAAAGAGACCATGATAAATGAAGACCCCATGGAAATAGGAAGAAGCAAAGTGCTAGAGAGGTCCCCAGAAATCCACAAAGATACCTCCACAATAGCCTACTGGCAATGGTCGAGAGAAAGACCTATTCTGGTGATCAGATGGCCAAACACCCTAACTGTGGTGGTAGAACTCTCATCCAATGACTGATGGAAGTGGATGCAGAGAGATCCATGGCCAGGCCCCAGATGGACCATGATTGGAAAAAGCACAGGGACCAATAGCCAAACTAGTGGAAACACATGAACTATGAATCAATAGCTGAGGAGCCCCCAACTGGATCAGGCCCTCTGGATAACTGAGACAGTTGATTAACTTGAACAGTTTGGGAGGCCCCCAGGCAGTGGGACTAGGACCTGTCCTTAGTGCATGAGCTGGCTGTTTGGAACCTGGGGCCTATGCAGGGACACTTTGCTCAGCCTGGGCGAAGGGAGGAGGGGACTAGACCTGCCTTGATTGAATCTACCAGGCTGAGCTGAATCCCCACGGGAGTCTTTGCCCTGGAGGAGATGAGACGGGGGATAGGCTGTGGGGAGGGGGCCTGGAGGAGGGAGGACAGGGGACTCTGTGGCTGATATGTAAAATTAAATTAAATTATAAAATTAAAAAAAAAAGAGCCGGGTGGCAGTGGCGGCGGTGGCGGCGGTGGCGGCGGTGGCGGCGGTGGCGGCGGTGTACACCTTTAGTCCCAGCACTTGGGAGGCAGAGGCAGGTGGATCTCTGTGAGTTCAAGGCCAACCTGGGCTACCAAGTGAGTTCCAGGAAAGGAGCAAAGCTACACAGGGAAACCCTGTCTCAAACAAAACAAAACAAAACAAAAACAAAAACAAAAACAAAAACAAACAAACAAAAAAACCAAAAAACCAGCAGGAGCAAGCCACTAAGCAGCATCCCTCTGTGGCCTCTGCATCAGCTCCGACCTCCAGGTTATTGCCCTGTTTGAGTTCCTGCCCTGAATTCCTTCAATGATGTACTACTGTGTAGACATGTAGGCCAAATAAACGCTTTCCTCCTCAACTTGCTTTTTGGCCATAGTGTTTCATTGCAGCTATAGAAACCCCAACTAAGACAGCTGTGAAGAGAGGCACTTGGTGGGGTGGAGGTGGGGAAGATCTTCTCAGAAAGAGTGAAGCGCCAAGAGCCTCTGGTGGGAGAGAGGGCAACAGGAGGAGAACCCAGGTGACCCTAGGCACAAGAGTGTGTATTTTCCCTGGACTGGTGATTATTATGACCTAGAGGCAAGGGCAAAGATATGATTTAGAGAAGGGCAGGAAAACCATTTAGCAGCTCATGGTCGGGACAAATGGCTCACCCTTGCTCGACTTGACTTTCCTTGACTGTGAAGCAAGAAGGCTGGATTAGCTCAGTTTTCAAAGTATACTACAGTAAATACCACATCCAATCCTCACAGCAGCATTTAGAGATAAAGTCACAGGTAAGACAGCAGTCTTTAAATATTTAGTTTAAATTAGGCAGGTTTCGAGTTGTCTCCTCTCATAATGCCACTCTACATGATGGAGGGTTTATTTGTTGAGAGAAGCTCTCACTGTGTTCTCAGGCTGGTTTTAAGTGATCCATTTGAATTAGCCTCTTGAAGGTTGGTATTACAGATATATAAACCGGAGTGGCTCCATCTTTGTTGGAGGTTTTATCCTCCGTGTAGGGCTGGGAATGAACTTAGGGTCTTGCACATTCTAGGTGGGTGCTTTACCCTTAGGCAATATCCCCAGCTATACTCAAGGTGGGGTGTGTGTGTGTGTGTGTGTGTGTGTGTGTGTGTAAAAGAGAGAGAGAGAGAGAGAGAGAGAGAGAGAGAGACAGACAGACAGACAGACAGACAGACGGACACTTTATGTAGCCCTGGCTCTCCTGAAAGTTGCTATGTATTCCACAGAGATCCATCTGCCTCAGCCTCCTGAGTGCTGGGATTAATACTATGCACAGCAGTGCCTGGCTTTTACTGAGTTTTGATATGCTTCCTGAAGTCAAGAGTACTGCAACCACAGAATGGCTTGGCCTAGGGAGAAAATGACATGGCTGACAGGAGAAATGAGGAGCCCCTGGAAGGAGATGATTTGATCAGGCTTTTTTCTAGCTCAAAATCTTAGAAGTCTAAATTGTTTGGTTCCAAGCAGGTACACACAAGCCTTCACAGAACTGAGGGGAGACAGATTCAGAAAAGGAGGGTCAAGAGTCATCAGGCTTTCTGAATGCAGACATGAGGTTACATCTCAATGCTGGGACCTGACGCTGTGTTCCTACCCAAGAGATAACATTCCATCAAAAGGGGGCACCAACACCTACCTCATTGGGTTGTGGTAGCTATTTAATGAGAAAACACATGTTGGACTAGATAGCTCAGACCCAGGCCTCAGGAAACAGGGCTGTCTTTTCTCCAGTTGAGAAAGTAGACAGTTGAAGACACCTGACCAGACTTTGATGTGAAGGAAAGGTGAGATCCTAGCACTAAAATGCTAAATAGGAAGAAAAGTAGACTGTGACGCTGTAGCCTGAAGCTTCAGAGGTCTGGGAAGCCATTTTGGTGGTCTGTTTCCTCTTGTCTGCCATATGGAATATATCAGCTCCCCTGGGTCTGACGTCCTGGGAGACATGATGAATGAGCTGCAGTCAGGAGCCCTTCGTCCTCCATTTATCATCTCTTGGCTTGCTCAGAGGAGCCCTTGCTTTCCAACAGGTGAGTTGGATTAGATGGATTGTGTGTTGTCAAAACAGTAAGTAATGGGATGTTGTGGTCATTCTTTTGTGATGTAGAAGCAGGAAACATTTACACATTTCAAGTAAGATTAACAGCAAGCTCAGGAAATGGACATTTATGGTTCCTGATCCTTCCTTCCCTACCTGTCATACTTGTTTTAAATTGCCACCCTAAAGAACCTTATTCAACTTTTAAATCTATATTCTTTTTACAAAGGTATTTGGAGAAAATAAACACAAAATTAGGCATTATTTTGCCTAAATAAATACGGTGGGCAGAGAGCTGTGATATTATTTGGTTCTGTCTCAGATACTTTTCAATTGCTATGATAAAACACCATGACCAACTTATAGAAGAAAGAGTTTATTTTTGGCTTACAGTTCCAGAGGGATAAGAGACCTTCACTGTCACAGCAGGGAACTATGGAGGCCGGCAGGCATGGCAGTGGGAGCAGCTGAGAGCTCCTGTCTTGAAAGCAAACCAGAAATGGCAAGAGCCTTTAAGCGCTCAAAACCCCTAGTGACATACTTCCTCTGACTAGGCCACACCTTCTAAGCCTGCCAAAAAAGTGCCATTTATTGGGGACCAAGTATTCAAATGCTTGAGACTACAGGGGACATCTATTCAGATAACACAGGTCCCTTGGACAGGTCTGTGAAATGAGCACCATTGGAAGAGTTGCTCTTTGGCAAAGAGTTAAAGAGCCCAAACCCAGGCTTTGCATGGACTTGGCCATATACTTTGGCATTTAAAAAATTTGAATTTGAGTTCTGCTTTTTGCTGTATTTGCAACATTGGACATTTGGGTTTTTTGCAAGAGTGTGTATGTGCATATGCGTGTGGTGTAGGTGCACATATATGTATGTGGAGGCTTGGCAATCATGCCAAGTGTCTTCCTTAATCAGTCTTCCTATTGTACATCAAGGCAGGATCTCTATGGAAACCTGGAATTCACGGTTTTGGTTAGTCTGGCTAGCTGGCTTGTGCTGGAGATTCTCTGTCTCTGCCTTTGGTGGATTGGGGTTACAGTCAGGCTCTCACATCTACCTGGTTTTTATATCAGTTCTGAGGATCTGAACTCTGATGTTTTTAGACCATTACACTTGCTTTACTTACTCATAATACTTTCGAGCCTTCAATTTCATGAAGTTGGAATTGATAGAAGCTGCCTGGTAGAACTTCTTGGAATGATGTATGTAAAGCATCTTCCAATTACAGATGCCTAATGAATGCTAGCTCCCATGAGGGCAGTGATGTCTGTGCAGGTAATGCAGTATGCCTGGTTTTCTTAGAGCTATCTTACTCTGTTGAATTGCTTCAACATACCACTATACATACCACAGTATGCATGTTTTGAGGGGAAGTTAACTGATTATAACACATAGAGTCATAAGATTCACAAATAACTTTATGAAGAAATTTCTTAATAGCTATAAAGACACTTGAACACATCTATTTCATGTAAACACAAGATCATTCTAGGTACCAGATAAGGGAGAGTGTATAGGAGGGTCCAACAGAGATTAAGCTGAGCTTGTATTTTTCCCTGTCCAGAGGACCAGCAATAATTTTGGGTCCTGGAAGGTGGATCCTCTTGAAATGGACAAGTTGTAGCTGTCACCTACAGAGAACATTCTTGGAAGGGCACATTGCTTTTAGGTTATGAGCTGGGCTTCTCTTAGAAAGGTACATAAGGCTCTGTATGAGGCAGGTCATTTCTTCACATTTCAGAAGTAATTTCCAGTTTCTACTTTGAATTTTGCTGTTTTTTTGGGGGGGAGGGGAATAGAAAATTTTTAGAGGAGAATACAAAATCTCTAAGCATTAAGGGGAAGTTAAAAATGCATATTCATAAAAGGACCCACATTTGAAAAGAGAAGCCATGGAGACACTGGCAATTCCTATAGTTGGCAGAGGGCTCCCTGTCTGAGTATGTGAAAATACCCCCTACAAACCCAGGCATGAGAGAAACAGGCAGTTGAAATGCAGAGGAAATTCAAATGACCAAAAAAAAAAAAAAAAAGACAATATGCTAATTAGCAATCAGAAAAATAAACTGTAAAACACAATGAGACATCATTATGCATTTTCTACAAAGGCTAACACTAAATAGACTGACAGTAACTGACGACATGGAGCAGAGCAACATTTTAGACACAATGGGAGAGAAGACGACTTGGTGGTAAACTCTTCACTGGAAGTCTATGCAGTCCATTAACATTGATGCTACACTTGGTAAACTATTCACTGGAAGTCTATGCAGTCAATTAACATTGATGCTACACTTACCAGACTGATCAGCGACTCCAGTCTGAAGTGTAGATTCAATGGAATATTCGTTACTATTTTTAATAGCTCTGAGCTGGGAACAGTTCAAATGCCCAAGTGAATGGAGGTCTAGTTCCATACTGGTACCCTGGGCCTCCATGAAAATTATCAACTGAAGTTACTTTGAGCATGATGGATGCCATTCATATACAAAGTATTAGCAAAAGAAGCTTGATATTATTCTAATTACCTAAAGGAGAGAGGGTTTTAACTTCAGGTTTTTGAACATTTAAGCAGCAAAATCATGAAGAAAGGAAGCAATTATCATAAACATGGCCATATGCTAGAGCTATGTTGTGTTGTTGGGACAGCTGATTATGGTGTCCGGACATACCTTGGTTACTAGTCTAAGATCAGCAGTAGATGGAATATTCACACTATAGAAACTAACAAAGTCTGAAAATTTAGGGGCTTCCTATTTCCTACAAAGTATGTAAGTATATCATTGTCTTAAGAGACATCGTACTGTTTTCTTGTGTGGCCAGGAGAAGATAGTTACTAAGGGCTGCTACATTGGGTCTTTTTAGATGCTGGAAATGATTGCCCTTGTTAGACAAAACTTTAGATGCCTGTAGACTTTCTGGTATGAATTCTAAATCAGAGTTGTCTGGTTTCTCAAAGAACTAAAGCACATGCAGTAAGACAAGAAAAAGATGACAGGAAAGGGAGAATCATCAGAGCACTTCATGTGCTTGCTGCCCTGTAGTAGGGTCTTTGCGGGAGAGAATGGAACCAGTCTATCAGGGGATTTGTGAAGCAGAAGATGCTGGACCAATTATGAGGTGGCATTCCTGGGTCGAGCTGTGTGTTGCTCTAGGGTTGGGGATTTAGCACAGTGGTAGAGCACTTGCCTGGCAAGCACAAGGCCCTGGGTTCGATTCTCAGCTTAAAATAAAAATCTATAGTTGTATGTGTATCCTGCATCCCAGAGGGTCATATTCTATCCTGGCAGCGCATAAGCTCTGAGGTTCTCTTTTAATGTATTTTGAGGCAAGGGCTATTCGTTCAGCCAAGGCTGCCTTCAAAATCTCTTGCCTCTGGATGTCAAGTTATGGTTTGAATATAAATGTGCCCCAACAGGCTGCAGTTGCAGGGTCTGTGTGAATTGGGGAAGATAGGAGAAGGGCATGCATACATAGCTCCACCTAGCACTGAGGGACTGGCCCTTTGTAGAATACAGCAGTCTGTGCAGGGATCTGGACAAAAGTGGCAGGTTCCCAAGATGGACCAAAATCCTGGGACTGTGCAGGAGTATCCTTCAATGGTGACACTGTGTGACAACAGGAAGCAACAACAGTAACAAGCAGATCTGACCTACCCCCCCTTTTTTTTCTAGACAGAGTTTCTCTGTGTAGCTCTGGCTGTCCTGGAACTCACTTTGAAGACCAGACTGACCTCAAACTCATAGAGACCCTCCCGCCTCTGCTGGGATTAAAGCCGTGTGCCGTCACCTCCTGGCCTGACCTACTTCTTGCCTCATATAAATGTGAGAGTAAGACTGCCCTTTTGGATTGGGTAGATTCAAAAGGGAGTTTTAGAATAACTGAAAGGGACAGAAGTTCTTCCAAAGTTCATTGAGAAATAAGTCATGTGACCCCCAAATATCACCTAGTTCTCATATGAATTACCAAGATAAAATGTATCTTTACACTGTAGAAATCTGGTGGTGGCCACATTAACCACATGATCAAGGACAGTATCACTTCTAATGGGAACAGTTAACTTTGGTGACCTCCTGGTGTGACACCAAAATGTGGAAGATATTTGTATAGTATTCTTATTGAGCAACCCTACTTTTCCTTCTTCCCTCCTTTCCCTTCTTTCTTTTTTTGTGGCACCCAGCTTTGAACACAAAGATTTGTGTATGCTACACATGCACTCTACCATGAATAACAGCCCCATTCTTATCAAATATGTTTAACCAGAGTATGATCTAACTACCAGTTTATAGGACATACAGAGACTAGAAGAACATAATCCAAGACAATGGGAAACAACCGCGTGGGTTCAGAATGTGGGACAGTCAACAAGACAGTTGGCCTGCAGTCTTTGGAAACTCAATTTCATGAGAATTAAGAGTGTGCTGTGGGAGCAGCTGCTGTCTGAAAGGCCAAAGAACTGTGACAATCAAATGTACTGGCTTAGAAAATAAAAATAGTCACAAGAGTGAATTTGGAAGTAATTGTAGATTTTGACTTGGACCAGATGTTAGATGACATTAGGATCATTGTTGCTTCCTTACACATGATAACACTACAGCAACCGTAGGGGGGGGGATCATTATTCTTGGGAGAGATGTTCAAGTCTACAGAAGTGAAGTGCTTTGGTTAATATGGCATCAGAAGGAAGTTTATATAGAGACAGAAAAAGCAAACCACAAAATGTTGACAATTGTAAATATGGAGGATGTATTCATTTTCTTATTCTTTCTGTGTTTATGTATGATCAACAATTTCATAATTAGGAAATAGAGAGGCTGGAGAGAAAGCCCAGCTGTTAAGAGCACTGGCAGCTCTTCTAGAGGACCTGGGTTTAAGTCCCAGTACCCACATGGCAGCTCACAACCATCTGTGACTCCAGTTCCAGGGGATCCGACACTCTCTCCTCTACTTCCTGGGCACCATGTGTAAGCATGATGCACAGACGTATATACAGGCCAAATACATATACCTATACAAATAAAAGAAATAGAGGAAGCAGGAAGACTCTGGGGGAGTCAGAGAATCTCTGGAAAAACCAAGAGATGTGGCAATTGTGTACATGGATCAGCAGCTTGTGATCACATGAATTCTGTTCACTGAGAGCACCCGTTGTGACAGAGAGCAATGTGTCAACCCCACAGAACCAGGATTGGCAAGGCTGCTTGCTTTCAAAGGGTGGTGTTCCTATTAGCAGCCAGTCTCTTCAGCTGCAGACAGATTTCCAGATAATCTGAGGTGACTACTGAGCTCTCATTTGCAGGCACGGCTTTCTCTTACAGCCGCTATTTTCCAGGAGACCTACAAGGTGCAGACTGTTCCACTGTCTGCATTAGGAACAGCTTGACTTGCCTAATTCAGGGTCTGACTGTCTTGACTTTGGTGTGTGTGTTAGCAGCTGCAGAGAGCAGAGGGCGATGAGTGTGTGCCTGCTGCTTGTGGCACTGCTGCAGACAGCTGTCAGCTGGGTCTCCTCTGCAAACAGAGGCTCCAGGTGACTGTGTACTTTCCACTTGACAGCCTGCACGGGGTCCTGTTGGGTCTTAACCTGGGCTTCCCAGAGCCTTCTCTTGGTGACAGTGGATGAGCTTCAGCTATTCTCTGATCCTCTTTAAATAGGTGTACAAATCTTAGCTCTCCCGACCCCCTAAATGTTCCTAGCTCTTAGCACATCACAGTAAATGGTTGTAAATCAAGAAATTAAGGAACCACAGGCCTAGTCTAACCTGCAAACCTCTGTAGCAGACAGAGGAGTTGAGAGCATGTGTTAGGAAAGTCATCAGGTTAGTTTTGGGAATTTTTTGACATGCCCGTATAACGTGATAGAGCTGACCTGCTTTTTGTCCACTGCAGACTAAGCTAATGGCCCAGCAAAATTGATTGAATAAAACTGAACCACAGGAGCTTCCACTGTGAGCATAGAAGCCCAGAGAGAAGAGACAAATCCAGGAACCCGAGGAACAGCTCTTCCTGTCTCTAGAAGCCAGTGCAACAGGCTACATCAGTTCTCTTTTTTTGCCTGGGCTATATATATATAAACTCTAAGGAAAAGAAGTTGCTGAAAGTGTCTGTGAGGTTAGCCATAGTGGCTCATGTCTGTAGTCTCGGAGAACGAGAACATGGGCAGAAAAATTACTGTAAGTTTGGGAGCCAGCCAGAGTTACAGAATGAGACCCCTGACTCAAAAACAGCGAAAAAGAAACAAAATAAAACAGCATTTTGTGTACATGTCTGTGTGTGTTAATATACTCCATTCCTTCATCCACTCTCCTCTCTACCTAGTCCACATATGTCCTGCTTAGCAAAATGGGTGCCTTGGTAAGACTGACCCAAGGGACACTAGGGATCAGTTTTCTTTGTGAAACAGGGAAAACACTTTAGGGAATGGGGCATGGTTGTATTCACTACCAAGGCAAGCCAGATGTGGTGCACACCTTTAATCCTGGGCAGAGGCAGGTGGATCTCTGGGAGTTTGAGGCCAGCCTGGGCTACCTAGGGAGTTCTAGGACAACCAGGGCTATGTAGAGAGACCCTGTCTCAAAATAAAATAAAATAAAATAAAATAAAATAAAATAAAAAATAAAAAAAATCAAGGTAAGACAGACCAAAGTTCTTAAAGTAAACCTAAGTTTGAGGGGTGAGAGTGAGGGCAGAGATAACCATAAGCAAGAACAATGTAATTTAGATCATGTTGGGAAGGCATCTGGGTGCCGTAGAGAAGGACCCACTGGGTCCCTAGGCTGCCTCTCCTACAAGGTGGGATGGCTCTGGGTTATGTGGCTTGCTGCTCTCAATCCCCAGTCTCTCAGGAAGTATCAGCTGCTCATGAGCATCCAGTGACATGGGGGTCTTCCACTGAAATGCCCCCATAGCTTCATCCCATAGCCAAGTTAGCTTTCATGGCATGCCTGAGATGCCCCAGAGGGGCAACTGTTGCATGTTTTACTTTGTCTACTGCTATTAGGTTAGAGGCTCACAGAGGACTTATTGAGACATATCACACAAGGAAGAATACCTTGGTGACTAAAGCACTCTTGGCCACAGTCCCTAAATAACTTTCAGCTCGGATCATATCAGTGAAAGTTCTTGTGTCTCTTTGACTTGAGTCTTGTGCTGTCTTGTGACTGGGTCAAGGACAGTCATTTGTTCGTTCATTCAATTCACTTACTTGACTTTGTTTCACATTTATTCGCATTTTCACTCATCTATCGGGGATGGGGGAGTATATTGGCTCTCGGTGACAACACACAATTGCCCTCTCTATATATTTAGGCTCACCTTTGAGACTTAAGACCTTGACGTCATCTTCAGTTTTTCCCTTTTTCCTGGTTAGTGCTTCTTCTCGCTCTGTGGTGTCCACCCAGAAGATTCTCCTGTATTTAGCACACTCTGCAGCCCTTTGATCTCACTGGTGAGTCCTGTCTATTTCCCACATTAGCTTTCCTATTGCTTGTCTTTTGTGTCATCTTTAGCTCTAGCCCAGATTTTCTGGACCTGTCTTTTTTTTACTTGCTGCACGTTGGTGTGTACTCGAGCACAGCGAGTCCCTTACCGCTTTCCGGAGTCTACTGCATAGCATCTTCATGCTGTTAGGACTTGAAAAAAACAGGTTATGCCTTTTTCGTTGAATCTTCCCCTACCGTGACGTTCCACCCATCCTTCACAATTGAGGTATTTGAGTTCAAATCTCACCCTTCCCCAGGAAACTCTCCCGGGTTCCTCCAACTTGGCTCTGTATCCATTGCAAATTTGAAGGTATATTAAAAGCATACACTACACTCAAGGGGGGGGGGTTGTTTATGTTATTTATTTATGGTGCTTAGCAAAATCAGGTTCATATGGTGACATGTGTTATTGCTACTCAGTGGGGAATTTGCTCAGGGCCTGAGCTGAAATATTCATTCATTTCTTCATTAATTCCGTGTCAGGCCCTCAGCTGGGTCCTGAGAATGTGCCAAGGGTCTCTAGGGACTGGCTTGAGAGGGATGAGGGACAAAGAAATTTAGCAGTAAA
The DNA here is from genome assembly GCF_903995425.1 of Onychomys torridus. Classification (NCBI taxonomy): domain Eukaryota; kingdom Metazoa; phylum Chordata; class Mammalia; order Rodentia; family Cricetidae; genus Onychomys; species Onychomys torridus. The sequence goes on along the minus strand of NC_050443.1, from coordinate 141,397,822 downwards.
GAAGTAAGGTCTGAAGTCTGGGAAGCAAGGAAAGATCATTGGGGTAGGTTAGAGAATGCTCCACAGAAGTAGAGATGGCTGAGCTGTAAGGGTATATAGCCTTATTTTCATAATTCTAAGTGATTCTCTTTTGTTTTTCCACATCTCAAAGCCAGGGTATGTTTTTGACCAATGTATACATTTAATATGCCAATGTTTCTCTCCAACCCCCAAGCTTGGACATGTAGGCACCACCATAGCCAGCTCAATACCATACACCTTAACAGTACTCAGGAGGCTGAGGCAAGAGGGTCATGAGTTTGAGGCCAGCCTGGACTAGAACATATCACAGAGACAAAGAAAAATGTGCAATAGTAAGATTTTGGAGGCTGCGTGATATAGCTTCACTTGAAAAAAATGCTGGGTGTGGGATTGCCGTGTGTTCATTCCCAACTGCTGCTTTGAGAAATCATCACGATGCTCTCCCATAGTTCCGCAGGCCGTAAATACAAGTGTATCTTAGGACCTGAAACCAAAATGGCAGCAGGTCTGATTCTTTCTAGGGATTCTTGGGGAGAAGTCTAGTCCTTGTCCTTTCTGGCTTCTAAAGGCCTCCTGCATTCCTGGGCTTCAGGCCCCTTCTCCCAGTTTGCTTCTGTTGTCCTTGGTCCTCTGACTCTGACTCCCCTCCTTCCAGTCAGATGCACATGTATAAACCAGGATCATTCCCCCATCTCGGGATACTCACCCTGGCAAAACAAGCTAATCGCCACAGGTTCTGGGGATTAGAACAAAGGTATCTTTTGGGACATAATTCAGTGTATGACAGAAGTATTTATTTTAAGGATACTGATACGTTTTTAGAGCCTAAATGTGGGATTATAGCTACATCTCAGGAAGAATCTAGAATCTTTTTGGTTCCTACATCTGCTCCTGTCTTCGTGACTATATTCCTCTCCCTTGTTCTTGGCAGACTGATTCCCTCTGCAACACAGCCAACCTGCGGGGACACGACTGCTGGCAACCCAAGGGTCTGGGCTGCACTTTTTTTTTTTTTTTAATCCAACTTGCCCCTTTGTACCATCTCTAGTACTGATTTCCAAAAGAAGAACTAACTGATACTTTTATTACTACAACTATCATCTTCATTATTGTCTTTTGATCTCACAATGTAACCCAAACTGACCTTGAACAATCTTCCTGCCTCTTCTTCTTGAGGGCTGGGGTCACAGATTTGCACCACCACCGCTAGCTGATTGGTACTCCTAGATCAACCCTATCAAGCCAAGAATGCAGCAGCGGCCTAAGTTAGACCTTCAGCCAGAGTGTAGAGCTGTTCTCCATGGCACAAATGCTACTGGGAAGCAGGCATTCGAGGCAAAGGCCTTGGGCATGCATTTAAGCATAGTCCTCTACTGAGAAAGACATAGCTCACCAGAAAGTTGAGTGAGAGGGTGCTGTTTCAGATCAAGGGTAGTGGTCAGTGTTGGTCAAACAGTAGGGATTAGGGGAACATTTGTAAAACTGAGTTGTAAAGCTTCCTTTCACTTTTGCCTGCAAAGAGTCCTTCAACAGGTCCTGCTCTCCCTCCCTCCTCCACTAGCCACACTGTCATGTGCTACATGCTCTGTCTAGAATTCTTCAGTCCCTTTCTTCCTGTCACAGAATAAAGTCCAAACTCTAACCTGACACGGATGTCTGGAATGATGAGTCTCTTTTCCTCTACCCAGGACAGAATAATAATGCCAACACCAGAGAAGTGTAGGAAAGGAGTGAGTGAATTGAAGGGGCACTGTACTCAACAGCGCCTGTCAGTGGTGAGTTCTCCACACAGGGCAGGTTGGCTTCCTACTGCGCCTGAGGAATTGGTCTCAGTCTTTCTCATGGTGGAGTCTGCTTTTACCTGGGACTCTATCCTTGGGAATATCTGACCCTATCTTGTCTTTAGTCTTCCTTATTCCTTTAGTTTCTGCCAGACTAGAGGGCTTTTTCTTTCCTCTTAATTCTGAAGACTTTCTAGTTCTGTTCTACAGTCTCAGAATAGGTTATGTAGTCGAATTTCCTACCTAAATGTGGGAAACCATCCACACACTGCCTTCCCGGGGCCATTAGCTTCTACTTGAGCGCTTTGAATGCTGATGAGCCATACTTAGCCTGCTTGTTCCCATTTTTTTCAACAGCTCTAATTAAATAATGAAAACATGCAATTATCTTTTTAGTCATGACTGTCTTGCCTTTTTAATAAAAATTTCAGTTCTTTCACAGGAACAAAGTAACTGCTCAAAAGGCATTGATTATATTTATGCCTTAAATTATAATTTCATGACATTAGTAGTTAAACCATTTCTCCCATTTTCTTCTAAGTATACCAGTTGGTGGAGGAGATGGCTTGCATTGGAAGCCTCATGATTATTGGGTGATGCCTACAGTGAACTTTAACATAAAGACAGTAGAGAAAACCTTCTGACTGAAGCGGATGCCTCTTGGTATGCCATCCAACTTTGCTTAGGTCACTTTCTCTCTCTCTCTCTCTCTCTCTCTCTCTCTCTCTCTCTCTCTCTGTCTGTGTGTGTGTGTGTGTGTGTGTGTGTGTGTGTGAGAGAGAGAGAGAGAGTCTCTCTGTAGCCCTGGCTTCCTGGAACTATGTAGACCAGGTTGGCCTCAAATTCATAGATACCCATTGCCTCTGCTTCCTGAGTGCTGGAATTAAAGGTGTGTGCCACCACACCCAGCTTTAGGTCACTTTTGATTCTTACACATTTACTATGTTTTGAGGCATCTCTCCAGTCTTTTCATGACTTATATGCAAATATATCCACATCTGTATGTCTGATTTAGATTTTACATAAATTGGGATCAAACCATATATTCTCTTTATTATTATTATTTCTGTGTGTGGGGAACTTGCAAATGAACACAGAGCCTTGTACATACTAGTCAAGGGTTCTACCACTGAGTTATCACTCTACCACATATCTAGCACCTATTATTATTGTTGTTGTTATTATTATTATCATCATCACTATGGTGGTTTATTTTTTAAGATTAGGCATTATTATATGGCTCTGGCTGTGAGGAACACTCTATGTAGATGCATTTGTCCTCAAACTCACAGAGATCCACATGATTATGCCTTATGAGTGCTGAGATAAAGGCATGTACCACCAGGTACATTTCTTAAGACAATTGTCTAAGCTGGCCTCACATTTGTGGTAATCTTTCTGCATCAGCCTCCCAAGTTCTGGGATTCCTACTATGAGCCACACGTATTGGAATGCAGTTTTAGTTTTGAAATGGGTCTTACTTAATCACTTATGTTGGCCTCAAACTCAGCATTAGCTCCTTTAAAATTATTTATTTCTTATTGTTTGTGTGTATGGCATATGCGAGAGTATGGGTATTTATGTACCCTGGCATATGTGTGGAGGTTGGAGGCACACTTTCAGGAGTTGGCTATCTCCTTCTACCTGTATGTGGTTCTGGGGATTGAATTAAGGTTGTCAAGTTTGTGTGGCAAGCCTTCTGAGCCATCTCAATGTCTCTGTATTGTCTTTTTAAAAGACAATATAACAATAATGTATTTTCACATAAAACTTGGAAAATTTTAATAACTTCATGGTTGGAATTACTAATTTATCATTTTTTCCCTTTTGGTTAACCCATATATTGTTTTAGATTGATTCTTGAATTCTGATTTCTTTACCTTGAAAGACATGAGAAAGATTAATGACCTCTATAAACCTACGTACAAATTCACTCACCATTTTTGTTCTGATTTTGTTCTTCCCCCAAGTCCATATGTGGATGTCCTATCCCTGAACACTTCAGATATGACCTTATTAGGAAAAAAATTGCTGTGGGTGGAATTAGTCAAGGCGCAGGGTGGTGGTGATGGGGCTAATATAATAGGATTTGTCTTCTTATCAACAGGAGAAATTTGGAGACAATACATGGGGAGGACATCAGGTGACACAAAGGCAGAGCCCAGGATGATGCTTCTATAAGCCAAAGAGTGTCAGTGAATGTCAGCAAATACCAACAGCAAGCAAGACCATGGGGAAGAGTCTCTCAGCTCTTTTGAAAGGCACAAACTTATGGACATCTTTACTTTGGACTAAAAAATCTACAGAAATTTGAGATGATGAATTTCTGTTGTTTAAGTTTCCACATTTATGGTACTTTGTTAAGGAAGTTCTAGAAAACTAATATATCTAACTTTAAAAAAAAATGAGTGCTTAATATTTGAGGCAGAAAATATTAGAGTAATATTCTGATTTCAAGTGACAGCCTTTCTAAGATAACTGGGTGCCACTAGTCTCTAGCCCAACAATATATTAAGATTATGACCATGATATAACCCAAAGCTTTAAGGAAATGGCTTGAGATATAACATAGTGATGAGCTGAATGTTTGGGTAAAAGTCAAATAACCAGTGATTTAGAAAGGTTAAAAAAAAATAATACTAAAAATCCCAGTGATAAGGATGTGGTTATCAAAGACATTCCTTATATGGTAGACCAGTTTTTCTGGCTTTCAATTAAGTGAGGTAACATGAACAAAAAGTAATGATAATTATTTCTACAGAATTTATTCTTCTCACTTGCATCAGTATCTTATTCAAGGAAGACTCATACTGGTCTATATTTGAGATTTTTCCAGGGTATTTTATTAAATTCCATGTGTGTTATGGTAGTCATATGAGTTCAAAATCATAACAAGTTGCTTTCAAAAAATGGTGTCAACCATTTCATTACAAAGTATTTGAGTAGGTAGGGCTCAGTCCAATGTAGCCTTGCCCCTACAAGGAGAACATTTCTTCTCCTGAGCCATAGAGCATTGACTCCTCTAAATCTCTAGACTTGTTTTTCCATGCTTTATTCTTTGGGCAACTGAATGATAATGACATGATCTGATTCTCATGACAGCTGTATGTAAAGCCTCACAAGAAGAGGGACTTAGTTTACTTTATTCATCTTGGTATCTTTTTGGGCACAAATTATTTTTCATAAAAGGAATAACTAGGTACAGTAGTATGCACCTTTAGTCTTAGCTAAGTAGAAGGCTGAGGTAGGAGGATCATTCAAGTCCAGGAGTTCTATGCCAACCTGTATAACAAAGTGAGATACTATCCAATGAATGAGCTTTAAAAAATATATTTTAAAATTTCTCTTCCTTTGCTTTTAAAAATTAATTTAACATTTATAAAGGCAAGGGCTATTTCTTGTCTTTCTTAATAGGATCTACAGCTAGAGCTGTAAAGCCAATCTAATGAAATATTTTCATAATATACTTTAAATGGGGTAATGAAGTCATAATTTTTCTAGATTTTTAGCACAAAGACTAGTTCTTCTTTTCTTTGTTCCCCCCAAACAAATTGCTAACCCGAGTCTTTTCTATTTCAATATTCTAAGCCTGCCACTACTTCCTTAATTCCTTTACTACTGAACTTCCAGTGCCCATGGGGCCTTCCAGAAAATTCCAACAAGTGAAGGAAATCAGGTAAGAGATAATAGGGAGAGGTGGGGACTGGTGGCGTATTGGAGAATCTGGACTCCCCTTGAAGTGATATGATATACCATTTGGCTCAGTTGTGTGGGATATGGTAAGCCTACTATGGCCAGGTTTTCATGTTTCTTAGGAGGTACCAGAAATATAGAATTATATGTGATATCTGTCAAATCGAAAATGTTTCAAATTGAAAAAACCCTACAACATTGGCCTATAATATCCATTCTTTGCTGGTGAACACACCTTATAGTTTAGCAGTTTGTAACTTCTATTTTTCCAAAATGGGTAATTCTTGGAGCTCTGGGCAATGATTCCCTAGGAACCACCAGGGACTTTAGCATGAGAATGGTGAAGAGCAGACTGAGACACATAAATGCACAAGGAAGTCTGAGTCATGTTTTAAACTATTTGTATTTTTTTTTATTGCAAAACATTTGTTACAGAAATTCCAGAAAGTTCTTTGCCTGTAGACTCTGCCAACTTCTGCTTCAAATTATATATCTAAACAGACAAGCTCAAAGTGCATTGTGAATCCAGTAACAGACCATTAAAAAAGAACAATACCTCTAGATTTATATATATATATATATTCATAGTGTCAGTAGATATGCAAACCTCTTTCTATCATACATGAAAGAAGGAAAAGATGTATATATATTTAGTAAACCCAATTTCAAAATCATCATATTTATAGGAATTCATTTAAAAATGGTATCTGAATAATTTCCCCCAATTATAAACTATGGTTAGAGCATTTACAAGTGAGAGTCTAGATGCTATGTTATGGAATGGCTATGAGTAGAGAGCACTGACTACACGGACTGCCTTACACAGTGGTAGCAGCAATAGAAACTCAGTTCAGATGCTCCAGTGACAGGAAGCAGGTAAGTCTTCACAGGCTACAATATCCTTCCTCAGAGTCTCCCTCATGCTGATCCCGTGTTTGGATCCAGTCAAACTTGCTAATCAACATACATGGAAGTCATCCAGGAGTCACCCCAAATAGGGTGAGCTGCTTCTCCCAACTCAGAGTTCTTGAGTGTATTTGATGTGTTTGCTCTCTAGGTGAGAATCATGAATCAGACCCTGCTTGGCTCCAAATCAGAGGCCCCCAAACATGGCCATTGGGAATTCTGCTGACACACACCTATGTGGCTAGTATAGGGGTTGAAAACCTGAATTTGAATCTTTCTGTGGGATATATATATATATTCATGCTCAACAAATCTTGCTTGCATTGTCTTTCCTAGGCCCATTCCTTTGCATTCTAGATCTGGGTCTTGCATTGAGTTTGTAATCCCTTCATGGAGAGAGAGGCAGGCGACTGGGAGAAGATGTAGAGGGCCTTTCAGGATTCAGACAGGTAATTCAGAGTTAGACGTGACAGGTGCTACAGCAGCCACATTAGGAACTTGGTTGGAGGGAGGAGGTGAAGTCAACTGGAAGATTAGACCTGGGTCAAATTCAGAACATCTGCTTTTTTCCATGTAGTTGATGTTTGAGATTACTGTTTTGGGGTCCATAGGGAGGTAATGGATGAGATTGTTGGTCTCACACACACGAAAAAAAGAAAAAAAAAAAAGGGAGCTAGCTTTAGACTAAGGAAAAAGAAAGTAAAGGGACCAAGGGAAAAAGAAAGCTGTGCTCCCAGGCCCAAGGCTGATCTCACCCTGTGCCTCACATTCTTCAGCAATCCAAAAGGGAGGGCTGGAGCCATAGCTAGCTAGCACTAATGCCCCTCAGAGTCTATGGACTTTCCAGCCCCCAACAACCATGGGGATCACGTACTACCAGCAGAAGGTGACCAGTTATTCCAGGAAAATTAGGAAAGGAATCACCTCTTTGGATTGATCTGGATGATCTGGTCACCTGCACCCCCTCTTAGATGACATACAGAAATCAGTTCATCTTGATTTTATTAAGGGTGATCAGTGCAAGGAGGTCACGAGAGCCAAGGCAACACTAACACTCTCTGAAATTAATTTGAAAAAAAAAGAAAAAGTGCTCTTTAATCCAAACCAACCCCCTCTTTTATTGACTCTAATCTGAGAGACAAGATGCTTGACTCGTAGACACCAGAGACAGCACAGGGCAAAACTGGTGGAGAGGAAAGATTTCCTTACTCATTTGGGAACATTTAGACTGTACAAGTCTGATCCCTCCCTTTCCAGATGTTGAATGGCTTCTGACAATGGAGGAGCGACTTCTTTAAAGAAGAAACTCTTTGGAGCCACCTGGTGCTTCATCCAACAATCACCCCATTCCCACCTCGGGGCCCAACTTGCCCATAGGCTGTGAAAGCCACAGGACAAGAAGGGAGGTCTCATCCATTACCGCGGGACCATCTACTCATAGTGATTTGTGCCTTTCTGTCTTGTCATCATGGACCTTTGGCTTTCATCTCTGGTTTAGCAATTTGCACCCAGGAAGCCCTAAAGAATCCAAGATGTGTCTTTTGTATATCACAGATGCTCCCACACCTGGACCTCGGGACTCCAGTGTGGGGCTGGCTTGCTGTCTCTGGGTCCCCGAGCTATTGCAACTTGCTGTTGATACCTTAGTTCATATTGTTCGTTCAGACCTTCACCAACTTGAAAGAAGAGACCCTTGATTACTTGGTTTTAATTTTTGAAACCTGAATGTAGTCCCAGTTTAAGAAGCTCAACAATTTGAGCAGGTCCCTAACTGGCTTAAGCATTGCAGCAGACAAGAGTGAAATGTTAAGTGCACTTAAAAAAAAAAGTCAAAAGAAAACAAAGTCAAAAGAAATGCATAAAGCACAGCATGCATTGTGCTGACACAAAATTAAGATGGGGTTTGGAGAGGGATTACTTCAGTCAAGTCAAATTGTTATTGTAAGGATTAGTGAGTTGAATGCAGTATCTAGGCCAAGTATACAGCCACCTAAACATTAAACATTAGCATCACTTTATCTAGAACAGACTGAGCTGTGGAATGAACATATTTATAAAATGCTGTACACTGCTTCCATGGGGGGGTCAGCAGACGTAAACAAACAGCTAATTCAACTGGAGTTTAAAATATTTAAGTTCATTTGCTATATAGTATTTTGCATAACATGCCAGCTTGTCAGAACCATACCGTGCCTCTCACAGCTAGCGGGACCTGGTAGAGGATGCACATCAGCTTATACAAATATTTTACAGTGGTCTGAGGAATGTGAACAACATAATGAAGACCAGGAACAAAAATGCCCATTATCGGAGGCTGCTAAATAACATGGAAATGGGAACATACTCAATCCTTACCACATGTGCTTCTTTATTGAATGTTACAGATTTATAAATGAGTATAAAGCTGTCCTGTAACGTTCATTAATACAACCACATGCTACAACTATGCTGGGTTAAACACAGGTTACAGATAGGTTTACATGTGTTTTATGATACAGCATTGCCCAACATGTCACATGGCATAGTCTATAGATATAGCATGATGGATAACTGGATAATATTATCTTTAAAGAAATCAAACAGCCCAAACATCCAGGAATATTAGACTGTACAGCTGCAGAAAGAAGAAAGAAACGTACTATCCAGTGATCTACCATAATGTTATCTATAGAAACCAGATTTTTAAAATACATTTGTAACATTCAGAAGAAACACATTTTGTGTTTTCACAAGTACAACCCCCCGATCTCATTAGTCTGGTATAGGTATGCATATATTATATATCTATATATATATTTTTTTAAAGGGGGAACTTTCAAAGTGCTAAATAGTATCTGGCCCTGGAAGCTTCAATGTAAAGAAACGCCCAGTTCTATAAAGTGCCACACTCTGACTGCCCTCCTTTTGGCTTTCAGAAACACAAACTGGCCACGACAATTAACCTCTTCACTTTCTAGCACTCCATTCAAATCTATCAGTTTCTAACTGTAAATATAAAATATGGCCATTTTTATAAAACATCCTTAACTCCTTTCCCAAAAGGAACAAGCAAGCAATTTAGAACAAATCATTACACATCACAGTATATAAAAATTGGCACCTATGAAGCCGACGATTAAATAAGCTATCTCTTTCTTGAGCCCTCTATGACTTTATTTATGTATGGTCTTCAGTGACTGACTGCTCATGAGCTGCTTAATTCACAAGGCAAGTAATTAAGGTCCCCTCAGTCAGGGACATGGTGGGACAAATGAGCTGAACACAAGCTGTCCGTACAAGGCCACAGAATCAATGCCACAATGGTGTGCAGAGAACCCAGAAATGGAAGGAGATGGGATAGGAACTAACACACACACACATGTGAACAGGAAGGAGATGGCTTATGGGACCTACACAGTTTGCATCTTAAGTTGTTTACATTTGGCTTAGAGATTTCACACACTTCACCAAGGATGTTAGCACTTAATTTTCATGCAGAACAAAAGCTCAGGACTGTTAAGTGTTTCCTTTCCCAGGTCATGGTCTTTCTCTCAGGTGATCACAACAAACAGAAACACTCAGACTTGTCCTTTCTTTCCCTTCCTTCCAATGAGGCCCCAATCCAGGCCCCACAGTGCTTGGTACCCTGCTCTATGGTCAAAGATGATGATTTCATTTCCTTGGACTCCCCTGTGGATTCCCTTGGAGAGTATTTGCCTTTGAGAATACTTGCTACTCAAAGTCATGAAAACATTAGGGCACAGCAACATCTAGCTAACTAACCATATCTAATCTATGGAACAGAAATGCTGAGACTTGGCCTTCCAGAGATTCACAGGGAAATGGTCTAGAAGTGTATCGTGCCTGCTCCAGTTTGATGATAAACATGGTCTCTGTCCTCATCAGTCACTGGAACCAGGGGATTTGTGAACCCCTTAAAGTTACATTGCAGCTTCACATGGATGTGAATTTGGGGGTGGGAGGGCTAGGGGTTTTCGTGAGGTTCTCACAGGGGTTCATGGCTGGAGGAAACTCAGAATTAAATGATTTAGTCTCAGGTTCAACACAGATCAATGAGGATGTGTCTCTAGCACAGTTATCAATGAAGAGGTTGGGTGTTCAGTGAAGAGGTTGGGTGTTACCTAAATACCCAGGATGAAAACGGATTCTTCACTTATGGTAGCTTGCTACTGTTTTCAGCTGAGAAGCTTGTTTCTTTAAAAAAATATATTTAAAGGCTAGAGGTTTTGTGAGAGATTGATGCCACCAAATGAGATACAGTTACATTTAAAAGAACCAGGGAGTATCTGGGGCCCAGGACGTGAAGTCATGGTTTGGTTCTGTTCGTTCTCTCTCTCTCTCTCTCTCTCTCTCTCTCTCTCTCTCTCTCCCCCCCCCTCTCCTCCCTCCTCCTCCTCCTCTTCCTCTTCATCCTCCTCCTCCTCCTCCTCCTCTTTTCCCCCTCACCACTGGGGACTGAACACAGGGCCATGAGTATGGTAAGCAAGTGTTGTGCCACTGAGCTCCATCCCTAGCTCAAAGAAAATTCCTTTTTACAATCTTTTCTTTGTGTGTGTGTGTGTGTGTGTGTGTGTGTGTGTGTGTGTGTGTGTGTGACAGGGTCTCATGTAGTCCAGATTGGCCTTGAACTTGATATGTAGCAGAGACTGACTCTGAATTCCTCATCCTGCTGCCTCTTCTCTCCAAGTGTTGGGATCACAGGTGTGCACCACCACTACTCCTGGCTCCAAATCAATTTTCTTAAAGACTTCATTATTTTAAAATATTCAGTGATCCAAATAGGAATCCAAAGTTTTATGGTCAAGATTTCTTTACCCCATTTTCAATCTAGATTCTAATCTAGAAACTTAGATTCTAGAAAATGCTACACTGTGTAATACACACTGGCTTGGAATCACACATCTATTCAGATTGTATTTGGTGGCAATAGCTTCGTGTCGGAGAAACCAGAGTGAAAGATGTCAAACAGTGGGTGCTTCACAGGAGGTGGCAGAGGGCAGGGGTGAGCCATTTCCACAGTTCTTGTTCAATGTAAGGAAAGAATAAAATGACAGAGATTTTCTGAAAATTATAATTTCAACAGTAGGTCCAATAGTACAATGAGCTTTTCCCAGTGAGACTTCTTGGATATTAAAAAATAATCTTGGTCATACCTTCAGGTGTCAGGAAGTCAAAGCCTCTTAAGAAATCTCTCTGTGTCTGTTTATTACTGTATATAAACATCTGTCTGTGTATATGGATGTATATGTAAGCAGCATAAACTATAGAACTCTGTATATGGTATATCTGCTTTCTATTTTGGTCTACTGTATCTATTTTATAGAACATATTCATGGCCTGCCTGCAACTGATGGCTATGGGTTGATGTCAAGCCCCTAGTCAAGTCTAAGGTGATTTATGGTTTTAAAACGTCCTTAAAAAGTACTTTGGAGCCTTTAGTCCCAGCACTCGGGAGGCAGAGGCAGGCAGATCTCTGTGAGTTCAAGGCCAGCCTGGTCTACAAATCAAGCTGTTATACAGAGAAACCCTGTCTCAAAAGCAAAACAAAACAAAAGTACTTTGGAACATTTCCATAAAAAATATACCAGCCCTTGAAAAATTCCAATTAAATTTATGCTGAGCCCAGATTAGATGGCTAAATTCTAGGTATGAAAATATCCACATAGAACCATGTGTTCAAATACAAAACGGTCACGTGATGAGTGGTATGGAAGTTTGGCAGTTACATCTTGGAGGTGTTTGGAGGACATAGCGGAGACATGCAGATGATGAAGGCCACACAGCAGTATCACACACTATGAATGGTAAGACTATAACAATATCCCACGTGGCAACTTAATGGTAGTTCTTCCCACTGTTTTTTCTTAAAGTTCAATATTACATATTTGATGAGTGAATTCATTGATGACAGGTGAGATACAAAATAACTTAAAAATAGAAAATGATCTAATTACATTCATCCTGAGCTTGCTTGACTATATACTTGATTTCCCATGGTATATTATAAATCATATGACTTTCTGTCAGCGTCAATTCTTCTTTCATTTCGATTGCAAGACAAAAAGAAAAAAAAAAAGGCATTTCTGTTCCCTTATTTTCTTCTAAAGAGATAAACAGTTGTGGCACCAGAAGTGAATATATAAGAGACAGGTGAACTGTATATATGACTGTTACCTTGTTTTTCTTTATAATGACCAATTACAGAAGTGTTGGCATGAGAAGGATGTGGGACGTTAGGTAGAACTGCTTGCTGCCGGTTTATACTGAGTAAAAAGGATGTTCTTCATCAGTCACCAGTGATGGAACCAATGTGAAAAGAAAACAGAATTGAAGTTTAGAATATCTCATCTTGTATGCTGGCTCCTTTATCTCATTTTGCAATTTAGCCCCTGTTGCCTCAACTCTCGATAACAGGGCAGAAGTCCCATGATGCCTGCTGGCATGGAGAACGTTTGAGCCCATCAGAGCTCATGGCTGTCTGTGGTGCCTGGTGACACACATTCATCTCTAACCCCTTTCTGTTCTCTTTCCCCCTCCCTTCCCAACAAGTGTGAACATGCCTTAACACCCCGTGTTTGGCACTGGGGCCAGATGGAATGCTTGCTTTACCGGTGGCCCAGAGGTCACCTTTGAGTTAACATCTCCCAAGGCATTGTTTTGCTCAGCTAAGAGTAAAGCAGATATAACTCAAGGAAGGGGGAACAAGGTGGACATGGGGAGGATTTTAGTGCTGGATTCTCGAGCCTCCTGCAACACATGGTAAGAAGGTTTAGTTGTGCTTGCTTTCAAAGCTGTGAAAAGCCGATGTTCTAGACAGTCTCCTCATGGAGAGGCTATCCCCTCGGCCCTCTGGCTTGGAGGACTTACTTCTCTGGAAGGGATTTCGTAGGCTTGAGGTGTTCCTCTGTCTATCAAGCTTGTCACTGATGGAGAAGCTCTTCCTGGTATGTGCATATGGCACGCTTGGCTCCTCTGCCGAGTAGCTGTTGGCACGCTCTATCTTGGGAACTGTGATGTTGTTGGATAGGGTTCTGTCTGCATTTTCAGTCTCCTGAGAGGAGATCGGATTGGCAGCTCTCCGGCCTCTGGCCTCATTCTCCTCACTGTCAGAGCTAGGATGGCTCAGCTCTGCTTCTCGCTCAGGGTGGCAACAAGATAAGTCTTCTACTTTGTCTCCGAGACCTCCAGGGAAGGTGGCTCTGTCGGTAATTGCTTGAGGAGCATTGACACATCTTGTGTCGATACAGTCCGTAATACTTGTGTATTCTGCTGTTTTCACGGGCACCCCAAAGCTGGCGTAGTAACTCCTTGAAGGAGAAAACATAAAGCTATGGGATTTTACAATGGGGGCCTCTTCCAGAAGAAAGGGTGTGGTTGCTAGGTAGCGGCTACTCTTGGACCGCTCGATGGTATGGTACATTGGAGGGTCTGTGTCCCAGGGGTTTTGGCATTCTGGGAGGTGGGTATAGTCTGAAGAAAAAGATCTAGTGTCCATGGAGGTGAGGTCTTCAAAATCAATGCTCCTGCTTGGAGGTCGGTCTGTAGGTGCAAGGGTTGCATAGGCACTACTTGAAGGGACTGTGGAAGGTGCTAGAGCTGAAAAGCTTGGCTCTCCCAGCCCAAGGATGTTCATGGAATTGTCCAGAGGGTCTATATCACAGTGGAGCTCATCCATGGCAGAGACATAGATGTCTATGCATGACGATGGTCTTCTGGAGTCAGGAACAATGGCCAAGGTGTTTGCAGGGGCTGCAGGAGCTTTGGGTTCTTTTGCTACTGAGTGGGAGCTAGTAGCTCGGTGTAAGCTCAGGGACCTTTCTTTGAAAATGCTTTCCAACTTTTCTATACCACCTTTGTCTTTCACATTGACTGAATAGAAAGAATGGCTTCGCATACGGGGCATTAAGGTTGGAGAAGTTGGGGACATGGTCTCCTCACCTGCAGGGTCTATACTCTCTTGAAGTTTGAAGGTGTTCCCTTCCTGGCTGTTGAAGCTGCTCTGGCGGACGATGTAGGCTGCATCCGTGCAGTCTGAAGAGGTCCTTGAGCGGATCTTGTTGGACTCTGCCCGCTCCAGACCTGTCAGGCGCTCCAGGGCTGTGGCCATGCGCCCGATGAGGTCCTCCAGCTGTGCCAGCCGGATGTCCACAGTCTGGAGTGAAGCCTTCATGGAGTGTTCTCTCTCATTAACTTCCTCCAGCCTCATGGACATGTTTTCTACCCTGTACCAAGAAGCAGAGAGTAAGAGTCACTTAGGTCAGTGTCCTCTGCTGGGGGAGTTAGAGGATAAGGCTAGAAGATGGCAAAACTATACTCTTCTCCAAGACGGAATCAGTAAAGGGAGGGGCTGAAGGGGAGAGAGGATCACAGAATCTGACTACTTTTGTGCTGGAAGACATTTTGGAAATGATCTAATCCAGTGGTTTTCTTTAGTTTTAGTAATGATTTTTAAAAGGAGCCTCTCTGTGTTGCACAGACTGGACTTATGCCCTGTGATGCTCCTACCTCAGCCTCCTGAACAGCTGGGATGGCAGGCAAGCTCCATCACACCTGCCATCATTCAGAGGGTTTTAGCTTCCAGTTTAGCATACCCTAGGTGCTGCTTCCTAGTAGTATTTTAGTGCTCAAAGAGTAATAAAGGGCAGAATAGTTATTCTCCTGCTGTTCTTTGTGGAGCCCAGTGTATAGAGGGTTGATATCTGAAGGGGATAATGGTGCTGTTTGGCATGACTATATGTGATCACCTAAGGGCTGAGAAATGCCTGTGTGCCATAATCTGGATGGTGGGGCCTCTTTGTCTACTGCCCTTCAGGCTTAGGGTCCTACACCACAGAGAAAAGGAGCAAGTGAGAGTCAGAAGGACCAGGAATCCAGAGAGAGTGAAAAGATGCTGGGGTCCAGGAGGAAGAGACTCTTCAGGTACACTAGGAAAGTTCTGATGGGAACCCTAAAAGCAGAACATCACAGACTAAGAAAATAGAGCTAGAGCTGGAAGCTAGCTACAAAGGGACTGAAGAAAATATATACATACACACACACACACACACATATATATATATACATTCAGGGTCTCATATACATACATACATACATACATACGTACATACATACATACATACATACATGCATACATGCAGGGTCTTTCTCAGTAGCCCTGGCTATTTTGGAACTTTGCTGTGCAGATCAGGCTGACCTTGAACTCACAAATATCTGCTTGTTTCTGCCTCCTGAGTGCTGAGACTAAAAACATGCCATACCTTACCTGGCTCAAAAGCTATTTTTACCAATTCTTACCACTTCTCTGCACTCCTATGCAGTTGGTATGTTAAATCTTGTAGAAAACAGGAAGGGCCAGTGTTAATCCATTTTCACTCATTATTCTGAGTGTGATTAACCATCTAACCACCCAATAGCCTAATGATGAGGACATGGACCTAACTGCAAGAAGCTTAAAATCTAAAAAGGACCCAGAGTCAAATTTACTCTGTTCATTCTATAACTAGACAGCTTCCTTTAAACTTACTCTTTTTTTTTTTTTCTTGAAAAGTTTGGGACCAATGAGATGGCTCAACAAAAAGAGGCACTTGCCACCAAGTCTGCTGATCTGCGTTTTCTCCCTGGATGCACATGGTAGAAGAGAGAACCTGCTCCTGCAAGCTGTCCTCTGACCTCCACATACGCATGCACACACAGAGCCCACCAAGAATTTTCAGTCATGATTACGGTCACTCAGTGCTGATTATGGTCGGATAGCTTAAGCAACAGAATGCAGACACGGGCGATAAGAATTTATGAATCAATAGGAATCCCCAAGGAGATAGACACATACAGCAACTTAGTTAAAGAAAGAAGGTCATTGTGTAAATCACCATGTTATATGGAAAGAAACGTATCTTTAACTTTCCATTCCTCACAACTCCAGATGGAGAGTGGTTCATTTCAGATTAACTCAGAAGACGATGACAACAGGGTCCAGGGAAGATGAGAGGTGGCACATGCTCACAAAAAGGGAATAAGCTCTTAGTTCTTCTGATTTCAAACCCCTGCACCCAGGTTGTGTAACACGAAGGTGCAGTTACATAATGTTCTCTCTGTTATATGGACTGCGTACAGTCAGTAGTGAAATGCAACGGGAAGCAGCAGTCTTTCTTCCCAGCTCTCTCTGTCCCTGTTAAGAGGCTGTGGATAAGGCAGGTGAAATGAGCTGCCACTCCACTCAGAATGGACAAATCCTGGAGGGTGCCGAGGCAGCCAATATGGATGGCCTGGTCTCTTTTTGGGCCCCAATGCACTGTGAGGCATTTCTGTTGTGCTTACATACCATTCCATTGTTAGAAGAGGCTAGTTTTTTATTTTCTTAGAAATGCCAAAAACCTAACAATAACCACAGTAAAACTCCCAAACAGAAGCAGAATAAGGACTGGGCTTGTAGTCCTGGGTTTGTTCGGGAGGCCATGCTGGTTCTTAAGGTCTGTTCTTCCTATTGCCCCTGAACCAGGAGGGCAGGCTTCTGCTTTGTTCTGCATTCCTGGTACCTGCTCACTTCACTTACACCCTGAGAAGCCACGTTAGCAGGTCAGAGGATGGAGTAGTCCTACAGGGTTTGCTGACATGGAGTGAGAGACTCTGGTTCCTTCCTGGGTTTTCCAGAAGGAGTTGTTGACATGGTCATGGTATCTCCATGTGTGCTGGCATCTGGCCCTCTTCACCCTGGTTCCTCAGAGAGGCAAAGCCTTTCCCGTCCTGCCTTTCTTGCCTCCTAGGCCTATGGATTTTCTGAATTCAAAAAGCATTTCAAAGGCCCAAAGACATATGCTGAGGAAATGTGTCTCAGCTATGGTAATATTCCCACATGGCACAATTTTCTGGAAGCACACGGCTGTAAGTCCATTCATAAACAGCTTTCCAAGGCCTCAGAATGAGAGAGAACTTTGGAATTTCAGCTCCTTCCTCTGTTTGCCAGAGATGTACTTTACAGCATATCATAAATCTCTCTATTTTGTAGTGGCAGATGTGTGTAAAATCTGTGCACAGCTTTAAATCTTATTAATATTGGCTTGGTACCTATGGATACAACCACTCATTGGCATATGTGATTATACCTATGTATGTAGTCTGCATTCTTTAAAGAAAGAGCAAGGGACAAAAAAAAATGCAATTTATGTGATTTCTACATAGTTAATAAAGAATCTTTGATGTGGGTACACAAAGTGGCATTTCATGAAAATTAGAAATGAGTCTTTTAAGTCTTTGAAGTCCCATTCACACTGACTGCAGTTACCCATCTATTATGTCTTCTATACTAATTACCATTTGCTTTCTCTTTAGAGAAAACAAACAGTTAAAGTGTGGTCACACCAGTTCTTTGTGACACTCTCTGAGTGTTCTTTTGGAAGCTCGTTCCAAATGCTGGGTTATGAATATACAAGCTTGGAATGGTGGTTTTATTAGTCAATAGTAACATAAGAGCCACAAAACAAAAGCATTTGTGTAGATCTAGAACTGTTAGATATCAAAGATTCTGTCATGAGTGTGTGTGTGTGTGTGTGTGTGTGTGTGTGTGTGTGTGTGTGTGTATTTGTGCTGTACCTTATTGGGGCAGGGTCTCTCTGTGAACCTGGAGCTTGCATTTTTTAAGTTAAGCAAGCCATAGTGATCCTACTGTCTCTACCCCTGACAGCACCATGGTTACAGTGTGCATGGGGCCATGCCTGTCTTGGGATGTGGGTGTTGCCACTCGAGCCCAGGATGTTTGTTCAGGAGATTTTTCATATAGATCTCTTGGCTCTCAAAGCCATCTGGTAAGTGATAAATGAATCTGGATAGAAAATTTTGTATTTACTTCTTTGTTTTTAATCTTGTTCTATAAAAAGAAAACAACAAAAATAATTCTTGGAAAAATACCAATCATTATTCCTGTTGATTGACAGAACCCTTGCTCTTGCTTATTTAGAAGGCATGGAACACCCACATAGGCCAAGCATGGGGCTATTCTCATCTGAATAAGTGTACTCAATAGTCCATTGTACAAAACATGAACCTGTTGAAGAGCCTCAGTTGGAGCTGGGTCTTCCTTGCTTTATGTCTGGGATGGAACTTTCCAGTTTCTGGGTTCAAGCCAGATCTATCCTAGACTCACCAATGCCCCCTGTCCAGGTGGAAGTTTTCACTGTCTCGTGGAAAAGCCCAGGATCTTTAAGTCTAGGACTTGGATCTATGGAATGAGCAGGCAACAAACTGCTCTTTCAGAAGGTCCATGTTTTCTTGGGCAGTAAAGGTAAGTATAAGAGGTCTGCGTTTTGGAGATGTGTGAACAAATTCATCATGGATAGTGGTGGGAAGCATCTGTGTGAGGCGGAGCCCAGGGACACACCTTTCTGATGTCACCCGTATCCTCTCGTCGTTGGATGAGTTGAAGCGATCATCCTTCTCTCTGAAATATTCCTCTATGCATTGCTCTTCAAAATCATGTACTTTCTTGAGCTCATCATCAGTTATGAAGAGTTCTAGGGAGGAGAAAAGAGCCGTGAGACAGAGCAGGGAACACAATGACATCTGGTCTGTGGCCTAGTGACAGTTTTAAAGAAATGCAGGCTGGGAAAGTCTACCAGATTCTATTGTGAGTTCCAGACAGAATCCAAATCTAATTAGGCCTCTTGAAACGCAGGCTCCTTCCTGAGCCGCAGAGTCGTTGTGGTCTCTGGAAGCCACCTGGGTATACCTGGCTACCACAGGAGCTGGGCTTAATTAAGGAAGCAGTGGGTTGAAGAACATACGGAAAACAAGGGAAAGAGAGCAACTGGGAGCATGGATGCTTCTTGAAGGCTCCAATAACCTTTGTGCAACCCAATCTCTCTCTCTCTCTCTCTCTCTCTCTCTCTCTCTCTCTCTCTCTCTTCTCTTCTACTACAGAGGCTGGAAAGCCGAATACACTTATGTCTAGTCACCCTTGAAATTATTAGCAAGACTCAGTTTTGACAAAGAAACAAAAGAAGTCTACTGCAGGGAGGGAGGGTATGTTGGAAAGAGATTTTGCTCCTTAATTAAAAAAACAAAAACAAAAACAAACCAACCAACAAAACCAAAACCAAAACCAGACATGGTTGCTCTTTTTATACTTCCTTTGTTTTTCCTAACTTCAACAGAAACGTTTGACGACTGGAGGCTCTGCAACTATTCTGCGACCTTGAAAACAAAATCACACAAAAGGAAAGCTGAGCCGAAAACTAGGAGTTTGGGTCTTTTGGGGTCTTTGTCCTCAGTGAGCCATGGCTGAGTTTTGGATCATCTCCTTACTCGGTTATGTAAGAAAAAGAAGCCTTCCTTATTTGTGCTGTTGTTACTCTGGTTTTCTAACAGAAGGTAAACGTCTCCATCAATGCTGCCCCAACAGAAGAAGTCTCGGGGAACTGTGAACCATTAAATGGTTTCTGGAACAGGGTTAGGGCAAGAGAGTTGCTGTGGTCATTTCTCAAATCAGGAAGTCTTTCTCATCCTTGCCCTTGAAATGCAGCTGAGATAGGCTCAAACACCAGGGGGGCTGAATTTCAGCTCTGTGGGCCCTTGTTGCCCTCCATCCTTCTTGCTTGCCTAGAAACATCAGTTAGAACTTGCCAGGGTTGTAAAATATGGCTGGAAAAGCTGTTGGGACTGTGGAAAATACCAGAAGTCAGGGTGTACTTCTCAAAAATGGCAGGCTCCTAAGGTGAGGGACAGCTATGCCAGGCAGGGACACCTGAGATGTGGTCAGGAAACCACACAGAGTCATGAACATCAGGGTCAAGAAGGAGAGAGGCCATGTATAGACCCCAACGTCTAATACCCATGCTACCCTCGACTAGGGATGTTTCTAAAATCCAAAGGAGTAGACCCAGTACTTACTTGGCACCTTTCAAGTGCCTTATTTGATCTCTCTCTCTCTCTCTCTCTCTCTCTCTCTCTCTTTCTCTTATCTATCTATCTATCTCTATCTCTATCCCCCCCCCCCCATCTCTCTCTGTGTTTTACAGACACGGCTGCTGTCTTAGTGCCTGGCATTTATGTGCATGCTCTGGATCCAGATTCAGGGTCTCATGCTTAAATAAAAAGCACTTTACTGATGGAGCCAAACCCCAAGCCCTGTGCTGCTCTTTTTTAACAAAATAAAATATTCTTTAAAAAAGACTATTACCATGTCAGATTTTACCATCTAACTCTAAAGTTTACTCTTTCTGAGTCTCTGCAAGAACTTGGCAGTGTTCTGGGATCTTTTAATGACAGCTACAGACTGATGGGAGAGAACTTCATTCTTCCCTGATCGGTAGACACATGCAGGGCCTGCCTCTCTGCTCTTCACTCCTCTCACCCTGTCACGTTTTCAAGATCTTCCTTCTGGGAAGGAGTGCTCGGAGAAGTCTGTCACCTGCTCCTTCCTGCTACCTGTCCAGAGACCTGGTGATATACCCAACACTACTCTGGCTGAAAATAAGGAAACCATGTACATGGCTGGAACCTGCCTTTATTTTCAGAACTTGGGAGGATATAGTGAATTGCTATAAGTATGGTGCCAGCCTGATTTATACAGTGAGTTGCATGGTAGCTAGGGCTGTGTAGTGAGACCATGTCTCACAAAAGAACCCACAAAAACAAATCACATATATTCTAAAGTTTGGTGGGGCTTCTCAATATCCTTGAACCTATGAACTGGGCTCTGAAGCAGAAATAGGTCTCTGGACTGCCCCAGCTGAGTTTGAACAAGAAATATCCCCCTCAGGTTCATGTGTTTGAATAGCTGGTCCCGAGAGGGTGTATAATATTTTAGGGTCTATGAGGGCTTTCTCAGTTATTTTGGATGTGTCTTTAAGGTTCACAGCCTGGCTAGAGTGCCTATTGAGGTTTTTCTGCTTTCCCATCTCCCAAGGCATGAAGGGCTGCATATCCCTCATACTCCTGCCTCTATCTATATCCATCACTGCCAGACCTTCCTTCCCATAATACACCAGGTATCTCCAGATTATGGAATATGAAAAGTATCTCTCCTTTAAGTTTTTTTTCTTAGGCATTTGGTCACAAAGACGATAAAAATAACTGCTTCAGCTCCCTGTCATGTACTGTATTTCCAGCCATCTTGTGCTCTCTAGCTAAGCAAAGGTTTCTACCATAGATGCTCATGCTTTATGGAAATTGACTTGGAGCCCTGAGTTGACCCCCAGTGCAATATTCTTTATTATTAATTAATTGATTAATTAATTAATTGTACATTCTGACTGGAGTTTCCCCTCCCTCCTTCCCTTCCATTCCCATCCCCCAGTGCACTATTCTTACAGCATGCCTTGCCTAGGATTTGACCATACTGGCATGATTTGAGTACAAAATATCAGGCACCCCAGCTTTCTGTTGGCCTAGACTTGTATTTTGGAGGGGAATGGTAATGGAATTGCCAGGTCTTTCCAATGTCTGACTTGAATGTCTAGAAAGAACTTGGGCATTGCTTTGTTAGGGAGATCACTAAGAGCTTTAGGCCTAGGGAATTAGTTGACTAAGGGGCTCTGGTTTTAAACCATGGGTTTATTGGTATCCCATGGATGGAGATAGGCCCCTATCCTCCCAGAGGCTCTTGCTTGTGGATTTAATGTAGATGTAGACTTGACACATTTGGAAAAAGTACAGTAAATTGTCTTTAAGTCATTGCATTTCGGTGGCTCCTGAGAGCTGGTGCCCAGGGGCATTTAGGAGCTTGCAGGAGCCACTGGTACTTAATATGCAGAGATGGATACATTAATTCTCCTGCATATGTGTCACACATTCTTACACAGTGAGGAACTCTTCTAGCCCAGTGCTATCCAAACTTCCCTTCAGAAACACCAGGCTAGAAGGTGGGTGGTGGGTGGTGGGTGATGGAGTCCTTTGAAAACAAGGCTCACTCTCCAGAAAATCATATAGGTACAATGCTGAAGGCTTAGAAAACACTTCAGATCTGTCTGTAATAGTAATAGTCCCAGAATTGAGCATTGAAGAATAAAACTCTGGCCTTACTGTTTAAAATGATATCTACTATGGCACTTGGGGCATATTAATGTGGCTGCTTTGTGGTGGGATCTTTGGAAAGTAAGAAGTGTATGTTGGTGGCAAACTCACTCTGTTGGAGAGTGTTTTTTCTCTTAGTAAGAAGTGGTTAAGAATTCTGGCTTCAGCCTGTGCTATGCTGTCACCCTTTTGCCATGTATCTCATCAAGCAGGCCCCCTTCCCATTTCCCCAGATATGCAGGAGGCAGGAGGAATGAAGCTGGAGAACCAGGGAAGGCTTGGGTCCCCCTGACTGCCTATGGGAATTTCTGGGGGCTTCCAGCTGCAGGTGCTGGTGTGCTGCTCACTCAGTCCATAGTCTCTTTCATCCGGGTCACTCTCGTGTTTCCTCCATCGGCAGCACACATGTTGGAATATCATGGTCATGTGGCTGAAGATGATGAGTGGTGGGGGCAGAACTGGCCTCTCGTGGAAAGTCATGATGAGTTGGTACCTCTGAAATTTCCATACTTGGTTGGATATCGACTTTACCTCAAAAAATGTATTGCTGAAATAGACCAGAGAGTCACATGACAAAAAAATAAATCATTACTTTTTTGAAATATTGGCTCCCTCCATCCATGCTGCCCATCCATCCACCTGTATGCCTGAAGAAGTGGCCACTCACTTGAAGACAGCAATAAGGAGGTTGACCAGAAGGATGTTTGCTACCAAAAGGTAGCAGGCCATGATGGCTGGCACAATCCATGCTCCTGTCTTGCACGGGGGTAGCTGGATTGTCTTGCCATCCTCTCGGGTCTCATTCTGTCCACAGGGAGCTAGAGGAAGTGACAGTTAAAAAAAATGAGAAACCATGGCAATTTGATGAGAGAGAGAGAGAGAGAGAGAGAGAGAGAGAGAGAGAGAGAGAAATTTAAATGAGGTGTTTAAATGGAAGGAAAATACAGCCACCTCAAACAGCAAAAGTTTCAAAAAAGCAAAATAGGAAAATGAAAGCTTCATGAATATTCAAAGGGCCACCACTCTTGAGGAGAGGCGGTTCCACCTGTGTCCCCAATCTGTCATCAGATTGCAAGAGCTATCTAGAGCCACCTGCTTGGTCCCTCAGTCCCTTGGCCACTGGCTGGTGAAGGGGGCATTTGGTGTTCCTAAAATGCTTGGTGAGGGCTTTTGGAGGAGCCAGGGCCAGAATCCTACCTCCTGGCAAGTTACTTTCAAAATGTGCTGTAGAGGCCTCCAGGAGACAGCTTGGAGCCAAGCATGGCAGGCTATTGATTGGAAATTAACACCAGGGCAACTGTTAATTGCTGGGAGAAACAATCCTCCGCCTCAGCCAACGATTTGCTGTCTCAGTATAGAAGGAACAATATAGGGCAGCACCCTGGGAATCACCTAGAGAGCTTGTCACTTGGTGCCCCTGATGGATGAGGAAGAAGGATAATAGGGAATGTGGTAGCAGGGAGGGCCCACAGAGCCCATAGATAGCTACTTGTCTTTAAAAAAACAACCAACTACATTTTCATTCCAAGTATGTGCATTTCAGGGACAAGACATAAACCTAACTGTAGTTACTAAATGGCGAAGGCATGGGGGTGGGGAGGGTTGTTCGGGGAGATGTCGAGGTGGGAATGAGGAGGAAGGCGATGTGTGGGACTGGTGAGCAGAAGTAATGTGCTAATGAGGCCAGCTTGGAGTTTCCAGGTAAGTGGGGCAGGGGGAGTCCTCAATAATGCTTTATAGCCCTGTAGAGTGTGGCTTATAGAGCCTGTCTTTCTTACTGTACTACTTCTGGGAAGAAACACAGTGACCAAAGCACCTTATACACAAAAGCATTTTTTTTTGGGGGGGGCTTGCTTGCAGTTTCAGAGGGTGAGTCCATGACCATCATGGTGGGGAGCATGGCAACAGGCAGGCAGACATAGCCTGGAGCAGTAGCTAAGAGCTGACATCTGATTCACAGACAGCAGGCAGAGAAAAAGTGAGACTGGGCCTGGGGTGGGCTTTTGAAACCACAAAGCCCACCTCCAGTGACACATCTCCTCCAACAGGGCCACATCTCCTAATCCTTTCTAAACAGTCTACCAGCAGGGAATCGAATATTCCAATAATGAGCCTATGGGGTCGAGTCTCATTCAACCCACCATAGAGCCAGACTTGCTTGTTGGTACTAAGGGTAAGTGATGTACCTCTTCCTGTCCAGTTGCTTTACTTTGGCCTTTGAACAGGGTAACCTTATGTCTGTTAGCAATGGGTAAGAGCACCTCAGGAGGCCTCAGCAACTCCTGTAGGCTCCTGCTGAGGATCTGGCAGCAGGGTTGGCATGGGACTCTCCAAGGCTTGAGCAGTACAGCAAGGGGGCCCATTTTTCTCCAGAATTCCTTCAGCCAGGCTTGCACTCTGCAGGTTCTCAGGTCTGAATACCCAGGGGTTACCTGGCAGCTTGAAACACTACTAGCTCCCAGCTCTCACCCAAAATTGAACTAGAAGTCCCCTGGGGTCATAGGTATGACCTTCCTACAAAGGTTGAGTAACTGAGCTTTTAGTTAGGCTGGAAAAGTCACATGATTTTTTTTTTTTTTTTCTTTTTAAAATTAAAACACAACATTTGCAGCAGCTAGCAAGGGTTTTATTAGTAGTGGGCCACCAAGTTCCTGATTTTATGACTGGGGTAAGATGGCCAAAGCACTCCCTTTGGCTCTATATGCCAGATGATTGGATGTGGGAATGGGGTGTTTTCTAGAAGGCAGAATCTTGTTATTGACATTTGTAGTACTGACCACCCAAGACATCCCTGTAAGAAAGAGGGTCTTGGAAGAAAATTCACCAACAGGTGATGTCCAAATTCTGCAGGCAGCTCTCCAGGGCTATCTTTTCTCACTTCTCCCTGTGGGCACAACCTGGACCAAGTTTCTTGTAGTTCTTAGAAATCCAGTCTTCCTCTCACTTACTGATTTTGAGTCATATTGTTTCTGTCATTTCCATAAGACCTGTTGACAACTTGGTCCCACTCCCAAATTTCACCCAGGGTGTATCTGTTCTCTTTAGTGTGTTCCTAGCCTCCCACTTTCTACCCCTCCAGCCAGGATTGGGCTGGCCATTCCTTAGGCTCCTAACTCCCACTCCTCATCTCAGGGCTCTCACAGTGCTGTTACTGCCCAATTACTTGTCTGTACTGTACACAGATTTACAATGGGACCTTTCTCTTTAAGGTTACCCTCCTCTTGGCTCAACAATACACATAGCATGTTCATATTCTGTCCAAAATAGTCAGTGTTTGTTGACTGAGTAAAGAATTCTCTTGAGCATCTGTGCTTGAACTGCTGTAGTCCTCCTAGGTTGGTTCAGTCAGGCAATATCGATGCCAGGCCAGTCTGAGGAGCATCATCTAGATTCTACAGCAAGAAGTGCAGTGTAAATGAGTGAGATGTTCCTTGTGACAATGCTAATGATAATAAAAGTGAATCATTAAGAGGCAGCCTTTATTTGGTAATATCAGCCTAGAAGCTGTAAGCGTTATAAGGCAGTAGTTAGTACAAAGCATTGCTCCACAAGGGCTTCTAATGACACCCTTGCTCTGAAACTAGAAAGTTCAATAGCTCAAATACACAGATGTCTGCCGCTAATGGAGATGAACAGGGTGCCTCCTAGACCTGACAAGCAGCAGTTATTAGGAAGTTATTTTGATGGTCCTATGATACCAGCAAGTTGCTGGGAATACCCCCAAGCATATGCCCCAATACAGCACATGGATGGAGGTTGAGGGGTATGTGAGCTGGCTACCATCCCTGTATCTTCTTTCTTTTCTCACTTTGCACTTGGGCCCTTTTGCTCCCAATACTTCTGCAGTGTGAATTAGTCACTACCAGTTATCGAGTGGCGTGTTCTCATGACAGTCAGTAGAGTCCCTGTAGTAGATGTTTGTAGATTCTAGCTCTCCCATATCCACGGCTCTTTCCTTGAATACGAGCATCTTATTTACTCCTGTGGACTCACTTTGCTCTCCCCCACCGCTCATTTACAACAAAATGTAAGGCTACCAAGTAGAAAGGGCCTGGCTGAGAGGGACATCATAGAGAACAGAAATTAAGGACCAACTAAGACATGTAGGAAACCAGGCCTCTCCAGTTATGTGAACCATGAGAGTCTGTTTTTCCAAAGCCAGTTTTAATTGGGTCATTATCACTTGCAATGAAGACTCATGATAGGAAGTAGGCATGGTGGTGCATAACTAATCCTAGCACTAGGGAGGCTGACACAGGAGGAGACTTGTGCACTAGAGCCTCCCAGATACAGTAAAACATTGGTGGAGGTGGGGTGGGGGAGCTGCAGGGGGCACCGCTGATATAACTATCCTCCCTCCCTGTCCACAGTAAAACAAGGTGTTCATATTTAGAGCTTTGGACTAGTATAGAAGAGTGACAGTGATACCCAGTGACACAGCATCTGACCTGATGCTGAGGCTGAATCAGTGTCTACGTTTTAGGAGCCAAAGCAGAGATTCGACTGCTCTCCTCCTCCCCCAAAGGAAACCACTTAAAGGGTCTATTCCAATAAGGCTGAACTTTTATCCAACTGTGGCCTCAGAAACTGGCAATATGGATTATTGCAAAATCAGGGAGGTAGATACAAGTCTGAAGAGATGGCCAAATACTTGGACATGGCCACGAACCCTTAGAGCAAAGAACGTGAGCTCTAGGAGAGGCACCATAGGCAGGTGTGAGCACAGAGGCGGAATTTGGCTAAAGCTGTTGAATCTTTACAGTAATAGCCAAATTTGAAGGGGTCCCTGTGCTTTGACTATGTGGGTCACACTGACACATCACAGGGAAGAGACTGAAAGAGCCAGTTCCCGCTAATGATGCATTCATAGATAGAAATGGACAATTGGGCTTTGGAACACACTGATTGGCTAGTCGCAATCTGGCAAGAGTGTGTGGGCGATGGATGAGAAAAGCTACTCCCATATGTGGTGGAGCAGGATTCCAGTGGTTGGAACTGTCCCCTCCCCCCAAAACCTTTATAGTAACAAAGGGGGCTGAGCACAGAGCTTATGATAAGAATACTTAACTAGCATGAATAGGAACTTGGGTTCAATTCCCATCACTGAAATAGGTAGAACCTGATCTAAAATAAGGGTCAACAGCATCCTTCCTAGAATATAAGCCCTGAGATCAGAATTTTTGTCTCTCTTGGTCACCAAGCTGAAGAAAACAGTCTCCTGAGCACTACCTGACACATACAGGTGTGGAACAGAGAGATGCAGCTAAGCATGGTGATACTAGACACCTGGAACAGTGTCATACATTTCTCTAAGTGCACACTGATGTCCATTACCAGGTCAGAGGCTAAGTATCTGTTGTATTTACTCCTAGGTCTCATCAAGTGTTATCATAACCTGCTAGTATAAAAAGCTCTTGTGACAGAAAACAAAAACAAAAACAAAAAACCCAAAAAAACCTAACAGAGTAAAAAAATAGGGTTTTCCTCCCAAAGTCTTTGTCCAGAACAATAGACGATCTTATTCTGTATGCTGTTATATAACCCTCCAGAGCAAACCAGCCTTCCTACCTCATGGCAGACATTGCTAATTAATCCTTTTATTCTCTCTCTTTCAGCCAAGATGTTACTTTGGAATCCTTCTCTAGATAAAACTCTTGGAAGTATGGCAAATGAACTATAATTCACACAAGTCACAGGACCATCGTTAACCCTTTGTAAAATGGGAATGCAAGGGTTGGGATAAAAGATATTCCCTGTCTCTTTTAAGGCTCCCAATCAAGTCCCCCAATGTTTGGTTGACACTTAGACCTATATTCCAGCTGCCCAGGAACCTGAAGTGCCAGACTCAGACACTCTTCCTATTCTAGACATTTCTGATGTCTGACATGGACTTTCTCCCATACATCACAGGCCCTGAGGACTTGACCCTGCACCCTGCCAATTAAAAAGGGCAGCTTTAAAAGTGGATGATTCTTCAGAAAATATTAATCTCAGTTCTTTTTCCATCTGAGAAAGTCTAGACAGTAGACCAGAAGTAACCATCTTTGGAAGGGATGGTATGTGCCAGCCTCCACCAGACACTTTACATGGTTCTTCCTCCCAGCTCTATAAGAAATATGTTCTTCTTAGCCAGGTGTGGTGGTACACACCTGTCATACCAGTACTCAGGAGGTGGAGCAGGAGGATTAGGAGTTCATGGGCAGACTTGGCTATATCATAGGACCCTATCTCAAAAACTAGAAAGAGAAACAAAAATAGGAGTATCCTTGCTTTACAGTTGAGGGGCAAAATGTCTTTCTCAAGGTTGTACATTTAACAAGAGATAATGCTACAGACATTCTCTTTACCCAAAACCTGCTGCATTCCTGCTCCATTGATGGCAGTTTGAACTGATGATGTAACTACAAACGTAGGAGAAATGGGTACAACCTCTCTTTGATCTCTGACCTAGGTACATTCCTCTCTTTCTCATGTAGCCTAGCCAGTGTGCTAACATGAGTGGCCAACTACTGCATGCTTTAATGCAAGGTCTTGAGCCTGAGGTATGATCTTTCTAAAATTTTGATATGATAGAAGGTCAGACAGCTTCAAAACCTTTGTCAATGTCTCAGAAGAATTCAGGAAGAACAATGAAGCCACCCATACAAGCCGGGGTATCAGAGTGTCTTTTGTCAGTGCCTCTGAAGAGGGGACAACACAAAGATGAGGGGAGTCTCTTGATTACAGACAAACGAGGGAATTTATAGACACCTGGTCTTTTCCTTGTTCTTCCATATACATATATATATATATATATATATATATATATATATATATATATATATATGTTATAACTAGCCCAAACTGTTCATATGAATGGATAGCTGAATGGACTCTTTCAAGGTCCGAGTATAGAGGAGAGCAGGTTCATAAATAGGAGAAGGGACTGATATTTCCCAAGTTTAGATGCTTCCCCTTTGTTTTTCTCTCCTCCTATAATATTCAGGGAAAGAAAATGCTTACTAATTTAATACGCATACCACACTGTTCCCTCAAAATCAGAAATATTTAAGACTGACCAATGTTTGAAATGACTGACATTACTCTCAAAGATAAGATAAAACAAGGAGAGATATTTCTTTCTTTCTTTTCTTTCTTTCTTTCTTTTTTTTTTTTTTTTTTTTTTTCTTTTTTTTTTTTTTTGAGACAGAGTTTCTCTGTGTAGCTTTGGTGCCTGTCCTGGATCTCACTCTGTAGACCAGGTTGGCCTTGAATTTACAGAGATCCACCTGCCTCTGCCTCCCAAGTGCTGGGATTAAAGTCATGCGCCACCACTGCCCAGAGAGAACTATTTAAGGACTATCACTTCCTCTCTCAGCTGAAAAAAAAAAAAAAGCCTACAAGCTTAATCCCAAACCACAGACAATGGAATAAAGAGCCAAGTTGAATATCTGACTATTTTATTTTTTAAAAAAATGATTTAAAAAAAAAATCTGTTTTGAGAGCTGGTAATGTGACTCA
This sequence comes from Onychomys torridus, assembly GCF_903995425.1. NCBI lineage: Eukaryota > Metazoa > Chordata > Mammalia > Rodentia > Cricetidae > Onychomys > Onychomys torridus. Next base: position 141,367,916 of record NC_050443.1, on the reverse strand, counting down.
GTGGGTAAAAGAGCCTGTAGCCAAGCCTGATGGTTTAAGTTCCATCCCTGGGTCCCACATGGTGGACGAAGAGAAGCAATTTTTGTGAGTTGTCCTCTGACCTCTATACATGCACCACGACATACCCATGCTCCTTGCAGGAAAATAAATAAATAATGTAATAAAAACAAAAAACAAAAATCCCATTTTGAAAAGACAAGAAGACAAAGAGGATTACTCTATTCATGTGGTAGTTTGAAATAAAATGGCCCCTGAAGGGAGTGGCACTATTAGGAGGTATGAATTTGTTGGAGTAGGGGTGGCCTTGTTGGAGGAAGTGTGTCACTGTGGAGGCGGGCTTTGAGGACTCCTTTGCTCAAGCTACACTAAGAGTAGCACATAGGCTGCTTCTGCTACCTGCAGATCAAGATACAGAACTCTCAGCTCCGTCTCCAGCACCATGTCTGCCTGCAGGCCATCTGACATGATGATAACAAACTAAACCTCTGAAACTGTAGGCCAGCCCCAGTTAAATGCTTTCCTTTGTGAGAGTTGCCATGATCACAGTGTGTCTTCACAGGTGTCTCTTCACAGCAACATAAACCCTAACTAAGACGATGAGTTTGGCTGAGCCCTGGAGTGCTGTGATCACAGTCCCAGCACTTGCTCTGAGGGCTAACTCCCGGAGAACTGCCCTTTGTTATCTTTCATAACATAATAGTCTTCGGGATGAAATAATTGAAGATGTCTCTCTTTGTACTGCTACCTCTTTCCAGAATGTTCCTTACTTAAAGGTCGTAGATTGTGGTAGATCTAGGTGGAAGCCAGGGACATTTTCTAGTGCTTATAGGGGATGACAGTGTCCCATGCAGTCAAGAACAGAAGTTACAAAGGAAAGAGTAAACCAGGTCAAACTGAATTCTGTACAAAGGCATCATCAATTAGTTTCTGTCTTACTCCTCCTTTCATGGCTGACTTCTTTTCCTAGTCCCTAACTCAGCTGCTAGAGATGATACTGACTTCTCATGACATGCACAACAACAGCCATGTTGAAACTGGCAGGATGCCTGAGTCCTGCATCTGTGAATGAAAGGAGTTAGACTATTGATTTTCCCCAGAGGGTGGCACCTCCACAGGTCAGGGAGTCCATGATGATTTTAGGGTATGAGAACAGAGCATTAAATAGCACTGAGTCAGAGGGTAAGAAAATGACCTTTCGAGACTCATTCAGTCCTTCCTGACTTCATCAGGAAGACATTGCCAGTTTGAGGATCATGCTTGCTTAACTTATCCCTCACTAACCCCCTTTCCAGTAAAGTTGAGACAGGCTTAAGCATCTGCCAAGACTTTCATAATAGTGTGGTGTTTTCCTTTTGTTTCTTTTATGGTTATCTTCTATTTACATCAAATCATAGTCATTTTCAACTTATGGCCACAATATAATTTTTTAAAGTAAATTGAGTTTTAAAAAGTGATTCAGCTGAAAAATTACAAAGAACAAAACAGAGGTTACAAAACAGAGAATATGGCTGATTAAATGTTGAGAAATACTAAATTAGATGATGTCCAAACTTCATCTGTTCCTAACATTGTATTGCTCCATGATTCTAAGAAAAGTCATGAGGTCCTTAAGCCTATACCACCTGGGTACCAGTAACACAGTCTTTAACTCTTTAAGGCCATCCTGGTAGGTAGTCACTGGCTATTAGCATAATTTTAGCTTTGAGCTGTTCATAATTTATTCCAATTTAATGACTTAGAAAGCAGGATTTCCCAAACTTAGGCATATTATAGGTATGTTGAGGGGTATTCTGGGGGTGGGGGAAGACGGAAGAGAATCCAATTCTTTCTAACATCTCACTGCTATGTTCTTGCTAGTTTACATATAAAGTGTCATTTATTTGCTGTTTTTCAAAAGAGCTTCAACATTCCAACGTTGGTAGTTTATTGTTTTATTTTAGGAATTCCTATCAGGATAGTTGCATCCTCGCCTCCCTAGGGAAGGCTGAAGATATATAAGAGTCTGTTGTTTGAGCCACTAAGTTAAGGTTATAACATAACAGGGTTATGATATGATTGCTTCAACAGCCCAGATTTCCTCCCTTTCCCTGTATCCACGCTCCTTTGCCAAGTGACTGTGGAGTTCATTGCATGTGTGGAATCTGTTTCCTTGCCCTTTGATTCTGAATTTGGCCATGATGGTGAATGGGATATTTGTCAATGCAACTTACGTAGAACTGCAAGACAGCCCTGTGTGTCTCTGTTCTTCTACCACAGCCATCACCATGGCAGCCATGCTTATGCCAGCCAGTCACAGGCCAAGACACGTGCACATGGAGCCTCTGCTCCTACATGCATCTGTTATCTGGGTTGATGCTGTTATGGATCAGCTGATAGTGCATCCCCTGGCAGCCAGGGCAAGAATAACCATTTAGTCAGTGCACAGGCTTGTGAACCCAGTAAGTACTGTGGGTTAAAGCCATGGAATTTGGGATGGTTTGCCTCTAACACAACTGAGTCTACATATATTTTCCCCTACTCATTGTGGCAAGTCCCCTGTTTACTTTTTTTCCTCTGATGAAAAGAAATTGAATTCTTTTTCCTCTTCCTCCACCCAGAACACCTCCAATATACCCACAACATACCTAGGTTTGGGACATCATGCTTTCTAAATTATTAGAATTGTGAATGGATTTCTGAATAGCTCACAGCTAAAACTGTGCAAATAGGTGACTATAAACCAGGATGGCCCTAAAGAGTTAAAGACTGTGTCACTGGTACCCAGGTGGGGCAGGCTTAAGGACCTTCCACCTCCAATTCAGGTCATAACTGACTGGAACACATCCTATCGATGCCCAGTGACCAGTGGCTGGTCAGACTTTGTCTTCAGAAGTCAATTTGCAGTGCAGAGATTTTAGCTAGACAATGGCAGACACTTAATTGAAAAGACAGGTAGAAGCAGGCCATATTGGTCCCAAAAGAGTGACGCAAGATATCTAAATAAAGGAGGGGAGGAGAGAAGGGATGAAAGAGAGAGAGCCAGGGAGGATGAGACGTATGACATGGACGGAGGCTGGAAAGTGGAGAGAAAAGCAGATGCAGAGGCCATGTCTTCAGATGCTTACTCCCCCCAAACCACTTCCAGTTTCATTATCAACCCACTTCACTTCATGCTGCATTTCCTGTCTCTAAATGCCTCTGTGGTATCCTCTATAGTCAATCTTCTTTAACTTAGTTTGAGTGGTTTTGTTTTCTTGTAACAAGTGTTTTTCTTTGTGTCTTTAGTGTCTTAGAGAGAAATAGTTTCCAACTAGTAGTTCATCAGAGCAGGAACAATTTTAGAACACTTCCCCTCTGGATAATAGGGATAGCAACAAGATGGGAGAAGGGGTCTCCAGCGGTTAGAAAGATGTAAATAAGTATTGCATAAGTCACAGTTCTACTGAGGGCTTACCTCAGCATATCTCTCTCTCTCTCTCTCTCTCTCTCTCTCTCTCTCTCTCTCTCTCTCTCTCTTTCTCTCTCTCTCTCTCTCTCTCAAACCATAACAACAATAAAAATACAGAGATCACATATAACAGTTAATTTAATTATGAACTTGATTGGATTGAGAAATGCCTACAAAATTAGTAAAGCCCACATTTGGGGCTATCTCTTGAGAGTGCACTTAGGACATAGAGATTCTGACTTAATTAGGGTATGGATCCCTGACTGTTCATGAGATGATGAGAGTAAGGGTGTGGGTGGGGACTTGTGTGGTGGAGTAGGTCCCTGGGGACACATCCTTCAGGGCTATGTCCTGCTCTGGCCCCTTACATATTCCTACTCTGGTTCCCACCCTTCATGAGGTAAGCAGCTTCTTTATTTAGCACATATCCCTGTACTGTGATGCCCTGCCCAAAAGTGTGGGGCCAATGATGGGGGGTCAGGGGGTGGGCAGTGATCTCTCTGAAACTGCATACCAAGATAACCTCTTCTGTTAAGGTGTTTCTGTTAGTTTTTTTTTTTTTTTTTCCACAATCACACAAGAGTAACAAGTGTAAGTAAAAATCCCCCCTTTGTTCTCTGGATTTGTGGTGTTAGTGTCACCTCGATGGTAACTTCTTGAATTTCTAATCATTCTTCTTCCTCTACTTCTAAAGTACTAGGGTTACAAGTGTGGGCTACAACACACATTTATATTCCATTGTAATTTTTTTTTTTTTAAATATGAGACAGAGACTTCCTATGTAGCCCTGGCTGACCTGGAACATGCTATGTAGACCAGGATGGCCTCAAATTCCTCAAGTTATCATTTGACTTCAGAGCTCTGAGGGCAGGAGATGATATTGCTCCTATTATAGGTGCAAGAGAGCAGATTCCATTCTCATTGCCTTGGCCATGGAGAACTCCCCCTGAAAGGCTACACCAGCTCAGCTTGCATGCCACATATATAGAGTATTGTTTTTCTTTTCTTAAATTGGGATTGCATGCTTTTTCAGAAACCCTTACATCTCCAGTGAGTCTGCATTCATCGCGATATCTGAAGAGGGATGAGCTGGAACCATCTTCAGGAGGGACTGTCCTATAATAAAGAAACTAGTAATAGAACATCAGGGCTGCTTGTGCCTGGAGGGATCAGTGCAGCGAGTCAGATGGCACATCTTTGCCTGGATGCTCCTCAGGGTACATAAGGCTGTAACAGCACCACAGAAATGATCCATGGCTCCCATTGACTCTGATCAGACTGCAGTTGAGGGGTATCACATTCATGGACGCCATCTATATGGCCCCTAACGTTCAGTTCATGTACATAAGCAAGCTCGAGTCCCTGCTGACATTATTTACACATTCCCTGGTAAGTAACAATGCGGGAAAAGCCATTCATCCTCAGGGCTCCTAACTAGTTCTTGTCCTCTGGTATACTCCCCTCTCCATGTCCCTTGCTGTACTCAAGATGCCAAGCTCAATCTTTTGCCTCCTCATCCCTGTTTCTTCTTACGACGAGAGCCGTTCACCCTGCCACTGATGATCCTTCAGCTGTACAGAATCCACATAGTATGCAGTCCACGTTCTGCTTGGAAACTAAACAGCTGTCAGCAGGCTCAGAGGCCAGTGCCCAGCGCTCGCTGTGGTGTTGGGACTAGACATTCAAACGTAGGCTGAATAGCAACACCACTGTCGTTATAATGACAGAGGTGACAAAAAAACCTTTATACACTGGACTAACACTGGTATGTGTCATTAAAATAAGCATTTTAATCTTCATGGGTTTATCTGTTAAAATAATAAGCCCAAGTGTCCATTAAGTGGGAAAAAAGGGAAGTGGAGGGAGGGAGGGCCTTTTGCTCTCTATCCTAGCTTATCTATTCACAACAATCACCCCGTTCTGCAGTCTCTGATTTGATAGCTATCTGCCGCTGGTCTATCTCATTAAGTCACTTCTTGAAGTTACTGCCCACATTGGGCACCAGATGAAGTGTTTTCTAATTATTTTTTAACAATGAAATCTCAGGAGTCAGATATTGGGGTAAGAACCTGAATGATCAGAAGCAGTGGAGATTCGACCAGTAACACCCCCCCCATTCCTCCATACAGAAGGACTGAGACCCTCTCTAAGCTCCAACTTACTACTTCCTGTGTCTCTCTATCCTCAGTCCTCCAAAACCTCTATGGTTAATTTTGGTCAGCTGCTGGCTAGCTCTGCCCTCTGATTGAAAACAAACTCTATTATCAGTCTTGGGGCGGGGGTCAGAGTGTGATCAAAATATCACACAAAGAGGGCAGGTTCAGGTGGAGCTCTCAGTCAGCCATTGTCAGCTGTGTATGTTCAGGTCCACTCATTGGTCAGAGCTCCAGTTTCCCCGTCTTTAGGCCTGTGGTAATGATACTAGCAATGACATTATTAATAATGATGTTGATACACGCCTAGCTTCCTTGGCCATTCATCTATCTAACAAGCATTTGTAAAGCACCTGTATGCTGCAGGCTGGAGATACACCAATGAATAAAGCACTAAAGACCTCTGTTGTTCCATCATCTGCACTGGGGAGGCAATGGTTGTGCCGAGGGGCAGAGTTCATGGGGAGTATATGAAAAAGAAACAAGAGCCGAATGAATGAGCAAACTGAGTCGTGTGCAGAGAGATGATTGGCATTGGAGCAAGAAGGCTCCAGAGTGTGTCCAGGTGGCCAAGAGACCACACTGGGAGAGCATGATGGGAACAGCCTGGTCTCAGATGGGGTTGTTGGCCAAGAGGTGCTAAGGAAAGGCTGGTCTCCGCAGCAGGCACTGCTTAGCAAAGGCTCTGAGGTGGAAGCCTGCCTGCTGTGTGCTGTGAGATCAGGAAGGTCCCTGTGCCCGAAGCCATGCTGGGAGAGCAGCTGGAGAAGAGGGAAGGGTGAGGGCAGAAAGCATCACGTGGGGCCTCTGGAGAGACCTCAGAAAACCAGATTCTGAGGTGGCAGGCATGGAGGCACAACATTGTGTATTGTAATCCTGGGTTTAATGCAAGTACCTGACTAATTTTCCTTCCTCCACTCATGCTTCTGCCTGATGGGTTTGCAGCCAGCCCTAGGTCAGCCATCTTTTCAGGATTTCTTTCCCCCCTCTGGTAGTTTGCTATGCCCTTAATGAAAGAGGGGGCACCTCAGCACTCAGCAGGGAGCACTGTGGCAGTCATGTTGGTGCCTTATACTCTGAAAATATCACTCATAAAGAGGAAGGCTCATGACAGGTGACAGCTGGGCATGGTGGCACATGCCTTGTGACCCCAGCACTTGGTAGAAGGGTTTCAAGTTCAAGGGCAGTCTAGGGAAGAAGACATTGAGTTTGAAGGCAGCCTGGGTCACAAAGCCAGACACTGTCTCAAAACAAAACTGAAATCTCAAGCAGAGGATAGGAGTGGGGCTCACCAGCTGTCTCTCAGTTCCACCCATACAGATCACCCCAGCTTTTGGTCAAACAGCAGTCCACCAAAAGAATGTTGATTTCTAATCGGATTTGAGCAGAAGTAACTTTTACAGATAGATGAAAACCTCACAGCATGGAGAGAGAATAGGGTTCTCATTGATGGCAGAAGGGCCCAAGCCTAGCTTTTCTCTCTGTAGCTGTGCACCACTGCCACCCTGGGGCTGCTGTTCAGTGCACCTGCTGTGCCTAGGAACAATCAAGCCAAGCTCAGGCAAAACCTCTCACTCCTTAAGTGCCTTAACCTTTGCTGAAGCAGGAAGACCAGACATGAATCTGGAGTCAGCAGGGGAGCTGAAAATTCTCTAGATGGTTTGACTCATCATAGGACATAACAAGAGAAGACTCACATTCCTATTTGACTTCTTCATGAAGACAGGAATGCTTTAATTTAAAAAATAAAGAGTGGAAGAGGTGGTTTACAGAAATTGTATGTTAATAACGTTAATATATTCAACTCAGTTGATTACGTTCACTAAGAACACTGGAAAAGGAGGTAGCTACACTGTGCCATTGTAAAAATACCCCAGCGTATACAGCCGTGGCATGTGAGTGATGATCTGTGTTTGTTCTTTAGAACCTGGGCTGCTGACACAGTTTTAACAAGCTAATGCTTCATGTAGCTCCCTCTGAACAATAGTGGGCAAACAGTGTTTCCTTTGGCCAAGTCGGTCTGAATAGAGCTGTGGGAAAAATCCTAAAACTGAACCACAAGCAGTGTAAAAGTTGGCCGGTTTCTAGGTTCTGCATAGAAAGGAAACAAGTTGGCCTTTTTTTGGGCTGCTGTCCCTTGCCTCTTCCCAAGACAAAGGCTGTTTGCTGCATTCTCATAGAACGGGACTCGGGGCACGGAGACTTGTACAACTGTTCAGAAAAAAGGAGGGTGGTGAATGCTCAGGTTCTGTGCTGTCTTTTCAGCGATTGTACAGACACAAGCAATACAAGCAAATGGAGTAGGGACTGGAAAAAGAAACACAAGGGAAGGAGAGCTGAAAGAAGTCAAGTTAGCTGACAGGAGGTAGGGGGACCCCATGCATGCCTGACTGCAGTTAGAACTCCACGGAAGATGGAATTCCCTGTAAGGTGACAGAAAACCAATGGCCAGTGAAGTCAGCATATAAACTGTCTGGGCTAGGATGGGATGTGCTAACTTGCACAGGTATGAGGCCGATGGACAAGTTGTTTTCCATGACTTTTCAAGGAGCAGAGTTGAGACAGGTCTGACAAAACATGTCTCAGATTCACAGACAGAAAGGCCCTTGTGAAGATCTAGCCGGCATTTGTATTTACATCCATCCTGCAGAAGGGCCCCGCAGGTTCTAGGACAGGTGCTTTCCTGTCTGTTCCCTCACTTGATCCGCATAGCAACTGACAGTTCTACAAAGCTATCAAGGCCAGATAAGGAAGATAAATCAGACTAAATCTAGTAAGGAACATTTTAGAAGTTCTTACCCATTCACTTAATTAAAAAAAGTTTGGCTTACCCAATACTAATTAAGCACTTGTTCTGTCCCAAGAACTGTTTTGTTTTGCATGTTTTATAAATTTCAACTAAAAAATGAGAGAAAACAATGAAGTATGCATTTTTATTATGCCTATTTTATAGATGAATAAACTGAGGCAAAATAGCTAAGTAACTTCTCTAATAATACACAGCTAAAAGACCTGAATCCAGACCTAAGTTTCTATCATCTTTAAAACAAAGCAAGCCAGGAGGTGGTGGTGAACACCTTTAATCCCAGCACTTGGGAGGCCCAGGCAGGTGGATCTCTGTGAGTTCCAGGCCAGCCTGGGCTACAAGAGTGAGTTCCAGGAAAGGTGCAAAGCTACACAGAGAAATCCTGTCTCAAAAAACAAAAACAAATGAACAAACAAACATAAAACCAAACCAAACCAACCAAAATAAACAAAAACACAAAGCAAAATCCAGCTGACAAACAGTACTACCACAACAGAGTCTCAGTCTGTATCCCAGGCTGGTCATCATTTTAATATTTTAGCTACCATACCATGTTACTTCTAATAGTGAGGATCTTTTCTTTTTTAAATGATGAAGTTTTACTACGTAGCCCTGTCTAACTTGAAACTCATTATGTAGCCTTGAACTCACAAAGATCCACCTGCCTCTGTCTCCCGATTAAGGATATGCACCACAATGCCTAGCCATTGTGAGGATCATGAGGGTCATTTTAAGGGAGGGTTGACTGATGAGCTAATGTCTACACTTGGCTTTTCTTGTGCTTCAACTTTATGTTGGGCCAGTGACTGTCAATGATGTTGACAAATGATCATTTTTTCCATTTGTAAACTTTTAGGGTAAGTCCGGCCATAAGAATTTTTGGCTACCATGTTTATTTTCAAATTATATCTATGTAGACCATACACTTGACAAATGGAAGTTGGCCACAAGTTCTCTAATGAAAGAACTCAAAATGCCAAGTTTTCATTTTCCTTTTTGGTTCAGCAATTCCTTGAGAAATGGAGCTGGCTGACACGGCCATACTATACAAATGCAGATTTTGAAGTGTTTGTATTGTGTTAGATAAGGCCACCTCCATCCACAGACCTGAAGAGTCTAGGTAAGACCCCTTTAGGTGTTTCTCCTGAGATCTGTCTCTGATCCACGGGAACAGAGACCTCTTTATTTGACTGGATGGTGCAGATGGGTGCAAGGGTAACCATTCTTCCTGGGCATGGCTGTTTAGGGGACCCCTTGACTGACAGCCTCACTCAGCAGGTTGGGTTTGCAGTAGGAACTCAGTGGAGAAGAGGTTAAGGACCAGCTACAACAAGGCTTATATAAGCAATGAACAAAGCGCAAACCTTGTTTTGCTATCTGTCATGAAGAATAGTCTGTTATTTCATGTCAGTAAGTGATTGAAGGGACTGGTTCCGTCGATGGTTGTCATGGATATACACTGTTCCAACTGCTCCCAGATTATAATAGAACCAGTGATGCCGAGTTTAGGGATGTCAAACAAAGGGGTCTGACTTTATCAAACAGTGGGATTCTATGTCTCAGCATCAGAGACTGATCAAGATGCTCACAGTCATGTCTATGACTTCAGAATTCAAGAGATGGATTTGCCATAGAGAATGCTCCTACTGATGGCAGGTATGTAAGATCAAATGCACAAAGCAGTGCCAATAAGATGTCATCGCTGTGCTCTCTCATTTAACTAATTCATATATAGACCATATATAAAATTATACACACGTACACAGCCAGCCTTGTTTATGTCTGTCTTCTCCTGCCTCCATGAACTGATTCAGAATACTGACCTGTGAGCAAGGAACATGGAACATAATCTGTTCTATTTTGAGATTTAAAGGAACACACTGCAGAATCTTTCTGTTCTTGTGTGCATTTGGTGGTCTGAACCACTTTTGGCTCAAAATTGGAGCTACTTTGGATTCTAGGACTCTGTGTTTGTGTGGCTCTTCTTGCTATGCAGTCTGTAGCTAGGCTAATTTCAGATGTGTGCATGTCAGAATAATGGAGCCACACTTAAAAAAATTCCATAACCCACCATTTTGTCTCACTTAGACTTACCTGACAGAATTAGTAACTTAGTTTTAGGTCACATTATTAAGTGATACTTTAAAATGTACATTCTCTGGAGAGCAACATTCAGTTACTTTTTCCTCTCATGGCAAACAAGCATCTTGGTGTAAATCAAGTAAACTGTATATTAGATTATGACATGACCCCTATAGAAAGCGGAACCAACCATAGAATATCCACTGGCTGACTGGAAAATTCAAGAATAGGGAAGAGAGAAAATTTCCAGTGCAATCCCCACTTCCAAGTACCCCAGGATAGGAGCACTGGGGTAACTTTTACAGTGTTCACAGTCTCTTTCTTTTCAGTCCATTTTCTTTTACCCCTCTCATGAATTTCCTTGCCCCCCTCTGATGACCTCATGAGATACACTTCCCATTGCACCAGAACGTTATCGGCCACTTGGAGCTGCTGAGTGAACATGTCTCCCTTCTGAACCCCCCACCAGATTGAGAGCATAGTAGGAAAAGCCTCTCCTCTCCAGACTATCCATTCACAGGGACAACGTGTCTCAGTTTGGATCCTGCCACAACTCTAAACACATAAGAGACAGAGAATACAAGTCCAGGCCCTGGGGCCCATCAGCGTGCCTCCAAACCTCAGCATTGCTATTCAGAAGCTGTCCCATGGCAGAACACATATGCTCCCTTGGACTGTTTCGTAATCAGAACTGCGTGTGAAGCTTTAAGTATGATCTCTAGCATAGCGAGTGAGGACTCAATAAACACTGACCTCTTCTATGAGAGAATCTGGAGCTGGAGATCTCCGCACAGACATCATCAACCCAGTTCTGTCCTTCAAATAGCGGTGTATCTTACTTAAATTACTAATTAGGCAAGTATGAACCATTGGAATTTTCTGACACAGGCCACTATTGATCAACAAAATGGGCCATTTCCCTGTTTTCTCTGCTTCAACAAATACAGTAATATTCTCTGTGCTTCTGCTTCTTAAATCATTAAAAATAGTTTCAATAATATGATGTAATAGGCTCCTCATGGGTATTAAATGAAGTATTAGCATTCATAAGTGTGTGTGGGGGGCAGTGCTTGCTTGGTATATAGGGGATGCTATTGTGGTTGGTGAGATGGCTCAGTGGGTAAAGGTACTTGCTGCCACACCTGATGATCTCCAGTTCTGGCATCCACATGGTAGAAGCAGAGAATCAACTCACAAAAGTTTTTCTCAACTTCCATACATGCACCATAACATGTGCATGCATGCACATGAGGGTGTGCACACACATACATACACACACCCTTTAATCATATGTAGTGTGTGTATTTCTGGAAATTGATTTAGGGCCTTCTGTATGCTAGGCAAACACTTCACTGCTGAGTCTTATATATAATCTTAGCTCTGGAAAGTAATATTGTTATTACTATTAGTAATAGCATTTGCTGTTGTTATTTTTGTTACCCTTAGATATAATTACTGCTCCACTCATGCTTTTTTTCTTTAAATCAAGAATTGCTCTTACTATTGAGCCAACAAGTGCTCTTCACTAATGAGCCATCTTTCCAGCCCCGTGGTTCTGGTTTTTTGAGTTAGGATCTCATCTAGTTCAGATTGGCTTCAAACTCACTTTGTGGCTAAGGATAACTTTGAACTCCTGATGTCCTGATGAACCCATATCTTGAGTGCTGGGATTTCAGGTTTGTGCCACCATGTCTGGCTTCATACTAGTGACATTTATTTCTTTATTGGGCACAGACTGGGCAAGGACTCCACCCTTGAGATGCATCCTTAACCCTTCACCAATGATGTCATCTCTAGTCACATTGCATCACTTAACGAAATATAATTTTCATAGCAGAATTCTCACATGCTAACTTAACCAAGAACCTACCTGGAGATTATAAGTAACTAGATCCCTAAAATAGCATCATTCTGGACACCAAACTAACTTATTTAGTTGTTCTTAACCTCATCAGACTTGACTTCTTTTTCATACTATCTAGTTTTAAGTCTCCTTTACTCTGCTCTGATATAGTTTACCTGTATGCATAGCCACGGAAAAATCAATATAATGTCTTTTTGTATAAAAGAACAAAAGGAACAAAGTAACACACATCTGAATTTACAAATGCTCGGGCATAAGTATTCCAGATGCTGCTATGAGGCAGTTGTGTTTGATTATAGAGAGGATCTCCAGGAACGGGACAGACACAAATGTAGATGGATGTAAGCTCCAAATACAGTGAATGCTTTGTCATGAGAAAGCTGATTTTCCAAGATGGTGAACCACCCTAGAGAAAGTTCCACAGCAAAAAAATGCACCTCCTTTGATTTTCATGGTGGTTTCATGACTGGAGAAATACGTGACTTATTAAGAACATGCAAAATTGTATTAATGTATTTAAATGAAAGGTGGAGGTAGGTCCAGATAATTATAACCACGTTTTTCATCCACATGATTATTTTCTGGGATATTAAAAATCTGTAGACAGAGAACAAGGCTTGATTGTTAGATCTTATCCCCTCTAAGGACTGGCAAGAAAAAAAACAAATCAAGATTTTTTTTTTTATTCGACAGGGTTTCTCTGTAGCTTTGGAGCCTGTCCTGGACTAGCTCTGTAGACCAGGTTGGCCTCAAACTCACAGAGATCCGCCTACCTCTACCTCCCGAGTGCTGGGATTACAGGCGTGCGCCACCACTGCTTGGCACAAATCAAGATTTTTAAGACAAAACCTTCAAAATACAGAGGTGATGTTACCTCAGTCAAGGCCACCAAGAGCAAAGTCGAGTTCAGTCACTTCATTTTACAGGGAGGTACTAGGCTAGGTTCACATGGCATGCTCATTAGGACGAAGCTGAACTAGAAGTCAAGTTTGCCAGCTACAGGGTTGTTGGAACATCAAACATACTGGGAACCTTTGGATCAGTACTATAGTGGAGGTCAAATTATACAAATAATATCACACACACACACACACACACACACACACACACACACACACACACATCACCATCACTATCATCCTCCTCAATGTCCATATCAACTTCATTCTTACACAGGACCATTCCTAGGTTTATACTGAACAGAGAAGTGAGTTCAAACCTTTATGCTGCCTAAAAGGCCCATGCTACCTAGTCCTTGTCTGCCTCTTTAGTTTTACTTGGTGTCATTACCTCCTTACCTATCACGCTCCCACCTTGTTTGTCTATTATCAGGTTCCCAGCAGGACTCACACTCTTTTCAGCCTCAGGGCCTTTGCTCAAATAATTTTACCTCCATAGGTTCTTCTGACATTCTTTCTGTACATTTTGCATAGCTTAGCTTAGAAGCAAATCACTTCCTCAGAGGACTTTTCCTTGAGACTCTACTGTGTCCTTTTAGAGGTTTTCCATAGCATTCTATCTTTCTCAATCACATACTTACAGGGCTCAAGCTTATGTATTTTTTTCATCTTACCTATATGGATGTTTTGCTGGCATGAATATCTGTGCACCACATGAGTGCTTGATGCCCACAGAGGCCAGAAGAGGTGTCAGATCTCCTGTAGCAGTTACAGACAGTTGTGAACCACCATGTGGGTGCTAGGAATCTAACCTAAATCTTCTGGAAGAGGCCCCAGTGTTCTTAATCACTGAGCCATCTCTCTAGCCCAAGCTTATGTTTTTATGTATGTGTTTCTAGGTTTATTATCTGATACCTCCACTAGGCTGTGAGTCTGAGTAAGGGGAGGCGGTGGCGGCAGCGGCTTAATCAGCTTCATGCATTACTAGCACACAGCACAGAACTGCTGGATCCAAGAATGGATGAGTAATTGGGTCAGCTGCCCAGAATGACCTTCAGACTGGCTGGAAAGCAGACACATGACAGAAACAGTCAGGACTTTTTTTGTGATGAGAGCATCATAATGCATTGGTTCTAACTTGTCTTTAAGAGAGAAGCATGATATTTTAATCAGCTTGTTTTCAACTAAAGACACATGGAGTAGGAGCACCTCACTGTTTGGATGAGGTGAGGCTCTCCCATCTGTCTGGAGCTGGCATCCCTGCTAGAAGAAACTGGAAGAAATAGCAGCTTTGGCTTCACAGAACTCAACCCTACAAGTACCCCCTTCATCCTTCCAGTATTAACACTGGTGTCTCATCCCTGTAGAGCTTGGTTTTGTGTCTTTTATTTTGTTCTGTTCTCAAACTTTTGGCCCAGGTATCACTTTCATTAATCTGGCACACCCGCACACCACCAGCACTGTTACTATTGTTTTTCTTTAAATGCAACACACTTTGACATCATTAATAAAAAAAATGGTAATATGCATGAACTCCTTGGTTTATGAACTTATCATATTTGCTCTGTAAGGCATGCTCTCATACTTAGCAGCATCGCTGTGAGGGAAACCTAAGGCGGACCCAAACACAGTTTCAATAACATGCTGAAGGTCATATCTGGTTCTATCATCGACTGTCCCTTTCACACTAGAGCAAACTATAGCCTGGTTCTCTACCCACCCTGTGCCCACCATGAATACAAACTGCTTAGGATTAGGGTTAGGGTTAGGGTAAGCAGGGTTAGGGAAAGCCTTCAAAAAGTAAACTGCTGTAAAGCCTTCCCCAAGTGTGTTGCATTTAATGTAGTATTTCCTACATCTCAGGACACAATTTTAGTTGCCTCCTCCTAACAGTACTCATCTGTTTCTGTCCCCCACCCCTGTGGGCTGTTGCCTTTGCAAATACTGTATTCATGTTGGCATTACCAGGATATCCACTGTTTTGATGGTGGATAGTATTTTATATCTTCATAAAGGCAGCTGAGACTCTGCTAGGAAGACACAATATGTTTTTCCGTGCTAGAGGGTCTAAGTCATCCATGATGAGGGCTTCTGAATGAATCTAAAGTGTCGCTATTCTAGAACTATAGCCACCTTCAAGGAGGCCAAAGGATGACCTTTCATTGGACTTCATGATTGGGGAGGAAACTGGCTTCTGGGACATTCTCCATCATCTTGACAGTTTGCATTATGACACTCTGCACTTTCAGAATGGCCAAAGGGCTGTTGTCATTCTTACATCTCCAGTGTTGAGCAGGGTACTTAGTAAGTGATTACTAAGGAAGTGGATTCTTGATAGGACTCAGCACTGTAGAGAGGTTCAGGGCAAAGAGAAGAGATCTGGAATGAGATAGAAGCAGCCTTCTGCTATCATGTAGAAAGTAAGACTCAGACTCGGGAAGCAGGCCTGGGTTCCAGTCCAGCCTCTGCTGCATGCCTTGGCACGTTCTTTACTCTTTTCATCTATCAGCGACTTGGACTAGGGAGTTGCAGTGTGTCATAAGCCTGTCCTAGTGTCAGCTACTGCATTAGGGATGCTGGGGATGCTAATTGACTTTTCCTTTCCTTAGTCATGCCGAAGAAGCCCATGGAGTCCATGACCCTGCCTTTATCACACACTTAATAGTGAACATGGGAATTTTGGTATTTGGTACAATCTGCTTAAATATAACTGCTGTCCATTTGGCAAAAGGCAGTGACATTTTTGATACTTGATAGGGTTTGTAATCTTCAATCTACTGAAAAGAATCCAGTCTTTTAGTGCTTGTCCTGATTGGAAGAGGCGTCCCCTGCCCTGTATATTCAATTCCTTCTGCATAATAGAACTGCATGCATCCTATATCGTTCTTTCTGTAGGTGAACATTATGTTCCTCAGGTGGTGCCAGAGACTTTGAAGGGTTTGTCAGCTACAGCCTTCCTATGTAGCACTGTAACCATTCAGTTCACGGTGGCATTTACTTCTGAAGCCCTTGTTCAGAATATTAAAAAGGGCACACGGCAGTCTCTCTTTTCTGCTTCAAGAACTGTGCTTTTGTGAAGCCGAGCCCCGTGGTCTACTCAGGCAAGTCATTGGCCCCTGTTTAAGAACTGTTTTGAATCTGGTTTGCTGGGATTGATTAGCAACTGTAACGACTGAGCCCCATCAAGGTGGTATGATTCTCCTTCATGTTTCATCTCAAGGGAAGCACTATGTTGATAGAACTGGGCAATTCCAGTAGGACTTCTGAGGTCATTCTCCCACCTTATCTACCAGAACATCACAGTGATTTCCCACCACCTGTGATAACTGACTGAGGTCTCTCACAAAGTCAGGAAGAGAAGCATTAAGGTTGACTCTATCTAGCTCTATCAAATACTTGTGGATTCTGAATGACAGGTTAGGGTTCCCAGGTTGTTGTTGTTGTTGTTGTTGTTGTTGTTGTTGTTCTTCTTCTTCTTCTTCTTCTTCTTCTTCTTCTTCTTCTTCTTCTTCTTCTTCTTTCTCTCTCTCTCTCTCTCTCTCTCTCTCTCTCTCTCTCTCTCTCTCTCTCTGTGGTTTTTTGAGACATGGTTTCTCCATGCAGTTTTGGTGCCTGTCCTGGATCTCACTCTGTAGACCAGCCTGGTCTTGGAACCAGACAAAGAACCACCTGGCTGGGATTAAAGGCATGCACCACCGCCGCCTGGCTCTCATTCTTATATTAAAATGATATCTGGGTTAAATTTACCCAAATGGCTGCTGGAGATCAGGAGACAAGATCTACTGTGGTTTACCAAGAGCAGTTCCTTCTTTGGCTATCTAGACACCATCTCTCTCTGTGTTATTCTAACTCTGATGATTAGAGAGAGATGTTCCAAATGTTACACGGGGGATGGTGACTGAGACCTAGAGCTCTCTAGTCCTAGCTTCAGTTTTTTTAGCATTTGGGGCCTTTTTTTTTTTTTTTTTTTTTTTACAATTTCCATTTAGGACTTTCCAGATGAGGAGGCAATTACATTGTGGCCTTTCCCTTTAAGAAGCAATGGCTGGGAGTTGATTTTGGATGCTAGTAGACCAGATTTTCTCAACCTGAGTATTGATAAACAGAGCGGATGGGGTGATTCTGTCTGGGACACTGGAGGATGACAATCAGCATCCCTGGCCTTTACTTCTAGATCTAGTCCCATATTCTGACTTATGACAACCCCAAACACTCCTAGAGTGTAAACTGGTGCCCGTACTATGGAAACTGGAGGTCCCTCAAAAACTGAGAAATAAAACTCTCATTAGATCCAATATACTAGCCCTGTGCAGATACCCAAAGGTTGCTATATTCTGCTTCCTTGACACTTGCTCATCCATGTTCATAACTGCTCCATTCACAATGGCTAGGAAAGGCATAAGCCTAGATACCACTCAGCTGATGGGTGGATAATGAAAATGTAGGGCACACACAATGGAACTTTATTCTGCTGTGAAGAAAAACGAAATTATGAAATTTGCAGGTAAATGGATGAACCTAGAAAAAAAGTATACCAGATGAAGTAAACCAGGCTCAAAAAGATAAATGCTACATGGTTTCTCTCAGATGTAGATCCCAGCTTCAGATCTTAAATTTATGTTTGACTGGGTATACTTGTAGAAGTAAGGACATCAGAAAAGGGCCATGTGATACCTTAAGGGAGGGCAGATATACAACATAGGTGATATGAAGACGGGGGATGTGAGGAGTGGAAAGTTTAAGCAGGGATGGATGTAGGGGTATGGAGAGATGAGAGGGAGGGAGGAAGGGAGGGAGGGAGAACTAAGTAAAACTAAGGGTATATGAAAAAGCCATTTGGAAATTTACTACTTTGCAAGTCAATTAAAAACAGAAGTTAAAAAAGAGAGCTAGGGAGATAGTCTGCATGCCTGAAAAAGTGCTGTTCCTAGAAGCCACAGGTCACTAACGAAAATTCCTAGTGGCATGTGTGATGTATCTTCTTCCGAGCTGTTTGTCAGGGAGGTGATGGGGCCTCAAAATAATGTAGGCTCTGATCACTCCTCTTTTTTGCCCACCAGAACTAGTTGATAAGGCTGAAGAAACCACACACTTTGGCTGCAGGGGATAGAGAAACCAAGCTTGAAGTAAGCTGGAGGCTTCCTCTTGCTGGCTAGCATTAACAGTGCTAAAGGCTTCTGGTAAAGACAGGGCATCAATGGGCTTACCCAGTTGTCTACAAATATCAACTTGTTAGATGAAATGTGTCCACTGATGCTCTAGTGGTGTGACTGTTGTGGGACTAACCAACCCCTTTCTGATTGGATTTAGGGTCCATTCCACAAGAGAGAATTCATACTTGGTATGGTAAACCCTGTCAAAAACCCATGGCTAAGGAGGTATTAGGCCCCAGAGGTGAACTCAATAATGTTGTTTAGCTAAGTCATCATAGTGCCATGCTGCCTTTTAAATATTTATGTTTATACTCATAGACACATGCTACTCCAGAGACAAATGGTTACTCAGGGTGCTGAGAACAAGCGACATTTGAATCTTTGATCCCAAATAGGACATTTATACTGCCACCTTTAAGGGTTAGAGAACAGCATGGAAGAGGGAGGCAGAAAAAAAAAAATAAAGAGAATTGGAAGATAAGGAGAGGACCTGTAAAATGTTGTCATGCAACCAATGCAAGCATTATTTCATGGCAGCTGAGGCTGTCTGTGATGGGCCTACCCACAACTGGGTCTATTAACACTCTATCATGGATGTGGGTGGAACTTACAGGGCCATAGGCCTTGATGCTGAACTATTGGCTACTACTGATGAACATTGTCTTTAGTTGTATAATCACCAAATAGCCTACTAGGCTCTAGTAGATAGTTCCAAAGTCAAGGTCACACAGACAATCCTGTTTAAATCCTGTTAGTTGGTCACAGCAACAACAATAACAACCAAGTCATTAATTTGCAAAGAAGACTTGTCAGGATAAACAGAGGGAAATAATAGAGGTGGGGGAGTGTAGTGGGTAGCTATCCCAGCCTTGGCCTGGAAGTTCCAACCCCATTGAGGCTTCGGTAATGGTCACACCCACAAGGCAGGGCTGAGGGAGGACGCTGAAGACCCAGGATCGAGAGGAGAGGTCTCTCTTGGTTCCAGGACCCTGGACTCTGGAGGTAGACCAAGCAGAGTTCTCCAGAGAACACCACCAGACTGTGCCATAACTTTGCCAGACCCTACAACCTATCCCTTCATTTGTAAGTTACCCCACAAAATAAACCTCCCTTTTAACTACATGGAGTGGCCTTAATAATTTCACCAATATAGGGGTCATAGTCAGATCTCATACTATCAATATATGAAATTGTCAAAGAACAAACTCAATGAAATTTTAAAAAAAAGTAAAAACAAAATTTCTAAGCCAGATATCCCTTTGCTGGGTAAGGGTGAGTGGCCACATTATCCCTGGTTGAGGAACAATAAAATGGATTTGAACTTTGAGAGGCCATCATCATCGTCGTTGTTGTCATCATCATCATCATCATCATCATCATCATCATCATCATCACCATTTATTTGGCAGTGTTAGGGACTGAACCCACAGCCTTGAACATACTAGAGAGTGTCTTATCACCCCAGATCCTGGGAGATTTTTCTGTGGTCACAAGAAAGCTTCTTTGGGTATATTTCAGCTTCTTGTGGGCAGTCCTAAGATGTTTTTGACCTCTGAGTTTCCTGTGGGGTACATGTCTGATGTATTTGTAGGTTGACAAAGGATGGACTAAGAATAAAAAAAAAAAAAAAAAGCAAAAGGTGAGGGGGAGGGAGAGGGAGAAGAGAAGAGGGAGGGCAAGGGATGGAGAGAGAGATACGTGCATGCATTGGCTCTTCTTCCTCCCCTCTCCCTGTAGGGCCAAAAGAGAGAGGGTGGAATGTGGAAGGAGAAGGCATGCTGAACTGGCGATGCTGATCTGTGGAGGAACTTGGGGCTAGGGCTTTGGAGCTTCAAGTCATCCTGATACTTAAAGCAGACATTAGCAACGCACTGTAGGCAGCACAAAGATGGGTTTTGGAAAAAGTGAGATATCTGCCAAGGTGCTTGGGAAAATTGCCATGTAGGCACAGCCCTTTTACCATCACCATGCCTCGGCCCTGCTCCCTGCCTTGTAGTCACACAGTTGCCTCATGCTGCCCTCTGGCTGCTCCAAGCCTACTTCATCCAGGCTGAACCATCTGCTGCAACATTTCCTGTCTGGCTTCCAGCTCTCCTTCCCTGTATGCTGATTTCAGCTATTTGGAGGGTTAAGATTAAACACGCAAATACTTTACGCTAAGGAGAGAGGAGTCTGCAGGTCTGACCTGGGCAGGGGATTCTGGCTCTTCGAAGGGAAGCTTGCTAGTCCTTAGTTGGGGGAGTTTTGGAACCAAGAGCATTTGCCTGCCTTCTCTGGCTTCCCCGAAGTGAGCATGGGTAGTGCATTTTCTAGCTGTGGTCCCCCCACTGAACCCCCAGCCCCCATGCCTCTCTCACTTGGCTTTTGTAAGTTAGAGATCTCACTTCCAAAGAGGCTCTACACAAGATGAACTGTGAAAAGACCCAAATTTCCTAGCTTGGCATATAGTGTGTTTCTTAGCAATCTGTCTTCCTTACCTCATCTCTGTTCATCCCCTTGAGTGCTAGTAGAAAAGAAGGACACAGCCCCTGGCCCCAGCTCCTTCCCTAAAAACAGATAGTGCAGCAAGCAGCCATGTAAGAAACCAGATGCAAACAACATGTCAAACCAGGGTAGGGTCAGGAGGCCTGGGAGTGTCTTGTGTGTGGAATTAGTCTGGGGATTAGTTCCTGGCTGGCAGAGTGTGGAGACCTCCTGTCTTTGCTCTTTCCAGCTCCATATGCTAACACCTGGCATGCTTTGTCATCCGTCTCTCACTTTGGACATGACAGTCCCCTCTTTAGAATGGTTTATCTGTCTGACAAACTGCTAGTACCATTCACAACCCTGCTTACCTCTTCTTGCCAGGCAAATGCCTCTGACTGCCTATTGCTCTGCCTCTCTGCTTTGCTGTGGCTCCCTGAGCTACTGCTAAATTAAAGTGTATTCCTTTCTTTTGAGTGAAGTCCTTATAAGTCACCTCTATGGCGATAAATCACACCAATTTGTAATGTTCTGCTGATAGGCCAATCTTCTCCATTAAGTGTTCTTCAAAGGCAAAGAAGTAAAGTCCTTTTTTAACCCCAGCTTCTGGCAGAGAGCCTGACATGCGGAAGTGTTCAGTATCACTGAATGGATCCATTCAAACTGGGGATAGCAGGCAGTTCCCTGTATTCTTTCCTGTATTAGATGGTGAGACTGAATGTCCTCATAGAAGGACCCATAAAGCATGTATGTTCAGTGTCACTACTACCCAGATCAAGAAAAATTATCTACCAGAACTGAGGATGCCTCTAAGACAAAGACTCAAAACTTTATATTTGAAAAAGAAACTACTGGTGTCTTCTAAACAGGTCTCGTTTTGAACCAGGGGCCAGATATTCTAGAGACCAAACACTTGGCCCAAAGGCAAGCAAGTTTTAGTTAAACATCCCTTGGACAATGTGGCCTAAAATCTAACTGTAGGCAACTTTATCTTCCAAAATCTCTGGCACCTTCCTTCCTTACATACTGCTTTCAGGCTTTTGTGGACTCTGTCACATTCTAGGACAATTAATGTAGGTGCTTGATGGGAAGGTCTGCTAATTGTTAACCTGTGTGCAGATCAGTCTGTTTGTTGGATGCTGTTCATGCAGATCGGTTAAAAATCAAAATGGGTGTCCTTGGCTCTGCTTTTGGCGGAGATCAACCATCTGCCTTACTGTGTTTGGTCAGAACGCTGTGCGTTTGGAAAAGCTGTGGTTACAGGATGTACAGCAATTACCTCCAGTGTTGCACAGCCCAGAACAGGGGGACTCTGCAGGGCCCATTCTGTCCTGCTGCAGCTCGTACCCCACCTCTCTCTTTCTCAGCGCTCTCACAGTGAGGGCCCCCCTCCCTCACTTCCTTTTTTTCCACCTCTTTACAGATGTCCAACAACTAATCTCTGTGTATATATTAGAATGGTGGCTTTGTCATGGATATATTTCTGGAATCTGGCTGTGATTTTCTAAAGAACACACTCAGCTAAGTTTCAGGGTTGTTGTCAACCTTTGGATTCCCTTTCAGGATGTTTCTCCCCTTGACTCTTGATCCCATTCATGCATGTGTTATGAGTCCATTAATTTAACCCCTGTTCCAGTTCCTTTCCATCATCATGACTGACATTCCAGGCACCCTGGTTTCTCCAGATCCTGGGGTCTGTTCATGGAAACCTTCTTGTTTGTTTGATTATTTAAAGCAGTCGACAACACTGCTTTTCTCTGTGTCTTACTTCAGGATGTTTAATCGCGCACTGGAGATTCTCTGAGTTGCTACTTTGTGCCAGACACAGCTTGAGCCGCTGAAGCTACAACAGTGAACAGATAGATGTGGTTTTTGCTCCCAGGGAGTTGGCTTACTAAAGGAAGCTTTTTGTTCTAGGGCTGAGCTCTCCGATATGGCACCCACTCATGATATACAGCTGCTCAAGTTCAAATCTCAATTAATTAAAATTAGATAAAATAGAAATTTTCATCCTTCATTCACACTGGCCACATTTCAAGTACTCAGAAGCATGGGAGAGCAGTAGTTATGGTACCACATAGCACACTTCTATCACAGATGATCTACTGCACAGGAGTGTTCTAGAAGAATATTCTAGAACCACTGTCATCCCTTGAATCTATAAAACACTTGTAGCCATATATGATTTAGGATGACAAGGCTACAGATTATAATTCTTCACATGTAATTTCCCTTAGAAGCATAGTTTATGCACAGTATTCAGGAACCTGTACATTTATTTTTATTGGGAACACCCGGTTTTTAATTATAAGATGGTTAAATTAATGTGGTGGGATAAGATTTTGAGATATAGTTGGCTCACTGTTTCTGAGGGATCTGCATTAACCAGAAATGGAAGGGAACTATTTGAAAGAAACCAGTGTCTGTACCAGATATGTTATTCCTTAAATCAGAGAGAATAAGCATGTTCTTAGCATTTATACTGTATTGGGTATGTGTGATTTGGAGATAACTAAAAGTATAAGGGAGGATGTACCTAAGTTGTTTTATATAAAGGACCTGAACATCTGTGGATTTGGGGAGCCACAGGACAAGGTAAAGTCCTGAAGCCAATCCCCCGTGGGCATGATGATGACAAGCCCATCACTTTTCTGTCCTGTCTTTTGAATGGGTGTGAGCTCTGTTCTCACCATTTCATTGACAGGAGAGTCATCACTGAGAACCCAGAGAGAGCCTGTGTATCTTTCTGGCTATTCTCTTACAAATTCTCTGAGACCTGGGAATGTTTGTAGGGGGGAACATAGAAAGGAAGATTTGTGGAGTGTATTCCAATGTCCTGGCTGAAGCAGGGCTACAGAGGAGAGAGAGAAACAAGAGTGTGCACACACATGTGAGTGAGGACAAGAGTAAATGTCAGTCCACCTGTGCTTTGTGGGACCAGGCTGCATGATCCCAGGAGTTCTGTGACAAGTAGCAGAGTTTCTGGGAGAGGAAGTTTCTAGAATCTGGGACTGTGGAGAAACATTCTAACTTTGCAGGACTGGAAGAATCACACTGACATTCAGCAGGAAGCTAGAGAGACTGACGAGTTGGCCCAGCATCCTGCCCTACTCATCCTAACCCATGCTCTACAGCCTCAGCCCCAGTTTTAAGAGCACAGATTCAAAGTAGAAATAAATGGAATTATAAGGTAAACATCAGCTTCCCAGCAGCATCTGTATTTGTGGTGTGGGAGCAAGATCTACTCCAGGAGTTGTGTGGTTTCCTCACACACACATGAACCCTGGTAACAGCTGATGTCCTCTTTGCTGGGCCATTTTACTTAAAGCAGTAGGATAACATATTCCTAGGAAGTAAGCACATTTAATACCTTTGGAGACAACTTGAGTAGTGAGGAAACTGATTCTATCCTGGAGTTCAACTGACCGCTGTAGCAAGGAAACCAATATACTTGCATGGCTTGTTGGCTTACCCAGGAGTCTAATCAGTCTGTGTGGCTGATCTGGCCTGCTTCCTGCTCTTGAAAATTAAGTTTTATTGACACATAGTCACACACACTGGTTTACTTATTGTCTTGGGCCACTTGAGGGGTACAATGGCAACATGGCAAACTATGACAGAGGCCATATTGCCCTGAGACAACATCTAGTCATTTCTGGAAAAATTTTACTCACACCTGCTGGCCTGGTTTACAAATTCCTAAAAGACAGGACTATGTCTGAATATTTTCCTATTTCCTCACAGGCCTTGTGGGTACAAAGCAAGAAATTAAGAATGCAGAATAAAAGATCCTAAGACTCGAGTGGCTATTTCAACTTTAAGCATGACTTCTTGAAGAGACTCCTGGGAACATCATGCCTTGCATTACAGCTACTGATCTCAACTATTAAAGAGGGTACAGTCATGTTTCTGTCAGTCATGATGCAATGCTTTTTCTTTTCTTTTTTGGGCCAGGGTCTTACTTTTTCCACAGCCTCCCCAGTTACTGGGATTTCAGGTTTGTGCCACCACACACAGCTCTGTAATGCCGGAACTTGTGTATGATTTGACCTTCCAAAGTCATGTACTGGAGGCTTGGTATGCTGTATGGTGATGTTGAGATAGAGAAACCTTTAAGAGCTGGGGCCCACTTGAAAGTAGTTAGGTTCTGGAGACAATAATCCCTTTGGGCAGTCATGCGGAGTGGGTTCATTCTCCTGAGAGTGGAGATTTATAAAGCAGGGCGAGCCTGGCTCCTCACTGGTCTCTTGTTTCTTGTGATACCATGTGATTTCTTTCTCACACATTCTCACCGTTATGACAACATCCATCATGAAGCCCTTACCAGAGCCCAGAAGATGCCAATGTCAAGCTGCTATGTTCATGAAGCTGCAGAGCTGAGCAAACAAGCCCTCCCTCCCTCTCTTCCCCTTTTCTTTGCTTTTATCTCTCTCTCAGAGGGATTTTATTAAACTTGTGAGTCTCCAGTTTCAACCTTCAAGTGCTGGGATAATAGGTGTGCATCACCATGCCTAGATAAATCTCTTTTATTGTAAAGCCCCTAGCCTTGGGGATTTTGTTATACCAGTACAAAGCTAAGAGGTGGGTAATGGGAAAGATGATTGTCACATTGTAAATGTGGGTGGTTGGATCAGCCATCTGCTGTATATATAATCCAGGATGCTCATGGTTTCCTACCTTGCTGGAAAGAAGTCTCCAGTGTGAATAACTTGAATTTTAGCTGAGGAGACGTAGAGTCTCAGGGCCTATCTCAGGCTGGCTTTTTCCAGCAGCATCACCCAGGAAAACATTAAAATGAGCATGATTTATTTACTAAAGAGAATACGCACAGTGGGAGCAGAACGGGGGGGGGGGGGGGGGGGGCGGGGAAGCCACCAAAAAAAAAAAAAGTGCAACTTCAGGGAAAGCCTGAGCCCATACCCGACCCACTGGGATCTCCAGGGCATGGGTTGTACCTCATGTTCAGGACAGTATTCTGCAGCTTAAGGGTAGGAGTTTGGGGGTTCAACAAGAGTCAAAATAACTAAGCTTTTCCATTCCCTGCATCAAACAGGTAGAAGCAGGGCATAGGATTTCCTGGGACACCCCAACTCTCAGGTCACCTTAGGTAGGTTGTCTGGGTAATGAAGAGACTGCAAGGATTCTGGGGTAGTTATCTGAATGTGGCAGGTGAGCCCAGAATTAGAGACCACGGAAACAGGGGGTGCAAGACCTGAGAGAGAACCCGGGCAGTGAACTAATGGTATCTACCACATTGCCAACTGGATGCCTATGTTTATTAATGTGCTATGAGGTTATACATCAAGTTAGCGCTCTCTCTCTCTCTCTCTCTCTCTCTCTCTGTATGTGTGTGTGCATGTGTGTGTGTGTGTGTGTGTGTGTGTGTGTGTGTGTGTGCACGTGTGTGTTTTGAGACAGCTCTCACCTTAGAGCCAGGCTGGCCTCAAACTCAAAGTCCTCCTGCCTCTGCCTCCTGGGTGCTGGAATTTGCAGCCTGGCATCACCATGCCTGCCTTCTCCTCGCCATTTCTGTAACGTGCACACTTCATTTTATGGAAGAAGAACCACCTTCTGTTTCCCCACCTTATTGTTTTCCCTTCAAAAATGAAATGATTTATCTGGAAATATCAAAATGTAGGCTTTTTGCTGTCGTCAGCAGACTTTGCCCTGTGAAATGGAAACAACTTGTATGTCCTTCAACTGATGAATGGATAATGATCATGGGGTGCATTTACACAATGGAATGCCATTCAGCTATACAGAAAAATGAAATTGTGACGTTTACAGGTAAATAGATGGAACTGGAAAATATGATTCTTAGTGAAGTGCCCCAGACCTTGAAAGGCAAAGGCTGCTTGTTCCCTCTCATTTGTTTCCAGCTCTAAATCTTAGATGTGAGTATAAAACCTGGAGTCACTGTACAATCCGGGAAGGTAAGAGGGACCATGGCTCTGTGGAGAGGAGGTGCTCTAGGGACAGGGACAGCAGGACACAGGTGTTAGGAAGGGGGAAATGGGAAATGTGCGGGTGTGGTGAAATGGGAAGTGGGGAGGAAAGGAGACGATAGAGACACAGGGAGGGAGGAGGAAAAATGACAGACAAGTCAAAAGCCTGTCAGAATGTGATTTTTTTTGTCACATCTTTAGGGGAGCATAAATCTTACATCTTCTCTGTAGAAGGCATTCCCTTTGTCCTAAGTCAAGTCCTTTCATACTCGATTTGGGGTCCCAGGTTATGGTGTGCCTACAGATCCACTTGGGAAATCCAGAGATTCCTGGCATATTCTCTTTCATCTCTCCAGTGTAAAGAGCTCAAATCCTGCTCTGTCCTCAAACTGAAACTTCTCTTCACCCCCAGTTAGGGAGCGCCCTTCACTGGCTTAGCTCACTCATGCTTTCTTTGAGATGGTAGCAAGCACTCAATTTGATCTCCCAGGTACAAAGTCCAACAGCTTGGGGTTAGATGCAGACAGTCCTCGAATCCTTTCCCCCCCATATGATTATAGACAATGGCACATTTAACATCATTTGGGGTTGCCCTGTCCCCATGCTGGTGTCTCTACTATTTGACATGCAGTGGTTACCTTTCCTAGCCTGTAGCCCATTACAGCTAGGCAGAGCTAATTTTATCTCAAAGCATCCTTAGTAAACTTGCTTCTGCTTTATCAACACACACACAATCTCTTTCTGCAGGTCATTACTCCTGGTTTGGTCTCCACCATTGCTGTTGAATTGGGAGTCTTCTCTTGCCCTAACCAAATCCCACTTTTTAAGATAACTTTTTGTACTTGTTAAAGAAGACAAGATAAAACATAACAAGGAAGTATACTGTCTTGTCTCTATTGAAAAGGTCAACTACTTCTTATATTGCTTTTCCCTAGCAATAAATTAGCAATTAGGTGACAAAATAGTTCCCATAGCCAAATGGGAACTCAATATTTCTTCCCATTACAAATTTTAGGGGGTTTAGTATAGAGGCTTAGGAAAAAGTTATGGGAATTTAAGATGTAGTGTACCCCTGGAAGCTCTTTTTCTGTGGGGCTACCTAGGACTCTCTTGGAGGGGTCATGATAGAGTGAACAATATATAGGCTTTGGAGTCATGCCAACCAGGGTGGACCAAAAGTGCTCTGTTAAAGGTACTAGAGTAACCAGCTTTTGAAGAGAGATCTCTTCAAATGGCTAGAGAACTCGCCATCTCAGGAGAGGCTGGAAACCTAGCACAGAAATGAAAATTCTTGACAAAAAGTCACCAATTACTCTTCTAAACATCCAGCTAGCAGACCCTTTCCTCTTGGCATTCTTTGCCACTTTTGTAATTCTGTTCCTCACACCCTGCTCCAGCCTCTCTTCTCTCCTTGTGTTCTCTACTTGTGCTCATCCATCATGGCTTCCACAGGAAAAGACACTGATCCTAAAGTGTGCATTTCCAGCTCAGCTCTCTTTAATTAATCCATCTTATTTACAAGTATGTGCATGTGCCTGCTTGTCTGTATGTGTAGAGCATGGATGCAGGTATCCCTGGAGGCCAGGAGTGGGTATCAGATCCCCTGGAACTGGAGCTACAGGAGTTTATAAGCTGCCTGAAGTAGGTGCTGGTGACTGAATTTGGGCCCTCTGCAAGAACAGCAAATGCTAATCATGGAGCTGTCTTTTCTAATTTAATTAGTTTCATAGTTAGCTCATCCTATGGAGCTTCCTGGCTTCCCTAGACTCTCTATAGGATCTACAAACTCAATCCAACCCCAGTGGAACACCAGGCACAGATATATTTATCTTTCCAAGTTTCTCAATGATTTTTGTACTTTAGACAAAGTCGGGGATCTCAGGGCAAGCTCCAAATCCTCAATTTTGAATCCCTACCCACATCTTCTATATCTTGTGCACCATCGGATTCTGGCCCAGGTCTTTCTAATTTCCCTTCCTCCAGCCTCATGCTTCCCAGCTTTTCCATCACTACTGCATCAGGGATGTTCTTTCATCCCTCACTTCCTATCTCCCTCGCTCCCCAGGAGCTCCTCCTTCTCCTTCAGGACCCATCAGTTCTACTTCCTGTCTCCTACCTCTCACTCCAGTGTTTTTTTGTGCCTGGAGCCTGCCACTCTGGTTCTCAGTTTGGAATGCTATTCTTTCTTCACACATCTGCTCCCATCTGCCTAGCACACATCTGTTCAGATTTCAGGGCTCTGCACAGCCTTCTTCTTCTCTGCAAGGCCTTGTCCACTGTAGCCATGCTCCTACTCCCTGTTACTGACTGACTTCCTCTTCCACTTTCGCCTCGGTACATAGGCTGTCAATGGCAGTTTGCCCCTCCTGAACTGTAAGCTCCTAGAAGGCAATGTCTCTGTATGTTTGTCTCCAGACTTTCGCTTTTCAGCTCATAGGCAGAAAAACAAAACAAAACAACAAAACCCTTTGAATGAGGAATGGACTCTAAATAGAGGCCAACCTGTGAGCAAATTACAGTGGATGTCATGATAGTGGAATGCATACAGGTCACAGCAGTGACCTAATGCAGAGGTAACCCTGTTCTCTGTAAATCTCACAAGCCCAAGTTGGTATTAGTAAACACGTCATGTGGCTACTCTTTACAGTGTGAGCTGACTTTTCCAGAGACAGCCCTGTATTGGCCAGCTTCCTTAGCAGTTTGTGAAAATGAAACCTAATGAAACAATTCCCCTTTCCCTCAAAGTTGGCACTGGCCCAAGCTTTGCTTTCCCAGAGTATGTTGTTTCCTGGTCGGGCAATGCACCCTACGCTATAGCCGTTAGGCATCAGTGTGCTCTGAAGCCATTAGGGGTCAGTCTGAAACCCTAAACAGAAGCCGAGACCGAGCTACATGACTGAGAAGCGTACCAGTGGGCATCCTTCTTGCTTCGGATGCTCTAAGCTCCATCATCGCAAGTGTATTTCAGACACTTGAGCTGGCCTACTTTCACACCCAAATTGAGGAACAATTAATTGGAGACAGAAAACTAATTCAGGGCACTACTTGAGCTTGCCATGCGCACACTTGGCCCTTGTTTGAGTCAAAGCCACAGAGACAACCTGGATACCAAAGAGTAAGGGTTATTTTAATAGCAAAATGTTGTATTAAACAATCAATCAAAAACAAAACAAAACAAAAAAACCCTCTCCTTCTTCTGATTAACTATTAATTTCAGATGAAAAAGCTCCAGGCAGTAAGAAAAAAATGACCCATGCACTAAGAAGATTGGATATTTAATTCAGAGTGGAAATGGCTAGGTAATATTAAGTTGTCATGGCAGAAAGCAAGTCCTGAAAAAAAAAAAAAAAGAAAGAAAGAAAGCAAGTCCTGGACATTCTGCTTTCACAGTACTATCTAAACTTGTAAAAATACCCAGAGAGGCAGAAAGGAGGCCTAAATTTAGACCTGTATTTAATGCATTCAAGAGCATGATTCATTTTTCTCCTGCCTCGGTACAGCCTGAGGAATCTGAATCTACAGCAGGATGCCCTGTAAGTAAGAAGCAGCCCCCTCCAGCGAGAGGCCATGGCACGTGCAGCCACCCTGTCTCCTCTGCTAATAAAGGTGAACTTCCAAGTACCTCACCCACCAAACCCGATCTCTGAGCTGATGAAAAGCTATTCAAGTTTAATTTTACTCCAGCCTTGGTGTGGATACTGCTGGGCATTTACTTATTTATTCTTTTGTTCTTCTGGTTTTTATTTTTTATTTTTTGGTTTTTCGAGACAGGGTTTCTCTGTGTAGCTTTGCACCTTTCCTGAATCTCGCTCTGTAGACGAGGCTGGCCTCGAACTCACAAAGATCGCCTGCGTCTGCCTCCTGAGTGCTGGGATTAAAGGCATGCACCACCACCGCCCAGCTCTTCTGTTTTTTAAATGGGTTTTCCACCCAAGCACCTGTGGGGCCTGGCTAGCCCTCATGAGACCTCCCAGAAGAATGTTGTAGTTGGTATTGGTGTATTGAATGTAATGGAATGAATCAATTATTTTGTGAACCCGGGTATTGAACCCAGATCATCCTGTGGACACAGCAGATGCTCTTCCATTGAGCTACAGCCATCGGCCCATATTGGTATGTTGAACATCCCAGACTCCAAGTCACTATGGTAGCCCGTAGCTGGGCTTAGCAAAGTAATATGCGTGTAATATGAGTATTTAACATCAATTACAAGTTATTTGAAAAACAACAACAACAACAACAACAACAAAGCAAGTGAAATAAAACTCAATTACCAACTGACCAATGAACTAGCCAACCACCAAGTTCAATTCACACGAATCAGATCAACATGAGGCCCAGCCTCCATGGCGAAAATGGTTGCTGTCTCTTCTTTTACAGTCTCTTCTAACCATATTCTTGCATGCCTCTGCTGCCACGCCCGAAGCCAAACTCTATCCTCTCTGATAATTTAGACTAAGGCTGGTCTGTCATTTCTGTTAGTTCACTATGACTTAGATGGCAAATGTACTTGTTATTTTGTGGTTTTTAAAAATGTGATTCCATTTTTTATTCCTCTTAAGTTTTTAAGCACATTTGGAAAGTAACTGTACAGGTCCCATCCTATAGTCTGGATTTTTAGGTAATTTCTACCTAAAATAATAGGAAAAAAGTAGATGAAATATATACCAAAAAAGCTATAGTTAGATGCCACCACCTCCTGGAAGTGAGGGCATTCTAGCTGTCCTCTTCTCGGAGGACATTGGTATGTCTGAAGGCCTCATTGCACATTCCCACCCATTAGTCCCAGTTAAGAAAGAGATCATTTCCCCCAACATGAAATGGGTCCAGCAACGCAGAAATCGAAACAACCAGAGTTAGATATGGAGCGCGTGCATCAAGTTAGGAATGAGCCATCTGAGGTGTGTGTGAATGAATAGCACTTGGAAAGGGCCACACAGGGCATATCCACAGCATGGGCTTGGTAGATCGTGGGAGGGCAGCGGGTCCGGGTGGATATGAGATCCAATCAGCTTGAAAACATGCTTCACACACCAACCTGGACACGGCACAGAGAAAAGGCCACACACTGTAGGGCAGCAGAAATGATTTGTACCTTTCTCAAACAGTTTGGTACTGGTTCTCCTGTGCAGTTCTCAAGAGCCAGATGGGGATAGGCATCGAATCGCCACTGGGCCCAGCTTGTGCTGTAGTATAGGCGACTGAGTCATTAACAGGACAATGATATCTGGTGACCTTGGCCAAATGTTATTTGAGATTTGGGGACAGTCATCTAAATCCATTTGAGAAAGGACGGATACTCTTTAGCACTCTAGACAGAAAACTGGCTGATTTAGCTTAGAACAGATTCTGCTATCGCAGCCAACTTCAGATCACAGAGGAAGAGGACAGGGTCTCAAGAAGGTTGGTTCCAGCTAAGGATAGGTCAGTTATATTTGGGGATTTGGGGGTCAAGATTTATCCTCACACACATAGAGCGCCACAGATCTAATTCACAGAGTGGGGGGTGGAATTTATTTTCATCCTTCAGTCACACAAAACACCTCTATTCTGTCTTTCGGGGTGGTGGGGAGATTTCAAGTTCTAAACTATAATCAGCCCTTCTTTGAAAACAGCAATACTAAATCCTCGTATTCAGCAGATGAGGGTGTTTGTTGCACTAGGCTGGGCCCATAGTACAACATCAATAAATGGCCACTTGTAGAGGGACAGACAGAATCCCATTTGTAAAACACATCCATACCTCCCCTTTCTCTCCCTCCCTCTTTCTCCCTCCCCCTCTCTCCCTCACTACATTGTTCAAATGCCCATGTGGGCTTCATCTCATTCTGGGAGACAAAGGGACAACTTGAATAGGCAAAATAATGTAGCAAAGTGGAAAAGCAATTTCCAGGGGAGGTGTGTGTGTGTGTGTGTGTGTGTGTGTGTGTGTGTGTGTGTGTGTGTGTGTAATAGCATGCTTAGTCTCTGAGGAGAATCACCATAGCAAGCTTTTTAAGTGTTGTTTTGCCTGTAGGGACCATTTGAAAGAATGCTCTTGACAGGAAATTCCTGTCCCTGGGAGACTGCCTTCTGAAGGCTGCACATTGTCAGCCAAAGATATTATAACCGGAGGATGGAGCTAAAATTCTTCCTTCGTGAGTTGGCTAAGTCTTATGGAACAAATATTTGTTCCAATTAGGTGTTCCAAAAAGTCTTGCTTGCCCCAGAGCCTCAGATAACGTGTCGTGAGAAGAAAAGCATATTTGTTCAAAATCTATCATGGAAGGAGAATGATGTGTTGCTGTGTTTTGTTGCCAGGATACACACAGTCTTCATAGGCCAGAGGACTTGCAAGCTCAGATGTCTTTTGTCCTTGTGTTCCTAGACCCCATTCTACCTGGGATGAGGAGGGAGAGTGGGGTGCTGACTAGACTCCACTCCCACTCTTTATTAAGCTATGTGGTTATGTGACCCTAATCCGTGTTCACAGTCCAGGGCTCAGATGGCTGGCCTGTCAGCAAAAAATGTCTGAAAAAAATGTTAATTCAACAGTGTTGGAGGGTTGTTATTTTCAGAGCTAAACTCCTCAGGGAAAATGAGAAAGAGCTGCTCCTGGGATTCAACTCCACACTGAAACATGCTTCTTCCCTGATGCTTTCTGAAGTCATTTCCTGATGCCTGGTGTGCCCTGACATTTGGTCCAAATAAAATCCTGGAACAGACTTCTGGACTACAACTATCCTCCAACTCCACACAAAAGGAGTTGTTTATTGCAGAGACTCAGTATCTAGTAGGCTGAAGGTACTGGGGGCTGCTGGCTCTTGGTCCACACTAAATCACTTTATGATATAGATACCCCCACCCTGGCATGTACCACAAACAACTTGGTCTATGACCTACAGGCATTTTCCATACTTCTTGGTAATGAATTCTGGCTTCATCTGTGTCTCAATAGCACTTAACAATGAGAAAGGCTGTTGGGGAATAGTTTCTAGCATGAGGAAAATACCATACAGATGTTTGCCCTTAATCTTGAATTCTAATGATGAAATTGAGAATTGTTTATTTGTTCTACACTCAAGCCCAAGGAATTTATTTTCTAAAGCCTAGCAAGCCAAGGGCTAGGGTAGGAGTGGGTGGTTTTGACATAATATATTCCCAGTAATGAAACATGAAAAACCTGGCCTTAAGAGTTTGAGTTATACACAAACTTATATCATTTAAAATGGTTCATTTTTTTCTTGTATCAACTTTGGTATACTAGATGTCCATTTGTATTTTAGGAAGGTCATACCTTGAGAAACAGTTGATGGCTACTTTGCTAACATAGTATATTCACCTCCAGTGTTTGTTTCCACCAAGATAGCAAACTAGGAATCGGTCCTCTATCTTGAGCCATTTATTGAGGACAAACAAATGGACTTGGAAAAGACGTGACTCAATCAAAGTTAAATACCTGACTTTGGTGTATGAGAATCATAAACTTGCTTACGGTCTATCTGGTCTGCAAACACTTCCCCATAAATCATCCAATATGGCATGTAGAAGATATTCTTGGCCAGTTTCCAAGATGGCTCCTCATTGGGAAAGAGGATAGCTTGCCTGGCGACCCCAAAGCTCATCAGCACCACCAGCATAATGATGACAAAGTACATCATGTCTATCATCTGGAAGGGTGGAGAAGGAGAAATAAAAGAAAAGCCACGTGATTGAGGGTGCCTGTGAATGCTGACATTGAAGGAATCCCCAGCTAATAGGACAATTGGACTACCGAAGCTGACCTCTACATGCTGAATACTAATGTTAGCTGCTAATTTTTTTTTTTTTTTTTACAAGTGCACACATAAGGGAGCCCTTTCATTTTTATGGCTGACTATGGGACATATTTACATTTAGGCACAAGAGTACTATTCCTCAGAATTTGGGTTCTCCACATGGTTCCCATTTTTTAAAAAAACAAAAAATCTCAGTTATTAGAGAAGGCAAATGGCTTGTTTTGGTTTCTTTGTTCTTAGGAAAATTAGAATTGGGATAGTTGGACTATTTTAAGAGCAAGTGCAGAACAGTATATTCCTACTCTTAGTTCTAAGAGGCTAACATGACTTGGAAAGCTCATGAAAATAAGGGCTTACAAAAGGACCTAGGGCAGAGCAAATGGGAGCACATCATATTGCTTGGTTCTCTGCCGTGGGCCAGTCTCTCACAGATCATCCTGTTTCTCTATTTCTCCTGCAGGGTAGCTTACTGTGGAGGGTATTTTCCCAGGTCTTAAAACCATGTGGCTTCCTGAACCAGACCAGTGCCTGTTGTTGACATGATGGATCTCCTCCTAGGTGTGTTTCTCAACTCCTCCTGATGGAAGCCCACCATGTTTCCTTTCCCCTCTTTTCCTTCTCCATGCTCTCCTTTGTTCCAAGGCCACGTGACTAGACACCTGTTTTTAATTTTTTTTACCTGCCCGATTGCTTTCTTTTCAACACTGAAAACTGACAAGGTACAATAAGTGGTGATACTGATGACTCCAAACTCACAACTTCTTTAGGAGACATTTCCAGCGTCTCTGCCTAGAAAGATGGGTGTGCTGTCCAAGCTAGGCTAGTTGTGGGGCCTCATCCCCACAACTATGTGGCAGCCATGGTGAGGGAGGCATGTGACACAAGATGGGACTTCACCAGAATCTTCAGAAACTTTTGTTTTTTGAGGTGTTTTTTTTTTTTTAATTTATTTTTTTGAGACAGGGTCTCTGTATGAGCCTGGAACTTTGGAATCTTGGAACTCACTATGCAGATGAGGCTGGCCTGGAACTTTGTGATCCTCCTGCTTCAGCCTCTAGAGTGCTGAGATTACAGCCATCTCTACCATTTCTTCTAGTAGAGAGAGAAATTCCCTTTCATTCTTCATAATGTTCATTCTTTGTAAGAATTTAGCATGCTGGAGGCTGAATTTCCCCACTAGTGAATGAGCAGATATAAAAGAGGAAGAGAGCTAGTCTTTCTTGGCAGTGATTGGACCCCTGTCTCTATAGTCTTTATGGCCAGTTCCACCTTGTCCTCTTTTAAGTCAGTATCCCTTCTGCACTTAAGCTGCAGATCGGTTTTCACTCCTGTGTCAAACTTTCTGATACCAAAGACTTCCTTCTCTTGAATGGTATAGTATAAGGGGTGCCCACCCACAGAGAATGATGAATTATAATTATCAGTGATAAAGAAGGTTCCAGATTGTTTTATTTATTATTGTTACTGTTGTTGCTGGGGATTGGACCAAGGTCCTAGTGTATACTAAGCATATACGCTGCTATGGACCTATTTTTGCCTCCAGCTTCAAAGAGAATATTCCATGGTACCTGTTCCAGTAACTTAAACATTATGGTCTTCCTGGGTGCCTTAGGACACAGGGTCCTCAATATATTGTAGATCAATTCATCAATTTCCAAGACAACTTCAAAATACATCTGCCAAAAATTTTGAGACCTTGAGGTGAGATAGGAATTTCCCCAGGATTCCTCTTTCCATGTCCTCGTGGGAATGTGCCAGCTGTTCTCCTTCTTCCAGTTGGGGGTTGCAGGTCTCTAAGTGGGTGAGATGGTCAGGTCCGCAGGTCCGCCAGGTCTGCGTTTCATCTCCTTCCTTCTTTTTATTTTATAAAGTCCTTTGATCACTTATTTACATAAAGTTGTACCAAGGAAGGAGCACAGATGAGTCTCATGTCCTATTTGTTCACATGATTAAAAGATGGGCGGGGGAGGACTAGGGAGTACTCACCAGAGAGTGGAGCTAGTTTGATTCAAGAAAACTCAGCCAGTAAATACAGAAGCTACACCAATTTAATTCCTCAGATTTTTTTTTTTAAAAGACTGTTCCTAATATCTATTCACAGGGTCAAAACAGCAAAAGAAAAATATTTTTCCCATATGCTGAGCTTTCTCTATTTCAAAGCCTTTACTGTCATAAAAATATCAGGATCTGAGCACCATTAATAAGAAGATAAATGGACTTCTTTTGTTTTCAAAGTTAAATTATCCAGTGAGTTCAATGTCAAGATTCTTGCCAGTCTTATGAATACCTTTCGGTATGTTGAACAGAGAACATCCATGTTGGTGATGAAGCAAATGCTCTTAGGTGCCAGACAACCTGGATTTTGAACCTGACTCCTAGCTAAAATAGCTACATGAAAAAAAAAAAAAATCCACCACCACTACCTCCACCACCACCACCACCACCACCACTACCACCACCAAAAACCCTTTTCCCTGACCATTGAAAAAGAAAAAGAAAGTTTGCTAAGTGGCCTGGAATGAGTTGCTTAATCTTATTTTTAAATCTTGTAAGTGGGATAATAATAACAATCACGTGATTACCTTTGACTAAATGTGATGGCTATGGGGTAAGTTCTCATAAATGTTAATGTGTTTTTATTGGAAGGCCAGGATGTGGAGTCAGGCGTTAGAACCTTGTCCCTGTCTCTCTCAGGGTCTGTTTATTTAATTGATATAGGAGGGTTCTAAGATCTATTCCATGGGGTTGAACAGTGAGGATTGAAATGTGTCTCACATGGTGGCTGGCACAGTAATGCATAGCTCCTGTCATGGTTTCTATTCCGTATTACGTAAGTGAGTTAGTCCCAGGTTTATAGAATTTCCTTGAGAAATGAAATATGAAGGAACAGAGTCAGGATTTCAAGTGATCCTGGACCTGCATATCAACAGGACTCACAGTGGAGATGAAGGTGTTCCATTCCATCAGGCTTTTATTTGATGCACTGGTTTCTTCTACATTGCCAACACACAAAACCATTTCAGAATGAGCACCTGGCCATCCTGTGTTTGGTCTCCAGATAGCAAGGCGCTGGGCTACCTGGGTGCGGAGTACTAAAGAGGGCCCTCTAAAGTTGAGGGCTTTGTATGTAACACATCTGGGAAGACTCTTCAGCTTCCAGTCTGCAGTCCATCTAGCTCACTGATAAACTCTGGAGATGTATTTTATCTACCTTCTGGATTGATGACTCAGTTATTGAACTAATTATCTTAAAAGCATTCTGTAAGAACTCAAAGTCCCTAAATTTTCTACTTATTCCTGACTGATAAATGAAGTCATTCATAAGTTAAAAAGCAGAGAAAAGGCATCACAAGCCTTCCTGTTCATTTCTTAGTAAGGTTTCATTCTAGTCAAAACTGGAGTAATTATGCCATTATTAAAATGATAGGCACAGAAATTAAGATACTCTTACTACATCAGTGTAACTTTAGATATTTCAAATATTTAAATGCCACCTAGACTTTTAAAAATAATTGAGTTGGTTTGGTTTTTGAATAGTCTATCTGTTAAAATAAGGTAATAAAAAATAACTATCAGATTAAATAATCTTCTAATGCAGTTCTTGACAGAGGGCAGTTTTGTGCTTCAAGGAACATTTGGTAATGTTTGGAAACATCTTTGTTGTTCTCTCTTTCCTTCTCCTCCCTCCTTCCCTCTCTTCTTCTCCCTCCCTCTCTCCCTCCCTCCCCCCCTCCCTTTCCCCTTTCTGTTCTCCCCTCTCTGTATCTCTCTTTCTCTGTGTGAGTGCAGGCATGCTTGCATGTGCGCGTGTGCATGTGCATGTGCACACGTGTGTGTGTGTGTGTGTGTGTGTGTGTGTGTGTGTGTGTGTGTGAATGCTGCTAAATATCTTGCAATATATAGGGTGGGGACTCTTCAACAAAGAACTACGCAGCCCCAGCTGGGTGTGGTGTGCTTGCTGGTAGTCTCAGCACTTATGAGGCAAGGGCAGGAGGAAGTAAAGTACAGTCAGGTTCAGTTACCTAGTGAGACACTCCTTAAAAAAGAAAAAAAAGAGTGTCAAGGTGGAGAAAAATTGGCCTGATTTCCAAGCTGTTATAGTTTGATTTTTTTCATTTTACTTGGAAATATATAAAAAGGACTGTTCTCCCCAGAAAATCCATATGCACATTTTCATATGTAAGTTGGGAGCAGGGATTCACAGGTCCCCCCTTCAAGCCCGTTCCACAGAGTCTACCTTTAGACACAAGAATTTTCACCAAAATCTCAAATCCATTGTTAAATGAAGGCATGACGGCAGAATAAACCAATAATATCCATGTTTCTCCTTCTCAAACAATACCAAGTCCGACGGGGTTCAGTTTGCGTAACTAAAGCTCCAGAATCCATGTTTCTGTCTGAAGAATGTGTCTGGTGCTATTTACCCTAAACAACGTTGGTGTGATCATTGCACACTTGTGTATGAAAGGGTTGGTTCTATGGAAGGACAGTGTGTTTATAAACTTCTCTCTCTCCATTGTCCTTTAAAACGACAATATAACCATAACAATAGGAGACATAATTTATCAACCAGCTAACTACAGCCGGCTATTGTTTAGCTCGGGCCATTCCCAATTATCACAGCTCTACAAAGTACATGTTTACTGTTCTTTGTTGCCTTAGAAGGCAGTGAACTGAATATCAAGGAGTAAAGGAAATTCATTTTGAATTTAAATTTTGCCTTTCTCTGCCTGGATTTGTTGGTTTTTATTTTTGTTTTTTAATAGCAAGATGTTTGGTTATTTAGGATGTATTTCAGTAGAATTCATGGCCAGATGTTTAATGAATACTGATTTGGTAAGATGTCTTTAGTAAAGCTTGAGGGACAGTAAGAAGGGACAGGTATGAAGCCACTTGCTTGTTTCAACAGCTCATAGGATGGAAGGAGAGATGACATGAAAGAGATTTTTACGAGGGGGTGTTTTTCCATGAAGGGTGGGTATGCTTAGCTTCCCAAATGTCGAAGATATACATGTGGGCATCAGAGAAGTGGGCATCAGGCTTTGGATTCCGCTAGAGTGTCTGAGGAAGGAGCTCATGAACGCAGCACCCCACCCTGACCCCACACCTGTCACCAGGTTCACACTAATGCCAGCCACCTCAGGCTCAGTCTTCCTGGGAAAATTCTGGAATATATTCAGGAATGTTGAAGTTCTCAGGCATTTGTATAGAAGTGCATTAGCTCACCACTTGAGATTCTTTCATTTTAAAGAATTTAGAGGAGCAGGTGCCTCACTCAGGAGCCAGGTTTAATCAATAGTTTTCTCCAGTACTCACAAAACCCCTGGTACTCAAGATTCTGCCTCCCTAACTCAGGTCAACTTAAACCTCTCCTCCCTTTGTGGACCAGATGCCACTTTTTAAAAAAGACTTATTAGATCTTATTTTACAGTAGGTTTTTTTGAGGCAAACTTTTGCTATGTAACTCTGGATGGCCTGGGATCTGACTCTTTAGCATCCCAAGTGTTGGGTATTCTAAGTGAGTTGCAACTACCCCTAGCTTCAAATGTCACCTCCAAAACTCATCTTTTATGAGTCTTCAAAATCTGTTAACATTTTTTTAGTCCTTCTCCAAGCCTGGCCACCCCTCCAAGCCTAGCCCCCGTGAACATTTTGTATGAACCTGTCCTGACCTGCGATCCTTCTGGACTTCACAGGAGTCACTCTGAGGACCTTTCACCCTGCATGCAAAGTACACCCCTTCCTTTCCCTTTTTCTCAATCTCATGAAATGACATCTTTGCTCAACTATTTTTCTTTTTCTTTTCCTAGACAGGGTCTCTCTGTGTAGCCCTGGCCATCCTGGAACCTGCTCTATAGACCGAGCTGGCCTTGAACTCAGAGATCCATCTGCCTCTGCCACCTGAGTGCTGGGATCAAAGGTGTGCACCACCACCGCTTGGCTATGCTCAGCTCTTAAGCCAGTGCTTGGCAAAAAGCAAGTGATCGGTCGGTTCACGTACTTAAGTTAGTAAACAGGCAGCTGATGATTACATTCTTTAGTTTCTACATAGCAATGGAGTCAAATTTGCAAACACTCAAAGGGAATTAAAAAACTACCCCCCCCCCCCCCCCCCCCGGCGGGGGCATCTTCTGCAGACCAAGCAGCAAATCCAAATGAATCACATCTCTCTATTATCACTGATCTTCCTCTGGGAAACGGTAACATGGAACCCAGTGACCGTGCTTACCATTTTCCCAATCATCATTACATATGGGCCCAGATACTTGTTCACGCCGAAGATGTCTAGTAAACGGATGTACCAATAAATGATGTTCACACAATAGATGACCCTCCCATCACTCCTGAAGGGCTGGTCTTGAAGTCGAAGGATCATTCCCACGGAGAAGAGAAGGATGGCAATGAGGTCTGTGACGTTCCAGTACTCCTGCAGCCACACTTTGACTTTCTGCAGCAGCTTGCCTGGCTCTGACATCAGGATCTGCAAGGCAGCGGAGAGGGTTAGGCCTGGTTTCTCCTATACTTTCAGCATGGCTGGAAAGCGCTCTCTCTGTCTGTTAGCTGATGGAAGGGGTTATCTAGACCTGAGTCCAGTTGAATACCTGTATACTCTGAATGCATAATTGAGCTAAGCTTAGGTAATCCAGATATGCACAGTCTAGAAGCAGATGTAAACAACAGGTTTGATCCTTGGGATTGTCTGGCAATTCTGAGCCACTGCAGGCTTTTGCTATAATATTATATATTCCTAACACACTGTAGATCCCCACAATCATCTCAGTAAACAGTGCTTCAGTACTGAGTGACATGAACCACTACTACAGGACACCTCCAATCCTCTCTTGTATCAGCAAATCCTTGTCTGAAGTACAACCCCGTTAATGACTTATCATCTCCATGATTGCCAGTGAATTCTACGTCCCATTACATCAGGCACATGGTTGCAACTGTTTTCTTATGGCATATCTGTTGTCATTATAGCCACCAGCCTACCATCCATTTTCTGAGCAACAAACACACAGTGAGCTCTTTGAAGACCTAAACCATGATGTGGTTGGCGATTACAAAGTTGTTTTTCATAAGCAAAGACTCATAAAGCTGTACCCAAGGGGGATGCTTCCTTTCATGACCAGGAAGTTATACCTCATTTCTTAAAAAAAGAGACAAGGGACAAGCAAACCATGTTAAGTACATACTCAGACTTTCTGATGGTTTTCATTATAAACAGATCAAAAGCCAAACTCCTTACCATGGTCCACTTCCCATCCCACTGCATTCTCCCTCATTCTCTCTCTCTCCAGCCACATTGGCCTGCTCCAAAGCAGAACAAGTCCAGCCTATGCTCAGGACACTCACACCTAATTCCTTCCACTGGGGACTTT
Organism: Onychomys torridus; assembly: GCF_903995425.1. Lineage (NCBI taxonomy): Eukaryota > Metazoa > Chordata > Mammalia > Rodentia > Cricetidae > Onychomys > Onychomys torridus. Next base: position 141,325,985 of record NC_050443.1, on the reverse strand, counting down.
CTTTTCCAAGAGTTTGCGTGCTTGGCTTCTTATCCTGAAGCTCTTTATTCATCTGTCCCCTTTTTAGGAAGGCCTCTGTTGACCATACAGCTGCAGTGGCCTCCATGGCTCCAAAACATGGATCCCTGGTTCCTACCACTGAGTTCCTACTACAGCAGCTGTGGGGTCAGGCCGGGGGAGTCACTGTCCTTACATGTTCCCAGGTCACGCTGGTGAGCATGGTGTGAGATCCACTGTCCTATCCACCCATCAGCATTCTCTGTGACTGTTGCTGTCCTGTTGGTTCCTCACCCTCTGGGTCCATCTGAACTAGGTAAAAATCTGTGCATGTGCATGGGAAAGGAGAGGCAGGGAGGATGGGCCATGGTCTTAGCAAGCTTCTACCCCTTGCTCATGTGTTGCTAAAACTACTATTATGAGAGAGAGAGAGAGAGAGAGAGAGAGAGAGAGAGAGAGAGAGAGAGAGAGGGAAGAGGAAGGAGGAGAGAGAGAGAGAGAGAGAGGGAGGAAAGAGGGGGTGGGGAGGAGAGCACCTCCTCTGCCCCATCACTGCTAAATCAGCCCTTAGTTCAGGCCTTGGTATCCTGGGACCCAGTAGCGCATCACGGGGGAGTGGAAAGGAAAGAGAGTTTCAGATGACCCAAACAGGTTTCAGACCTCGCTCTCTTCTCTTGTTGTAGCATACCAAACAATTGCTCCATCTTGTTTCCCAGACCTGTAGAGTGGGGATGGATGTGATCATGGCTGTCACTGACGTCACAGACTTGAGGGAGAACTGGGTGAGATAATGTCTACTAAGGCTTGCTGTAAACAGTTCCATACTATTAAGGGGTTGCTGTGGCTGGCTCTGGTGACTCTGTGCAGAAGTATGTGGTGAAGAGAATGGGATCAGCGGCACATGAAACCACAGCCTTCCTTGTGTTTGCTCGGGAGGCACGGAAGCATGCAAACTTTTCCATGCTTCCAGGATCTTGCGTCTGGGTTCCCGAGAGCCTGTGTGCCAACCACAGGGAGTCAGGAAAGCCGGTGCTTGTGGGAACTGTCACCCACTCAATAGCTGAGCCTCTCTTTCCAGAGTTCAAGGCAGGGACATGGGGTGAGAGGCCACCTCACCCAATTGCAGAGAAAAAGATCAGGCACAAAAATGGCCACAATCCCACTTCCCACATCTTCCTCAGCGGCAAGCACGCTTCAGCTGACCCAGCCCTGACCCAGTATCAGAAGCCCCACCCTGCCTGCCATGACATGCAGCTTCACAAGAAATGGATGGCCAGGCCTGGAGGTTTCTGGCAGCCTGCCCGCTTGGCAGCCATTCTAGAACAGTCCAAGGAGTACAGGCTGCTCCCCGTCTTCTTCCAGCCTAGTCCCTGGACAGCCTCCAGTCTCCACACTCCAGTCTTTCCCTCCTCTGCTTGAGATGGGGAAGGAATATGTGGCGGGGTGTTAAGTCTCCGAGTGCCAGCTGGCATCCCACAGACGCAGGGCCCCTTGGCGGGAGCAGGCTCAGTTCTCAGAGCTACACAAAGTCCCAGGCAAATTTATTACTGTTTTTCAGTTTACAAGTCCGCTGCCCTGCTCAAGCAACGGGAGACACTGTGGATGGTGGAACACGATGCAGAGACCCCGCTGCAGCAACACAAGGTGTCTCACTGCCTTAGATATTTAATCCAGTCTCTAATCCTCAGGTGGGGCTTGGGTCCCACTCCCAAGCTCTCAGGAGGAAAAAATGCTAATTAGAATCAAAATAGCAGCCACACAGCCCCAGAGAAAGGTGCTGAAGGATGTGTGTGTGTGTGTGTGTGTGTGTGTGTGTGTGTGTGTGTGTATTTAAATCTCAATGCAGCAAAATGTAATAGATATGGCATCTTTCTTCTTTGAAGAACATTCCGGAGGTGAAATTCACTAGGGCAAGAACCTTTGAGTCTGCCTGGTTGATGAAGGTGGGTTTATGGCCCCATTCCATTCGGTGCCCACGGACTGAAATACAGAGACCAGGATTGTGCTGGAACCCCCGGGGCTGCACAGACTTGACAGGATCCTTTCCTACTCAAAAGGCCCCTCCCACTCAGTGCAGTTTCTGGAACGTGCAGAGGAGTCGCTTCACCTTGCAAGCCTGCCTTCCCTGCAGGTTTTCTCGGTCCAGATAGGAGTTTGTGGAGAGCGCTGAGCAGGGTTGCTGCGCCCTCTTGTGGACTGTTTCTTGACCACATAGATTTTTTTTAGAAGCTCTTGGAATCTAAAGGGCAACGTGAGATTTTCTTCTTTTTAAAAAACTTATTTAAGTTTAAAAAACAGTTTTAAGTTCACAAAAAGCACTTTCCTTGGCATCTCCTGAGCCCCACAGTTTCTTCCATTATCAACGGCTTTTTTTTTTTTTTTTTTCAAATGGTGGAATGATATTGCCACATCACCCAAAGACTACAGTTCATATCAGGGTCCACCGTTGGTAGGGTACATTCAGTGGGTTTGAACATGTGTAGGATGATATGAATCCATCCATCACTACAGTAGCATCCAAAATATTTTTGTGACCTTAGAAGCCCTGGACTTCACCTACCATCCTTCCAGTGTACAAACCCAGGCAACTACCAACCTTCTTACCACTCCATAGCTCCCCCTTCATTTTCATAGCTCCCCATAAATCTCCATAGCTCTCCCCATCTCCATAGGTTTTCCCAGAATTTCATATAGCTGGAATCATATAGAATTTATCCCGTTCGGCCATTTTCTTTTTCGTAACACACACCTAAGTTTTCCCATTGCCTCATAGCTCATTTCTTTTTTAGCACTAAATAAGATTTCCTGTCCCCATGGTTAGCTTTGACTTCAAGCAAATCATATAGGGAGTGGCATTTCAGTGAGGTGAGGAGAGACCAGAACTGTGTTCCATCCTCCATAGTGCTCCCTAGCAGTGGGAGGGCTGGCGGATGCCCAGCAGGGGTGCGGGTGGGGTGGGGGGGTGATAGACATTGAGAAGTAATCCACTCAAGAATAAACTGAATAAAGGAATCATGCAGAGTGTCTCCCCCTCCCTCTCTCCCTCCCTGCTGAAGTTGTTTCTCTCTGTTTACCATGTGAGTTCTGGGTATTGAACTCAGGTCACTGGGCTTAACAGCTAGCTGCTGGAACACATTTGGAGAGGTTGATATTGGATTGGTGGACAGTGTCCAAGGAGACCCCAAATAAAGGGTTGAAATGGGAGTTAAAAATAGCAGAGTTTAAAAAGTCTTCTTCATAGGGATGAGGAGAGGGAGGTGTAAATGATATGGAAGCCCTCTGGAGGATGTCTTGGGGCAAAAGGCGTGTAAGCAGAAAATAGACTTACTCACCCTTGGGAACCTCTCTAGGGTGGACAAAGAGGGAAGGAGCAGCCCTCAGCAGCATTCCAGAACCCCGTTGGGGGCTTAACTTGGATCCCAAGCATCCCTTTCGATTCTCCATCCTCGGATATGAGCCCCCTTTCCCTCCTGACTTCATCCCGGAAGCGGTTACCTCTCTCATCTTCTCTATCCCCAGAGTGAAAATGTAGGAGATGACGATCCATTCCTGAGTGGAAGGCCAGCGCTCCATCTTCACTAACACAATGTAATTGAAGAGCATCAGATAGCCGATATATGCCAGCTGCAAGAAAATACAACACAGGACTCTAACCACAGAGGCCTGGGAGCCGGGCCCTGGGTAAGACCACTGCGTGGCAACGCCGAGCAAGGTCAGTAAGCCAGTCAGGGAAGCCATGACGAATGAACTACAGAGTTTTAAACAACCAAGAGGATTTATTTATTTTCTCTGTGCATTCCCATGGAGGTCTGAGGACAATTGGCAGAAGTTGTTTCTCTCTGTCCACCAAGTTCTGGGGATCGAACTCAGGTCACTGGGCTTGATGGCAGATGCCTTTACCTGCCGAGGCACCTCTACCTCAAACATTTTTTAAAAGGGCTATAGTAGTTAAACTAATTGAGTATGCAGTGTTTGTTTTTGAGCTTTCTATGTATCTCTGCGGCCCTGGGGCCTTGCTTGCACCTTTGTGTCACCATGTAGGTAGGTGACATGCCAATCACCAGTTGAGTGTGTGTGTGTGTGTGTGTGTGTGTGTGTGTGTGTGTGTGTATTCTGGTGTTCTGTCTTAGAAATGAACCTGGCCTATCAGGGCTCTTGCTTAGGTACACAGTTGACTTTCCATACTAAAGTGATTGATACAGTATTTGAAATATACCAGGTAGATTAATGCCCATCAGAAGGAAAGAAAGACTCATATAGTACTTATAAGTTGGTAAAACTACAGTGTAAGCTGCCTAGATTTAACCTTAAGGCTCCATTTCCATTTTCTCCTGAGTAGATAATATCTGCCTGGTGTTTTCACCTACAGTGGTTGGCTTCTTAGGGAGGATTCCGACCTCTTTTCCACTATACTGTGATCCTGCTCCACCCTGGTCGGAACATTTGAGTATGCCTTCTGCATCTTTGAAACAAAATAAGGGAAAATAAAGATGTTTACAGGAAGGCGTAGGGTGTGTGGTCTGTTGTGCACCAGAGTGGATTGAATCATCCGGAGGCTCCAGCATCTGGAATTTGAGTCGTGATGTGACTGGCTGGAATGCTAGATGTGGGGAAACACTCCTCAGGGCCCAGGCTTGGAATCTGTTACTGAAAGATGCAGTGATGTCAGTGTGGAAAGAGAAGAATTGGTGGTGCTCTTGCATAAGAAAACTTACCCTGAGGGGGATGGCGGATGAGTGAAACATCCTGGTGGGCAAAGCCTCAAGTTGAGCAAGGCGCTGACTGGCCTCAGGGGCTCTGAGCAGGGACCTAGAGTGAGCTGACTCAAATCTGCACTCTCTGGGGGTGGTGTGGGAATGAACAGGGCAGCATGGGGGCAAGAGGATTGAGGACTGGAGGTGAGGAAGACATTGAGTGACTTTGGGGCTGTAAAGACAAGTTAGGAGGCAGAAACTACAGCTTGGTGGAGATGAGCCATGTGGGACCAGAGCGATGTCTTATCTACAAATGGGCTTCTTCCCTCATTTTCGTAAACTGAATAGACTTTTAATGTAAATCAAAGGTACCTCTGACATGCCTGTGACATTGATGACACATGTCCAGGTACAACTGTGGCACAGAATTCCCTTTTCTGATAAGCCAAGACCCGGACATGGTAGGCAAACACTCTACCACTGCAAGCTACTCTCCAGCCAGCTTTTCCTTCATCTAAAGGGTGAGACTATGCCAGAGGTAAAGGATACTGCATCTGGAACAATCAGATTGTGACAGAGAGTGAGTGCTTCAGCTGCTGAGGGTTAGCTGAGCTCCTCCACCTGGTGATTTGATTTTTGTATCCCCATGACTACTGTTACATTATCCCGTGCCTAGGTTCCCATGGCCCCCCACTTCAGAATCCCTAGTGAGTCATGGAACTTGTGCACGAGAGAGGCATCCTTTAAAAATTGGTTCCAAGTGTGACTTGGTTCACATGGTTTCAGGTTATGATCAAGAAAACACTGCTATGCTCTGCAGTCCTTGTATGCATAGTTACAAAACACAAAGGAAGGAAGTCAGTTGGTAAGACTGTCTAACACACTCTCTTTCCTTTTACCTGCAATTGCATCTGTCTTCCTGGTCACTTCCTTCCTTTTATTGAAAAAAATTCGGTTGCTTCAAGGTGGAGTGACGCTTAAGTGCTCTGGTTTTAACATTTTACGAAGTTCAATGCAAAACATTCCAAGGCACTGTCTCCTCTTGTCACACGTGTCACACCTTGGCCCAGTGACATGTGAACTCATTTCTTCAGAAATTCTGTGTCTTCGAATTTAAGTGACTTTCCTAACAGGGTTCATCCTCTGAACTCAGGTCTAGTGTGTGTGAAGGGAGGAAGGTAGGCAGAAAAACTTAGAATGGTGCTTGGGTTTAAGTTTGAGCTCATGCATGTCATCTTGTGGAAGTCACCTAACATAGGGACTCTGGGGAAGAGCTTGTCATGACTGGGGAAATACACATTGTGTCCTCTGATCTGCGGTCGTTGTACCTTAAACTTCAATCTTCTCCAGCTCACAACTGAGAAATGTTCTCTGCACAGACAGGGGCTGTGAGCCAATTAGATCTCTGCTTCCTTCCATCTTGGAACTTTCCTCTGGGAAGCTGAGATGAGGACAGGAGGTCATACAGGAGTGAGGTGGGTGCTCATCTGGACAGTGTCAGAGAGGAGGAAGGGACACTTCTGGAAATCAGAGAGAAATAACCTTACAGAGAACACAGGTCGCAGCAAATGGGACCACCGATCTGATAATGAAGTTTGTTGTTAAGCATTGTTGGGGGTCTCAAAAGCTTGGCCCTCTCATTTCCATTTATTCACTGTGAAGCCTGGGTTTTGTCAACATTGGAACACAAATTGCTGGAATTGTTTGAATATAACTGGGGGAATTTAGTGTGATGGATTGGCTGAGGCTAACCCAGTCAGTTCCGGGAAAGAGAGCTGGACACCTAACCCCAGGTGTCAAAGATACAGCTCCTGTGGTGCTTCGAATGAGAATGGCCCTCATACGTTCATGTTTGAATGCTTGGCCTCCAGTCAGTGGCTCTTTGAGGTTTCAAAAGACTCACAGTATTTTGAGTTAGCTTTCTCTCTTCCTATTTGCAGATCAAGACGTAGACTCTCTCAGCTGTTCCTGCCATGATGCCTTCACTCCACCATTGTGGACTCTCACCCTCTGAAGCCACAAGCCGAATTAAATGCTTTCCTCTATAAAGAAGCCTTGGCCATGGTGTTTTGTCACAGCTATAGAAAAATAACTAAGACAGCTTCTCAAAGCATGCTGCAAATGGTATTTAAGCAGTGTGGTCCAGGTTTCTGTAATCATTAGAGACACCTGGGGCTTCTGGTAACTGCCTCCCCACTACGTCCACAGACTTGATTCAGTTGGGTCCATGATAGATCCTTGAATTGGGATTTCTAATAAATGCTTTTCTATTGTGGGCATTTAAAAAATAGTGGGCTAAAACTCACTACTCTCTGTGCTGAGTGAGGGCTTTTTAACGCTATCTGCTCATTACAGTGACCTGGGGAGCTCTAATGTAGTACCCAGAGGGATTGCATCTGAGCCCTGAGGGTAGAGGCTAGGCGTGAGCATGTTTTTAAAGTGTTCCAACAGATGGACATGACACATGCCTGTAATCCCAGTCCTTGAGAGGCGGAGGCAAGGTAATCAGGAGTTTGAGGAAAACCTGGGTGAGACCATGGTTTTAAAAAACCAAACCCAAACCAAAACCCAAACCAAAAGTGTAATGGGTGATTCCAATGATCTTGATCTGGAGGTGCTAAGGCTGAGAGACACTGGCCAGGGCACTTTTGATGAAAAAGCATTTGGGCTGAAAATTGCCGGAGTTGAGTCAACGGGGAGCAAGAGAATCAAGGAACTCAAATGATGGGACTGCTGAACCCCAATGAAGAAGAAAAAGCAGATGACTTGAAGGCTACACGAGGTCAGTGTCCATCCCAGTGCTGGTTAATTCTGTATGCAGTTCCTCACACCAGCTTCTCTTATGCTTTAGACCAGGAATCTGCTAACATTCGCAAAAGGCCACAGGACGAATCTTCAGGGTTCTATAGGTCAACTTCTTTTTGTTGTTGTTGTAGCACATATGTGGTCAAGTGTAGTAAACACTGGAATTTGAATTTCTTATTTTAAAATGGATCTTTTTTTTTTTTTTATTTTAAAGCTTATTTCAACCTTTTAAGGAAAGGTTAAAAACAAAACAAATGAAAACAGGCTGGGGTTATAGCTCAGTGGTACAGCACTCGCCTAGCATGCCTAAAGCACCGGGGGTGATAGACAGCATCACAGAATAATGCAAAAAATAAAATGAATTTTAGTGTGTGGACCATAGGAGTGGAGTTTCCTTTGTCTACAGTGCCCTCCCCACTTTTTTGGTTGTGATAACTGAGTCAGAAGAATTGAAGGAGAAGGGCAGATGTTGTATTGATGAAGTCATTGCCGGCCTCAGGGAGATTATTTAGGAAGCATCTGGATCCTTGCTTAAACACAGTAGCTGCTTGACAAATGATATTTCTGTTGTTGTGTGGACAGATGAATCTGGCCTTGATTACCTCTCAGAAATGTGACTAGTGTAGGAATAACACTAGTTACTCCCACATTGTACTTACAGATCAGACACTATTATAAGTGTTTTATATCCTTCAACACATTAATCTCCATGAAGTAGAGAGTAGTATTATTTCTATCTTACAGAAGGGCAGAATGGGAAAGTAACTTTTCTGGGGTCACACAGCACAGAAGGACACAGGTAGACCTATATGTAGCCAATCTTTTCTCAAGCTACTTGCAAGTCACAACTCTGCTGCTTCCTACAAGGCAAACTTGAAAGAGTGCTTCTGTAAAGAATTTAACTGAGTTTTTGAATGTGTGCTATTTTGAGGTGGATATTATTTTGGAATGTCAATACTTTTAAAATTTTATTTTACTAAAATGAATATAAATGTGATATCTGTTTTTTATATTCTCTCATACTCTATTAAAATCATCCTTTGAATTTGCGGTTTCTAACTGGTGGTAGTTTTGATCCCACAAATGCCTGGAAACATTTTGGCTGTCATCCTTAAAGGACAGAGTGTGGTACTGGCATCTGGTGGCCACAGACCAGGATGCTGCTGCATGGCAAAGAATTATCCTAGCTAAAATATCACTAGTGCTGAGGTTGCAAAGTCTTGCTTTAAATCCAGTGTTGAGCATTAACATCCGGGACTGCACAGGAAGCAACTTAAATGGTCATCTGAGCCCTTGTGTTCTCAGACCTAGATTACCCTGTTGTTGACTCAAAGGACAGCTCTGCAGCTGGTTGTGGGAACGTCTAAAAGTCCAGAAGCATTGTCCTTCATCTGGTGGAGCTCCACCGGGCTGGACAGAATCACGGTAGGCTTCAGGGGTTCTCAACCTATGGGTCATAACCCTTTGGGGGTCAATGACCCTTTCTACGGTCAAAAGACCCTTTCACAGGGGTCACCTAAGATAATCAGAAAATGCAGATTCATACCAGTAGCTAAATTACTGTTATGAAGTAGCAAAGAAAATAATTTTATGGTTGGGAGTCACCACAACATGAAGAACTGGTAAGGATCAGAGCATTAGGAAGGTTGAAAACCACTGGAAAACGTCAATGGAAAAGAGAAGGGTGCTCCAGCAATGTCCCTTTCTATGATATTAGATGCCATTTCATCGACAGCCTGTGGCTTTGCAGGTAGGGAGTATATGTAAGGTGTGATTCCTGGAGAATATTTACCAGAAACTAGAGGTTTTCTTGCTTTGAACTGCATGCATGCTGTTTAATTGTGCCTGAGTAAGAAAGTGTGACTGATGTCATCACCAGGTTGGAAGTTGTTACTTATAGATGCTGTCTGTCCATAGAGGTGTTACATCTACACCGTGCTTCAACCTGGCCCACCAAATGCTCCCCTAAAGCCCAGGATAAACATCTGTAATGGGCCATTCTGTTCTCATCCATGCAGCAACACAGCAGTGTTCTGGCAGAGGACATTTGTTTTCATGTCAAACTAACTCACACACATCTCACATCTGTATCTATTACTTCTCAGCTCCCTCAGTTCCTTTACCTTCTGTGGTGAGCATAAAGGCAGTCTATGGAAGCTGCCCAGGGAAGTCCACATACACATCTTGTGAAACTACTGGAAAAACAAGGTCACAGAGCTTTCATTCCCGCACACGTGGTGCTTATAATGCTGCCCAGGGGAAACCACACTGGTGCTTGAGAAAGGAACACCCACTCCTGAGGCTAGCCTTTTGGAAAGGGGGATGGAAAATGCTTACGGTGTAGAACCAGAATTTCACAATGGGTGCATTGTAGAACTCATAGATCTTGCGGCCCACAGGGATGAGGCGGTGCCTGCTTTGGACTTCTTCTTCATCCTTTTTTCTGGATGACTCCCCATTGTTTCGCCCCAACATCGCCTATAGTGGGAGAGAATGGAGACCATCATGGTTGGGCTCTCTAGGCCATGCTGCAGAGGAGGAGTGGATGCTCATGACACCCAAGAGCTCACAGAACCCACATTGAAGAGTATCAAGGCATGCCTTTCCTCTGTGTGAGCTTGCACTATATTAGTATAAGCTGTGTATTTCTTCTACGGATGGAAGGCTTGGGTGATATTAATTGACCCTTCTTTTCTTTTACAACCTGGACCCTCTGAGTGAGGTGGGCAGTGGGATAGACAGAGTTCTGAGAGGGATAATGAGCACTGTTTGGGAAGGCCAGGCTACAAGAATCTGTCCCAATTCTGTTACTTTCTTTCCATATGTATACTTGACATGTGAAATCTGGATTTAAATTCTGTCTATACCCGTGTTAGTGACTTTCCAGTCAAAGGTGGATTGATTGGACCAGCATCCATTATATATATCCAACAAGCAGGAGTATTCAAGTTATAAGTTATCTGAAGTGCTTGAAGTTTAGTTAGGCTAGAAATAGCTCTACTCATACCAAAGCATGGGCATTGGTCCCTCCATTTTAAACCTTGTAAGACTGGAATTACTGCTGTTGCCAATTTTATGGTAACTCCCGAGTACACAGCTTTCCTCTGCAACCAAGTGGGTTAGGAGAAGGATTTGAGGCAAGCCTGATCTGCAATGGTCCTCATCTCTAAGTTGCTGGAGATCTCCATAAACATGGATTCCCTTACTGTTCATCACAACAGTAGCAGTATGAGTAATAATGATCAAATATTGCAAAAACAGCAGAATCTAAGAACAGGAAGACACAGCCTGTCTAGGTAGCAAGCAACAGGATGTCCCAGAGATGACTGAAGATCCTAATAGTGAAGGCTTGTGGGCTTTGGATGACTCAGATGGGAGGTGAGTGCTAAGATGAATACTCAGAATCTGTGGACTCTTGGGCAAGTTATTTCAACCTCTCTGAGATCTACTTTCTTTAGCCATAAATTAGGCTATGCTCCTTAGGGGCATTAACACATTAACATCTGGCACCTAATTAAATGCTCAGTAAGTAACTAGGTAGTCTTCAGAGTAAACTCAGACCTTCTTAGATACTCTTGCCCTGAAGGGTCCTTCACCAGAAAGGTGTGCATGCTTTGAGAGTCTATAACAGGGCAAAGTATTGACTTTAATTCTTCAATATTATTATAAGATATATAAAGTTAATATACATTGGTGGGAAGTTGAATTTTTTTCTTTTTTGTAGATATAAGGTGAATGTGTGATGTATGTTCATATGCACACATGTGCATGCAGAGGCCAGAGGAAAATATTAGATGTGCTGTTCTGTCACTCTCCATTCTATTCCCTTGATACAGGATCTCTCACTGAACCTGGAGCCAGTCTGGTAGCCAGTCAGCCCCAGTGAACCTCCTGCCTCTGCCTACCCTCCCAGCACTGGGGTTACAAGTACCTGCGACCATAGCTGGTTTTTATGTGGGTCTGGGGACTTGAACTCTGGTCCTTATGTTTTTACAAAGAGTTCTCTTACATGCTTAGCCAATTCCCTAAGCCTGGCATTCTTAACAAATGTGAGACTAGGATAAGACATACATTATAGCCGCTCAGAATTGACAAGGATTTGGGATAAGACACAGTACTTGGCACGTAAGTTTGAAATTAAGAGATCTAGTTATAGCAATGATTGCAGTTTGTTATGAAGTTGAGGAGAGAGATAATTACTACGTGACTTAGTTTTCAACCACCTGACACATATATACAAAAGTTAGTTTTAAGTATTTCAATGATTTCCTCATAGCTAGTTCATTCAACTCTATGACACTCACAAAGGTCCATCTAATAGCATTTCTGGGGAAGCGACCTCCATTCCTTTGTATACCCTAGTGAGAAAGGTGCCTTGATAATGGATAGGAAGATTCACTCAATGGCTATCATATGTATCTATTTTCATCAGTGAATTGAATCAATATTCTGATGGGTTAAGTACAGGAGAGTCCTGTTAACATTGGCCACTGGCCTCAAGAGACTGACGGAATGAGAAGGTTGTCCTATAGTCTATGTAATAATTATTCTTCTCCTGTTCTGCTTATTTCTATGTCCAACAATCCAGTGCCATCTGGGGATATGATGGAATGAAAATAAAGATAAGTTGGAGGATTTTAGGTAGCTTAGGGAGTGAAATCTTGGGGTAACCTCCAGGGTCAGTGGCTTTCCTAGCAAAGTACAGGTAGCCCTGGCACTCTGCACTGGCTGGGGCTTTTTTAGGTTTAAGTGCAGGATGGCACATTTACTTGGTCATGCAGGTGAAACAAAGCATTGCCGCATTTCCTTTGTTCTTCACATATGTTCTGAGGGGCGGGTACATTTGCAAAGTCTTGTCTTTCACAGATTTTATCATTTCGTCAGTTCCAGCTTTAGCAGCTTAACTCTGATTTTGTTGATTTCTTTTCCCTGTAGTCAAATATTTCCTTTGACATTGCTTAAAGCAGAATTTAATAGGGCCATTTATGTAGAAAAGAAACACTTAAAATAGAAAACAAATATATTTTTTCGTAGGAAGAGAGGTTTGGACAGGGTCAAATATATCATTGTTCAGTGCAGATTTGAGACCCTGCCAGCTGGTCAAAATGGAGAAAGATCCTTTGAGGTAAATTAAGCTGCTAAAGGCTATGAACATGGTGCAAGTGGAGACTGATATTCTTAGGTGTCATTTTGGAAGCAACCAAGGATGTCCTAGTCTCAGAAAGGGTGCATTCAATTTGCTAGAAGCTCAAATATCATCCCTGTGAAGGGAATGGGCTTGTCAACAAGCTCCTTTCCCCAATCCTGTCAAGGGTGAGATGTTCACCAGAGATGCAGCAGTGGACAGAATCTGCCATCAGGGTGAAAAGAGGCTCCCTTTAAAGACAATGCTGCCCCATTCAAAGCTTATAGCCCATACATCCTCACCTTATTCTTCTCTGTGAGGTTTCTGTTCATCACAACACCTCCTACTCAGGTTCACAGTGAACAGTGTTGGGATCTATTACCTGGCAAACCCATTAGGCTCTGGGACTGGAGAGACATCTTTTACTGTGACTTCTTGAAGGATCAGAGTCCCCAAAATCTCTTAGGAGACAAGGGGAGTTCCTTCCTCTATACCCAACCACTGAGAGCATCATGCAGCTTCTGGCTGTCCTTCAAGAATGTTTGCCTGTGAGGGAGCCACACCATACTTGATCTGGGATGCTTGGCATCCCTTGGAGGCTCTCTACTCTGTGGTGAATTAAATCCACTAAGTAGGACCATCAGAGAATAGAATAGAAAATAATTCTCTCTTGCCCTTGACAATTGACTGAGGTTGTTAAATGTATAACAATAGCCAATGGAGTTTGCATGCCTGGATGGATTCTAATCTCACCTTTGCAACTAATATCTGGGTAAATGTGGGCAATTTAATCTCTGAGTCCTTGCTTTGTAATCTAATCTGGGAAGTAGAACAATGTAAACCTGATGGGCATGATGTGGTCCCATGAGTGTGGTCAGATAGAGTGAGCAGTACCATTTCAACAACATAAGCAAATATTTGTTAATGTTTAGTTATTAGTCTAAGTGGTTTACATGTATGTGGCTAAGCCGTTTACTCTTTAAACCACATAACTACCTGCAAGGCAGACAAAACTATGCTCCCACTCTTGAAGGGATGAAGTTGTGTTTAAGGTCACAAAGCAAGTAGGTGAAGGGGGCAGGATTCTGACTCTGAAGCACGTACTCTTTCCCTCTCTGCTGAGACAGCCAGCAAGAATTCAGAATCAGCACTAACCATAACTAAAATACCATTTCTCATCTGAGGAGTTCAGAGATCAAAATTACGACATGATCTGCAGAGAAGGCGAGGTCTGCTGCTGTTGCAGGGCAGGGCAGATGCCTACACAGATTTTTACAAAGATCTGGGGACTGAAACCAAAATTGGCTTTTCATCCAGTGAAGGGTCATATCTATCGACAGATTTCCGGGAAGGGGTTCCTAGAAAGAAGTCCTGTGCATATGGAAGAAGAACATGCCTCATTGTAGTGCCAATAACGAGACTCATGCAAAGTCTTTTTTTCTCCTGACCCAAACCAATTTTTGTCTTCTCCTCTTACAGCTCCTTCTGGGTCATTACTCCTGTAGCCAGTGGCTGGGGTGGTGAGGGAGGCTGACGTGCTTTAGAACTGTCCCTATGGAGTTACTGTGTGATGCAGCTCTCCCAAGCTATGAAGCCCTATTTGTCCCTTTAATAGCACAGGCTATTTTTAGCCTTTGAACACAAGCCAGTGGCAGTCATGTCGCTTGGGTGGGGGCTGTGGGGAAGTGGTTCCATGCACAGCTATCTTGTTCTCTCTGCAGAACAAAGCATCCATGTTCTATAGTTGTACCAGGAAGCACTAATAAAAGCTTTCCACACAAACCTCAGAATTCAATTAGTGATGCATTTGTGACTTTGACCCTGAAGACAGACACAGGCGTAGCTTCCGACCAGCAGAATGGCCCCAGCTCAGCAAAGCTGGCTGCTCCCAGCTCATTGCTTCCTGTTCTTCCTTGCATGTTAAGACTGCCAGTCACATCATCGTGTTTATAAGCGGATGCTTGCCTAGAAAATTGAGGGCGTCTGGCTTTGAATCTCACTGATTTGTTCTGCAGCACCATTGGCAGAAGGACTTTACATATAGTTGCATCCTATAGCCATGCTGTTTTCACACACAGAGGAAACTTTCATGATACTGTAATCTCACACATGACCAGACCTGGCAGGAGGCTGGGGAACCCTTCTCTCAAGCATGATTGAACCTCAGCAATATGAATGTGTGAGTGGACTGCAGGAGTCACCCCAGGCAGAAAAACTTACTGTGAGTTCCATGTCCTCTTCATCTTTCTCCTTTGTGGTCTTCTCTGGCTCCTCTGGCTCCTTCTCTTGGAGATGAATTTCTTGGGCCTGAGTCATATAAGGCATGTCATCTTTATTCTTGAACTCCAAGCTGAGAATTGAAGGAGGAAGTAGAATTCCCAGAATTACCTAAAGCAATAACAATGATAATAATAATAATCACATTTAAAGGATTAAGATTAGGGTGGTTGCTTAGCATCAGAGAGCCTGAGGTGTGGCATATGAATGTGTGTGGGTGCACATACATGCACACACACAGGTGTTGCGCTTGCTGTACAGGAATGTGGATACCTGGAAATCTAGACACACAAGAAGGTGACTCTTTTTGGACCATCTCAGAAATACTTATTTTGCCCAAATATATCTTATCCTATTAATTCTTACTTTATGGGGGAAACTGAGGAAAGAGCTTTTCAAATCAAAGGTGGAAAAATATGAGATCTCCATTTAGTTGTTAGATAGCACTTGGCCTTGTAAAATCAATTTGTACATGTACTGGCATTTATTTGTGAATATATCAAGCAGAGGTGATGTGTTAGCTGATGATTTCTGTAAAGTATTGTACCTTGAAGGTGCGTGTAGAAAATCATTTTATCTACTGGAACATTCTGCTGGCATTAGCTAATGTACAAACAGAAACATCCCTCCCCCACAGAGATCTCCGTATTCATCAAGAGTAGTTGGTCTCCTCACATAAAAGCTCCAGGAAGGCCAACATTGCCTTGCTCTCATCTGTAAACACTGTGTGAAGCTCAGAGTCAGGATACTTGTTACATAGGTCTTTTTTCATGGCAGAGCAATCTCCTCCATTGGTAGAAAACAGTGTCTTCCCTAGCTTCTCTCAGTTTTAAAATGGTTCCAGTGCACAAGGCTCCCCATGATGAGCCTCCTTGAAGATACTGCACCGAGAGGAGGGACTCAGACAAATCCTGAGGGGTCAGTGAGTATCATGCTTCCACGGGCACAGTCCTATGGTTCTGAAATACCCATGGGGACTTAGGGCCAGTCAGGAGAAGAGGGTCAGAAATGACTCTGAATTACAGGTGTTTTGGGAGGCTCAAATGTCATGCTGGCAATCTTCATAGGGTGCAATGTCCTGCACTTGGGGCTGAGAACTTGCTTAGCTGTTCTGAGGCCAGGCCTGCTTGACTACTAGCAGCTTGACTCTGGAATGTAGTACATGACCCACTTCATAGAACCATTTTTGTAACTTCCAGCCAAGAGCCCACAAGAAAGGTGGAGTGGGACAAACAGTGCCTGTCCAGGAAGACAACAGTCAAAGAAGGCAGGATGCAAAATTGTGCAACACGGTCACAACATCATACTGTATACTAGCAATTTGTTAAGAGAGTAGATTTTGGCCAGTCTTACCACATGCAAAAAAGGGTAACTGCAAGATGATGAACATGCCAATTTGCTTGACTCTCTTGTTATTTCACTGTATATATTAAAGCATCATTTCGGTATCTTAAATATATATAATTAAAAACTGACATCATAAAAATTAAACCAAACACCCTTCCATTTTTCTCTTGTTCATTTCTCTATCTTTTTAAAAATTCTTTTACTTTACTGCTTTCCTTGAAAAATCACTAAAAAGGATTAGTGGAAGCAAAAGTTGAGCTGAGTGTGTAGCCCAAAGGTAGAGAGCTTGCCTGGCACATGTGGGGCCCTGAGATCTTCTCTAAAAGGAATAAGGTAAGAGTTTCCACCCAACTTTCTGTTCTTAAGAACAAGTCCAGTACACGGTCTGTTCAATACCTGAGAGAACTGCTACAAACAATTAACTACATAGTTTCTTCTTGTTTTTCCTTAGTTAATTTATATAGTTATCTCTATATAGCATCTTAAAATGGGCTTGAGTTGTGTAGACTGGCCTGTGACTTGCTTTTCCTCATTCCTGAGAATAGACCAGGGGCTAGGGATGTAGCCACTGCCATGTGTGAGGTTCTAGTTTGATTTTGAACTTTTTTAAAAAGTGAGTAATGTCTTGATAGACAAATCTTTCTCAGCATTAGTTCAGTTAAAATTTCTCAAACTCATGCTGTCAGAGCCCATGTCTCTATGATATGATATAATGCAAGGATAGCCTTGGTGGGACCAGGAGGGTATTCAGCCTCACAGGGCACTGAAGGGTGGCTTAGGGGAGACTCCTGTAGTAGCATGGCTGTGTAAGAGTGTACAGTGCCTCTATGGGACCTGTGTGTACTCTTCATCTATGGATCTGAGACAAGATTCTAGTTTAGTAGGCCTCAAGATCTGCCCTCAAGACCCCCAATCCATGGCCTGTGAAGGTAGAGGAAGAACAATCAGTCAATGACTAGAGTGTATGCAGACTGCCTTCTTAATGTGGCAGACCCCAAGTTCAAATCCTTGACTCTAAATGAAAGTCACATCTCTACGGAGATTGTAATGAATAGGGGTGGCTTAGTACCACCTTCCAACACAAGATAACCCCTAGACCCACCATAGATTTGGCTTGGAAAATGCCAATCAACCCTTGGACTCTATGGCAAAAGATCTTTTTTGTGTATGCTGACCTTGAGGCCTGAGTTCTTGCGCATGCGGAGCCGGCCCATCCACATGTCAGTGAGCAACATCTGGCTGCATGTGTGTGCAATGAAGTCACGGTGCTTGGCGGCCACAGCCAGCTGCAGGCATGTGGCATTGCTCCAGTTCTTTAACTCATATGTTAGCAGTTTCATGGCCAGCTGCTCATCCTGCTTGTAGGATTGGTCCAAGAGTTCCACAGCCAGCTGGCCAAAGTCCCTGAAAGACAATGCATACAAGAGTCATTCAGGTCGACTTGGAGACATCCATGAACAAAGATGGGCCCCACTGCTCAACTGTGAAAGGTAGCTTGCTGTGTGAATAGCTGTTTCATATAAGGTTTAGTCTATTTACAAAGCCACCCATCAACATCCTTTAAGTATTTACTATGTGATACACACCATATCTAGAACTGAAGATGTAAAGTCAAAGCTTGATTCCTGCACTCAAGACCCCCAATTCAAGGCATGTGAGGATAGAGGCAGAATAATCAACCAATGATTAGAGTGCAGTGTGTCTTCTTAAATGTGACAGACCTCAAATTCAAACCCTGTTCTTGCCAACCATATATGATCACAGCCAAGTTACTTATATTCTCTGAGAGATGATATTCTTAATTGGATGAATTACATGATGATATGACCTGTTGCTTGGGCAAATGAAAGGATGAATGAAATCGGTGTAATCTCTCTGTACCTTTATGCAGCATTGTGCACAGTAAGGGTAAATTACTCATGCCCATCCTCTGTGTGCTCTACTGGGGTGACTTTGTTATCCCATAAGCTTTTGTGGAGCTCAGAACTTCTGGCATTTGGAGTCTACCTTTCCTTCTTCCCCACCCTCTTCAGGAATGGCTAGCCAACCTGGAGTTGTGGTTCAGCTCCTGGGAAATGTCATCAACCATGTCATTCTCAGAGGCCTCATGAGCCATGGCTTTACAGAGCTTGCAGGCCACCAAGGCTTTGGCCATGGCCTCCTCTCCATGCTGCCAGAAGAACAGGGCCATCTTCTGCCTCTTCATGAGGACAGCCCATACCATCAGCTCATGGAAGGGGAATGGGAAGTGGTTGATCTCAGGGTCATCCAAGTCAATGTCCACCTCTTCTTCCCGCTTCTTTGTTGTCTTTCTTCCTCTCCTCAAGGGAATGTCATCCTGCAATTTTAGAGAAACAAGAACAGGCTGAGTGGAAAATGAATCAGATTAATTCATTACATACTTTATGTATACCTTCCATTGGCTCAGCTCTAGAATCACACTGAAATGGACCAGACCAGTTCTTATCCTAAAGAGATTCAAAAGCTCCTTTGGGGCCAATTTAAAACTAAGACTTAGAAAGGCATACTCAATTACCAACATGTCAGTTTATGCTTTACTTTAAACAATACAACATTTTCTAAGCTGGGCATGGTGGTGAATACCTAAAATCCCAGCAACACCTTGGAGTCAGAAACAGGAGGATGAGAGTTTGAGGCCAGGCTAGGCTACATAATGAGAATCTGTCTCAAAAATTCCAAAGATATTTTCATAGGCCATTTTCTTTCTTTTTTTCTTTCTTTCTTTCTTTCTTTCTTTCTTTCTTTCTTTCTTTCTTTCTTTCTTTCTTTTTTGTTTACTTTTGTCTGTTTCTTCTTCCATAGGTGTGGCTGTCTATACCTCATGATGGACAGCTTTACCATGTTTCTTTTTTTCTTTCTTTCTGAAAAAGCAAGAATATCCTATACTTGTGTTTTCACATAACAATAATAAACAATGAACCAAAGATGAGAACAAAACTGCTCAAGTTTCTGCATCCCCATTAGATGCATCTGTACAAGTCTTTGGTTCTGTTGCCATTTGTAAATATTTCTAATTAATTTTGCCTATGGAGTTTATACACTTGGTTTTCAAGTTAGTAGTTACAATGGGATTTATTTATTTTTGTTTTTCCCCCAGTGCTAATATAAATTCATTGTGGAATTTTAAAAGCTACTGTGAGCTGCTACCATGGTACTTGGAAAATCTTTATTTCCTTGTTTTAGAATCATGCACTAGGCCTTATTATTAAAATGAACTCATATATCTTTAAATACATGAGAAAGAGAATAATTAGCACTAATAATGTGAGCAAACACTAACCTCCATTCCCAGCAGTTTCAAGGCTTTGGGCTGTTTAAAAAAACGTTGTGAACAAAGTTAGATTTTTTTCATTGAGGTAAGAAATGAATTCTACTATAATGCAAATAAGTGATATAAGAACTCTACGGTACCATATAGCATTAATTTTATGTCATGGAGTAAACACAATAAAAGGAACATGTTTAAAAATTTTTTTCTGGAGAATTAGGGATGTTGTGATTTTGGTGAACCACAGTGAATTAGGAAACTGAAGTGATATAATTGAAGGCTTACAATGACTTTTGTGGGTTGAAGTTTCTTTCCCTTTCCTATAACTGTCCACTTGAGGGGCACCTCCAGGACATCCAGCACTTGACTAAGTACTATGATCTGAATGTTTTCTTCCTCATCCATCCCTATCATATGACGAAATTCTAACTGACAAGGTGTTGGTATTGGGGCAGGTATTTGGGGGACAGTGTTAAGTCATGATGGGAGACACCATCTAAGAGAAAGTTATATCCTTATCAAAAAGGCTGATGGGAGCTTGTTTGCTTTTTCCCATGTGAAGACACAGCCAGAAAGTGCCATCTGTGAGGCAGAAAACAAGCCCTCAGCATAAAGTCAGTCTGTTGGTACCCTGTTCTTGAACTTAGAGCTGTGGGCCATATGTTGATGTTGTTTATGAGCTTATGGTATTTTGTTACAGCAGTCTGAGCAGAGAAGACATAAACAATGAAACAATCAACAGATCAAACTAGATACTTCTCAAACCTCTGGAAAACTATCATGCAGACACTTGGAGTATAATTCAGAACGTTTGTTTAGCTGCTTCCTCTGGCTGTCTTCCAGCGCTGCACAGTAGAGCGAGGGTGTGTGGGCCAGAGCAGGTGCTGCTAGAGGTACAAGTGGCCCTGTCGCTGGGGAACATCAGCGCATAGGAAGTGGCTTCCCTGGCCATGCTGGGAATGTGTACAAGGGTACACCTGAAGGCCACAGAGAAGGCCACTCGGGAATTATAGAACTTGCTTTGAATTTAAGAATGGGAGAACAAAATTACACCCATGGGCCAGGAGTGCCTATTCTGTGTGTTCTAAGTGCATCGGAGCAGTGGGTGTCATTCTGGAAGCTACTGAGGACATAAGAATTATGAGCTGACAGTTCCTGCAGATTTGATGTGATTATATAAGTTAGAATAGCTTGAAGCTGTCTCCCTCTTTTTTCTTCCAGCTTCTAAAATTACCACAAGTCTAAGTTTTTTGTCTTTCTTCAAACATTTTGTTCCCCCTCTCTCGGTTTTCTAATAGCCCCCCAAAATACTTTCATTAGTGAAAACTTTGTTAAAAAAAATCAGAAAAACAAAACCCAAAACTTCATAAAATAAAGGGAAAACCATAAAACTCAAACATTAAGAAAATCATAAACATTTTTTTTTAAAAGAGAGAAAAAAGAAATAATCATGCTCACTACCAGCTGAGACTGGCAGCTCTTGGGATGTCATTTTGGGGTCTTCAGGGTCCCCCAGCCCCTTTCAGAGAGTGAAGTCCAAGCTATGTTTCTAGTAGTAACACACCTTTGAGATTCCACCTTGTTCATGAAAGCACCAGTGGCCCAAAGCAGTGGGGCCCTAAGCTTGACATGAACAATGGCGGTGGAGAAGCTTGGCTACTGTCCTTAGATCCCACTGCTAGGCACAAAACAAACCAACCAAATAACAACAAACCACACAACCAAACAACCAACCAACAAAAACTCGCCCTATTACCATCCTGTGGGATATAAGCGGAAGCTGTCCCTGCCTGGTCCACTTTTGCCACAGACTGACCCAATGATTCCTGAGGAAAAGTGCATTTTTTTTTTTTCCTGGAATTGAGTTGCAGACATAAAAAAATGCAAAATAGAAAACAAAAATAAACAAAAACAAAAACCCAAAACCAACCAACCAACCAACCAACCCCCCCCAAACAAAACAAACAAAAAACAAATCCTCCCCCCAATGGAAAATCATTTTTATTTGAAAGAAAGACTAGCAGAGAAACTGCAGCACCAAACAGATGTTTTTAGGATGACCAAAGTGGGACTGTCACCTCAAGGAAAACAACAGATAGAATTTGTTTGGCTAGTATTTTAAATTTAATAATAAATTTCAATAGTTTGAATGGAAAAAGAGGGAGGTGCACTTTCTGACTTTTTAATTCATTTTCCCTTGGAGACAAGAGGCCAAATACCCCAAAACCTCTCGACCCCAGTCTTCCCCAAACAACCTGAGGTCATGCTAGAAGCTCACCCTTTTGGGGCCAAACAGATTGTGGTAGAGGGTCCGGAAGCGCTTGCGTGTGTAGTTGCAGCGGTAAGCCCCGCCCATCAGGTACTCAATCACCAGGCCAATGTCTATGAGGCTGATTCTGTAGTCCGGGGGCAGGTTTCCCTGTTGGGGTTGAAGGGAACAACAGACAAACCCAAAAAGACGGCGTGGTTTACTAAGGGTTCATTGGCAAGTGTTTTGTAACTATTTTAGAGTAAAAATTATAATGAAAAAAGAAACATGAATGTATTATTAGGCTGGTTAATTAATTCACCTTAAAATAGATCCAACCGAAACCTGGATACTCTCGCTTGGAAAGAAGACATAAGTTAAATAAGAAGATGCGGTAATCGCCGGCAATAACAGAAAATCAAATTATTTATTCAAGTCTTCAGCTGGGGAGAAAAAAACACCAGTGTAGCAGAAAGAAACACAGGCTAGACAAGGCAAGGGCTATCATTCCCAGCTTCTAGATGCAGGGTCCCCTGATGCTCCTGAGCCTCTCTCTGACCCAGGCCTGTCTCTTGCAGGCCCTCTGTTTTCTCCCCACTCACAAAAGGAAGACTTCTCTCAGAAGATGAGTGTCGCTACCAGGGCGAGGACCACTTAGAGAAGCTCAATTCTACTTGAACACAAGACCTCTGTTAGCTGGTCACATACACTGGCCCACCTGCAGCCCCCAGTAAATAGTAGGGAACAGGGTCAGCATTTCATAGCGTCAGAATGGAGCTGTATTGAGTGTCCGTTGTGCTTAAGGGTGTGTGTGTGTGTGTGTGTGTGTGTGTGTGTGTGTGTGTGTGTGTGTGTGAAGTGTGACAGGAGAAGACATTTTAACATTGGAATTAAAACTTTCACAAATAGCTTTGTTTGGTTGCAGAGAGGGCATTTAGGATAGAGCCCAGGACTTTGTACATACTAAGAAAGCATTTTGACATTGAGGCACATCTTAAAGATTTCTTAAAGACCCAGAAGTATGGTGTATCTTTTAGTTTTTATTAAAAAACATTCTTTTTTTGAGTGCTGGTTCCAGGAGTGGAACATGGGGACTTGTTCATACAGATGGTTCAAAAGAGGATTCTTGGAGTCCAAAGAAAGAAACTCTTCTCTCTGGTAAGTCAAGGAAGAAGGGATGCACAGTGAATTGCAGAGGGCATAGATGACTGACTGGCAGCTCTCACTGCCTGTTTAATTCCAGATGCTGGCCAACATCCTCTGCCAGTGATGGCCCTATATCACACACACTGTGGGAAATTCAGAGACTGTGTAAAGGTTTGGACCGGGTCCTACCTACTTCAGTGTGTTGGGCATCTGTATGTCTCATTGCCTCCTCCGGTGGCTTCTGAGTCAAGCCTGGATTTTTGGAAGCTCTTCTTTACCACCTAAGGCTCAGGTGGCAATGGCAGTTCACCTAGGGATCTCCAGAATGTGATATGGGAATCTCTGTAGGTAGGGAATCCATTGAATTGGTTAAAGGAGGCTTCAGTGTAGCCTGTCATTCAACCTATAGTTTTAGATTTTTCTTGAATATTTTTATATCTTTATACTTGCCATGCCTTTTATAACATGTGGGGTGTGGTTGGTTCTTGTGATTTTTGTTGTTGAAAATATGTATCAATGAAACAATGAAATTAATTGATGTGGCTGGGATCCAGCAGGGTTGGGCTTTTTGTGTTATGTTCTCTTCAATGAAATTAGGTAGCTACACTCTCCTCATCCCCCCTGGTTGGGGTAACTACGTCCTGGGTAGGCTCTAAAGAGAACGGCAGCCTTGCTTCATGATGAGGATGATGGCCTTAACTTGGTGTGGTCTGCATACATCAATGACAAATCATCTATATTGCTTATGCCAGGACATAATTGTTGGACAGAAGGGGAGCTTTCATGTATTTAAACCAGGAATTCTGGCCAGAGACATGAGTCCCCTGGGCAAACAGCAATGGGCTAGGCTCTGTTAGCTCAACCCCATGTGGCTTGTATCCTTTCTGTATCTCACTTTATGCTCTAAAATCAGGTGACATGGACTGTTGCTCCTCAGGCTCCACCTGTTTCTAGAAGCCCAACTGTTAATTAGCACCCATCAACTGCTTTTATTTTCTACTGCTATCCATTGGGCAAAGTTCCTTGTGCAGAGTGCTCAAGGTTGGTGTCCTCTGGAGTTTGGTGTGGGGGTTTGGGGCTGGTCGAGGAACCCATGTGGATAGACCTGTGCTCTCACTTCACCTGCTCTGGAGGAGGCAAAGAGGGTGAATGGCACCTTGAATGCCCAACAGGTAGCGACAACAGCCTTCTGGAGGAGTCTTCCTTTGCTTTGGAATTAAAAAAAGAAAAAAGATACCAGCGTCATTCTTGTTCTGTCTGCTGTTTCCTAGTCCTGTCCCCACCCTGTGGGTCATGACTTCAGTAATGGGCAAAGCCTCAAGAATGATTTCCCATTTCATGCCTTAACAACACAGGACAGGTCCCAAGATTCAAGTGATTTAATAGAGAGGATTGGGAGGCAGGTTGACAACGTGAAAATGTTGTCTTCATGCTATGAACCATTACTTGAAGGTAAAATTTAAGTCATGCCATGCTTAAAGATGACTCTGAGAGCAGTTCAAACTCACAGGTTGAATCTGCTCTTCAAAATGAACTGTCTTTGAGTGTCAACTCATGGTATGGCTGTCAGATTTTAACTATTTAGGAACATTGATTTTTTTTTCCTTGAAATTCATTACAAGCCTTGAAGACAAGCTTGTTTCCTCCAGGATATGGAAAGTATTAAATGATTGCTGATTTTCAGGTTCACCAAAGGAGAGTATGGAAAAGACTTGGGGGACAGGCTTGACAGGGGAAAAATCATCACTGGATAGGACACCCAATCTGGGGAGCATTTGGGAAGAAAGGTGGTTACCCATGGTTTATTAGACTAGCAAAGTAAAAAAAACAGGTAATGAATTATTTTAAAAAAAGAATACAAATTTGCATGAATTTATCATATGGGCTTATGAAAATCTCCTTTTCTTACCCAAAGTTTCAAAAACCCTTCTTTCTTTCTTTCTTTCTTTCTTTCTTTCTTTCTTTCTTTCTTTCTTCCTTTCTTCCTTCCTTCCTTCCTTCCTTCCTTCCTTCCTTCCTTCCTTCTTCCTCTCTCGCCCCTTCCCTCCTTTCCCTTTGTCTACTTCCCCCTCTCTCTTGTATTCAGCAAAACTGGGTCTTAGTTCCCATGTAAATGGACTTTAAATCTTAATTTCACCATGGCTCTATGTTCTACTCAAATCACCCTCCTCTGGCGGTGAAGGACAGCACAGATAATCTGAAGTATTAACACATTTAATTGGCGAAAAAGAAACTACTGCTTAAAACATCTGGAGCCACAGATTGAGCAAGCAGCTACTAAAATGGCAGGTTAATTTTACAGAAGTGCAGACAGACTGGAGCCACTAGTCTAGTAGGAAAGCCATGAGTATAGTTGATGGATTTATGCATGCAACTGCTTCACGGAATTGGTTTGGCTTGTATCAGCTCAAACTTCTGGTGGATGGAGAATGCAATTCTTTACCACATTACTTGTAGATTATTCTCTAGATATAAAAGAATTTGACAGGCTTGGGGATTTAGCTCAGTGGGTAGAGTGCTTGCCTAGCAAGCACAAGGCCCTGGGTTTGATCCTCAGCTCAAAAAAAAAAAAAAAAATTGAGATCTTGAGACTAGCTTGGAAGCATTTCTCCTCACTCATTTCTGTAGGTTTCAAAGAACAACTGGGCTTGGACATGGCCTGATTGGCTTATGGTGATGTGATAATTACAAAATGTATCCTTGGGTTTGTAGACATAATTTACATTTAATTTAGAGATAGCTCACTTGATAATACATTTAAAGTCCAGAACTATGTTTCTAACTCATGTACATGTGTGTGTATATGAATATATTATGTATACATATACATAATATACACACACACACACACACACACACATATATATATATATATATATATATATATATATATATATATATATAAATGACTACTGGTTAAAATTTTCACAGAATAATATATATATACCTATAAGGAAGGAGGCCCTTACTCATTATATTCTTTAATTTTAAAAATTCAATGTCCTAAGACATTCTTAGATTTTAAACCTAGATTTTTGAATCCCCGGAGTAAGTACTTGGCCTAAATTAGGAAAAGTCATGTGGGACCATGGGAGAGATTTGTGCCTAGATATTAATTTCTTTCCCTTTCACATCTTTGAGAAACACACAACAAAGAGTCCCCTTTTCAGCTCATTTCATCCATGATCATAAACTGTTGATATGTCTGGTTCCTTTGCTGGCGAGAAGGCTATACCTTCCTTTCTTCCAATAGCCAGAGGTTCCCCTTACCAGAGACGGGAGTCTTCATTTCTTGTTTCTACTTTTTTTCCAGGAGAAGAAACGGAGCACAGGCATTGTCTTTGCTTTCCTCTTACTAGCAGTATGCTCTCCAAGTAAAAGGAGAAACTGTTTCTAGGCCAGTTCAGTGCCATTATGGGTGAGTTTTAAAGCCATTTCCTCCAGTTCCTAAGTCAGTGAGTAAATGAATGCTCACCTAACTATCCTCTCACTCTATTATCCTGTCACTCTTAAAGGTCTGCTTTTAGCTCACAACCCTTCTTCCCATGTTCTTAACATCCTTTTCTTATTAATCTATAGCGTTTTCAAGGTACATTAACAGCTAAGAAGCTTTAAAAGGGGGAAGAAAGTACTCTAAGGATATGCTGCATGCCTTCTAATAAGACTCTCAATATGAACAAATGCAAGAGGTGGCTCAGGGGTATCAGCTAATGGATAGTGGTCTTGCAAAGTGGAAATCTATGGAGAAGAGAAAGTAATATGAGAAATCTTGATCATTTATACTCAAGGAACTATAATTTCAAAAATCTCCTTGAAGATCAGGCAAGACCTTACTGTTTGGAAAGTACATGTGTGACTCGTTCCAAGGCTTGGTTTGGCTGATGGATGAGATTCTGGGACTGAAGCATAGCTGTATTATCAGAAAGCTCCACATTCTAACTGGACACAGACTAGTCTGAGGTGAGGAGATGGTATCATAGCTATTATTTTAGAAACGTTCAAAATAATTTATTGAACATGAGAGTCAAATGCTTTTCAGTGAATATGCTGAATATGTGGGACCTTAATCACCTGAGTTTAGTTTCCAGAAAAAATTAAGTCAGGATAAATTAAGCAAGAGGGGAATGTGTGAAGGAAAGGGGTTTTCTGGAGTGCAGATGCCAGTGTGGCTTGGCATGGGCCAGTCTGAGGAAAGCTGGGATCTCAGTAAAGTGGTGTTTCGGGTAAACAGGCCACACAGGGTCTGCTTCTCTTGATTGCAAGGGCTCCAGGCTTTGCTCACAAAGCTGGACAGTCCTCATTATAGTTGTGTGGAGATGGAAGGAAGGTTTGGAGTAGCAAAGGAAAAAAAGTGGACGTGGATTTTGTCTTTGTTCTTATATCCTTTACTCATTCTTAACTAAGGCCCAGCTGGTTAAAACAGGCTAATTACAAGCAGCTCCCACAGCCTCTGGCACTTTAAAGACAATATCAGAAGTTGCTTACAGTTTGCTAAGGGTCAAATCTAGTTGAGACTTTCTATGAGATGATGTACTTGTCCAGTACTTCTGATTCTCAGTTGAGAATAAAGCCAGTCCAGGACTTGACCTGAGTCCATGATGTATGGAGAAGGAATTAGTTCCTTGTCTAAAACCTGGAACGTGCTTGGCAAGGCCAGCAATGACCTGGGGCTAGGGTTCTGGGAGAACTGAGGTTTCTAATCCTGGGAAAACCCTTCCTTCCCTTCCTTGAAGGGCTGTGGTGCTGAGTCTGGGGTGCACTTAAAACACCCCATGTTCCCTTTGGGTGGCATTGCTTGATTAGCTTCTTTCTGACTCTGTCCCATTGTATGTTAGTTTTCTGATGACTCTCTCATTTTTTCCCTGCATACCATATATAAGGTGCTGCATTTAATTAACTTGCTTAGCATGTGACACAGCTTGTACAAGACTTCCTGATCCTATGGTCCTCCCTCTGAAGAACCTGACACTGAAGAACTACCTGCTGGTCCAGATCATTTCTCTAAGTATGTCCTTGGTTTCTGGGGTAGTACTGCAGCATTCCTAGGAGATAGGGAAGGTCTACAATTTCTGTGTTGTTCTTTGGAATTAAAGGTTCTGAAGTTAAGATACCCTTAAAAGAGACGTGGGCAAAGGATGCAAATACATGCTATGGTTGAACATAACCTTCCCATGTTCAACTTTAAATGAGAACATTATGTAACAGTAATAAAGACATTATAACCCTACTTCAGACAGTTTTTTAAAATTTATTTATTTTCATTTTATGTGCATTGGTGTTTTGCCTTCACATATGTCTGTGTGAGGGTGTTGGGTCCCCTGGAACTGGAGTTACAGACAGTTGAGAGCTGCCGTGTGGGTGCTGGAGGAGCAGTCAGTCCTCTGAACCGCTGAGCCATTTCTCAGCCCCCCTTCAGACAGTTTATGTGACGAGTAAATGAATTCAGGTGTGTAGAAAGCTTATGTAATCCTGGGTACCCATCACTAGTAGGCCTCACTCATTGCTACTTTTCCTTGGTAAAGGATCTGTGGTGATATTAGCATGTTCCTAATCACTGCATATCATCATACCCTTCAACCTCCTCCATAAACTGTGAATAACTCACTTTCACCCACCAGCTTTGAAAAAAAAAATCAAACGAATAGATGGACGTAAAACATATTTTGGAAAAATAGTGTTGTGAGAGTGGAATGCCTGGATGAGCCACCTTTTCTCTGCTTCTGACTATACTTTAGATGAAGGTAGGTAGGGTGTTGTGAGGAGCTGGCAGGAAGGTACTTCATGTGGTAAGCTACCATGGAAACCAACTCCCTAAACAGTAAGGGGCTTTGGAAAGACGTAGGTAATGACATAAATCCATGTAGGGAATCTGCTATAGAAAAGCATTACATTCAATAAAAGCATCTAAAACCATGGTGACTGGAGGAAGGACCACAGCAGCATCGTCAGCAGAGGTGTCCAAGCTACCAAGCAGACGCACATACATTGCTCTGCAGTGATGGGGGCTGGCAGGGAAATGGAGACTGGGCAGCTCATGCACAACAGGTACAGTCTATGACAGCAAGCACTCAGCATAGGGCCTCTGACCTGTGGTCTAGAGGATTCTTACCTTTTTGACATCCCTGACCAAGTGGTACAATGTATTTGAGGGCCCATGTCTCTGAAAATGATAAAGAACAATCAAACAGTTTTGCTAGTCAGGGGCTCCAGGTGGTCATGTGAGAGGGAGCTGGAAGGAAGGCTTCTGGCTGGTGGAGGGCAGCTCTTTGTTCTGCGTCTTGTTCTAGTTGCTCAGTTGTAGTTGTGACTTTGAAACCAAGGATGGCTGGATTTTTGGATCACATGTTCTCCAGAAAAATGTGTTTGAAATTGTAGGTTCAAACTTTGTAAGGCTGATTATCAACTAATAGATACCTGGGACAATTGTGTGGAATGAGCTAGTTTGCTAGCAAGAGAGAGCGAAGGGGTTTCTGACACACCACCATAGAAATGTCTTACTTTTATTTAATGTCGTTTTCCGAGTTGTCATTGAAAACTTGTCTCAAAAATGCATTGGCCAGCTTTCTCTGCAAAAGGCGAGGAAGTCAATAGTGAATGTTTATAGACTATGCAGTCTTCTCAAATCTGTTTAGCTGTTATTTTTGTGTGAAAGCAGCTATAGGCTATACATAAATGAGTGGTCTTGGCTATGTTTCAATACAACTTTATTCATGGTCACAGAAAATCAAATTCCATATAATTCTTTTAGGAGAGGGTTTTTATTGTGTAATCCCAGCTGGCTTCAAAATCATAGCTCTCCCGCCTCAGCCTTCTGAATTCTGGGTTTACACATAGATGCTACTCTATCTGGCCAGATTTCATAAATTTTCACATGTCATATAATATTGTGGCTTTCTTTGATTATTTCAACAATTAAATATAAAAGAAAGTCATCGTTAGCTCCCAGGCTGTACAGAAATAGTGGACTGGTAGTAGCTCCCTGACATCTGACTTTAGGAAAAGTCATAAGCTGGCTGGGGAAAAAGAGGTTAAGAAAGGGTGTGCATGTATTGAGGCTTCGAATAAAGTAGATGATTTGTTATTCTCTGGTCTTTCAGGAGTATGGCTGCTAAGTAAAGTACAGAATACCCAATGAAATTTGAATTTCAAATGAGCAATGATACCCCATGCAGTATTGGGACTATATAGACAGCCCCCAGTACTCAAGATGTCTGTATTTGTGGAGTCCACCAAGTGGATTGAAAATATCTGTGGGAAGTTGTGTGCATATTGAATATGTACAGGTTTTTTTCTTATCATTCCTTAGATTGTTGGTTCTCAACTTTCCTAATGCTGTGACCCTTAATACAGTTCTTCATGTTGTGTGACCCCAAGTGTAAAGTTATTTTGTTACTACTTCATAATGGTAATTTTACTGTTATTAATCATAATGTAAATAGCTGATATGCAACCCCTACAGGGGTCATGACCCATAGGTTGAGAAACACTGCCTTAGAAGATACAGGCCAATAGCTATTTACCTTGTATTGGGTATTGTATATGAGGGTGAAAGTCCCTGGTTTAGTTGCTTCATTATTTAGCTTCCAGAGAGAGGTTATTTAAAAAAAAAAAAAAAAAAAAAAAAAACAAAAAGAAAAAAAAAACATTGGGTGACGTGTGTAGATTTTGTTATTTAGATGAAGAATTTGAGCATTTAAAGGTAATTTTTTCTTTTGTGGTAACTTCTAGAATGAATCCTATGAAGATATGAAGGAAACCATATTTATGATAACAATCATTGCTTATCTGAAAACCAAATTTTGCTGGTGTACTGCACTTATTTGCTAAATCTGGCAACATGACTGGAGGATCTACAACAGTGATAATGCTGGGGCTGAGATTCCTGGCCCCAACCCTGCTTGTGCAGACAGGCATCACAGAGCCTGCTGTGAGGCACTTTCTCCTCATTACAGTGAGGAGAATAACACCCCTTCATCTGATAGGGCTATCTGACAACTCAGTGATGCAACACTTCTTTATAAAGCTGTTAAATTGTGCTCAGCATTCAGTAAGCAATAGATATCATTATTATTATTGCTGTCATTTGCTGTCCCATCATTTTTCTCAACACAGTGACCACCACCAGTTGATCAGAGTAATGAAGCCTGCTGGTTTAAGGTCTCGGAGCAGGGTTCTTTCATACTTTCCTTCTTTTCTAGACATTGGAAAGAACCTTTCCATTCCCATCACAGTCTTACTGATACCTAAGTCATGATGCCCAGGTGTATTTATTTCTCACTGTAAATCTCAGTGTGTTGAGGCAAGACAAGGCTGCAGAGAAAGCAGAAACCTGGACCCACTCTGCCAGCTGGCTTTCTTCCCTTAGTGGCATTAAGATGAAGCACACTGCTATTACCTGTCACCTACCTCTTCTTGAGTCCATAGCTCTATCGCATTGCACTCATGGTGCTGGGACAGATATGGCATCCAGTGTGTGGAAAAGAAACTTCTGAGAAGAGGCTTGGGTTTGGTACTGGGCTCTTTTTGTTGTTATTCAGAGATTTAGGTCCTTCAATAAATTACTTCTTGCCTCTGACTATGCTTTACACTTCCATGACTCTACAAAATTCAGGTTAAGCTTCATATCAGTACAGGAATGTGGAGAGGTGAGGCTCTTAGGTGATCTAGTCACAAGGGTATCTACTTTGTAAGCCAAGTTGAGGTCTATCTGGACAGAAGAGGGGTCACACTTCCGTACTTCCAGCCCTTCTGCCCTAAGAGGACAGTGTTTGTCCTTTGCAGTGGATACATTCTGGAAAGAGAGAATGGCTCTCACTACATAATGAACCTAGTGGCCCCCTGATCTCGACTTCCAGTCTCCAGCACCATGAGAAAGAAATATATATGTTCTCCATAAAGCACCCAGCCTCAGGTATTCTGTTGTAGCAACACAAATAGACTAAGGACTGCCTCAGTTTTCTCATCTGTAAAATGGTAAAACACAACATCAGCTCTTTAAACTCGGTTGGCTTGTTCAGCGAAATGCACTGCAAAGAACAACAGCCACCACAAAACATTTTTGGATGACTTGAAGATACTTTGATAGTATAAATGAAAAATGAACTTCATTGCTCTGAGGATGACAAAATGATACAGGATGATACTTCATCAGCCTGCTTGGGTGCTTGGTGCTAACCCAGCCCTCCTCTGCAACATGTGTCCCAAGCATTCCCTGGGCTTGCAGAGTGAATGTGTTCTGGTAGACAGAGACTTGCTGGCAGCTTTGTGTTAGAATCTGAGAAAAATGCCCTCTGATGATCAACGTCCCCTTTTGCCTAAGATGCTGACAACTGAGCAGTTAAAACAAGCGAAGTCCCAGTGACTTGGTGTCTGTTGGCTCTCCAGGTGTAAGGGAGTGCATGGGAGGAAGGATCCATGCATTACAGGAGAGATGGGAACAGAGTCACAGGCATGGGGGGCAAGGCAGGAGAAGGTAAACAAAGAGAAGGAAAACAGAGGCTGAAAGGCATCTTAGCTTGGCCCTACCGTGTTGTACAGTTCCTCTAGTCTGGAGATGGTGAGAAAACGGTGCATGCTTACTCCGTTCTCTATGAGTAATTTCACAAAATCCACTCTGTCCAGGACTAGGGCATCCAGCATGGCTTGTTCCAGGGACCCTACCTGTAATCCAAGACATTCCGTTAGTCTGCCCACAGCAGAGAAGTGCATGCCTCAGTGCTCACCCAGAGGGCTTGAAACAGATCAGGGACATGTGCCAATGAGAGAGACCCAGCACCCTGCCCTCCAGGTGCTCTTCCTGGTCCTGAAGTCTCATGTCTTGGGAAACAGACATCAAAGACTTCCAGATCTAGGAGCTACTTTCTCCCCTAAATCTCTTGTTCTGGAGCCTCAGGACCCCACGTTTTCCTCCTGAACGATTCCCTGGCTAGTTTTCTGCTATGCCTATAGAGGTAATCCTGGACACTTCTCTCTCTCCACTTCTTCTTCCTTAGGTACTACTGACTGAGAGCCCTGGCTGACTTGAGGATAGGAACTCAGGTAAACAGAGCCAAGGGTCCGATAGGTCTGGAATCTCTGTGTAGAAATGGGCACTCCAGAGGCAAACTCAACACGTTTTCTAGATGGAATACTGGCTGGGACTTATATTACTTTTCCAGTTTTCATCCCCCCCCGCCCCCCCTCCCCCCAACGTCCAGATTCCTTGACGAATATGCCCTCAACTAGCAGTCTCTGAACCCTAGGAAGACAGGTGCTCAGTTGCGGCCAGAGCGCCTAAGGTTGAAGGAGCCCTGTGTCCAGGCTGCTGCTGGGCTGCCACCCGTGGGTACGTGTGCACATCACCCAATGGCCCATTTCCCAAGTTCTTATTTTTGGCAGCCAAGCGACAGAAAAGAAAAAGCCACGGACAGTTATATAAAGCTTTGGTTCACTTGTGCTGGGCATCGGGCAGACCTGTGCTCAGCCACCAGGACCAGATGGTACCTGCACCCAGAGGCCTGGCCCAGTTGCAAACCAGCATGAGCGCCACCATCTGGCGGTAGCAGCTTCCTCCTTCTGCTCTCCTAAAAGGTAACCAGAAACAAACGAATCCCCTCCTTCCTTTATTTTAACTTTGTCTTGTTTGTGTTGTTAAAGATAGAATAAAAAGATAGGATTTGCATCAGAAAATTGTTGAGAAGAGCCAGGGAACGTTTGGTGGCGAACTTAGTTATATCTTCCACTAGGTGGCAGTATGTCCCCAAACATGAGAGGGGTGCCCTGGCCACATGCTGTGCTAAGCACAGGGTGCTCTCTCCTCTCCGCTCCCCCCGCCCCCGCCCTAATTTTCTGAGCCACTTTCACAGGTTCCTTAAACACCATTGCCAAGCACGTGGGCTTTTCAGGGGTAACGATGTATACTCTACCGGCCACTGTTGCCCGTAAATAAAGATCTGGCTGCGAGCGATGTCAACTCTGTTCCAGGCTAATGCTAAGCTCAGTTGGTCTGGGGCAGATGCATTGGCTCCTGTACAAAGTGGGAGGAAAAAAAAAGAGGGCGAGAGAAACAGCAGTTAGTCATGCCAAGAAGAGTCTTTCAGCCACTCCTCCATTGATCCCTCTTTCCCCAGAGCAAACTAAGGAGCTGTGTGGCTCCTCCATTCCACTACTGACATTTTGGGGAGGATCCTTCTTTGTCATGGTGATTTCCTGTGCACTCTAGATTTATTTTATTTTACTTACTTGTTTTTTTGAGACAGGGTTTCAATATGTAGCCCAACCTGGCCTTAAACTCATGGGTACTCCCAGCCTGGCTTCCTGAGTGCTGGGATAACAACAGGTGAGTGCCCGGCACTGGATGAATTTCAGTACCCAACAACCAAGTGAGATGGTATTTATATCTGTCCAGAAGATTCTTCTGTGACAGGCAGTCTAGATGATGCATGTTGTCCACATGTGCAACCCTCAGCAGCTGTTTGTATAGCAGTCTAGAAGGCAGGGGGACTATCTTGCAACCCCTGTCCATCTTGTGGCTGGGTGAGCTGGGACCTCTATAAGCCACTATTCTATTATCTTTGAAATGGGGACAGTAAGAAGTATCCCATTTTATTCAACTGAGATGCTACAAGATTGAAATGGGATCCTATAAGCAAATTCAAATGCTAACTTTTTTTTTTTTTTTTTTTTTTTTTTTTTGGTTGTTCACACTTTATTGACATCCTTGGTGTATGGAGGAAGAGACCTCATTGCACACTGGTTCATTTTTACCCTACTGGGTCTCCTATTAGCAAGGAAGAAGGGAAAAGAGCAAATGGTCTTCTTTGGCTCAGAGAATTTGAAAACTGAACATATGTTTGGCAAACTATTGGAGATTTCCACATGTTGTGGTAAGGAATGTCCCAAGTGGTACTGAACACTGGCTCTTGCTATCTGCCTTGGTCCCATGAAGATGCTCAAGTCTAGAGATGATAGAATGACACTAAGGGAAAGGTCACACGGCTCCTAACAGAGAATAAACAGAAACGTTCATTATGCTGCTGTGACATTCCAGCCAGAGCCAGTCATTGTGAATGCTGCCCGGCAGGGAAGGCTGGAATCCATATAAGGACCCACCTGCTCACCCCACTATGAATGTATGTGACTTTTACCTGTTGGCCCTTGTCAGCCTTACCAGGAGATCTTTACATTATCACTATGCCAGCCCCCATATCAATTCAGTGACACCACTTGAAGGAGTGTCTAAAGCCCCCAGGTGTTTCCAATGCACAGCATGGGTAGAGAACTGCTGGCCCACATGCCTCTTTTCATGCCTACCCTGTGCCTTTTTCTTCTGCATTCTGCAACATTGTTGCTAAGAATTAGGCAAATGACTGGGGCGGTGTAAAGTGCTTGATAAATAATCATGGGGACCTGAGCTCCGTGCCAAGAAGAGACATAAAAACTGGGTATGGTGGTTTGTGCCTATAATCTAGTACTGGAGCAGTGAGGTGTCAGACAGGAGGATCTCTGGGGCTTGCTGGCCAGTGTAGCTGGATTGATGCTCCAGGTTCAGGGAGCCACTGTCTCACAATAAGGACTAAGGAAGATAGAGAGGACTAGAGGAAGACAGGGAGGACTAGAGGAAGATGATGGAGAGGACTAGAGGAAGATGATGGAGAGGACTAGAGGAAGAGAGAGAGGACTAGAGGAAGATGATGGGGAGGACTAGAGGAAGATGATGGGGAGGACTAGAGGAAGATGATGGGGAGGACTAGAGGAAGATGATGGAGAGGACTAGAGGAAGAGAGAGAGGACTAGAGGAAGATGATGGGGAGGACTAGAGGAAGATGATGGGGAGGACTAGAGGAAGATGATGGGGAGGACTAGAGGAAGATGATGGGGAGGACTAGAGGAAGATGATGGAGAAGACTAGAGGAAGATGATGGGGAGGACTAGAGGAAGATAGGGAGGACTAGAGGAAGATGATGGAGAGGACTAGAGGAAGATGATGGAGAGGACTAGAGGAAGATGATGGAGAGGACTAGAGGAAGATGATGGGGAGGACTAGAGGAAGATAGGGAGGACTAGAGGAAGATGATGGAGAAGACTAGAGGAAGATGATGGGGAGGACTAGAGGAAGATAGGGAGGACTAGAGGAAGATGATGGAGAGGACTAGAGGAAGATGATAGAGAGGACTAGAGGAAGATAGGGAGGACTAGAGGAAGATGATGGGGAGGACTAGAGGAAGATGATGGAGAGGACTAGAGGAAGAGAGAGAGGACTAGAGGAAGATGATGGAGAGGACTAGAGGAAGATGATAGAGAGGACTAGAGGAAGATAGGGAGGACTAGAGGAAGATGATGGGGAGGACTAGAGGAAGATGATGGGGAGGACTAGAGGAAGATGATGGGGAGGACTAGAGGAAGATGATGGGGAGGACTAGAGGAAGATGATGGAGAGGACTAGAGGAAGATGATAGAGAGGACTAGAGGAAGATAGGGAGGACTAGAGGAAGATGATGGAGAAGACTAGAGGAAGATGATGGGGAGGACTAGAGGAAGATAGGGAGGACTAGAGGAAGATGATGGAGAGGACTAGAGGAAGATGATGGAGAGGACTAGAGGAAGATGATGGAGAGGACTAGAGGAAGATGATGGGGAGGACTAGAGGAAGATAGGGAGGACTAGAGGAAGATGATGGAGAGGACTAGAGGAAGATGATAGAGAGGACTAGAGGAAGATAGGGAGGACTAGAGGAAGATGATGGGGAGGACTAGAGGAAGATGATGGAGAGGACTAGAGGAAGAGAGAGAGGACTAGAGGAAGATGATGGGGAGGACTAGAGGAAGATGATGGGGAGGACTAGAGGAAGATGATGGGGAGGACTAGAGGAAGATGATGGGGAGGACTAGAGGAAGATGATGGGGAGGACTAGAGGAAGATGATGGAGAGGACTAGAGGAAGATGATGGGGAGGACTAGAGGAAGATAGGGAGGACTAGAGGAAGATGATGGAGAGGACTAG
This sequence comes from Onychomys torridus, assembly GCF_903995425.1. Lineage (NCBI taxonomy): Eukaryota > Metazoa > Chordata > Mammalia > Rodentia > Cricetidae > Onychomys > Onychomys torridus. The sequence goes on along the minus strand of NC_050443.1, from coordinate 141,289,077 downwards.
AGGAAGATGATGGAGAGGACTAGAGGAAGATGGAGAGGACTAGAGGAAGATGATGGAGAGGACTAGAGGAAGATGATGGAGAGGACTAGAGGAAGATGATGGAAAGGACTAGAGGAAGATGATGGAGAGGACTAGAGGAAGATGAAGTGGAGGACTAGAGGAAGATGAAGTGGAGGACTAGAGGAAGATGATGGAAAGGACTAGAGGAAGATGATGGGGAGGACTAGAGGAAGATGATGGAAAGGACTAGAGGAAGATGATGGGGAGGACTAGAGGAAGATGATGGAGAGGACTAGAGGAAGATGATGGGGAGGACTAGAAGAAGATGATGGAGAGAACTAGAGGGATGGATGGACAGAACTAGAGGAAGATGATGGAGAAGACTAGAGGAAGGTACCTGGTGCTGACCTCTGGCTTACACGTGAACACAAATACACACATGTATGCACAGCTACACACACACACACACACACACACACAGACAGAGAGAGAGAGAGAGAGAGAGAGAGAGAGAGAGAGAGAGAGAGAGAGAGAGAGACTCTTTTAGGTAACTGCTAGACATGGTGGCTCATTCCATAATCCCATCACTTAAGAGGCTGGGGCAGAAATGCTACTGTGAACTCTAGACCAGCCTAGGCTACAGGGTGAGCACCATCTTGAAAACAAACAGGGCTGGAGAGATGGCTCAGCAGGTAAGAGCACTGGCTGTTCTTCCAGAGGACTAATGTTCAATTCCCAACACCTACGTGGCAGCTTACAACTGCCTGTACTACCTCCAAAGGATCCGACACCCTCACACCAATGTACATACAGGCAAAACACCAATTTTCGTAAAAAATAAAAATAAATAAGGTATTGAAAATGAACAAAAGACAAATAAATAAACCAAGGTGATTTATGCAAACAATGTTCACCAGAGGACTGCTCAGCACTTCTCCAGTTTGTGCAAGCATGTCTAGCCTGGCATGCCCCTGCAGACCTTTGTGTCTCACTTCCACATTTTGACTCAGGAGTTCAGGGGTGAAGCCTGAGGGTTTGTATTTCTCTTTTCTTTTGTGATAGAGGAGATTGAACCCAGGGCTAGGCAAGTGCTCGCCAGTGAGGTACATCCCCAGCCCTGAGTCTGCATTTCTAACCGGCTCTCAGGAAATGCTGCCATCCCTGTCCTGTGACTATCCTTTGAGTGACAAATTCCTTGAGGTTGCTGGGTTGTGCTCCCTTTACAAGTCTGACCCTGGTGTCCACAAGTTGATGGGTTTAGTATACGGCGCATTCTTGGAGTGAATTGATTACCATTTGAAATAATGTCTATTAGTTTGATTTACATAGAATTTTCCATTAAGAAAATTATCTGTCTTCTCAGATAACAACAGAGATTGCAAATTCATGTCAGGGTGACTGAAACATGTGAAAATGTATGTTACTAAATTGGAGAGGGAAAAAAGTGAAGGTTCACTGGGGTTGTGTTTGGAAGGTGGCATTTTATAATTGCTTGTTTTCCCTCTTTTAAAAGTCTATTTTTTATTTTAACTGACACAGTAAGTGTACATTTATGGACTATTGTGTGGCATTTAGACACATGGACACTGTCTATACAGATAAGATTAGAATCACAGGCAGAGGATATCAGAGAACATCATGTGTACTTATTGAGACCATTCCAAAGTCCCTCTATTATCTATTTTAAAAAATATAGTCAGTTGTAAAGCCTAGCTTTCCTACAGTGCTACAGCATAGTTACTGTACTTACCGGGCTGCACCCCTGATACATTAAACACCACACCCCTTCCTTCACTCCCACTGTCTATCTCTCCACTTCCATGATAGCAATATTTAGTTTCCGAATCTAGGAGGAACTTGCAGTATTTGCCATTGTGTGCTTCATTTTTTTTTTTTTTAAACTTAGCGCAATATCCTCCAGTTTCATCTGTGTTTCTCCATTTTTTCCTGGTGAATAATATTGCATTCTGTATAAATACACCACACTTTCTTTAGACATTCATCTGGTGATGGACATCTGAGTTGAGCCCATATCCTGAGTTTTGTGAGCGATGCTGTAATAAACACAAGAACGTAGGTGTTTCTTTGCTGCGCTGATTTCATTTATTTTTGAGCTATACCTGGTCATGGGACAGCTACATCACACAGTAGGTCTGGTCTCAGTTTTCTAAGGAACCTAGCCTCCATGCTGTTTTTTTCTAAAAATGTTTCTTCCTTTAAAGTTTATTTGTTTTGTTTTATGTGTATGTATGTATATATACCACATGCATGCCGGGTGCCTGTGGAGGTCAGAAGGGGGTGTCAGATCCTTTAGAACTGGAGTTACAGAGGGTTGTGAGTTACCATGTGGGTGTTGGGAATCGAACTCTCCAAGAGCAACAAGAACTCTGAACTGCTGAATCATCTTTCAGCATCATCAACACTGTTTCTTTCTTTCTTTTTTTTTTTTTTTAAAAACAATGGTCATATCAACTTAATCTTTAGTGAGAGAAAGAGAGAGAGGGAGGGAGGGAGGGAGGGAGGGAGGGAGGGGGAGAGAGAGAGAGAGAGAGAGAGAGAGAGAGAGAGAGAGAGAGAGAGAGAGAGAGAGCGCTTTGCTTCTTTAGCTGGTCCACTAGCTGTTGCTTACATACTGTAATGGTTTAGTCACCCCCTGCATCATGCATATGTCACAAGTTTGTATGCTACCCAAGTCAATAGTTGCACAAGCCTGATCAAGAGACCATGGAGGAAGGAGTGATTTGAGGTCAAGGTGCGCTACAAGCCTGAATGTAATTAGGTAAGTGTCAAATAAGAACATGAAGCCAATGAATTTTGGCGTTTCAAAAGTGGAAAATACATCACTCAAGAGTCGTCCTGGGTGACAGTTTGAATCAGTACAAGTGATGAACCACCCGGGCTTGCTTAGGACAGTGACAGTTTCAGCACTGAATTTCCTTCATTCAGGGAGATGCCTCAGTCCTGATTAAGACTGGTAGTTGCTCACACTGTCCTTAATTGGCTGTGCACTGGAGTTTCCCATAGAAGTTTAATACACTCTTGCCTCAGACGTATTCCTGGAGATCCTGGTTAATCTGGTCTTAGGCACTGCATGGTCTAAAAGCTCCCCTGGTGATTCATATGGGAAGACAAGGTTAAGACCCTCCAGTGTAGATAATATGCACTCATTAATTTGCTTACTTTTCACTCATGTAATTTTGCATTCAAACATATTGATTTCATGCCTTCTCAGATGACAGACATTATGCCAGTATGGACACCAAGATGAATCAGACCAAGTCCTTTGTCTTCAGACCTTACTGCTAGGAGAGGAGAAAGCTCTAGTTTAACATACCAGCTACGTGATTTACCTGCTCAACATGTTGATTATGTTTGTTTTTGGGACTGTTTAGATATTGCACAGCTAATAGTGACCATCAAAGCTGCATGTCACCCTCTTTATGGTGTCCTAGCCATGGTGGGGCAGCATTCAGAAAACAAGCAAAGCAGCACACAGTGAACCTTCACAGTGTGTATTTGTGCTATAGAGGACCACTGCCACTCCCATTGTATTTGTGGCCTGTATCTATATAAACAAATGATTGTGTCAGGACTGCTCTGGCTTCCCAATCTTGCTTGTTGCCATGACAACATTGTACCAACTAGCTGGAGCAATCCATTGACAGGCTATTCTCAATAATGAGGGCTGGAAATAGTGTCTTTGAGTAGCCTTGAAGGCACAAGTATTTGAGTTCTTTGGGCTCTCTGGTTGACTCCACAAGGAAAATAGAGGGTTGGAAAAATAATACCTTGAGAAATCAAAATAGGTCTGGATTCCACATAGGTCCTGACTTGAGCTTAGGGCACTCACCCATATGCTCTGCTTCCCAGGCTGGTAGGTAGGAAGCCTTGGCACCTTTGAGGAAAGTCTTTGCGAGCATGGATACAAGGTGAGGATGATCGACAGGGGAGTGGCAGAGGTATAGGATGAGTAGGCAGGAGGCATGTGAGATCATCCAGAAGGTGAATGGGTCAACTTACGCTGCCCTAATGCGGGCACGAGTTCATAGCAGTATAAAGTCTCAACATAGTGGTTTGACTATTTTATCTTTCCGTAGGAGGCTGGTGAAGTTGTAAGTGCACAAATGATGACCACAAAGAGTTCTGAAGGATGGACATTTCAGTAAAGGAACGATGTATGAGGAGAGGAGGGATTCAGCACACTTTGTCTGCTGCTGTATTTAAGAGTTCAGATCAGTACGTAAAAGGCATGTCTTAGTCTCGATGTTAAAAGACAATGCCAGAAAGTGGCAAGAATAGAAATCTATTTTTGACAGTCAGGAAACCTGAAAACCCAAGATCAAAGGCCAGCAGGTTTGATGTGCTTCACCTATGTCCCTAGTGTTGGACGGTCCCACAGCACAAGAGCAATGATGCTGGCATTGACATTGCCAAAGAGGATGTCACACATGCTTCTTTAAATTGAAGGAGAAATGACCTGGTTTAAACAGGACAGAAAAAATTATGTGGTAAAGTTTCTAAGACCAACAAGAAGAACACACATTCTCTGTGATGTTAAAGAGAGCTTATGTTACTACACATGTTACAGTCACAGTGTGGGCTAAGTGTTTACCCCTTCACTCTCTTCACCTACTTACATAAGGATAGCATCCTCTCACATCACAGCGGGGACGAGCACAGCTCAGGAAGATACATTTCTGTACATATACATGCTTATAGTTTTTGTGCATTTGCAGTGATGATAGTGGTGTGTGTGTGTGTGTGTGTGTGTGTGTGTGTGTGTGTGTGTGTGCATTTGTGTGCCTGTGAATGTGGGCATGCAAGTGGAGGCTGGAGGATAACCTCGAGTGTCAGTCTTCACCTTCCAGCTTGTTTGAGACAATGTCTCTTGTTCTCTGCTGAATATAGCAAACTAGCTGGCCTATGCATTTCCACGCTGCTGGGTTGCAGTTGTGCATGTGTGCTACCACATCCTGCTTTACATACCTTCAGGGACCCGAAGTCAAGTCCTCACACCTTCACAGCAAGATCTTTCTTCATATAGCCACTGTCCCAGCCCCAATCAAATTATTTTGAGAGACCATGTCCCTATAACGTCTACTACAGGATACTGTTATACGTATCCAGCTTTATTAGGTGTTGTACATATTAAATTTTACATTGGTATGTATGTATTTATTTATTTATATTGGTATGTATGTATGTATGTATGTATGTATGTATGTATGTATATAAAGAAACACAATGTGTATGGACTCAGTGCCATCTGTGGTTTCAAGTATGTGCTGAGGGTCTTGGAATATGTCCTCACAGATGAAGGGCAGCTACCATATTCAAAGTTCATTTTTTTTCCAGAAACAATTTTTTATAAAGAATATGATTCTTCTGTTAATGCATTTTCTCTTTTGTTATTTTCCTTAGACTATCTCTGTGTGCAGTCTATGCTAATCCATTTTTATTATTTATCATTTAATGAGTTGGGTTATAATGGGCCCAGGGTAGCATTCCAGGCTAGTTTATTATTCACAACTGGAAGGCTTTCTCCTAAGCTATGCCAAAAATCAAACTCCCTCCTGCAATCATGGCTTATCGACATAATCCTGCATGCATCCCACCTCCTCGATGTCTATGCTCAGAGTTGGGGTGAGGAAGGACTTGAAACTTCTGTGTCACATTTGTTCTTGCACATGCTGCTGCAGACAAAGGAGAGAAACTGCATCCTGGGGCACTCCTCCCATCTAGGGACAGGATTCTGCAAGTGCACAGCTGCTGCCTTTTCTCTCACGCTCTGCCCTGCTTGCCAATGTGGTTCCTGCATATGCAGATAGTTTGGAGTGTATTTCTTAGTTTTGCCAAAATGAAGTTGCTTGATTTTTCTTGTTTTTGGTCAGTTAATTTCAGATGCTTTCTAGGAATGGAAGGGGAGAATGACGAGCTTATATGGTCATGTCTGTGTTGGCAATTGGAAGGTTAGGTAGATGAGAGAGGGGTCTTCACTGAGTAGCATAGCTCTAACTGAAGGGTGAAGACAGACAGGCGGGAATATACTTAGCCAGAAGCAGGAGGCTCCTTTAAGAGGTCGCTGCAGAGTTTGAGAGGAGGAAGGGTAACTCAGACTAAGGATATATAAAAAGCCATATGGAAACTTACTATTTTACAAGCCTGTAAAAATATAATCTAAAACAAGAGTTTGAACAGGTGTCCTTCATGGGTGGATAATGCTCCTACTAGAAGTCATGGGTTGTTAAATGAAAAATCCCAGTGCCAGGTGTTGGATACATCCCTATGAACTGTTGGCCAGGGAGGCCCTAGAGGCCCCTGAAACAATATAGGCTACTGCCATTGCTCTTGATTGCCTCCCAGAGCTTCATGATAAGACCCTATTGCTGAAAATAGATACTACACACTTGAACACAAGTCAGAGAAATAAAGCTGTGAATCCTGTGATCTAAAGTGTATCCTCTAGCATAATAGAGGCACAACTATTGTAGGGATAACCAATTACTTTGTGGTTGGATTTAAGGCTTGCTCCACAAGAGTAAATTCATGCCTAGCTCTGAAGATCCAATCAAGACCCTATGGCTGGGGAGGTCATAGGCCCTAGCTGGAAACCTATTACTACTACTGTTTGACTAAATGGCTGTGCTATCAAACTGCCTTCCAAACACTTATGTTTACACGCAGCAGATCAGTGCTGTGTCCAGCCTTCATCAACTAAGCTTCTTGCTGCTGGAGGTGGCAATGAATGCAGAAACCCGTAACTGGCTGAAGTATCAGGAATATATGATGGTAAAATGTTTGGCCCTAAATGGGACAGTTATACCACCCTCTCTAAGGTTCAGGGAACTTCGAGGAAGAGGGGCCTGAAAATGTAAGAGCCAGAGGGTGAAGAAATGTGAAGCAAAAGGTTATCTTTGGGTCATTAACTCACTACAGCTGTGGTTTTCTGCAAAGAACAAGCTTGAGCCTGACAACAGACAACATTTCGTCATGGATGGGGGAGGGGCTCATGAGGTCCCACCCCTCCCCCAAACTACTTATTGACAGTTAATGGTTTTTGGAGGAGGGGGGTGTCATTGTCTTCAGTGGTGTAGCCACTGATACGTTGCTCTTCAGAAAATACCCCCCCACACACATTTTGGGTAGAAACTAAACACAGTGGGCTACAAAAAGGAGACGTGAAAGTTTGAGGGCACGTGATGAGAAGGAGGGGTCTAGTGTGAGTGGGAGGACACCCGAGAGGGGAAAGGACAAGGACCACAATTCATTATGAATGTATGAAACTGTCAATCAAACAAAAAATTCTGACACAGTATTGAGGGATGAATGACCAAAAATTTAGTATAAACAAACATGTATGAAAATTTCAAAGAAAAAAGAATCGGAAGGCCTGGGGTGCTAAGCAAATAATGGACCCTCTCTGAGAGTGATGGTATATAAAGAAGTCAGGTGTCTCATTTTGCATAGATAGTCTTACTATCATCCGGCTTGATAGGCTGGGCTGGGGATGGGCAGGATGTACTGATAGTGTGTCGTGCACAATAGTATCATGACTCTGGTGTTGAGGATGAAACACCTGTTCCCCAAATAATGTTGAGGAACACTTTTTTTCTTGATGAGGAATTTAGACCCTTCCTTGCCTTATACAATGCATTTTTTTATCTGGATTAGATATGTTTTCTAGCCAAGTGTGGTGGTGCCCGCCTTTAATACTCGCCTCTGTGAGCTCAAGGCCCTCCTGCTCTATAGAGTGAGATTCAGGACATCCAGGGCTACACAGAGAGATCCTGTCTCAGTATATCCGTATTTCCTGATTCTGTGTGCTGGTGCAGTCAGATTGATGCCATTCTTTCTGTATTGAAGAAACTTCTCTTTGCAGAAGACAGGGACAGGTACAGAAAGCCACAACTGGCTCAAATGCAGACAACAGACCATGTGGTGCCCAACCCTAGTTGGTACGCCTACAACACAACTCCTCTATCTAAATAAAGCTCAGGGAACATCATGGGAGAGGGGGTCAAAAGACCAGGGATTCTCTGTGAGACTGTCTTCCAGATATGACAGGGAAGCCACACCCATGAAATTTCAACAATATCAATGACTGGACAATGACAACACCAGCTGACATGCCAACCTGGATGAGGGAAATCACATAGTACCCCAACCCTAGATAAAGAGCTACAAGCAATTAATGACTACTGAGAGATGGAAAATTAAAGTCTTGCCCAAGGATGAGCCCTCTAACTGGTTATCCATTACCAAGTGGTAAGTCCTAAAACCATACACTACCACCAAAACTAACCAGACTTAGCAGGTTGTATTTATATATTTATTCACACACACACACACACACACACACACACACACACACACACACACATACACACACACATACACACACACACATGCACACATACACACACACACATGCACACATACATACACATGCACACATACACACACACATGCACACACACACACACACATGCACACACACACACACACATGCACACATACACACACGCACACATGCACACACACACACACACACGGATTTGGGAGAGACCTGGATAAGGTTGGGGTACATGAGAGGGATTGGAAAGAAGAGAGGAAAGGAAAAATGATGTAATGGTATTTTAACTAAAAGATATTTTCTGTAGTTTCATCTAGTATCCCTTTTATTTTGTTTATAGATGCTGCAACCAAATTCAATAGGTTCTCAATCAGCACAAATCCACCTTCCCTTTTATTAAAAGACGTCAGCTTCCCTAACTACATGTAGATTAGTAATGCAGAGTAAACTAGCTGGAAGACCCTACCACATGACTTAGGTTGCTAGGATACATCTTCAATCTTCTCCCCAAATAGAGATTGCTCCTCAGAAGCCTCCCTCAAGAATATGGCTGACTCATGGAGAAAGACTAAATTCAAAACGGGAAATACACACACACACACACACACACACACACACACACACACACACACACACGCGCGCACGCAGAGAGAGACAGAGAGAGAGAGAGAGAGAGAGAGAGAGAGAGAGAGAGAGAGAGAGAGATGTGGTTTGTATATAATTTATTGTCCTCTATATTTTATTGCATTGAATGATAACTATCTTCTCTTGGTAAAAATAACTTTAAGTGAATCTCAGGAGAAGGCTAGATGGGATCAGGAAGACCAAATTGCTTTTAGCTGAAGGGATCCCATTTTTATATGTGAGAGACAAAACAAAGCTACCTGAAGGAAGATAGGGTAACATCCTTGGGTTATTGTGAAAAAGAAAGCTAATACCTAACATTTATTTAATATTAAGCTTGAACCCACAACAGCCAGCACAGTTTCTGAGAATTCATGTATTGAATTCTTACAATGACCCACAAGGTGCTTTTACTCCAGCTTTACAGATGAGGGAATCCAGGCACAGAAACTTGTCTATGCTGAGGTAGCCAGGAGATGTCAGAGGTGAGATTCAAACCCAGGCAGCCCCCACCATCAACTGTTTTTTTTTTTTTTTTTTACTGTGTAGGCAAAACTGGCCTCAAACTTGAGAGTCTCCTGCCTCTATCGGGTTACAGCTAGAGTCACCATGTTGAGAGTCTCCTGCCTCTATCTACAGGGTTACAGCCAGTACCATCACATGGACTTCCTCCTGAAATTCTTACTTCATTTTCCTGCCTGTGCAGTTGGGACATGGAACAGAGGAACCTTCAGGGATGAGACCTGGATTTCTAGCTGGTTTCATTTACTCAAGAAATCTTACTGACCTCTAGTTCTCTGCCAGCCTTTATTGTAGACACTAGGAAAACAGGGTGAACCAAAATCTCTGCCTTCAATGAGGAGAACCCCTAAATAGTTACATATATATTTCTTCCTTTTCCTTTCAGTTTTATTAGAGAGTTTCCTGTTTGGATAGAACCCTTTGAAGGACCATTTAATACACTCTGACACTTTCTGAAACAGCATCTCATAACCCTAGCATTCATTTCCTTTGAAATAGCAAATGCTGCTTCTAAATGGTTTCCACACATCCCTGTCAGCCCCATTCATTTCAATCATTCCATCTTGATGGCCATCCCTCCCCAGTCATTGTAAATACAGCTCCTGGTTTAAATCGCCATGCAGTGAAGATGAGTACATACAAACCAGCCGTTCAGGTAGTATTTACTTTATAAAATGATTCTTTATAAAGTGTTTACCATTTTCCCTAGATAGGAATTTGCATCTAGATATATAAATAAGATATAGGTCTAATAATATAGCTTATAAGTACATCTTATGAGGTTATTGATTAGGTAAAATGATTTATACTTGGGTGGGCAAAATAAACCTTCTTTGGGTTTTGTTATATATGCTATTTAATTTTCTGTCTTAAGAAGGTTTTTAAATTGTACATTTTCCTTAAACTGAAACTGTTATGAAGATGCTATCACACTTTCACTGTCTAATTCTTTAGGCTACTTATGTAGAACTGGATTGGGTTTGTATGTAGCCTTCTCCCAGCATTCTGAATGGCAGCACTACATTTCAAATGCCTTCATAATATGTTTTTCCTGAGCACAGGGGTCTTATACATTTGAACTTTTAAATTATTTTTATACTTTATGATCTCTAATTATGCAATATTTTGATACTGCTTTTAAATATCTCTGAAGACTTTGCAGCATAGAAAACCCTGCCTTATATAGATAGATGCCTCAAGAATTAGACCATCTTTGATAGCAGGGCCAACACTCTGGACTCTTAGAGAACTGAGATCCCAGCCAGATGGGTACTTCTTGCTTCAGTTTTGGTCCCTGAAACACGAGGTGAGTAGCAATTACATTTATAGGCTATAACTTCTTTTGCTCAACAAGAATGAGCACTGAGCTGATTTATTGTCCACAGCACTTGGGAAGTGTTTTAGCTCCTCAAGACTTAGTTCTTTACATGTAAAATCAAGTAACTATTATCTGTCTGAAAAGATGGTTTTGCAGATTAAATAGACTGATAAATGGAAAATGATGATTTGTCAAAGCATTATGCTGCACAGGATTAAAAAAGTCAGGAACCATCTATTTTCTGCCCTCAAGAAACACATCTTACCACCAAAGACAGACTATCTTAGAGTGAAAGGATGGAAAAAGAGGTTTCAAGGAAAGAGACTTAGGAAGTTAGAACTATTCTAATACCCGAAAAAACAAGTTTTAATTCAAAACTGGAAAGAAAAGATAAAGATGGACACTTCATAACAATTAATGGAAAGATCCATTAAAAGGACATTACTATTTAAACATATATGCACTGAACATAGGTGTGCCCAATTATTTAAAATGAATATTAGTAGATATAAGTCACAGATTAACTCTAGCACAGTATAGTGGACACTTTAATACCTCACTCTGACCAGTTGACAGGTCCTCCTGATAAAAATTAAACAATAAAATATACAAATTATATGACACCATGGATCAAATGGATGTAAAAGACTACAGAACATCTCATTCAAATGTTGTAGAATACACGTTCTTCTGAGCAGCCCCTGGAACATTCTCTATAATAGGTTATATATCAGAACTCAAAGCAAGTCTTGATAAATATAAGAAAGCTGAAATAATTCCTTTCATTTTGCCTGATCACAATGGAAAAAGACTACAAATCAATAGCAACCTAAACCCTAGAACACATACAAACTCAGAGATCAAAGAACACTGTTGAGTGATGAATGAGTCCTTGAATAAATTAGGAAGGAAATAAAAGAATTTCTATAATTAAATGAGAATAAAAGCACAACATATCAAAACATATGGGATACAATGAAAGCAGTCCTAAGAGTGTAAATTATAGCTCTAAGTGTCTACATTAAGAAACCAGAAAGGGGGCTGGAGAGATGGCTTAGTGGTTAAGAGCACCAATTGTACTTCCAGAGGACCCAGGTTCAATTCCCAGCATTCATATAGCAGCTAACAACTTTCTATAACTCTAAGATCTGATACCCTCACACAGACATACATGCAGGCAAAACACCAATGCATATAAAATAAAATAAATAATTATTTTAAAAAAAGAAACCAGAAAGATCTCAAATAATAACCTAATGATACACCTTAGGTCCCTAGAAGAATCAGATCAGTAGATAGAAAGAAATCCTTAAAGATCAAAGTAGAAATTAATGAAATAGAAACAAGATTGTAAATGCAGACAAATGCAGAGAATTAAACAAAGAACTCTTTCTTTGAAAAGATAAACAAGATTGAGAAACCCTTAGACAAAAGAGAAGATGCAAATTAACATAATTAGAGATAGAAAAGAAACCATTACAAAAGATATCAATGAAATTCAGAAAAATCTAATAATATAGTCTACTAAACTGGAGAATTTAAAAGAAATAGATGGATTTCTGAATATATATGACCTACTAAAATTAAACCAATATGAGATAATGTATAAAGATTTTTTTTTTTTTTTGAGACAGGGTTTCTCTGTGTAGCTTTTCGCCTTTCCTGGAACTCATTTGGTAGCCCAGGCTGGCCTCGAACTCACAGAGATCTACCTGGCTCTGCCTCCTGAGTGCTGGGATTAAAGGCGTGCACCACCACCACCCAGGACTGGAGAGATGGCTCAGAGGTTAACAGCATTGACTGCTCTTCCAGAGGTCCTGAGTTCAATTCCTGCAACCACATGGTGGCTCACAACCATCTGTAATGAGATCTGGCACTGTCTTCTGCATGTATAAAGATTTTATTTATTTATTTTTTTGTGTATGTTGCTTGTATAATAATGGAAGCCAGAAGAGAATGTTGAATTCCCCAGAACAAAAGTTACAGATGGCTGTGAGTCATCCCACAGGAACTGGGAACCTAATGCAGGTTCTCTGCAAAAGCATCAAGTGTTAAGCACTAGGCAATCTCTATAGCCCTAAGATAAACAATTTAAACAGATCCATAAAAAACAGTTAATATTGAAGGTGTAGCGGAGAGTGGTGGTACACACCTTTAATCCTAGCACTTGGGAGGCAGAGGCAAGTGTATCTATGAGTTTGAGGCCAGACTGGTCTACAAAGTGAGTTCCAGGACAGCCAGGACTGTTACACAGAGAAACCCTGTCTCAAAAAACAAAACAAATGAACAAATTGAAGAAGTAACTAGAAACTCTCCCTACTAAAAAAGTCAAGGCTCAAATGCATTCACTGGCGAAGTTTTTCCAGGCCATGCTGGAAGTCTTAGCTATAGGACTAAGATGAAGGAAGAAGATAAAAGGATGCAATCAGGAAATGATGACATGAAAGTGTCTCTATCTATAGATATGATTCTATACATAAGAGACCTGAAAGTCTGTCGGACAACTCTTAGAGTTGATAAACAGTTTTAGCAAAGTGGCAGGATACAAAATTAATATACAAAACTCAGTAGATTGCCTGTATGTCAATGCAAACATACTGAGAAAGAAGCTAAGCTAACAATCCCATTCAGTAGTTTCAAAATACATACCTCAGAATAAACCAAAGATTGCTCAGGACATAAGACTAGTAATTGACAAAGAGATTTCATGAAATCAAAAGACTTCTATATAGAAAAAGAAACTGCCAATTGTAGCACAAATTCTAATTGGCTTTAATAAAAACCCTGAGCTAGATATTGGGGTAAATGCCGAAAACCAGAGAGACAAAGGAACAAGCCACAGCCACCTCTCACTTCACCAACTATTCAGGTGAAAGGACTGAGCTCCTGTCTCCTCCAGCCTTATATTCCATTCTCTGCCCAGCCAGACACTTCCTGTCTCAAACTCCCTAGTGCTAGGATTAAAGGCATGTGTGCCTCCCAAGCACTGGGGACAAAGGCATTGAGATCCCAAGGGCTGGATTAAAGATGTGTGCTGCCACTGCTTGCCCTCTATGGCTAACAAGTGGCTGGCTTTGCCCTCTGATCTTCAGACAAGCTTTATTTAGAGCATACACAAAATATCACCACAGCCAATCAAGTGAAAAATCACCCTACAGAATGGGAGAAATATCTCTGATAGCTATATATCTGATAGAAGATCAGTATCTAGAATATATGAAGAACTCAAGAAAATGAATATCAAAGAAACAATTTAAAAAATGGACCACAGAACTGAACAGAGAGTTCTCAAAGGAAAAATACAAATGGCTAACAACATTACAAAGTGCTCAATATCATAATCAACAAGGGAAATATAAATTTAAACTACTTTGAGATTCCTTTACACTCTGCTCAGCAGATTTCATCATGTGGGTAAATGACAGCCAATGCTGGTGAGGAAAGAAATCCTTATCCACTATAGGTGAGAGTGTACATTGGTGCAGCCACCATGTACAGTATAGCCTCATTGCTTCCATAAACTCACAGCAGCTTATGGTTTCCTGCATAAGAATTGCATAAAACTAATCCAGTCAATTTCCAAGCATCGTCAGCAGAAGGACTCAAGTGGTTCTCCTCCTGGCTGAAGAGCAAGTACTTACTGTCGGGGGAAGGATTGTTTTCTTTAGTGTTCTGGCTGAGAGGACATGAAGCTATGAGGGGGAAATGTTGGGGAGATCTGGGAGGGTAATGAGGAGTTTGAGTTGGATATGATAAAGATATACTATATTAATATATGAAATTGTCAAATAATAAAATATTCTAAGAAAGCTCCATACAAAAATTTTTAATGTCATATGTACTCCATAATAAATATTATCAAATTAACAATTATAATTTAATAAATATTCCAATTGGGAATGCTATTGTGTGTAGAGCATTCATAGATGGAGAATATATGAGTTGGACCATCATTACAGTGTTTTCTGTGGTCAATGTGAATGACTGGCTGCCATAGACTCTCCACAAAATGATACTGCATGATAAAGGAGAAATTCTGAATATTAAGTTTGGATGGTCCTTAAGTTTCCCTGGGCTTATGCATGTCAGAATTGTCAATTTATATTAGGAGTGATTCTCTGACAGAGCACGGGGTGTCAATCAAATCTACCATTCGGCTTTCTTTTCAGCTTCTGTCCTTAGTGAGCTGACGTTTGTTAAGGCTAAGATAAACACCTGAGGAGGTAAAGTTGTTACAGTGTGAGAATTTGAATGCAGTTGGAGACACTATGTTATAAGATGATATTATTTTTAGGAATGTAATTTTGGCTGTGAGTTCATCTGTGTTGTTTAGGTTGTGGACACTGGAAATTCTCTTGTGAGCCACAGCCACCCTTATTTAGATGGCTTCTCTGGCAGTATCCTCAAGGCTGCCTGGTATAAGATGACATGTAGGTTTGATGTTCTATGGTGGCCCCGGGTTGCAAGCAGCCAATGAAACTGTTTCACCTGTCCTGGTGACCAGTCAGCTGTCTTCACTGGCTGTGGCTGGCTGGTAGGTCTTCGGGAACTGCCAGTCCCTTCTCTTACTACTGTGCCTTTCCTGACTTCTCCATCTGGACTTCTCTATCACTTGAGCTCCTTCATTTCCTCATTCCTTGGGCAAGAGGGGGATAATTGAAGTTTGGTTTGATTTTCCTCTTATTGATTGGGCTCTGTTGTTTTTTAGTGGAAAGTCTACTCACTTTGAAGAAGTGTTTCTACTTTTGATTATGGAGCTGGGTATTAGTCTTTTGTGAACCAAAGCTGAATAACAACACCACAAAGTCAGAAATTTAAGTTTTGTACTCAGTCTCTTTGGTGATAGGTGTGCCAAGAGTTTCTACAATGAACGTTGCCCTTATGTCCTTAGGTCCCAATAATATATGCAAGTAGAAAGGATGAATGGGTTTATATGGTTTATGATTAATGATATTGTAAAGCTCTGTGTGTTTCTCTTTCTAAACATTCACTTAAATGAATGTGTTCTCTTTGTGGTGCCCTTTCTGCCGCACAAGAAGCCAATACTTCACCAGGCCCCTGTTTGTTAACAGAAAACCATGGAAAAGTGTTCCTGTGCCATCCCAACAGGCAAAGTAGAGAACCATAATTGATGTGAGATGGAGAGTAGAATAAAAATTCTTACACTTGGGCTGATCATTTGTGATATGTCAAAAAGGAATTTGTTTCTACAGCTGTGTGAATAAAATTTCTATTACCAGCAATATACTATAGAAACCTATGCCCCAGGGTTCTGGGGTATTTTCTGGAATTATTGCATTGATTCCCCCCTTTTATTTACTTTTCTTTTACTCACTCTGTATCTTCCTCTGGGTGCTGTGCAGAGCAATGGCCATATGTGATTCGTTTGTACTAAAGTTGCACATTGCAAAGTTGAGCCATTGATTCTTCTCAGGTTTGCTATGAAAATCTCTACTCTTATTGTCTCAGGAGGCCAAGGTCTTAACATCCAATATACATTTGCTTATTTAGTTTCCTGTCTCCAGCCTCCTTTCAGAACTGTATTCCAGCCTGCTTTTAGCATCTGGTCCTCCATTCCAAAAATCTGTTTTGGGTTTTTCAGAGAATAAATCTTTTCTTTTCGGTTGGAGAGGGTTTTGCAGATTCGAGGAAGACATGGCATGCTGGCCACATCTTAAAAAAGACTTAACAAGTTCTTTCATATTTTTCCTCCCAAGTCTTTCCTTTTGAATTTCTGATTGTCCCAAATTCTGAGACTTCTGGGCACCACAAAGCATAAATCAGCTTGATGCTAGCTTAGAATTCAGTTTTCTTTTCCGGTCTGCTATTTTTCATTTTTCCCCCATCTGTTCTCATTTTCCAGGTATAGAAACCACATACCTCAGTCCTAGTCTCCTCTCATTGGTCACAACATGGTCACATGGTCCTAATGTCCCTACAAAAGAATCTGAGGTATTGAGCTTCTTCCACCCTTAAAGAGGATGATCAGTACAGGAAGCATAAAATACAGCTTCTGACCTAAATGCTTTTAATTAAGACCTCACACTCTTGTTTTAGATGCATTTATTAGCAAGTCATGGTAGGTCCTTGGGTCAGTGGGCACATTTGTCAGTCTCTCTGTGTTTTGTCATGTACCAAGAAAGCTGTAGTTGTCATTGACTGTCTGAAAACACATAAAAATGGGGGCACTGTTTAATATCTGGTCCTGGGCATAGATCTTAGAATGCAGAGCAAGTGTGAGTAACTCAGAGAATCTGGGTTTGTGTCCAGATTCTACCAACTTCTTCACACCAGAAGAAAGAGCCATCTTCTGACATGGGATAAAAGGAGAGTGCAAACATCATCTACAACTTCTAGCTGTGTGATCTTGGTCAAAAGCTTAGTTTCCTGTTCTCCAGTGTCACTGATGGTCCTTTTCCTGTGGTCATCTTGTAAAGATTAAGGTAGTTAATACTCAGAAATGTGACCACTTATGTATTAGTTGTGATTATTATATGCTAGTTTTATCATTGATATTGACATGGGCAGAGGGAGACAAGGAGTTAGCTTGAGGGTGATGGCTTTATCTGGGTGCTCATTGTATTTAACTGAGTTGTTCCAGAGAGGTAGCTGTGCACTATACAAGAATAACCTGTGTACTCCAAAGAACCCAGAGTCTAAGAGTTCAGCTAGAGTTGTCATTTATATACCATTGTAGATGTGACATGTAGGTGGTTTCATGTACACGTCTCCCTCATTCAGTCTCTTGACTCTGGAAGATCCAGCTTTTGCCAGATCCCTTACTCTTTCCTGGCTCCTAGAAATGCCCTCCCAATTCCCAGAACACTCCATTATTATGTGTGTAGATTTGGCAGAAATTCTTCTCATCCTCCAAGCCCTGCCCGATTCCTGAGTTTGATGCACTCAGCTGCTCCATTGACTTCTCCCTCCCTTAAAAGGAAGGCTTTTGCTTTCAGTAAGTCTGTTTAGGTTCAGGACCTCTTTGTCTATCCTTGAGTATTTTTTTTCAATGAGGTCAAGAACTTCTGGGAGAACAGAGTCAAGTGACACCATCATTCTTTTTATTATTTGTATACACTACATATTTTAAAATTGTGTTGCCGCCAGTCCATATGATCATATAATTGAGACTAGGCAGTGACTGATTGTACAATTGATGCTGATTAGTGGTTCTTAAATAAATCAAGGAAAAAGCATGACTCCTTAGCCCTGCTGGAAAGTCACAGCAATGAGTTCCTCACTATTAGAGAGCTGTTCAGCAGTAGTGAATTTACAGTGAACTTTCCTGAGCCGTGTCAGAGGCTTGCATGCTGTGATTGTCTGAATGAGAATGGCCCCCATAGGCTCAAATGAGTGCTTGGTCTTCAGTTGGTGGAACTGTTTGGGAAGGATTAAGAGGCATGGCCTTGTCAGAGGAAGTGTGTCACTTAAGAGTGGGTTTTGAGGTTTAAAAAGTCCACACCATTCCTAGTTCTCTCTCTCTCTCTCTCTCTCTCTCTCTCTCTCTCTCTCTCTCTCTCTCTCTCTCTCTCTCTCTCCTGCTTATGGATTAGATTTGAACTGTTAGCTACTGCTCCAGTGCTATGCTGGTCATAGACTCTACCACCCTCTGGAACTATGAACCCTCAAATAAATGCTTTCTTTTGTAAATTGCCTTGGTCAATGTTGTCTCTTCTTAGTAATGAGAGAAAGTAACTAAGACAGACGTGTTACAAAGTGAAAGGATGTTTAGTTTCTGAGGAGGAAAAAGTGACAGGGTCTACTACATTAGTATTTAGAAATGGCCACATGGTGCTAAGAAAGAGTAAGAGACCTTGGGTCTATGTTGACCCCAACACCATTTCTTCTTCCAAACACCAACCAAGGCATAGAGCAGTTGCGTCTGGAGTAAGAAGTAAAGTGCAAACTGGGGGGGTAACTGCTCTGTTTGAAAGGAGAAAAGTTCACTTCATTCTTCTAGGGAAGAGTGAAAAGCAAGCCAGTAATGTGAGCAGGAGTGTTGGGACCTGAGAGATGCTGTGATCCTGGGAAGTCACATAGAGGGCCCCAGGGAGTCCTGGGTAAAGTCTCTAAGAATGCCATTCAGTTTGAGGTTATTTGTGTTATCGACAAATAAACCTCTTTTCTATCCATGGCTGTTTCTAGAAAACTCTACAGTTTATGAAACATCCTGCAAAGTAAGTTTCATTTTCTTGTTTTCATTTTGAAGTTGGAAGGGCCAAGTTCCACATTTTGATTCCTTTGACAAAGAAAAGAAATAAGACACAGAATTAAGAGTTAGAAGGCAGGGGTGGGCAAGAGAATGGAGGAAGTTTTTCAGCCACCCTGAAGAGTGTGCCATATTTGTTGGTCATTGACCTGAAAGGATAGAGCTCTCCCCAGTGACCTTCACAGGTAAGGGTTCCATAGCTTATACATTTGGCTGTTTATGTGACTTTGGCTAGTATTTATTAAATTCTTGCTATTTGTGAGCAATTTTGCTGGATGTTGAGAGGCAGGGGGAAGGGGGGATACACACAGCATGCAAGCACATGAGCAGAATCCATTTTCTCTGGAAACTTGGTAATTACCAGGGACATTTATAGCAAGGGTACCAATATTTTGACTGGTCATCTTTGGTTTATTCCAGTGGTACCACCATCATTACCAATTCCTCCCACTTTCATGCCCCAAAAAGTACCAGTTTGGAGATAAATTATCTGATAATCATTCCAAAGAGCTGTGGAGATTTAATGACAAAATTTCCTGTGAGCTTTGAGAATGTTTGTATGAATGCTTGAACCCTACTTAGCATTCATTTGACCCGGTTCTTGGTTTTGTCTGCTGAATGAAACACATTTTGGAGTACACCATGTATTGTCACTGAATGAAGAATATAATCATTGTGCATTTATTTGAGGCTATAGATTTTTAGATATTGCATTTGATGATGTTTGATACATTTTGACCCTTAGTACTTTTTCTTTTAACACAATTGTAGAGATTTGCAGTCTTTTAAAGTCATTTTGGACTCCCTTTCTTTTATTCTTTCTGACTATAGAATCCCTATTGCATGGGTTGCTCAGACTTGGGGGTTGGTAAGAAGGCTCAACAGGCACTTGCTGCCAAGCTTGTTGACCTGAGCTCAAACTCTGGGACTTACATGGTAGTAGAGAACTGACTTCTGAAAATTGTCTTTGGACCTTCACATGTGTCTCCCACCCCTCCCCCAAATAAATGTAATAACTCTGGTCATGGATAAGCTGCCCCACATCCCAGGCCCAGAATTTATTTGACTCCTTTGTCACCCCTGTGACAGTGATAAATTCAGAGATGGACACTGACAAAATCAAACAAGTGCTCATTCTTCTTAGAACGACTCTGCTGTAATTACAAGGAAAGATGGATCTTTTTGACTGGCATTTTCTGAGCTGGTTGGGTGCTAGCCTGTCACTGATGAGGTTGCCTTGGTGACCCAGGGATAGGAGAAAGGCTCAGGGCTGGAGGGCAGACCTTGATGACATCAGTTGAACCTTAGTTCTCCTCTTGTCTGAACTGTGCTTACCCCAAGAGTGTCTGGCCAGGCAAATCTACAAATCTACCAATTTATTTCTGCTTTTGCTGGTTTAAATTATGTTTTGTCACTTGGATAATTTCTAATTGTATAAATAGTTCACTGAGTACAGTTAAAGCAAGTTTCAGCTTATACTTATGATAAGTGATGATTCTTTGTTCTCTTGTTAAGATGGTTTATTTGGCACCTGAAGCTTTGCAAGGTGGCTTGACCTGCTGTATTTGTGGTTTCTCCCTGTGTGAGTAGTGGGGAGAGAAGAGTGGACAAGGGGAGGGAGGACGCACAGCCTGTGGCTCAGACCATCACTCTCAATAGGAAGGGAAATGTGATGTCACTTATTGTCAGAAGTACCCATGTTACCCTTTGAAGCCACCCAGACTCTCCAGGGTGTCATTCCTTTTGTCCCCCCTTTTCTTCATTTGAATATGCTTTATAGGAAAGACATCTAAGGTGTGGGCAAGTTCACCTTTATCACTTACCAATGCAATGCTTAAGTGAGTGTCAGAAGACTGAAATTCACTACTATATATTCAAACACAAGAAAGTTAAACAGCTCAAAAACAAGGGAAGCAAAGACATATTTTCCCCATGGCCACCTGCTTTCCCATCTGCTTTTCCTTCTTACCCAGTGGACTTAGGGAGCAGTGGTTTGCTTTCTGACTGTCTTCCAGTCTAACTCCTGGTCTTCTCGGAAATGTCTTGGAATAAAAATTGGACTTTACATATAACCCCTGTACATTACATAATTGAAAATTAAATATAATTGTGAAAATTAAGTGGTGAGCCTATTACCTGCCTTGGCTACACACATAGGAGGAATATAATAAACTTAAGAATCTAAAATGAATGTAATTATGTATATATGCTTGATCATCAAAGAAGTCAGTCCAAGACATGCCCAATTCCCTTTCCAAGTCAAGTAGGTCAGTATGGGGGGCATTTAGAAGTCTTTGCAAAATAGAGCTGACACACTATTATCATTTAATGGCACAAATTCCCGTTAGCATAACTGCTGCATAAATAATGTTCATTATAGTGATTAGAAACATTAGTTTCTTAGAGCAATCAAAATTTCCTTTCATCTCCTATAGCAGTAGTTTTTAAGCTGCAGGTTTATGGCCCATGAAATCAATTTAGCAGAGTACAATCAGCATCCAGGAAAATAGATTAAAAGAGAAAATATTCAATTTCCTTGCCTACTGTCCATGTAAACATCATCCCAGATACCTTAATTTCAATTTTTCAAAGTGTAATATATATAACTACTTGATTATGACATAAACTGTATTTCATTTTGTAAAATATCATGCTAAAAAAGTTGGAAGATAAGTATTCTACAGTATGACAAATGAATTCTAGGGCTAACTTGAAGATGATGCGTAATTTCTAGTTTCACAAATTGTTAAAAACAAGTGTTTTTTTTTTAAACTTATACTTAGATCCCCCTTCCCATTTGCTATGAAATTTGTTCATGGCGTTTGTTGTTGTCAATGGAATGGGTAATATCTTGGTGTATGTGTGAGCTCTCAGGTTTGGACTGAACCTTTCACTAGCCAGCTTCTCTTGGGCACACTCTGACTGGCTCCATACCTCAGGTTCCTTACTTATAAGTGATTAACTGGTAGGCTCACTATTGTGCAGAATCAATGAATGAATGCACTAAAAGCTCTTTACAGTGCGGGGCTCATAGTGAGTCTTCGACAAACATTACTTACTGATATCATTATTTTCCTCACTATCTTTATATGAGAATAGAAAATATCAGAGTTTCTTGCATCAAAGTTTTATCACTGCCTCTGATAAAGGTAGCATAAAGCCCAGAGTGTATCTTGTGGCTCAGTCTAAGCATGGCCCTCCATGCGGTTAATTCTCCTTCCCAGCATATATATTGTAGTTGAAATGAAGCATCTTATAGAAATGTTCAACCTGGGGTACAGCACACACTATGAGGGGTTGGGAATCTCCTGAAATGTGATCAGATGTCTGGTGATTGCATACAGACACTCAGTGAATGGGCAGGGAAGCCTGACTATCAAGTTTGTCTAAGGGTCTCATGTTGTATGTGAGAAGTCAGGCATGGTGGACCTAAGTTCAGGCTTAATAATTAGTTTTCATTATTCAGCATGTTACTTCACCTTTGTAGCTTTTATTATTCATTGGCAAAGGGAGATTAAATTAATTCTTGCATCACATAGTTGTCTCTATGATTGTTTACCGTATTTGTAAAGAGCTTGGCACAGTCACTGCCACATACTAAGTCCTCAAGAGAATAGCAATAGTGATAGAGGAGTAATATATACTAGAGACAGAGAATGAAGTAACTTCCCCTTTAACTATGAATTATAAAACACCGATTCTATCACTGGATCGCTGAGTAATCCATTCACTTCTTTACCCAACAAAAACTGAATGCTGCATGAATTGGGAATTAAGTACAGTGCCTAGAAGGTGAGTGATTAAAACAGTTTTTCTGCTCTCATTGAGTTTATAGTCTATGGAGGTCATGGGTAGGCAATGACTAGCCAGGTGGTAAGTGCTGCTGCAGATGGGTTATAGAGCTAAGTGAGAACTCAGATGTTTGCAACTGAGAACCACATTCAGAAACATTTATGGTTTATTTGATAACTGAACAGTCCTAACTTTATTCTATTAATATTAATTTACTAAAAGTTTTGCCAAATATAATTTGCTTATTAAGGTGCACTAAAGAGATTTAATCTATAGAAACTGGAGGAAACTGGCCTTTACTTGGATATGGCTCCAAGGATGAGGGCAGGTAGTGAGACATCTTTGAAGGACTGGGGCTAGAGAGTAGGACAAATATCCACCTTATAAATTAAAATCCAATAACCCAAGTATTCTTGTGCATGTTAAGCAGGGACCTTAGAGTTCTGTCTGATGCTCAGTTATAACAAGGAGTATAGGCTAAGTTTTTATTTCTTTCTGCTTTCCTCTTAATGATACTTGACTTTTAATTTTAATATATATACACACATTTAATTTTAATATGTACATCTACACCCACATCCATGTAGGTGGCTTTGAAAATAAAGTAATAATAATTACTAAATAAATTCAGATAACTTAGTATTTTACATATTGCATTAACTTTTTCATTTAAATTTTTATGATTCAGTGTACCTGAATCGTAATTACAACTTACAAAATTGAGTCATATGCAACATGTCTGCATTAGAAGACTTCAATAGTGGTAACAATGTCTTACACGATGGGTCATTGGGCTGTCAGTAATTAGATGTGACACAAAATCATTTGGGGTTATATCCATTAATAGGAGACATAAGGTATTTATGTTAAACCATTTAAATTACTTTTTGTATTATGTGGATAGAGGAACTCTTACCTTTGAGTAATGCTGTCAGGATAGCTAAGTCAATGTCCTGGTGGCCTTCTGATCCCATTCGAAATACTGTGATCTGCAATTTGAGACAAGGAGACGATTAACAACCCCTTTTTTTCCTCCAGAGAGAACTCTAATCAATGAAACCACTTCTGAGCAGTGACTATTTCACTATCTCTGCAGTAGGTTCTTAATCATAGGGCAAGCATACATAATGAGGATTAGAGGAGTGGGCTCTGCCATTCATTAAGAGAGATGTGTCAATAGTCTCCAAATGGGGACTATCTTACATCACTGTATGGTTAGTGGTTATCAACCAAGACTTTCAGGATTCACAAAATACGTAAATTTTAACACAACCATGAGCCAGGAACTGTGCTTAAAGATAGCCGGCCACTATGTTCTGTAGAAAATGGTGCACTGCCTGTGCACATATGTGCACTACAACCATTTCTACACTTACTCCTTAGCAATCATCTGTGTTGGTTGGTATTTGTCAACTTGATACAGGCTAGACATATCTGGGAAGAAAGGTTCTTCATTGAGAAAGTGCCTCCATAAAGATTGTCCTGTAGATGAGTCTGTAGGGTATTTTCTTGATTAATGATTAATGTGGAAGGGCCCAAGTCACTGTGCATAGTACATTCTTGGGCAGGTAGTCTTGGGGTATACAATAAAGTAGGCTTCTGGAATTGGAGAGATGTGTCAGTGGTTAAAAGCTCTGGCTGCTTTTCTAGAAGATCAATTTCAATTTTCAGCACCCACATGAGCTCACAACTGTTTGTATCTCTAGTTCCAAGGACCTGACAACCTCTTCTGGACTCTGTAAGCACCAAGCATGCATGTAGTCCACAGAAATACATGTATGCAAAACACTCATGTATACAAAATAAAATAATAATAAATAAAAAAGAAAAAGAAACGAGGCTGAGGAGCAAGCCAGGAGGAGCAAGCCAAGATTCTTTTGTGGTCTTTGCTTTAGTTCCTGCCTCCACGTTCCTGTCTTGAGTTCCTGCCCTTACTTTACTCAGTGATGGAGTGTGAGCTGGGGTTTGCAACCTGAAATAAACCCTTTCCTCACCAAGTTGCTTTTGGTCATGGTATTTTATCAGCAATAACAACCTTAACTAAGACATCGTCCAAGGGTTTTGACATTGGGATGCATATCACTGTTCAGCCCTCTCAGTGACTTTGAATATCCTTTAGAATAATCTAGCACTGTATCCAGATGGTGAGAAATGGGCAGAAGGCAGTAAAATAACAACTTTTCCATGGTAATATAGGAGAGAAACTCAGTCTCTGGAGAAGAATAACAGGAGAGAGAGAGAGAGGAAACATCAGTGAGGAACTAATTCTTCCCTGAGACTTGACTGTTGACAAGAGGAAGACCTGGGAGACTAATTCTAAAGGAGATGTTTTTACTAGCAATTGTTACTGCTACAATGAACTAGCAATTGGGAATAATATCTACTTTCATGACACTGAAGAATTCCCCTCATAACCTTAAACTTTGCTGACGTTAAAAGAAAGTCTCAAGAAATGTTATTTGCATGCATCACCAAAGGTCCGGGTTTATGTTTCTAGGAGGGATCTTTGATGGGGACACAGGAAACACTGGTGTCCATATTGATGTGCAGCATAGGATTTGTTTCTATTGTGTGCCCTGAGAAGTGAGTCTCCTCAGATGACTTTCATTTTTGCTTTGTAGAATGCTGACTACAGAGAGAAAGTTTCCAGGATTAAAAGGCAAAGACAATCAGCTCTAGCACGTGGCATGGGCAGTGTTTTAGAGGTAGAATTCAACTGGAAGAGGAAGAAAGGGCAGAAGGACACATGTCCCAGGAAAGAGTAGGACTCACTAATGAACTGGTTATTGGAGATGACAGTGATTTGTGGTTAAATATCATTGGTTTCTAGCAGGGATGAACTAAAGGATGGTTTTGGAGCAAAAATTTGTGTGAAAAACTTAGTGAAGGATTTTTGTAACAGAGCAAGGCTTAACCTATTTTAAGGAATCTTCTTGCCATTTTCATAGAGTTAGTGAAGATTATAATGAGAAAGTATAAACTTTGCTGAAGGACAGGGAAATTGCAAAATGATGCATACCCTTTGCTAATCGATCAGAAAGTACAATTAAAAAGAGATCCACAGCCAGAATGAGCTCCAGGAGTCCAGTCAAAGAGGGAGAAGAGGGATTCTATGAGCAAGGGGCATCAAGATCATGATGGGGAAGCCTACAGAGATGACCAAACCAAACTAGTGGAAACTCATGAAATTTAGATCAACAGCTGTAGAGCCTGTGTGAGACTAAACTACACCCTCTACATAGCAAGATAGATGTGTAGCATGATCTGCTTAAGGGGGCCCCTGGCAGTAGAATCAGAATCCATCCCTGGTGCATGAGCAGGCCTTTTGGAGCCCACTTCTACGATGGGACACCTCACACAGCCTTGAGACAGGGGGATGGGCTTGGACCTGCCTCTACTAAATGTACCTCCCCATGGGAGGCCTTACCTTCTTGTAGGAGGGAATGGGGAGGGGGGTGGGTTAGGACCAGGAGGCTGGAGGGGCAGGAGGATGGAAGAGGGGAATCTTTGGTATGTAAAACAAATAAACATTTTTTTCTTAATTAAAAAATAAATGCCTTTAGCAAATTATAAAAAATAGGCCACTGTTCACTAACTGAATTTACAGTTGGTTATAATTTCAGTCAAAACCCCAAAAGTGGTTTTGTGGCTTTGATAGAGTGATTCTAGAATTCAAATCTTCATAACCAGGCATAATTGTCATAGAATGGTTTACCAAATCACAGAATTTAAAAGCAGTATGGGAGTAAATTATGAAATAGAATATAACCTGGGAATATTCCTACATATTTGTGAGCAAGAATACAACCTGGGGACATTCCTACAGATGTGTGAGCATTTGTAGCCAGACAAAGGGTCATTGGAAGTCAGCGGGGAGGAAGACACTTGTTTTCTCTCCTCTCTTCTCCTTTCTTCCCCCCTTTTCTTCCCACCCCCTTTTTTGCTCTCCTCTCTTTTCTTTAGTAAAAGCGTCATGCTATGCTGCTGGTTTCAAAGTCACAATCTGTGCCTCAGCTCCCTTGATACCTAGGGCTGTGGGTTTGAGTCCCTGCACTGAAAAATAAATGATGCTGGGATACTGCGTATTTCCATTTAAAAATCTGAATTTCTTTTTTACCTCATAAATCACACATACAAAATTACACATGGATTCAATATGTAAAAATGTATAAAAATTTATATAAAATACAGGAGAATATCATAATAGATAAAGATTTTTCTCATATAATTAAATTCTTAGATTTATTCCCAAAATCAATATAAAAGTACAGATCATATACATTCACATACTATTTTTGTGTTGCATGTTCTTTCAAAATAGTTTTTAAAAATATATGCCACATTTAAAAATTTCATTTTTGAGATTATATTTTAATTATAACATTTCTCCTTTCCATTTCTTCCCTCTAAACCCTCCCAGATACCCTTCCTTGCTCTCCATAAAATTCCTAGTTTATTTTCACCTAATTGTTACTGCATTTATGTAAATGTATATGCATACATATCCCTAAATATTGTCTCCTAGCAATATCAGAAGTTACACCCATAAAATCTCACCAACATGACTGTCCAACCATGTCCTAAAAATAGTTATTGATCCTAGCTGTTATATGTTTTGATTAGATAATCTTCTATGACTTTTTTTAATGCCTAGAGTCTACTAAAATATGTCCTCCTTATGGAGCATGGCACTTCAGTTATGCTTATTTTATCTGAATGTGCCATATAATAACCCTCCTTCCATGTCCAATCCATGGTTTTATTGGTTGACTTCCCTAAATCCTCATGTTGAAACTCAAGCCCTGTGTGATGGCTATAGGATGCAGGTTTCAGGTCTTGATTATTGGTTGCTATAAATTGGTGTCATTATAAAAGAGCCCGTAGAGAACTACCTCATTCCTTTACGATGTGAAGACACCGTCAGAAGGTGCCACTTAGGAACCAGAAAGTGGCCTCTACATCTGCGACACCTTGATTCTGAACTTCTTATCATCAGAAATGTGGGAAGTAATTTTCCACTATGTATAAAACATCTATGTTATAGTATTTTGTTATAGCAGCCTGGGTAGACTATGACAGCCCTTTTCTCAGGTAGAGAAAGTCCTGTTTTTTTGGGGGGGCATTTTCTATGTGTCAGGAATAGTGATATGTATTTTCAAATACACTATCTGCAATTCCTCATTTTATATAAAAAATAAATGTGTACATCTACATAAAGATGAACATACAAAATACACAATCAATAAATCATTGCTATGAATATTTAGATTAGGTGGAAAAATTATTAAACCTTAATTATCCATGCCTAGAACTCCTAAATAGCTATTCAAGGCTGATCATAGAGCCACTTAATAAATCAGACGATAGCCTTGCACAGAACATATGAGAAAAGCACATTTCAGTATTGGTGGAGGACAGCTGACGGGGATTTGGCACTAGGAATGTGTGACTATCACAAAGCTTCATGTGAAGAGGGCATAGACACCTGGCATATGGACTTTGGTTCTGTCACTGTAACATTCAGGTCCTCTGTGTGACTTTGGGCACATTGTGCGCATTCTGGGATAGAGGAAGCATTCCAAAGAGTGCTTAACAAATAATGGAGATATTTAATTTCCATGAAGAGAAAGCTATGTTAGGCACCCAAAAGGGTATCTGAATCCCCATGGTGAGTTAATGTTGCACACTACTGCACACAGCAATCTCCTCTGTCCATGAGGTGGGATAATAATAATACTTGCCTATTTTCACTTACATAGGAAATAAACTGTGTAGGATTTTCTAGCAAATAATCCTTAATTGTGTCACTGCGATGGAGAGAATAGATGGAACCCATAGATCGTTAAATTACCAGTTGCTTCAGACATCTTCTGCCTGCCTAATCAGAGACAAAGTAGCTTGGTAAAGGTCACATGACAGTTAGAAGGAGAACTCTGAAATTGAGGAGCACCTGTCCTCACCACCCGTTCCGTCTAAATAGTAAGACGTGAGGGGAGGGAAGAACAGTGTTGCCACCGCCTCTTTTGTACCAGCTTACATCTGGAGCTCAGAGCCTGGGATGACTGTGAGGCAGAGGATGTGAACTGAATGGCCTTCTGTTCTGGTTTGAGTTTGAGATGTTCTTCCATAGGTTCATGCCTTGAAGGCTTGGTTCTGTGGCATTATTCTGTGGTGTGTCAGGATCATGAGTTGGCGGGGCATAGGTGGGGGAAGCAGGTCACTGCGGAGTATATCTCGGGCTCTGTCTTGTTCCATGGTCCCTCTCTTTGCTCCTGGCTGTTGTGAGGCGATTAGCTTCTTCTGCTACAACCCTGCCATGGTGTTCTCTCTCTGGCTCACAGCAGTACAGCCAGCTAACCATGGACTGAAATAATGAGGTAAAGTAAATATCTCCTTTAATTTTTTTCCCCTCAGGTATTTATCACAGAGATAAAAGACTAAGACACCTTCATAGGTACTTGAAATAAAAATAAGAAAAATGACCAAACAAAACCCATCTATGTGGTATATTTGAATTATGGTCACAGCTGGAACTCTGGGAGGGGCTTCCAGGAAGAGGTGCGTGCTGACTTAGGTTTTCATACAGGATCTCCTTCTGCATAGCCATCTGGATATTGAACCTAGCATTACTGATGACCTCATGGATTCCAGGTGGGAGATGAGAAGTGGCTGTACCATGTTCTGAAAGGATGCTGGAACAGGAGAAAATTTGCATCCTGCTGGAGAAGGAACCTGAGGGCTGAAGTGATAATTTGGCTAATTGTTTAAGTTAACTCCAGGGTTGGATGGCTTGAAAGATATCATGCGTTAAACATTTAACTGATGGAAAGATAAGGAATTCAGGGTAGCATTTGAGCTTGTTATTTAAATGAATGAAAAAATGCAATATCAAATGGGATTCTTTGCACATCTGACTTGCTCATCTTTCCAATGCCTAAATCTCACTACATAATTAGAGATCACATTTCAGATGGAAACCCTCCTGATGCACTAAACTGGCATGTTAAATTTACCCTGAAATGTACAATTACCAGGTTTTCATAGCAGATGTGGACTGGGGGAGGGGAACAGATAAGTGAGGAGTTTCTAAGGGGTTTATGGGAGAGGCTGGTAGAGGTGCATGGTGTTGTTATCAAGGAGCTTGAGATGGTATTGGTCATGCAAGGGCTTTGTGGACTTCTTTTTTTTTTTTTTTTTTAATTGAAGGGTGGATGTGGTTGTTTCCTTGTCCATGTGGCATCCTGGAATGCTGGTGTTGAAGAGCACAGTGACCTGGGACTGACACTCAGTAAGGGAGCCTTCAGAAGACACCAAAGGAGCTCCAAGGAGAGCTGGAGACTCCAAAGACATGTTTTATAATATAATTTCCCTTAACTGACCTGAGATGTTAGATTGTTATCACTGTTTTAAACTATTAAAATTAGAAATGAAATTGTGAAAATTAATTGCATCGAGCCATCCTCTACCACTTCCAGTGTTGACACCTTTAGATGCTGTTCTATACTTTGCTTCTCCACTTGGCAGCTGAAGAACAGTGCTCTCAGCTGCAGAGGTAGGCATCATGACTTGTCACTGACCTAATGTTTCATTATATGTGTGACTGTAGTGAATTTAGCCACTATCCCAAGCAGATTTCCATTGTCTGCCATTGCAAACATTGTTCCTGTGAATATCCTCATGCACATGGGGGTGGGGGTTATGCATCTGTAGGATAAAGGTTGCAGAGCAAAATTTCCTGGCCCAGCTGCTCTGAGGGAAAGTCCCTTCATTTGCTAGTCTGATTTTGTCCATAGTGCCTTCACTCTCCCCTTTGCATATTTTGAGTCTCATGATTCTGAAAGGAACATTTAACTTTACAGGATGTACTTTTCTCCTGTAATGATTTTGAAACTTTAGTTTTTTTTTTTTTTGTTGTTGTTGTTTTTGTTTTTTTTTGTTTTTTTTTTGAGATGGGGTTTCTCTGTGCAACATTACTGGCTATCTGTCCTGGAACTCACTCTGTAGCCCAGGCTGGCCTTGAACTCACTGAGATCCACCTGCCTCTGCCTCCCGAGTGCTGGGATTAAAGGCATGTGCCACCATGCCCAGCCTAGTTTCTTGTTTTTAATTTAGAAGTCACTGAAAAAAATTCTTGTTCTTTCACATAGTATCCTTTTCTCCCTACCTACATGCTAAGCATAAAAGAAAAAAAATTTAAAAAATGTATTTATATTGTGGTTCATTTCTCGCCTTTTGTCATTTGAGGGGCAGAAAAGGAGACACCCATGTGTCTCGCTTTATCAAAAAAATCACAACCATAAGTGTAATAGAAAATGTAAACTAAGTAGAATGTTACTCTAATTATTTTATAGATAATTAGCAAAGGCTGATTTTTTTTTTAAACTTACTATAACATTGACATTTTCAACATGAACACTAACTCCAGCACTTGCCTGACACGACCTGTTACACTTTCAAAGCATTATGGGATACAGGAAGACTAGCCCAGTTTACCAGATACAAAAGAACAAATGTAGAAACCCTTTCCTTAAGAAACATTCCCCCCCACCCCCACATTCAGCTTTCTTATAGACAAACTATCTGAGCTTAGATAAAATTATGGCTTTCATATGAAGGAGAAGTGGAGTTTAGAATTTTACACTCTTCCCCTATTTTCTGCCCCTTCAGCCTGGCTGCCAACCAGCTTCACTGCTTCCCTTCCTTTCCATCTTGTGTCCCCTTAAAAGTCAGAAATTTGGTCACTGTATTTCTCACTCCTGAGTCGTGTGTGATGGTGATTCACTGGGCAGCTTTGCGGAGCCTCTCTGCCCGGTCTACCGAGTGTGGAGGATGCAGTTGTGAAGCAAGGGGATAAGATAGATCCCTGCTCTCCAGAGCTGCCATCCTGACAATTGGGAAACGAGGAAGTAGGTGCAATATGTGTTGCACTGCTGGGCGTTGCTCTGTACAGCATTACTTCTGCCTCTTGTCGACTCTGTTCTCTCTATTCCTGCCCTCACAGCCTTGGTTCAGCCTGGAGCATCTTTAATTTTGTGGTGATTCTGATCCTGTCTCTCCTCTCCTGCTTCTTTCCCATGAGGCTAGCCATGCAATCTTCTGTATTAACCTTTTGAGTGGCTCCCATCCCTGTAGAAGGCAGAGATTCTTAGCAGGGCATTTGCGCTTTGCTGGCATTGTGCTCCCAGCTTGTTCTTTAACCTCTCTTGCTGACTGCCCACTCATTGTCATGCCCCTTGTTACCATCTCCACCATCACAGCCACAACCCATGCCCACGTGCCAGACATCCCACTATGCGGAGCAACCTACTTCTTTTTTGAGACTATGTTTTCGTTTCTCAGTTTTTGTCCATTGAGAGGATTCTTAGTAGAATTTCTTCCCTTTTTTTGGTGAACTAACTATAGGTCTGTGCTATGGTTGCAAGATCGAACAGGTCTTATGTGAAGGAGGGTAGAATTTGTGACTTAAATGTATTGTTTACTAAGACTTGGTATAATTAGAGAATTGAAGAACTATGGCAGCATAAGATACCCCAAAATACCTTTCACTAAGGTGTCTGAATCCTTGTTCCCATGTATATTAGACTACACTCAATACAGGAAAAAGACTCAAAGTAAAAATATACTACACGGAAATGTAGCAGAAACATAAAATGACTTAGGGGGCCCAATTCCCTTTTTCTTGGAAACAAAAAGGCCTTTTCTCACTGTGAAAATAACAAAATAGAGAGTGTGCCACTGAATTAATCATGGACTCTCCATTTTTAAAATCCAATAAGTCTTAGGTCAAACGGGAAAAAGGTATGGAAGAATATACTGGGAAAATTAAACCGACTCATTTTCAAAGTACCTATTTATCAGCTTAATTTGTAACATATTTCTGTCACAGTGGGCATCAAATCTGTGAAAACAGACATAGATATTGAGTAGAGCTTTTGAAAATGAAAATAACCATGATATTATCCTGAAAACCAGTCACAAGCTGCAAGGACACTGTGGCTCAATCGATCAAAAGTAGAAAGGAACATTCCACATTCATATCCTGCTGTTAGCTGTTTGAGAGACGACATCTGAGTTTGACAGATGGTTTGTAACATGTCTGAGAAGTTTACAGAAATACTATAACTACAAATAGATGATCAGCAAAGGAAATTCTTGCAGTTTCCAAAAGTCCATCTATCATAATGCTAGCAATAGACTCAAGGGCACTAAAATGTTACCTGAGAGTTTCCACAGAAGAAAAAAAATCTACCTGGAAAGGGTGGAATCCCAGTGTCAGGAGGCTGAGGTAGGAAGGTTGCCATGATTTCCAGACCAACATGAGCTACAGAATAAAACATTGTCTCAAAAAATAAACAACAGATACCCCATCACCCTCCCCAGAGGACATAACACATTTCTGAAATGTTCTATGTTTGAAATATTACTAAATTCTATAGAGGCTTCAGAAGAAGAAGGGATGAATTAGACCCAGGAATTCAATCATCACAATGCAGACTTTTATTTAATTATTAATTAATTAATATTATTATTTTGTTTTTTTGAGACAGGGTTTCTCTGTGTAGTTTTGGTGCCTGTCCCAGATCTCACTCTGTAGACCAGGCTGGCCTCGAACTCACAGAGATCCTCCTGGCTCTGCCTCCCAAGTGCTGGGAGTAAAGGTGTGCACCACTGCCGCCCAGCTTATTTTTAATTTTAATTTTAATTTTTTTTACAGTGCTGGGGATCGAACCAAGGGCCTTGCATGCACGAGACAAGTATTCAAAACAAGTGTTCTACCACCGAGCTACATCTCCAGCCCAGCACCCTTTAAAGTCCATCAAGTATCATAACATTTCCCCTATGAATCACTAGTATTTAAAATG
This sequence comes from Onychomys torridus, assembly GCF_903995425.1. NCBI lineage: Eukaryota > Metazoa > Chordata > Mammalia > Rodentia > Cricetidae > Onychomys > Onychomys torridus. Next base: position 141,255,397 of record NC_050443.1, on the reverse strand, counting down.
AGTTGAAGCAATTGAATATTTAATAAAAATGCAAAAATATCTGCTCACTAAGATGTGGAATGATAAAAGGCTATTGACAGGGAAAACAGGAATCTTGTTTGGCAGCCAAAGGCTTTATGCACACAATGGCTTTAGGTTTCTTTCCGGCATTATCAGAGGTGACTTGGTACAGGGGGAGAATGATGAACCACCAGGAACATAACACTGGGAGCCAGAAACTCGGCATTTATTTCGCAGCCTTCGGAAAGATAAACTTTTTGATAAAATTGTTAAAATCGTCACTTTGTCAAAGTGACTGATTCTAGTAAGGGACATGCATATTAATGTGCAAGATGGAAGGATATCAGGGGAAATTCAAATACAATTTTAGATGAGAAAACAAAATAGCATTGGAGACAGAAATGCAAATTTAAAATCCGAATATTAGTATCAGATTCAATTACTTGTACCAAGTTCCCAGTGAGCTATAGTCATCACTTAGTGTTCACGGGGACTGACACCGGTACCTCCCATGGTTATCACACTCAGAGGATGTGCAGGTGCCCTTGATTCAACAGAATTGTGACATCTAGATTATGTATAACCTTCCACACAGGTTATATCAACTCTAAATTAATACCCACTGCAGTGCAATGCTTGCAAATAGCAATTGAGTTGGATTGTTCAGTGAACTATGACGGGGAGTTAAGTCTGCACATGTCCATCACATGTTCTTTTCAAATATTTTTGGTCTGCGTCTGGTTGAACCTGTGATTGGGGGACCTGTGGCTCCTGAAGGGATACTGGGTTAAGTCTCCATGGAATAATTTTGAACAAACTTCATATTTTGCACTGAGCTTATTGAATACAAAGTGTTGCAGAGACAGAAATTGGGTGACACTAATATAACTCCAGCATGTTCTAAAAAGCTTTGGTGTATAAATTTGCATATTGTGTAGGTAATTTTTTTTTTTTTTTTTACTTTGAAAAAGGATATGTTGTTACATTGTGGGCTTCATCCTTTTGACCTTTGATACATAATTCAACATAGGTTGTTTTTAGTAGAGGATTGTCTTATACAATCAGTCATGTCTACATCATTGTTCATCCCTGTGTTACCCCAAGGAGCCCTATAGACAGCAGCTTGGCAGTTAGTTAATGAAGGGAGGTGGAGAAAGATGGGTACACTTCGTGCTCTAATCTTGGATTCCCTTTTTACCTTTTTAATCCTGCCATAATTTCAAAACACTAGAGGTTTTCCCACCAAGAAATGTAGTTAAGAGGTCAGAGGTTCCTTACTACCTTCAATAGGGTGCAGTTTTCTTATAAAGGTAATAGCTTGCACACCCGTCTGCTTCCGTTTCTCGCCTCCCCTCTATTTCCCTCCCCTCTCCTCCCCTCTCCTCCTCACTCCTCTCTTTCTTTTCCCTTCTCTCTTCACAGAAGGGAAATTGGACAGAGCACATTTTGAAATATTATTTTGCATGCTATTTTTTTCAATTAACATTATATTTATGGATTGTTGAGAACTCTTCAAGAATATAATTTTAATATTTGCAGGATATTTTTCTGATAGATATATTATCGTTTTCCCAATCAATGCCCTATCGATTGTTTGGAGAACAAACCCCCTGCCTCTGTTGAAAAGCAAGCTGGGTTAGAGCTTGTCTTCACTACTACCAGCCACCAGGAGGAGCTTCAGTTCTTATTTCTCTGCCAGTTTGACATGCCTGATTTTTCGTTCAGCTCTCTGAAGACTGCTTAGGGTCTTTAGGCCATTCTGGCTTATATAACTGGGCATGTGCAAGTGAAATCATTCAGTTATCATACTGCATGGGGACTGTTTTGTTTCTTTTTACAGGACGTAAGTCATATCATAGTAAGAAAAATTTAAAATGTGGGTCAGTAATTTACCCAAGGCTTCCTCAACTCATGACTGACATATTATTCATCATTGAAAGAGAGTACTTCCATCCTAAGATGACATGTAGGAAGGCAGGACAAAACTTCTCAGCTGTTTCTGTGATGAGGGTAAAGTGTAGGATGGGGTACAACTCTTCATGTAGCCCCCACCTTCTAGAAGGTGGGGACTAGATGGCAGTCTGTCATCTACTGCCTCCTTCTTTCAATTCTTTTCCTGATGACTGATATTTCCATGTTCACTTATCATATAAATGTGTCCTGTGCCTCACTGGATGCTAATGGGACAGATGTCATAGGACCTGCAGTCACATTTCTAGGAGCATCTTTGTATATCTCATGACAGAATAAAAATTAAAGAATAAAGAAATAATTGTTATTTATATCTTGTCAGCCAACCAGATGGATGAAAATTAATTTGACCCAAGGTAGTATTTTCCCTTTCAGGAAAGAGCATTGCTGGGTTCATGTGAAGTTCTTCCATACATGTTTAAAAATAGGTATAAATATCTCCCGGGAGTAATACCCAGGACCACAGATGTGCCCTAGTCTAACACCATATGTACTTCTTATTGAGTTATAACAATTTTTCTGCCGTTTTTGGTAGCTGTTTTTCCCCCACCCTTTTCATCACACAGGACAGAACCACATCTTCCTTCCTTTGTTTTTCTGTCATATTTCCCATGACATCACACATTTCTTTAGTAAAAACACTTCTTTGAGACATTGTCACTAGGTGAGAGATATCACAAAGGCACTATGAAGTGCTCCAGACAGAGCAGGTTCTCACTTCTCTCTTCAAGGTAGTCCAGATCCCTGGTAACAGCACTAGTGACAGTTTTCAAGTTGAGTATACCAGATGTCCTTAGTTTGCCTCTCTGGGAATCTGCCCACCTATTACTGGGTCAACTCCACTTTTCAGACTTGGCTAGTACAACTACAAGACTGAGCAAGTGAGGGAGCTTTGAAACTAAGGAGATTAAGAATATAATTTTTTTTATGTATTTCATTTCTTCTTCCATGTCCAGTGATAAGGAACACCAGAGACAAATGTCTTGAAGGTAGGGCATAGAAGGCTCTCTGAGGGCAGGGTCTTTAATTTCCATTAGGCAGGCTTTCAATACCATCCAGTGGAACACTGGAGAGGAGAGCTGCTTAAATAACATTCCCTTAAGAGCCTAAAAGATTGGTTAGGTGACATGCTTGGGAAGGAAAAACTTCAGCTTGGGTCTCCACCTTTAGCCTGGGTTCATGGGTTTTCTCTCTATGGTTTACAGGATGAGGTTAGTTTAGTTTGGTAAATGTCCAGTGCTGAAGGTTCCCTGGCATAATGTTCTTATATCTCAGAATCAAATAAGTTTGACCGGTGGTCACTGGGGCTCTTTTTTGCCCTAGAGGCTATACATCTTTGTTTGTTCTCAGAATGGCAAAAAATAAGCACCAGGATATCCCAGTACAACCTCTTATCTGATACATTAATCCCCCAACAAAATTGGAAGAAGAGATCTTGATTTTTATGGGTAGCACCAACTGAAAAAATCACATTTGCTGTCTTATGTAGTCTGTTCAATGGAAATTTTTGGTTTAAACATCTCCCCCCTTATGGTGCTGTGTGATGATTCTGTAATCTTGTTCTCTGCCACAAAAATCATATTGTTCATGGCAGCTCATGCTGGCATGTGACAATCTTTCTTCCACTCAGAAAAGCTGGTCATTCTTCAGCTCATACTGCCCCATCTGTGCCCAGAGACAAGGACTCTCCACTGTGAAAACTGGCATGTACACAGTCTGGCCCTGGACTAGTCTCTACTCTTTCCCAATACCTAGGTAGCACAGTCTGTGTTCTCTTGAGATGACAGACCATGAGCAGAACATGGACTTTGAACAAGGTGAACTGAGGAGGGAATGATGGTAGCTAATAGATGCATACTCTTGTGTCATCCATGGTCCCTCTCTGAGCTTCAGTACCTTCCTATATGAGTAAAATGGGGGCAACTCTTTATCTTAGTATTGCTGAACAGTTTGATGTAGAGTCAGTTTCTACCATCAGGCATGGGTGTGGGTCATGGCAATTCCCCTCCCTCTGCTCTCCCTGTAGGTTTCCCATATCCCTTTCTCTTCTCTCCTGATGGCCTGCTCCATTAAAAAAATGCTGCTTGGCTTTCAGCTCTTTGTTATTTGAGACAGGACCCAAGCATTACTTCTTGCACGCCCATCTTGGTGACTGTGACAATTTCCCTATCCCAATGCAGAGACTCTGGCAGCATTATATTGGTACTACCAATGATTGTTCATTGTGCATTTGCAGTGTCTCAAACACTGCAAGCATGTCACCATGATGACTTCAGCCAGGCTCATAAATACCCATCACTAGTTATTATCACTGACCCTATTTCACAGCTTGAAAATGTATGGAAAGTCATGCAGTTGGGAAAGGCTGAGGCACACTGGAGACTATACTCTTGTGACTTTGCTACAATAAAATCCCAGATTGAATGTTGGTATTGCTTATGATTAACCTGCAAATCTATAAGCAAAATGAGTCCAGAGTTACTGAGGTTTGAGCTCCTCTAAGGTGAGACACTGAGCATGGGATATCTTTACTGGTGTGACTGGGGACATTGGGTAAGAAATATTGCAAAGACACACCCACACTGTGACCAGATGCTAAGCATCAGATCCTGGTCAGCCCTGCCTGAACCCAATTGGGTCAGCTTACCTATGGCTATGTATGTACTATCTTAAAAGTATAGGCCATAAGAAATAGTATTCCTATTATGAGAGATAGTAAGAGGCAAACCTTCCTGGCCTTGTGGGTGATTAGAAGCTCATGGGTGATGGATGTGTGAAGCCCAAACTTTGTAGAGTTTGTATTTGCCCCAAGATAATCCCAAATTTTGTTTGCTTGAGTTAATATATTTGAAAGCATTTGTAAATGGAGCTATATGATTATATCATTGCATGTTTACTATTGTCTTAAACAAAGACAAATAACAGAGAGAAAATAAATGAGAAAAATCACAAAGGCCACTTACTGGAATCAAATCCAGCTAGACCCTCCCCTGCCTTGATCTGGTCCTGTGTGCCTGGCTTCAGTCCCATGGGCAGAGACTATCCCTTGTTTATTTACACAATGCTGAGCCTGAAGACACTGTCGTTTTTCTCTTCCTTTTTTGCAGTGTTTTATTTCAACTTGGCTTCCCCCACAGCTTTTTTTCTAGAGGCACTGGAGAAGAATGAGAAGCAAGCGGGGGTTGGAGGGGTCCTTTTTTCACATGACTGAATGGAAATACAAAAGGCAACAAAATGTAGCCCCAGTTGGCTTCCCCTTAAACCAGCTTGGAAAATTAAAAAGGAAGCTGGTGGGAGAAAGAAGAACTGCATTTTCTGACCCAACAAAGGAAGAGTGTGCCATTTGTTCAGTGGTGAAAGGGACTATTAGTCTGGGGCCGCATTATCCTGACCTGCAGTGAACCTTGCTTTGAAAAGTTTTCTATTCTTTCAAGCTCAGATGGAACTGATTTAAAGAAAGAACAATTTAGTCTATCAGCTTTATTGTTTCTCTGGAAACCAGAGTGATCTCTCTCCTTTCCTAGGGTCAATATGGACATACAGCCCTACATCCTCCTGCTCCTGGTGTTATTGTTTTTATTCTCTATGTCACATGTAAAAATTAACTGGACCCCCCTGATAGCTTGATGGGAAGTCTCACGAAGAATGTTTGCCAATGTAGCTATCACCATTAGGGAGAATTATCCATGGTTTTGATACCTTTATACTGAATCCAGGATTTGACCAATGCCCACTGTTGCCAGGCGCAAGCTACAGTCTTCTCTTCTAGGTTATTGTAACAGCCCTGTTAAGCAGCGTCCTTGCTCCCTTCCTTCCTTGCCTCTTCATCAAGCCCAATCTCTATATAACAGCAGAGCACTGAAGCCAGCAGTCTCCGGGGTCAACTCTGTTATGCTTCTCATTGGCTATACTTGCCCTGAGCAAGTTCACTTCCATCTGGAAACCTCCATTTCCTCATCTGGGAAATGGGAGCCATTGCCATTCCCACTGTAGTCATTTTCTATGGAAAGTCACAGGAGATAACTATTTGTGAGCGTTATGAGTGAATTATACAAGGGGCCGAGTTTTGACCTGAGAAAGGTCTATAGTGAGATCTATAAGGAAACTTCATAGATCCCATGTGTAGAATCAGCATTCTACTGTGGTGTAGATTAGTGGTAGAAGAGTTGCCTAGCATGAGTGAGGGCCTGGGTTTGAGACTCAGTCCAGAAAGAACCAAACCAAACTAAGCATAAGTCCACAACTTCAATTCTCATTGGTTCAAAAACTTGCAGACCTTACAGAAAGACAAGGGGTGGAATATGTGAAGGGCAGCAGAGAGATGACATGGTTCATTCTGTTCCTTACTTAGTTCAAGTCCTGCTGAATGACGGGTAGCTATGTAAATCCCTATGCACACAGGAAGGTTTTTAAAATGTATTGGCATACATTTACTGGGCAAAATGATGGCTTTCATAAAGACAGTTTCTTTCAAGCATACCATGTTCTTTGAGCATATTCAGTACCACACAACATCTCATTTTTCCCCTTTCTCTATCCCACTCCCAGTAGCCCAGGCACATTGTTGGCTAACATGGCCTCTTTTGTTGAGAAGCTTAAAAAAGCCTGGAGAGGAATAAAAACTCAAATACCACAATGTGTTACTTAATAGTAGCTCCACAGTAGAAAACTACACCACTGGGCACCTCCATCACTGTTGCAAGCATCCCAGAGTGTGTGGACAAAGCTGGGTCACCTGATATCTGGACATAGCCTCTTATGTTACCATATTTTCTATTTTTAGTGGAGATTGACCCTAGGGCTTCCCACATACTGAGAATCGGTCTACCACTAAGCTGTATCCTTAGGCCTTTTATGAATTTTGATTATTGAAATAGGATTATCCAGGCCCTGAACTCACTCTGTAGTCCAGGCGGCATTTGGCAAACTTGTGATCCTCCTGCCTTAGCCTGGAGAGTAGTTGGAACTACAGGCCTGCAGTGAATTCAAGAGGAAGGAGGCTGCTGTCAATGCTACACGGAACATTATTTTACAGTGAATGTTTTTATGGGACTGAATATTCTCCAATAATGATAAAGGTATACATACATGAGCCAGTAGAATAGTGGTTCATCATCGTTACCAAGTGTGATGTTCCATATGCTATACTTTTATACAAGTGGCATAACACAATAGGGCTTTACATAAATGTCAGTGAAAACAGCTAGCAATGTGGCCCTCCCTGATGCTGTGATGGCAGTCATGTTTTTAGGGGGAGAGGATTTTTTCACTCCGTTATAATCTTGTGGCCTCAGTGTCATTTGCAGTTCAGCACTGCAGGTGACATTGTTACATGGCATGTAACTGTATAATCAAAACCAGAAGGCACTGACAAACACCATGGGGGAATTCTAGTTAGAGAAAGACTTGCTTCAGAGGGACTTGCTCATGCTTATGGAGAAAGCTGAGATTTGATTGGACACTGTAGGCTGTATTAGAGCTTCAGTGGGGGGAATTTTCTTGCTGGGGAGGAGCTGGAAGGAGAGTGTAGGTGAAAATAAGTGAAAAAGGAACACCAAAGTCTTATGTCTCAATGTATACTTGACCGGGGCTGTGGGTGGAGGAAAGGCCATTTGTGATATAAGGCTGGAAAGGAAGGTCAGGGACAAACTGTAGATGATCCTCATTGTCACAGCATTTGGGCACACTATGCACTATGCCTTGTGCCATTTATGTATTTAACTCTATTAATCCACACATCAATTTTGTTAGGCTTGGAGAGGAAGTTCATTGCCCCAGATCACTTACGTGATGAAAAAGAGACAGAGTCAAGACTTAGTCTAAAAGTCGTCCAGCTTACACTAAGATCTTTTGCTAAAGCCAAACAGAGTCAGAGACAACTGGAGCTCTGAGGGGTGAGGGGGTACTGCAGGCAGGACCTGGCTTCAGGATGCCATACAAATGTCTGTCACAGAGCAATGCACGCACACTCAAGAGGAAGACAGAACCTCTGATCATCTTCTCTGGAGAGTAAAACTACAGGGTGGCTTTATCCTCATCCACTGGCCCACCCTGGCTAAAGGTGGTATGCCTGTGTGTATAAATAGACACAGTGTTTCTGTGAGACCCTGGGCCATGTTAAACACAAACATGCTGCATATGCTGGATGTTGTTCCAGATGCTGCTCTGGTGTGATTTTTACTGTGGCAAGAGAACCAGAGTCTTTGCAGAGACTCACTGCATGTTCACCACTGCAGTCAAATGCCAAAATGTTCTCTATGTCCCTCTATTACATTGACTGGGTTATATGATGGTGCCCATTTTATTTACTCATATAAAAGGATGAAGTAATCATTCACATAGAAGCAAATTTTTCTAGTTAACTATGGATTATTCACTAATGTTAAATAGAAACAAGTTAACTCTCACATATACAAATGCAATAGCTGCTTAGGCATACTATACCTTGTATTATATACATATCTGTTTATCTGTCCACCATCCATCCATCCATCCATCCATCCATCCATCCATCCAAAACCCTATTAATCTGCACATCAATTTTGTGTTTTGAAGAGTAAATTAGTTGCCCAAGATCACTTATCTCAACACTATTTTTATTTTTGTTCCAGAGAGACTCCATTATCTTCTTTGGAATGATTTTGTGAATTTCTTTCTCATTGATGTCAGGGGTGGTGTTGGGTATTGAGACATGTCTAAATGACCCCAGACTGCTCACATGTAAAGTTCATGTAACACACACACACACACACACACACACACACACACACACACACACAACAGAGCGGGGCTGAAGATGATTAAACTGAGGGTTTTCTGTATGCTAACCCAAATAACAATCTAGCACTGAGATAAAATCCTAGCCCCAAATGTTTCTTACTTATTTTTAATATTTTATGGTGCTATAATTGAACTCAGGGCCTCACATATGCCAGGCAATAATTCTACTGCCAAGTCATACTCCTATACTATATGTCTGTTCTTCCAGTGTCTTATCTCTATGGTTTAACAATTTTCCAGCTCTCAGTCACATGGTTCCTGATTCCTAACTGAAACAAGCAGGATGCCAGCTTAAAACTGAGCAGAGTATCATGGTTCTGCTGGCATTTGATACCCAGGACTGTGTGTGGTCTGGTGTGTGGGTTGTCTGATAATGTCAAAATTCAAATGAATGTTTTTCTTTACTTTTATTATTTCATGGATCTTGCATGTATCCTAGGTAGTTAAGGACATTATATACTTGATATAAATCAGATATTGCCATATTATTTTCTAACTTTTAAAAGAGATTTACTATATTTTTATGTATGTGTATGTGCATCACTGTGTTTATATGTGCATGTGTGTGCAGTTCTCACAGAAGCCAGAAGAGGGAGATGAGTACCTGGAGTTGGAGTTATAGGCAGTTGTGAACCATCTGACATGGGTGTTAGGATCCAGATTGAGTCTGCTGCATGAGCAACAAATCCCCTCAACTACTGAGCCCTGTCTCCAGCCCCTCTGACTTTATTTGAGCTCATTTCTGTTAATATTTATGAGTAAATGAAGGCTTGAACATATCCAGACTCTGAAGGCAAACAGTTGCTAATTGAAGCCATGTCTGTCTGTTTAAGTGGGAACAGTCAAGCTCTCAGTGGCAGCACTCATGGTCATGCTTCAGCACTCCTTGAAGCACTGGGCCCCTGTAAATCTCACTCCCCTCAACAGCACTGAGTGTTATCATTCCTCTCTCTGCAGTGGAACTAACAGTGACTTAAAAACACTCATTGAAAGTCAGGGAGGTGGAATTCCCTGCAGTGTAAGCACAGAGTTGGAGGTCTCCTCACTCATGCCAGATGACTCATGAGTGTTTTATGGATTCTAGAGAGAAGCAGAACAGTTTGATGCCTCAGTGAGGTCAATTGTTCCATATTTGTTGTTGGTAGCCAGTGCTACATAGCTAAGATCCTGCTGGGAGAAGGGATTGGACAGCTGCAGAGCCTGGCTGCTCACCTGGGAGGTATGGTTGCTCTCCAGCCACATTGACTAGTTGTTCTGCTATTGAAGCTCCTCTCCCCTTTCATAGTCTCTACCTTCCTACTTAATCAGTCTTTGAAAGAAAACCCCACTAACTAACTGTGGGGAGAAAGAGTAATGCCTGTTGACCCTTCTTTGCACAAAAATTGCTTTTTTTCTTTTTGTTTTTGTTCTTTTTTAAAATTTCTGAAACCCCATCAGATAACCAGTCAGGGTAAAGAGAACCTTAGTTGGAAAGAAAGCCACAGGGCTACTATGCATCCCTGAACTGTCTTTCCATGTTTTTGGCAAGAGTGACTCCTGCTTGGCCAAATTATCCAAATGTATTTAATCAGTGACCTTGGGCTCCTTTATGTTGTGTTTCTTAAGTAGAGAATCCTTGTACACCTGTAAAAAGCTCTAGTGTGAAATAAAGCAAGATGCTGAAGAAAATGTTGAGCTATAAAACCCAGCATTGTAAATGGCACACTGGCATGGTAAATGGCACACTGGCAAGGTAAATAGCATGCTGGCTTGGTAAATGGCATGCAAAGATGTGCATTTATAGTTAGTAATTCCAAGTCTAAGAGCTGCACAAAGTAGAATCTAATTTCTTTCTGTCCATCACTTGGCATTTGTTTCTGGATTCCAGGGAGAATCTCTCCCTTGTCTGGCCATTGCAACAAATGCCTGTTAACTTCAGAGTTATACAGACAGTCACATGGGGATATTTGTTGGGGTGGGGACCCATTTCATGCAACCCTACATTTCTTCTGGCTAGATTTCAGCTTATTCTTCTCTCTCTCTCTCTCTCTCTCTCTCTCTCTCTCTCTCTCGTTTTTCGAGACAGGGTTTCTCTGTGTAGTTTTGGTGCCTGTCCTGGATCTCGATCTGTAGACCAGGCTGGCCTTGAACTCACAGAGATCCGCCTGGCTCTGCCTCCCAAGTGCTGGGATTAAAGGCATGTGCCACCACTGCCCGGCCTCAGCCTACTCTCCTCTTTATTTCCCTCATTTCTTCCATTTCTTTTTGTAAAACTATTAACTAGGAGTCTTAGAGTGCCACCAGTCTGGTACATTCCCCACCATGTTATCTTAAAGACAGTGTACACACACTGTGACCTATACAGATCCAAGCTAGTACATAAACACTAACATGTAGGATTCATATTATGAAGAATATGTACATATTGGGCATATGTGCATATATACACATAGTTCCCTTATGGTCATTCTCAGCATTTTCTCACATTTTAGATACTGAGTAGAAATGACCAGATGAGTTAGTGCATTCTTTGATAACTACATCTTAAGGACACTGTCATTCAACACAGACAAACTGAAATTAATTAGACTTAATCAATGCTTATAATTTCAAAAACGTCATCAGAAGAACAGTTTGAGCTTCTGAAAGAACAATTTACATAGTTTTTAGATAATGAGCAAAATGTGCTTTTTTGTATCATAATTTTAAAAATAAAATATCCTATATTAACAGATAAATGAACATAGATTTATTGGGGGGGTTATTACAAGATTATGCACTATACAGCAGGCTTCTGAAATCTTAAATAAAAAGGAAAGGTTAGTTCCCTGATGAGGAATGGGGTGTTTTTTATCCACTTTATAGAAATGGCAGACTCGATTTCTGTCAGGTAGTCTAATGACAGCTTTGCTGGCTCTACAATTATGAGCTACTCTGAAAGAGGAGTGAAGGCCATACTCCAACAACCATGCAGACCATAGCCTCATGATGGAGTCAAGGCAATTTCTAAAGAAAATGAACTGGAAGCTTTTTTTTTTTCTAAGAAGTATAAATGATATGTTCTTTAATTATCAAAATATGATTTATTCCAGTATATGTCACTTGCCATGGTGATGACATTTGGAGTCCCAGCACTTGGTAGGCTGAGAGGCAGGGGGATCATGAGTTCACTCAAGGCCAACCTGGGCTACATAGTGAGAAGTATCTCAAAAATAAAAAAAACAAATCCAATTCCACCCAAGTATCTCATTCTCCTTCTTGAAAGGCCACCTAGAACACACCCTCCATGCTACAGGGGACCATCAGGGAAGATAACCCTCTACCTCTAGCATTCCCAGAGCTTCCAGGAAGGGAACTCTGACCGTTTTCCAGATTTCTTGAATTTCAGAACCCGTCTGTCTGTCAGACTGGTTTAATCCCATGAGCAGTCCCAGATGTGACAAGCAGTCAACAGCTTTGCTGGGAATGACAAGTTTTATTTCAGGCAGTTCAGCTCTGTAATTTCAAGGGGGCCAGCTGCTGTTCTGGGCCCAATCAACTGCAGGTTTCAATTGCTTTTCAAGTACTGCTTCATTGAACATCCTCAGCAGTCACAGTGTGGCCTGGACCAGTGTGGCAAGGACAGAAAGACTTCACAAGCCTTTAAATAAAAAGCACAGTTTTCTAGTATTTTAAAAATAGTCATCATAAAGCACATAAAAAATTCTTCTCATGAAAGTCTAAAAGTAATTTGGTCATTGCATCATAATTGCACCCATTTATGGAGAGTGATGTGATATTCTGCTATTCACCCATTGTGCACTGCTCAGATCAGGATAACCTTGTTATCCTCCAACTCTCCAAATATTATATATCAACTCTCCAAATATTATATATCAAACACAAGCTATATATCTATTAACTCAATATGCATTATAGATCAACATCATTGTGCTATGATATATCATATAAGGACTGCAGATAAGATTATTTAGCTTACTAGTCTTGTTACTTGAAAGTCAGCCATATTAATGCTTGTTTCCCATCATAAGACACTAGGGAAGTGAATTAACAGCTATGAAATAATGGGAAGGACCCTGCTATATCCTTGGGGAACCTGGACTAATTGGCATCGGTGGTGAAAGGCTCTAGCAGGCTTGGAGCTTTGCCCACTCAGCAAAGGCTGCTCCTACTGTTTAGAGTCCACTGTACTCTCTGGTAACAGGAGAGCTGGGTCGACTAGCTCACAATACAGTTTCTTTCCTGTGGTGGATGCTCTGCAGACTGCACTGATGTGATCAGCGTTGTGTATGAGGATAAGGTTTAGTGCGGATGAAAGCTTGCCCTGCCGTGTTGAGAGACCATAGCGAGCAAGCAGGAGTGCGTTTTGTCTTGCTCCATACAAGGAGGGTTTATAGGTTTGTTCTTTTTCATACTGCTGGAATGATGAAATTGTAAGAAGTAGGTAATTTCCCCTAGGGGTGGGGAAACTTGGTTTGGCTCCACATGCTTTGGGACCCAGAAGGAGTGACTCAGGTCAGTCTTAATAGGGAGAAGAACAGCTTGTCAATTAGTTGTCTGAGCTTCCTGGAGGCTCATTCCAATAAGGTAATTTCACGTTGTAAATCTGGGAAACTGTTTGGACAGGCCGAGGGCCAGTTGTTTCAGTAACTGCTGCTATAAATCCTCCATTCCCCTGATAGTGGTTCTCTCTCAGATACCTTACTGTGCAGAGTAAATGCCAGTCATGGGGCCTGTAGACCATGTAAAATTAGGCTTGGGGCTAGTGAGAATGTCTGCTCCCCCAACAAATATTTATCTATACATTTCTTTGCATTTTAGCTCTACCCAAGTCCAAGGGCTATCTTCCTTATTCTCAAATGCATGGAAAAGTATTTTCAAATAAAACATTAACGCCCGGATGAGTCACAAAGCAGCCAGGAAGACACAAGTTTTCTGTGTATCCACAGTCCAGTTACAAAGCCAGCTACTTCTCAGACATAGTGCTTTGTCAACCATTCCAAAGGAGAAAAGGCACAGAGAAGTGGAGCATTCTCCAGAGGAGGCTGAAAGGAGATTCACTTTGGTGGTTCTGATCTACTTAGATCGGTGTTTGCAGCATAATTTGTGTGGGGCTTGCACACTGACCCATGACCCCTGCAAAAATCGGTCTATGAATCAGCAGTGGTAAAGAAGCAACCTTGCTGGTCAGATCACACTAGGAAATGGGACTTACAGGGAGACATTGCTGTAGCTGCTCTGAAAGCACACTGATGGAAACACAAATTCTAAGGGAGGTGGAGCTGGCAGTTCATTAGGGAAAAACTGCATTCATCACAGCCAGGACAGGCTAGGTCTTCATATTTCTTTTTGTCATGCAATTACTTCTTATCCTGTGGCCCCTTCACTGGTGCTGTGTTCTCGGAACAAAGCTTCTTTGGTAGGCTTTCAGTAAGGTCAAAACCCATGATGCCTGAGAGTCAGTGCCACTCACTAACTCAGGAAGTTGCTCAACTAAGTGTTCGGACATTAAATAAATTAAAATTCACTGTATTATATGAAATTCATGAGTGGGAAGGGCAAGTAGGAAGGGTCATCTCTGTATTATAAAGTTTAACAATGACCTCTATTCAAATGGTAGAGTCACAGGCAATCTTCAGTAGTCTCCTAAGCAGCACTCCCACACAATTGTTGAGGAGGTCTCTGTTAGGCAAATGTGGGTGGGGTTAGCATACTAATCAATCCTAAGTGTTTAGATAGTCTCCATAGGTTTATGGCATTGATTTCAGGATGACTCCAATTTTCATTCATACCTGCCAAGCAGATTCCCTGCAGAGAGAAGTTTTCATAGTGTGGTGAAGATGGAGGGCACTGACCCAGGGACTCCTCACAATCTGGCATATAGTCTTCAAAGTGTACAGCCATTAGGGCTAAGTGTTATTGGTACTTGATCCTAGTTTTAAACTCACTCTAATGTTTTCAATGGGAGATGCTACCTTGAAATGGAATGACCCAGCCTTATTTTTTGGATGTGTGTTTCTGTAGATTGCGTGTGTGTGTGTGTGTGTGTGTGTGTGTGTGTGTGTGTGTGTGTGTGTGTGTGTGTGTGTGTGTGTGTGTGTGTGTGTGTTGTGTTTGTAGGTGTGCAAGTATGTGCGTGTGGGGCCAAAGGATGATTTTGGATGTCTTACTCAATGGCTTTCCATTTTAGGTTTTTGAGACAGTCTCTCATTGAACTTGATACTGACTGATTTGTTAGACTAGGAGGTCAGTGAACTCATGGGAGCCTTCTGCCTCTGCCTTCCAGCACAGGTATGACAGACACATGACATGGCATCTGGCTTCTTGTTCGGAGGCTGGGGATCAAAGCTAAGCTCTGCATACTTGCATGGCAAACATTTTATCCACTGAACCATCTCCCCAGCTCCTAGAAGATCCAGCTTATACAAAATTATGACTAGTGTTCAAAGGTATGAACTTTAATTGCTAAAGGAAACCTTCACTGTATCACTATCCACTACATGACTTCAACTGTGTTAAAAACAAAGAGAATAACCCAAGAAATCACATGTATAAAAAATAACCATTGCAGAAGGAAACTCCAGCCTGGGGCAGGCACTCTGGATAGTACCATCCCTTCTTTTCATGATGGTTGTTCATAACTTCTTTTTATAATCAATGTATTTTTTATTAGTATCTATTAGACAACGAAGGAAATCAAATCAAAGTTGTATTCAAGTGTAAATTTCACATTCACTAAGAGAAGTGAAATTAGTTTCAAATATGAAAAGAAACTCTTACTATAGAAATGTCACAATGCCACTAAAATCCCAAAAGACTGGGTGAATGGGACCTGGACTCTTTGATATGCATTCCATCTCACCAACTCACTTGACGGTGAGACTTCTAGGCTAGAGAGTTAGAGTGATGTGTGTAGATAGGGCCCGGGCTGTTTTTATTAAGTAAGTCTACATTCAGGTTCTCACGATCCCAGTAATCCTCTTTGTTCTCGGGACAAAAGATTTAACCCTCCTAAGCTTTAGAGGTAGGAGTGATATTAATATCTTTCAAAGATAATTTTTAGATTAAGATGGGGGAGAATACAAACACACACATACACATACACACATGCCTGTGTGTATAATTGTCCAGTACCTAATATGTACCAGATACATACAGCTATGTTGTTCTTATTACATTTGCTTATATACTTGTAGCTGAGGAAGGCCCTGAATGCCTTCATCCTCTTGCACTCCCCTCCCAAGGGCAGTGGTTACATGAGGTTGTGACCATACCACACCATACCTGGTTGTATCTTTCTCACTATGCTGCCCTTCTTATTAGCTGTACTCTGACTTCTCAATGGACTTGAAATAGTTTGTGTGTGCCATGTGCATGTGCAGTGTATGCACGTGAGTGTGCTGGTGTGTGGATCTGTGTATAGCTGAGGTGGCTGGAGCAGGGGCTGCAGTGGTGGGTTTCTTCCTCTGTCACTCACTGCCTTATGACCTTGACACTGAACTAGAAGCTCACCAGTTCAGCTAGGCTGGCTGGCTAGTGAGATCTTGGGATCCATTTGTATCTTCTACCTAATGCTGGGCTTATTGGTACTGGTTATCACGCCCAGCTTTTTACATGGGTGATGGGATTTGAACTCAGGACCTTATGCTTGCACAGCAGATACTCCTACTAACTGAGATATTTCTCTAGTTTCCATCTGAAATATTTTATTTTGGGCTTAGAGAAGAATGAAGATTTACTTTCTCTTTTTGTTTAATTGTGGTAAGCACACCAGAATCTGAAGTGTAGAGAAGAGGGCATCCTTAACAACACTAGGTATGCCACTCACTAGGTATAACAACGCTAGCAGTTGGCCCCTCCCTGCTTTTCTTTATTCCCGTCCTCAAGCAACCTTACTCTGCTTCTCTGAGTTTGACTGTTTTAGGTTCTCCTTGTCTTCCATTATTGGATAGAGAATGGGTAGTTAAGAGCATGGCATACTTTTCTAATGGACAAGTGATCTCTCAGTCTCTATAATTCCCCAATTTCTTCCTCATTTTTCTACCTTTACTGAAATTCCTCAGAAGCATTTTATCTTCTTGTGGTCTCTATTCCTCCCTGCACCCCCATCCTCTCCTACCTGTGGGGTACACAGTCAGAATTTTCTCCCAAAACCATGCAAATTTTACTTATTCAGGTCACCAGTGAGCTCCCTTTTGCTAAATCTGTTGGCAGATTTTAATTTTTGCAGTGTGGAATGCACTCCCTGGAAATTCTTTCTTCACTTGGCTCCAGCACAAACAGTTCTTTGTGTTTTTTCTTCTTCTTCTTCTTCCGTCTCATTGGCATTTTCTCTGGTCTTTTTTGGAGCCCCCCTTCTCTGCTGGGTATCTAAACGTCATGGTGGCCCAGGTCTCAGCCTTGGCTCCTTTCTCTCTCTGCATTCCTTCCTCTGTAGCTCATTCTATTCCATGGAGCAAATACAATGAGTATGCCAGTCACACACCTCCCACTCTAATTGTTCCTGAAGCCTGAGTTCATAAATACATTGCCTTACAGTAATCCCACTCAGACGTCCAATAGGATGCTTCAAATGAGCCTTTCCAAAACAAAGTCCATTTATTTTTAAAATTCTTCTCTCACCTTAATAGACGACAATGAGATTCTCATTATAAGGCCAGAAATCTGAAAGTAACCACTGCCTCTTCTTTGCCCACTATTTCTTATCTAGCTTCTCAGACAAGTTGCTGATTCCACGTTCAAGCATGACTCCCAACCCAACTCAGCCCCTTTCACAGTCTCTCACTCTAGTTCATGTCACTGTCCTTTTTGCTGAGATCACTAGGGACATTCCTAGATACTCTTCAGGCTTCCATGTTTACCAGGGGCCAAGATGTCCTTTTGAAGGCCTAAGCAAGATCATGTTACTGCAGGGCTCAAAACCATTGACTGGATCCCCATCTGACTCAAAGTCCAAACTCTGCCATGTTTGGTTGGGACCCGCACCCTCCCCCAGGCTGCTTCTGAAACAACGTCTGTGACCACTGCTCTTACTAACTTTCTTTTAGGCACACTAAGCTTCTTGCTGTATCACTGATGCTGTAGGGACCACTGGTGCCTTTGCACTTCTGCTTCATTCTCCTTGGAATATTCTGTCTTAAGTCTTTGACAGTGAGCCCACTCCTCAGTGTTTTCCAACAGCACATTCAGCAGTAGATACTGAAGGAGGGCTGCTCTATCTTCCCTTTGCATATGCTCGTCAAATCCATGCTGAGTGGAGGTGATTAGGGACAATAGAAAACAGCATCCACATCAGGAGTTTTGTTTACCTTGTCCTATACCTTGCTACCTACTAATTCTGCTTTTAAGGTTCCTTTTTCTACCTGTATCACTGTATATTCATCTTGAATCTTCATTGTCTTTTCCTCATTAGAAGGTGAGCAGGATGAAAATACATATGCTTGTACTAGAATAATACCTGGTAGAGAATAGACATGCTATGTATGTCTCTGGAGAAACAATTGAAAAATGGTTTGGTAAACAGAAGACTTGTCACAGGCATCATGCAGGGGCTTTCCCTTGCCCTGTGTGACTTGGAAGGGGCTCCATTCTAGGTGCAATGTGAATGGATGCTCCAAGCTGAAGCCTACTCCATGGATGCCTTCAGCAATTCCTGGGTACCTTCTGAACTCCTGCTTAGCATTTTTAAAAATTTGTCAGGGATGATTACTTGACTTTGAAAGAGATGCCTTTTCTACTTGGATGTTTCTAACAGTGAGCTTTGGTTGCATATGTCCATGTTTATTTATATGCAGTATGTGCTGTGCCTGGCATCTGTTCTGTTTCCTGCCCCTCTGTGTGCCTGGGCCCAAGGGGTATCTGGAACTTTGAAGGCATGTTACAAGGTATGTGGAATATTCTTCCTTTGGAGCCCTCTGGCTTATCCTATCAGGTCTCAGGAAGCTATCAAATATTGCTACACTGGAGACTAGGCAGCTGCAATGGAGATGGAGAGCTTCTGGGAGCTGGTGATAAGAAAAGACAATGAGATTAGACTCTTGTGTGGCAGATGGTGGAGATCTGGTTAGAAATGGGGTGTGGAGAAACCTTTTGTCTCAGCCAGGGCTGGAACATTGGTAGTTAAGGCAGAAAAGTTCTGTTGATCTTGAGAGTTCTGCTGCAGGCCTGGGGCCTTCTCCATCACTCTGCCCTCATTTCTGTTTCTAGTGAAGCTTGCACATTGGTCCTGGTGAGGCAAGAGATTTGGATGGTGGTGGCTGGTATTTGAGCATGCTATCATTCTTCCAGAGAACTCAAGCAGCCCAGGGCATATTTCTATTACTTAGGGCCTGGGCATGGTCCTGAAATTCTGGTGTTTTGAGATTTCCATATTCATGGTATACTTCTTGGACCCTCTTGGTGGAATTTTTGACCCTACATTGACCAGATAAAACTAACCTAGGTCTTGTCAAAGACTAGGAAGACTCAAACTTTACTTTTTGGCTCTCAAGTCAACCTGCCCCCATGCTGAGGCTGGAACAGTAACGCCTTGCTTGCCCCACACAGATACCCAGTTTCCTCCTATCTGCAGCCAGGCTGGTGGAAGCAGCAGAGATTATTGCGTGTATGTCTGGACAGTCTGTTTGTCTCTTGGTTCTTCATTCGACACTAGAGTAATGTATTTTATTGTTTTTGTTTTTGAGCTGAGGATCGAACCCAGGGCCTTGTGCTTGCTAGGCAAATGCTCTACCACTGAGCTAAATACCCAACCCCGAGTAGCGTATTTTAATAGAGAGTAACACAGAACTGGAAGGGCAGGTAGAGACCAAGTCATACTTCTTGCCAGCTGAACAAACTTGAGCACGATACATGCTCCACGCATGCATTAGGTTTTGCCTATGAAGATAGGAACAGCATTATGTATCTCTTAGTTTTGTGGAGAAGATAAAATTACCAAAGCGACCTATCTGTACAGTAGGAATTGACTCCTCCTTTCTTCTTTCTCACTTCCTTCTCCTAGCCAAAGTGCCCCCATTCTGTTTCTTACTTGTTACTGAATAGCTCATCGGTGGGGTATGCAGTGTCCATAGTGTGGTGGTAAAATCCAATCATTCTTACCACTTATTAATGTTATGGCCAAGTGCATGAAGAAAAGATACAATCAAACATTGAAAAATCAAGTCAGCTGGAGCCAGTTCCACTTGATTATTCTGTCTATCTGCTCTGGCGCCAACCAGGCCTGCTCCTGATGCATAATAATGCTTTATTTGGGGTATCATTGGAAAAGAAAGGATTTTTGTATGGGTAAAATTGGATTACTTTTCTCCTAACAGCAAATGATGGCAGATCCTTTCAAGGTCCAAAGAAAATAAGATACAGAGAACATTTCTAAGCTCCTCCATGTGTAGCCAAGGTTGGGAACCATGACTGTATGATTTTTTAATTTTAATTTTTAATGTGCATTCATGTTTTGCCTTCATATATGTGTAAGGATGCCAGATCTCTTGGAACTGGAGTTACAGACAGTTGTACGCTGCCATGTGGGTGCTGGGAATTAACCCAGGTCCTTTAGAAGAGCAGTCAGTGCTCTTAAATGCTGAATCATCTCTCCAGATCCATATTGTATGATTTCTTAACAGGCCAGATTTCTGTACTATCTAGGTTTCTATGAATTAAAGAAAATATAGCCTATCAGGTACAGTGTATCTGGTTTTATTTTTAGGTCTTTGATCCATTTGGACTTGAGTTTTGTGTGGAGTGATAAGTATGGGTCTATTTTCATTCTTCTACATGTAGATATCCAGTTTGATCAGAACTACTTGTTGAAAGTGCTGTTTTTTTTTTTTCCAGTGTGTATTTCTGGCTTCTTTATTAAAAATCAGGTGCCCATAGATGGCGTGGATTTATGTCTGGTTCTTGAGTTCAATTCCATTGGTCACTGTATCTGTTTTTATGTCAATATTATGCTGTTTTTATTACTATAGCTCTGTAGTACAACTTGAAATTAGGGATAATAAGATTTCCAGTAGTTCTTTATTGTTCAGGAGTGTTTTAGCTATCCTAGATTTTTTTTCTCATCATATGAAGTTGAGAACTGTCTTTTCAAGGCCCATGAAGAATTTTGTTGGAATTGATGGGGATTGCATCTATATTGAATCTATAGATTGGTTTTGGAAGAGAAAGTGGGGGAATAGCCTTGAACTCATTGTCATAGGAGAGCACTTCCTGAACAGAACACTGAGGGTACAGGTACTAAGATCGACAATTAACACATGGGACATCATGAAACTCAAAAGCTTGTGTAAGGCAAAGGACACTGTCATCTGTACAAAGTGGTGGCCTACAGAATTGGAAACGATTTGTGTCAACTCCATATCTGATTGAGGACTAATACCCAAATATATAAAGAACTCAAGAAATATCAAAAAAAATCAAATAATCCAATTAAAAAGTGGGGTATGGATCTAAACAGAGAATCCTCAATAGAGGAATCTCAAATGGCCAAGATACACTTAAAGAAATGTTCAGCATCCTTAGTCATCAAGGAAATGCAAATCAAAACTACTCTGAGATTCCATCTAACACCTATCAGAATGGCTAAGATCAGTACCATAAGTGACAGGTCATGCTGGCAAGAGTGTAGAATAAGGGAAACACTCATCCATTGCTGGTGGGAGTGCAAACTTGTACAGCCACTATGGAATCAACATGGAACTTCCTCAGAAAGTTAGAAATTGATCTATCTACCTCAAGATCCAGCTATACCATTCCTGGGCATATACCCAAAAGATGCTTCATCCTACCACAAAAATACTTGCTAAACTATGTTTGTTGTAGCTCTATTCACAATAGCCAGAAACTAGAAACAACCTAGATATTCCTCAACACAAGAAAGGATAAAGAGAAATGTAGTACATTTACACAATGGAGTATTACTCAGCTGTTAAGAAAACAACATTATGAAATTTTTCAGGCAGATGGATGGAACTAGAAAAAAAAATCTCAGCTGGGCGGTGGTGGCGTAACCCTTTAATCCTAGCACTCAGGAGGCAGAGGTGGGCGGATCTCTGTGAATCTGAGGCCAGTCTGGTCTACCAAATGAGTTCCAGGAAAAGGCGCAAAGCTACACAGAGAAACCCTGTCTCGAAAAACCAAAAAAACAACCAAACAAACAAAGAAACAAACAAACAAAAAAACCAAAAAAAAACCATCCCAAGTGAGGTAACCCAGACCCAGGGGGGTATAAAATATATATATATATATATATATATGAAGGGATTAGGTGGGGACACTTGAATCTCCTGGGGAATGGGAACTACAATAGATTTTTATCTTTTTTTCACTTTTTTATTATTATATTTGTGTTTTAATTTTACACATCAGCCATGGGTTCCCCTGTCCTCCCCACTCCTGCCCCCATCCCCACCTTCCCCCCCCTCTATTCCCATCTCCTTCAGGGCCAAGACTCCCCTGGGGATTCATTTAAACCTGGTGGATTCAGTACAGGCAGGTCCAGTCCCCTCCTTCCAGGCTGAGCAAAGTGTCCCTATGTAAGCCCAAGGTTCCAAACAGCCAGCTCATGCACTAAGGACAGGTCCTGGTCCCACAGCCTGGATGCTTCCCAAACAGTTCAGGCTATTCAATTGTCTCACGTATCCAGAGGGCCTGATTCAGCTGGGGGCTCCACAGCCTTTGGTTCATAATTCATGTGCTTCCATTTGTTTGGCTATTTGTCCCTGTGCTTTTTCCAATCTTGGTCTCAACAATTCACACTCTTACAGTCCCTCCTCTTTCTCGACAATTGGACACCTGGAGCTCCACCTGGGGCCTGGCTGAGGATCTCTGCATCCACTTCCATTAGTTATTGGATGAGAGTTCCAGCTCGACTGTTAGGGTGTTTGGCCATCTGATCACCAGACTAGGTCAGATCAGGCTTTCTCTCAACCATTGCCAGCAGTCTACAGAGGATGTATCATTGTGGATTTCTGGGGACCTCTCCAGCACTCTGCCTATTCCTGTTCTCATGTGGTCTTCATTTATCATGGTTTGTTATTCCTTGTTCTCCTTTTCTGTTCTTGATCCAGCTGGGATCTCCTGCTCCCCTAAGCTTTCTTTCCCTCAAACCTTGCCCTTCATTACTCCCACTGTCGTCCAGGTTGTTCATGTAGATCTCATCCATTTCTCTGTCATTGGGTGATCCCTGTGTCTTTCCTAGGGTCCCATTTTCTAGGTAGCCTCCCTGGAGTTGTGTAGCAGTCTAGTCATCTTTGTTTTATATCTAGTATCCTCCTATGAGTGAGTACATACCATGTTTGTCCTTCTGAGTCTGGGTTACCTCACTCAGGATGATTTTTTCTAGATCCATCCATTTGCCTGCAAACCTCATGAATGTCAATAGATTTTATCAATGGATTGGGGTTGGGAGCATGGGAAATGGAGGATCAGGTAGGAGGATGAGGGGAAATAGGGTTGGCGGAAGGAATGTGGGGAGAGAAAACTGGAATTGAGGGGCATTTGAAGGATGGTATGAAAACCTAGTGTAGTAGAAACTTCCTAAAATACATGAAGGCAATCTTAATGAGATTTTCTGATAATAGGAGAGACAGAGTCCCAACTGGCCATCTCTTGTCACCAAATGAGGCTTCCAATACTAGGACTGGGTTGCGTTCAGTTGAGTTGTTGGCTCAGGGGGTCTCATGGACATTTCCAAACAACCCAGGCTGTTGCCAAGACAATAGGATCTTCTCTGCTAACTGACAGTGGGGCCTATTGCTGAGGACAACATCCACACAACTCACTGAACATGGAGAAGTTGAGTTGGTGCATACATGGAGCCTTCACCCTTTTGTTCTAGTGTCTTTGGTACAGGAACATACCCTGAAAGGTACCAAAAAAAAATATGTAAACACCAACCCAGCCACAAAACCTTTGACTTACAATCCATCCTGCCTTCAAGGTATGCTAGGGCAATGGTGTCACAGAAGTTGTGGGAGTAACTAACCAATGTCTGATTTGACTTAAAGCCTACCTCAGGGGACACAATCCATGTCCAGCATTGCTTGGGTGACCAAGAACCAGAAACTAGATAGGCCTAGGGTAAAATCAAACACTACTGATCTAAAAAGTATTAGTAAAATGATTCCTAGTGTTATTCTTCTATACTCATAGATCAGTGCCTTACTCTGTGACCATTAGAGACGCTTCCTCTTGAAGTAGACAGGAAAAGATGCAGAGACCAACAGCAAGGCATTACACAGAAAGAGAGTCCTTGAAACACACAGCTCTAAATTTAATGACTCCATCAAATCCCTCCCCTCAGAACTCAGGGAACCCCTGGGAAGAACAGGTGGTCAGAATATAAGAGCCAGAGGGGATGAAGGACACCCGGACAACAAGGTCCTCTGAATCAACTGAGCAAGGCTCACATGAACTCACAGGGACTCAAACAGAAAGCACGGGGCCAACATGGGCCCACACCAGGTCCTCTGCATATGTAGTATAGCTTTGAGCTTAGTATTTTTATGGGACCCCTGAGTGTGTGAATGAGAGGGTCTCTGATTCTTGTTTCTGCTCTCGAGGCTCTTTTCCTTCTGTTGGGTTGCTGGATCCAGCTTCAATGCAATGATTTGTGTTTTATTATATATTTTTATGTCATGCCTGGTTGATACCTCTTAGAAGCCTGTTCTTTTCTAGTGAGAGACAGAAAGGGAATGGATCCAGAGAGGAGGGGAGGACTGGGATGAGTAGATGGAGGGAAACTATAATTAGGATACATTGAATGCGGAAAGAATCTATTTTCAATACAAGGAAAAGAAAAGGAAAAAGAAAAAGAAAATGTAGCTAATCATGGCTATGTGGCTGTCACAGCTAGTGCAGTGGCCATAGGGTGGGTGAGCAGAGTGCACAGCAGGGTGAGCATATCTTGATGGAGGCCAGCATGAGCCATGAGCAACAGAGCAAGGCATAGGCATTAGTCCTCACAACTGACAGCCAAGTGGTGGTAGCCAACAGTGGAGCTTGGCAGGAAAATTAGCAAAATTCTGTTAAGACCAAAGAGAAAGGTAAAAAGAATGAAAGTACCCCTTACCATAAAGGAGACAAAGCATTTAAGTTCCCTTCAAAGGAGAGGATGGCTAAGTAAAGCAGATAAACCCAAGGCTAGATGAGGAGAGACTCTGGGAACAGCAACAGCCTCTAGGTAGTGTTTACTTGCTTCCTCCTTGGAGTGCTTTAATCAGGGTTTGGATTTGATGAAGGGGGATAATGAGCAGGGAGAGTGCTGCATGTGCTCAGCATCAAGCCTACTGGCCCTGGCTACGACCTTGACATCTGAAGAATGCCATCCTTTATTGAGGTTCACCATAAACAACATGCAACCTCAGTGGTTATATGAGGCCCTGTGGATGAGTTCCCACCACAGGAGTGTTTTATGTGCATTAATTAGCATGGGGGAGAAAATGATGGGTATCTTGTTTTCAGATCCTAGGCTGACCAATGGCCTGTAGCTGTAAGTGGCCTCTGTAGTTCCTTTTCAATCCCCCTCAGCTCTCTACTCACTCCAATCCTGCTGGATCAAAAACATCTTCACAATTGTACGAGTGCAAATTTCAGTAACATTTGGCGGAAATGGCAGGGGAAGATGGCAAAAAGCCTGGAAATATCTCTTTGGAAGCAGTTGTTTCCTAGCTTTAATGCTATGGCTTTAGTCAATGGCAGTATTACTGGGAAAGTGTTGAAGAACCAAAATTAATTCAATTATTTTTATGGGCCTGGGATTGAACCCAGAACCCTGTACTTGCTTGATAAGTAGCCAATCATCAGGCAACATGCCAGTTCCACAAAATAAAACCAAGAGTGGACAGTTTTATTTTCAACATTCCTTTCTCCCTGTTATTGATATGCTTAGAAATCAGAATCTGGAAATCATTTGAATATAAGAGTTGGTATCTGAAGGAGACATCTGGGAAGAACAAATTGATGTAGCATCTTGCACCACTGTAGCCTCTCCCCCTGCATCCCTCACCTTTCTGTCACTCTACCTGGAACACTAATAGGTAAGTTCATTTGGATCAGAATGTGTCCTCCATTGAAAGTTCAGATATGTTGCAAGGTCAAAAAGCCACCACTCTCTCATACATGGAATTAACACTGTATTATTGGCTCCAGGTTCCCAGGCTAGTAGTACAGAAGAGGAGTCCGTGTCGGTGGAAGGTGGGGACCAGTGTTGAATGTGGTGAAGGCAGATGAGAAGTTCTTTTCTGGCAGTAAAAGGAAATTGGGAGGGGCTCATGGGAGCAACCCTACAGAGGAGGGGATGGAAACTACAGACTTTGCTTATTTCTTATCTTTAAAGCAATATTTATATGTATAGAGATGTATAATAATGTATACATATATATGGGTTTTTTTTGTTGTCGTTGATTCACAGTGGTTACACATATCTGTGGGGCACAGTGTGACATCTCTGTGTTCCATGACCTGATAAACAGTTGACTACACTTATCCTAGGTTCTGTAACCATTCCTCTACTCTCTACTTATATGAGGTAGTGCTTTAGTTTCCACATGTAAATGAGAACGTGTGGCATTTGTAACTACTTTCTGAGGTTAATCATCTTCCAAGAAAGGGGTAGCCCTCTTTTCTTCCTTCCTTGTTTATTTCTTGATGTCTTGTTATCAATCTCCACAAAAAATGAGAAATTCATTAAAATACTTAGCTTGTTTCATGAGCAAATAGTTTCCAATCTGTAAGTAGAACATTGTATCATAGTCCATGGATAAGCTGACAATTTTCTGAAATGCATGATTGACTATTTCACGAAAAAGAGATTACCTCTGCAAACCCTGTCAATGAGAAAGGTGAGGTTTACACACTTACTCAGAGAATGTTAAATATTTATCCAGCTACAGTACCTTTAAAGGCAATGAATAAGGAGCTTAAGGAGTTTTTTACAAAAGAATTTTAATTAATTGATTGATTAATTAGTGCGGGAAGGTGTGTGTGTGTGTGTGTGTGTGTGTGTGTGTGTGTGTGTGTGTGTGTGTGTGTGTTGACAGAAGGAAGCCTGAAATATAACCTGGAACTGGAGTTACAGGCACAGTTGGGAGCCACTCGACACAGGCGCCAACAACTGAACTGTTTTTTTTTTTTTTTAAATAATACAGCAAGTGCTCTAAACCAGGGATCCATCTCTCCAGCCCGTTAAGGAACACTCGTGGCTCCTGAGATCCTTACATCACACAGCACAGAGCCCTCTGTTGCAGTAGCTCTTAACTCTTGGGAGTTACTGCTACCTTGGGAAATTGGAGACATATGTATATTTCTCCCCCAAGAAATCATGCACACAAAATCTTGCATTTATTTTTAGAGAGTTCACAGGAACTCCCCCAAGACTGCATTGTTCAGGGGTTTTAGACTAGGGATTGCTGCTTTAGTGACTGGAGGGAAAACACCAGCCTATGAATAAAGGAAAATTCCTCTTTAGCCATGGCTGTGGGGTAAGGCTGGAGGATCCAAACTGGGACTTGGTGTATTTAAGATCTTAGCAGAGTTTGGAAATCACTTGAATGTAAGAGTTGACATCAGAAGAAGTCTGGGAAGAATTGATTGATGTGGCATCTTACCCCATTGTAGTCCCCGCCCCCACCATTTCTTGTCTCTCCATCATTCTATCTGCAACACTAACCAATATGTTCCTTTGGATCAGTGTGTATCCTCTGTGGAAAGTTCACATAAGTTGCAAGGTTAAAAAGCCACTCTGCCTCATACATGGAATAAACTCAGTGAACACTAGTTCATGTCAAGCATGAGCCTAAAGTCTTGACCCTCTACTGTCCACTTTTGGAGTGACAGGGATTACATTATAAGTCTGTGTGCTTTTCCTACTCCATTTTTACATTGTACTGAGGATGCTGATCTGGGACTGCTGATCTGATAGGCCTGTGCTTTCCCCTCAGAGCTACATTTCCAGCACCCATATTTAATATATAGATAAGACTTTATTATTCAAAGACTTTGCTTCTCCTGTATAATACAGATACAAATGCTAGAGAGCCTGTAATATGTCCTGTAGGCCCATCACAGGGGGAATCCAAGAAGGTTTGACAGTACTATAGAAGTGCCATCCTATAGAAATGTTGCCAGAAGGCAGGAAGCAACGATTTCTTTTTATTTGTTCTCAGACACTAAACACTAATTATGTGAAGGGACATTGTGCTAGGTCTTCAGGGGACACAGAGACGTAGGAGGCTGTCTTTTTCATTGAGTTGCACACTATGTTGCAGCAGGCAAACTTTGCATCCAAATAGGGGAGGGTTGAAGAGAGCCCTCTCTGGCCTGTATTCTGCTTAGATTCATATTCACATTTGTCCCTTGGTTGTACAATGCTGGGGGAAGGGAGCATGCCTTTGTTTTCTTATCTGTAAGAAAAGATCATACTCAGGGTGGCCGTCAGTTAGTGTTCTAAGTTTGTTTACTTTTGGGGACTGGGTCTCATGTAGACCACACTGATCTTGAATTCACTGTGTAGCCAAGGATGACCTAGAACCTCAGGCTCTCCTGTTTCTATCTCCCAGTGCTAGTATAACAAGTGTGCACTACTTGACCCACTTTTAAATTTCAGTTATTTTGGTGTCCATGTACAGGAGAGGTATGAGCTTGCCTGTGCATGTATATGTGGAGGTCAGAGGTCAAAGTAGAGTGTCCTCCTCCATGACTCTCCACACAATGCATATTGACATCTCCACAATGTAACCCTTATACCTAAGACTCAGGGAACATGATTGAAGAGGGGCCAGAAGATTGTAAAGTCAGGACATCAGGACATCTGCTGGATGATAGTGTCTTCTATGTACAACAGGGAAGCTGTACCTGTGAAATCCTAACTATATGGCTGCCTGGACAAGACCAGCACAACAACAATACCAGTTGACATACCAATGTGAATAAAGAAACTCTCACAAGGTCTTATCACTCGATGAAGAATTAGAGGTTATCAATGGCTGCTGAGAGGTGGAGGATCAGCCATCTACAGTGACAAGCTTCCTGATAGGTTATCTAATCCCAAGTGGTCAGCCCCAAATACACACACACACGTACACACACACACACACACACACACACACACACACACACACGAAACACTGAATGGACTCAGCATGTTGTGTTTATATATGTGTTTATAACAATCATAATGGAAGAAGAGGCCATGAATTTGAGAAGGAATTGTAGAGACACAAGAGGAGTTGGAGGGCAGAGTCCTCACATGTGAAATTCCCCAAGAAATTAAATAAAAAAGACAGGGTCTCTGAGTGAACCTAGAGTTCACTGTTTAGGCTACAAGAGCTAGCCAGCAAACCCTCACCATCTGCCTGTATCTACTTCCCAGGACTTAGGGTTTCCACTTTCCATGCCTGACTTTTATGTGGCTGCTCTGGGTCTGAACTTACATGGACAACACTTCACATGTTGAGCCATTTCTGCAGTCCCTATTTTATCCTTTATGTTCTCTTACCTTAAACTAGTGAGAAGAAACAACAAAGTGATAACTCTGCAAGGCTGTCTGTCTCCTTATGCACATGCTGTCCAGATGTCTGTTCCTGTGGTTCAGACCCATATCATTAACTGTGTCCCAGAAGTTGTCTCTGAAAAATTTTAACTTTATGTATATGTGTGTGCCTACTTCTCTGTATGTGCATCCCATGTGTGCAGTACCCGCAGAGGTCAGAAGATGGCATCAGATCCCCTGGAGCTAGACTAACAGTTGTGAGCCACTTGATGTGAGTGCTGGAAAGCAAAGCCAGGACTGCTGAGTTGTATCTCCAGACCCCAGAAGCTGTCTTGATTCCCTCCTAGTAACCTTCAATCTGAGATATTTGACTAAGCTCCATTAGACACTTCTGTTCCTTAAAGTTTTAATGATTTTTCTGGCTCTTAAAAATAGTCAAATTACTGAAAAGTATATTTGTTTATTATAATCACATTTTTAAAGTCATGAAGAAAATCACACATATAGCTTAGTTTAAAAATCCTAGGGTATGGAAATATATGTAAACAATTACCTCAATTATGTAAAAACTATGCAGAGAAAAATGTACTAATGTAATAATGATGTGTATTTAAAGTTCTCATTTATTACCTTTATTATATATATATTTATATGGTTAAATATTTTTATAATTAGAAAAACAATGCAATTATTATCGTCAATATTATTAGTTTATGGAAGTCCTAGGCTTATATTTTGGTTTTGCTGCCCAGAACTTCAAACAACAGTTAGACACATCTTTCAGCATCTCTCAGACAGGTTATAGGTAAAATATTTCTTTTGTGTATGTGTAGATTTTTGGGACAGAGTTTCTCTTTGCAACAGACTTAGCTGTCCTAGAACTCGCTTTGTAGCCCAGGCTGGCCTTGAACTCACAGAGATCCACCTGCCTCTGCCTCCCAAGTGCTGGGATTAAAGGCATTCACCACCACTCCTGACCACTCAGTCAGACTTTTATGGGAACACAGTAATGCCACATGCTTATTTTTATGTCTAAAGACATTCATGTTTTAATTTACACAGTAAATAGGGTGCTTTTATTTTCCCATTCTTTCTACTGCCATTTTCTTTTATGACTGTGGATATAGGAGGGCCTAGGCATTAATTCTGCATTTTTTAGCAGCTAGGAGCTAGAACCTTATGACCCTGATACCAAGAGATGGAATCAAAGTGACATTCGCCATTCACTCCCATCCTCTTTCCAATCTATTTCCTTGTTCTGGTTAGATGAAGAACAGATACACTTCTGGCTAATGGTTATATATGTGCTTCACGTGACACAAGGCGTGCAAGGTAATTTTGTGTACATAAAGCATTTATTCTGTAATACATACATCACATGTGAAAAGTTTCACTATTGTGTGCTGTCTTGACAAGGAATGCTCTAAGTGACATTACCTTCAAGTATGTTCCTTTTTTCTTTCAGTGAGTATTGTAAAAGCATAGGAAAGTGGGCACTGTACTTATATGATTCTCAAAGGAATTTTATGCTGGAACATGAGGGCAGAAGGCATGCAGGAATGCCAAATAGAAAGGGAGTCTTCTTTCCAGGAATCTCAAATTTGAAAAGATAAAGTGGTGTCTTTAAAATGATTTTAACTTGTTCTTACTTGCCTGTTAGAATCTATAACTTGCAGAAAGATGGCTTTGGTTCAAGAATAATTGTCACTAACTAAAGAAGTGACATTGGATCTGTTATTTAGTGTCTGTTTAGTGTTTGTTTCCTTTTGCAAAGTGGTGCTATTACTAGAGACCCAGTAAAGTTTACTTTAGAATCAAATACTCTAATTTGAAATGCTCTTCGTTAAATATCAAGTGATCAACAAACAACATTGCCATCCATTGCAATACAAGATTTTTGAGTGTTTATTGTGTTTGCATATGTTAGCTCATTTTACCCTAATATCATGATTTAGATATTATCACTTCACTTTTCTGGAGGCTGTGACAGGTCCTGAGGATCCATGCCCAAATCACTTGGCCAGCATTGAAAGCATTTCACGGAAGACCTGAGATTTAAAGCAGGCTAACAACACCCAGCCCTGCATCATCTTTATTCCTACAACAGTTATACTCCAATTGCCTCAGAGTGTCAGAACCTCCAAAAGTGTATCAGCAATCCTTGGTGCATTGGAAGATGGTTTTCTATTTTTTTAAGATTTAAAATATTAACCATATGCGTGCACGTGTGTCTCTGTGTGGGTATGTGGGTGTGAGATGGAGTTATAGGTGGTTGTGAGCCACCCTGTGTAGTGCTGGGCACCGAACTCAGGTCTTCTATAAGAGCATTATGAATTCTCCACCACTAACCCATCTCTCCAGCCCTGGAAGATGTTTTCTAAGAAGCTGTGCCCTTCTTTCCCACAGGAAGTGAGTGCTTATAACTTCAATTTGGTGTTTTGCTATCCATCTAGAATACAAGTTTAACTGAAGCAAGGCTCTGTCATCCTTGTCAATCTCTAGGTGGACATCTCACCTAAATGATACAAGCCAGTGACCAGAGATAGGATCTTGCTTAACAGACCATGTTTTCAGTTTTCCAGTTTCCTTTAAAGGGACCATTCAGGTATTAGCTGGTGTAATTAAACTAACCCACACTCTGCTACCTTAAACAGAGCGCTAGTTTCTGCGCATGCTCTTTCTTTTTCTTTGCCTTGCTCTTCTCATACACCACAGGATGGAGGACTATTTCTGGACTCATTACACCCTCCTTGCCCAGGATTTGTAAGTAAAAAATATCTGAACTAGTTTTCTATTGCAGTGCTGTGTTGAGTTTGTGCCTTTTGTGCAAAGAAAGATGGGCTGTTCCTGGGCATGCTTTTCCCTGGGATGACAGACAGGTGGAGTAAGGTAGGAAAGTTGCAAGATCTGGTTCCTACTACCAGATTCAAGTCAGGTGACAGCCACCAAGAATATCTTCCCAATATGAATACCTTTTTTTCATAGAAGGGACCCTACAAGAGCCAACAACAGCATCTGTCTGCATAAACTGCTTGTCTTGTGTGGGGCAAATAGCTAGCTAGGCCTCTGCCCTCCACCAGGTGAAGGAAGTACCCTGTGTAAAACCCACAGTAGATGCCCATCTTTCTTCATTTCTCTTCAGGGAAGGCTGGGTGGCTGCTCTGATATTGGAAGCCTGACTTAATGAGGGGCTTTCAAAACATCCTCTAACTCATTGGAAGTGTTTAAACTTAAGTTATTAAGATGAAGGTCAGATAAAGTTTAAGTAGTTCAGGGATAGTTCATTATCTGTCTCTAAAAAAAATTCCCATTTCTTCCCAAACATTGTGCTACATAGTACTGGTCTGAAGCTTGGTTGATGACTGAAGACTCTTGTCTCAGAGATAAAAAGTTTCTTCCCATGGCCATAAAAAGCTTATGGACTGTGCATGGCATGGGAGTTATGTAAAACTTGTAGACGGTCATTGACTTGGGATGAGTGTTTTTGAATGGGGCTCCAAAGACCAAATCAGTCTGAGTTTAATTACAGCAATTGAGTTTTGCCTGGTTTGAGGAGGCCCTATAGCTGATGAACTCAGTAAGACATAATCAGTTATTCACCAAGCTGTAATCAGTCGGCTGGATGATTGGCCAAGGTGTAGTCAATTAAGTTGTCTATGCCTGGTGTCTGTTAGCTCACAGGTTGTGAGCAGATGTGTTGAAGGGTGTTCTCAGAACCTGATGTGGTCTGTGATTTTCCTGTTTGTGAGACCTTGTTTGTTTCTCTTTACTCAAGTACTACCAAGCTTAATCAGTCTAAGGAACTTGTTCTTCTACCATGATTTGATGGAAGATGTGGAGCACGAACTTGAGTGATAGTCTGCTCCAGCATCATGATGGTAGCCAGGCACAGGCACCTCTGAGTCCTCTGTCCTCCTGTGTTTTTACCACACCTGAGGACAGTGGGTAAGTACTCTCAATTTTTATGTATTTGTGTGTAGAGTTTTATGACTATGCTTGAGCAAAGCTTTGATCTAGATGATGTGTTTGGGATTCACAATGAACTGGCTTGCATTCTGTAGGAGAAGCCCCAGGTATGTCAGTCAGACACAAAGCTAAAGTGTGAGGTAGCCAAGTGATAGGAAGGCATGGATGTTCTGAATTTCAAGGAGTCTAGGACCCTATTGCCTGGAGCCCTACTCCAGGGTAGTTTGTGCTGAGGAGGAACATGTGACCTTGGGGAGGGCACGATGGGTCACTTTGTGGCATATGAGGGCTTGCCACCTCCTGGGGTTTGCTGTTGTTGCTTAGGTCAGACAGAAACTGCATTGAGTCCAGCATCTGGAATGTTCCAGTTTGGAACTTCAATAAATTTCATGGATGAGAATTTCTAGAACTCCTGCTTTGTTTTTAGAGAACTAGGAAGAAATAGAGAACCAGAAATATTTTGGAACTTCAGTGGCTACAATTTGAAAAACTCAACTTGTGTTAATGATTGTGCATAAAGCTAAACAGCTGTACAAAAATTATGGGATGCTTTGGCTGGGGTTGGGGGAGGTGGTCAGGAGGGAAGGCAAATGTTTTCCTATACAGCTCAGGCTGGCCCTGCAATCCTGCCTTAGCCCTCCATGTGTTGGGATGGCATGTATTTAACAAAAAGGTACAAAAAAACTCCGAGAGGACCAATGAGGAAAACACAGTATAGAAATTCATCCCTCAGGCCACTAAAGCCTTCATCGTGGAAGTGGAGAGAGGTGTCCTAGCCTGGCATGTAGATGCTTGGCCTGACCTACCTGTTAGGAGTTCTGCTCTGACACCAGTCAGTTCAGCAAACACAGGCTGGGCAGAGAAGGGGCCTAGTCTGTTTTTATCATTTTGAGTTTTATTTTAGTGAGAGCAGCTGTGAAGGAGAGACATCTCCCATTATACACTGGGAAGAGGGCATGGGAAACCACTGGAAGTATTTCCAGTGGAGAAGTTCTTTGTAGATATTTTATGGGTAGCAGTTTCTCCTTGGGCCAGGATACAATGACAATCAAGGAAGCCACAGTGACCTTCCTTATGAAGGGCATAAGAGAAAAAAAATGCAGGTACACCACAGTGTAAGAAAATAAAGACAACTAATGCTTTGGACTATGAGGGTAAGGATATGCCTGCCCTAGTGTCTGTAAATACACAGAAGTTGAAATGAGCGCCTTGAACCAGCCACTTATGGTGATCTGTCAGTCTTATACTACATTGTTTGATAATGAATAAATTAAATAGTATACATCCACAAAATACTCATATACATAAGGTCAAAATCACTTCCCAGATTTTCAAAGAAATTAAAACTACTAGGAGTTAACATCACAAATAAATAAACAAATAACTGAAATAACTCCTTATGTGAGGAGAGTAAGGCATTTTTGTGGTAAAAGTTCAAAAGGTCCCCGCTGTCTTTTACTTGTTGCAGAGACAAAAAACAGTCTTCTTTATCTGGAGGCTGTCATAGTATTGTAAAAAGTGAATAAAATTGAATGATTGTAAAGGAATTTTGTGTGTGAACAGGCTGGCTCAAATTAGAAGGGAATTGTACATTTTTCTAAGAATTGAATGCTTATATCCAAAGTATATGCAAAATTAGGATTTGGCTCTGTGTTGAAAAGCAAGTTTTATTTATTTCTTTTTAGACATGTTTCCTGTCAATAGGGAACAATATTGGGTCATTGGAGTACTATGTCCATTCCGTTGGAGAGTAGAGCCTTCTCCTGTGGCTGTGGGGCTTCAATATTTGACTTTACAGATTGCAAAATCTGCAATTACAAAACCTGTAAAGTCAAGTAATGTGTGGAGTCATTATTGGATGTGTTGTTAAAATTATCCAACATAGGTAAAAGTCTGAGAGCTGTGCCACAATGCTATTATATACTTAAACCATTTTGTGCAGTAGTGGTGATCGGTTGCATTGGCAGTGGGTCAAAGTCAAATCCCTAACTATGGTCACTCTAAGAGTTTGCCTCTAGTTAGTGGTTCAGTTCTTCTCTAATGAAGGTTCAACTTGCTGCTTTTCTTGTCATCGAGAGGTGACCTACATTTCTTATAACTCGTCTATTAAGAGGACGAAGGAGGAAGGAAGGAGCATGATGATGTGGTGACAGATCACTGGTGTCAGAACTGGGGAAAACCAAGGGGAAATGGAGACATCTGGGCATATACTTTGATTAGTCTCCATAGAGACTCATTGAATAACTGTAATGACATTAGTAACGGAATGCGTCCTAGGAGCCACACACTTTGCTAACATTCTTTAAACATGCTGACTTTTAACTCTCCCAAACAATCCAGGGTGGGAGTACTGATGGTCCCTGGGAATATTTATATGATACTGAGGCTCCAATCTTCCAGACTACACTAACTAGCCTTGTTAATGAGAACAAAACATTTTAGAGTGGTTTGCTGGTAGGTTATTTTAAAGCAAAGGAAACTGAGCGTGAACACTATCTTTGGAACAATTTGTGAAAATACGGTATAAAAGTCTTTTCTTTGTTTCCTATTTTAAATATTCTTATACAGAGGTTTTAATAATTCCTTTTTTGGAAAATCTTAAAAATTGCCCAAATGTTGACAGTAAGTACATTGGAAAACAGTATCTTTGGTATAGTAAATGTTTGCTCTACATACATCTGTTTTTTCTTTCAAAATAAAATTTGACTTTGATACAACTAATTTAAAATGCTTGTGTGCTAACATGTTGTATATAAACAAAACAATATGCTTTGTTGGAGGAAAATTTCCTGTCTTGGAATGTGGTTGTAGTCATCATTGTTCAGTTTTTGAAGCCCTTTAAAAAAATTTAAGCAGGTGCAACT
Organism: Onychomys torridus; assembly: GCF_903995425.1. Lineage (NCBI taxonomy): Eukaryota > Metazoa > Chordata > Mammalia > Rodentia > Cricetidae > Onychomys > Onychomys torridus. The sequence goes on along the minus strand of NC_050443.1, from coordinate 141,219,352 downwards.
TAAAATTTCCTTGCATCAAGGTGTATGCAAAACATTGATGCAGTGCATCACAAAACGAAAGTTTGTATTTAATGAGGAGGTGCTTTACACAGTACTTTTGGGTGTTTTTTGCAAAAGTTACATTAGATTTATTCTGAAGCTATTCATTTTTGACAAATAAAATGTAATGGGTTTCACATGAAAAAAAAGAGTCTTGTGTGCATATATTTTTGTAAGCAATAGACATTTAGGGATTGGGGTTTGTTTCCAATGTATGTCAGACCTATTTTCAGCAGGAGATGGGTCTGTTTTAGAGGTTAGGCTTGCTTGGCTTTAATGAATCTGTGAAAGGAAGAGTAGAATTGCCCTCATTTTCCTAAACACAGAGACTTGCCCTTGAATGCCAGCACCATCTTCTGCCCTCATTGAAGCAGTTACTTTCCCTGTACGGGATGATGATAAGATTTGGGCACCCAGAGACTAATCTGTAAGGGATAGACAATGGTCTTCTCTTGTCTTATCTAGTGTCTAGGGGAGACTCATCATCTCCAGAGGTCAGGAATCTTTTGTAGAGCACAGGAAGACATACAACATCTGGATACATTTTAGCTTTGTATTTGGTTGGAGACATTGGATTTGAAGAGCCCTCAGGGAATCCTTAATCTTCTAGTAGATTGGTGTCTGTCTTACTGAGTTTGGAAAAAAAAAAATCAAAACGTGATCTGGATCAAAATGGAATATAACAGATTGTAGAGCCCAGTGGGATTATTGTCACTCTGTTTTTAAAGCTGAGATCCTGAGACACTGGGTAAGCCACTACAGCGATGAAGTCAGGTTTGTCTGCTTCTAGAGCTTGCTTCTCACAGTCACCAGATTAGATGGTTTCCCGCAGGTCAAAAGACTCAAACAGATGGACTGAATCAAATCTAGGTCAGAAACCAAATCTACAACAACTCCCCAAGGAGATATGCTCTTGTTAGCAGAGATTTTATGAACTATGTGGATTCCAAGCATTCTTCCCAACCTGAATTTTTTCATACAGAAATCCAGTAAACAAGTATTTATTGAATATCTACTATGTATATACGGTGGCACTAAGCACAATTAGGCCTGAGTGAGTATAGGGAAAATGGAATAATAGATAAAATGTGGATTCGGTTCTTAAGAGATTATATAGAATGTTTATATCTCTATATGTAAATATATATGAATATATGACAATAGAGGTAAGAGTTACAAAAACAGGTGTTAAGAGTTAGATGTATTCCAGGGTGTGTGTGTGTGTGTGTGTGTGTGTGTGTGTGTGTGTGTGTGTATGTGTGTGTGTGTATGTGTAGGTATATGTATGAGAGACAGACAGGAGAGGGGGGCAAGAAGAGAAGGGGGGGAATGAGGGAGAATCTGGTGTTGAATATGATAAATGATAGTGTTCCACAGATGAAAACATGTGGGGAATTGTGAAATAAAAACAAGGCCAGTTTGGTTGTCAGGAAGCATTCATAAAGATTTAATGGATTTTCAGACTGAACTGTAGGAAAACATCACCAGAGTTTATATTCAAATGAGTGATAATGATTCTCTTAGTGTGTCAGCAAGGAGAGTCTGCATTATTATAGCAAGGAGCCAGCACAACTCCATCTGTTGGTGAACTTCTATTAATGGCTTGTTTTTCTGTGGCTGAGAAGATCAGAATGGCTTTAGTTTCACAGGGTTGTTGAAGAGCAAACACATACAGAGTATGCCTGGTATACAAAACCTTAAATATGCTCTACCCTTTATGGAAATTTGCCAATCCATTCTGTGTATAGGTAAGGATAGAGGATCCCAGACCAGGCTTCCACAGAGCAGCAATAGTCAAAGGAAGGAAGAGTGAGGGTGTGAGTGAGGAGGTAGAATGCAGATGATAAGACTAGATGTTTGTGCATTGGCACCTAGTCTTAAGGCAGCAGAAGTTATAATAGCAAACAAAAGGGGGAGAAAAGCACAAATCAATCTTCGATAAACATCAGCTTATGGAGCAGGGAAGAAAATGGAGAGAAATGGAAAGCGAAGGTGAATTTAAGAAGTACAAAGAAAATGGAAAATTGAGAGTCTAAATTAGACCCACAGGAGAGTTTCAAAAGGAAGAGAAAATTGAATGCCAAGTACTTCAAAGAAGGTCTGAAAAGGAATCAAAGTGGTGATCTTTGTAAAGATCCTGCTCCCATTTACTCCATTAGCACATTGTTTTTAACTTCATATTTTTGGGGACTTCATACATGAACACCACAGCTACATCACTCTTGACCCTCCTTCCTGCCTCTTATCAGCACATGTTGTATTTCCTTGTCTTACTTCCATGCCCTACAAGGGAGACGATAATGCTGATGAAGTATTACAGCTTCAGCTGCTGTGAGTAGACTACTGACCTAAACCATCTGTTGAGCTTATCTGATTGTGTAACCATTAGGTTCTAAGATAAAGGTAGATATAATGTACCCTTCCCCACCCCCATACTGCTCTTTTCCATGTTTATTAGCAGATGCCTGTAGATGTAACTGTCTTGTTAAATAAGAAACACAGAGCCAATTGCAGAGTTAAAAGCCAAGGGGTCAGAGCAATAGCTGAGAATGAAAACCTTATCCTTCACTGCTGCTCTGTCTTTCCTCAAGAGACCTACTTCCTGTGTCCTGTCTTTTATATAGACTTTCTGTTCTGCCTTCTCATTGCTTGTAAACCCAGCCACATGACCTCCTTGTCACTGCCTGTCTGTATAGACCTCTAGGTCTTCTATGGTTGGTATTGAGATTAAAGGCATGTGTTGCCATGCTGGCTGTGTCCTTGAACACACAGAGATCCTGCCTAGCTCTGCCTCCCAAGTGCTGGGATTAAAGGCGTGCACTACAACCGCCCAGCTTCTGCTATGGCTTGCTCTGACCCCAAGGCAACTATATTAATATACAAATAAAATCACATTTCAGTACAAATAAAATATCACTATAGATGACTCTGTGATTGCTGTGCTGAATATTGGTGACCTGCCCTCCATGTTTCATATATTGAATCTTAGTCACAGACATGATGGTGGCACCAAGTGTGGTTATTGTGAACTTACTTGATCAAGGCTTCATCCTCATGAATGGGATTAGAATCCTCAGAAATGTGTTCTGAAGAAGCTTGCTTATCCCTTCCATCTTGTGGGGGCTCAGCAAGAAGCCATCATCTATGCAAAAGTTCTTCCCAGATGGTACCTGATTCTGGCACTTGCTCTGAAATTTACCACCTTCCAAAACTTTGGGCAATAAACCTTGTTTATTAGCTAATTAAATGCATTTGAAATTGACCAAGAGTGGACAGTAGTCCTTAGATATTTTTTAACTGATAAAGTTTAAGAAAAAAATTAGTGCACTTTTATTCCTGTCCATCCTAATTTGATAAACTGGGTAAATGCCTCTAATACCATTTCAGTGTTTATTGATTTTAGAACCATTGTTGCAAATAAGAGCTGGCTATAAGGAAGTAAGTGGGAAAGCCATGCTCCCAAGTCATAAAGGCTGTGAAGTGCATCACAGAGCCTCTCAAATACTCAGAAAAAAATGTTAAAATAATTTTATCATAAGCAATAATTAAGAGATTCTCATTCCCCCTTTTAGCTTCAAGCCACAAGATCTCCAATAAGTCTCAATATACAGCTGGTAGCTGCATTATTCTCAAAACTGTAGGTTAGGAGTAAGAAGTAATAGTGGCATAATTACTACAATTCTTGTAGCTTTCAACCAAAATCATGTGATAAAATAGGAAAACTGCATAGTCCTCTAGATTTCAAGATGTGAATATAATTCAGATTCACCCTACCCTGTAATAACTCCTAATCAAGTCATCTCGGACAAAGCAATGAATGAGTTTGAAGTCATTAGTCTTTAATTTTTATCTTTCAACATAAATGTGGAGTCACACTTTGCCTTTATGGGGAAAATCTGGTGTATGAATACTTTGAGAGAAATGTTATGAGCAAGATGTATTTATGCCTGATGTAGACTCAATGGGTCATTATTAAAATCAATTTACAGGCTCACTTTCCAGCCACTGCAGTCAGGTATCTCATTTAAAACACGGGCTATTTAATCCAGGCTATGACAAAGACAGCTAGAGGGTACACAAAGTAAATGGTGTAAGGGACCCCATGTAAGCTATGATGAAGAACAGCTTCCAACATGAGCAGCTTAGAAACAGGCTCCAAGGCAACTGTAATCTAGTTCATGTTCTTTTGTATAGAAATTGTACACAACAGTTACATGATGTCACAACTGGATGCTCTCAGGTGCATATGATTTGAACAAGTGGAAATGGCAGCAGAAAGAACAGTTTGTTTTGATTAAGGCAACTGGGGAGAACATAAGGGAATGGGATGGTTGGGCTGGAACAGGGACAGGGTGGAAGAGCAATGAAAGAGACACCATGATAGAGGGAGACATCATGGGGACAGGGTGAAACTGGGTGCTAGGGAAATTCCCAGGAATCCACAGGATGACCCCAGTTAGACTACTAGCAGTAGTGGTGAGGGTACCTGAACTGGCCTACTCCAGTAATCAGATTGGTGAACACCCTAATTGTTGTCATAGAGCCTTCATCCAGTAACTGATGGAAGCAGATGCAGAGATTCAGAGCCGAGCACTAGGCCATGCTCCAGGAGTCCAGCCGGAGAGAGAAGAGGGATTCTATGAGCAAGGGGCATCAAGATCATGATGGGCAAACTTACAGAGACAACCAAACCAAGCTAGTGGGAACTCATGAACTTTAGACCAACACTTGTGGAGCCTCCATGGGACTAGAATAGGCCCTCTGAATAATTGAGACAGTTGTATAGATTGATCTGCTCAAAGGACCCCATCCCTGATGCATGAGCAGGTTTTTTTTAGAGCCCACTACCTATGGCGGGACACCTTGCACAGCCTTGATACAAGGGGAGTGGCTTAGATCTGCCTCTACTGAATGTATCAGGCTCTGCTGACTCTCCATGGCAGGCCTTACCTTGTCTAAGGAGGGAATGAGGGGGTGGGCTGGGGGAGGGGAAGGCTGAAGGGGCAGGAGGAGGGAAGAGAGGGGGAGATCTGTGGTTGGTATGCAAAATGAATAAAAAATTTAATAAAAAAATAAAAAGGGAACTGGGAACTTTGGAAGCCTGGATTACCTGATGGAAGGAAGGGTGGTAAAGGGAAGTGATCATGTGGTAATGAGATGCCCATTTGAGAATAAGAAAGTATATTATTTTGGACATAGTGAAGGTAGCCAAGCAAAGGGATGAGAAAATCTGAACTGGGCTCCCAAAAGATGAGGGTAGGAACAGTGTGTAGAAAGCTTGAAAGAGAAGAGAAAGGCTTCCATTCCAAGAGCGGGGACAATTCACATAGTCCTAATGAAGAAAGATGAGAATGGCGGCTACTGGAATCACACAAAGCAGCCAGACACCAGAGGCAGTGCTGCCAAAGAACACCAAGACCATTTGGCAATGCTTGGCTAGAGTGGCAGAGTCGGGGGAGAAAGGGAGACCCTGAAGCTCCCAGGACTGAGGAAACACTGAGAGCAGGAGGGTGGGATGTCGTGAAGATGCAGGGGTGGACATTTAAGGGAGCTGGGGAGATGCTTCCAGACATTAAAAATTTACAGTAACAATGGGAAGACAAGCCAGGCATCCAAAGCAAGATTCAGTTACGCTTCTGGAGACAAGGAGAGAGAGGTGAAGGCCAGAAATTCAGTTTTGCAAATAACATCCAAACAGGTTATTGTTGAAGCCAGCAAGATGTGTGAGTTATTATCAAGAAAAAGGGGAGCTATGTTGAAATACTTAAAGGAGGCTCAGCAGGTGAGACTGTCTCATTGACTAAATAAAATGTAAAAGAAGTTTATTTAGGGCAAACAGCTCAGAGCACATGCTAATAGGCCAAGCTTACTGTATTAGCTCTATTTAAATATTAAAATGAAAGCTATACATCATGAGAAATGCACCTAGCAGTAAGGTATAGAAAGATTGGAAATGAAAAAAAAAAAAGGAAATGAAGCTTTCATTTTCCAGGAAAGTATGAATCAGGAGAAGCTGATGTAATTATATTAATACCAGATGAGCTGAAATGCAAGGCCATTGTCAGGAATGAATTAGGTTGCTGAAGAATGACAGGCAATGATTCACTAGGAAATATAGCCAATTGTAAAATCTTATGAGCCTAGGAACACAATCTCCAAACACATAAAGGAAAAATTTGACAGATTTTCAAGGAGAAATTGATGCAATCTCCCATGGTAAAAGATTTGAAATTCTCTTAAAAATGACACAAAGGGAAAATAACTAAACTTTATATGGTGTGGCTTCAATGGGTGAAAGCCACAGGGAAGAGAAGGGAAGAGGGGAAGAAATGGATGTTTGAGGGTGAGAGGAAAACAGCCACCAAAGGGCTGGCAAAGTGGGAATAAAGGTGGAACCCCACAAATAGAGCAACAAAGAAGGTTCTTGTTAAAAAAACAAAACACTTCCTAGAGCGAGATCACAGAGGAAGTATGATGTGAGGGTGTGTGTGGTCTATGTTGGGAGAACCATCTTAGAATACCCTGATACCAGATAAAAAGGAAGAAACATAGATGAGGATGTTTTGCAATGGAGGAGAAACAAGTGGGTAAGTTTATGGCCTTGATTTCTCTCAAAGTCAGGCCTCTGCTGAATATGAGGGGGATAGTCATCAATACATTTGTTGTTCCTATCTAGTAGTGTCCATGAATGCAGTTTTGGCAATACAACTTTAAAATTCATGAGTGAGCAGAGGGCAAACTAGCTGGCAATACTGGAGAGGGCTGGTTTCGAGAGAGGATAGTATTTTCTTACAAGATGACAGGTTTTGGATAAGCAGAGGAGAAATGAATTTCAAGAACTCTATGAAACTAGGGGAATGTACAGTACCTCTGAGATGATGCCAAGCAGGGCTGCTTCGCCTACTGGAAACATCAAGGGACCCATCTAAATAGTGTTCCTAGTGATGCCCTTTACTGTGTGAGTTAATTGGCTGTGGTGAGGAAAAGGATGTTGCATTAGCCATAGAACTGGGAGCCTTAGCTGAATTGGTTAGATTTGCCTAAGAAAATATCTCATGGAACTTTTTAAAGACAATCAAAGGGCAGCTGAAGGATAAGAAGGAAGAGGAATTTCACCTTGCAGTGTCTTTTTGTTCTCTATGCCCTGCTGCCTGGTGAGTAGGGATTACTTTACACCAAGACCCTCCCAACTGGTTCTTCTGGATTGTTTGCAGATGCCTTTCCTCTAAGTGAGGTGATACCCCAATTTACTCCTCTGCTTTTACAAAAAGAGAAATTCTTACCTTCTGTTCCCCTCATTTGTAAAGCATCTAGTGCTGTCCGTCCACACAGTCCCCCAGAAATGGAAATTATTTAAATTAAGTATGACTTTATGAATCCTTAACATTTCTGCCCATATGTGGAGAGATGAGTGCTTACTGCTTGCTCAGAATACATTTCCTTAGCCTGGAGCTGGGAGGGTGTCAAATTTCTTAATTTGCCTAGAAATGCACTCAACCTTTTCCTTGGGGTTCATAATGAAATGACAATTATCCAGCAGGATCCTACAGGACAGTCTCATAAAACACCCTGACAAGTCTATCCAGTATCATTTACTTTTATAACCTCTAATGGCTCCTAGAAGTTTTGCTAGAATTGCCTTTCTAGGAATTTCCAAGACTACTGAAAATTCCAGTCATGGTGAGGGTTCATCATTAGCCTTGGCCTCCTCATCTAAACACTATCAGAACTCAGAAGAAAATCCCCTCATCTATCATGGAAGGAACAAGCGTGATAGTCTCCTGGCCATGGACTCTAATTTCTTGTTTGGCAGGATATGTATTGGGCATGTAGATATTCAGGAATTAGAGGTGTTTCCAGTTTCTCTGTTGTCATCCCAAGCCTGGGGGCTTCTGGAAGCCTTGATTGACAAGGGTGTGTGGATGTTTTCTATGAATGCCCTGCTTCCTGAACCTGTTATTTCATCTAAACATTTGGTTGCCTTCATCACCAGCTCAATTGGCCTTTGTTTCCTGAGAGCCTGATGGGAATCTTCCCAGAGTGGGCAATTCATTCTGATGGTTTGGATGGGACAATTGCTGAATAAAAATACTTTTCACACTAACTGACCATCACTGGTTTTACATCTCATTACTCATCAAGTGAGCCTGAACATTCTCAAGTGAAAGGTAAAGGTACTATTTTTTCATCCTCCTGGGAGAGTTGCAAAGATCACCGGTTTTCATAGACAGGAAGACTCAGCTCTCTGCCTGGCATATATTAAAGGCTCCCTAGTGTTACGCTCTTGTTTCTCTTCACCCTTCCAGAGTGTCTCTGGTATCTCCACATCTGGAAGACACTTTGAACTGATGTAAGACACATTTAAGCAGCATTTCAACAGCACTACAGGAACCTTACACAGATGTTCCAGAGCTTTTGAGGTACTCAATTGATTTTCCATCTGTATTACTTAACATATTAACTTGGATATTTTTCTTACTAAATGTGTAGTGACAAGAAACACCCAGTGACTGTCAGTTTACAAGCAAAGTGGAATCCCATCCCTAAGAGAGGCTCAACTGAACATTCCCAGGAGGAAACTAATTTTATATTCTCCTTGGCTCATTTGGTTGAGATAATCTGAAGTATTTAGGTGAACCCAAAACAGGAAAAACACAGGAAACTTGGCTACACATACTACACACACTTCATTAGAGCCAACACCAAAAAATCCATCAGTGCTGGAGCCAGTGGCCCCTCTGGAGAACTGTGAAAGCAAGGCTAGGGGGAGAAAAGGGCACAAGATTGAAGCAAGCATTTGGGACACGGAAAGTGCCCTGCCACCTACGGGGCTGACATACCAGTTCCTTCTTCTTCATGCATTCCATGAGGATGATGAACAGGTGCTGAGCTTGGGTGCGAGTGTACGTGAAGGTCTTCTGTATTGTCACCAATAGCTGGTCCCTTAGAGATTCATTGATAAGTCTGCAATGAAAACCAAGGTCAGTCAGGTCAACACAACTCCTATTCAATATGTGTGTGTGTGTGTGTGTGTGTGTGTGTGTGTGTGTGTGTATAGTTTATCTTAACTTACACATAATTGCTCATAGTTGATAGGGTGATGTTTCAATGTACTAGAGACTATGGACTAATAAAATCAAGATATTTACTGCATCCAGCACTTTATACATTTATCATTTCTTTGAGGTGAGAACACTTAAACTCTCCCTTCTAGCTATTTCAAAACACCCAGCACAGTATTCTTTACCATAGTTACCCTACAGTGAAGTTGGAATATTATAGAACACAAGAGAGCACTGGGGATTTATTTTTAATCAGAGTTACTTCTTCCTGTGGTTTTCCCACAACAGCTGTTTTGAATGTGACCATTTACAAAGCAGCGCATTTAAAAATAAATTCATGTCTCACAGCCTCACAGGGTGAAATAGGAAATGGCCTTAGTTATTTGCTGCCATTTTCCCTTACCCATAGTCATGTGTTTAGTGTCTGCTACCTCAAGTTCTGCTATTAAAGATGCCTTCAATTGTGTCTTCTAAAGCTTGGAAAGGATTTGCTGTGTCATTTTCCCACAAACTGTAATTTATAAATAATTATGGGAAGAAAAGTTACATCTCAGCAATGCATTTTTCAGCATCAATATATGGTGATATTTTGTTCCCCAATATAGTGTGCACTCTAATAAGCTTATCTAGGGGTCAGAGAACAGAACAGCCACAATCTTAAACATAGAGGTTAGGCAATGTTAGTGCACACACCTTTAATCCTAGCATTCTGGAGACAGAGATCCACCTGGAAAGCTACACTGGAAACAGCCAGGCATGGTGACACATGCCTTTAATCCCAGGAAGTGATGGCAGGAAGCAGAAAGGTATATAAGGCATGAGGACCAGGAACTAGAGCCTGTTAAGCTTTTAGGCTCCTAACAGCAGTTCAGCTGAGATCCATTTGGATGAGGACACAAAGGCTTCCAGTTTGAGGAAACAAGATGAGCTGAGGAGTTGGCGAGGTGAGGTTAGCTGTGGCCTGTTCTGTCTCTCTGATCTTTCAGCATTCACCCCAATACTTGGCCCCGAGTTTTTTTTTTTTTATTAATAAGACCCTTTAAGATTCATGTTACATCAATATAATATGTGGACATCAGTAAAATGCTTACTGTACAAACATGAAGACTGGCGTGTGATCCCCAGGATCCCTGTAGAAGCCAGGTGTGACACACACCTTGCAATCCCAGCACCCAGGAGGCAGACATGGAAGAATCTGGGGGTCCCTGGCTATCTAGCTAGCCTAATCAGCGAGTCCCAGGTCCCAATGTGAAACTGTCTGAAAAAAAATGACGGTAGGTGGCTCCTGAGGGGTGACACTCCAGGCTGACCTCTGGCTTCCACATATACACGCATGTATACACAGACACATATCTGCACATATATTCCCCCACAGAAACTGGAACATACCCCAAGTGGAAACAGGAGTCAGGTTACTACCTTAAGAGCTTTAAATGTTTTTTTTTTTTTTTAATTAAGAAAAGGTTTGTTTGTTTGTTTTTTTCTAGTGAGCCAAAGTCTGATTCATAGGAAGCAGCATTCCTAAAGCATAGTACTGTTTGCTTTAGTGTATATAGTTGGCGCACACTTAGGCCTCAGCTACTAATTTTTAATTTCCCTCACTAGCCTGGTGAGAGGGGCATCTGCCAGTCACCAAATGGCAAGGGGATGAAAACATACTTTGTTATGAAGCAATAACTGTTCAAAACCGGAAGGATAAAAACTCTTCTCTAGGATAGTGGTAAAATAATATTTTCTGCCTATCATTTGTACATTTTATACATTACACATTGCTTTCATTGTTGAAGTATCAGCAACTCCTAGATAAGATAGAATATTATTTCACTTGATGCTGCCATGAACCCTGAAGGCAAGAGATTTGTTTAATCTTACAGGCATGGATTTTAGCCAGACTGAGCCCCGAACTGAGATCCACATAGCCCATAAGGCACACCAGGAGCAGAATACCGCCCAGTACTCTTTTGTGCCATCATGCTGCCTCTCTCTGCAGCATGGGCTTCACAATGTTGCCTCCCTTCAGTGCTGTGGCCACTCCAGCAGACAGCTGAGATTTCCTTCCACAGGAAAGCAGGACAAGAATCTTGAGGATGCCTTTCTATTGGGGTTCCCAGGAGCACAGAAGATTGTTCATTGTGGTACCCTTACTTTGAAAAAAGTCTCAGCCCAGGGATCCTGAAAGTCCTTCGCCTGAGGATCAGAAAGTTGGGTCACCTCACATTCACTCCTCACTCAGGAAGAATAGTGTCAAAGCATATGCATGCTTAGAGAAAAGCAGGTTCAGGCGAGGGCGAGAAAGGAAATCCTAATTGTTCTTTTAATATTATGTGATTCTGTATGACTCCATGGCCTTAGCATCAAATCAGCTTGAAATCATCCATCCATCTGTCCATCCATATCCATCCATATCCATCCATCCATCCATCCCTCCATCCATCCATCCCTCCATCCACTCACCCACTCATGATTCACTCATTTGGAAAATTCATGTGGACATCTACTTGGTGGTAGGCACTATGGTGTATGTCAGGGATGTATAGATAGATGCAGTATGGTCACGCCCAGCCTCCACTGTAGGAGAAAGACATGGATTAGGCATTCAGCCATAACTGTCAGTGGTAGAGAAGTAGAGGAGCTGGTGAGAGGTGATCTGGGGAAAACTGAGGACACGGGGAGCTTTCCCTGATGCTTGCAGAGGAATGAGCCCGAGAAAGGGCTGAGGGTGAAAAGAGTGGGGAAGGACAGACAAAATGGCCTGGTTTGGAAAAGGGAGGAAAGGGTAGTATGGCTGGAACATGTGAGCACTGTAGATACAAAATGACCCCTAATGGTCTCTCTGATAAATGTGTGGCCTCAGCTTGGTGCTAGTGGGAGATGGAATCTCGAAGAAGTAGTTAGAATGACCACGTTCCTTATAGTCTCAGATGTTTGAGCACATGGTCTCAAGTTGGTGGTGCCTGTTTGGGTAGGTTTAGGGGTTGTGGGCTTGCTAACGCAAGTACATCACTGGGGCTGGATTGTGAGGTATCAAAGCTACATGCTACATGCTCTTTCTGCTTCCTGCTTGTAACTGAAGACATGAGCTTTCAGTTTCAGTTCCAGCTGCCATGTCTAGTGTCTGCTGCCTCCTCCCTGCCATGGTGAACTCTTAGCCCTCTGGAACTCCGTGAGCCCCAAACAAGCCCTTTCTTCTTTAAGTTGCCTTGGTCCTGGTGTTTTGCCACAGCCACAGAAAAGGAAGTAATATGGAAGCACTGCTTAACAAAAGGGTTGGAGATGCTGGGAGAGTGCCCTCAGAGGGATGCAGGCTGCTTTTCATGTCCTGATTCCCCAAATGCATTCTGCTCCTATAAGGTGCTTATTTCAAGTGTTATAGTAACTAAAAGCTATTGGGGGAAATATTAAAAAGTAAAAAAGTTGAGAAGGATGAAGAGAGAGCTAGCCAGGACAAGATCATGGGACCTTTGGAGACTAGGTTAGAGTTTATTTAGTTTTTGACACATGGTCTTACTATATATCCAGGCTAGCCTCAAATTCACAATTCTTCTGCTTTTACCTCAAAGTGCTAGAATTACAGGCAAGTGCCACCATGTCTTGTGAGATCTCTGGCTTTGCCCCCATAGTAGTAAGAAAGTTTTTCAGTAGGAGAGAGACCCATTTATATTTGTGGTGCTAATTAATTCTCCTAAGACTCAAGGCATGAACAGTCATACCTGGTCATATGTCTACTTGACAGGCAACCCAAGAGGGTAAGTATAGAGAGTTCTGAAATATCAAAAGTGTATAATGGAGCACATGATTGACTACAGAAGGGATTCTTCTGATTAGTCACTTGATAGGTCCAATCATTCATCGGCAGGTGTTTAATTTTGATAACAACTCAAAATTTGTTCTCTACTGCCAGCCATCTGTAATACAATCTGAATTCCCTGAGATCATTAACTGTTTGAGAGAGCTCTCTGTCAATTCTATCCAGTCTGCCAGTTTGCAAATTAAAGAATGATGTGTAATTGACTTAGGCATAGTTTTCACTAGTTAGGCGAGCTTAAAGACTCACCTAAGAGTTCTATAGTTTTGCATCCTATTTCATATCTGACTAAGGGGGTGGCTTTGGCTAAATCAATTAGCAAGAAGAACCATACAATGGGAGCAATAGCTTGGAGCTACAAAGTGGAGAGGCTCGTGCCTGATGGAACAGGAAGGATGGAGGAGAGAGTCCATCACTCATGGGACGATGTGACTGGGGACACAAAGGTGACATGGTCCATCTGAAGCATCCTGTTATATTTACTAATACTCCAACCCTGCTTCAGTTTCCCCCACATCTTTCTGATTACATGAAAAGGAAAGTATTATTTTTGGTGTGTCTCTGCTATTAAAAGCACCCCATTGTTGCCAATCTCTTAACAGCACATATGAAGCTCATATGCCTGTGGCTGAGGAGGTTTAATGACACTGCTTTAGGAACAACCCTATAGTACACATTTCCTGAATTCACAGCACCTCTTGGTTTACCCTACTCCACAGGAGTAGTGGAAGAACAATCTGTGAGGCAGGCAGGGGGTCTGTTTTGCAGAGTAAGGAACTGGTGAAGTTGCTGGAGGGATAAGTCACATAGCTCAGTGATCTCAGTGTCTGGTCTGAGTTTGTTTATTTCACTCTTGTCCCATGGTACCAGTTTTCCTGTGTCTTATATCACTCCGTCACTCAATTTCCTAATCATGTGCCCCACAGGGAGAAATGTCAATTTGTTGTTAGAAAAATGCTTTTTCTTTATCTATATCTATAGGTATACATATATATGTGTATAATGTCCGAGAGAGACAGGTGGAAAGAAGAGAGAGAGAGAATGAGAAAATGGGAATGTTGGAAGTGTTCTGACTGGCTTAGGGAAGGTGAGTCTAAGTGGGGCCTGGTAAATGAAGACACAGAGCATTTAACTTCTGACTCCTATTTGCAACAATGGTTCACTTTGTTTCCCTGTCTTATTTTGTGAACACACATTTTCATGTCTTTGATAAGCCTGTTTTCTTGAAATTCTGATTTCTTTTTAGATCTTCCCACTTTTTCCCTACTATAACAGCACTGGAGAGGAGAGACTGAAAGCTTTTTCACCATGCGATTTGAACATCAATGGATCTAGAGCCAACCCCTTGTTAGATTTCTTTTTATGGCACTAGAGTAGTGATTGAAAACTTCTTGACATCAAAACATGGTTGTAATGTTACATGAAACTGTAGCTTTAGAACCAGGTCTGTGACAGCATGACTTATTTATGGAAACCATTAATTTGTGGCTCCATATGTATCAGTGTTATTTTAGGTACACCTCAAATTAGAGGGCTTTTGTGACTAAGGAACATCTCTTTACTGTGGCATTTGTGGTTCCATTTGAATGCCTCATGTATGGCCTGTAGTTTTTTAGATGAGTCACAGAGTAATTTAAAATAGGTCAATGTTTACCCAGGGCTCAGGATAGCCAGCCACACGCCCCTTACTTTGTAATTAGTGTTCTATTCAAATGCTGTAAATGCAGCCCACATGTAGAAATACTTTTCCCAGAATAAATTTAATTATCTGCAGTATCAGATTTTTGTTCCTAGATTTGAAAATTAAAAAAGCATATAGAATTCAGTGAGACTTCAAGAGCTAATCTTAGGTTAATTAACAGCTTTCGAGGAGATCGGTCCTCCCGAGACCCTTGCAGATGCTGTGAGATGCTGCAGACACAGTGTGAGAAATTTTCCTTATATAAATAAAACTGTGAATACCCACACTTGCTACTTAAAAGACACCATTTCCAATGGAATCTCTAGTTTACTAAAGAAAACAGAAATTCTGTCATTTATTTGAAGCCAAAGCAAATGCCTAAATGTTATATAAAGGACACCCAAAGTTGTCCTTGAATGAGATCCTAGAGAATAATGATCTCTTTGATTGCCCCTCTTCTCTTTAATTTTCCTGTTCCCCTCTTTTTGATAAAAGCCACCACTTTCTTTCAAGTGCTATACTTCTGTTGCCACAAGTAATAGTATGGCTCATCTGTAGAGGATGGACAGCCTTTGATAGGTTCTCACCTGCTGACTGTGTGATCTTAAGACTTACTCAGCTTTTATTTATCCCTTTCATATATGTAACATGGAAATGATAAAGCATTTTTCATAGACATGTGAGTTACTTGAGTCCATCCTCATAAAGGGCCTGGTGTGTAGCATGCCTCGTGCGAGCATTTGCTGTTATTCAGATCTTATTATAGTGTCTTTTAGGGAAGAGTCATTGGTAGATTCGTTTTCCTTAAGTAGAATGGACTATGATGGCAGCTGGTCCTGAATTATAATTCCTGAAGAGAAATAATTTTCCCATTTGAGAGAGAATAAAGAGCTGCAGTTCTTTCTTTCTCTTGGGAAATTGAGATGTTTAGATTTAGAGAAGCTTAATTAAAATGGAGCTTTGCAAACACCCCATGAAGACCTTTGCATGTTCATCATTGCATTCATTCACTCATTCAACAAATCAGACTTAGACCTGTTACTGTCATAAGAGTGGGTTGAGAGATGAGTCCTGTTCAGCCTCAGCATCAAGGAACTAGTAGCAGTAGTCCCTCTTGAGTAGCTGATGTCATTAAGAACCACGTGTCCTTAAAAGTGGCCACCTAACCACTTATACATGTTTTCAAAATACTATTACTTAGTTCTGTGTATAAAGTCTTCAAACTTTTCCTTTTGATTGAGGTGATTATCAACATTTATTTAGTACTCATGGTGCACCTACCAGGTATTTCTTTTAGACTTTGTTATCTGACCAAAGTCCATTTTCTATGGATGTCATTCTCATACTTTTATCCCTGTCAAAAGCTATATGTAACAAACAGTTGCAGTAAAATTTGTGCATGCTTGGGCCAACTTTAAATGACCAGGGTAAGTCACCACCAAACAGTAGGGTTTTTTCTCTCTTTGGCTTTACTTCACATCGGGGTCTGCTTGAGGTGGTGAGGCAACACCTGCAGGCTTTAACAATCCCTGTTAGAAACGCCAGTACATAGAGATCTGAATTCCTGAAATACTGTCCTGGCTCACCTCATCCTCCGTGAACCTTGGCATGGATCTGTCCTATCTTACTCATCTGGAATAAAAGGACTGCTAATTGGCTTCTTCCCTGTCCTCCTCTGGTCCATCCTCCATGGTATTGGTTAAATGGCTCTTCTGTAGAAGGATCATGTTCTAGAATACCCTTAAAATTCTGTAGTAGCTCCCCATCCCTAGCCAGATGGCATCTTAATTTGCATATGTCATTTAAGATTATCTGTAGTCTCTCCCCTAACCTAGGCACTCTTCTGCTACCCTTATATATTTTCTACAAATACAGAATCTCCCAAGCCAACTGGCCTCTTGAATACCTCTGTGCCTGTGAACGTGCTCTATTTACTGCTTGGAATGGTCTCTGCTCCTGAACTCTTTACTCAAAGCCTATTTAAACTTCAGTTGGAACTACCTTCTGTGTGAAAATCTTTGATTCCTACTTACTAAATGCCCTGGGAAAAGATTGTTTTATTCTCATATTGCATAGGGCAGTTATTCTTAAAAATGCTCACCATCTGAAGATATCCAACATTTCAGTGATACTTAGGCAATTTTCCCCACAGAGCTTAGCAGCTTTGGCAACTGGAACTAATTTTATCACACAAATGTCAACACAATAAATACATATAATAAACAATTGGTAGAAGATGTAGCGATATAATTAAAACACTTTGATATGTTGCCTCTCATTAGAATCCATTTCCTTTCTTTTCTACTGAGGACTGTGAAATAGATTATTTGGTTCTTTCAACCTCTATCTCCTTATTTGTTAATAGATTTGGTATATGTCCTTAAGGTTGATGTTTTTAGGTCAAAAGGTCATGTGTGGAAAAATATCAAAAATGACCCTGACACATGGATATTGATTAATTAGGAATTTTTTATGTACTTGAGAATTTTTCACACCTTTGGCGGAGTCCTAGTGAAACCCAGCTTAGAACTGAAACAGGATAACTAGCATGTAAACCATTCACATGGTGAAGAGACAGTGTAATGTTTCCATAACTGTTGGATGAAACAAGTCTTTGAATGAGAAGGCAAAACACCATTGAAAGCCACTTAGCTAAGCTTTCAATGGGGGAAGCACATCAGATGACATGGAAATAGGCTGGTGATGAGAAGGCCCCTAGAACTAATCTTATGCCATTTCAGAGTCAAACAGGTGGGGATCAAAACTCATGAAACTCTATACCTCCTGATTTTCCAATTTTGATCCTTCTGAAGTCTCTATTTTCCAGGGAGGGCCTTACCTGGAAGATTTTTCTGAAGGGATTTGAACTTGGAAGAAAGGAATGATTCAACTTTAAACATTTTATGCATGGAAAAAATGTGAGGTCTTTAGAGGCAAATGGACTTCCTTAACAGTACATAGCTTGTGAGAGTCAACTGGGCTAGGAAGAGACTGAGAAGGGAAGAATTGGATAATGATTTATATGAACCTCTATGTACAGTTTCACTAAGTGTATTGATGAAAAGTCCGTGATTTGTTTAAATGGCTTGATGTAAGCATTACTTCTGCTATATACATGAGGATGGTCTGCAGTCTATGTATGAGAAAATTCAGTAATGTGACTCCGGGAAGCCACTGTGTTCCAAGTGAATTCCTTGTTTTTATCAGCTGCCCAAATTTCCTTTAATTAATTGAAAGGCACATAAACATTCAACAATTAGAATCCCCAAGAGCAAGTCTGTTGCTGTTTTTCATAAAAGGATGGTTAGATAGAAAGTTGGTATAGATGGAATGGAACACAAATGTAGGTTGGCTAGATTGTCACTGAATAGTGAATCTACTACAAAGCTGCCTCTATCAGTCAAGACAAATAGCAGTTCTGAGCTTGGCTTAATGTCTAGCCTAGAGGAAATGGTTTATCTGGGCTATTCCTGAGGGCTCTATCTACTTAGTGAGGTAGAACCTGCCTGTTACGAGACATGACATATACACACTGTTGGAACAGTATACTCTCTGATAAATTTCATTAGTGCTACCCACAGAGGGACCATTCCTACTTGACCCTCACTCCTGAATTCCAAAATCTGGAGCTATGTACGGTAACACAGAAGGCCCAGGCATCCATACCAAAGGAAACACAAGTGGCATGGCGGGGTTGAGAGTGGCAAGTGAACAACTGGTACTTCTGATAAGAGTTAGCTTTGTACTCTTGTTTCAGGTGGCCTTTCATAAGACCACCTAGACTCTACACTCCTTGGCTGCTTGGATGGCATGTTCCGTTACCCATGTATTTGTGTTCTCTTTTCCCCTTCCCTGAAATGCCGACTTAGTGATGGTCGAAGACCTTTCCACTTTGTCCTTTGTTGATCCTGTAACTCCACTTGCCCTCCCATGTACCTTCTAAAGCACTGTTTTTCTTTCTTTTCTTCTTCTTCTTCTTTTTTTTTTTTACCATCTCTCTCACTCTGCTAGACGCTAAGCTCCCAAGGGTAGGGAATTTAGTACTTTTGGCTCCCTTGTGTGTTTTTGCCAGTGTCTGGGCTAGGGCTTATATTATAATAGTTGCTCAAAATGTATTTCTCAAATGAACGAATAACATTGAATGAAATATCAAATAACATGGGAAGTCTATCAGAATTCAAGCATTTCTAGTTTGGTGAAAACCCACTGCGGAAATGAACTTCAGCATTCAGTCATTAGCTCTAAGGGACTATTTAAGATTAATCACAATTTAATTCAGTTTCTTAGGCATAACCCAAGTGCTCAGGGCCTGTCCAATGGATGGCACCGAGGCAGATTTTATCATTCCAAAAAGTTCTGTTGGACAGCATTGCTCTTGAGGTTGACAGCATTGCCAAGTGCTCCACCTTGGGATATGGCTAGGGCTAGCAGGATATTTCAGTACAAAATGAACAGAGCTGCTTTGTGTATGTCATTTCCCATTTCCCCTCCTTCCTTTGCTTGTGGCTATGAGTGTGCCCAAGAGTGAAAAGGAAGCATTCCAAGGAATACAGCAACTGCCACATGGTCAGGCAGATTTTCTGCCAAATCTGTAAGTCAAGCAATATACTCTGAGTTCATTCCAAGTAAAACTGATCAGTGAACACCACCCATAGCCAGGCGGTCAGGATTTTATTGTTTTAGGCCCTGCATCAAAGTCAGAATCAGAGCTGACTTAAGGAGTATATGGAATCCTTGGGGAGGCTAAGCTGTAGACACACCTTCATTGGATGTACATTAAATGTTGGCTCAAGATTTATTCATGAAGTTAACTAGCATGTGAGAGAAGAAAAAAGCTGGATGTATTCTACTTTTCATGTCTGAAATAACTCTGGGATAAGCAAGATAAGCCTCCTATAGTCACTGGGCCATCTTCCTAGGATATAATATGGCATGGGTGCTAAGAGTGTAATTCCAGTCCCAGCCTGCCTGAGAAGACCATGGTGCTCCTAGGAGAAAGTTAGCAAATGACATGACCTTTCATCCTACATTTTCTTATTTCTACAATGGGATCAATATCATAATTACCTCATATTACAAAATAATATATTTAGATAGTTTTTGCATGTAGAAGCTTTACAGTGATATATAACAGACATATTCATATTTATAGATGCAATTAACTCCAGCATGTCAAGGATGTTGTTGGAGATAGGGGCTGAGGTGTTGGGGAAGAGTAATGCTATGTTATGTCTCTAAGTAGTTTGCCAGATTATTTCTTCACACACTATTTTCTTCTTCCACATGGTGGGATAATGCAAGTTTTCTCTATTTTTGTTACATATTCTTGATGGATTAATTCCTTGCTTTAAAAATTTCCAACAACTTAGTTTATATTATGCATGTGAGTGTTTTTCCTGTATATATGTATGTGTACCATGTGTGTTCCTGGTACCCAGAGAGAATAGAAGAGGACATTGGATCTCTTGCAACTGGAGTCTAAGATAGTTTTGAACCACCATGTGGATGCTGAGAGCTGAAACTGGTCTTCTGCAAGAGCATCAAGTGCTCTTAACTGCCTAGCCATCTCTCCAGCTCCTAATTCCTACTTTAAAAAAGTACTATTTCTTATGTATTATCAATAGTAAGTTGTGTAGTCAACCTGTCCCTCATTCCATTTCCAACTGGTTCCTACTGGTAAGGAGTTTCTGGTCCTTCATCTCCCATGCCTTATCCTTGTATGGAAATTCTATCATGGCCAGATGATTGAAACACTGATATGTTTTGACATATTGATTAAAAAGCAACTGCTTCTTGTATCCCAAGTATCTTTGGGGTATCTTGGGTTCTTTTCTCATTGTGTAGATAATTCCCTGTTCTATGTGTTACTCACCTTCAGTCTTACAGATATGGGAGTACTTAAGAGTGTCACTTTATTCCAGTGTCAGAGTAGACATTCACAACACATTGACTGTGAGGTCTCCTCTTTGTCCAGTTTCATTGTTAATATAACACACTTGGTCCTTTTATCTGAGCCTAGATATAGCCTCAAAATCATTCTCAGTGCATTTCAGGAAGCCATCACTAAATGATGTGAGTTGATGCTCAAGAGGAAAATGGTTTCTGATTCTTGTACCAGAAATGATAAAACTGAAACACACCATCAAATGATGAAAACTAAGGTGATCACAGGCTTACAGAAATCCAAATCTTTGGCCTGTCCCCAAACATGGAATGTCTACCATGGGTTTATAGGAATAGATTCTTTAATGCTTATTGAAGACCTATAGGAGCATCTCTTTGTGATGAAGAGTTGTGTTACATAAACTATCCAAAGAACATATAATAAGCATGAATATCCACTCAATAATGCAGGAACCAACTGGAGAGGCTTTTGTTTCTTGTTTCTTTTGGTAAGATTAGTACATATAACATTGGATCCTACTTTCTATGCATTTTCCCTCTTTTCTGTCAAAGAGAGCTTTATAGCAGGTTGTCAGTTATGTATACAGTGTATGAAAATGCTGTGGTCCATGATCAGTTCTAGAATTCCATGTGGATTCCAGGCAAAACCTGTTAAGAACATTCCAGACATTTATTATTAGTGGTGCCTTTGGTGGCAAGTTAAACTAGTGGCAGGGTCAAATGTTTATTAAGATGCTTTAGAATTCTTCTAAAGGACAGGGATTAAATTCAAGGTCATTGTTTTGTTTATGCATTTGTTTGTTTGTTTATTATTTTATGTGCATGGGTGTTTTGCCTGCATGTATATCTGTGTACCACTGTGTGCTTGGTGCCTGTGAAGGTCAGGAGGACACAAAATTGGGGGAGTGTGGAGGTAAGGGTGGATCTGGGCATAATTAGGGAGGAGCTGCGGGTGAATTTGATCAAGATACATTGAATGAAATTCTCATTAAAATTAGAAAGAATTAATAAAAATTCTTATTTTTAAAAGTGAAAACCAAGCATATGGAAGGTTGGGACTATATATATGGTTTTTCGAGACAGGGTTTCTCTGTGTAGCTTTGCGCCATTTTCTTGGAACTCACTTGGTAGCCCAGGCTAGCCTCGAACTCATAGAGATCCACCTGGCTCTGCCTCCCAAGTGCTGGGATTAAAGGCGTGTGCTACCACTGCCAGGCCAGGGACTATATTTTTTCTCCCTGATGACTAGGACGTCAATGACAAGTGAGGTGGGATGGCATCCATACTGATCTGTCCTACTATCTGTAATTTCCCATCACCCAGAGCATTTCCTCCTCAAATACTGCTTTTCTCATCTTTTCCCATTTGTCCACCTTTTAAAATTGGCCATGTGGCTGGGCGGTGGTGGTGCACGCCTTTAATCCCAGCACTCGGGAGGCAGAGGCAGGTGGATCTCTGTGAGTTCGAGGCCAGCCTGGTCTCCAAAGTGATTTCCAGGAAAGGCGCAAAGCTACCCAGAGAAACCCTGTCTCAAAAAAACCAAAAAAAAAAAAAAAATTGGCCATGTGTTTTCACTAGTTAGAAATCAATCAGAGTGGAGGCAGCGAGTCTAGGGTGAGAAAGCAAGAGAGGAGACAAATTACAACAAATGATGACATACATATATGAAAACGCCATCAACTTAAACATAAAAACCCCAATAATTTGCAAAAGAGTAGAAATGAAGGACACAGATGATCTTCAGAAATCTATGTAAATAAAAGGTCTAAGGCTAGTAGTCCTATCAAATGAATATTTTAGCAGTGAAATTGTCTTGTAGGGGAGAATTTTCAAATCTGATTAGAAGCAAGCACAGCTGGTGTAGGAGGTGATTCAAGGTCAATACACATTTGGACTGAACTGTGTTCTGAAGACCAAGTGTGGCAACAGGCGTGGTGTGCCTGTGTCAATGGTATAGTGACTGGAAGAGCACGTGCACCAGGTACAGAGACTGAGGAAGCTACTCTGGAAAACACTAGAGGTATCAGATGACTTTAATCTTCATATAATCTAAATGAGTTTAATAAGATGGTGTTCCTGGATTTTTCTCTTTGGGATTAAGTGGGGCACATGCATTGTTATCATTGGGATTGTCTGGGGTTCTGGTTTTAATCAGTTTGTTGAGCTTTGCCTCCAGTCCATCTAAATCAGTATGCAAAGGTGTATGGTTAGTCGATACCTCTGAAATCATCCCCTACATTGATGGGTATTCTAGCACCTGAGGACAAGACAAGACATGTCTCTAAAAAGTGTTCTCTTCAACAATGGTTTTTCCAGATACTTTCTGATATAGTTGGTTCTTCATGTTCAATGACACATTTTTCCAGTGAGCCAAGAGTTGGGCAATTTTAAAGCATATTTAATGTACGGAGCTGACTGGCCAACTTAGATCAATCAATCCTTTCTCCTTCATGGTATTTTTTTCCTCTATGCTTGAGGTATTTTTTTTTTTAAATCCATGCTTCATCCTCCCCACATTGACACAGTATGGGGAGATTGAAGAGCAACCTGTCAGATGAAAGTTTTATTATACTTTGTGTTTTCTTGAATGGACAGTTGTTCTAGCCACATAGAATGTGGGCGATATGATGAGGTTGTATCTTTATATCCCTCTGAGAAAAGCAAGGGATGCTCTCTCTGTGGTACCTTCTGCCACCTCAAAACTCAGGATTATTATTACATAGAAAACTATTTGTTATATTTGTTTACATGAGATTGTATACATATCCCTGGAGGAACATTATACTTTCCATATACCCTTGGTACCTAAAATAATTACTAGAAAATACACAGTGATTTATTAATTTGAAAAGTCAGGTTATCAGTCTTCTGTTTAAGTCTTTAATTAAATCACTTTGATGTATATATAAAGACATAGGTACTTATATATAATTAAATGTGAATAAATATTATGTTAATTATTTTACTAAGTTTTATTATATTTCATACATTGAAAAATATAGAGAAATCAAATTTAATTACATACATGAGCATACACACACAATACTAGCACACCAGCTCAAAAAATTTCTCTCCTTGACCATTTATAGTAGTGCACACTTATAATCCCTGCTCTCAGGAGGCTGAAGCAGGAGAATTTAGAGCTTTAGAACTCAAGGTCAATTTCAAAAATAACATCAATAACAAAAAAATAGTCTCCTCTGCCAGTTCTTTTCATTTTGTTTGGATTGAATCTTTTTTCAGGGTTGTTACACAGAGAGGGCCAACTATTTTTTTTCTTCTTCTACCATCCTCTTTTAACACAGATCTGACGGAAAGGGGGAAAATGGAATAGATTGATTATATTGGCATTTATGAATAACTGATATACCATTGAACTCTTGTTGGGAATGCCCTACTCAGTGTTTTATCCTGTGCTTTTTAAGTACTTTGTGTCCTTACCGGAGCCCATGTGATCCTGTAGTAATGTGTTTGAATATTCATTACAGTGTCTCTGAGAGCCAGGGATATTCCTTGGTCATCTACCGATAGTTCTATGCACATAGTAGGTGCTCCATAAATGATGTCTACAGAAGTAACAGTAAAACCACTCCTATTCTTTGTCTTTGATGTTTCTAAGAATTCTTCCAAGCAAAATATGAAAAAGAACCAGTTGTCATTTCTTTCAGAAAGTTCTAGAAAAGAGATGAGGCAGATGAAATTAACAAAAACTAGAGTGGACACTTGGTTTCTTCCTTTCTTACTTGACATTCCAATTATGTCTATATCATGCTGGGGTGCAGGCCATCCAGATCAATTACTTTTTGCAGAAAGTAATACAGAAGAATGATAGGGCTTTGACATCCTTCAGTGTGAGCTGAATCTTTGGAGCAGCGGGAGCAAACATTTGTGGTCATTGCACAGAATGATGTGCCCCTGGGAATACTGACTATTCCTGGGTTCCTAATGCGCCAGATTTTCTGATGATTTTCTCTCATCTTTGGACATATGATGTGTATTTGGAGAGAAATGTTCTTCACATCTCTGTGAGAAATCTGCAGTCATAAATCAGAAACCATGCAATTTAGTTTTCCCTTTTCATAGCTAGTTAATGTTCTCATGCCTTTATCCTAGCTGATTAAAAAAAACTATTTTCAATAAAAAAAAGGAATGGCTAAAATCAAGGAAAAGAGAAAAGGACCCATGAAAATTCTTATTTAGTTCTCTTTAAGGAGAAAAGTCTAAGAATATTTTTCACATACACACACACATACATACACACACACACACACACACACACACACACACACACACACACACAATCTCCTACACCATTCCCATACCACACACAACCTCCATCCCATACCACATATTTCCACATTTATCACATCCCCACTGTCACTATCCCTCCACACCTCCACACAGCCTACACACACACCACATGTAGCCCCTCACACCCAATCACATCCCCTCACACCCATCACCTCATACCACACCCATCTCTTCCTGCCATGAACCCCATACCACACACCACACCGCATTTTTTTCCTTCTTCTACTCCCAAGATTAAGACTGCTGAGGCTGGGCGGTGAGGGCATATGCTTTTAAGCCAAGCATTTGGGAAGCGGAAGCAGGCAGATCTCTGAGTTTGAGGCTAGCCTGGTCTACAGAGGGAGTTCCAGGACAGCCAAAGCTACACAGAGAAACCCTGTCTCAACACTCCCCAAACCGGAAAAAAAAAGAAAAGACTGCTCCTGCTCACATGCTCTTCACAGTCAATCTGTAACTAACATGCCACTAGAACATTTGGTATATGCCTTACTGATAATTTCCCAATAGTAATAAACAAATTATTAAAACTCTCTTAAGACATGCTTTTCTTTTTGGATTCTGGTTCTGCCTCTTTTCCAGAGTATCTACAATTTGATAAATCTGGGTGATAAATTTTGGACAAAACCCCTAAAGTAAATATCAGCATTGGTAATGAGATTGTGATGGTTGAGGAATGCTGTCTCAGAGCACAGATGCACTCAGATGACATTCTCATGCTGACATTATCCATTGTCAGGTACTTGTTCACTGCATAACAAATGAAGTGCAAGGTCCCATTTCCCTGCAGCCCAAGACTTGAGGTTGACAGTTGTAAGGCAAAGGCATATCTGATTTCAACATCAGGAAGCTGCATCCTGAAAGGTGTTCCAGACACCAGGCAATGCTGTTCATTTGCTTAGTCAAACATGGGAAAGCAAGGTCTTTGTATTTTAAATTCCAGGTAATTAGATCTAACAGTTCCTGGTAGTATTAATATTTGTGTTTATGGGGTTTAGCCATTTGCCATTAAGAAGAAAGCTTTGATAATATTTCTAGAGTAATGGAATTAATTAAGGAAAGTGCTTACTGATCCACTCTGATCTATAACAGGTAAACAGAAAACCCATTATGACGCTGAAGGAAATAGGACCTTGGCCATTTCTTCCAGGTACCATATGTCACAGAACAGATAGGGAGGAAAAAGAGAAAATACAGAATTTAATTTGATCCTTGGCACCACACACAAAAAGCATTTAATTGTGATTGTCTCCTAGTGTATCCAAAGCCATTTGCGCTGTGATAGACACAGTCTGTCTCTTTCTATCTCAAGCAATCTCATTCATGGGAGATAATCAGTTTTGCCAATTATAATTCACTTCCAAAGTTATTCTTTTCCAATTCATATTCTCTTTCCAATTCATATTCTTGGAAAGCAACTCAATGACAAGCTAGAAAGGTCACAATATAAGGGGAGAAAAAGTCACCCCTCTAAGATTTTAAAATGTAAAGCTATATACTGAATGCACACTCTCATAGTCCTTATGCCTATATTATTTAACAACCCCTAAATGAAATTTAAATATTTAAATAAATCCTCAAATAAAACAAATCAGTAAAAATATCTAGTCTGAAATAAAAGCTTTGTAATTAGGATGTGTATGCTCCCTGTGTCTAATTTTATTTGGACAGTAACACATTTACTTACATATGTTTGTTTATATGAATATTTATGTACATATGCATGTAGTAGAATGTTTGATTCAATTGGATTCTCAAAAATCAAAGAAGAAATCCTTTCTGGTGAATGAAGGCTAGCTGTACCACTGTTTTTCTTGTCTTCCTTCCTTCCTTCCTTCCTTCCTTCCTTCCTTCCTTCCTTCCTTCCTCCCTCCCTCCCTCCCTCCCTCCCTCCCTCCCTTCTTTCCTTCCTCCCTCCCTTCTTTCCTCCTTCATTACTTCCTTCCTTCTTTCCTTTCCTTTTTTTTTGTACATATAAAGAAAGTTCACTGCCACAAAATAATGTTCATTGTAAATGACTGTAAATTGCATGCAAATGTGTGGTTGAGCAATTTCTTACCAAGCTAAATAGGTGAGGCTAATCCTAGCAGTGATTCAAGTGGCACACAGAAACATTGACTTCATTTCATCATAAATTTACCATTGCTTTCCCGAGAGTGTAGGTTTTCATCATAGCATTATGCATAGCATCTCTCTGTGTGTGACTACATGTCAGTGACTTCAAGTGATTGATTTCAAATTCTTTGATAACTGCCTATGGTTTATATGTTTATGTAGATGCTATGTAGATTGGGAATTTTACATACTTAAACTATAAAGTAGTTAGAACTAAGAATACCAAGTGAAGTTGGAAGTGCAGGGTCCTTTTGAGTCTTAATTTGGGGATGAGAAAGGACTCATAACTTGGACACAAGATCATAACCAGGAATGCACTAATTTTGTATGTTAGGAATACATATGACAACTAAAAAAAATTAAACATAATCATTGAAAAAAAGCTGAGTAACTTTTGTGCTCTTAAAGTTTAAGGGAGTCATTGAAGCCTTTCATGAGCAGAATAGAAACATGTGTCATAAAACACACTTCAGTAAATTTTGCTACTTACCCAGATGGATGGCTAGTCTGAGCTCATGGGCTATGCGGACTTGGACAAGGCACTTACTTCTTGTCCAGTAGATTAGATTACCCACCGCCCCTTCTAACTCTAAAACACATAACTTTCCTCACATATTTAAACAGAAATAATTGGAGATAGTTTTATGAGAGATTTCTAGATGTTTAAAACACAGCCTAAAACAAGACTCTGGCTGTCACTGGGGTAGTCCCAGGTAGCCAGGAACACTGGAGGACACCTTCCTATTGCTTTGATTTTGTAGGAAGGAAAAGGAAAACTGCATTCCAAATGCAAATCTGTATCTGCTTTGTGGGTATATGACAAAAGAGTGGGCAAACACAGTGGGTCAACAATCAGAAACTAAAAGCTCTCTAACTCCATTTTCAGACAAAAGGAGCACATTGCTATATTTAAAGAAATGAGGACCATGACAAGATTTTTAATTAAAAAACAGTTAAGATTATAGAACACTACGTTAATAGTCAATATAAAGACCACTGGTCAAATGTCCTCTTTTCAGGTGCTCAGTTACAAGATGGGTCAGTACTTACTCCCAAAGAATACAATGAGGGCAATTTAATTAAATTTGCAGTGAGTAAGTTTTAGCTTCAATGAGGATGTTTTTAGAACTATCAAATCTCTAGGTATCAGATCACTGTCATGGTGTTCAGTGCTGGATTAGAAGCCTTCAGCCTTCCATTGCTCTCCACTTCACAGACGTTGGTTCGGGTATAAACTAGGTAAACATATTGTTTTTGTGGCTGCCAAAACAAGGATTAAGATAGGGCAAGGGGAGATGGTACTGGCTAACAGGTGGAAGAGGGAGTGTCCTCCACTGGGTTAGTTCATCTGTCATTTCATTACTGTGGATGAATGCTTGTCTGCTCACCATCCTTACTAGAGCATTTGAGGGTGGCGACTCCAGGTTTTTTTTATATCTCAAGGTTTTGCACAGTTCATGGCACCCACTGGACACCTACTCTAGATTTATAAAAGGCCCTATGGAACTTCTTTCTCTTAACCACTTGCTAGAAAAATTGGGTAAGAAGTTGTTTTGTTTTTTTTTTTTTAACTTAAATGACTTGTGTGTGTGTGTGTGTGTGTGTGTGTGTGTGTGTGTGTGTGTGTGTGTACACATGCATATGCGTGTGTGCTTGTAGGATTGACCACTAAGGATTTGGTAACTTATCAGAGGGCTCTATCCTCTCTCTCAGCAGCCATTGATTGTCTGTAGCTCTTCATACGAAATTCTCAAAACAAACAAAGGAAAAAAAAAAAAAAAACAGAACAACATCATCCAAAGGCAGAAGTTAAGTGACTCCCCATGGTTGTGTTCCTTAAATGCATTCTTACCTGGTTTCAAATTACTCTCATGATCTGCAAGAATGCTCAGACCTTACTATGCCACTGGTAGAGAGACCTCCTTCCAGGAAGGTCAAAGCTTTGGACTTTAGAGTGTAGCATTTAAAAGATGGTAGTCCTTGCCAGGCAGTGATGGCACACGCCTTTAATCCCAGCACTCGGGAGGCAGAGGCAGGAAGATCTTTGTGAGTTTGAGGCCAGTCTGGTCTAAAGAGTGAGATCCAGGAAAGGCACCAAACTACATAGAGAAGCCCTGTCTTAAATCTCCCCCCCCCCAAAAAAAAATGGTAGTCCCAGCAAAACATATAGGGGTAAGGAGTTCTGGGAGCAATTCACAAAAGACCAGAGCTGTTACCAATTATAGAGGTTTTACCTTCCAGGTCAATAGAGAAGTACCTGATCACATAATCTTCCAAAACATAGTCTTCTGCTTGGCCCTGATGGGTTTAGACTCATGCCCCAAAGTACCCAGCTTATTTGAGAGGCTACCCTGCACGGTTACCCAGAATCTGTTTGCTTCACTTATCATTACCCAGTGCCTGCTTCTCCTTCCTTGGGGGATGCAAAGAGGGAGGGAGAAATGAAGATACAAGAATACATCCTTTAACTTCCCTTCCTCCCTCATCTTCATGTGGTCTCAATTCATGGATTTCCCACTCCGGGGGCATTTTAGATGTTGTCCTCTGTCCTTCCTCTCTGCCATCCCACAGTCCATATTTAGATCATTGTTCATAGCTGGTTAGGATGTGAGGTCTTGGCTGAACTGCAGAGAACATTCTCTGATGCCCTCTTTTCCAAACTTTAAACATAAGCTTTGTACTCAGGAGTCTACCATGGGACCTGGTAATTTACCTACCCGCCTTCTTCTGAGTATTTATGCCCAAATGCCAGGATGTCAGATGCCCGTCCACTCCCATCGCAGACCACGACTGGTACAGGAGGGGTGTCTCGGAGGTACTCCAAAACAATCGAGATCACGTTGGGTCCTCCCTCCACTATGAGTGCCACCACAGGAACCCCTTGGCCGATTCCTGCATTAAAAAAGGAAAAGAAAAGGAAAAAAGGAGAAAAGAACACAAAGCCAGCAAACCAAATAAACAAAAAGAGAAAAAATAAAGCACAAACTAAAATTACTGAGCATGGGGGAGGTAATGAGATACGAGAGGATAAAATACTGAGTGACATTTGTAGAAAACTCATTAGTAGAACTTCCACCCCAGAAAGTCCTCATGACCCTGCTCCATCCCCACAACTCACAAGATGGATATTACCCCACTTCACACCTGACCACCTAGGATACATGAAGAGGGGAAGTGGCCACCAAAGAAAGACTGGGCCTTTAGTCAAAACGTTGGAAGGCATATTCTGATTTTAAGTAGTGTCTTATCTATCTAGAGTAGTTCAGTTTTCTGTGTAAAAAATAAAAAATGGAAGTTAAAAATCTCCAACTTCCAGGTTACCACAGAAGTATCTGCATAGCTCTTTTCTTTAAAAATAAGTCAGTAGGGGCTTGCTGGATCCTCTGCTGGCTGCAGTATGGGTCTATGTGTTCTGATCATAGCTGATCAGCTGAACAGCAGTTCCCAGCAACACCAGCATCATAAAAAGCTACCACTTTGGACACATGGTTCTCTGCATAGTTGCATCCTGCAGTATTGGGTAAAGTGCCACATGCATGATGATACTCACTACACATTTGTTGCATTCAGTTGAATTAAGGGGATTCAGAGGTATTTTCCAACACATTTAAGTTATTTATTTCAAGCCACAAAACACTGTAATTTTCATGTAAAAACTTTTGTAATGCCAGCATTTTATGTGTGATTCAATTTAACATGTTAAAGGGAGAGAAGCATTGAAAACCAATGTCCACGAGAGAAACAATGAGCCCCAGGTTTAATTTATTTTAAAGTGACATTTTAAGTGTCATTAGCGTCTTTGAATACCTTACTTTTGTTCAATTTGGTATTGCACTGGGTTAAACTGAACAACATAAAAATGAGTTGGTTTTAGGATGGGTGCAAAATTGTTCTTACAAAAGACATAACTGAAATGTTGTGCCACCTCTGTAAATATGAATTTATATAAAGCAAAATAAAAATAAGACCAAAACTTTGGTCATCTGAGTTTTTTGTTTGTTCTTTGGCTGTTATTTTATCTTGTATCAGGAAACTGCTTCCCAGTGACAAGTAATAGTTTGGGATTTGGTTTTTGCTCAATTGGTAGGAGATTTTCTTTGACTTATATGACTTGTTTTCCTTCTAAAACATGAGTGCTCCAGTCTCACACAGTCTTATCAACTCTAAGTTACAACAGATAGATTTTTTCATAGTTTGATTTTTAATCTTAAAGGAAGGGTCCACAATGCTAGTTGCACTTGAATAGGTCTTGTTTTAAATCTCCATCAAAAACATGTAGAATAAATATGTTTGTTGGTCAAGGAAGGAGGCTGTGTGTTCTCTAATGAGAACTGGGGAGAGATGAAGCCTGGGTCCCACCAGTTTTCAGTAGATGAGGAGGACTTTAGGATTATTCTGGAAAATCTGAGAGGACAGTGAAACATCCCATGGCTCTCCTTTCCAGGGCCCCCTTTCAACCCTGACACCAGATTTCTTAAGAAGTCTGTCTGGGTGTCTGTGAAGAAAGAGCCTTCCCAGTGCTGTGTGCTGTGACTATTAAGCAAGTTCTTGAAAGGTATTTGGGAGAGAAAAGAAGAACCGGAGACCTTCGCACAGCATACTTCTTTTAGGGGAGGATTTGCTGTCATAAAAAACACTCACACTGTGGGGGATTTGTATATTAATGTGCATTCAGAAACACAGCCTATTTTTCAGAGGATAGACCTAGACTCCTAGTTGGGGGATGCAACCTAGTGCTATAGCACTGGCCCAAAATCCACAAGGCCCTGAGTCACCCCCAAGTATGGAAAGGAAAATGAGTTCTTGAAATTTCTAAACTCTCACTCTTGAGCAAAGCTGTCAATGTGACTTCAACTCAAACTAATAGACCAGGTGAACTTTCCTTTAAGATCCATGTGATGTCATCATGGAGGGAGAGGTTCTAGACTGGGCCTCTAGAATGTTCCAGTGTTTTAAGGCCTGGTGGAAAGCAGGCAAAACAAACAAACAAACATAAACAAACAAACAAAAAAAACCCACTAAACAAAAACCAACCATCCAATCAAAAAACCCTCAAAATGCCCTGGTAATCACTTTTCCAAAAGGATAGTGAGTTGCACGGGATCAGTTTTTATGGACTCATTTGAGTGTAATAAATTTCAAGTATTTCCTGAAAACCTATTTGTCAATATATCAATGTTATCTTCTCTATAAATAAAAAAATATGTTCAGAATAGTAAGATTTTCTATATTTGGAATGAAATAGGTAATTGAATAATTCAATTAAGTTCAATGCTATTGGATATAGCAAAATATTATCTCCCTTTTAATAAACATTGTATATACCTATACTTCCAAATTCTCTTTCCTTTGGCGACAAAACATGAAGTTTTCCTAGTGGTTAAAGAAATACTTAATACTTAAAAGCATTTGGAGTTTCTTATGGCAGAGACCCTTGTTATGCTTAGAAATAGTATGCTTACCACAAATAGAACTTGACAAGATCTCGCAACATTAAGATTTTTTTTTTCTGGACACATGTGCACATTGGTTGTGAATTTGAGAGGAGGAAAGTATATTAAATAAAAAGTGATGAGCTAAGCTATAAGTGTTAGTCTGGAGGTGGAGCAAGCTTGATAGAATACTTGCCTGAATGTGGTGAACAGGAGAAACTCTTGCTCTACAGAAAGAAGTGTATGTCTGAACATAGACAAAAATGTTTCTAGGCAACTTCTGGGGTTCAAACCGTTCTTGGTAAAATACCTGAGGATATACCCCTTCTCTCTTTCCATCCACTCTTGCTCTCATTCTTTAATTTTTCCACCCACACTTTATTTTCTAAACCACATTTTGAACATATTTAGGAAAATCTCTAGAAAAATGAACAAATTAGAATCTGTAGGATGAAATAGCTTTTTACAAGTCAAGCATCATGCATTTTCATTAGTGACACAAATGAAATGTTTTGGAAATTACTTTTATCTGCAGCTGGTCTAGATTTGCTCAGCTCACTACTTTCTTCTTTATGCCCATCAGAAATTACATTCCTTTAAAGGTCCTTACAAAGCTGCGTCTTTCTCAGCTGAAATTGTTGGCTATTTGACTCCTAATCCCTCTCCCAAAAGTTACTCAGATTTACACTAGGGAATAAAACATTACTTAGGAAACATTTATGTAGATTACTGAGGATCTTTAGATTATTCCTCTTTTGGTTTGGGGATAAAGTAGGTTAATTCCTTAGTTAATTGTGATCATTTAAAATTTTCTTCTGTATCTGAAGACTTACAGTTCTTAGATTTCTATTATAATGTTAAGTTGCTTTAAGCAAGAAGATGTGTTGTGCTTGTCACCTACTTCACCTTTAGCATTTTGTCATACCCAACAAAAATATGAGCTCAGGAAATGGACATGAGTTCAGCAGGGTCCAGTTGACCCAGGCTCTCTAATCCTATCAGGGCCCTAGTTCTTTCTGCACAAGATGACATATTTGACTTTGGTCACATTTTTTTCTGGCTGGTATGCAATTCAGAAGTGATTCCTTATCCCCATGCAGGAAGCATCTAAATTGGGGTAAATAAAAATTGAATTGAGTTAAGCGTTGTGTAGGAAATGGGTGGCAGGAACAGAAGACTTAAAAATCCAAGTCATTAAAAGTTATTTTTGTTACTTTGTGTGTATGGGTAAGTCTTGCCTGCCTGGATGTCTGTGCACCATGTGTATTCTTGGTGTCAGCAGAGGCCAGAAAAGAGGACTGGATCCTCTAGAACTGGAGCTACAGATGTTTGTGAACAGTCATGTTGGTGCCAGGAACCAAACCTGGGTCCTCAGGAAGAATAGCCAAGTGATCTTAACTGCGTAGCCATCCTTCTAGCCCTTCCTTCTAAAAACAGTTTCTCTTTCTCCCCCTCTATCCCCTTCCCCACCCATCTGACAGGAACCCATCTTCTATGATCAGTTCACGTACTTATAACATTTGGTGTGTTGTACAAAAATGGCTGGATTGCTGAGAAGAATTTGCTCACACTAATACTCTGGTTCTATGCCAAGACTATCAGATAGGATTAAAGAACTTATGAGTCTATGAACTCCTTAATTTTCTGTTAAAAGATGTTTTATATTTACATGAAAGTGGAACACACAAGACTGATCTTGACCTAAGTCTCAATGACCAGAGGCCAAACTTATGATATTATAGTTTGTGTCATTCAGAAAGAAGGGTCCCACTCCTTGTATGAGACGACTTCCTAAAGACAGTGCCCAGTTCAAGACCAAGTCTGTCGCAGGTGGGGAACCAAGCAAAGCCCGTGGCAATAACATGCACACAGTTAATGTTTGGCTTTATCAGCTCTGGGAGTATGTGATTCTTAGTGTTTTAAAAGCTTGCTTGGAGAGAGAATTTATATGCTTTGAAATACTGCATATTGTCAGAATTTATCAATATGTTTTATGCTGCACAATTTAATTAGATTTAAATTTGCATAGTTACAATTAAAAAGCCTCATCCACCCACTAACTCAAATACCATGGGCTTTAATTTAGCAGCAGATTCTGCTGATTAAAACATGGCTACCATCTTCTATATTTAGATTATATGAGTGTCCAGCAAAAGCAAGTAACTCCACAAATTATGGCACTCCAAACAGAATCTCTCATACTTTTGAGGGGCATTAACAATTACTGTAGTGATGCAACCTATACGGGACCATAGCTTTTTTAATTTTAGATTCTCAGTACCTGTAACTAGGTATAACACGTCTTCTGTGGTCTGCAAAGTGTGAAATGGATGTAAGAAAATTAAGCAAAATTTTCATCAGAGCCAGTGAGATGGATAAGTGGGTACATTTGATTTTGGGGACCTATATGGTGGAAAAAGAGAACTCAATCCCAAAAGTTGTCCTCAGACCTTCACATGTATGATGTGCATGCGCATGCACACGCACACACACACACACACACACACACACACACACACACACACAGCTGTTGATTGGTTGTGTCTAACTGACAAAAATTTGTTCTCATTCTCTCTAGGCTTAAGATATTTCTTGTCCGTTTCTCTCTCATAGATAGATAAATATTCAGGTACAATTATGGAAATGTTATGTACAAAAATGCTACTATAGTAAAACTTTCTCCAAAATGAAATATTAGGAGTCTCTGAGGTACTTCAAAGAAGAGTGAGCCCAGAATATATTGAGGAATATCATAAGAAAAGAAATGCATCTTTTTTCAGGAGTGCTGCTTAGGTCCTCTATGGAAGCAGAGGCTTTAGATGTTGCCTTGGTTTTTGGCAGTTGTATGTAGAGTCCATTCATGATAGTATATCTACAATTGCAATGTGTAAGGCCTCACTTGGGAGGGTGTAATCTGGCCAAATATGTTTAGTGAATTGTGATCTCAACTGATGACTGAAAAACCCAATATAGATCAGTCCTGTCCATGTTCTGTTATCACAACCCGTTTTTCTTCAAATAATTCTATACTAAAATTGATGTGTAGGTGTTTGTGGAAATATAAAACACCACATAAACTAGTGATCAGTCAAAATAAAACCACATGTATCAAGATGTGTCACTAGTAAATATTCATGGGTTTTTAGTAGGAAGAAACTCCTTGAGAGATGGCCAGGGTCTGTCTTTGAGGTTGGGACTATCCAGAACTCACATATCCAACCACTATGATGGCATAAGGATAAAAAATGGCATAAACTTTGTCAACAATGTCCTTTTCTATCATTGCTGGACTATAATCCTTGTGTTCAATTGTAACTTAAGAGGAGTTCCTCCATAGACAATTTCTCCATGTTTAAAGTCACGATCAATCCACCAGAATAAACATCTCATATATTTTATCTTGATATGTGACATCTCAGATTTGGTCAGAGACAAGGGCTTCTGAAAATACCAAGACAGAGAGCTTGGATTGATATGACTGCCTTTCTCATGCAGTGATAAAAATGGAAAACTAGCAAAGCATAGCATTTATCTTTCAGATGGAGACCATAAAATCTATTAATATGGCAAATTCAGTCTTCTATTTGTTCTCCTACTGCTGCACAGACACATTTTGGGCATTATTTAGGCTTCAACTCTTGCATAGGAATCCTATCCTAGCCCCCAGTGGGTGCCTTTCATTTAGGTATGCTCTTATTCTGTGTTTACACCTAGCAATCAGAGGCCAAAGAGGAATAGTGGAGAGACTTGGGGAATAGATGAATGGGAAATCTGGTCAGCCAGCTTAAGTTCTGGGGAGGAGGGTCCACCACAAATGCTCATCACCTTATTGGGGGAACCACTCTTTATATAGCACTGCAGAGAAAGCCTTGTCTGACTTCCTTTAAGATCAGTTGGACACTAGACCTGCATTAGGCCAGATCTACCATCCTGGAATTAGTGTGCTTGAAGCAAATGACTGGTAGGTGGGCTGTGAAAGCATGCTTACAGGGAGTGAAGCCTTGATTAATAGTGGCTCTGATGGATGCAGAGGCATCAAGGAGGGGAGATCACATGGCCCAAGTGAGACAGAGGAGGGGAAGGTGGGTATATGATTAAATAAGATTCAGGGAGCATGGGGAATAGTTTGCCAACCCTTCCTATAGATATATTTCCTTCTCTTTATTGTGCCTATTGCTATAAAATACTCTATGGCAATCTTCGAACTTCTTTACTCTGAAGAGTCTTGGGGGCAAGAACATTTCTAGGCACAGAAACCTCAGAGGGAGAATATACTTGTACTTGAAAAATATTTTTGTAAGAGGAATTTGGGGGTAGAATTGCAGGATTTTTGTTTGAGGTAGAATTGTAAGAAAGATAGAGGTCAGTGATGGGTGTTCAGCTCTTGTCTCTGCTGTATCAAGTGGGGGGGGAGCTTCATGTTGGGGCATAAGTGATGATTAGGTGGGAAGCCCATGTAATAGTCATGGTTTGCTGATGGACCTCTCTCACTGAAAAAGAGGAGTTGCCCATGTGCACCCTAAGAACAGAAGGGAGAGGGGAATTCAACCCCATCTCTGTAGTAGTTTAGAGCACTGCTTGTGACATTAAGCCTATGAATAGGATCCCCCTTTCCTCTTCTGAAAGCCTTAATGGTTCCTTAGGGAAAGGGACCTATATCTATATCCCATCACAATATGCTGCTCCCTGGGTAGTAAAGAGAGCAGGACCTATATCTATACCCCATCATAATATGCTGCCCCCTATGTAGCAAAGTCTCTCCAGGAAACGGGTCTTGCTTTGACTTCAGTGGCTTTCCTAGGAGGATGTTGCTTCACATGTGTTCCATTTTTATTTCATACCCTGGGAGTCTCAATTAACACTCTCAGGGAGGACTCTTTTACTTAGGCTCGGGGGTGGGGTGGGGCTTTCTATAACTGGGCAGAATCTGTTACCTCCTTGTTCTCAATACCATGATGGACAGATCTTACCCTCTATCCATCTTGGGTTTCCCATACATTCCTATTTTTTTTCCACTGGCTCTCAGCCAATGTGCCCGTTTCTAGTTTATTCTTGCCTTGACTGCCACTACTAGACCCCTTATCAGCATGGCTAGACTTCATATAGCTTGACCTAATTGTCTTAGCAGGTAAAAAAGGCAAGTTGATGGAATAGATGTACTAAAACTATATTTTGCTATTTTGTACAGTATGTAGCACACAGAGTAGGTCTCTGATTATGAGATCATCAGACTGTTAAAAGGAGCTATTATTTATGAAGTACTTAGAGCAGCGCTTGGCACACACTAAGGGCTTTCTGGTTAAACAAACACAAATATAAAGATGCTTATTTATATTTGTTAAGCTTATAGAAGGTTTCTTTTTTAAGTATATAAATGATTCATCAAGATAGAAGAAAATGAATGCAATTTATTTGTTTAAGCCAAGCACATATTCTGACTTCTGACAGTGGAATACTGGGAAACATGCCACTCTGAAGTGTGCCCAGTTTCTTGTGCAGGTGAACAATGTATTAAAGCCATATGCATTTATGTCATATCCAAACCCCAAAACCTCCTTCTTTGAGGTAGATGATCTTTTAAATTAAATTAATTTTTCCTAGTTCTCAAATTATTTTTCTTAGTGCCTCACTCAGTTTATTAAGTCTTTTGAGTGTGTTGAAAAAAAGAGATGTAAATACTAAATAATAAAACCAGTAAACCAAATCCAAATATTTTATATGCTTTCAAACTCACTAAGCTTTTGACTTAATGGGAAAAGTTATTTCTTTATGGTCAGATAGCTCTGATTGAAATATTCTTCTATTAATGTCAGTATACTCCTAGGCCTTGCAAGTGGCATTGCTGTGAATAAGTTCAATAGAAAGGGACATCTGGTCCCATGGGCTATAAAGTGGATATTACTTTCAAAAAGGGAAAAGCCAGCATTATTTTCTTTGGGGTCATTGTTTGAAGACTGCATGTTTTAATGTAATTGATCTAAGTCCACAAGAAAACTCATCCAAACAAAGCTATAATCTTTGTCTCTGCACTGTTCAAAACACACATCAAAAGGCTGACCTTGCGTTCTCAAGTGTGGGGTAACTGGAGAAGTTAGAACTCATTTTACTTTAAAATATTTTGCCAACACTTTTACTAATGTGCTGGGATCCAAATACACAGGCTATGCAAGCGCCTGTGCTTTGTGGCAAGATGAATAAAGAACAGAGCTGTTATGGCAATATGGGTAGTGAACCCATGGAAGGACCTGGCCTGTGATGCAGGGAAGAGCTGATGGAAAGGGAGGAGGTGTTACTGCCAAAGTGTATTAATTGGCCATCCTTAGATATTCTCATTCTCTCTCTCTCTCTCAATCTCTCTCTCTCTCTCTCTCTCTCTCTCTCTCTCTCTCTCCTTCCTTCCTTCCTTCCTTCCTTCCTTCCTTCCTTCCTTCCCTCCCTCCCTTCTCTCTCTCTCTCTCTTCCTTTCTATCTGTTAAGGGAGAATGCAATTACTTCCAAGAATTCTTCCTTTAAAGAATGCTTTCCTTCATCCCACTCCTTTCTATGAGAAATTTATCCTTCTGTTTCCAGGTTCAAAGATAAGTCTTCTTAAATCTCTTCCCCTTCACCACTATGCAGAATTAAACATTTTGTTGTATTTTTTTTAGAACTTAAAAAAGAAGTCTCCTTCAAGACTATGCCCTATAAATTTGTCAATCAGCCACACTAATCTAAAGAGGAAGGCTCCCATGGCCCTTTTTTGTGTCTCTTGAGATTTTTGTCTCCTTGGTTATGTATCCCAGCATCTCTTTTTCCAACCTGGCAGATTTAGCTTGGTAATTCAAACATATCACACAGTGGTCTTCATGTAGTAGTTGACCACTAAAATGTGGGACATAGAAGAGCAGGAAGGCAGAAGGTTTTCCCCCGTTCTACCCCAGTTCTGTCCTGATGATTGTAATGACAATACTTCCTCCCCCAGAAAATTTTAAATATTTTATAACATGAGTAATTTGTCCTCAGTTAACTGAGATATCATTTCCATTGTCCCAAATCAGGAATGCAAATGCACCATATCTGTGTTCACTGGTTTTCCTTGCATTATTGAAGGCCCTTTTAGTAACTTCCAGGCCTTTGTATGAGTCTTTATGTAACAACTAGCCATTATTCATAACTATGATCTTTCATTGAAAATCTAGTGGGCTTTCACTGCTTATAGGAAAAAGCTGAAATCCTTTTGTGTGATATATGAGGCCCCTCTTCTCTCAGACTCAGCTCACAGCTTCATCTTCGTCTTTCTCAGAGCTTTTCACTCTCTGTTTTCATACAGCATCCTCAGGATCCTCCATGTAGGATTATTTTTAAGCTTCCCTTTTAGCCACTCTAGACTTCAGAGAAGACTATCTCTCCCCATGACTGTCTCCAGGAGGAGATATGTTAACAAAATAGTTCCATGGACTTTTCTTTCCCCCTGGTAAACTGAAAAAAGAGTATTTGAGTTTGGTCAGCCAAGCCCAATACGTTTTCCTCTTTTTTGCCCTCATGAAGCAGGGCTGAGGTAGGGTGGGTTGGGGATCTCTCAGGTCCTCCAGAGGCTCTGCCCAGGAGGTGGGTATGAGATGAGGGGATGTATCATGATGTAGGATTCTGTTCAGATCTGGGATTCATCCAGCCTATTTGGCCAATGGCCCTAAAGCCATGTTCTTCCATTTTTTTTCTTTTAAGCAATGGACATGGTATTTTGGATACTGTACTCTAAATATTTTTATTTCTTAATATTGTTTGGAACTTGGATAAAGAAGGGCACTATTTACTGTCTATTTTCCCCCTCTGCCCTGCTCCCCACTCCAATTTAATTGTCAAAGTCTGGTTCAAATGTTATCAGTTCTTAAGCCCTACCCAAACCCCTCAGGCAGCATTAATTTTCTGTGCCTTTGTGGTCCCACTGTTCATTTAAAAAATGTCTTTGGGCAGTTACTCTGCTTTGGTTTAATGGAAGTTGATTTCCCCCCACTCTACATTAGAAGCTCCTTGACAGTGATTGCTGACGCTCATCTTAACACACTGGCTTCAAATATTTCCTGCTTAGAAGGTAGTTCAAACAAATGCTTGTAACAAAACAAAGATGAAATGCACAACACCTTGGAACAGTACCGTTGAAGAGACAGGAGCATACCAAGAGTTGCAACTATCACACCTCAACACTACTGAGGCATCCTGCTGAAAGTCCAGATGGCAGCCATTTAGGTGGCTCTAACGGCATGCCATCCCAGACCTTTACTATGGGACTTCAGCAGTGGTCAGAGACCACTGGACGGCTCTCCTACTGTAGTTGTCCATCTGGATTATATTGGAAAAGCTCCAATGTGTAGAGATGGAAATACTATCTGTACTTTTAAGTGGAGGCTGTGCTCTTTCTCAGGATTGGCTCCAGCTATAGGGACAAAGCATCTCAGCCACTGGGGAGAGAGATATAAGCAAAGGTTTACATTCTTCCCCTTGCTAGAAAGATGCCCACAAAGCTATTATTTCCTTTGGTTGAGATGAATAGAGGCTATGTGACTGAAACTGAAACCAAAATGTCTTCCCACTGAGCTGATTGATACGTTTTAGCAGTAGACTAGAGATGACCTTCACCACGAAGGTATCAAGACGACTAAAGTAGTGGATTGCCGTTATTAGACACAAGACTAAGGAAAGGCATTGGCTATCTTGGATCAATTAGTATTTAGATCACTTTGGATCCGCAATTGTGGGTCCAATTTTGGACCCAAAGCACAAAATTGGGTAATTGTTTTTATCTGATTATCTGTTCACCTATATGTATATCCAGTCTGCTCAATATCCGATGACTCTTCAAGGAAAACTATGAGACTATATTACAGGAAATTTGTTTTTCTGGTTTCATGTTCAGGGATTTCATCACCATTACTGTAGCATACCCAACTCTGATCGCCCTGTTTGTTTGCTTGCTTAGGATAAGTTTTTATGGGTAGCTGAGAATGGACTCAAATTCATGATTCTCTTG
Source organism: Onychomys torridus (assembly GCF_903995425.1). Taxonomy (NCBI): domain Eukaryota; kingdom Metazoa; phylum Chordata; class Mammalia; order Rodentia; family Cricetidae; genus Onychomys; species Onychomys torridus. The sequence goes on along the minus strand of NC_050443.1, from coordinate 141,177,999 downwards.
CTCTTGGGTTTCAGAATTACACGGGTGTACCATCCTGCCTGGCTCTATGGTCTGCTTCTTGATAAGGAGGGCTAGTTTCTGAAAGTCCTTTGAGTTTTCAGCTCTTTCTCCTTTTTCATCAGGGGATGAATGTCAGTCAGCTATCTAGGTAAGGTGAGTGCTACAGATCCTGTTTCTTGACTGGTGGGGTATGTGGGAACTGATCCCCCACACTGCCTCATTATCTTCAACAGTATTGTCATCAATGAAAACGACACTTTACTTCCCATCTGCCTGGCTGTGGTACCCTTATCTCATTATGGTTCTTGTCAAGATTTGGGTGTATTGTGTTGGATTTCCAGCTCTAGCACTGTGAGCTACAATACTACCATTTCAGTTCCAGAATCCACTTTGCAGCATCACTGAAACAAGCTGAGCCTCTGATTCCACTTTAGGAATGTAAATCTGGGTTGGGAATTTAGCTCAGTGGTAGAGCACTTGCCTAGCAAGTGCAGGCCCTGGGTTCGATCCTCAGCTCAAAAAAAAAAAAAAAAAAAAAGGAATGTAAATCTACTTTTAAGTGAAAAAGAAATACAATTTTCCTTGTATGAGATTTGTTTTTCTTGATATCATCATAGCTTTTTACAAACAAATGATCGTAATATACTTTTTAATGAAGGTAATTACAAATGAGTCAAGACCAGGCTACTTGTGAACTTTGGGATTGTAGTGAAGTGCTGTCTTACAATAAAGAAATAATTTGATTTGCCATTCAGTCAGAGCACATTTACAAGTATGTGTATGTGTCCTTATTGATTATTACTTCAATATTCCAGCTATAAACCCAAACAGCTTAGTTCTGAACAAACTGTCATGTACAGTTGCTCTACCACACTTATGATCTCAAGGTCAAGGTAGTTCTTAAAAGTAGATAGCAATTTTGGGGTGTTTAAAAGAGGCCCTGGGTTTGTTCGAGGTTGAGGGCCCCATTTCATGGGTTCAGTTTTCTGCTCCTTCTAAACACAGCTGTTCATTGTCAGAGCTATTCCCTTATCAGCATAAGGAGAGATGACTCTCCAGAGAAGGATTTGATCATTAAGCAAAGGAACACAGCAACAATACAGAGGCACCTGTGCCAATCCCTTCTGGGGAAGATATCAGTTCAAGTTTTTCTCATGATCTACCATATCCTTGATGGTGCTGGAGATAAGTCCCTGCTACATCTCTTCTGCAGAGGAATGCTGCATCATACCCTCGTTTAAATTCATCCAGTAGGATGATGAGAACATGGGAGAAAGTTATGGTCCAGAGGTATGCAGTAGGTTCTCTGAGCCCTCAATCATGGGGGTATTTAATCCTATTATCTTATTCTGTGTGTCTGTATGAAACAGTCTTTTGTAGCTGCTGGCACCAAAAATCCTTGTGGCTGCAATAACAACTCCTGACCTCATTATTTAAAAGTGGGCTATTTTCAGATTATTATTAACTAACAATGTGGTCCTTTAAGGACTGCCTTAAAAATTGAAATCCTCATGTACACAGTCATTTGCCCAGTTGAAAATGATCAGAAGAAAGGGTATGTGGAAATCTCATGCCAGTGTCTGTGCTGGAATGAAAGCTATTATTCTAAACCCATCAGAATCACCTCTGGGGGGCCACTGTTTGAAAGCACAGCCTGCCCTCCCTGGGAGTTTCCAGTCAGTGAGAATTTGTGTTTCAGGGCAATTTCCAGGGATGCTGCAGCTGTTGTTCCGGGGACCACACTTTGAGCACCAATGTCTTAGCCTAAGCTGTAGAGGAGGTAACAAAACAAAACAACCGACATTTCAAATGTGCGCCACTCAAGCAAATAAAGGAAAAGTTCATGGGGCGAGGCAGAAACCACGCACACTGTTCCTAGAAGTCTACTTTAAAGCATGAGCCACCAGCGAACTTCTTCTTTAAAGGGCCAGAAAAACCAGTATTTTGTGCCTTGCAGGCAGGATGGACTCGCTTAAAGGACTCCACTTTGTGATTGTGACCTAGAACCATCCAGAGATACTTTATTTAGCACAGCATGTATGTTGTAGTAAATCTTTATTTATAAAAATAGATGGTATGCTAGATTTGGCTCCCAGGCTACAGTTTGCCCACCCTTGGGTCTAGATAATGTGCTAAAGAAATTCATAGAAGGAAAAAGTCTGTTAGTTCATTTCTCCTGAGTGTGCAACAGGGAATAACCAAGTTGGAAACATGGATGTGCGAGCCCAGTGTTGATGGACTCACAGTGGCATACTGCTTTCATTGGCAGATGAACTCCCTAGCAATTCAGCCCCTATACCTGGCTACTTGGGACTGTATAAAATCCACTCCCCCATTATAATAGGAGTTTCACTGTGCTAGTCAAATTTCTCATGTATACTTGCATTTACTTCTTGGTAGTTTGTTTATAAGTAAAGGATATACTTACTAATGTATTTTATTATTTAGGAGAATTTATGGAGTTCTGAATTAGATTTTGTTTTCCATTTGTTTTTCCCTCTCCTTATTTCACAAAGAGCCAGTTGGGAATATTTCTTCCCAGGTTTGTGGTGTTTACTAGAGCTGCTAAAAGCAAAATTACTTGAAGATAAGCTTTCTAGATGGCTTTTGTGAAAAACCAAACTCATGCTCTGAAGGGGATAAGAGAAAGGGGAGTATCTTTGATGGGGACAGGTGTGGCCAGGTATTAAGTAAAGGAAGAATACAATAATGGGACCAGGAAAAGAGATTCAACTCACTGACCCAGTAGCTGGTTTGGTTCTCAGGACTTCTTACTTGGCTAAGAGCCACGTGAGCCTAGTGGCCATCCGCTGATGGAATGCATTCTTTGCTGGACTTCAGACAGTCCACCACCCTGGAGTGCTCTCTCCTCACTAGCTGCTCCCCACTCCCATCTCTTGGGTAATTCCTTTTATCTATCTGATATCTGATATTAGGGATACCCCAAGCCCTGTTTTTTATTCTCTTTTCATTTCTTATTTTTTTTCAACTCCCACTGTCTCTTCATGTGTTCCCCACCCCTCTAGTTAAAATTATGGGATTCCCCGCATGTCATCCCATAGAGTGATGGGACAGATGTGGACAACATCTGTATCATGGCACCTTGAGTGAGGGAATTGAGAGCCCCTCCTCAATTTCCTAAGTTGTCTGCAAGCAGGAGAGAGTGAAAGTTGGGAAGCATGTGGGAGTGCTCCAGCTGTGATTTCCCCAAGTGCATGGATTAAAGTCTCCAGAATGGCACTAACTAGGACATGGGGAAATAATAAAAAGTATAAAAAAAAAAGGAGCTCCTTGGATTTTTGCAGTCTTGCCCTTGAAAGGGATTGTGGGAGCCTTATCTTTCTCCTACTTCCTAGCCACGAGCCGTTTTGCTTGATCATGACTCCTACAATAATGTACCACTTCATCATGGGGCCCAAAGCAATACAGCTAATCATCCAGGAACTATGTATTCAAAATTAATTCAATTTTAAGTTGATTTTCTCAATTTTGTTGTGTTTCTGAAATGGGATCATGCTCTTTAGCTCAGGCTGTTCTCAGACCCGAGATCTTGCCATCACGGCTTTCCAAGATATACAGGTGTGCTGCTGTGTCCAGCTCAAATGCTTCTTACAGTGAAAAAAAAACCTAAATAGTACAGGGTTGGGGGTGATGAGGAGACTAATATTGAAGGCAAGTTTGAACTTAACAAAAAATATATGAAGAGGATGTTGAAATTTATTTGAATTAAGGAAAATGTTACCATGTGTCATTTCCAATGTATCTAAGTTTATGAACGTCAATTCATACTGCAACAGTTCTTAGTATTTGACTAATGGGAACACACAAATCAACAGGGCAAAACAAATGTGGTTGTGTCTCAACAGGCCTAGTTCTGAGGCTGGCAAATGGGGGTGCAGGGAACTTTTCATGCAGGCATGCTGTCTTCAGTTGCTGCTTGCTCCCTAGCCTCCTCCAGGATTTCATAACAAATACTAATGTGCAGTACAGACGGTGCCCACTTCCTGTGTTCTCCCTCTGGGTGGAAGAAAGGCTGCTAATGAGGCAGGGCTCAGCTTCGATTTGTTTGATGACCAGGAAAGCTGACTCTTCAATCCTCACCCTCCCCTGTTCTGGCACAGGCACACCTAGTCCCCCCCCCCCCCCAACTGCTTCTTTGTAGCAGGAATTGCCCACAGATCCCCATGTGGACCCAGGGATGCCAAGGCTTGTTATGGTTGCAGATTCTGCTGCCTGTGTTTAAGGACTCGAGTGTTTGCCTGCTGGGCTGTGGCATGTAGACCTCTGCTGAGTTTGGAAATCTGGCCTCCAGTGTGGAACAGGGACAGCCTGTTCAGTGAGAGAGAAGTGCTGTTTTATTTCAGCCATGGATGCCAAAAGAGGGGGGGGGGGGAGTCGGCTCCTTGCCTGTTTGGCTAATTATTATTAAGGCATGAAATCTCTTATTTTCCTCACTTTTTTTTTTTTTTTTTTAGGGGTTAATGAGCTGAGAGTTTAAGGTTCAAACATTTTTTTTTTAATTGTTAAAATAACTTCATTAGTGACACCCAGACCCTTATTTTATTCTTCAGAACTATATGGATTACATTTTGCTTTTTAGATTCTTTCATTTCAAGAGCTTGAAATGTTCCAAACAATGTGGTATAGGGATCAAACAAATTTTTAACAACCCTCAAAAGGGACTTTGGAGAGTCTGTGCTGAATTCTTCAGTTCTAACCATCTTCAGCAAATGAGAGTTTCAATCCACGTTCCTTTGAGACCCCTAGGGAATGAGATACCATCTCTTCTCTAAATATATCTAACTGTGAGTTGATGATTACGGCAGAAAAGCACCAGTCAGCACAAGCTTTCCCATCTATTTTCTGTTTGCCTAACTTTATAGTTAGCTTTGCATTGCTACCAAATGAATTGATCCTAATCTAGACTGAAAAGACATGGGTGACTATTGCTTTGGATCAGTGGGGAGAAATCAATAGATATTTCTTTTTCTGTGTAAATAGAAATACCAAAGCCATGATGGCATTGGCTAATGCAAATTTTTTTTAACCTTATAAATGCATTAGTTAGAAATGGTTTAACAATAATTGTCACAGAATTGGAACACACTCAAATTTGCCAAACTGAATGTTCTGTGCCAGTCATGGTGCTCATGGAGGTCTTTGTGTATACACTTTCCCATTCAGTTTTCTTTCTTGAGTCTCTCCATCATGTTACCGCCTCATTTGTCTTTTCCTTTCTGGACAACATTGTCTAAGCCCTCCAACTGCATGTCACATCAGGCTGGGAACCAAAGCTAAAAACGAGGCTAGGAAGACTAAGCTTTTCCATGTACCACAGTGATCTACCAGACACCCATTTGCATGTGCCAGGGACTGAGTTCAGTTCTTAGGATGATAAAAATGCTTAAGACACAGGTTCTGTTTCCTACAGTCTCAGAGTTTGCAGGTGACAGACAGCTGAGGAGGGAAATGGACACAGAAGCACTAATGACCAAGAGGTGCTACCACAGAGTTTGAGAGAGTAAAGTGGGGTTGTGGAAGATGTAAGAAATGTGGACCTACAAGATTCATCAAGGAAGGGGAGTACTTGGATGGAAGGTAGATTCATAGGCTGAGAGATTAAAAGAATGTTGCCATTAGTAATAGGAGAGGGCTAATTCCCAGTAGGTATCAAAAAGAGACAAAACATACTGAATGGGGTATATTATTTCAAGGAAACTGTAAGCATCTCGGAATGAGTGGATTAGAATGTCCCTGTGGCGTTGTGGGAAAAAGAAGTGAGGAGAGAAACAGGAATAATATGGAGAGTCTTTCACTTAGCAATGAAATAAGAAGGGTCCTGTTATCACAAAAAGAATCTACTTTAACTGGCCAGCAGAAGTAAATTTGACTGATCTTGAGAACAAAAATGTCAATTATTTCCAACCTAAGTTTTTCTAATCTGCAAAGATTTCTTACCATTCCTCACTCCATGGAAAAGTGCCGAGGGGATCCCATTTGAACACTGGGCAGATTACCTGGTAAAACTTGTTTAAAAGAACTGTCCTATCCCTGAACAAGTAATTCCAAAGTGAAAAAGTTCCTTTTCTCAAAAAGAGAAGGATCTTATTTTTATTGGAAAAGGGTCAGATGAACAAGACAGGCAAACACCAAGAAACCATTTTCCTTAAAATTTCTTCTATTCTCCAAAGTTGTTTTGACTTCATTGTTTTGATTTTCAAAGTGACTTTTAATTAACAAGGATGGTCAATGTTTTACCCAACCAACTTGTGCCAACTCATTTTGCCAAATAGAGAGAAGTCGGTTGAGAATATTGTCACCCCACCACCAATTATCCTTTAGATAGAAAGTCCTCTAAAAGGCAGAGGAAATTTTGAATAACCCAGGCCACTGAGAACATTTGAAAAACGTCATAGTCATCACAGTCCCCAGTAACTGCCCATGACTTGGTACTTATAACTATACTCAGTCTTGGCCTTTGGTTGAGACAGAAGAAAGCCTGTGTGATTGGTCTGAACAGACCAGAGCATCTACAGAAGGCACTAGGATGGTCTTGATATATATGCTACCTGCTCAGAGGAAGCTTAGTCTCTTTTACCAGTTAGTTTGAACTTGGGGTGGATAATATGTGAGAGTCTAATTCACTCTTTCTCATTTCTTGACTTCCCTGGGTAAGGTTCTATTATGTATGGAGCTGTTACTCCCCATCTTGGGAAGGTTATGGGCTCAGTGATGGGAAATTTCATGTTATGGTTATCCTAATGCATTTGATGATGGTGCAATGATCAAAAAAGATGCCAGTGATGACAATTGAACGTCCCTTTGCCTTCCCAGCCTCCTTCATATATTCTCAGGCATAGGATGACAAAGGGAAGTCCACGAGTCACATGAAGAAGGACGGTAGTAGCCATGTACACGGTCAGGAGCTCCTCCGCTTGCCTCCATCTGCCCTTTCCTTGTCACTCTTTCATTTGCCTGCCCATTCTGTTTCTCCAGCATCTTAGCCACTGACCAGCCCTCTCTCCCCACCTGAATCCTTATTGGTGACTCATTCAAAGCAACGATTAACTGAGTCCTGAACAGAGTGAGTCTTCAACTAGGTGTGGAATGAAACAACACTCTCAAGCTTTCAAAGGTAGCTGACTTTTATGGAGTCTCTTCTTAAGTGAACTAATGCTCTACATGTGGATAGAAGGGGGCATAAAGGTTTGAGAATCACAGCAGCCTAGGTATATACCCAGGTGCCCAAGTAGTTGGATATAAGATTAAAGGTATAATCTGTCTGAGATAGCATTTTATAACTATAAAGAGCCATGTGATTTCTACCTTGGATAGATTTGTCAAGTATTAAAAGAGACAGTATATATGGCAATGTCTTGCATCATATCTGAGACTTGAGTAAATGCTTCCTTCCTTTTAGTTGTATCTCAGAATGCTGCTAAGCTGTTCTAGATGGCATCTTCAGGATGACAAGTAAAAAGGGATCATTAAGCTCTGGTGAGGATGGATGTCTTAGAAGAGATGAGTAGCAGTCAGGAGAGTGACATGGTTAGAAATTTTTAAAAAGAAATGATAGTTTCTATGGTTAATTTTCTTGCCTGGGGTTTAAGAGGAAATTCAAGGTTCTTGTTAATTATACTTACCAATTGGGTCTAATTGGCAAGTACCCCAAAATGAGTAAAACAAGCGGGAGTCAAGAGAGAAAAACGGCAGGCATCCTGTCAAAAAACAAAAGCTTTGAAATTTCTACAACCCAATGGTTGGATACACATTTCATTAAAGCAGATGGACCACCTGATTTGTGGAAGTCTGTGTGCGTGCAACTCACGCCACACATGCAGAGCTGTGTGAAGTATCATACAAACTTCCTAAAACCAAACACAAGCAGATTCATAAGGTCAACATGCGTCTGCTAGAGGAAGCATATTTTGTCCTATTCTAGTCTAGGATAGGTACGGGAGGTGAAGGGATTAAGATACATTCATATTACATATTTGTTCCAGGGCTTAGCGTTGGTGAAACCAGGAAGTGTTGGGTGCTGGTGTATCAGATAAACTGATAATTATACTCTTTCAGTTCTGTGTCTTCCAGGACAGGACAAGAAGCAGATTCATGCCTCTGTCTTGTTTCTTCCTTTTAGAAACATTTCTATGATTTTTTTTTTTTTTTTTGAGAAACATTCCATTGTCAAACAATTAGCTACATTAGCTGGTCACATGCTAATCTACTTGATTTGTTACTAAGCAGGAACAATGTTACTTACTGAGGATTCTCATTCTGCTTTTTTCCTCTCTCACTGGCTGGGGGTGTGTGGGGGTGGGGTGTCTGCCTCCCCAATTCCCCCTCTTTCTGTCTTTTTTGTTTGTTTGTTTGTTGAGACAGGGTTTCTCTGTGTAGCTTTGCGCCTTTCCTGGAACTCACTTTGTAGATCAGGCTGGCCTCGAACTCGCAGAGATCCACCTGCCTCTGCCTCCCAAGTGCTTGGATTAAAGGTGTGAGAGCCACCACTGACCGGCTTCTTTCTGTCTTTAAAAGGTATCACAGTCATTTCATATGTCAGGTTTCCCACCAAGCTGGCTTTTCTGCCTCCCACCTGGGAATGATATTCAATGGTTAAGATCCTGTGTGGTGAGTTGCTCACTGGCTAAGTTAGCCAGCCTTTGGCTAGGTGGCTCAAACAGCATCTGCTATCAAATCCAGGCCTAAGGTAGCAAGTCTGTATTTGTCTTCCTGATGCCCTTACCCTAGATCAGCATATAAGGGAATTCCAGACCACAGCTCTTTAGGATTGATCTAGACTTCTAGAGAAGCCCCAGTTTGTGGCAGTTGCTGGGACCATGGACTGGGCAGGGATGGATGGTTGATCAGAGGCACTGTGCCTCTTTTCATGGGTCACCACTGAGCCATTCTTTAGGTCCACCTCTGATAAAACTGTATTGTTAGAACAGTGAACACACCGAGAAAACCACAAAGCAGTATCCCTTGAAACTCAGGAGGTGGGTTGTTTTCTTTAGATTCTCTACTGTTTATAAGGTAACAATCCAAAATTAACAATGTTACATTTCCCAGAGTATCCATAATTAGTATGCTTCTGAGGATGCAAATTCAACTTACAATTGTGTGTGGCCATCAAATACTATAAGCAAAGCTTCTAATAGATGGAAACCATATACCCCCACCACAGGTATTTAGTGTAAGTATTGTGGATGGAACTGAGCAGTACATAAATATATATTAAAATTAAATAAATCTGGCTTTGTTACATTGTTCCTAGAGTGAACCATGTGCTGGTATTTTCAGTTTATTCTTTCCCTAGATATGTGAATGCCTCATGAAGAAAAATCTCAAAGGATGCTGTGCTAAACGTCAAGGCAAAGAGGGGTAGAATAGTTAAAAACCAGAATGTTTTACCTTGATTGCATCCCTGGTTGTCTTGCTATTTCCTTAATGACGCCCAGGACACAGCCGAGAGATGATGAGTGAGAAGATGGAGGGATAAAGGACTAAAGATTTTGTACCGAAACAAGATTGACTCCATAAGCACTGTGTTGATATATGTTGCTGAGGTGCATAGAGAGTTTTTCCCCCTCTAAATTCCTTGGGCATTGTGCCAAACAGAGAACCATCCCTCAAACTAAGATAGTGACATGCTGCTGAGCAGGGAATGACAGGCTGTGTGTAGTTTGGGTTCAGGTAGAAGCTCCATCAAGTCAATTTGCTGTGAATTCAGGTAGAACCTTTGGTTTTCTCTAAGTGGCTTTTCTATCTAGAGAATGAAAGCAGTTAGCTAGATGAGGCCTACCGATTGTGTGTGTGTGTGTGTGTGTGTGTGTGTGTGTGTGTGTGTGTGTGTGTGTGCGCACGGTACTGTTTATGTTATTTTTCTATATTCTCCTTTAGTTTCTCCCTAAGACTCTCTGTTAGTAAAAGAAGGAATGAAACATACATGCCTCTCCTTATGAGTTTAACCACTTTTATGAACTAACTTGAGTTCACATGCTCTCCTCCATGTGTGCTCCAGAAAATTTCTCTGTGCCATAGATAAAACTTAAACAGTTTCCAACTCTAGGTACTGCACTAAATTTCTGCCTATTGAAAGTGTTTGCCTGCATGGCATGTAAGTATGCTGCCCCCATTGTGCCTGTCAAATCTTGCTCGACAGGCATTCCCATGAATATTCTATCCAGAAATGGTTTTGTCTGGAATTGCCACTCTGTATCACAAAGGGCACGGAGCTCTTGCTGCTCTATAGCACCGCCTCTGCACACACAGCCAGCCCTTTAGAGCGGGCTGGTACAGGTGTGGGCTCAGACACAGACTTCTGGGGTCTGCCACTCAGTAATGCTCTGATCTGTGGTCCAGTCCTTGGCCTCTGCACTTCAGTTGGCTTACTAAGGAACCAATGAAGAATGGCTGTTGTTGGGATTAAGTCAGCTAGTCCTTGTAAACGATTTAGAGTAGCACTCGGTGAACACAAGGTTTTGTTGACTTCTTTGAAAGACTAAGTTCTTCAAGCACAAAGCTATGCTTGCTGTACCTTGCAGCCCTACAATGTAGTGTGGGCACTCAGGCAAATTTGTGAAGAAAAAAGCCCCAAAGAAGCATTGTCATTGGAAAATGGAACGGTGCAATCACTGTTTACTTTAAAGTGACAGTAGGTTTTGCCACGTTTTAAAAAAAGTGAAGAAATTCAATATACATTTTGCCTGCATGGGAAATGTCTTAAAATTATACTGAGGTTAAGGGTATATTGGAGACACTCTGCTATGGTGAGCATATGGATAATATTCAACATGAAACATTTGTCAAATGGGCTGCAACTTAATGGGGAGAGAGGGAGCTAGACTTTTGGGGTGCTCAGGAGTGTGATGACAGAGAAATGACTAGTTGTATTTTCCTCTTGGTAGAGACACAGATGTAGAGTGTTTCCAGTCTCCCCTCTGTAATAGGACATCTATTTATAGTTTAGTACTGGGAATATGTTTAGGCCATGTTGTCATCTGCCAACTCCAAAGTAGGAGTATGACTTGTGCTCTGATTTTAGTTATTACTAAATACAAGCATGAAATTTGTTGCACTGGCCCATGATTTTTGTGTAACTTTCATATGTGACTTGAAACTATTGTTTGTATGTCTGTCACCAGCCTCTCTTCCCTTAAGTGTCCTGAGTGGACCATTTGCTGATTCTTCACTCCTAAGGCAAAGCCAAGACTGCATGGATCAGGGAAGAGGTATTTTGAATGTAATGATGCAGGTTCACCTTTCCTGGTCAGGTATGATGGGGGTCACCCTAGAGCTAGGGTAGGAGAACCAGGAGAGGAGAGATAAAGGATACAACAATTGAAAGAACAATTTAAAAATGACACACAACATGAGAACTACAGTAGACTGTGGTGTGCTGTAGTAAGGAATTTTGCCAAATGAGTAGGTTATGGCAATGCATCATAGGGAGGAAATGGGGAACTATGTGAGATGGTTTTATGATGGATGTGCCTTATAAGTCGACTTTGCACACCTTATAGGTAACACCTATTTTAAAACATGCACACACACACACACACACACACACACACGCTAACTAGACACAAGTTAGAGTCATCTGAAAGGAAGAAAACTCAACAGAGGAAATGCCTCCATGAGATCCAGCTGGAGGGCATTTTCTTAATTAATAATTGATGGAGGTGAGCCCAACCCATTGTGGGTGGTGCCATTCCTGGGCTGGTGATCATGGGTTCTATAAGAAGGCAGGCTGAGCTGGTTAGTAGTGGCACATGCCTTTAATCCCAGCACTCAGAGGCAGAGCCAGGTGGATCTCTGTGAGTTCGAGGCCAGCCTGTTCTACAGATCAAGATCCAGGACTACACAGAGGAACCTTGTCTCAAAAAACAAACAAACAAAAAAAAAAAAAAAAGAAAGAAAAGAAAAGAAGAGAAAGAAAGCAGGCAAACCATGAGGAGCAAGCCAGTAAGCAGCACCCTTCTGTGGCTTCTGCAACAGCTCCTGTCTCCAGGTTCCTGCCCTGTTTGAGTTCCTGACCTGACTTCCTTCAAGTGATATGGAAACTTAAGCCAAATAAACACTTTCTTCTCCAAGTTGCTCTGGTCATGGTTTTTCATCTTAGTATTAAAAACCTTGACTTAGACAAACATCAAAAAGTGGAGGTATCAATTCCTGTCTTTTGTTTCCCACCTGGTTCACTGTAAGTACTATTTATCTAGGATCCTAAGTATCCTAGAATATTTAGACATATTGTATAAGCATAGGAGTATAAAATTTCAAAATGTGATTATAGTAAGCAAACAATTACATTATAGAATAGACTTTTGACTTAAAAAGATAACTTTAGTTATCTTAAAAGATACCTCTAGATAGCTTCCTATACAAGCCCAAATAGAACTATTTCATTATCTATAATAATTTTAGGATTTCACTACATGTCTCTATAATTTTTTGAACTATTGTGTAATGGTTATTTGTTTTGTTACTATGAGCAATATAATAGTTAAGTATATACAGAATAAATTCCTAGTAGTAAACTTGTAGACTCAAAGGATTTATACACTTAAAAGGAATGGCAGAGTATCTGCTAAATAGGGTTTTCACATTTACACACATAACAAAGATGTTATCCTTTCTTATTTATGTGGTATTTATTGACATTAGATTATCTTGACCTTTTATTTTGTCAATTTGATCGATAAAACTGTTTCATTTGTTGAATGATTTAAATCTTTGTTTTCTTCCCCATGACCTACCTATGGATATGTTTTGATCAATTTTCAATAGAGTTTTACACATTTTTCCTTTTGATTTACAAATACTTTGCATATTATGAAAATTGGCTCTTTGTCATAGTTGTGAATATGTCCTTTATTTGGCTTTTGAAATTATTTTTTTTCTAGTGGGATTTCTAAGCATTTGTTTTCTGTAGAAAACTATCTTGTGTGAGTGTGAAAGTCACAATACTTACAATTTTTGGTATCGATCAAACATCCCTAATCTGAAAATTTGATAGCCCCAATTTTCTGAAATCTATAACACAGGCGTTTTAGATAAGGAATACTCAAGCTATTTTTATAAAATGATAGTGGGAAAGGATACACAGCCAGAAGTGGAACAAAGACATTGTTGTAAACAATGGACTACAAGAGAGAAAAGAGGAAGTTTATTTTTCAAGTTCTTGCTGTGGCTTCATTAAATGTATAAGGCAACACACACACCCTGAATTTGCTCACTCACTAAACTTGAACAGAAACTGCATCTACATATAGATCTAACACTTAAGTTTGACTGAAAATACAAGTTAAAAATCAAAGGAAAAATTAGGGTTGAATTGATAATGACATGTATATGATCTCTAAAACAAAGAACCCAGGAACTAGTCATGAAGATTAATTATAGCCATAGATTTTTTTGTAATTGTCATTAGCAGACATATCCATTTATATGTTTATTAGTCCTCTGATGGCTTCATCAGCACCTTATCTCCCAGTAGCTTTATCCTATACAATGATTAGTTATCACTTCAGAATTATTCAAGTGTAAGAAAGCAAGCCTGGGTAACTGACATAAAGTGTTGGCACACCTCTTCATCTTCTCTTCAGTTTCCTCAAAGATTCCTCCCACTGAGTCAAAGAACGGGCTTCTCTCCTTCCCCAACATAATTCTCTTTTCCTTCTCACAGAGGGCCAAGGCATTTCTGGTCTTCTCCTGCCTGTTGCCAGGACTATAGCCATGTGTTGTTACATGAGAATTGCTTTCTGGGATTCATCTTTGAGTTGCCCCCATTAGGAATAAGATGGTATAGAAGCACAGCATCTGTCTTCAGATTTTTACTATTTTGTTATTTAAAATGTTAGCTTGCGTGGTGGCGTATGCCTTTAATCCCAAGACTGGGGAGTCAGAGCCAGGCGGATCTCTGTGAGTTCGAGGCCAGCCTGGACTACCAAGTGAGTTCCAGGAAAAGGTGCAAAGCTACACAGAGAAACCCTGCCTCGAAAAACCAAAAAAAAAAAAAAAAAAAAAAAAAAAAAAAAAAAATGTTACCTAATGTGTAACCACACATTCATGCACAGTACAGGTGATTATTCTGAAACTAAGAGGATCTTCTGTTGGATTAGTTAGCTTATGAGGCTAAATCAGGGTTGAGGTGTAGTCTAGTTGTCATAGGATGGCTTAGTCTCAATATGATTTCCACCACATGATACTAAAAGCTCAAAGGTGAGGCAGGAAAGAGCAAGTGCTTTTTTCTTTCTTCCATGTCACATGTATCTTTTTTGCCCTGTCCCCATTCCTTAGCACCCTTTAACATTCTTTTGGTCTCCTCTTCATTTAGATATTACATGTGTGCATTACAAACTTGGATAAAAACATGAGCGACCATGCGGTCTCTTCCTGAGCTTCCATCACCTTACTTGATACAATACTCTTCAGAGCCATCTATTTTCTGCAAATTTCATTTTTCTTTGCACATTAATAAATTTCACTGTGCATACAAACCAAATGGCCATTGTCTATTCCTCTGTTGATGGACATCTAGGCTGCTTCTGATCTTGCTTTTAGGAATAGGGCAGGAAGAAATATGAATGTACAAGTACCTCTGTGATAGGGTATGGATCCCCTGGGGTATATGCCCAGGAGTAGAATAAAATAGACGAATTCACTGCTGAATTTCATCAAATTTGTAAGGAAGATATAATACCAACACTTCTCAATTGTTCCACAGAATAGATGGGAAGGGACACTACCAAATTCTTTCTCTGAAGCTACTTATTTTGATATCAAAAACAGATAAAGACAAAAGAAAAACAAATTACAGAGCAGTCTTTCCATTGAAATAGATGCAGAAATTCCCAACACAAATCAAGAGTACTTATAAGAAAATCATATATCATGATCAAGTGAACTTTACCCCATAGATAGAGAAGTGGCCCACCATATGCAAATCAATACATAATAGTGGACTATATAAATAAAATTAAGGAAAAAAATCATTTTGCTGGATGCAGAAAGGCACTTGATAAAGCCTAACAAGCTTTCGTGATAAAAGTCCTGGAGATATTAGGAATAAATTTAACATAACTTAAAAAATAAAGGCTATGTCCAACAAACATATAGCTAACATTATACCAAATGGGAAAAGAGTGGTAAGAACTTTCTTCTAAAATTGGTTATGGAACAAGGATGTCTATTCAAACCTCTCTTATTCAATACAGTACTTCAACTCTCAGCTAGAGAAATAAGACAGAAAGACATTAAGGTGATAACGCTAGGGAAGGAAGAAGTCAAACTATTCCTATTTGTAGACAACACAGTTTTATACTTAAGAGTCTGCATACCCTACCGCAAAACTCTTAGAACTAATAAACAGTAATGCTGCAAGATACAAAATCAATGCAAACAAAACAAACAGTAGCTCTCATATATACTAACAGTGAACTCTGAGTTCTATCTCATTCATAATAGTAAAAAAGTTTCTAGGAATAAACCTATCCAAGGTTTATTCAAGACATTGAAAAACAGAATCTAAAGAAGATGCAGATGATGGCAACATCTGTAACATAATCAATTAACATAATGAAAATAATGCTATATTACAAAAAGTCATCTACAGATTTCATGCAGATTTCATCAAAATTCCAATGTCATTCTTCAGAGTATTAGGAAAAAAATTCAGACATCCAGAGTTTTCACATTCCTTACAACAGTGTAGCTTGGAAGGTTACTAAACATCCTTCACATCCAAGTGGTGACTACTACTTAGCACTGCTGCCCATCAGTGTTAGTGATGTTGATAAGTGTATTGATGAATTCAAGAGGTTCTTTGATTGATGTCAACCTTTTGGGGAGAATTGGCTCCATAGTTTAATAATAGAAAATATGAATATGTATATATATATATACATATACACATATATATATACATATACATATATACATATATACATATACATATATATATATATAATCTGCTATAGTCTAGGGATAAGAAATATATATGCTAGTTTCTAGATATACAATGTAAATTTTTTAGATAAATTGCCTCACAGTGCTTGCTTCATGAATTACTCATTTGCTGAAGATTTACATTGCTTCCCTGCCTCTAACTTCTAGAATAATTCTAAGTAATTCTAGATAACAATTGGTGTTTTTGTGTGTTCACATCTGATATCTATTCTGGTTGAACCCTGATTTATTAGAATGGTCTCTGGGCAATGTCATCCAAAGAGTGAGCTTGCCAGGGCCTCAGAGGTAAAGCAATTGCCTTTCTGGGTTTTGTCTCATCCTCATGTTAGCTGACAACTGTATACTATGGGATTTCTCTGGATGTCAAAGGCTGTGACAGGAGAGCTCCCAGCCTGGAGCACCAGAATCACCGGGCCTGAAACATCCAAAGCAGTGGTTTAGGAGCGGGTGCTGCTGAATTGGAAATTCTGATTTGATTTACATCATGGGCTGGTTCTGCCTGTTGGGCAAATCAGTGTGTCTCTTCAAATAAAAAGCAGCTTTTATACAGCCACAATGACACAGTGGTCAACTTGGGTTCATTCCCTGACTCCAGATGCATCAAGGGTTCTAATACAGAGATGCCATTGGTCATCTCTAGGAGAGAATAGGCTTCATTCTCAATACTAATGAAGTTAGATAGTACAGAGGATTTCCTATAAACATCCATCTTGCATTAGGGATTTAAGGGTATCAAAGTCCTTAAAGATTGTTAAATATTTTTAAACTCAGCACTGTTCCTAAGTGATGTTTCTTCTATATGTTTTCAAATAGCAATACATGTTTCTTTTACATGTATTCAAACATCCTAAGGGATGCCATTGGCTGGGAACCAGGAATTCATAGGAAGTTGTCTTACATACTGTAGAATGCTAGTATTCTTGCTCCTCTTCCTTGTCATTAATTAAATACCAGAGATTGGGACAACTTCAGATTCCCTCTCTCATTTTAAGTGCCTATTAGGGGAGGCTGTACCACCATAAATGAAAATTATGCAAAGGCTATCTTTCAGAGTGGTCTCCAAGTACGGTAGTAAAGGGATCAGGATATAAATGACACAGTCATGAGTGTTTACTTCTAATTATAAAAACCTTACTGTCATAAATTGCTTTAAATTGGTGTGTACCTCATAGGCACATAGCAAACTCCAAATCCAATTTAATTTTAACTTTAACCAACTGGACTTCCCTTAATCTCTTTTAACCAACTGGCTTTTTACAAAGCTTTGCCTTACCTTGTGGGCCAGTGTGTTTATAAGACTCATCTCAGTGGAAAGGAGAAATGCTCTCCCCCCAAAGCTGGGATGTATTACAGATACCATTCCATCCTACTGGGACACACCCCTTTCATTACCATTATTTTTATAGTTTGTGTGAATAAGTACAAAGTTATATATAAATAGGTGTATTGCAACAAGAACTTTATAAAAAAAAAATCTCCCCTAGAGGTTTCAAAATTCCTAAATCATTTGATCATATTTTAGGAATTCTACAATCATTTCTGTTCCTTGTTTACTTTAAAAAATAAATGTCAAACTCATTTCAATTTGCTCCTTTAGAGAAAAGTGCTCTGGCCTCATCAGGCAAGGCCATAGTTAAATGTCAGATGTTATTCCAGGGAGAACAGCATCAAATTATCTTTCTAGCAACCTGGCAGTGTGGAAACCTCAATGCACCTGGTGACACCTCTATTAACTAAACCTCAAAGCATGTGTGCCTTCAGTGGGCTGCCATGAGAGAATCCCTTAGATTGGATTTAGCCTGATGGAGAGTTCTCATTTAATCAGAGAGGAAAAGCCAGGGAATTCTAGTTTCATAAAGATGTTCTAGATTGATGTGCACAATATAATGATGTGTCCAAGCCAAGTAAAATTACCATTTGGTGAAATCTAAAAATCTAAAGTGGTAAGCCACCACCACCTTTAATCGAATGGATCCCAAAGACACCTTGAATTTGGTTTTTTTCTTACAATATCCTTTTGTAAAATTTGTAAGAAAATCTGAGGTTTTATATATTCTGGGTCAATTTGCATCAGCCCAAGTTCTTGCCCTGACACAGGCAGAATACTTGTCAGCCTAACTGACATTCACGATCTTTCCTACACAGGCACTCAGCTTCAGCCTTCTCTTTTTCTATACTGTAGACTCAGGCTATAGTAACACTGGGTTTTCAACTATTCAGGGAAAAATAGATATTTCTCGTTATTACTGCAGAGACCAAGACATTCTATCAATTACCACTTAATAATTAGTGTTAATAGATACTAGATGATACATGCCAGGATATAATTTTTGGCCTCTTTTCTCCCTTTGGACCCTCTCTATAACTGAAGGGGAAGGTAGACTCTTGAGCAGGAGAGCCAGGATGGAAGTAGTAAAGATATTCTAATGACCACCCTGGCTCTGACAAGCTGCTGAGCAGAGGCTCAGGGTCATGACTAAGGCAGTGAGGCTATATAAGCACGGTCTGTGGTTCCTACTGAGAGGGCCAGAAGGGGACCAAAGGTTTGAACTGCTACATGGTACAGTTCTTTTATGTGTTTAGCCATTTAATTACAACTATGTGAACTATCATCCTGGGCTCACAGATTCACAAACATCACTTTGGGCAAATTGCCTAAAGTCCTAAAGTTCTAGGAATATGATAATCTGCTTTCCTGTATCTACCTGCCATTGCTGTTCATAACACTTGCAATTGGCAAAGATTTCCTCTTCTCCCCAAAGTAATATTCCTTCTTTCAGACTCTTAAAAGAAAGTTATAGCTTCTGGGAATTTTCTAACCTTTGTTACTGAGAACTGCAACATCAATTTTTTTTTTTTTTTTTTTTTTTTTTTTTTGTAAGCTGAGGGTAGAATTTGGCATCAGAAGAGAGGACTGCCCAACTTTTAAGATACATTTTTTAACAGCAAAATAATATACTTTAAGTTCTATTTATTCTTTGAAAATTTTATACATGTATGCAATACATCTTGAGCATATCTATGGCTGTAGTTGTGGCCAAATAGTTCAAGCAATGGACAAGGAACTAATGTAGTTTACTAAGAGTATTTGTCTTTGTGGAGTGCATGGCTGTCAGCCAACACAAGTACTCAATGTAGTAATCAAAGTGGAGTAATAAGGATTTCCATGTCTTCCGACATTAGTAATTTTTCTGTGGTAGGGCTTTCAAATGCCTCTTCCAGTCATTTCAAGACATGTGGTGAGAAGCGTTAACCAAGAATTGCCTCACGGCTCTACAGCAAACCAGAATGAGTTCTTTCCCTCTCTATTTTGGTACCCTCATACTGTCATTCTTAATCTTTATTTTTTTTCATGAAGGAAGTGAATTTTTAAGGATTTCTAGATTACTATTTACCATTATGTTACTATTAAGCTCCAGCCCATGAATGGCCAATAGATAGAAGTATTTTGGTACTGAGATATTTCTGGCTGGGCTTGTGTGCTGTCTGGACTTCCTTCCCCATTGTCTGGAGGATCCAACAGGTGAGCTGTGTACTAAGGAAACAAGAATGGCTTTGAGTTGGTAAATGCAGGTAATACATAGTATGAGTTATTGACAGTCAGAGGGATACTCATGCTATCAAAACGTGCTCTAAGTTTGCATATGTTTGGAACTTTATCCTGAATCATACCATGAGGACACTTAGATACTCTGTTCTAGAGCAGCCCATCTATGTTTTATATCCTGCATCTGACCAGGCTTTCATCCACATACTCAAAAAACACGGTGTCTGTCCTACATTACTGTGAGATCCTCCGAAATGCATCTCTGGCTTTTAATCTTGTCCATCATCCCAATCTAATCTCTACATGACAGTGGAGTGCTGGCTTCAAGCATAGTGGTGATCATCTTTTAAGTTCTTAGATCTAAATTCCTTGTAGTTAAATCTGAGCTTTCACTAAGCTTTTCGTGTCTTCATGGAAGGCCATGAGATTCTGTTTCTGCATGTTACCCAGAATGCTCCTTCTACAGCTGTCCCTCTCTTCATTCAAGTCCCTGCTCCAATGTCATTCCTTTTACAGGCCACACCTGACTAATATAAATGACCCTCCACACTGATTACTATCAGATAACACATATTCAATGGTTTTCATTTTACCCTCTTTGTCTTTGACTTAAGCTCAATGAATTATTTCTGCTTTTCCAGATCTTAACAGTAGGTGCATACTAAGAGTTCAGTAGATATTTATTTACTAAAAGGATAATTGTCATTGTCCTTAGTAGGTTAAGTTTGCGGCTTAAAAAATTGCAGATGGTTGAGTATTCTAAAGTAGGCGACTTCTCATGTCTAAAAGAATTCACTTTTATAAACAGAGCCCTCAATAATCCTTGACAATGCTTTTCTACTGACTGGTAGAGAAGAATGTGGATGGGGTAATGGATGTCAGAGTTCATGTTAAATGTAAAGAAATTCAGTGCTTTTGTTACTAATAATTGGCATGGTGATGAGAAAGGGCTTATGGGTCTCCTGAACAGGATATACTTTATGCTTAACAGATGTGTTCTCTAGAAGTTGATGCCATTTGTGTAGGTAAACAGGCTTGTGGATAGGTTACTGCTTTGAAACTTCTCTCTAATTGATGAGGCTTGGTATTCTATTAGGAGAGTGTTGAGTGTGTCCTGATAGTCCTAGAACCACCATGGGTATAAGAGCTGGTGGGCAGGATTGCTGCTATAGAATGTCTAATTTTCAGGCAATTGAGTTCTTTGTAATTTTCATTTTGAAGCAGGAAATGCAAACATAAGTGGAATTTTTAGAGCTTGTAGAATAAAACTTAATTATTAAAGGGATGAATCACTAATTGCTAATTATGATACAAAGCAAAAAGGATGCTCAGAGAAGAAGGTAGAATGGTTATTTCAAACACGGAGCAGGGTGATCACAAAAGTTGATACTCATAGGCTGATGCGTTTTATGACCAGGTCTGCCTTGTGCCCCTTCCCAGTTCCATTCTTGGGGCTTCTGTGGTTGTCATGGGCAATTTTACATGCTGCTAAGTGAATGGAACCCTCTCAGGGGGCCTAGGTCACATCTCTTACCCGAGAAACTTGTGATTTTCTTGCCCCTTTGGGTCTGAACACAGTAAAAAGTGAAGTCTACTTTCTAACTTAGGAATCACTCACTCATCTAGTGACTTCTTATCCCAGGTTTTTTAGAGACCAAGGGGGTCCAGGGACAATACCAGGTAAATGCCAATGAGTTTAATGCCAGAATGGTAGGTTCTAACTCACGACATTTACTGCAGCTCATGGATATATCTCTTCTTAGCTTCCTGTGACTTTGGGGGTCTATTGGGCTTCTGTAATCCACTACTTCTCATACTAGCAGAGTGGGAGGCTGTGGGTTTCTATGATACCTCAAAATCCATCAATAAGATAAGCCCTTCAGCAATTGGGTACATGCTCCTCCCCTATATGCACATCCTTGGTGTGGGTTCCCACTTACGAATATGAACCCAAACTGCTGCCTTCTTTGATAGTAAAGCAACAGTCCAGTATCTCCACAAATAAAATATGATAGGTACCCGATGAGTTGTCCCAGAACTCTAAAGACTGCCTCTTGTTGGTTCTTCCCTACTGTCCCTAACCATCTGCCATGGTCACCCTTCATCCTCAGGTATCTGGGCTCTGTTGCTCACTGGCATGAGGTGATGGTTCAGGATCGTTCCTGCCTGCCCCTTGCTCAGTCCCCCCTTTTCCTGGAAGTTGTGCATTCAGCACTTCAAAATGCATCCTTCAAGGCACATAAATCATATACCAAAAGGGGTCCTCTCTGGAATGGACAAAAGTCACCCTATTGCCAGCTGTCAAGCACAAGGCTCAACTAATAGCCCTGGCTGGTCTAAGTTTGGCTTGCATATTCTCAGCTGGGAATCTACCTCATCTAAGCACACATCCAGCTCTGCTGTATCAATGATTGCATGGCTGGTTCAGGAGCTACTGTGACCTGTACTGGGATGGGCTTTGCTGGTCTAGAGAGTGTTTCTCATTGTCCTCTACTCAATCTGACCTTGAATTATTTCTTGTGTCCTTGCTCTCCTGTATTTCAGTTTCTAGCTCATTTCTCATTAAACTTTCATATCTAACCCAATAGCAGAGAAAAAAAAGTACCACTATAACCTAAAATAACTTAAAATAGTACTAATTATATAGCATCTCCCCATTCATTCTCTCAAATTCTGAGATGAAGGGGAAGTGCTTGTATTTTCAGCAAAGCTTACCACCTAGCTGATGACAGTGCTTTGTCTCTGCCAGACTCTGAATCAGTTAAGATTTTTTTTTTGGTGTTTTCACTGTGCTCTTCCCCCTAAAGGCTCCCCTTGGGCTACAGCTACACAGATTCAAGAAAGAAGTTTCCTAACATAATTTTTATTTTAGATGAACCAAATTTATTATTCGAGATCTCACTCTGAATAGGATGAAAGTGTGAAGTCTGGCTAAGTTAGCAGGAAGGACAACAGAGAGCAGGGCCTAGGAAGGGAAATGGAGGTCAGAAGGACCCGACATCCCAGCTCTGTAAGGATGGTGGCTGTAGGAAGCAAAATCCTTTTAGGGCAAAGGCAGAGAGGAGAGATGAGATTTGGACCAGTTGAATCACACAATGGCACCACACTTTTGAAAAGTAGCCAAAGAGAATCTAGTGTTTCTTGGAATGACAAACTTAGGAATTGTCATCAGCTACATCCAAGCTTCCATGATATAGATAAATACACAATCTGAACTTTCCAGTCACTGAAGCTTCACATGTCACTTTGTGAAAACAAAAGAATTTTATTCTGATAGGATCCTTAGCAGATGATCAGGGGAGCATCCATTCTTTTTACAGCCAAACATTTGTATGACAACTTCAGAACAAGTTCACAAGTCCTTAGGACAAATGATCATAGCCATCAGATGTATAGCATGTGGCATACACAAGTACACACATACATCAAAGTGCATGTGTAGCTAGAGACAGTGAATGCACACACGCATAAATATAAAAACAGTGGTAGAGTTTGAGCAAGATGTCTGCCCAGGATGCTTTAGTTTAGAAAACCATCCAAGCCCCTTGAGACTCCTCTGTGCTAAGATCAAAGCCTGATTTGTTTTGCCTTTTTTAGTTATTAAAAAAAAATGGCTTAATAAATAGCAGCTATTTCTCTGGGGTGCCTTTCTTCTCTGGGGTACTGTGAAAAGGATGTCGGAAAAGTTTGAGAGTAAGCTTATATGCATTCCTAAATCCCAGATGGGGCTGACTTTTGGATATGTGAAAAACTGAGCTTGAGCCCATTAATTGTGTTAATGTTCTCATGCTTCTACTCATGTTCCCCTGGATAACTTCCTTCACTCAATACACTGGCTCAGGGAGAACAGTGGCTGGTGCATTACATCTTCCTTGGATTTCCATATCATTGATGCACAGGCTGCTTATTGACTTAGCATATTTTCTAGAGGCACAGTAGGGGAAAGAGTGGCTTGCTTACTTGTGTTTATCTTCTGGAGCGAAATGTGCTTTTCCAGTTGTCTGCGAAGTTTCACCTCTGCTCCATATTTTCCCGTGGTCCCATTGTCAGCAAGGATGAAGTGGGAATGCATGCTGTTGAGAACGGTGAGCTTGCTCATGGGGTTGGACATGGTCTGGTATGGCCGGACTACCTACAGGCAACAAAGGAAGCCCAAGTCAGAGAGAGGAGAACAGAAGATGTGAGTCAGAGGATGAGAGAGATTGAAAAAAGCACAGGGGTTCTCTGGTAGAGTCAGGTCAGCTAACACCCTCTGGAGTTACTTTGAGTAGGAGAAAGATTAATGGTAAAATCCCATTCAAAGGAAGACTATTCTTAAAGAAGCATTTCTTACCAGATCTACAGTTTGTGCCTTCATTGTATTAAAGAGTTATACACTGATGACTGTCTCATTCAAAATTGATATCTTGTTACTGAGGCAAACATAATTTTTAAATTTAACATTTCTTTCTTTGCTTCTCTGTCATGTCCATGGCTTAATAGGTACTGTAGAAGTCATTAGTCTGGAGAACGGGGATTGGTTTCAGAAGTTGGGAAAGGGGCAGTTTTTTGTTGATATTTTGTTTGTTTTTGTTGTTGTCCAGTCTCACTTATGAACCAGAAACTGTTATTTAAAATCAATAATATCCTTAATAACACTCCTTAAGTACATAACAGCTTGATATAAAATAACCATCTCATGAGATGAAAAAGAATCAGGCCTAAAAAATTCATCTCTGTCCTCTATTTCTTTCCTATTATTATTTTAATTTCATAATGAATTGCACTCTGTAAAATAGAGCAATTTCAACAGTCTTTGCTAACACAAACCATATCTATCTCAAGCTGTTGCTTTTTAAACAGGACCTGCATTCCATGTCACTATCCTACCTGACACATTATGTTTATTTTGTAGATGAGGAAGTAAAGAAATAGTCAAGTTATCCAAAAATTTAGACAAATAATCAGAATTTGCATCCAGGCCTGATTCAAAACTCTGAGCTTATGATTTTTCCCCATGCTGCGTAGAGCAAATCAGACATACACTGTATTGGTAATGATGGCTAAAATATCTAGGTTAGAGCTTCAACGGGACAGGAAGAAAAGAGGCTGTTCAATAGGCTCACTGTTGCACAGTCTCAGAATGGTGACTTCTGCACAAAACCACTGAAATTGACAGGACAGAAACAGATGTTACTGGGCTCTTATTTTTGTGCCTTTGTACAGTGCACCCATTAATTATACAGATGAGATGTGCTTGCTTCTTCCAGCGTGTAATAACTCAGCATGCAGTGCTGGATGGAGTAAGATTGAGTCATGTGTTAAAGGCATTACAGAGTGATTTAGCGAGGGCAGTTTTCAATAGCGAAAAGCTCATGTAAATCATTTTTTAGACCTTGATCCTGATTCAAAACCTACAGTGCAATGTGCCTGGAAGATGAAATGTACTCAATAAACTGAATGAATATGTAAACCTGAGACAGGCATGCTTTTGTTCAAACCTGGGAAGGCAATGGATCTCTTCAGAATTGTTAGGTAACTGATCTGATTTAAATTTAAAATGTGTATATGATTCTGAGCTTTTGAAATGGTCTTCAGTCTTGTTATTTGTGTTCTAGTTTTTAAATATAGCATTAATATAATGCCAATGCCCAGTTTCATTTTAATTGTTCCTTATTGATTTTGAAAGTTGATAACCTTGATTATTGCCTCGAGTAACCTCATGGGCATTGGCCAGTTGCTGTCCTGTCCAGAGCAGTGAGGTGGGATTCTTCTAGAGTGGAGAGGCCTGCATTGGGAAGCCTGTCCTACAAGCAGTAGCACAGGAAGAGTGGGCAACTTGTGGTTGGAATTTCCATTTGTTGCCACTCATATTTGATCATAAAACATTCATCCTAGAGGGGAGTGCACACTAATAAATATTAACGCTTTGCTAGAAGGCTTAGCAGAAAGACTTTCCCCTGTTCTGAAAGTGCCTCTGCACTGCACATTTGGCAAAGGGAAATGCTTTAGTTACAGTGCTGATTTTCAGTGGCAGGTCCTGAGGACTCAATGCCAATCAGGCTACAGAGGGCACAGCAGCTCTACAAGAGGTAGAGGACACTGGAGTTTTGGAGGTTAAGCAATGTATGATAGTCATTTGTGCTACTTATCTCCCTCCCTCCTCTTGCTTTAATTTCTGAATCTACTAAAAGACTATTAGTAAAAGTAAAAATTTCCAGTGGGGGGAAAAGGGAATGAAGATCACTGTGAACTCAGCTAAGTAACACATCACAAAATAAGAGGCAATTACACTGTCTTTCTGTGACCATCACATCTCTTTCCTTCATTATTGAATCCTGAGTTCACTAGCGCTTCAGCCTTTGGATGTGTGACAAGCCTCTCTTGTGAAATATGGCCCAGCAGTACTTAGAGAATTCTATACATCTGCAGATTTTGATTTCTTCATTATCCAAGTCCCCTTTCTTTTGATCTTATGTGCAGCAAGTTATAGGTTGCCATATTTTGGTGGAGAGGCTGTCTGCTGAACAATAGAGGATATAAATCTGAAAAAAAAAAATTGAGTAAAATTCCCCAGTATTTCTCTCTTCTTTGGAGGAAGCTCTACCGAGTCCTGGAGCATCCCCAATAACATAAATCAAGGAAGGAATTTCAGTTCTGTCTATGCCTGTTGAAACCCGAGCCTCTCAATTTGTAAAAAGAAAATAATAACACTGCTGACCTCAGAGGGACTGGTTTAGATTACATGCGCAAAGTACCAGGCACAATGCCCAGCTCCTACCAAGCTTTCTAGAAATATCTATTCCTTTTCTAGCTCTGCTCTATCTTACCAATTATATACTTCCAGTTGTAAACCAACATCAAAACATAATATGGGATAATGACTCACTTTTGATTTAAATCGAAAACCAACCATCTGTTGGCAAAAAATGCAAAGAATGTTTTAATTTCACATCCCCCAGGCATCTACGAAGGTGATGGCATGGAACTATTTGTTGATTAACTGAAAGTTTGGAAATAATTTCCAAGTATTTCAGAGAAACATATTTCGATCTAACTTGCCTACAAAATCCATTTAATATTTTTTTTATTACAAACATGCCCACAGTCTCTTTCTATTTGAGTTACAGTCTGAATATATACAAATATTTCTTGATCTTTCTTGTGTGTTTTCCAAATAGAACAAATACTGCTTCTTAAATAACAGGAATACAAATGAACTTCTCCTTCTGACAGGTTTTAGAGGCTGCACAACCAATTTATCTCCAATAGCTTTTAGAGGAATGTGTGTTGGTATGATAGTGATGTTTTCATGATTCACCGGGTGACTGTGGATGCTTCTCAGTGGGGACTTTGTGGGGAAGTTAAATCATTAAGAGCCATAAACTCCATGGGGTAAGAGGTTCACTTTCTTTCCTGAGAAGTCAGGAGAATCAAAGCAATGTACTTGGAAGAATTGAGAAGGCAGACACCCAAATTATTTTTGAGTTTCATTCTTGAGATCATAGCCTGAATTGAGGAATCTTGCACAGTGTCTAAAAGGCCTTTTAATCAGTTTTCATGATTGGTAAGTAAGTCTAGTTAGAAGTGGATTCTAGAACCTTGCTATTCTCTGGTCATCACTGGCGACAGTGTGTAGAAGTAATGAATTTTTTTCTTGTCCCTCAAGAATAAGTGAACACATCTTTACTGGTTCACCCACTGCATACCATTTAGAACTGCACTTGGTGTTTAATAGAATTCTGGTTCATACCTCAATATACACCTTAGTTCTGAAAGAGAACACCTCTGAGGAGTGGGACTTTGCAAGATTTTATATAAGTCATTAGCAGGAAGTGTCCTTTATGTGCTGGTCATAGGCTGCTAAATGAGTATTCTGTGCATGGGCTTAATTCAGCCATTTTCAGGCTGGTTTAAGATAGCTGCTGTAGTTTTTCTAAGCATGTTCAGGCATGTCATGGTTTCATTTAGGAGTATTTACAGGAAATCAACATATAGGGACTATAGTTTGGTTTCTATATCTACTAGCTTGTAACCTTGGGCAGATAACTGAATTCACTGCTCATTAATTCATAAATTTCTGGAGGAAATGCAGCCTGGGATGGCATTATGTTGACCTGAGGACATACATGATCATGTGTCAAGATAATGTTTCCTAATAAATATTCAAGATATGCTAAGTTTTCTTATCTGTAAAATACAGATCTATAACTTCTGGAAGGTTCCGTCCTCTAACACCCAAGTCCGTGTTGGAATACAGCTGTGTTGGAAAGCATACTTCCTAATTCAAGTCAGTGGAGAACAATGGCCTAAAATGAGTGCTGGCTACAAGAGGAAAGTCATATCCTCTCTCATGCATTGCAATCTTGTCCCTCTTCTGATGCTTTGTATAGTGCAATGGCAATTTGGTTACCCGACATTCCTTTTCCTAACAGAATAGAGTTGGGATAAATTAGGTTTTTATGCCATCAATCAGAGGCTGCCTGCAGTTCCAAATTTGTTTTCTAGTGATTTGTGTATCAACATATCCCAAACAAACAGCAGAGTTTGGGATATCTTCTCCTAATAGCAACATGGTTTTAATTTAGACCAGAAGAAAATGAACATTCATTGACCATGTCAGCATGCCATGCTCCATGAGGACAAGATCCCATGGAGTAATGTTTTGTCTTTACTTTATCCAGAAAACTAAGGTTCTGAGATGTGAGATGTCTTGGCCAAATGTGTCCCACCATTCATTCATGTCTAGATCTGAAGTTCCTTTATAAGCCAGCACATATTAGGAAGGAAAACACAGAACTGTCTCATTTTAAATTTATAGAGGAAGCTGTTGCTTTTGCTGCTGGGCATTTTTGTTACTGGCTTATCTGGCTTTGGAATCCTTCAGACAACTAAGCACACTGTTTCCAATAGAGCCATCTAGAACGGCCATTTAGGAGACTGGGGGAGTCACCAGCAAGGAGCCAGATGGGGTTGTACTTTGGTGAGATAGAAATGAAAGGTGTATTGAAATTCTCTAAGGAATCTGGCATCTGTGACTGCTGGGGAAAAGCAGTACTGCTGAGAAGTGGGAAGCAACCTTTGTGTCAGAGAAAAAGAGGCATGGGGACTGAGAGACTGAAATGAGGAAAGTGAGTGGCACATGGCTTCACAATCAGAGGCATCAGGCAGCAGGGCACTGGCTGCGCATTTTATATTTAATCAGTGCAGCTGTTAAGTTTGGGTAAAGCAGGTGACCCTGAAATCCAGGCACTACCTATCAGCTCAGCAGTCCACAGGAGTCAGTCAACCCTAGGACCCATTTTCAAAGAGTACTCACATCTTTGAGCTGTGGGAGCCACACTAAAAACCACAGGTGCATCCATTTTATCTTTCTGCAGCCCTTTGAAATGTGTCCCTCAGTGTGTGCCACACAGTGTTCTGTGGCCCTCATTTTATACTGTACACTTGGATGGACACACCTCCCTTTGGTCCATTCTGAGGGGAGCCATGTACCACTCACTACTGTGTGAGAAACGGCTCTGAAGAGGGGGTTCCTTTCTCCAGCAGTCACCATGGCCCTAACAGGGGTGGATTTAAACAGTATTCAGGAGTTCCTTGAAATTCTTCTCTCAGTTTCTGTTGCATGCAATGGCTCACTTCTAAGTGATAAAGTAAAAACTGAGAGTGTGTAACCATAAAAGGTTTCCCTTCTGTCAGATCATCTACTCTGGAGAAAGCTGGTGCCACGTTGGGAAAATGGCTTTGCAGCTCTATGAAGGAGGTACATGTGATCAGGAATAACAAACAGCAACAGGCTAGTGAGCGAGCTGTGAAGAGGGAGCAGTAGTCTCAGACTATAGTGCCTGCCCAACTGCCATGTGATCATTGCCTCAGGAGACCCACATCCAGATCTTTCCAGGTAAGCCATTCACAAAGTTCTCCCCCAGTATCGGAGAAAACAGTGTTTTATTACTTAAGCCATTAAGTTTGAAGGTTGTTTTTATGCATCCTTAGATAAAACTATCTTGTATTACTACTGTCTTTTTTTGATACCTTAAGATACACCTTCTCCTTTTTTGGACTAGTTGGTGTAAATAATTTCATGACTGCTGGTACTCTCTGCCTCTAGGCATGATTCCTCATTGTTGCCTGGAATTCCTGCCCTGGACTTTTGATCAGTTTTGATGTTTGTTCCCTGGGTGGTGACCAGCATCCTCCAGTCTCTTCATACTGCTGACCAGAATTCCTCCCCTTTCTATTGGGCAGATGGTCTGCCTTCTGTTCTTGCTAGTTGGTTAGGCTGACTCTATGAATTGTATGTTTTTCTGTATCTCCATATATAAATTAAAGCTGGTATCACAACCACCTTATGGAGATGGTTCAAGTTGTGATTTTTCAACATTATGAAGGTATAAAAAGCAATACACATTCAGTAGAAACTCCAAGTTCTTCTGGGTTAGTGATAGTCTATTATGATACTTTGTAGTGGCAGCAAACCATAGCATCCAGGTATGCATATGAATAGAAAGGTAAGGGTTGATTTAGTACCCTACAGTGTCCTTTGGCCACTAAACTATATGAGCTATTCAGCCCTTCAAAATAGGCTCAACTGTAGGCTAATGTAAGTATTCTGAGCAGCTGGACTAAACTATGATGTTCATTGGGTTAGGCATGTTAAATGCATTTCAATTTATACTATTCATGACTCATAGTAGGATTATGGCACATAACCCTACCACAATCTATGCTCCAAAGAGAAACTGAGATATAAACCTTAAAGAACGATGCACTCAAGTCAATGATAGCTGTTATGATAGACACAATAGTGTTTAGCAGGTACAGTATTGGAGGCATTGGTTTAAATCTTAGTCACATCCTTCACTGGTCATGGAACATCTGGGAATTGACTTAATCTCTCTTTTTGAAAAAAGTTTTGAGGTTTTACATATTCTTATTTTATGTGTATGGGTTTTTGCCTATGTAGATGAATGTGTAGCATGTATGCAGTACTATGGAGGCTAGAAGAGAGTAACAGATCTCGTGAGACTAGAGTTATAGACAGTTTAAGCTGCCACGTGGGTGCTGGGATTCAAACCTTGGTTTTCTGGAAGAGCAGCCAATGATCTTAACCACTGAGCCATCTCTGTAGCCCTAGTTGACTTAATCTCTTAGTGATTAGGCTTACCATCAATAAAATGGCCATAATGAGTTTTTATGCAGGTAACTAGATATCTGGTGATACTTAGTAAGCAGTACAAAACTGTTAGTATAATAACTGATTGTGATAAACTTCCATGCTAAACCCCTGTAACATCTTGACACAACCCATAAGTGTAGATAGTTTTCCTGCTTCTTCAGTTACCTGAATACAGATGGGTTTTTTTCTTCCTTCTAAGCTCTGGGCTTTTACCACCTCATGACCATTCTAGGATAATTTTTGCAGAATTATCATCTGTCTTTCCATCAATCCCTTTCTACCACCAATATATAATGAAACTCAAATCTATGTTGTCTGGAGGAAGAATCCCTCACTGTGTGGCTCCCATGGACTACCCTGTCTATTTTCCTTATTCCCCAAAGCACCGATACCATATATTGCTTTAATCCCTTACACTGGACCTTCCATTGACAACCCCATCTCCCCTCCTGTTCCCTGACACAGAAGTACTGTCTATGCTGCTCCAATCCCTCACGTTGTGACTCCCGTGGATGACCCATCTCTCCTTGGTGCCATCTATGCTGCCTTTCTTCTTGTACATATTCCTGCCTTCTTGTCCCTCCACTAAAGCAGTTGTGACCAATATGCCAGTGATGTCAAAATAACAGTTCCAATGCCCCACCACCTCAGTCTGTCATTAGCACTTGGCTCCCTCTGCTCTACCTTTCTGAAGCACAGCCTTCCCCTGATCTCCATGACTTAGTGCTCAGTTCCTACATCTCAGTCATTTATACGTTCCCTTTGCTGGCTCTTTTCCCTCTACTTGGCCATTAAATTGTGGTGATCATCAGGATCGAGGACTTCTTTTACTCACTGCCCACCTTCTCATGGTGATGCTCACTAACCACTGGGATGGCCTGATTGCCATCCATCTGAGATGACTTCAAACCCAAGCTTTGCTTGTAGGCAAATCTTTCTGCTTTTGCCTCCCACACTGAGTAGTTTGCCAGAAATTCTCCTAGAAAATGTCTCAAAGGAACTTCAAAGTGAACATGTTCAAATCCAAATTCATCGTTACCTTAACCAAAACTTCATTCCTGACAGAAGTGATCCTAACTGTTGTATTGGCAGTTTGCCCAGAATCTGTGTGGTCCAGGCTCAGCAAGCTTTGGCTCTGTCCTGTATAACTGACAGATGTAGGTGTCTTTCCTGGCCTCTCATATCCTCTGGGTACATCTCATCTAACCCAGTCATAGAAGCCCAACAAATCTCATGCTGGGGCCACCGTTTGGGTGTTTTTTGAATTTATGGTATGAAGTCATATTTGGCTTGCCCCTAAGAAAACCAACAAATGTGCTGAGTTGATAACTACGTTCAATTTAGTAATAATATTGTGTTACTGACCTTTGTGGTTCTTGGCTTAAAATGCAAAGATAGCATTAAAAGGATTACTTTTCATAAGAATTCTCAAAGGCTATAAAAACTGAAGGAGATAAACTTGTAATTTATTGAAGTGCAATACTGAATAGAGGAATAGTTCAGTAATTAGATATGTCAGAAAATCTGCCAAACATAATGTTCATCCTTAAGTTAAAATGAAAACATAGCTTTGCTTCTGATTTTAGATTTTTTTAAATTTGGTATGTGTCTGGTTAATTTGGTTTAGTTGGAGATACACATTTCAGAAAACTTTCAGTCACCTCCTAAATTCTGGCTAAGTTGTTTTCTAAAGTAAGGAATATAAATTTAAAATGTGTTAAGTGAGAATTGGAATTTTCTAGAATTTCTTTCCTGACTTCACACTGGAGGTACTTTTATAATTATCTATCTAAGCCAAGATTTTTTTTTTCAGGACAATGAAGGGTTTTAGTTATCTACTGAGTATATTTTTCAAGTTTAACTTGTAGGTGTTAAGATATTTACCAGTGTCCCAAATAATAGTCAAAATATTCTATCACTGAGAATTTTTTTTTAGGTCTCTTAATATGATAAATATTATTAGAGTTGTCTCTGGAAAGAGTTGGATTTGGGGTTCTAGTTCATGGTTCATTTACTTAACCCCTGCAAAACTATTCCACTACAGGGCATACTCAGTAAGTTACATCTAACTTCTCTACATATAATCATGATGATGCTATGTAGCAACAGAAAAAACACTTTTATAATTTACTTAGGGATGAAGACATTAAGTGTTCAAATGCCTTGTGTTCTCATGCAAAGTATTATATTAAGGTTTAATAAAAAACTAAACCAAATTATATTTTCCAGGCACTCTTACATTGGAGAAATGAATTAAAATTTGCACCCCCTCATACCCCAATTCTAACATTGAAATCCTAACCTTCAAGGTAATGGTGTTAGGAAGTGAGTTCTCTAGGAGGTAATTATGTCATGAGGGTTGAACCCTTAAGTCTGGAGACTACTTGAATTAAGATCCTAATAACAAGAGACTCTGGAAAGATGAAATTGTCATAAAGTTGAGAATGAGGAAAGATATATCGTTACATTTTGTATTATTTTTCTGATAAAGTATTGATCCCATCATGCCTAGTTTACCTTAATTATGGAATATTTATTAAGATTGAGGCTCTAGGTTGAGTTCTGATAATTATGCATTTGACATATGCTGCCCAGGCTATTCTCAAATTTGAGATTCTCCAGGTGTCTTGGCTGGTGTTTACAATCATGGGCCATTATGGGTGGCCTTTTCTTTTTACAAGAACAGTACTTTTATTCAATGTGAAACTTGAAAAACAAAAACTTATAACAAAAGAGCCTGGTAAATTCTATGCACCCTCCAGCTCATCAGCTCTGTGAGAATAAAGCAGCAGAGGGGTCAAAATTCAATAAACCTTGGTGACAGATTTATTGAAAAACTAGACTATCATTATTTTTTCAGTGCACTGTATAATCTGACATTTTAATTTCCATTGAAAAAAAGAAATTTTGACTATATATCTTTTAAAAATGCAAATTGCATCATACAAGTTGATTATCCATACTAGTAGGGTTCAGCATGAATTTTTCTGTGTGTATATAGCATAGACTGATCAAATCCATCTTCCTCCTTTTAGATCACCCATTCCTCCTTATCTCTAGTGGACATTCTTATATCATTTTTAAAGCTTCTATATATAAGAGAGACCATGGTGTGCTTATTTTCCTGTGTCTTGCTTATTTTACCTGATGTCACCAATTCCATTTTACTGCAAATGACAGGATCTCATTCTTTATGATCAGGTATGCCATCACCAGTATATGAGTTTCATTTATACATATCTTTGGTAGAATTTATTTATTTATTTAATAATACCTGTTTTCATTGTAGTTAGGATTTACATTTCCCTGGTGGTTAATGCCATTCACTGTTTCAATATGTTAAGTAACTAGATTATTTTCCCATTTTAAAGTTAATGATTTGCTTAAGCCTTTTTTAGTTTCTAAGTATTCTAGCCATTACCCCTTTGTCAGAGAAGTAATGGCAAATATTTCCTCTCATTCTGTAGGTTGCCTGTTCATCTTGTTGCTTCTTGTACTGTGGAGTCATTTTGAATTTGATTTCATCCCAACTAGTCAAATTTTGTTTTTGTTTCTTGCCATTACAGGTCGTCTGCTGGAACCACAGCCCCTATTGGGGTCTAGAAAGGCTTCCTCTTTTTCAAATTCCAGTGGCTTCAGATCTCACATTTAAGCCTTTGATCCTCACCTCCCCCATCCCATTTCAATGATGTTTTTTTCTTTTATTGAAACTAGATTCTTTTCTTACATAATATATCCTGATTATGGTTTCCCCTTCTGCTGTGGGTATTGCTCTGTATAAATAAAGATTGGCCAGTAGCCAGGCAGGAAGTATAGACTGGACAAAGAGAGAGGAGAATTCTGGGAACAGGAAGGCTGAGGCAGAGAGATGCTGCCAGCCGCCACCATGACAAGCAAGATGAAAGGTATCGGTAAGCCATGAGCAACGTGGCAACTTATAGACTAATAGAAATTGGGTTAATTTAAGATAAGAACTAGATAACAAGAAGCCTGCTGCGGCCATACAGTTTGTAAGCAATATAAGTCTCTGTGTGTTTGCTTGGTTGGGTCTAAGCAACTGCGGGACTGGTGCATGAGAGAGATTTGTCCAGACCCTAGGCCAGGCAGGACCAGAAAAAACTCTAGCTACACCCTTCCTGTACGATTTCATGTTTCTCCCATCTCCCCTCCCATCTGGTTCATCTCAAGCAGAGGGTGAGAGATGAGGATCCAATGGGAATCCTTTGTTTGGGGATATGCACTCTTCTCTGCACCAATTAGCATTTTCGAGGCCTGTGTTAAGCAATGGTTATGTGTAGGCACATGGCATCTCTGCTCAATTGCACTGTGCTACTTGTTTAGTTTGCCAGTGCCATGCTCTGCAGGACATGCTGCTCCACAGTAGATCTTGAAGCCAGCTTTTGAGATGCTTCCAGATTTTATCCCCTCAGGATTCTTTTGGCTATCTGGGGTCTTATGGTTCCATATAGACATTAAGGTCACTATTTCTAGTTCTGTGAACAATGTCATTGACATTTTGATAGGGCTTACACTGAGTGGAAGGTATAGTTAAGGAATATTAATTCTTCCAGTCCACACACTTTTACATTTTTTAATGTCTTCTCAAATATATTTCTTCAGTCTTTTATAATTATTACTGAGTTCTTTCACTCCCTTGATTGTTTATTCTTCAGTATTAGTTTGGTAGATATTCATTCATGGCACTGTCCAGAGTTCACACAGCAAGTGCCTGTTGGGTTCTTTCTGTGTTGCAATACTAATCCTTTAATGGACATCTAGTGCATTTAGGTCAGTCAATCTGGGATGCTTCAGACCCCCAGTGTGGACTTTATAACCCTAAAAGCAGTTCTGACTCAAAACCGAGCTTATAGCCCCATTGGTATTTGCTGGGAGAAGACTTGGTTGTTTATTAAGAAAGAGGTAAATGCTGGGAGCTTCTACTCACATATCTTGGATCTCCTACTTTTATCTTACCTTTGTTCCTGCTCTCCTAGTTTTCTGTGAGCTGGGTATTGTTTTTACTAGATCTCTGGGAGCATGAATGATGAATACATACCATTTATGGCATATATGAGTACCTTTCCATACCTTCTGGGCTAGCACTGAGACGGTTTTAATTGGGATGCCAGAAAACATCTTTTAGCCCTACCAGCATGTGTACATTTCTATTTGCATATGATGGAGAAGTGATAAGAAGAGGGAAAATGAACCAGGACCGAGTTCCCCTACTCAAATGGGAGAAATCTCTAACAGCAGTCTTACTTCGTGCCGTCCTTTTGCATTCCCAAGGTCAACAAACATGGAATAGGAGAGGCCAGCATTCTCTGCCTATGCTTCGGCCAGTAAGATTATTATTTTGTTACTGTGTCTTGAAAACAAAGATACAGCTATCACTTATTCATAGATTATATGAATGAGAAAGTTCTAGAACCATAACCCCAGTTGAAACATAATTAATGTCTATGATAGAGATACTAAAGTCATAAAACTTCCAAAATGATTTCTGAGCCATCCTAACATTTGAAATAACTAATTTATACCTTAATATTTGCTCTATTAAAAAAAATCAGCATTTACTTAAAATCCAACTTGGAGTTTGAGGCAAGTTTAGTCTGTAAAAAAACTAGTCTCAGATACTCTGAAATGTTACTAATAGCCACTTTCCAAGTCAGTCCTGCCTCCCTCACAGTTTGGGGGTTGCTGGCTACAATATGCAAAGATATACAATGTGAAGGATCCAGGAAACTTTAGGTAAGAAACCCCTATTCTAATATCTCTGTCCTCTGTCTCATGTCTTCCTACTAAATCTGCACTTCTATATATTATTTGGTAGTGTTGGCCATGCATGCACATTTGATATCACTTTAAGAATCTGTACTTCTGTTTAATGGCATCTTCTCCACCTCACTAAAAAAATGTCTACATGAGGTGAGAATGATGAGACTGTACTGTCTCAATAAAAGAATCAGTTTTGAACCAGTTGATTCTCAGACTTTAATGCCTTATTTTGGCTCCAAAGATCTCTAGATAAAAAACTGTTTAGTATAAATGTTTTACTCTCTGTCAGTCTTTGATTAAAGAAGAGTGAGTCATTCTAATAGACTGAATAATGATAAAAATTTTATAGAGCTATTGGAGAAATAAACTATACTCACCTGCTCATTAATTTATCAATTCTGATTCATGGACTTTTGAGAAGTTATATAGAGGGCAATGTCCCTTGGAAGGTGGTAATGCTGTTTATATTTTATAAGGAAATTCCCCAGAAAAAAACAGAAATAAAATCATAACCTAGAAAGAAAGTGTGGGGGGGAATGCTCTAGACTTCTACTGCTGGTAAGTGTGTGGCCCTGGACGTAAGGAAATGGAACAGACACTCACACGCACTCTTTGTATTTTGGTCAGGGCATTTTAAAGCAATATGGAAATACATCATAGCCAAGTATTTAGCAAAAAGAGGGGCCAGCAAAAGAAGTCATGATGGTGAATGAAAAACACTCCCTTTGGCTTTTCTCAATTGGGAAATGACCATGTTAATACTAAAAAAAGCCACAGCCTTGTAGTGGGAAAGTCCTGTTCTGATGGAGCACCACTCTGACGGAGCATCACTAATGGAACAGCCAGTTCATGTTGCCTGATGTTACATGTCATAAATGCAGTTTGCTATAACCAGGCCAAGAACATGTGGTTTAAGCAGGGGCCGAGTGGTTGGTAGGTCTTAATATTTGAATTTTCTTGGTTGGGAGATTTGACATTAGATAGAGTTTGGAAACCAGGTAATCATTTAGTAAACCTTTCATAATACAAGTTTGACTTTGAGAGATGGCCTCAAAAGTATCATCCTGTGCGAATTATAGATGTTAGGAGAAGTCAGATAATAGAGCACTGTGCAGGACTTACATCTCTTCCAATCAGGTCCTCCTGGTTTTCCACAATTCCCCAGGGGGCAATACCTATGGTACATATCTTCCCTCGAGACTTAGATGCATGGTCCTTTAAGGCATCTCCAACATGACGAATGACGCCTAGGAGCAGAGAGAGAGGTATTAACCTTATTGTTTAAGGGCAGTGACCTTCTGCAGGAAATTAATGAGTGCCTTTAACTTGGGGGAGAGAATTGAATATACAATTTTGATACATTTCTATAAGAACTACATTTAGAAGAGCCCAGCTTTATAGCTGGGCGGTGGTGGTGCAGTCCTTTAATCCCAGCACTCTGAAGGCAGAGCCAGGTGGATCTCTATGAGTTCGAGCCAGCCTGGTCTACAGAGCAAGATCCAGGACAGGCACCAAAGCTACACAGAGAAACCCCATCTTGAAAAACAAAAAAACAACAGCAACAACAAGAAGAGACTTCATAAGAGTGCCTATAATGCAGATATATGTGTTAGATTCAATAAAAATTCAAACAATGCATTTCTTTAATTCACATGGAAAAACAGAGATTATCTAGTATCTATAAAGAAGAAATACAATTAGAGGACCCCTTTCTTATAAGCATAGTGATTTATTACTATTCTTGCATCCTTGGAATAAAAAGCACAAAAGTTAATTTATTCTACAGCCTGTGAAAGAATTAGGGTCATTTCAGTAGTTATTTACCTAAGATTTTATTAACCTCAATTTCCTCTTCCTATTTATAGCACATAATGTGGAAAGCCTAGTAATAATACTGTCTTACTCAATGGCAAATTTATGCTAAAATGGGTAAGTGTACCTTTAATATTCATCATTCTATTTGTTTCCTCCTTCCGTTAATGATTGCCTCACAGTTAAAAGCAAGGACGTCCAGATTACAGCAGTAGGGAACCCGATCTTATCTTAAGAAAGCATTTAAAGAATATACAATTTCTAATCTTTTACCATCCTTCTTGGGCCATCTTCTATACATGACACATAAGATACATCTTCTAAGAATTTACACCGATCAACAGTCTCCTGTTCCCTAAGAAGCATTCATCCTCAGGGCCATACCTTCTACAAACATTAAGGTGGATAGAATTCCTTGCACATCTAGCAGCTAGTGAGTCCCCAACAGTGCCACGTTTCACTGCTGCATCCTCCAGTGATGCCTAACAACTTATGAGATGCGCCCTCTGATGGGAGGATGGGATGGTCAGTGTGTTACTTAGCTTGTGGGTCTTGAGGGACAGTCTGACTCCAAACAAGGTCTCAGAAACCATGCATGGACAG
Organism: Onychomys torridus; assembly: GCF_903995425.1. Taxonomy (NCBI): domain Eukaryota; kingdom Metazoa; phylum Chordata; class Mammalia; order Rodentia; family Cricetidae; genus Onychomys; species Onychomys torridus. The sequence goes on along the minus strand of NC_050443.1, from coordinate 141,139,135 downwards.
GCAGAACACACCAAGCAGTTTCTCCATGGAGACATCAAACATGTTTCTATAACTTAGTTGTGACATAGACATGAGATCAGACAAGAGTTTTCTTTTAGGAATCAAATAAAACTATACATGAGCTTGAAGAGACACTCTTTTCACCTCTTGGCTTGTCTATGTATCATCTAAGTAAAAATATTGCTGAACACAACTTTTAGACAAAAAAGAGTAAATCCATAAATGCTAATGTTAATATGCAAAATACATCAGGGCTGGGTTCAACAAGAAATCTAACTTTATGGTATGCCTCTTTGTCTGCCATGGTTTTCTTTACCTGCTACCAGCTTTACTGGCCATCATTCAAGTCCCATATTCTGAACTAGAGATGAGCTGTTTAATGTATAGTATTTAGGATGTAATTTCTTCCCCTCCTACTTTTGAATGCATTTCATAAAAGAAGAAAAAGAACTAGCAATCCAACTACTTAAATATAGAAAATTGGTTAAAATTTTTTTTGAGCCTTGCATTGGATGGGTCTCTCTACATCAGGAAAGTAAAGGACTAAACAATTCCATGCAAGCACTTTCTACTTAGTGAAGGTGAAAATGTGGGGGCTAAAATCTGAATAGTAACTAAAATTGTCCTTTAAAGGACCTACAATAAGAGTGGACTGAGCAGGTCACTAGAAAATGTTGCCAGCTGATGGGCCAAGGTGAGATTTTACAACACAACACTGGGCATGGACCATCTGCACAGTTCACTGCCAAAACATGCACATTTAGCTGTGTGCTGACTGCTCACAAATTCTAGTTATAAAGGAGATTTTATAGTTTTGGTGTCATTCAAACATCACCAAAAAAAAAGAGTATGTACCACCATGCCTGGCATTGGTATGCTTTCGTTTTTGGTTTTTGTTTTTTATTTTGAGACAGGGTTTCTCTGTGTAGTTTTGGTGCCTGTCCTGGATCTCGCTCTGTAGACCAGGCTGGCTTGAACTCAGAAAGATCTGCCTGGCTCTGTCTCCAGAGTGCTAGGATTAAAGGTGTGCACCACTGCTGCCCAGCTCCATTGATATGCCTTTAATAGGAACTCAGGGTATCTGGTAACAAAGTTTACTCTATTATCTGTAGCAAGAATCTAACTTTAAGTGGTTATTAGAATTAATTTGTTAACATGCCTGTATCATAATATAGAAATTTATATGGCAGGCTGGAAAAAGTATCTGGAATCCATGGAGGGTTGGAATTATCTATCTATTGATAGATAGATAGATATGTTTTAAGAAACGTTTAACAATATAAACACACATGGGTCTGAAGAGATGTTCAGTGGTTAGCAACATGTACTGCTCTTGCAGAGGATCTGGGTTTGGTTCCTAGTACCCATGTTGGATAGTTCACAACTACCTGTAACACCAGATCTAAGAAGGATCTAGTGCTTCTGGCTTCTGAGGGCACTACACTAATGTGCACAAACCAATTCAGACACACATGCATACACAGAATTAATAGTAAAATATCTTAAATAAGCATGTGATAATCTAGACTTAACCTTATCATTCATGCTGCAGATGTAAACAACATTTAAAAAATTAGGGCTGGGAAGATACTCAATGGATAAAGCACCTTCCATACAGTATAAGGGCCTGAGATTGAATCACCAGAACCCATGTAAAAGCCAGGTACAGTAGTAGTATGAGTATCTGTAGCAGACCTATAGTGGCAGATAATGGAGAGTTGTCAAAGGCTCACAGGCCGGCTAGTCTGGTGTATACAGGACTGAACAATAGGTAAACTCTGCCTCAACAAGAGTGAAAGGCAAGGATTGACACCTGAAGTTATTGGACTATAGGTAGTAGTCATGCCAAGTAGTGGCTATGGCATGCACAATCTCTGTCTCTGTCTCTCTCTGCCTCCTCCCTCCCTTTCTCCCTCTCTTCCCTTCCCCCTCTCCCTCACGCACACACTTTAAAAAAGGTATTTGATATCAACTGTGAACTTGCTTAAATAATGAAGGCAGACATTCCAATTTAAAACAAGAGTTAGTGGATACCTATGAAAATCTCACCTACTAAAAACACGCTGTGAATTTCCATTAGTCATGTATACAAATTCTCTAAGTCCTGAGATAGCAAAGCCATTTCTCATATGCAGTTTTTCTTAGTTGAAAACTATCTGTATAGCTATCACTTAGGTAAAGAAAGGAGAAAAAGAGGGATAAGCAGGAGGGTGGACACATACGGTAGAGATGAGGTGTAGAGAAATATGGACATTTTCAGTGAGGCAAAATTATTCTAGCCACGACATCATTGCAGCGGCCTTTCTTTATTGCACGATGATTACCTGTGTTGACCCCTCCAGTGAAGATCCACGCTCCGGTTGTCATGGCTGCTTTGATGAGCCCTTTCCCGAAGACTTGCTTGAGTTTGGGCTGGAGTTCAAAGTTCTGCAGCCCTCCATGCACGGAGATGAGAAGCTTGGGAAGCTCCAGCTGCCATTCCTTGGTCATCAGGTGTAGCAAGAGATCAGGTTTTGTATCGAAAGATACTCGGACATACTAGAATAAAGATGGACAATTAGAGAAATGGACAGGGCAGCCTGGGACTGTTTGTCTTTGTTAGAGTTATGTATGCCCGACTTGAAGAAAATGTCTTCACATGTGAAATCAGATATTTTAAGGAGAGGGGATTATTTCCTTTACCAAAAGAGGCCTCAGGAGACAAAGGGATTCCCACTTTTAAAGGTTTTGTTGAAATTGAGTTATGCCAATTTGAAAATTCCTTGATTTTTATAAAATGTAGTTTAAATACAATTTTCCTGGTTAGATCTTTTCCTAAAACAAATCATGTTGATATTTTGCCATTGTCTACATTTGTACAATTTAAACACTCCTAATATTTTCCAATATGATCAATCTCTTTAAATAAACTAGATGTCAATATAACTGTCTTTGTGTTTTGTGATCCTGTTATAATTTTGAGATCCCAGAGGACTCTAAAGTTCTACACTATACAATGAAAAATTTAAAATCAGGAAACAGCAGGTTATATTTAACTATAAATGTATCTCAAATGCCTATCTATTATCTACCTACTTATGTAAAATCTATCATCTATCAATCAATATCTATCTTCTATCTATAATTTATTTATCACCTATGTATGTATCATTATCTACCAATCAATCATCTGTATTTATTTATTTAATTTTTATGAGACACTATATAGCTAGGGCTGGCCTGGAACACGCTTTTCAGATTAGGCTGATTTTAAACTCACAGTGATTCTCCCAGTTCCAGCCCTCTAAGTGCTGACATAAGAGAGATGTGGCACCACACCCAGCTCAAATGTTTTATCTTTAAAAGACAAGTGACAGAAGACAGGCCAGCTACTCCTATATTCAAAAATGAAAATTTATAGCAGAAATAAAGGTTTTTCTATACACAACAGGAAATTCTAAGTATATATAACAAATACTATAAGTACAATAAATACAATGATAATATATAGGACCATATATATGGACACATAAGTTTTAGTTCAACTACATAGTTGATATACTAGGCAATGATAGAAAAATCTTTTGAAATATACTATTGACTTGGCATGAAATGCAGAAATACTCAATTCCTAAAGGAAGTCTGCATGGGGACACAGAGCAGAGCTGGATCTAAGAGATTCTCCCAAATACTGCAGCCCTTCAACATTTGACCTGATGACTTTCTGAAGTCTGGGGGAGTCCTTGGGGAGCCCCCACAAAAAGCTGGTATACATTAAAGTGCTCAACTCTGAAATGTTAGGAAGAAAAACTAAGGAACTATCTAAAAGAAGGCTGTAGGAAACTTGCTTATCTCAACCCTGGAAGACTGAGGTAGGCTCTGGGTGGACCGAAAAAAGAATTTGCCTTTGATTATTTCTAAAGGCAAGCAGGTCCCTACACAGGTTTGTCATCATTACTTAGTGTGGTTGGAGACCTAGAACAAGGTATGTTAATGCCAATTGTTTAGATAGAGTGATGGTTCCAGGTAAGCAGCAGAGGCAAACACAGACCCTCTGTGAAGGAATGTGTAATAAGTGCAGGTTGGAAATAATTGCATGTTGACAGATAGCTGAGCTAGACCCCCCCGAGACCGTAAGATGGTCATGGAATACAAAACAGACACATGTAGTATCTTATATATGGATATCAAAACAAGGATGAAGAAGCTATAATAATCACGGTCATTTGAAAACCTAGAACAACTTGCAGAAATGAAAGTGGAATACTGTAGTGAAAATTGGCATGGAAAAGGAACATACTGACCATGGTTCTTAAAAATTAGCCATGTGCAGCCTAGAAAGATGAAGGTTTAGAAAAATACACAGCAAAACACAACTAAAGATGCTCAGGAGAGAGTGTGGTGATACTTTGTGTGTGCTCTAACAAATAAAGCTTGCCTGAAGATCAGAGAAGTGGAGCAGCCAGTCACTAGAAAGACTTCTTACCTCTAGGAATCCTTAGGCTGAAAGCACCAAGCTCCTGTCTCCACCCTACTTTATCACTTCCTCTCTCCTGCCCAGCCATGTCACTTCCCATTTCCTCCTCCCAAGTGCTGGGATTAAAGGTATGTGCTACCACTGCCTGGCTTCTAGTAGCTAGCTCCGCACTCTGATCTCCAAGCAAGTTTTATTTGTGAGAGCACAAACAAAATATCACCACAAGAGTGAATTAGAAATTCTAGATAAACATGAAGGAGGCACTGCTTAAGGGAGCCTTGGTAGGATATTTCTCAGAAATACTGAATACCAACTCTCAGGTCCAAGAGCTCAATGGGTCCCAGAAGGATAAATAGCAGGAAACCTCTGTCATGATATATTACAGAAAGTACCAGCTATGAAGGCTCTAGACTGGAAGCCCACTCAAAACTGCAGCAACAGAAGCTAAAGCCGAGAGAATAGTCTGTTGGTTTAGAGCTCAGCTTCTCTTTTCAAAGTGGGAGGAAATGTAGCCATTTTATGAATGACAACCCTGGGTTTCCCTCTGACAGTTTTCATTGAAGTAAAATGGAAGCTTATATGATTCAGAATGATCTCAAACACAGGATGGGATGTAACTAATTAGTAAGTACATGGTAAATATAAAATCATGTAGATTGCACAATATATTACAATAATCATGACTAACTTATAGTGCAAAGGGCTAGAAATAAAACATTAGGGAATAAATTAGTAATCAAAATTACAGCTTTCTTCAGTGCATATACATGGGTGATAGATAGATCTCAGTTGTAAATGCTTGCCTGAATCTCTTGGTTTGATACAGGGTATGATAGTGCATGCCTGTAATCCCAAGATTTAAAGGGTAGAGGCATCAGAAGTTTGGGGCCATTGTGAACTACATGAGATGCTGTCTCAAAAAAAAAATAATAACAACAAAAATAAATGCTGGGTTCCTGAGATGGCTCATGAGTAAAGGCTCTTCCTTGACACCAATCCTGAGGACCTGAATTCAATCCCTGGGACTTCCTGGTAGAAGGAGAGAACCAACTCCCACAAGTTTTCTCTGACCTCTGTATGCCCACTATGGCTCACACACATATGCACATGTGCACACATATATACACACACAGAAAATAATGTAAAATGAAAATTTAAAAAAGTTCCATGGAAGAGAAAATAATTGATTAACTAGGTTGCACAATACTGAAATCAGCACTTATAAGGTGGAGGCAAGAACTTCAGGAGTTCAAAGGCTAGCCTTGGATACATAGTAAATTTGAGGCTAGCCTGGACTTTATGAAATCCTGTGTCAAAAAACCCCAAATTATTCACTACCTTTGGCTCGATTAGATTCAAGTCTATTCTTTGTGTGTGTGGTGTATGTGTGTATATATTCATTTGTTTATGCACAAGGGCATGCAAATGTGGACCATAAGTTAATTTTGAGTGTCTTCCTCAATCACTATATTTTTTAATTTTATACATCTATTAAAGTATTTTGTGTGTGTATGAGAGAGTGTGTGTGTATGTGTATGCTTGCATGCGTGTGTCACAGTAAATGTATGGAAATTAGAGAATGGCTTGGGGAGTAGTTTCTCTCCTCCCACCATGTGGGTCCCAGGATTCAATTCAGGTCATCAGACTTGCTGGCAAGTGTCTTTATCTGCTGATCCACTTTTCCAGCCCTTTTGTCCATCTTAAATTTTGATTTAAGTTTAAAGTTTGGCTATAGTGACTGGCCAGAGGTAGTCCAAGATATCCCTTTGTCTCTACCCTCCCAGCACTGGGATTACTGGTATATGCTATTCCAGGCTTGATATGTGGGTGCTAGTATTTGAACCTGGGTTTTCATATTTGTGTGAAAATTCACATTTCAACTTTACAAATTGAGACAACTCCCCAAGCCCCATAATTCAATATTTTTTGAGGTTAGTACCAATGACCACATGTATAGTGATTGACTTACAAACTATTTTACAGTCAACTCTTCAATAATACTCCAAAATGAGGACAAAAGCACAGCGTAGAAAATATATACACCAGTAAAATAGCCAGTAGTCAAGTATTATCTGTGGCATATGGCTGTATAGTCTTTGCTTTAAAAAAAAAAAAAAAGGCCTGGTAGTGTAACATCACCATACACATGAATAAAATGTGGTGCTTTTTGACATTTATACTTCACTCATCCACTAAGGGGTAGCATCTTTGAGCTCCATTGTACGTATATGAGCCAGCATCATACATATGGTCCACTGTTGGCTGAAAGGTCACTCTGTGGGGGCCTGAATTCTGCATTCCAAGTACATGTGTGCTAAGTGTTTTACATGTTCCATCTCATATTCTCCAACATTTCCAAACTCAAACCATTAATGGGTCATGAGAGGCTCTGGACCCTAGCTTTGACTCTACAGACTTCTCTTGACCTTAAAGATACAACTTCCTCTTATTTCTTCTCCTTTACATAAACCAGCTAGTCTCCAAGTCCTAAGGAGGCACTTCTCCAAATGGTGTTTTCACCCAGGCCTGGTCTTGGTTCCTTCCACGGCTGTGTTAGCAGTCTATTCTCTTAAATGATGCAGTTTGGGTTCTGGTACAGCCTCCTTGTGGCTTTTCTGGCCCTCAGATCCCTATGAAACACTGACAGGTCAATGGGCTGACTTCTTCCTTTGGTCATACTATTTCTGATTTTAAATCATTACATCTTTTGTAAAGTCTCTACTCAGGCAAGAAAGTTTCCCTTAATTTAGCCTTACCCTTGCTATTGACAGCCTTTCCCACTTTTCTGTGCATTTGACTAATGCTAATCCTCAAGGCCTAGGGTAATGAATGCACTCTGCCCTGTCATTCATGGAAATGACACTCATCTTTTAAAGTTTGCTTCGGTTCCAGTGACCGTCTGAGACTGCAAGCCTGTGCTGATGATGTAATGGCTTCAAGTTCTTGCTGAAGCCCAGGGTGATATTTCTTTCTGAATGATTCTCTTATGTGTCATTGTATCTCGTGTGCTACAGGCGTTTGAGTTCAGGGTCTAGTTGAGCTACCCATGGATTCTGGTAAGCTGTGTCAGTATTGTTGTGGAGATCATAGGAATAATATAATAATAATAATAATAATAATAATAATAATAATAATAATAATAGGAAGGACTAAGGCAAGATGTCTGTTATTTGTTTTGGTGCCACTGCAAAGTAAAACGCACTTAAGTTTTATATGGAAAGCAAAGAGATGGTGGGGAAGAATTAGGCTACCATAAATGAGAAAGCACACCAATTTCCAGGCTGCTCAGGGAATCTCCACTGACTGAACCCATCTTGACTAGGGCCAGTTCTTATGCAGAGCAACCTAAGATCCTGTGCAGACCACTCCTAACTATCCAGAACCTGGTAAAGGTCACAGACATTCACTGCCTTGGCTTTTAGCTATTGTCCATAATCTATGCCTTATCCCTCCCTTCTCCCAGAAAACAAAAGGCAAGTATTTAAGTAAATCAGCATACTACTTTAAAAAAAAAAAGTCATTTTGGCTATTGTTTAGAAAATCAAATAAATGGTTTGGGAGGTAAAATTGTTATTAAAATCAGGGGTTAAGCATCATTGTAAGGTTACCTAGAGATTTCAATTAAATAGAAAATTTTAAGGTTATATTCCTATGTCTGTAGAAACTACATTGTTCACTATACCTCTCACTTATGTATAACAATGACCTCACTTGCTGAGTAGGCAGCTTCACACTAATTGTGCCCAGAGAAATTAAACAATTCCTATTAAATTGTTAATGTGATTTGAAATTAGGAGCTATTTCGGTTGTCATGAGAAGGAATTAAACTTTTTTTTTTTTAAATTTTGGGACAGGGATGGCACATGTAATGGCATTCGTGTGGAGGTGAGAGGGCAGCTTGTAAGGGTCAGTTCTCTCCTTTCACCATGTGGGTCCCAGGGATTGAACTCGGGTCATCAGGCTTGGCTGCAATCGCCTTTACTCACTGAGCCATCCCTCCAGTCTATGATAAGCAATTTTGAGGTCCATTATGAGTCTATTCATTGCTAAGAGATCCTATTGTAAATAACAAGACATCTCCCTAACAAGCATTTTAAATGAGGTCACCTAGGCATTACTCTGGCTTGGTGTTGTTTAAAAATTTCCAACTCACTCCATTATCAGATGCTGACAGTATTGGTCATTTGGACAATGTGAGTATCTGACCTATTAAATGAGACCAACCCTGACCACTGCACATGTGGAACATGTAATGACCAAGAAGCTCCAGTAAGTGCAAAGTGGGTAAAGATTCCTTACATTCGTTTAGACACAGTGTGCCTGCATATAACTGATTCAAGTCAATAGTCTTTTCCACTCTAGTTTTGTGGGCATGTGGGGGAGGCCTTGCCCTCTCATTACAATGGGCCTTTAGGTTTCCAGTTGATCAAAAGAGAAGCTGAGATCTAGTAAGGTTTGCATCTTTGTAATGACCTGTCCCTATCTCTTCCTGCTGTTAGCTCTCCTGTCTGATATTAAGAGGTCTGTGCATGTCACGTGGATGGTTTTGGAACATTCTGTGTAAGGCAGAAGCCAGATTTAGTTGAAATTATATAATTTTATGTTCTTGAGTACTGTGGAGGCCAATGAATCCAGCATTATTTTCACATGAAGATATACTTTAATATCCAGACAACAAACTAGAAATTACATTTTTTTGAGGCAGTGAGAGCTTCCCTTTCATTTGAATGGAGAGGACCTTGGTGATGAGGGTCAGCTGTGCCTGATCTTGGGGTTCCTGTTCTGGGCAGGTGATTCTCCCACTGAATTGGCTATTAACTATGTCATTATCCCAAATGCTTCTGCTCACTCTTCAATGCTATAGAGCTTACAGAGTGTCCTCACCAAGCAATGTTCTTATCCTTCCATCCTATCTACAGGACACAAAGGCTGGATGGGGCGAGGATGCAGCCATTACTTCTCAGAGCAGATGGAGGCTGTTTCCTTAACCAACCAGCCAACCAAACACCTCCCTAACTTCCATCAGCAGTCTTAACTTGAGCTTCACGGAGCATTTGGTTCTGCCAATTTGTCAGCTACCTCTTTAGCCCTAGATTTTTGCCCATGTAACTTTGCCCAGCTGTTTTAATGAAAATGAAAATGAAAATGGGCTGCAGTACAATAAATCTGGCTACACTCTTGGAAATGTTCGATGACAAATCCCCTCTTTTCACTGCGAAGCCATCATTCATTCTTATAAGGAACCACTTGGTACTTCTTAAGCAGTGTTTGTTCTGATGAATGGACCCACCATTGTGAAATTGGTTTTAACAGTCCTGGCAATGCCTTTCTTTCAAGCTCATAGTGGGAAATGTGGCCCATTTTCTCTATTGAGAAATGTGACAAGCATCATTTCATTTCCCAATTTTTGGAGCCACATATAAAAGGGGGTACTTGTAATTAAAGCGGCAGTTGAGCACACTATGTCACATCAGAGATAATTCTGCTGATAGCAGCTTCCCAGTTCCATGGAGCTTTTGCTTTGCCCTAGTTTAATGCTCATGGTGGTTCAGTAGATAGAAGCAGCTCACCAGAAAGAAGATATTTGGAATAACATTCAATGCATTCCAATTTTTAGTTTGATAACCCTCAAAACCCTGGAAGTAAAAGTGTCACTTTTGCAGTTTCCCAATGTTAGATAGCAGGTGTTTATAGGATTAATGTTGAACATGGGAAGCTCAATAGTGAGAAATAACATATAATGTCACTAAGCACACACAGGGGTCATGGGAGCTAGTCTTTGCGATTTCTGTCAGAATTATTATATGACAGGTATTTCTGTCAGAATTATCCCAGAAAGTGGGATAGTTTCCTGAGGAGATTCAGCTTCCCCTACTTTATATTCCTATAACTAGGATGGGAAATATCAACCATACCTTCTACCTTAATTTTGTTGTTGTTTGTTGTTTTTGTTTTTCAAGACAAGTTTTTTTTTTTTCTTTTTTTTCTGTGTAACTGTCCTGTCTGTCTTGGAACTTGCTTTGTAAACAAGCTGGCTTCAAACTAACAGAGATCCTCCTGTCTCTGCCTCCCTAGTGCTGGGATTAATTTGCATCCTGCCTCTACATTAATTCTTACTTTCAGACATACCATCTGATCCTGTTGCAGCTCAGCAGCCTTCAGACCACAAGGTGCAAATTGGAAATCAGGGGAGCAATCAAAGGTTTCTCCACAGCCCCATCAGGCTCTAGGGAGCTTTGTGTTAGCCACAGTGCAGTGACTGGTTGTTCATGTGTGTGAAGAAGGAATCATTTAATCATTTCTTACTTGGCATGTGTTAGTCTAGGGTTCCCAGATCAATTTGCAGAATGCAAATTGAGAGACTATTTTTAAACTCAAATTCAATCCTTGAAACTCTCTAAGAGTACTTGGTTACAGATGCCATGCTAACAGGGGCAACCTCCCTACTGTGTGGTCACCTCCCCCAGAGCTCAGAGAGCAAGGCTTTCACTCCTGTGGGCTTAATAGAGCTTTCAGTGTGAAAACAAGGGCTTGGGATAATTTTCTAAATTATATGAAAACTGTACTAAGAGACTCCACATGATCTAATAGGCAGAGTAAATAGCAGAGGAGAGCCAGAAGAGAATTATGTGACTGGCCTGAGAGGTTTAACTGCATGCCCTTAATTAGGTTTAGTCTTACCTGGCCTACAAGCCAACTCTGCATTAATTAGAAGAGATGATTTGTAAACAAGTGAGTCTATATTCTGCTCACTTTGTAAATCATGTGGAAGCCCTCAATAGACAAGAGTCTCCAAGAAACCTCACTATGTCTGCTGACAGGGCCATCTTGCTGTGATCCTAAGGTGGTTTGTGAATTATGAGATGTCCCTAGGAGCGATCTGGTCCTCAGAGAATCCAGGGTGGTTTAGGGCTTGTCATCGGGTAGGATGCATCTTGGGAATGGGCAGGAAGTAAGGCTCCTTCCCTCATTGTCAACTAGGATTGGCTCCTTCCTATGTCAGTCTCTCTCTGCAATATGTTGATTTTCCTGGGGCTGGTTAAGTTTGGACACTGAGTTCTGAACACCACAAAGCACTTGAAAGAACTTGGCAAATGATTCTAATGATCTAAGATGTAATTTTATAAAGACTTCCCTCTGCTCAAGGCTTTCAAGTTTAATTAACCTCATTAAATATTAGTGATTTAAAAATCCTGCTCCCAAAAAATTCTAAAACCCCTATTAAAAAGGTAGATGCACAATAGTAATTAGCTACCTTTCAATCACCTCCAAATAACTTCCAAATAAAACAGTGACTGTCATCTGTCCTAGGCACACATGACAAGGAAAGAAGAGAATGGAAAGGGAGTCATTAGAAGTTAGGTTCAAGAACTTTCTCTGGGAAAACAATTTACTTTCTTGGGGCTTCAATTATCTCATCTACAATGTAGGTAGTGGTGATGGAGATTAATTTTTCCAAGGCTTGTTGCACAGCAGAATAACTGCTATGTGTATATCCAGAGATCTTCAGATGCCCATGCTTTTGTCCAGGCTAATGAATGAGACTCCAGATGTAAATCTTAGATATGGCCATTTGTAATGGCCTTCCCTGTTACTTTGTGCCCCCAAGTCAAGAACCGCTGATTATGACCCTCAAGTGCCTTTGATGCTTAACGGTCTGTGATATATTGCTGTCCTCCACATAGGACAGACACCTAGCTATGGCTCTCAAGTAACTGGAGGCATTTTGGTAATGAGTCTATTCCTCCTGCTGCCTGCCTCACCATGTGTTGCCCACCTTGGCATTTGGAAAATGCTAGAGCTGGATCCTGGGCTGCTTTGAAGGAAAAAGTTAATGTTATATCTTGCCTTAATTAAAAAAAAAAAGTCAATCTTGCCCCTAGAGAGTCTGGGCGACTTTGCTAACACTCATTTCCAGGACTTCTTTCGGAAGCAATGGCCCAAAGGCACATTAAGTTTACTGGCCTGTCTAACTGCAGTTTTGGAGAATAATTAACCATACAGTGCTCTCAGGAAGACTGGCTTCTTTCGCAGGAAGTGGGTGCCAAGGCTGTCTGTCCAAACTGCATGCTGGTTTTCTCAAGAGGCTGGGAAGCAGGGGAGGCTCGGGTTGGCAAGCATCCAGTCCCATGCCTCGTAAAATGAGGCCTGACAGCACCACTTCTTTATTTAGACCGGAGAAGCAGAGTAACTCTGGGGCAAGCTTTCAAAGTGCGCAAGATGCTTGTTTGTGTCTGAGCGAATGCTGGGGGTTTCCACTTGCTAAATATCCAGCAGTAATTAAAAGAAAAACTGGCCTTCATTAGGCTAATTAGGCTTGGAGAGAAAGAAAGGGTTGCCCTTTGAGTGACTACCCTTTAGGTCACCTAGGCCCACTCTGACCTCAGGGTCACTGTCACAGTATGTGGAAAACAGTGCTCAGAAGGCAGTGCTTAGAGTTCACTTTCTCTGAGTTTTTACTCTTGAAATTCGTAATATCTGGGGACTGAGATATAGCTCAGTGGTACGTACTTGCAGACCATGAGTGAGGATCTGGGTTTGATCATAGCTCTGAAAAATATTCATTAATATGTGTTGGGGAAATGGAATCCAAGGGGATTGCAGAATACGTGGTTGCTCATTTATGCTCACGACTATTATTCATTATAGATTATGAAAGAAATTGCCAAGGTTTTTTTGCTGACCATTTTGAAGGGCACATGCTAATAAACTCATTTTGAGTTCTGCTCTCCAGGCTTCTGTGGGGAGTGGGTCTCTCAAATTCACCAGAAATTTTCAGGAAACAAAAAGAATTTCCAGTAGAGGAAAGTTATACAGCAAAACGGTTCTTGCTGTGTTCACTTGAATGTCACACTCACAGCAGGTTAGTGACGAAAGGGGAAAAGGACTAAGATGGGAAGGACCCCAGGTAATGTAACTCATTCTGATTTGATGGTATGAGTGACTGCCAGGGCCAGAGAGAATGTGGACATCAGTTCACAAACCTGAGGCTAGCTTTCCTGATGGTGGCTGTCACTAATGTTGTTCTTTACAGAACAGAGATTAAACTGTGGGTGCAAGAAGTCTAATGGAAATACTTGTGAAAATACTCTAATGGATCTTTGGGCTTCCAGGAAGTACAGGAAGCTACTTCCCTGACCCATCTCTGTCATTTTCATACGTATATTGGACATTAGCTGTGCATCAGGTGTCTTTCATCCTCATGAACATCACAGAAGGCAATTTTACCAGCTTTCTAGGTAGAACACTTGAGGCTCATGTATAGGTGGTGCACGCCTTTAATCCCAGCACTCAGGAGGCAGAAGCAGGCAAATCTTTGTGAGTTCGAGGCCAGCCTGGTCTATAGAACGAGATCCAGGACAGCCTCCAAAGCTACACAGAGAAACCCTGTCTCAAAATACCAAAAACCAAACAACAACAACAACAATAACAAAAACAAATAAAAAACAAACAAACAAAGACTTTCCAGTAAGAGTGAGAATGTGTCTAGTTCTGAGACTTCAGGGGCACACATCTGTTTTGATTGGTAACAGAGTTGCCCTTGAAGTAAAACCTTCTACAGCTTTAGCACCAGGCACCCTTTAAAGCCCATAATACACAGAGGCACTGTTAGTCCCTGAGACAGCCCTTTGAAGTGGAAGTTACTACCCCATTTTACACACAAGGAAACTAAGGCACTGGGCTTAAACAGAACAGTCACACAACCAGAAAGTGACAGCACCAGGCTATGAATAAAATGCCAATGGGTTCCTATTGAAAAGACAGCCAGTAAGCTACAGGGTCTGACCTTTCAGAATTATACATAAGTATTGCCTGAAAATGTAAATTAAAGTGTATGAACTAATAGAGACACAGATCAAAGGAGTGTCCTTCAAAGGATGGGTCAAATGTTTCTCCAAGTTCTTTCAGAGCCTGGGGAAAATGAGAATATTACTAACACCGGCTAAATTGGTTCACACCCATTGATGCGTCTAGCATTGTGCTGATGTCTTAACACCTATTGTCTGACTCTTTCAACAGCCAGAGGCAAGCCTGCTGAACTAGAAAATGTCCAGAATTTTCAAGAACACATGCTATATTCTTTATTCTTTGAAAGGTCTATGTGGAGTCACATTAAGTGTAGTCCATGGGAACTATGGTTTAGACATGGCAAAATTTTTATCTATTTCTCAAGTCCTTGCTAAAGATATTTTCCTTTCCCATTGAGAATATTACTAACCCAGCTACTTGGAGAGAAGGTCCCTGATATGGACGACAAAATCTCTGTCAAGGCCAGGAAGGAAACAGCTTGGGAAATGCTGCTATTAAAACAAAATGGAGACCTAAAAGAAACATTTGTTTCCTCTCTCCAAAGCTGGGGTAAATGATTTAGAAAATGGCTATGTAGATGAGACATAGAAAATAATATTGCAAACTGGAAATAACTACAGGAAACAAGCAAGATTCAGAAAGACAATTATCACCTTTTCTCTCATACATGAAGGGCAGAGAACAGTGGATCTGAATGTAAGAGTGGTTAAAATAAGATGATAAAGGTGCTGGTGAGTTGGGGGTGAATAAAGAGGTGATGGATTTGGGTAGAAAGGACATTGTACCGCATGATCGTATACAATGATAGAAGTTAACCAAAGTAAAAGTCAGTTTATCATCTGATCTCATACCAATGATTTAAAACGTCCTGGGGAAGGTTTTCTTGCCCCTACTTTATAGACACCCTACTGCAAAGTGACAGAGGCCAGGTTAGCTTGAAACCTGCATCCCAGGCTCTTAGCTGTTCTTTTATAGGATGTGGAATTGTATCTGGGAGTGAGTGACTGGCTTATTATTATTATTATTACCATGGCTTTGTTGGAATGACCACCTCCTTGGAACTCAATGGTCCCAAAAGCATCTGTTGGGCTGAGCTGAGTGTGTTTGCTGATGGACCACTTCTCAGACTGGATGTCATTTCGGGAGAGGCGACTCTCATTTTTCTCATTCTGAAGCACAGAGATACTGGGAGTGAGTCCGACATGCTGGCCTATTAGGCGCCCACAGCAACACCTATAACATGAGAGGTTAAAATGAAGTGAACCCCTTGAATCAGCAGCCTTATTACAAGAACACACACTTTAGCAGCCTGTTAGAGAAACCCACAGACCATGTTGACCCATTCCAGTTAAGTGATAGGTGAAATTCCAGATGCAGCCTTATCAGAAAAATGGTAGAGAGAGGCTTCCCATAACACCCCATCTACTGCTCTTCCCCACCACCCAGTTTATCTATAACAACATACTTCCTGGCCTCCCCCACCCACACCTTTAAGTACTTGGCATATTGCTTGCAACAGGGCAACTGTGAACAAAAGTTCTATAGATTTTTTTTCACTTTTAATCGCTCCCATCTATCAAATCTTGCATGAAGGATGCCGAAGAGCTTAGGGAGAAAACTTTTAACATGTACATTTAAATGAGGAATCTCACTTATGTGTGAGTCACAACCTAACTTGTCTTTCCAGTTGATGTTTACTGTCAAATATTCAATTCTGAGAATAAAAATCTATAGGTTTTTCTTTGAAGAAGAAACGAAAAATAAAAAGGAAACTTAAAATTTGTTCCCTCTGTCATCAAAATGCCCTTTGTATGTTATGATGACCACTATCACAACTATTAGTAATGATAGTTACATAACATTCTTAAACACTAACAATTTAGGATACACTGTGACAAAATGTTGCAGCACTGAGGCTCAAGCAATTTGTCCAAGATGATGTATCTAGCCTATGGCTGTATTTTAAGCAGGTGTTTAAAATTTCCCATTCAAAGGGCATTTCTAGATTACAATGTACTATTTTAGCTTCCTGCTTTATATACTGCTGATTTTCAGGAAGGTAACTGCAGTGCCAAAAAATGTGCAGAGGAATCTGAAGGTCAAACCATACATAATTTCCTAGGAGTCTTCCATTCAAGACTGTCTTTTTACTATAGCAGGACATGTTGGTACCAAATGAAACAGTTTGACAAAATCTTAAGGTGGAAAAATAAGTAGTTGTAACAAAAATATAGTATACTGTTATATCCAGGGATCAGTCTTCCTACAATAATGGATCTGTTTCTCTATGTACAGACACTTAGTTGAAGATTAACTTTAACCATGCATATTAAGCAGTTTAATATATATTTGCTTCAAAAATATATTTAATTTGATAGTGGTTCCCTTTCAGTGGTAGTAATTACTATTGTACTCTATGCCTATAATTACTACTTCACATTCTTAATACATTAAAGACCATAAGATTACCTATGGGGGTCTTTGGTGCTGGGTATGATGTGAACACATTCTCTTTTATAAAATGCTCTTTCAATCCAGGATTTCTGAGCCTGAAAAAGAGAGAGAGAGAGAGAGAGAGAGAAAGAAGAAAGTTTAATATAAATTTTAAATCTTTTTACCACCATGCAATCACACAATACACTAGTATATCACAAATGGATTCCACATTGCATATTATCCAACAAGCTATTCTCAGAACCTGTTGACTGGGTTAACATTATAATGTTGAGAAGTAAAGGAAATTGTCAGGCTGGAAAAGTGTTAGTAATGAGATCGTAGGCATGTTCATTAAGGTTTCTAAAGGACAGAAACACAAGGCTATTCATAGAGAAAATGAAATTGAAGGAACAGATATTACATTTATAATCTAACATGAAAAGCAAAGATTCAAAATTAGAGGAAACACATCTAGTTCAGTATCAGGTTTTCATGGTTGAGGCTTCTCTTAGAGTCTCCTTACAGGAAGAAAGGACAATGGCAGAGGGAAAGCACATTCAGAATCCCTGCTACATCACCAAGGTTCCTTCCATCCAAGTTTGTGATGCAGAAGAGCAGAGAGGGAGAAAAGGGAATAGAAAGACACAGAGGATAAGTATAAGCACAGCCTCAATGCTCCCAGATAATGTTTGGGAATGGAATAGGCACATTTACCTTTATATCCTATACACATACATAAAAGTATGGTTTCTTAGAAAAGGTGTTGCTAAAACCATCCACCCAGAAACCCTGCCATCTAGATGGGGTTCCTAGATGGACAAAGGATGTTCTGTCAACCTGAAGGATATTTCCCCCCTGCAAGCAGCATCTATCCTTCATGGACAAGCTATAGGCTGTAGACCACATTATCCAACAATAACTGTGAATGAAACCCTGCACATTTGTAGATGAAAACATCACATGCCAAAAGTCTGGAGACCCTGGACCCCTTCCTTACAAAGCATTTGAAATGGAAGAGAAGTCTCCACAAAACCTGCTAAATTTCTTAGAAGACTCCTTTTGTAAGTATTTAAGATGGAAGTTACTGGAGCAAACTTTAGTTACTTCATATGGCACTATCTCTCTGTCAAACCTAAAATTATATTCATAAAATATTCTGGCTCAACACACAATTGAGCTGTTCACTTGACCTGTGTCAATCACTGGCTGGAACTGTTACCAGATTCTACTTTCTGGGCATAATTAGTCCAGATTCCCTGGGCACACAGTGCTATCCTGAACCTTGTGAATTCTGGTGTACACTTATCTCCTTGATCTCATACAATGTAGGTCTGTGTACGCATGTGACATCCATAGCAGTAGTTCTTTGATATTTACAATAATGCATATTCTACACATGGCCACACAGAGGATGGTTGAGAGCCTTTAAGGCACTGTATTCTATTTCAGTAATGGTCATAATAGGGTCACTTAATTTCTTGTTTCACTACATTGTCTTCATTTAAAGGAGCAGCCCACACTGCTTCAAAGGTCTCCAGGTTCAGGCGAACCTCTGTACCCTCATGCACACAGAAGGCGTTTGTAATTTTGTTTGTAGCAGGACATGGAAAAAAATCTCAAAAAGTTTCCTTCTTAAACCAGTAGAAAAAGCTACTGGCTCCATCTTTGCAATAGAAATAAGCTCAGTGGCAAAGATAACCTGCCTTTATCTTTGAAAAAGCCTGTAAATTAAACTATTCATAGCCCATGGTACCGAAACACTGAATACTTCTGTTGATGTTATCTGACGTTCCTCACTCGACATTTGAAACCCACTTTCCCTACACCTTGGGGAACAATGAAGAAAGAATGTATTTTTGTAGCCCATCTTGGCAAGTCTTCAAAAGAATATTTGGGGACATCATCTGCCTGCTTCAGTGAGTGCTGGTCCAGGTTCCAGGAGAGGAAGTTGGAAAAGCAGGATGTGTGGGATAGAAAGTCTGAGAAAAGAGCATGAGTTGGACTCTCATAGATGGGGACAGTTAAGAATTCTCTTATCTTCAGTTCTCCCCATCTGTATACTGGGCACATTAATAATGCTTGATGTATTAAATTGCTATTATTTGGGGAGTACCAGTCTTGACTTCAAAAAGAGAGACCGATCTTGGCTTTAGTTTGTTTATTGAGACAGGTTCTCACTCTGTTGCCCTAGTTAGCTTGGCAATCATTCTTAAGTCTAGCTGGCCTTAAAGTTGCAGCAATCACTACCCTGAACTTCACAAGTACTGAGAGTAAGACATGCACCATCATGCCAGACTTCTGGGCTGATTATCATACTATAAATTCATACGGAAAGTCATACAAGGGTTCTATAAAATACTGGTAGAATTGGCCACCCTTATGTTTGAATTATAGAGCACTGGAATGGCCACTAACAAGTTATGAAGAAAAGTTACTTACCTCCCCCAAGCCTCATGTATAGCATATCGATCCTAAGCTACTATGGGGAGTTTGGTGATAATCAGACCAGTAAGTTCATTTTACACACCTAGCACATTGTAGGAGCTCAACAAGGATGCACAGTGGGTAACATTTGTTAAGGGTCCATTATGTGCTTGGATCCACAGAACAGCACTGATGGGGACGGACCGTCTACAATACTACATCTATTTTATCAATTAAAAAAAATGCAGCCAGAGAGATACAGCAAGTGAGTTCCAAAGCCACAGTTTGACCTTGAATAGCTTTACCCCAGGATCTTTTCTTTTACCCTTGGAATATACTGTTTTGCCAGAGGCGACAGTAATGGTTCCGAATGTCCTTTATGTGTGCAGTGCCATCTGAGATGCCAGGGACTATTTCTGTGTTTGGACCATCCTGGACTCCTAGTGGCATGTGGAGAACTGGTTCAGACTTGTTTCTTCCCCTTTCTCCTCCTGAGTTCAGCCCTCACACATGGGGGTGAACTCTCTACCACCTGTTCTTCCTCTTCCCTTGGGGTAATGGATGGGATACCACTTAAGGAAGACCCCGATAGAGAAGACAGAAGTTAAAGAAGGGGGGAGATGTTATTATTTTCACAGCAGCAAAGAAATGGAATTGCTACTGGACTTCAAAGTTGAGAATATTGGGGGGGGGGGGGGGCTGTGCCCAATGAATCAGACTCTTCGAGGACACTGTTATTACTAGTTTCAATTTGGGAGGTCCTGCAAGCTTCAGTAAGATGGTGTGTAGGAAAATTATTACCTATGGATGGTCAATTTGTTTGTTAGTCTTTCAGGGGAAGGTGATTTGGCTTGTGTGCAGTCCAGCAACTTAATTACATTCCCAAGAAAAAAAAGCAACCTCTTTGTGGGTGAATGGATGAGAAATCATTCTGTTTCTTAGCATTAGCAGATTAATCAGTTCCCTTGCCAGGGCGCTATTGGGAGTAAAAGAGAGGTGAGGTAAAAAGATCTTCCCATCATTCATAATGAACTTTGACTCCTTTTGTTTGTGAGACAAGAATAATTTATCATAGGAAGAGTGTGTGCATAACCGTCAACTTAGGAATTATCCAAAATATGCATAATTGACTGCTATATTGTTGGGTTGGCTTCACTGTGCTTTTATTCAGGCTGTTAGTGTGGACAGATATTTTATATAAAAAAATTTTTTTTGGAAAGGTCATATTTTGATGTACAATCACGGTTTAACTTGTTGCCTAAATGAATTCCCTTTTTCTTTTGTTCAAGGGCTTTGAACTACTCTGCATGAAGCTTTAGACTTTGCTCCAACATGCAACTAAGTTAGCTCAGAGTGATTACCCTCATTGTTAGAAGCATGAAATAAATCTGACATGCATTTCCTGCTGACTTTTTAATTCTCTTCCAATGCAAAACTTCGGTGGAGAGTTTGCCCAACTAGTTTTGTTTTTTAATTGTGCCACAGAAGTCTCCTGTCTGCCTAGAGAAGGTGGGTCCTACCAGCCCTTGGAAATCACTTCTGTACATTATTTTCTGGAGACAGAATAGTCAGAGAACCAAACTGTTTGTTTCTTGTCTTTCTGCACTACCGGCCATGTGTGATGTGTAATGGGGAAACGTCTTCAAAGGCTAATAATTAAAGGACATCTTTTACAAAACAGAAACAAGGGTACCTACATTTTGAACAAAGTATAATGGTTACCCTAAGGAAAAAGAGCAAGAACATTTTTTTTGAAAATTAATCATGTAATCAATAAAACATCAAGATGAAAGAAGGTAAAACAAATCTGTAAATATTGTCTTATACCAAAGAAACATTGAATAATTTCATTTAAACAGATTCACTCCTTTTCACCCAGGCTCTGCTACCGAGACATTAAACCACCAACAGCTTTACTCTGTCTTCCTTTACCTCCCTACTAGCTGTAGACTCAGCCCTTCCCTAGGAGGGAACAGATGTAATACAAACTTAGCAGCTCAGTAACCCAGACAGGCAACCCAAAGATTAAAAAGGAAGTAAGATGAACTTCTGGAGACAAATTATGAAAGACACTTCTCTGTGTTGCTCGCCATCACAATCTCCAGTTTCAAGAGGCCACCCAGTCTTCATTAGAACAAAATACCGAAATAGATGTTTCTTTCCCCTTCTGTTTTCTCTCCACCCCCTCTGTGTTTTCCTTTGCTCTTCCTCTAAGTCCCCACATTCTACCTGGAGAAGGCGAACAAGAAAAAGGTCAACTGAAATCATTTACCTGCGCACTGACTCTGGCTGGTAGCAAGGCAGTCCCCCTGCGCAGTGCCTCCTGCTTTCATTTTGCAGTGACTGGGGCTGGCCATCCCGCTAATAATGCTCGGATGACCGCCCACTGGAAAAAAAAAAGTCACTTGCCAGGCTCTTCCCCCAAGAGACATTTCAAGTAAGCAATGAACTTGGGCAGATTGGCCCCTTGGAATGTGCCGGTGCTCCAGGATTAGCCTGGCTAAGAATCCCATGGACATTCCCTCACAGTTCTCAAACACTGCTTGATTTGAACATCTAATCTGAAGCCAGAAGAAAAACAAATCCCTGGGGAGATCAGGTTTAACCAGCACAAGTCCTAACTGCTTCCTACCCCACCCCCACCTTTCCTTTTTCCATTTTCAGTGTTGGGGGGGGAAGCTTGCAAGAGTGTGATAAGGTGCTCTGAGTTCTGAAAGTTCAGCTTTGGAAAGTGAATCTCTCTAAGGAAATAGTGTCTCACTGCTGCTACTAGTTTGAACACACAAGAGGCATTGTTCCCCTGCCGAACAGAATGGAGGGATAGTATTTCTTTAAAGAGAAACTGTTAAAAACTTCAGTGTTTCAAAGGAACTCTCTGGTCCTTGAACATGAGCCTAAGCAGAATGCAGTTGGGGTTGGCCAAGTTGTTCACCTTCTGCAACTAGATGCCAACAAAACTTTCCTGATCACACTTCTTGTCCACAGCCTTTCCCTGCCCAGTACAAATGCACAAAAGACCTGTGCTCCCTATTTCTGTACTGGAAATTGATCAACAGAGCATTCCAAGGCTGTGGGTGCAGATAAAGTGGAGAAACTGTGATGAGCCACCTGTATGTCTGTCTTCACTAGGAAACCATTGCTTATATGAGGCCACATAAAGAGGGCACTTTTAGAGATCACCCCGAGAGAGAATGTTTTTGATGATAGATATTAACTAGATAAGCAAATACACTGGGGAGAAAAGACTTCAAATTTCAATAAGGCAAACAAACTCTTACAAAGTGAATGTCTAAGCATTGTATCTCTTTCCAAGGGTGATGGTTAACTGAGAAGTGCTACCCTTCTGCAGTAAGCCTTCAGGACTAATCAGTGAGGGCAGTGGGGCTTTGATTTTCCTTTTCTGTTACCTTGTGTCAGAGTGAATAGTATTTGTAATGTGTATGGTAAAAATGACAACGGTAACCAAGTGACTTATTTCATGCTTGGATTAGCCCATGAGCTGGCCACCTTTACTGTCTGTGCTCTTTGCAGGATTGATTCCCATATTTGCTGTTTTTTTTTTTTTTTTTCCACTAAGCCACAATTTCCCCAGAGATGAAGGACAATCATCCACCTAATGACTTTCAGTGGATGAAACATGGTTAAAAAAAAAAAAAAGACAAGTGAATCACATCAAGCTTTATTATTATGAAACACAAGAGGGAATGCTGGAAGATGGATTCAGTGGATAAAGACTTTGGTGTGCATGTGTGGGGACCTGAGTTGGAGTGCCCAGAACCCATCTAAAGCTGGATACCCTGGTGTTTATGTGAAATTTCAGCACTCCTATGGCAAAATATGAAACAGAGATAGGATAGTCCTTGGACATTCCTTGGCCAGTTAGTCTGGGATATGCAGCAGCAGACAACAGAGACCTTGTCTCAAACAAGGTGGAAAAGTAGGGACTGGTACCTGAGGCTGTTCCCCAACCACCACACATGTACAGTGGCATATATGTGTTCTCTGGTCTTTCTCTCTCTCCAACTCCTTACAGTTTTTCTGTTTGTTTGTTTTTGTAAAAGGTACAAGCATCCCTTACCTATCTTTAGGGATTAGCTACAGCTTTAATGCCATATAGCATTTTTTTCCTGTGCACCTGTGACCCTTAATACTCATTCTAATTGAACCATTAGAAATTATCTCTACAGCATTGTTTAGACTGCAGAATTGGACACTAAATAAATTATTTTTTATGCCGTTTGATGATCACAGCAAGGCTTTAGGGAGAAACACACATTTTTGTGTTGCTATGTGGAAAAAAAAGTAGACCACAGGAAAATAGGAGGGAAAAAAAGGCAAATTTTAAATAGAAAGATGATTGGCAACTTTGCTAGTTTTCATTTCATTCCATTTGCTTTTCAGTTTCTCCTTGTCATTGTGCACATATGGCGTCAGAGGAACACAATTTGTATTTGCTTTTCATTTATCAAGTTCTGTCTGATGTTCCCAGGAGGGTATGGGGAAGGTGCTCAGAAAAGTATTTAGAAAGAAGTTCATGAAGAATGAGAAGAGAGGCTCCATAGGGAGATTCTGGAAAAGAAAGGTTTTGGTTTTGGTTTCTGTCTTGGTATGGGGTGAGGTTTCTGGAGAGACACAAAGAGAGAAAAGAACAGAGAGGTGAGAGGAAGGAGGTAGAAGGGAATAGAGACCAGAAGAGCTAAGTGAGCAGACAAATATATTTGGAAAGACCTACTGGGATGACAGGTAGCAGAATATGAAATCCATTGGTTTTCAGTAATCTTCCCGACATAGAAAGACTCAACAATTCACCCCCTTAACACCTTTTGTCAGTAGATCTCTCTATTACCATAAATCATGAGTTCAATGAAATAGTCTTTTATCACTTTTCTATGCATTTATTTTTATTCTTTCTAGTCCCATTTTTGGTTTGGTTTTGCTTGCTTTTCTTTTCTATAGAGAAATACGTATCCAATAGAAAATAGAATATGAGTTGCCATCCATGAAATTTACACCAGAGATGAAAATATTGCTACAGAGCTCGGCCTTTTGTGGGAGTTGGAACAGGAAGCTCCAGGTGAAGGCAGCCGAATGGAGCTTTCTTAAGAGGTGGGGAGGACTCTTTGATTGAGGAAGGTAATTAGCTCCAAAGAGACCTACAGTTCAGAGCTACTTTGCATATGGATCTCTTCTCACCTAGAGCATCATTACCCAAGATGCAGCTCCCGGAAGGGTCTATTAACAGGCTGCTTCAGGTGTAGTTTTTGGAGACCTTGAATTCTAACAATGGAAGGCCATGTGCACAGTGGTAGCTCTGGCTATTCCTCACTTCCACGTTAATGCAATGGCAGAATGCCTTATTCTCCAAATCTATCATTAATTAAACATTACATCAGAAAAAACTGTACTAAGAAGGTTTTGTTGGCGCACAATTCTTTAAAAAGTAAAATTAGATTTTTCTATTGGTAGAAACTAGATTTTTAACATGTAAAATGCATATTGCACTGCCATAAGTAACTGCAAAGAATCTGATCTTTGATGCTTACATATGGTAGCAATGACAAAGACCCTGATACAGATTAGAGGGTCAGCAAAAATTTTCAGCAAAGGTCAGATGGTATGTACTTCATGATATTTGAAATGGATGGCATCTGGGGCTGGAGAGATGACTCAGTGGTTAAGAGTGCTGGCTGCTCTATCTACCAGAGGATCTTGGGGTCAATTCCCAGCACCCACTTAGCAGCTAACAAGTGTTTATAACTCCAGTTCCAGGGGATCTGGCACCCTCACACAGATATAAATGTAGACAAAACATCAATTCACATAAAATTATTAAAATAAAAAAAGAAATGGATGACATCAGATGGACTTGTATCTCCAAAAAGGAGACTTGGGAGCTAACTAAGTAGGCATTTATGCTGGGTTTATAGCAATGCATTAATGTACAAGAAAGGGATATACCTGATAAAATATTATCTGGAAGCTATATAATTTTCTTATTTGGAAGCATAAAAAAAAATGAATCCATCAGAAGTATTTATCCAAGTGCAGTGGTGCAAGCCTATAATCCCAGCTGCGTAGGAGGCTGAGGCAGGGATATCTTCAAATTCAAGGTTTACCTGAGCAATAGTGTGAGTTCAAGGATCGCTTTAGCAACTGAGGGGGACTGTCTCCAAATAAAAAGTGGAAAGATTGCTAGAGTTAGAATCCATTGAGAGAGTACGTGTCTAGAATTCATAAAACACTAGATTCAATCCTCAGTACTACAAAGAACAAAAAAGACAGGGAGATGAAAGTCATGATGTTATCATAAAGTGACTGCCGTTTAGGAAACACAGGCAGCCCCTCTTAAATGCCCTGTAAACCTTAAACTCCTTGTTTTTATTCCAATGCATGAAAACAAACGTGTTGTGGTTTTCACCATCTGAGTTGCCATTGACCTATAAACAATGCCAGAGGACACGGCAAGACCAGTGCTTCTGATCACATCGCCACCAGCGTGTCCCTCCCCAGCAACTGATAATGCAGTCCCCTCCCAATACCCTTATGTATCATCCACGCCCAAGAGCTTTCTATCAGCTCAGTATATAAGGGCTTCCAGATCTGACCCTGGAAATACTTTAATCAAAGCTTTTTCTTCTGTGCAAGCCTCAACACTCTTTATGCTTAGGTCAACCAAAATATGGAGGGTGCCCCTGATCCACCAAGCGCCTCCACACTTCTCAGCCATTGGGCATGTTTTGTTATTTCCCTTGGAAAGTTAGAGTATTCCCTTTGCTTCAAGTGAATGTCTTTGTATTCCCAAGTCTGCATAAAACACTGTTCTTTGAGAAGCTAGCCACTGCAAGCCAGAACAACTGTGACCTTGTTCTACTTCCATACTTTGCTCTCACTCCAATCAGCGGCTGGCTCATGTACTGTTCTAATGACTTATTTCCAGGTCAGTAGGTACACTCACCCATTTCCACTATCTCCTGTACCTTCCCACTTCTGTGTCTCCTATAACACAGCTAGAGCTTGAACCGCCCTTAAAAGATTCTCTCCTCCCACATCCTCACTTCACTTTGTTTCTACAGGACTGCTATCCCCTTATTTCTAGAATTACCTTTTGGAGAATAACGTGGCTATGGGCTGAAGTTACTTGAAAAAGAACTTAGCTCATGGCATCTAAATTTACATGATGTATTTCTTTTTTTTTTCTTTTTTAGCTGAGGTTCGAACCCAGGGCCTTGCGCTTGCTAGGCAAACGCTTTACCACTGAGCTAAACCCCCAACCCCGTATTTCTTAACATAAAGTAAAAGATCTATTTTATCTATTTATCTTGAAAATACTCAGTAAATCACACTTTACAGTTGCAAATAAAACTCATTTTTTATAAACAGGCCATGCTGTGAAAATTACATTTAAATATGATCAGAATTTGCATGAAGAATGGTCATTCTACACAGTCATCTTGGAAATAATCTCTCAATATATTTATATGTAACATTGAAGACTTCTCCATTGTGAAGCAATTAATTGTTGCTTAACTAACCATAAGACATTATATTTTCACAGCATTCTCTTACATACAGAATGTTTTTGAACAGGATTTCACATAAATTTTGAAGTAACTTTATAAAGAAACATCACAATATTTTCTTATATAAATGATAACTGGGGTTTTCTCAGATTAAGCATTGTGCCAAAGTTATATTCCAGTGATTGGCTTACCCTGATGGACTTGTTCTCCTATTGGTACTGAGGCCTCTGCATCCTTTATTCTGTTACTGATTTTAAGGATGCTAAGTGACGCTTTTCTTTTGGATGTGGTGGATTAATGTCATCAGAATCATCCTGAGCTTGTTAAAACACACATTTATTTCATCAGACCTAAAAGACTCTGATGAAAGAGTTGAAATGAAGATGTTGGCCTCTACTTCAAAATTCTCTCATAACCATCAAGGGTTAGCCACATGCTTTGTTACAGTACCTGTTTACATACTTAAACATTTATATGCTACTTAGGAACATGCACACTTAGGAACTAACTGCCACTGTTGACCCCAAAACAGGACAACACTGCTCCCTATGAATCCCTTTCACATCCTAAAAGGCAACAGAATAAACTTTACCCCTAAGAAAGAGAAAATGAAAAGCAAAGTCATGATAAAAAAAAAAAATATCTCATGAGACTGAAGCTTGGCATCTGCCTCAGGGGCCAGGAACTTTAAAACGATGTAAATCATATCACTGTGATAATGTCAGCACACACCTGTGAAGGGGGAGGTATTCTGTATTCACAGAAGCTGTGCTAGCAACGTCATTAAATGCAGAGATGGAGCAGTGCAATGACATCCTTTAAGTGCTCAGTTCTTTAGAGTAGCTCATCCTCACCATTCTGATTTTGTTGTGAGGCATTGTCACCCCCCACCCCGCTTTCCTGCCATTGTGCTGGGTCTTAAAATTAGGGCACTTCACATAGAAATGTGGATGGAATTTATGTGACAAGCCATATCCGGTTCAGAGGCCCATTTTAATTTTGTTTCTTTTGTCCTGGAGGGATGAAGATGCTGAGAAAAGCCGAGAGTGAGAACAGATAAATCATTACAGTTCAATTTTTGGAGCTGTTTCTTATCAGGATCGACTCGCAGGGAAATCTCAGTCTCTGTCTGTCTGCCTGTCTGTCTGGTACAAATTTTATTTTATCACAGTCCTAACTACCTTTAAGTACTTTGGGTTTAATTTTAAAGTAAAAAAAAATGTATTTATAAAATAGAGTGTAATTTGGCCATAGGATTTTATTTCTGAAATCCCAATTTTCTTTCTCCATTTAAAATACTAAGGCAGGGTCTGGTGGAGGCATGACTGATCAGGAATGTTGAGATATGAATCCTGGCCACGACTTAGCGATAACCAGGTTCCTAATCTTGGAGAGTGGCATGCTCCTGAAGACCTTCAAGGTCAACTGCAGGTCTTGAGGATGAGGAGTGTGGGACACAGAGACCAGCTCCTTTGTTTTTAGTCCCTCATTAATGTGTACAAAGATGGTAGAGAGGCTGTTTTGAAAGGCTGAGATTTTAAAAGTCTTTACACATTTGTGGAATTGTTATTCTTTTCATAACCAAGCAATGAAAACATTGCAGAGTGCAAGGTTTTCAGTCTGTTCAGCACAAAGTACATAAGAAGATTTGAATTAATAAATAATCCCTGAAAGAATTCTCACCAGGCTCTAGCCATTCTAAAAAATGTCCCCGGCTGAGCTATTCAGCACATATGTAAAACTGTAATTCTGTTTCAGTGAGAATCCAAGTATTATTACGACATTGTTATGATTAAATGATAACTTGGCATTTTTTATTCTGTCTTTTAGAGAATTTCTAAGACTGGAACATGGTGTTCACTTACCCCCTTTGCTTACCAAATAATAAACCAGAACTTAATGTTGTCATTCTAGTCAGGATTTATAGAAAACCAAGATTTATAAGTCCTTCTCCCAAACTAACAATTAAGAATAACTGAACTGGAGGTTATTTGTATCATTGGAAGCAACATACAAGCATACAGGCCCAGCAATGTCAATGTAATATTTTTCTATCATCCTTTGGGAAATGGAAAACTTTTATTCAGTTATGGCAGTGTAAACAAATGTATCTATCTATATCTGCTAGTCACCGCTCTCTGTCAGATTGCTTAGTTGTTAGGTAGAAAATAAAGCCATTCACATAGACTCAGCCTTTGGTAAAGCACTAATGTGACAGTTTTCATGTTGTTGAAGGTTACCAAGCCTACCTCCAAACCACAGTTAAGGCCATCTTCCCTAAACACTCACTGCCAGCATCTGCATCTTACCAATGATGTGTTTCTTATTTGTTAATATACAACCTCTTTGAAGATTTTAGATCCCTGGGTAGATTCTAATATATCTATTTAGCCTTCTCTAAAATATTTTACATTTGATATACAAGGAAATGAATATGAATTTAAACGTATGCATGAAGAATCTTAGGAGGTAGCACAAAAACTATAGACATAGGCTCATACGCAGACCTTAGCTTATAATGTTTATATGTAGATATGTAAGTGAGTGTGGGTATAGGCTATGAAATTAGAGAGAAGACCCCATGAAGGAAAAAGAGGAGGTGGAGATGGGGAAGGAGTAATAAAGCATACAGGAGCAGAAAAGAGGCCATGGGGAGCGTGGAAAGATGAAAGGGGTTAGGAGAGAGAGAGGAAAGAAAATTACTAAAACCAAATTTTGTTTGAAAAGGCCACAATGAAACCTACTCATATATATGCAAATTAAAAAACTGAAAAAGAAAATACAAATAGAAGCTCAGCTGAGAAGTTCTAATTGTATTAATATGTCTTATTAAAGCCAGTGCTACCTGGATCATGGCCTTGAGTCAGTTCCTAGAGAATTTGAAAATGGGCCATCAATGCAGGGCTCACTGTATCTTTTAAAATTGTATTGTTTGGTTAATCATTTTACTTTATGTGTATGGATGTTTTACCTGCATGTATGTAGTGAACCATGTATACATCTGGTACCCACAGCGGTCAGAAGAGGGTATCAGGTTTCCTGGAACTGGACTTACAGATGATTGTGAGCCAGCATGTGAATTGCTAGGAACTAACCAAACCCAGGTCTTCTGCTGGAATAGTCAGTGGTAAGCTCTCCAGCTCCAACTCACTTTAGTTTTCAAGTATTTCACTTATTTACACACACATACAAATGCACAGTGACCATCACCTGTGCAAATTGGGACCCCTATGACCTCTGCTTACTTGATTTCATGGAACATAAGGGTGTGTGCCACCCGTTGAGGACACCAGGAGAACACGGCTCACATACATTTACTGAGTAGATCTCACAGGAGCTCACAGAGACTGAAGTGCAATCACTGAGCCTGCATCAGTCTGATCTCAGTCCTCTGCACCTAAGTTATGGTTGTTAGCTTGGTGCTTGTGTTGAACTCCTAACAGTGGGAGTGGGGGTGTCTCCATTCTTTCATCCACTGTTGGGACCCTTTTTCTCCTACTGGGTTGCCTTGTCCAGCCTTCATATGAGGGTTTGTTTCTACCTAGTCTTATTGTAACTTGTTATGCCATGTTCAGTGGATATCTCTGGGAGGCCTACTCTTTTCTGAAGGGAAGTGGAGGAGGAGGAGTGGATCTGGGAGAGAGGGGAGGTGGGGTGGGTACTGGGAGGAGTAGAGAGGGGAAACTGTGGTGAGGATATATTGAAAACAAAAAATAATTGTTTTAAATAATTAAAAAATATAACAAAAACTCATGAAAAAAGAAAAATTCATGAATATGAATAAAGTCTGGATTAGAATCAGTAAAATACTTTAATTCATCATAAACCAATAGTTTATAGAATACTGTAACATGGTGCATTTGGCTTTGCATTTACAAAATGTTTATTCTCAACCTCTGTGCTCTGAAAATTCACCATGCTTAAGGGACAGCATCTGATCATGGGATACTAGACACAAATCTGTGTGCAGTGGACTGTCTGACTCTAGCCACATCAGCACAATTGGGGAAATTGTTAGAAATGTGGCTGCTTAAACCCCACAGACCTCTAAATACTACTAAATTAATGCAATTCTCAGGTGATCACTTCACATTAAATTTGGAAAAGCAATGTTCTAGGGGAAAATCAGGTACAGTAAAGACCTATTTAATACCAGTAGCAATAAAGAACAGTTTCACTGCTCTTGAAAGAGGCCATTCAGTGGTCTAATTATTGTCAAGTCTTTACTAACTTGAGCCTTCTCACAAACATGTGAAGCAATTGTTTATACTTTATGCTCACTGTGCAGGCATAGACACTGAGGCAGCAGACATAAGGGTTCAATGTCATTCATTCATAAAGTGAAGTGCATGGAAATAGAACACCTTATGAGACACAGATGGCTATGAGGGCCCTTAGATCAGGGGAGTCAGTGTTGGTTGAGCTGGCCTGGTCCATGGGTGGTTCACACTAGCAGTACAGGATGGGTGTTGCATCTCAGGAACTCTTTTGCATTTCAGTGAATAATGTGTTCTTCCATAATTCCATAACTAAAGGGACATAATTTTAATTCAACTACCTGTTCCTAACCTCCATAATTTTATAGATATATTTAAATTTTTCTTTCTTCTTCTTTTTCTCCTAAAGTCTATAATGTTTGCTTCCAAGTACTTTCTCCTTTCCCCTGTACACTGTGCATTCTATTATGATCAGTGTTGTTCACACATCCTTATGATCCTGATAGTCTTCAGCTCTAGGCTCAGGACAGTTCCTATCTTTTAGCTTTTTGTGTGTATGCATATGTTTTCATGGTTCTTCCACTGTCCTGGAACCACTAGCCAGACTTCAAATCTGTTATAATCATCCCACTTCAACCTCCCAAATGCTGGGATTACAGGTGTGAGCCAGCATGCCATGCTGTCTGTTTACCTTTTAATTCTCTTTCCAGATTTTAAGTGCCTGGCACCTGGTAAAAACTTTATAACCTTTAAAAAAATGAATAACATTACAAATAACTAGAAAATAAATCATTCTACTCTGGAAGGAGTATTCTATAAGATGCTCATTAATAGAACAATTTGTTTTTGTATTTACCTAACATATTCTGTACAAATAGACCTGTTAGGTCTTAAAATACCAGGCCAAATGTAACTGATGTAACTGTCAGTCGTAAAGCATTGCCTCTATGCTGAAAAGCGGTTACAATGAATCACATGAGTGTACATGCTATGTGCACAAATTAATGATTTATTTTCTATTGGTATTTTGCAGACATTTGACAAGTATTGTGTTTTCCAATTTTACAATATAGGTAACATGCTGGAAAGGATGGAAAAAGAAAAATTATATATCATGTATACTATATATAATATATATTGTATATATCACTGTTCCTTTTGATGGCATTATAAGTTGGTTAGTTCATTTGA
The DNA here is from genome assembly GCF_903995425.1 of Onychomys torridus. Taxonomy (NCBI): domain Eukaryota; kingdom Metazoa; phylum Chordata; class Mammalia; order Rodentia; family Cricetidae; genus Onychomys; species Onychomys torridus. Next base: position 141,107,081 of record NC_050443.1, on the reverse strand, counting down.
AGAATAATGAGTCCTAGTACTCAGAGATGCATATCCCCACATGCAAACATAATTAAAATAAAATAGATGTTTAATTAAAAAAAGAATAATGAATCCATATAATCTTTATTGAATATCTTCAAATGATTATTAAGAGACACTGATGGTTATGAGGCCTAAGAAGAAAATAAACGTCAGAACACTTTGGATTACCAAATGCTATTTGGGGTAGGTATAGAATTCCTTTCTTAATTTCCATCAGTGTTCTTATTCCAACCTAGCCACTTGATAAGCAGCATAATTGTCCATTGGTTATGTTTCCTCAGTTTGGTTCATGTTATATTTTTCACTTGTTCTCGTTGTTTGTGTGTATGTCTAGGTGTACTGTGTGCATGTGTGGTGGGTGAACGTGTGTGTAGGGATGGCGGTAGTGCATGTGCATCTATGTGTGTATGAGGCCAGAGGTTGATAGTAGATGTTTTCAATCTCCTATACCTTATTAGTTGAAGGTGGTGATGTGACTAAATTGTCTGGCTAGTGAATCCCCTGGAATTCTCCTGTCTTTGCTTTCTCAGAACTGGAATTTCGGGCACGTGCATGCCACACTGGCTCGGTTCTGTGGGTGCTAGTGTTGAAATCAGGTCATCATGCTTGCATACAAAGCACTTGACCAACTGTGTCATAGCCTGAGTCCCCTTTTCCATTTTTTCAAGGTATAGTTAACAAAATTAATTTTGATAGTTTAACGGTTAATGTAAAGATGGAGAACGTATTTTTATCTCTTAGGTAGGTTTCAAATGATGATCTTTAAATCAACACAACAGCCATTTTTGCTTTTTCCCTGTGCTGGCATCCCTTTCTGCAGAATGGTGTATCAAAAAATTGCTTTGTTTCACAAATAAATAAATACTAATTGATGGTCTTTGCTAGCCTTTGCCTTACCCAAATAGAAATCTCTGTATACTCTATATTCCAAATAAGTAGATTTTAGTCGCTATTCATGTATCATATGGGTATCTGTACATGATGTGGCTAGGTTTACATGATTAATTTACCCCACAAGTTTGAGGATACAGTCCTGAACTGCTTTGTGCAGCTGAATGTCAGGACTCATCCTTCATGGCCTCAGATGCACAACTCCTACCCTTGTCTGTACAACTCTGTTATCACCTCAGACCTGACTGATTAAGTCCTCCTGGTGCCATCACTGTGAGTTCAGCTTTTGTATCAGATATGAATACAAATAACCTGGAGGAAATGCACTGAATCCCAGTGCTGCTTAATTAGTGACCCCCACCTCACAATCCTGCCTCACCCACATTATTTGGAAAAGAGGCTGTGGTGAGGTAGTGGCCTTACCCATGCTCCCAGCTGTGATTGGTGACAATTTTTTTTATTACCCGGGTTCTCCTTTGCAAATAGAGAGTAGTCTCCATTTTGTTACCTCACTAGGGATGCAGTTGAAACTGATAAACACTTTGACAACCTGATCAACTTGAGTGTCACATGAGGACTTGGAAATACAGGTGTGGTGGCTTGTGGACAGACTGACACATTGTCTCATGCTTTGTTTTCATCATTATAGGTGGCTGGATTTTAGCAGCTTTAATTACATTCTTGCTTGACTTACACCAAAAATGTTAATTTCTTTTGGATTAAGAAAGCTCTATATGAATTAATTTGACCCTTTTCCTTCTTAAAAAAAAAAAAAAACATTAGAAATTTCATTAGATTTAAGTAACATGGAATTTGATCACACAGCATTCTGGGGCTCAGCCACAGCAGGCTTGGGTACTAGGCAGGCTGATTACAACTTAAGCATTGTTTCAATGTGATTTTTGCAAAGGATTTCATTTACTGCAGATTAGTACATTTATTAAGCTGTTGATAATTGAAGCCTCTTAGGTTTGGTAAGTACCATCCGGTGAGGTAGATTAGTGGGGTTTAATTTGTTGCTCTCAAATCATACATGAAGACTTAGCAGAATAATTACATCTCCACTGTGGTCTAATAAAGATGACATTGCAGTGACACTTCTGGCCCCTTCTGCATGTGTATGGTTTCTTTAAGACACTGTATTTGGGGTCAGGGTTCCCCTTCTCCCTCAAGAGAAGCCCAAACCTTGTCACCCATAAATGATAAGACCCAGGAAGAAACTGAAGATGTAGTCATCTATGGTGTGAGCTGCAAGGATCAGAAGTCAGAATGAAAAGTGCTACAGTGGAACTGATAATAAAGAAATAGATAATGCTCTTGTTTCTTCTATATTTATTTGCTTTTTAGCATATGGAATTTGTTATAATTGTTTCATGCATTGTGTGTGTATGGGAATGAATCTGAAGCCCAAATATCCAGGCCTAACATACTTCTTGTTTTAATGGATAGCATTCTAAAACATTGATATTTATATACTGGTGATCATTAAGGTCCTATATATATTCATTGTATCCACTGTACTTTCTCCTCAAAAGGTACTGATTACATTTAGGAAAAGATAGTGAACTTCTATGAGTCAAAAGATACCTAAGAATATTTATTCATAGTTTGTAGGTCCAGATCCTAAGAGAGCATCTCATTTGACCCATTTGACCTTGATAGTGGAAGAAAGTGACATCCAGAGAAGGGATTGGACTCACTCCAAGATCATAGCACTGGCACTTTGCAAAGTCATTGCTTGGAGGCCTGTGCTTTCAACATTGAAGGTGATGTGCTCCAGTCATATCACAGCCACTCCTTGCTTTGGAAGACAGGCTAGTCTGGCTTCTAACAGACGGCATTCTCATTTCTAGAAAGAGACTGGATGCACAAGAAATGTGCAAAGAGCCCATATGCTCTAAGGTGCACTAAGGGTACACTAGAATCTAAGGATTCTAGGAAGCATTTGGCTCTTAGGATGGCTTCAGTTTAGCTGTAGGTATCCTTGGGTCTTGGATATTTTAATGCTTCATTTAATGTGATTCATCTAAGGAAATTTGACCTTCAATGCTGTGTAGTTGTCTTCTAGGCTGGCTTTAAAAACATATCATAGAAATCTCAGGTCACATGAGAGCATTTATTTTCAGAGATTTATCCCCTACCTTCATCCTTTGTCATCTATAATGAAGAACTTTCTGGGAATTTGTCTGTGTTGGAATTGTTTATACCTCTGGTTATTCAGTGTCCAAATAGTGACTTCTCATTTGCTTTTTTTTAACCACTCATTTTGTATATTATTTCTATATTAATGGCCACTGTTCCTTTTAATTCGATTCTCACTCAGAAGGAGCTCTGTAACCTACTGGCATTCCTTTTTGGTAGAAGAGTGGAGAATACTCCACCAGCTTGCAAAGCAAATGCTGGATTACTCCCTGTGATGCAGTGACCTGGTGAAAGCATGCAGAACTGAATTATCCATTCATCTGAGAATGCGCTGACCTTGCATGGAGCAGGGTGTGTGTGTGTGTGTGTGTGTGTGTGTGTGTGTGTGTGTGTGTGTGCGCGCACGCTAATTGGGATTGCCCCAGTGTTAGATAAAATGTACCTGTAGCATATGGCCAACTTGCCCCATGTTATTCTAGGAAAGACATGGAATTCTAAGTAACTGCCTCAGTCTTCAGGTCAGAAGGAGGTAAAACCTTTTTGGTTTTCCCACAAGCCTTCACATGTTTGTTTGTATTCTTGCTTCACAGAGCAGGAGGACATGTGTATCTATAATTTAAGTGATTAAAACTTCATAATGGCCATGCTTGAGATAATTATTAACATCCCAGTACATTAGAAAACAGATGTAGAGTCAACTTGTAGCAGAAAACCATACCAAAATCATCTCAGGAGTTTGTGGCAAACATACATTATAGACTCCTGCTCATAGATTCTGAGTGTGTAAATGAGATTGTCTCCATGGTTTTGATGTTCTCCCCCTTTCATTGTAAAGATCCAGTTTTCAACCTTCTACACCTCTCAGTTCTTCCCCTCTTCCCCTCCTATGCTGATCCATTCCCTCTCTGGCTCTTACAGGCTTTTAAGGGATAATAATAAAATAAAATAAGATAAAACAGAAACTAACACATTGGAGTTGGACAAGCAGAAGGAAAAGAGCCCAAGAGGGGGCACAAGAATCAGAGACTCACTTGTTTGCATACTCAGGAATAATTAAACTGGAAGCCTTAATATATACACAGAAGACCTGGTGCTGACCACTGTAGGACTTATGAAAGTCACCTCAGTCTCTGTGAGTTCTATGAGCTTTGCTCATGTAGATTGAGAGGACCTTGTGTTCTTGGTGTCTCCTATCTCCTCTGGTCCTTACACTCCTCTTGCTTCCTCTTCCATAGTGTTCCCTGAGCCCTGAGGGGAGGGATCTGATGGAAACATTCCATTTAGGGCTGAGTGTTCCAAGGTTTCTAGCTCTCTACATAGTGTCTGGCTGTGGGTCTCTGTATTTGCTCCCATCTGCCTCAGAAGGAAGCTTATTTGATGATGGCTGAGCAAGGTACTGATCTATGAGTATAGCAGAAGGTCAATTAGGAGTCATTTTATTGCTACTTTTTTTTAAGGAACAGTAGTGTTGGGTTTAACATATAAAGGATGGCAGGTAATTCTGTAAGTGCATTGAGCAGAACTTTTCCTTCCTCGTTAGCATGTCTCCAAGTGGGCCTGCTTGCAGACGTGATTACTCCTCTTTGTTGAAGCCATTGTGATGTAGTTTCTGGTCCTCCTCATTGCACATTGGCACTTCAGCTACAGTTTCTAAGATGCTTTTTTGTCCTCTGTATGCAGCCTCATTCAGTCCTTCATAGAACTGTGAAAATGACCTTCTTGGATCACAGTTCTTCAGCTTTGGTATTGCTCTCCCAGTACTATTGACTATTGTGGGTGACTGTCTTGTGCCTGTAGAATGTTTAGTGGTATCTACAATCCTTGTGAGGATAACTAATATTGTTTCCTGTTGGAGTACCCTGCACTTAAGTTGCAGTCCACCATGCCCAGATAGCTCTCTGAGCTGAGGCAAAATGGAGGACTCCCTTTCCAGCAGGGCTCCCTCCCTATCTGGACAATATCTCTAGGCCTGGAGGCCTGACTTTATTTGGAAGCTGTTTCTAAGCCCAGATGCCTGTCCTGTCTCAAGCATGAGCTTTGACACAGATCCCTGCAGAAGCTCTTCACCTGCCACCCATATGTTAATTACGTTTTGTGCTCCTGGCTGTATGATAGGACTGTGCTGCCAAATACAAATTAAGTGATAACCTAACTGCTGTTCCCATCCTATGTAATTCCCCTCACTCTGGAATAAAGCTGAGCTGTAACACTGAAGCAGTTTTCATTTCCATTCATGCTCACAGAGGTCTGAACCCTGTTTCCAGCTTCTGCTCCCTCCTCCCTCACTAACAGGTGGCCAGCCATCCCTGAAGAGAAGGGAGACCTACAGTTTCCAGTCATTATTAAATATCTCTTAGGTGAAAATTATTCTAAAATGAAAAATGTCAGGGGTGAATGGGTTAATCCATTCTTTAATTGTCCAAACAGTACCTATGTCATCTGTTTCCAAGACCACACTCCCAGGCTTGTCTTCTGGTAAGCTTCTCCCTTGGTTTTATTTTTCATCAAACAAAAGCATGCACCTGCTCTGTTCACAGTTATGTATCCTTCTACCGGTCCTCAGGTCTGAGATGACACCCTCTCCTGCACATTTTCCCAGGAAAATTTGACTTCTGTAAAGTTTAGCTCAATATCTATTTTTTTCCCAAAGTTTTTCTGGATTCTTTTCTAATTGTCTTTACTCCTTCTGTTTATAGTATACATTAACTTTTGTATCTATCTGGAAATTCTTCATTCAGCTTGTTGTATATATATTTCCCTATTATTTTTTTCTTCCTGGATAGCCAAATCTACACCTTCCTTCTGTCCAAGTCTCTGGTACTTAACAAAGAGCTGACACAACCTGCCCTTAAGAGTATCAGCATAGATGATGTGATAGTAAACATAAGTGACCATAAAATTCTACTGGGAAACTCCTGCAGTTGATAAACACTTTCAGCAAAGTGGATAGATACAAAATTAACTCATAAAAATCAGTAGCCCTCCATATACAAATGACAAATAGACTGAGACAGAAATCATGGGAACAACACCTTTCATAAAAGCCTCAAATAATATAAAATATCTTGAAGTAACTCTAAACAAGCAAATGAAAGACTTGTATGATTAAAAACTCTAAGACACTGAGGGAAAAATGAAGACATCAGAAGATCTCCCAAGCTCATGATTCAGTAGGATTAGTAAAAACGGGCACCCACCAAAAGCAATCTACAGATTCAATGCAATCTCCATTATAATTCCAAAACAATTCTTCACAGATCTTGAAAGGAAAATTTCCAGGTTCTTATGGAAACAACAAGCAAGCAAGCAAGCAAACAAACAAACCCAAGATAGCTAATAAAATTCTGAATAATAAAAGAACTGCAGGAGGTATCACTATCCTTGATTTCAAGTTGTATTACAGAGCTATAGTAACAAAACGAGCATGGCATTGGCACAAAACCAGACATGTTAATTAATGGGACCAAACTGAAGATCAAAGAAAAAGAGAAGATTCAAGTTAATAAAATTAGATATAAAAAGGAGACATCATAACAGACAACAGTGAAATTCAGAAAGTCATAAAGATATAACTTCAAAACCCATATTCCACTTAATTGGAAAATCTAAAAGGCATGGATGAATTTCTAAATGCATATGACTTACCAAATTTAAAAGATGAAATAAACACATTTACAACTAGTAACGGGATTGAAGCAGTAATAAAAAGTATCCCAAATACAAAATAGCCCAGAATTTGGTAGATTCACTACAGAGTTGGAAACTATTAATCAAGTGAAGAGACAGCCCACACACTGGCAAAAGGTCTTTGCCATCTATGTATATGACAGAGGATTAGTGTCTTGAATGTATAAATTATTCTGAAAATAAAACACCAAGAAAACAAAGTACTCAAAATCTGGACTAAAAAACTAAACAGAGTTTGCAAAAGAAGAAATAGAAATGGTTAGTAGACATGGTAAAAAATGTCCAGAGAAATACAGTTTAAAACCACTTTATGATTCTACCTCAATCAGAATGGCCATATGTAGGGAGTAGAGGAAGCGGCGAGTGAATGAAGTCCTGAGTGAATGTGTAACGATGACATGGGCACAGCTATGAGGACCAAAGTCTCAGACCCATGGGAAACTAGTGAAGCCTTTCCCCAGATGGCATAGGCTTGGAATTAGCAAGGTGGTCTCCTCCTGGGTCAAGTAGAAGTTTTTGTGGATGATTGATCAGTGTATACAAAGACTAGCAACTATCTCTTCCTCCTTTGGGAAGTTTACAGTCTGAGACTGCATGCCTATGGGAGACCTCCTACCAAGACTACCTAACTCCTTCCCCAGCCCCCCCCCCCCCCCCGTGTTATACATAATAAACAGGCTGGGATTCCACCACTTTGTTTGCAGCACTTGGTGCCAATCCTTCAGCATATGCACCCCTGCCCTCAGGTTTTGTCTATGTGTGTCTGCCTGTCCTTTCTTCCTTCTCTCCCGCCCCTGGTCAGGGTTCCAGGACTAAGCCATGTGGATAGTAGCAGCCATAATCAGGAAAACAAATGACAACAAATTCTGATGAGGAGATAAGAAAATGGGACCCCTTATTATTTTTTATTATTTCTTAATTTTTGGGTTAATATATAATTATGCAATTTCCCCCTCCCTTCCCTCATATCCCTTCTTGGCCTTTTTTTTCTTAAGTTGTTATTTTACTCTCTCTCTCTCTCTCTCTCTCTCTCTCTCTCCAAAATACATAAATACAGCTTGCTCACTCTGTACAATGGCACTTGTATACATGTTTTCAGGGATGATTATTTGGTATTGGATAACCAATTGGTAGTCCCTGAGGAAACCTTTCTCATACACTGTTAGTGGGAGTGTAAATTGGTACAGCCACTTTGGAAATCAGTGTGGAGTTTTCTCAAAAAGCTATTAGTAAAACTACCATGTGATGTAGTTGGACTATGTCTGGGCATGCACCTATTATAACTCTATTATAACCTTACTACAGAGATACCTGGAGGACCAGATCCATTGCTGCTCTACTGAAAACAGCTAAGAAATGAAGCATCCTAGATGTTCATCAACTGAAGAAAATGTAGCACATATACAAAATGGAATTTTATGGATCCATAAAGAAAAATGAAATTATGAATTTGTAGATAAAAGGATGAAACAAAAATAATTATACTGAGACATTATGTTTCTTTTATATTCTAGTTCCAACTTTTAGTTCTGCTTAACATGGAATAGCGATGGAAGTCATTAAACTAGGAAAGAGACGGGGCGGGGGGGTGTTTACCCTTAAAGGTTATGGGAGGGGATAGTAGAACTGGGCAAAACAAAGTAAAGAAGGAGATACTGGGGACAAAAAGGTTTAAACAAGGAGGGAGATGGAGGATTGGGGAAATGATTTGTTGGAAAGATTAACCAAAACAAAGGGTCTATGAAAAAAGACATACAGAAACTTTCTATCCTACACCCCAAATAAGAGATTGAAGGAATTACCCTGTATGCTAGATAACACAGCTCCTAGTAGCAGCTGCTTGATAATAAAATCCACATCCTAGGCATGGTAGTCTTCAGGAAGTGGTAAAGAGGCCCCAGAGCCCCATAAAGTATTGTAGGCTTATGTGAGTATGCTTGTTGCCCTCCAGAACTAGCAGATAAGACCCCATTACTGGGGCTGGAGAGATGGCTTGGTGGTTAAACATGCATATTTCTCTTGCAGTGGATTCTAGCTCAATTGTCTCCACCCATCTGACAGCTTACAACCAGTTGTTCTTCCAGCTGCAGGGGATCCTATGTCTTCTGGTTTCTATGGACACCTGCTTGCATTGCACAAACCCACACACAGATTCATATGCTTACACATAACTTAAAAAGTTTAAAAATACCCTGCAGTTGCAAAGAGAAAGCAAGGTGGAAATAAACTGTAAATAGCCCCCACGCTGTCTAGATTTCTAAGTCAGAAGGTGATACACAAGCTGCTGGGGGACAAAAGGCATTCATGGCCTCACTCATCGGTGAACTCTCTGAACCAGAATCCAAGCTGTTGGGAAGATGTGCCCACTAATGTAATTGTGGCGTGACTCTTGGGGCAGCAAGCACATACTCATTGCATTTGAGGCCTGTTCTATGGGAGGAAACCTGGTACTGTAAGCCTAGTAACAATCCAAGAACAAGAAATCCATTGAACCAAAAGACAGAACTTATGGCCATTTCCTAAGTAAATTGACACAGCATCAAACTACTTTCTAAATACTTATATTTGTAGCTACAGGGAAACATCCAACCATCATTTTCAAGCAAAGAAGGCTTTTTGCAACAAATTGTGGTGAATTCAGACTCTCACGGATGCCTCCAAATTTAAAAATAAGTGGTGGTTGAGAGCTCAGTTCCAAATCTGACATTTACTCCACCCACTCTAAGGTTCTTTAAGGAGATGCTCTAATGGGGGATGGAGGTATGTAAAATCACACAAACACATTTTCTCTCACACACATTTTCTTATATTTGTGTGTGTGTATGTTTGTGTGTGTGCGCGCATGAAAGGAGGGTAATTTTTTTACAAAAGCAAAAATAGCAAATAGGAATTTCAAGAGTGATGACATCAAAGTATGAGTAGATGCCATCTTCTCTCTCTAGCATCTTGTCTATCTGCTCTGGATGCTAGCCATACTCGGTGCAGGTTTATCAGATAGGCTTACAGGGGGCAAAGCAGCAGGCTTGCTGAGATGTGGTTCAGGGTCCACACTTCTGTCTTTAAATATTAAAGGGAAACACTAACAAGGACTAGCTTGGGTGTGTTTTAGTTCGATTTTGATTGCTGTGATAAACACCATGATTACAAACAATGTAGATGTGGAAAGGACTGATTTTTATCTTACAGAATCCTGTGCATCATGAAGGGAAGTCAGGGCAGGAACCTAGAGGCAGGAACTGATTCATAGGCCACTGAGGAATGCTGTTTGCTAGCTTGCTCTTCATGGCTCACTTGGTTGGCTTTCTTATATGCCCCGGGACCACCTGTCTAGGAATGGCACCACCCCCAGTGGGCTGAACACTCTCACATCACTCATTAATCAAGAATGCACTGCAGACATGTTAGCAGGCCATTCTCATGGAGATGTTTTCTCAGTGGGGCTCTCTTCCCACAGGACTCTAGCTTGTGTCAAGTTGATACACAACTAAGGACCACAGAGTGTTAGGTGGGATTTTTGAGTACAGATAAAATTAGTTTATAGTAAGATGTATTCAACTGCTCCTATGTCTTCACTGATGGCAGAGGAAACTACCCTAGGACATAAATTCTTCTGTTTGTTAAAAATGCATAAGTGTACTTTGCTTTTGAATGACAATGTGTCTCTACTTTCTTAGTTTCTCATCAAATGTCAGGGTTTCACAAGTGCTCTGACACTGGGTTTCTTTGAGATGAGGGCAGCCACTGAGTCCCCTGAGCATGGTCTTGTGTGTGGAATTAAAAACAATAAAACCAAATAGCCCAAAGCACTCCAATACCTTTAAAATATTAAAATATCTGTATTTAATATTTGTATTTACTATGGATTGAATTGTTTCTCTAAATTTATACCTAAGTACCCTGGCCTGTGACTCAAATGATTGTATATGCAAAAAATGATTGTATAATCTAGTTACAAAGAAGTCAGTAAGGAAGATCAAGAAGAATATGACTACTGGTTTTATCCAGAGACATGTGGACAGAGACAAACACCCAGCTGAGACAGGGGATGAGCCATAGGAGGAAGACAAAAAGGAACCACTGGCAGGAGTGAGTGAGTAAGCCTTCCTTTAGAGTTCTTAGGATGATGCCTATTAACATCCAGATTTTGTCCTTCTACTGAGGCAACATATTTAAAGTGACACACACACACACACAAATATGTCTAAAAGCAAGGCTTCTTTCTCCTTCACTTTCCAAGATTATTAGAAAATGCAGGTGATGGAAATCGAATTGGTAAGATTTTATGTTCTGTTGCTGAGGCTGCTGTAATATTTTCTGGTGAATTACTATGAAGTAGGTTCCTTTCACATCTGGGATGAGACTAGATTGCTGGCAGTCATCTACACGTTTCTTATTAGAGTAGTCAGGATTCTTTTTATCTGTGATTGGTGGTGGAGAATGTCTGTCCATATACATCTTGTGTTTTCTAAGGACCAGGGATATGGGGGTTTCAACGTTTGCTTTTTAAACATCAAGTATCAACATCAACTATCGTTTTCAGCTCAAGAGAATGGTTTACTCTGCTTCAGTTATTTATATACACATGCATTCTCCTATTTCTGAAGACATTAATTTGGGCCAAGGCAGAGATAGAGTCCATAAAGTGCTTCACCTCTCTCCCTGAACAGTCAATCATATTATGAAAAATAACGTCAACAGTTATGTAACTGTGGTATGACAAGTGTGAATGCTCTAATTGGTCAACTGGACCAGAATGATGAGGTGCTTTTTTTTTCAGACCCATGTCACTGCTAATCTATCACAACAGCAATGAAGAGCCAAGCAGCCCAGTTCCCACGGATATCTTCAAAGCTCTACAGACTGCCGCTTGAACCATTCTTTAATTGCATCTGGCATAGATTGTAGCATGCTCCATAGAACTAAGGAGGCATATTAACTGGATTTGGCTATCCCCAGGTCACTGGAAGCATGCAGCTACAACTGACTGTGGAAGATTGCCTTTGAGATTTACTGGGTCCCACCATAACCAATGAGCACACAGTAGACAACTGGAAATGGGAACTTTTATGAACTATATTCACTATTTCTTGTTTGATTACCAGGTGCTAGGAGCATCCTTTGCCCTTATTTTTAGGTGTATGAGTTTTATTCATAAAATTTCCTAGATAACAAAGTAAAATTAGAAATTATCTGTTATGTCTGCTAAGATTGTTTTTATTAAACTTTTTATTCAGTTTACATACCAACCACAGATCACAGATCTCCCCTCTCATCTCTCCTTCTGTGCCCTCCCCATCTTCCCTCCCAACCCTCCCCCAATTCCCTCCTTTGAAAAGGTAATGCCTTCCGTGGGGAGTCAGCAAAGCCTGGTACATTCAGTTGAGGCAGGTCCAAGCCACTCTCCCTGCATCAAGGCTATGCTATGATGTCCCACAATAGGCAATGGGCTCCAAAAAGCCAGCTCATGCAGCAGGGATAGCTCCTGATCCTACTACCAGGGTCCCCTTAAGCAGACTAAGCTACACAATTGTCTCGCTTATGCAGAGGGCCTAGTCAGGCCCCATGGAGGCTCCACGGCTGTTGGTCTAAAGTCCACAAGTTCCCACTAGCTTGTGGGAAGTCATCTAAGATTTTTCAGCAATGTTTATATTTTATTTATTGGAGACTTAACTTATGAATATTTTTATTATTGACAGGTACATGTCTTACTTTCAACATTTACATATCACCTTATTTCCATTGTTACTATATACTGAATTCCTTTCCCCCCACATTTTAGTGGTGGTAGTACACAGAGACCTGTTTCACACCCTTTTCTTGAGCTAGTGAAAATTCAATGTTGCCACCTGTCTACTTGAGCTCAGTAGAGGCACTAATGACTCCTGGACTCATGTGGAGAAGAGAAATGTAGTGTAGTATCCCTCTCGCTAACCTTTGTCTAGCAAAGGTTTGTAATCATGCCCATTCTAGAAAAAGAAGGGGTCTGAGGTCTATTAGCACTTCTGGTCATACATAGACAATTAAATGTTTATGTTTTTCCTGGTTCCTTTCAAATATTCCCCCAAATTGACAATAAGACAATAAAACGCAACAAAAAGATATTAAGCCTCCAGGACGAGATCATGGGAGGGAAGGCCTGGATGCATGAGGGATGCCAGCAAGCTTTGTAGTGAATGGATGGGATAGTGGCAGAGTTGCCTGAAGAATGTGTGGAGCTCCAGGTGTCCAACTGTCGAGGAAGAGGAGGGTCTGCAAGAGTGTGAGTTGTTGAATCCAAGATTGCAAAAAGCACAGGGACAAATAGCCAAACGAATGGAAGCACATGAATTATGAACAAAAGGCTGTGGAGCCCCCAGCTGGATCAGGCCCTCTGGATAAGTGAGACCATTGAATAGCTTGATCTGTTTGGGAGGCATCCAGTCTGTGGGACCAGGATCTGTACTTAGTGCATGAGCTGGCTGTTTGAAACTTGGGCTTACACAGGGACACTTTGCTCAGTCTGGAAGGAGGTGACAGGACCTGCCTGTACTGAATCTACCAGGTTTAAATGAATCCCCAGGGGTGCCTTGATCCTGGAGGACATGGGAATGGAGGGGAGGGGCTGGGGGGAAGGTGGGGGTAGGTAGCGGGAGGGGTGAGGACAGGGGAACCCATGGCTGATTTATAAAATTTAAAACACATAATAATAAAGAAAAAATATTTATTAAAAAAAAGAATGCATGAAGCTGAGGTACTGGACTGGAAAACATTGGCCAGTGCTCAGTAAGTTGACTCCTAAACTGAACTCCCACAGGCCCAGAACAGGGGCACCAGACAGTTTTGAAGGCTGGGGAATTGATGGAGCTGTAGGACTAAACTCATATGGGATGCTCTTTAAAAGAGGTAGCCAAATTTGCTTCTCAATCACAAAAAGTCAGGGAACTGCCCTTCTTATTCTTCTGGAGAAGACTAGAAATTTATTCCTCTGAGAAGCTGACACTTAGATCAGATCCCAAGGCATATTGGAAAGAAGGCATGGGCCAGAAGGAAAACACACAGTGAATACCGTGAACTACCTGGAGATGCTCCAGGATGCTTCTATCTCTGGGTTATTAGACCATACAATCAGTTTGGCTAAGTATCTTCCCCATAACTTCTTTGCATTCCTCCATCCTACCCTAAAGCCTTCTTTACACAGACGTTGGATCATTTACTCTGAAAATATTAGAGAGTACCAAATATGACCTAATTATCTTGAACTTGGGGACCTAACAACATGTTATATGTTCATGGAAAAGATCATCTGGCACTAAGTACTATGTGAGGACAAAGGATTAACAGTTGGCATCTTAGTGTCTCATCGGGAATGAGGAAAGCTTCTTTTGTGAATGACAGGAGCCATCAAAATCAGCAGTAGACCGTGCAGAGAATGGGAGTGATGGTATTATCAGGAGGCTCTGAGGGCTGAAGACCCAGGCAAGCGGGATGAAAGGCTGTGACACTGAAGAGCATCTCCAGAGTGGGAAGGAGTATTTGGAACTTATATGATGGGGCAAGACAAAAGGAAGGAGGAAAGAAAGGGAGGAAGGGAGGGACGGAGGGAGGGAAGCCAACAGAGTGCCAGATAACAAGATAGAACAAGAAGAAAATATAAAGAAAAAATAAAAATATTCACAAATCATTAGTGAAGCTTTGAAAGTTTAGAAAGGGAGGGAAAGAATGAAAATTCGCTATTTGGGCTCAGGATATGGCTTGGTGATAGTAATGGGCTTGCTTAGCATACATGAGCCCTCACATTTGATCCCTAGCACAGGAAAAATAAATCATAAATGATTTAAGAAAAAACAATTCCAGAAATGTAGAACATAAAATTTCCAGTTGGAGAAGCCACTGAGTATTTACCCTCATGGATGAAGTAGACCAATGACAAAATAAAATGGGAGGCTTCCCAAAGAACGAGAGAACGGCATATTTCCCAGCCTTTAGATGGGGAAGCGGATTCATAAGCAAGACCTAGAAAAGTGATATGTAGATGGCAAAGCAGATATCTTGAAATCATGAGGATAAGCAATTTTCAGCAAGTATGAAAGGAGGACATACTTCACATTGTAGCCTCATAGTCACCCTTTCCCAGGGAGCTATTGGAAAATGTGTTCCATACATGAGTGGAAGGAAGATGTCTAAGGAACAGAGGACTAAGCATGGGACATAGTGGAGGGGATTTACAGGAATACAGGAAAACAAAGTGTTGGAGAGGAGGCAGCTTGCACCAGTCCCTCAGTGGCTGAGACCCAACAGGAACAGGGCCAGGGATTTTCAGAGATGTGGAGAGAGTGGGAGTGTGGTGAACCAAAACCAAAACACACAAGAACAGCAACAAAACCTTCACCCGTGTCACCTGAAATATCCTTTTGGAAAAGAAGAGATGTAATAATGCCTTCATTGGACTTAGCAGTGAACAACAGTTACAAATAAATGTTTGAAGGACAGTTTTCTCAATTTATATCGGGAGTAAGGCGAGAGAGGAGCCTGCTAGAGGAGCGGAGAGTGTGAAACTCTACCTTTCACCTTAAAAATACTGACTAGGAAAAATCCTTTTAAAAAGTAGCTTTCTCAAGATGCTATTTAGAAATAGTTAAATACCATAAAAAATGTGGCAAAGGGGTCGAAGGTTGGTGATAAACAAAAGTATGGAGTGAGGAGGGCCTGGTCAGAGAGTAGTTTTGAGTCAAAGGTCTCTGTATACCAGTTGGCTTTCAATGCTCCATAATCAAACTATTTAGCATAACCTCAGACCATCAGGCATCTTCTCATCTCCCCCTGGAAGGTTATATAAAATGAGTGCACATTATTTACTGTGAGTCGCTGGGTCAGGTATCAATCTCCTCATTCAATCCTAATGCGACCAAAGGAGGCAAAGCAATTTTGCCTTCACATCCCAGACAGAGTTCAGGTTCAGAGTTCGAAAAGATTGTCCAAGACCACAAAGAAAGAGGGACAATGAGAATCAGGATCTGAGACTTTTATTTTCAGATGAACTGCCCACACTGCTTGTATACCGTTGTCTTGAAACTCCAGAAGTCTACACATGGAAATTAATTATTCATAGGTTATGAAGTGTAGTTCTGTAGCTACAAGGGTACTCACACTATCAAAAGTGGGATGAATTAACAATATCTATCAGTGTCCAGTGAAAGAAACCTCTATTATGGTCAGAATATCTGTAAATTGGAAAAAAATACAGAAATAGGATAATTCGCCTAGATTGACATTTCTTGTCATTTACATTAATGGAGTCAGATTCTAGTTTTGAGGTTATGTAGGAAGCCAATATCTATCACTTGAATATTTTCTAGGTAACACTTAAGCTGGCTCTGGGGGCAGGCAGTAGAACTTCACATTCTTTAATGACATCTTTAAAGAATGACCATAGTTCAACCCAAGTCAATTTTGGTTACTGAAATCTTTTAGACTTTGGAGATTAAAGCAAAAATCCTTAATTAATACCATTGCTTCATCGCCTTGCAGATTTGTGTTTACCCACTGACTCCTAACCCATTAAAAAAGAAAAATCAATCAAACAACAACAACAACCACAAAACAATTGTTAAAAGAATGCAGCCTGCAAACATTTATAAGAATCCCTCATGTTTTGGGAGGTTAGGATCACTTTTAAGGAACTCCTTCTGCATGTGGCTAAAGGTTTCTAATTAAAGCAGCTATTTTGATTCTCAAAGAACACTGGGTCTGAGAGCTGACCATTGTTTGAAGGAGAGTAGAAATTACTTGAAGGAAGACAAATACTATAGGCTTCACGTTCTGGTAGGTACTTATCTTCATATAAGAAAGGTGTCTAGGAAAGGTATAACAATTTCTGTGTGACCAAACATGCACAAGATGAAAACAGAGAACTCTTACCGTCTTTGTATAGTTGTTAATACACTACAACATGCAAAGGTAATAGGAGAGGTCTGCCTGCCTGCCTGACTTCCTTCTTTCCTCCCTCCCTCCCTCCCTCCCTCCCTTCCTTCCTTCCTTCCTTCCTTCCTCCCTTCCTCCTTCCCTCCCTTCCTCCTTCCCTCCCTTCCTCCCTCCCTCCCTCCCTCCCTCCCTCCCTTCCTTCCTTCCTCCCTCCCTCCCTGCCTCTCTTCCTCCCTCCTTCCCTCACTCCCTCCCTTCCTCCCTCCCTCACTCCCTCCCTCCCTTCCTTTTCTCTTTTAGCAGTGCTAGGGATTGAGACAAGGGCTTTATACATGGTAGGCAAGTACTCTACCACTTAGCTACACATCCCCAGCCTAAGATGTGTAAATAAATAGGCACAAAACACTATGATCTAGTCTGAAACAAAGGTGACAATGATCTGTTTTCTCAATGGAGAGTTCTCTTGAATTGTATTACTACCATCACAACTAGGTTCAAACATTACTGAAGTTAGCAATAATGCATTTGCTCATGAAATTATTCCCATAGGTTCCCTGATTCAAAGGATTACATAACTAACCATGTTGGGGAGTTAAGTTGGTGACCCCTGTGGACAGTGCCAGGACCTTTGGCCAGAGAACTGGCATTGTCATAGGAACCTTGTCAATTCATTGAAATACCATGAGCTGAAGTTTTCTCATCTATAGAAATGTAGTTCTCTTGGCTTTGTGGGGATTTGTTAGGTTTAAGGAAATGATGACCATGAATGAGAGTAGAAAAAGTATTTTCATAAATGAGAAATACTATAGAAATCTAAATCATGATGCTATTGACATTAAAAATATTATAATCTGAATATAAAAATGTCCCAATGGTAACCCACAAATGGATGGTATATCACATACATTTTTAGTACCATCTTGATGATGCTGTTGTTGAAAGCACACATTGCAGACTAGGAAAGGGCATGCCTTGTACTACTAGAAACAGAACACTGTAACTCATGGAAAAATCACATTTCTTTGGAAGAAAAATACCTTCTCCCAAATCCCACACGTGGGCCGATTAAAGGACTAATAGTAATTAAAGATTGACACCGAGTGAATAAGATTAATATTAGAGAAGGATTACATCAAAAAAGATTTACATCAAAGGATTCTTTGTCTTTCCTCCCATAGAAAGCCTAGCACACTGAAAGAGGTCTTATGCAAAACACCCTAAGCCTCTCAGTATTTTCAAAGAAGCTGAAAAATATGAAGAGGTAAGCACAAATTGATTCTACTGGAAAATGTCAGAATTTTTAACACACTTAAAGTTTTACCCCCACAGAAACAACCCTGTATTATCGCATGAACTAGATTATGGCTATCCAGGAATGTGAGAATTCTGTTTGGAATCTGGGAATATTATTTGGGAAATTGTTGGTGGAGAGCAGATAACAGAGACAGCATGAGAAGGTGCCATAAGCCATCTCGTCACATTGAGAAGAGCCAGTCAGAACTACCTAAACACAGGTCTTCTCAAGTGACATGTTCAAAGGTAGTGGGTATGTCTATGAAATGCATTTTAGACCATTTCATGAACAAACAGTAAGGGATATTTTTAGTGTGGCTGTTCAACTGCAAGCTAGGAGCAGAATGAGGCTGAGGATCCCATAGAAGTCTCTTCTAGGATACAAGGTGAATGGATCCCTGGGTGGGAGAGATTAGAGAACACCACATGGGCTGTTCTCATTTGCTGCATTCAGCACTGATATCCATAAAACAGCTTTTTATAAATGAAGATTCAGGCCTTGAGTACAAAGGCCAAAGATATTACTATCATTTTTCTTCCAATCATTTATTCAGTAAGTGACCCTTGAATGCCAAGAGTGTCAACCAAGTACTAGCCTCATCTTAGCACTTGGGTGCTTAATACTAAGGAAGCCTTGTAGAAAAGGCTGAAGTACAGGGGTATGTGTACTTTAGAGTGTATTAAAGAACAGCAACAGCAAAACAACAAAAGCAGGACATCCAGTCTTTCCAGGGTTCTGATTTGCGTGTGGCTATTATGCAAAATTATCATAATATTACCAACACTGATATATAGCACTTGGGATTTGCCTCAAAAATGTCAGTAGTATTCTGACAATCCTATTTCTTCTAACAGGCTACTAGAGGCTACTACAAAGGCTACTGTCTTCAAAGACCTTTCATTTAATGCTATGTGGATTACAACAGGATCCAGTGTGAGCTAGGACCCTGAGGTTAATTCATGCACATGAATGGAGGACATTTTAAATAATCATACAACATGAATTATTGTGGTGACTGTACTGGGTGCCCCAAAGGATGACATTAGTTCCTCTTCTACTGCAGTGAGCATCAAAAGAGAGCATTCTTCCATGTGTCAAGTGCAGACTTAAATGTGACACCATTCTGTCTGCCAGCACATGCAGAGCTAACCTATAAAGGTGCCTAAAGTTGAATTCTGTGTTCTTTGGAGTTTTCAGGTATATAGAAATGTGTATATTATATTTTAGTTTAACAAAGCTTTAAAAAGGCCCCAAATTTTCTATCATTGGAGAGGACTAGCTAGATCAATCCTGATAGATACAACTGCTTGTGAAAGATCTTACACTGAACTGTGTGCTTACTGGAGAGGCACACTGTTATGACTCAAGTTTTGGTCATTAGATGGTGATGCTATTAGGAGGGGGGCAGTTCTGGAAAGGTGCAGGCTAGCTGGAGAAAGTTGCATAATGGAGGCGTGCCTTTGAAGGTTCTACCTGGTTCCTCACTCTAGAAGATTCCTTTACTACACAGTTCCACCGCTGTGAAGTCCTGATTAGGCAACCATTAACAAAATCCTCTGGACCTATGAGTTAATAAACAAATCTTTCTCTTTATATTGTTTCTCAGGGATTTGGACACAAAGAGGCTAAGTCTAACCCAAACACTATAACTATCTAGAGTTTAAAAACTGAAACAAGATTATTGATATAGCCATGGAATTTTCTAATTTTCTTCCATGTTTGATATTACAACTAAAACTATCTAATACAAGGAACCAATCACAGATGACTTGTGACAATTTCCATATCCTAAGGTGAATAGATTATTGAACAGCTCCTGTATTTATGAACAAATAGAATTTTTGCAGTTATCTGCAATATCTTCTATAAAATAGTAGCATTTTCAACGAATCTAGCAAACTACAAAGTATTTGAGGTAAATTTGCACTGAAGATGTATTTTACTGATAGAGAATGACTTCAGAAGGTAAAATGATCTTAATTAGTTATAATAATAGACCACAGTTAAATCCTCTAAGGAAGTGAAAAGTACAGAGCATGTCTCTTTAGGAATACACCTGGAAGACTACAAATTTAACTGGAGAGACCCAGGTATTAGATAACTCTAAATCAGGAATCAGGGGACATGGGGCATTAACTGGAGGTGATTCCAATGAAATGAAGAATGTTTAAAGATAGGGAAATGCTAATTACATCTCAGAGATGTAAATGCTCAATGCCAAATGAAACAAAAAAATAGTGTTTAACCACAACAGATGTTCACTGTGCATTAAGGTATTTTAGTATTTATTAATAAGACTCTATTCTGTTTATTATATTGTGTTTTTCAGTTGAATTAGGCAGAATTCTTTCTTTGAGAACTTCAAACATGCATACAATATATTTGGATTAACCCCACCCTCCTTTCTCTCCTCTTCAACTTCTCTCCTACACACCCCCACTTTTCCCTCCCAACATCATGCATTCTTTTCTTAAAAAAAAAAACAAACAAACCCATGGCATCCACTTAGTGCTGCCTGTATGTGTACAGGTGTAGGACCATCTTAGAGTCTTAGGGGCTGAATCCCAGAAGAAAACTTATTCTCCCTCATACCAGAAGCCATCAATTGCCAATAGTTTCCGAGTTAAGGATGTGACTTCCCTTTTCATGCTGTGCTTTTGTCTTGGTTGACCTTGTGGCTGCAGTAGCCTCTGTGAGTTTATGTATGCACCGACACTATCATGTCGAGCAGACAGTGTTTCTCTGCAGACATCCACAACTACTGGCCCTTATGGTCCTCTCAGCCCCCTGTTCTACAATGATCTCTGTCCATTAAGGGGAGAGAGAGGATGTAACTGCCATATTTAGAACTAAGCCCTGTACAATCTCTTATTCTTGTGTATTGGCCAGTTGTGGGTCCTGTATTAATCATTGTCTACAACAAAATAAAAATTCTCTGGTTAGGATTGAGAGATGTACTAATCTACGGATATACAGATAAGTCCTTAGGGTAGAGAGGGCAGTGCTAGTGCATGCTTTTAATCTCAGCACTTGGTACGAAGAGGCAGGCAGATCTCACTGAGTTGGAGGCCAGCCTGGTCTACAAATTGAGTTCCAGGACAGCCAGGACTGTTACCCAGAGAAACCCTGTCTCGAAAAACCAAAAAAAAAAAAAAAAAGGACTTAGGGTAGTTTAATATTGTGTTCATTTAGCAAAATTATAGTATTAGGGTCTTTGTTAGCACCGATATAACCTAGCCAGTCATAGGATTTTGGCGTACTTAATGGTACCATGGAGGATGAATTCTGTCTTCTGGAGCAGTCTTTAGATCTAATCTGAAAGTGTTTGGTTACTCCCATAACCGTTTGTCACTATTGCATGAACATATTTTGTCAGGCCAGCCATTATCATAGCTCATAGGAGTCACAGCTGGGATAAGATTGCCAACAAATAACAGTAATGAGTCTTGTATGTGTGCATGCCAGGTGTATGCCTTCTGAAAAGGAATCTCTGTAGTTTTTATGTTTTAGATCTGTCATTGTGGCATAAGGAGCTGCCTACTATCGCAGGACATCTGGACACCAAGCAGAGTTTATAAGAAATCTTTTTGATAAGGGAGAAAACTGGAGATCACAAAAGAGAGTATATGGGGGTGGAGGTGAACCCTCACTTCCTAAAAAATTAGATTGGACAGTGTTAAAAACTTCACAAATCTAGGCTGAAGTTTTGTAGAAAAAAAAATGTTTTCCCAGAGTACAGTCCCCAACTGGGAAAGGGAAATGATTTCATTTAATAGAGAGCAGAAACACAGTATGCTAATGGCTTGAAAGGTGAAAGAAACAATGGTTTCTAAATTATGCCAGTAATATAGCAGAAAATTCTCTTCACTGCTGTGTATCAACTCGCTGGCCATTAAGGGCATTTGTAGTTGAAGTTCAAGGAGGGGCAGATGGAAAAATTGCACCAGGGCTAAAGTTATCTATTAGGTAACAGATAACCAAGAGTTTAAGGCAAAACAAAGCACATTGACTTCCTTTCCTGGGTCTGGCTTCTTTCTGTGGATTCCCTGCTTGAGTAAGATCCCTGACAAGGGCTGTGCACTGTGTGACTCCTGGATTAGTCTTTGAGTCTTGGCATACCTAAATTATCAACCAGCAGCCTACAAACCTAAAAGTACAGTGCTTAAAAAAAAACACAGTGGTTTTCTGCTACTTCTACTAGTTTGAAAGGCATCTGGAGACACCACAAACTCTGATAAAATAGGAACTGAGCTAGGCTCTTTAATTGGAACCTTGTTGGGAATGAAGGGGTTCAAATGGCAGGCTTTGGTGAGGGAATCTTTCCCCAGCTGGCACACGTATTACCTATATTAAGCTTGAACCGCGGTGATAATCAGAATGTGCCACAGTGAGAGGAATGGAAGCCAGGGCCAGAGTTCATTATGTGTTCAGAGAACCTGACACTTATGGGAGAGAGGAAGAGGCAAGACATCCTGACTGTTGGAGCCAGAACCTAAAGCCATGGGGCAAACCAGAATTCACAGAGGGAAAGAGATACTTCTTTTTGTTAGGGACAAACCCGGCACCACACTGACTGTGGCCTTAAAGATGATTTGCCATGTCTGGAGGAAGTCTGTTTATTTTATTAAGATAGTTTTATTTTTGTTTGTTTTATTGTGGGCAAAACTGATTATATCCTCTAGCTCTTCCCTATTTCCTAAGAGTTTTTATTTGACTTTTCTATGGTGCTCTGAACCATTTTTCATTATTTTCTTCATCTCCTCCCACTGTGTCCTTTCCCCATCCTCACATGAGTGCAGAACCACTGGTCAATCCCTACACTACCGACATTAGCTCAGATCCTTGGGCTTTTCCGCTGCTCTGTCTGTGGCCTCATCTGCTCCTTTCAACTCTTCTTGTTTCTTATTATCTGCTGTCTTGTAAGACTCAACCAAATCCTGATGTCATCTACAAAACTTTTTTCAAACCTTGCTCCTTAGAGTCTCTGTCCACTGCTTTGTGCCCCACGGATGCTTAGACCACAGGGATGGGTTCACCTTTGGCCACCTGCCTATTTGTGTTTTGTCTTCTAGACTATGAACTCTTTTGGATTAATAATACTTACTGATTTGTCAATGTATGTATAGTACTTAGCATCGTGTTTGCAAAAGCAGTATTCTAATGCTTGATGAATTAATCAGTCAGCCAACAGTGAGAAAAACACACCTGATGAGGTGGGACTTGGTTAGGTTACTGCAGCATTATCCCTTGAATTTCCTCAAAGTTCTAAGAATAACTCCTGCACACACTGCATCCTTTCCTTGCTTGGGAAGAAAATATTTAAGACAATCTCAGGCTTGGAAGGATGCTTAAAGTAAGTTTTAGAAAAATAAATTGCGTTATAAGTTTAGGGACCATAGCTTTGATCACAGAGATGTGACCAAACTTACTGAAAGTCAAGGAATAAATCTCTAGAAAATGAAGCGAATGAGGCACAAACAGAGGTCCTGCTTTTAAAGACTTCCTTGCAGCCTCACCCAGTCTTGATATGAGGCTTTGCGCCTAGTCTTATTGTATCTTGTTCTGCCATGTTTGGTTGACATCCCGGAGGCCTGCTCTTTTCTGAAGGGAAATGGAGGAGCAGCGGATCTGGGGGAGAGGGGAGGAGGTGATGGTGGGGAGAAGGTAGGAGTGGAGGAGAGAGGGGAAGCTGTAGTTGGGATGTATTGTATGAGAGAAGAATAAAAAGAAAAAATTATTTTCTTTATAATTTATAATAATAAATAAATAAAAGAAGAAGAGAAAATAGTGATGGAATTGGGAATTCAATGCACAACTAGGAATAAAAACAGAAAATGGACCAGAGCATTGATGACCAATCACTCCTGGAAACATGCACTGTAACCAATAACACCCAACCAGGAAGTATCAGTGCATCCTTTAGCATAAATTGCATTGCCTGGTATTATGAGCAGTTCATTCAATGAGGCCAACCTTTGTACATATGTCCTTCTCACTTTTCTCCTTGCTAGTGACCCTACACACCCCAACTGGAGAGAAGAACATGTGATTTTGCCCTAAATCATGGCAATGGTCTGACCTAATCTTTGGTTTCTGGTTCATGGGACCAACAGAGGGGCAAGGTCAGTGCACATGAAGATGAGCTTGGCCTTACCTAGCCAGGCACTCACAATACTTTCAAAAGAGCAGTATTTTTCTGCTGGGCTGAGACATGCCTTTGAGGTTCTGAAAAGGCTTCTAAAGCCATTTTCTATCATTTGCCCAGTAGGATATAGAGGATGACTTTTCACATTGTCTTCAACATAAATCACAAGTTGGTATGCTTTAAAACCCCCTTTCATTCCATGCTATTTATATATTGTCTTGTTCCAGGAGGAGCCACACAGCCCTGAATAAAAGAGCGTGCAAAGGAAAGAAGACTTGGGGTGGAGGCCCCATATGTCATCAGGAATTAGGTGAACTGCTCAGAGGACTGGCCTACTGGGTGTGTTTGTGATAATACAAATTAGAGCCAAACACTATATTGATCATTGGGCTCCCTTGGCACTGGACACTGTGGATTAATGGCTCTTTTTAAGCATTTCCAGGAAAAATACTTCATGCTAATAGCATCTTTTAACTTTATATTGCATTTGATACTATGAGGGACCTAGAGACAACTCATAGTTTATGAAGATATGCCATTTTTATAGGTAATTGCTATACTATTTAATTTGTACGGGGGACCAAGTGTCTAAGTCACTCCCTGCAATGAATCCCCATGAAGATGGAGGGACAGTTATTATAATGAAGTAGTAAAATCTGGACTCTCATATCTAGCCCAAAGGTTCACCTGTGTGAGTAAACTTATTAAGATACAACATTTAATATTTTTTGTTAGTTTTTTTCTTTTGAGGCAGGGGTCTCCCTATATACCCCTGGCTGGTCTGGAACTCATTATGTAGACCAGGCTGGCCTCAAATGCACAGACCTCAGGTTGTCTTTTTTCCTATGTGCTTGGATTAAAGGTGTGTGCCACCAAGCCCAGCCATCAGCTTTGTTTTTGAGCAGGATAATTTGAATGTGATGTTAGTTAGCAAATTTGTGTTCATAAGTGGAGAGAGGAATGGTAGTTAGGAGACAGCAAAGAAGGGATTGGGGGAAGGGATTACTCACACCAAGGATGTTTGAAAAGGCCATGTGGAAAACTGTGTGTGGTTTAACCATCTTACAAGTCCTGCTTGCCAAAGCCACCCCCAATCCCACAAAAAGCAACATAAGCTATTGCTCTCACTCTTGCCTGAACTTGATGGTAAAACCCTAAGCTGAAGGCTCGAAACATTCATCATAGAACAAGCAACTTGGCTCTGACCTGGAAGCTTCCTCCCTGCTCGCCAGCTCTCATAGCGCTAAGACAGTATTATATACTACTAGCACTAAGACTTCCCCAGTCCTCGAAGGCTCATAGTGCTACTATGTGCTATGTACGCCGCTGGGGGGAAACGTCATCTGCAGTTTTACCTGGATGTGAAAATGTGAGCTACAAATATGACTGGTGTGGACCTAGGTACCCTAGTGTTGTGAATATTATGGGGTAAAGAACAGCTTTCTGATTGGATTTATGATCCACTCCACAGGAAAAACTATCTGGCACCATAAATATGGCCAAGTACTCATGTCTGGAGAGCTCATAGGATCTATCAGGGAATCTACTACTATTATTTTACTAAATGAACATAGGATCAAAGTGCCGTCTAAATTTGTATCTCTCTACCCATAGATTAGTGCAGCTCTCTGACCTCATCAGAGAAGTTCCTTTGTTCAGTGTATGGTCCATACACCCTAACACCTCCCCAGGGTCCGGGAACTCTTGCAGAAGATGGGCATAAAATAGTATCAGAGTCAGAGGTCAGAGGGGACTGCAATGAAATGGTATCCTCAGGACATGACAGGACCAGTGTACTCATGAACTCACAGCAGCTAGGGTTGACTGCACAATATTAAAGCAGTAAACAGTCCAGCTAGAAGTGTGTGTGTGTGGGGGGGGCAGGGATTCAGGAGCTCAACATCCCTAGCCTTTAGTGTGTGGCCCCAAGGAGGCTGAATCAGCTCCAGGGGATGGCTCCACACCATGAGGAGATAGACAGCAAATTGGAGTTGGTGGGTTATTACAAAAGAAAAGACGAAAACAGGAAGTTGGGTGGAATCAAGATGATCTGGGAAGAATTAGGGGTAAGAGTAGGGAGTGATTATAATCAAAATATATTGTGTGAATGTATAAGACTCTCAAAGAATAAAGATGTATTTTTTAAAAGAGAAAAATTATAGAATTTGAAATATAGTGTGAATAGAATATACACCAGGAATTTTATTTTATATCCAGAAATAAGTTCAATGAGTAAATTTGAAAGTAATTATCAGATACTACTAGATAAGCATTAAAAAAATAAACTAGTTTATAAAGGGAGACAAACAGGCAGCATTGAGGTTCTTCATAATTATGAAATTTGAAAAGTTAAAATGCTGGCAGTGTTAATGTTTGGATGGCACCTGATGGTGCAAACAGAGAGAGGAAGTGTTGCTTGCTTCCAGGTTATTAATTTCCAGGTTTTAATAACTTGTTAATGACCCAGCGGATGATGTGCAGCTGCAGTTTGGGAGAGTATATAGCACATACCTGCAAGTGTTCTGTAGTGTGGACACAGCTGGCATGTGTCACTGTCCTGCCTCTAGGAAATGTCACACGGTGTGCCTGCTGCATGCCTGAGTCACATTGCATGAGCTCTGTGCACAGACCTTCTTTTTCTTTGGTGTCTGGGGAAGGGGTCATACAGGATGTGAAGGTCAACACTGAATATCTCCTTGGCAACACACAGCGATATGCACGTAATTTTCTTTCACTAAGGCTGCTCTTGCCAACACGTCTGGCTGGCTGATAAAGAGGCAAACTCACCACACAGAAACCAGTGAGGGTGAGAACATGGACAAGATCCGAGACATTCGAGTCAGGTACAGATAAGCATAAGCTGGCAAGTCCCAGTGCTGGTCCAGCATGGTGGGGGTATGGACTTTCACCTAGCAATACTCCACACTCAGCAAAACAGTGGTTACAGCTGTTACCACTGCATTCCAAATCTGGGAGGCCTCATTTCCTATGTCAGACCCTCTCTGTGTTCAGTAAATGCTGCTACTGCTCAGGAGCTGGTTGGGGTGTGTTACTCTGAAAGAACATACTTTCATCTGGGTGAGGCTGAAGGAGGGGTGTGGGGCTTGGATTTTGTCCAGGAAATAAATCCATCGTAGTTGTATGAATCAAGTTAGTCATTTGGTGTTTATTGTGATCTGTCACCTATGATTTGAATAGGAATCATGTCAACTGTTCTTAGTTTTTCTTCTTGAGATGTTACAATGAATAAAACATAGGATATTTTGAGGATTTGTTTTGAGGGTCTATTTTGTCCTGAGTATGGCAACAGGTGTCCTGTATCCCTGATGTGTAAATCAAGCTCCTGGTGTCTAGTTCATCCTGTGTGGTTGTGGATGGATGAATAACCTGCAACTTGATCTTAAAAATGTTCAGGAAAGAAGTAGTTTGTTGGCTGGCATCTCAATAAACTCCAGATACTTCTGGAAGCTCTCAGCACTGAGTCCTGTGACAGATCATCCATAGCCCCTCCTGTCCCATGTCTCCTAGCTTCCAGCCTGGTCAAATGTCTGTCACTAGTATTCAGAATACCAATACAAGGCACTGTGTGTTTTTCTGGAAATGTAGAAGAGAAGGCAAAGTGGACAGGGGATGGAAAGATGTTATCCCCTTAGCTGGCAAGAGAACAATCACAGCGGAACTCTTTCCCAGGAAGGAATGTAGAAACCAAATCCAGCACAGAGGAAAGATGAGCCCTGTTGGTTGGGAGCTCACCATCATTTCCTGTGTTGAAACGTTAACATTTTCACATATAATGGGCTTTTTTTTTCCAGGCCACTAAGCACAGACAATGTGCTCAGGAACTGCTCAAAGCTGGCCCAGCAGCAGGGCTTTGCACTTGAAACAAAGATCTGGATTTTCCTGCCTGTTCAAAGAGAGCGGGGACATGAAGACACAGACAGATGACTGGCATGTTTGCTTGTGAGGATTAGCCGGGTTGTGTGGACTGCCATGCTGGCACCCTGAGCTTGCACTCTGTACCTCTTCATGCCACTGCCTTCAAAGGAATGTCCTCCTCTCTGCTGAAAGCGTTTTGGGGGTGCTTATTAAAATAAAGGAACTTGCAGGAAAAAGGAAGGGACTGTAGTGAGGAAGCAGCACATTTCTTAACAAGGAACTGAAATGTAAGCAACTTGCCTTTTTGGTGAGAGAATGCAAAAGCAAAGTTCTCAACTGAAAGCACTGAGAAGTGATTACAGGTAAACCACACAGTTGACACCAGGAGTCGGGATTCTGTTCCTAACGGTTTGGGTTATATTGCTGGTACCTAAAAGGTTTCTCCTATGTAAGTGCACACTAAGAAGAGTAGTCGAACATTGCGTAGGTGAGCATGCATTGCAGATAATCAGGAAAACAAAGGAGGAAATACTGTTCACCCTGAAATATAGAATTTGGTAAAGATTTAAATTGTCAGAGGTTTTAATGGTTATATTTTAAATTAATTAATAAAAATATAAGAATACTCCATTTCCTCTTAGAAATTCAACTCTCCTAAAACAGCCTCAAAAATCATATTTACTGACTAAACACCTGCCCTATGAAGAAAAACAGAGTCTTGAGATGTTAGCTTATTTCTGATTAATGAAGCACCAGCCAGGCACTCATTCTGGGCCATTTCCACCTCCAGCTCCCAAATGTGTGTTAGTTAGGTTTTCCCGACTTGAGGCTGGAAACTGCTCTAGAAAGGGTCTGAAGAAGAGGAGGAATAAGAACAAATGGTCTCAGGGAGACAGCAAGTGGGCAGTCCCTTCAGCAAGCAGAGCTTTTGGGGCCCTGGGGCTCTCATGAAAAGCCAAGATACACTGATGGGCCTGGAGCAGTCTGGTTGTAGTTCCAGACTATCCTTGATGGTGCAAGGATGAGATGCCCTAGGCAGGGACTGAACTGGAGTTAGCATCTTCTGGGAAGACAAAGTGGTCATTCAGGACATTTTCTTTTCAAAGGGGTTAACATAAACTTTTAGTACCATAGAAACATTTTTTAAAGAGCCATTCATGGCCTGTCTTTTCATTGAACAGTATTTGATTTTTTTATTTATTTGTTTTATGTTATATGTATGACTTTTGTTTACAAGTATGTCTGGGCACCATGTGGGTGCAATTCCCACAGAAGTCAGGAGAGGGCATTGGCTCCCTTGGAACTGGCATTACTGATGGTTGTAAACCACTATGTGGGTGCTCTTAACCACCAAGCCATCTCTATCCCTTAGTGTTTTGTTTTCAATATTATCTAATTTGAAAAAAGCCATTCTAATATCCTGTTTATGTTCCAGAAAGTAAAATGGCCTTCTGCTGGGAAAGTTCTCACAGTGATCTCAGTCTCACCATACCAACCTCATTTATGGTACAGTTTAAAGAAGCAGGCAAGCAAAACTTCAACTGCTTTGGCAGGTTTCATGATACCCAGGGAGATGCTTGTTACCCTGAACAACCACTTCCAGAACATCCGCAGCAATCTGACAATTAGACATGGCTTCTGTCAGTCAATCATTAATTATTCATTCCATCACTTATGTCTATACTCACAAGTGGCTTGTGTTCTAGGACAGTATATCCTGAATCCATGTCTTTCGGTGCACCGTTTCTGAAAGGTATTGCTTCAAAGGGTTGTGAAGTTAAGGATGTTAACTGCTGCCTTCTAGAGATACCAATACTAAATCAATATTAATCAATATTAAATACTAATACCAATATTAAGACACCATATTAAATGTCATGTGCATGTCTTTAACTTTGGTTATTGCCAACACCTCTCAAACTGTTTAATTAAAAGCCCCCCAACCCTCCAGTTGGGGACCAGAAACAAAGGTCAGTGTCTTATAGAAGACACTGAAGGATCTACAGTAGCGCTTTCACAAAGCGTCATAAACCGAGGGGACAGCAGGCTCCTCCTGGCACTCTATTCAGTTTTCTCTCAACAGTGTCTACTAAATTTCTCTGAGGAGTAGCACTCCATGGTATAGACAGGTTTTCTAGCCACATACAGAAGCAACAACACTTTCAAATATCTGGAAAGCAGAAACTTAACAAATGAACTTTTGTCAACTAAAGTATGCCACCCCTAGGGGGGTTGAAATAAATGCTGAATCGTAATCATACTCTTCTGTAGGACCAGGATTATGACAGGGAGGTATTTCCTTATGTGACAATCTTGACTTCTGTGGTCTCAAATCAATGAGGACGGGTGACATGAAAGCAAAATGACATCAGGACTTTGCTCTTCCTGGACAACTTGATTCTTCCCTTCTGCAAGCCTTTCCTTTCTGTGGTACTGGATCTTGCTCTCTAGACCAGGCTGGCCTTGAACTCACAGAGATCCACCTGTCTCTGCCTCCCGAGCGCTGGGGTTAAAGGCATGCACCACCACAGCCTGGCTGGGGAAGATTGTTTGTGAGCCACCAAATATGCCCTGTCTTACACAAAGGGTCTTAAGACAGTAGGTGGGAATGTTTGAGTTTTCACCAACCACAGAAAAAACACAAGGGGAATGACAGAAGAAAACATGATATAAGGCTGGGACACACGTTTCATTTTCTGTTGATAAGCTTGTGAGAAGAAGCAAACTGAGGGACCTGCACTGATCCTTCCCTCCACCTGGACTAGAGAGAGAGGGATAAAGTCAAGAGTGGAGAGGGTCAGGGACTCTAGAAAGGTTAAACTGGTGTCACCCATCTGCTAGATTATAGGGAAGTAAACATCACAAGGGTCCCTGAAGCTTGGAGAGGGCTCTTTCAAGTCCATGCAGAAATACTGAGATGGGGATTGGATATTACCAAAGAAAAATGGACTATGTCTTAAAGGAGAAGTTGAGGACCAGCAAGATGGCTCACTGGTAACAGCATTTGCTCCAAAGGCTGAGTTTGATTCCTAGAATCCAGATACTAGTGAGAACTGACTCCCTCAATAGCCCTCTGGCCCTCAAACATGTGTCAAACATGCTCAGGCACACACATACACACAAACACACAAAAAAGTTGAGCTACAAAGTATGGAAAGCATGTAATCTCAAGGAGAAATAAGAGGTTAAATCACAGGACAAAACCAAATGTCTAAAATGTAATTTACTCACTTTTACATGTATGCATGTCCATATACGTGTGTGTGTGTGTGTGTGTGTGTGTGTGTGTGTGTGTGTGTGTCCCCGTCCGTCCATGTGTGTCCTCATGGTAGAGACAGAGACCATCCACCTCTCTTGAGACATGGTCTCTAATTAGCTTGGAGCTCACAAATTAGGCTAGACTAGCTGGCCAATGACCCAAGGGATCACCCTGTTTCTACCTTCCCAGCACTAGGACTTTACCTGTACACCAGCTTGCTGGGCATATCTTGTAGGTTCTGGAGATGGAATACAGATTCACGTTTGCATGGCAAACACTTTACCAACTGAGACACACCCAGGCCCTGTCATGGACATTTGAGATGCTATTTGTTACGTTATAACCTACTGAAAACAGTGTGTGTTTAAATAATGCAGTTGATCTTTGACTTTCATAGATTTTTGTCTGTTTAAATTTGCCTGCTTGATATGATGTACCTATGACCTCAAAGTTGCTCCTTTCCAGGGCTTTGCTGGCACGTGCAGCACAGCAAAACGTTCCCATCATCCCTCAGGTGCTCCTGGTGGAGCAGGAGGGAAGCAGTGTTCTATCTGCCTGCTTCATTTGCATACTTCAAACTCTCATGCTCTATTTGGCACTGAGTTTTTCATATTGTTGTGCTTCTCATTGGTTATTTGCTGTTAAATCCATCCCCAAGCATAGAGCTGAAGTACTATACAGTGTCCCTCAGCACAAGATAGCTGTGCCAGGCATTAGGAAGGAAGTACATTTTAGATAAGCTTTGTTCGGGCACAAATTCTGCTGCACCCAGCCCTGAATGCCGTGTTAATGAGCCAGTGATGTGTATTAAATAATGTGTCTTTGTCAAACATGGCAGGCACAACTGTAATCCCAGTACTCAATAGGCTGCAGAGGAGAATCATGCACATGAGGCCAGTAAGGATTACATAGTGAGATCCTGCCTTAAAATCCCTCCAAAAGTGAGTAAGCAAATAAACTAATACACACACACACACACACACACACACACACACACACACACACACACACAAACACACAGAGTGTTCCTTTAAGTGATGTGGATATTGCTCAGTGATATGCATCAGTTGTGTGTGAGACAAATAAGTGTGAAAGGTGCTTAGCAGAAACTTCCCAGAACTCAATTTTGCATCAGACTATAGAATATAAATAGAGGAGAGGGTGCCTCACTGTGCAAGGTGCTAGAGTAGTTGATTTCAGACCAAACTGTCACCAAGAACTAAAGAATTGTTTGTAAATGTTTGATGATGTTAAGCTGTAAAGTCAACATGAACTTGTGGGTCCAAAGTAGCACGGAAGAGAAAGCCATCATGTTAGCCAAGTGGTATTGGGAGAAACTAAGGAAGACAAAAGCAAAGGAAGTTTGAACTAGACACATGGATTGGAAGACCAAATCCTGTGAAATTTCTTCTCTGCCAACTGATCTAAAGTCAATGTAATTTTACTGAAAGTGTCTGGGATGCAAAGAGCTGAAGCTTGTAAGCTTGAAGAACAGCAAATTAAGTGTTTACACTGGGCCAGTGCACACATGGAAACGCTGAAGGTCATTAAGACAGTCTGCACAATAACAGCAAACAGACAGAAGCAATGGAATACAGAAACAAGGAGCAGACCCACATGGGCATAGAACCCAAGTGGCATTTCCCAGTAGCAGGAAAAGGATAAATGGTGCCATGACTATCTAATTCAGTGATTCTCAACCTGTGAGTCATGACCCCTTTGGGGGGAATCTAACAACTCTTTCACAGGGGTTGTGTATCAGATGTCCTACATATCATATTTACATTAGGATTCATAACAATAGCAAGTTATGAAATAAAAACAAAATAATTTTACGGTTGGGGGTCATTATTATTAAAGGTTAGCAGTATTAGCAAGGTTCAAAACCACTGATCTTGTCAGAGACAAATAAAACGACATCATCTCACATCACTTAGCAATATCCCCAGGTGGGTGAGACTGTGAATGGTGAAGAGGAAATGAGATCTCTAGAAGACAACGTATTTTTGAGGCAGGCAAAGACTTCTTAGGTCACAACAGCACAAACTAAACAAGATGAACTGTGGTATGTTTAAGATGTGTACATCTCTTCATTGGAAAACTCAGTGGAAATCACTGACCAGGTATCCAGGTTCCAGATAAAATGGAAGAGCCACCAAACTCAGAAGAGAGTGTACCGAGGAGAGGTAGGGCGAATCTGTACACCTTCTCTGGCTCCTGTCTCTCATTCTCAAAGTAATCTTCTTAGAACACTAGCTAGCTCTTATATTTCTAGATTGAGGCAGCTGGTCTTTGTAAGTTGCCTTTAGGGAATGTCCAGGGAGATGATGAAACACCCACCTAGACCCTCCAAAATGTGGGAGGTTTGGGCATTTGGACCAAAATTGCTATAGTTGCAGTGACAGCAGGCATGAGGGAGCCATACTGAAGCCATAGCAGGTGTGATGACTAATTGGTTATCAACTTGACTACATCTGGAATTAACTAAAACCCAAGCAGTTGGGCACTCCTGGGAAGGGTTTTTCTTGGTTGAAGGTTTTGAAATGGAAGGCCCATCCTAAATCTGGGCCACACCTTCTGGTGGCAGCCTATATAGAAGGACAAGGAAGGCTCATTGCCTGCTTGCCCTCACTCGCACTGGCAAGTTCATCTAGCCTGTTCCTCAACCATTCTTTTACTGATGTTGGAACCTACGTCTTTGGGATTTCATTATGAACTGGAAATGGGCAGCTCTCTAGTACCTTTCTGGGACTCCAGCAGCAGGATGAGACTGCAGAGACATCCAGTCTTGGGGACTGAACAGCTACCAGATGCGTGGCCTTGCAGTCAGGAGACAGTCGTTGTTGGACTACTTGGACCACAGCTTGTAAGCTGATCTAATAAATTCCATAATAACACACACACACACACACACACACACACACACACACACACACACACACACACACGTGTTCACCTATCAGTTCTGTTCCTTTAGAGAATCCTGACCAGGGGAGCCATGCTGAGGCCCAATATTACTCTACAGCAGAGAAAATTTGTAGAATTAGGGCATCTAGTCAAATAATTAGGTAGGCAAAGCCTCAAAAAGTTTCTTTGAGAACCTAGTCTTTTTTATTTATTTAATATTTTTTGCTTTGTTTTGTTTTTTCGAGACAGGGTTTCTCTGTGCAGTTTTGGTACCTGTCCTGGATCTCACTCTGTAGATCAGGCTGGCCTTGAACTCACAGAGATCCACCTGGCTCTGCCTCCCAAATGCTGGGATTAAAGGTGTGTGCCACCACCACCAAACCCCCCTCCTCCCGTGAGAACCATGCTCTTAATCATGTATGCTCTTTCCTGTTTCTCATGCTTTAATGTTTACTAAAAAATAAAAATGAGGAAAACATGAGACAAACAGAAATTCATCTACATAAGGTGAATCCTTGGGATACTGTGTTACAGATTTCTGTTTATGTTCTGAGTGTAAAGGTTCTGGAACCCCATGTGAGCACAGTTGCCAGTCAGCACAGGCATCCCTCCATGCGTTTGCATACTATTACTGTTTCCATCCTTTGGCAGCCCTAGGTGTTGATTAGTCTCTTTGTCTGAGCTTGCAGTGATCCCTGGCACTGGTGATGTGTACCTTTCCTGCCTTGTGGTGTATCTTTGACTTGTTACAGTGTCACTGCACTTGTCCTACCTGATGTTCAAATACCTGGTGCCCTGACTGGAGAATGCTGTTCTCATGGGACACTGCAAGTTATTCAGTGCTTGACAAATGCTTTGTGGGCCAGCATGTTGGGACCCCTAGATCACACAACCTAAATAATTTCACTATTGGAGGTCTTCTCAGATGGAGGCCATTCCCAAATCTATTGAGGGTTCAAATTGTAGGACTGGTGTTGTGCAGAACACACAGTGGATGGATTTTATTTCATGACTACTGTTTACTTCTCCCTGCCCTTCATGGCTATTTTTGGTCTCTTTATCAAGGCCCTGTTTTAGGATCATTTAAAAATACTAGTATTTCACCTGAGGCTTCATTTGTATGGAAGGTTACTGTTTCTTTTCCTGGCTAACAGCATATAAAATCATGCATCAATTCAACAAGGCAAGCAAAAATATCGACCCATTGGCTGTATATGTCCTAGGATAGCTGTGAATGAAGCTGAACACATTTGTAGATGACAGTGTCATGTCCTGATGTCAAAAACACCCGTGGAACCTCAATGATACCAACATGCACCTGTCTCTTTCTTCTCTAGTCTACTTCTACATACACAAGCATCTTCCAATCTTCCAGCTGGTTCCAACTGGAACCTCCAAAGGCACCTTTAATTTGAAGTGTTTGAATGAACTAATATTCTATCAAAATCAGCTTCTTTTTTGTCTGTTAATGATCATCTCTATCTCCAGCTCATCGGATACCCTCAGAGACCTGGATGTCCATTCCTTCATTCCCACTCTCCAGCTGAAGGCCACCTAGCTCTTTGGAGTCTGGTTTGTAGTGATGCTCTGCACCTGTTTTCCCTGTGTTCTTATTGTCAGAGCATCTGTTTCAGTAGCCCCTTCACCTTTCCAAGCTATGTTACCACACCACCCACATAAGAAGCCCATGTGGTGATATTGTGTTCCCCAATATATTGTGCACCCCAATAAACTTATCTGGGGTCAGAGAACAGAACAGCCACTAGATATAGAGGTCAGAAAATGGTGGCACACACACCTTTAATCCCAGGAAGTGATGGCAGGAAGCAGAAAGGTATATAAGGTGTGAGGACCAGGAACTAAAGGCTGGTTAAGCTTTTAGGCTTTTGAGCAGCAGTTCAGCTGAGATCCATTTGGATGAGGACTCAGAGGCTTCCAGTCTGAGGAAACAGCATCAGCTAAGGAACTGGTGAGGTGAGGAGGATGTGGCTTGTTCTATCTCTCTGATCTTTCAGCGTTCTCCGCAACACCTGGCTCCAGGTTTGTTTGTATTAATAAGCCCTTTTAAGATTAGTGCTACAAGCCCATCATAGTCAAAGTAGCTAACTGTTTCTGTCATTGTCTCCATTGGGTTGATGGTCGAAGACAGTTGTGGTCAGGGTAAGTGAGAATGAGGAGGAAGAGGAGGAGAGAGGAAGGCTGAAAGGGGACAATTAATTATTTAAAAGGATTAATATTGTTTCCTCTGAGAACCAGTGTAGTGAATTTTTATGTTTAAGGCAGCCCATAATTCTCAGTATTATTTTATCCAAAGGCATGAAGAAAGGATATCAGCCACAAGTTTAACTCTTTCTTAGGTGTTAAAACTACAGAGTACAGCACTTTTGTGAAACACACATTATGCTGGGGAAATTCATTTGACACTTGGTGAAAAAGTCAACAGCTTTCCTAAGATGTTCTGAGGACCCAAGGGCTGGATCAGGCAAGGGATCCCTGGCCACCTGAAGCAAGGCAGAACCTCATAGTCCAGCTTCTGCCCAGCTCAAGAGTAAGGAGACAGAATAAATGGAGCTGGGGCACTCTACAGGGGTGAACATGAAAATATATTTGGGTAGTTAATCTTAAAATCTGTATTAGTGTTTACAAAACAGTGCTTGGTAAAGGAACAGCCTATGGGAAAGAAAAGGGAAGGTGCCCACTACTCCTGAAGGAGTTTGTGAGAGGGGTCTTAGGGAGGAAGCCTGCACAAGCAAGAAATGATAGGACAGACAGAGCTAAAGACATGCTGCTCTCCCAGCTCCACTGCAGGCATGGTATAAGGTGGTCTACATTCTGCTCCCTCCACCTTCCTTCTGTCTCCCAGCATTTATGGAATTATTAAAGCACATTTGACATCTGATGAACTGCACTCTTCTGAAATGTGTAATTGAATGAAATGAACACACAAAAGTATCAAGTCATCACTACACATGTATGTACTTTTCTATCATCACTAAGAATTCTTATCTGTAATCTTTACTTTCTAGACCAATGACAGGCTCATCAGGTACCCAACCTATTGAGAGGATTACTATAAATATTATCAAATTTAGCAACTTTTAAATGAGTATGGCTTCTGTGTACACTCTCTTACAGTAGCATTGTCAAACTCAATTCTACCCCAGATGACAGAAAGTGACTTTTTATTTCCAAATTTGGCTAAGCCATCTTTAGTACTAGCTGATTTTGTTTACCAGGATGCTGCTCCTCCAGCATCATTCAGAGGTATGACCTTGGAATTCCACCTATGAACACAGAAAGGCCAATAGTTTTATTTGATTTCCCCAGAAATAAATTGCTATTATATTCTTACAGCCATTGCAGGTCAAAAACTGACTGCAGTATAGAATGACCTCTCCACACTCCACTGCCCAGGGTTATTGGCCTCCAGGCTTCCTGCTTTTCATATCACCACCATAAGTGAGGGTGCTCTAGAGAGGGGCATGGAACAGAAAACAAAGGTCGGTAGGTTTCTGTTTACTTTTTAACACACAAGCCCAAAAGCAATAGAGAAAATAGCTGCTGTTAAAATTTCAAGACTTCTATAGCAAGAGATGAATAGTTAGAAAACAGTAATGATGAATTAGTGTTTTCAAGAACTAGCTAGTCACAAGGAACTTTTTGTGTATATTTTATTTTTTTTTATTTCTGAAACTACCAGAATAAATACATGAAGCTATGATACGTAAGTGAGTGAGTGAGTTGGCTTCTTTTAACCTTAAATGTAATTTATGGAGGATCCTGTTGAAGAGAGGGAAGGAAGATTGTATGAGTGGAGGGGTCAAGCTCATTACAAGGGAACTGACAGACACAACTGACAGACACAACTAACCTGGGCTCATAGGAGCTCACGGAAATTGGACCAACAGCTAAGGAGTCCACATGGGATTGACCTGACCCTCTACATATGTATGATAGTTGTATAGCTTGGTCTGCTTGTGAAACCCCTAGCACTGGGAGCAGGGCCTGTCCCTGATGCTTTGGCAGGGCTTTTGGGAACCTATTCCTCATACTGGGTTGACTTAACAAGTCTTAATTATGGGGATGAGGTTAGTCCTACCTCAACTTGATATGCCATGCTTTGTTGATAGCCATGGAAGGCCTGCCCCTTTCTGAACAGAAACAGAGGAGAAGTGGATTGGGGGAGGCAGAAGGGAGGGAGTGGGAAAAGTGAAGGGAAGGGAAACTTCAGTTGAGATGTAAAATAAATGAATAAACTTAACTTAAAAAAGAAATCATACTGTAATTTCTTGATTTCTTCTATATGGTGGTCACAGATTGCACTCAAATGCTGGGTCACCAGTATGTTCTATTGATTATGGGAAAACTGGGGGAAAAGAATAGTGATGAAGGTATGGGTGCTGTATATTGCTCCCTGCCATACAGAGACAGAACATAGCCCTTAGTGATACCTGAAAAACACTGTCATCTTAGTCACTGTAGACACAAGAAGTTGACATGATGCTGAGACAGAACAGGTAGGGGTGTGTGTGTGTGTGGGGGAACAAAACTCATGGATTACATAATAGTTATAAGTAGGGAAATGTAAGCTTTTAAATGTCTGTAATAATGGCTTAAAATATTTCCTTGGTGCATTTGTCCATTAGGACTTTTAGACGGACGCCTATAGGATAGCCTACTTTAGTGAATTCTGGTCTTGAAGCAAGGTATAGTGTTTCTGCTCAAGATGCAAGACTTGCTCTTGCTCTGAAACCACCACACAATGGGGCTGGGACTGGTTGTCTGCTGAGTTGGTATTCAGGGTCTATCTGTCATTTTTGTCTAGAACTGAGATATAGATTCTCCTATCCTGTGTATATTTTCTTTCTATCCCCATCTCTCCAAAGCAGACTACAAACAAGTAATGTTAAAGATAAAGAGCACCATGACTGAGTGGGTGTCATTCCAGAAATGCAAAGATGGTTCAACATATGCAAAACAATAAACATAATATAGAGTATTCATGGGCTCAAGGACAGAAACCATAGATCATGTCAATGGATTCAGAAGAGGCATCTGACAAAGACCAACCTCCCACTGTCATAAAAGCTCTGAAATATCCTAGAATAAAGGAGCATATCTCAGCATAGAGGACCATACATGATAAGCCAGTAACCAACATTCCACCAAATGGGGAAAAACCAAAGCATTGTCAGTGAAAGCAGGAATGAGTGGGCCCTCTACTCTCATTCAATATGGTTCTTGAAAACTTAGCTAGATCAAAAAGACAGCAAGGCAAACAAAGGAGATACATACAAAAGGAAGAAGTCAAATTGTGAAAATATCTCCATATGCAGATGACTTCAGCCTATCCTTAAAAGTCACTAAAGACTCTACCCAAAGCACTTAGACCTGGTCCATGATTTCAGCAAAGTGGCAGAAAACAAAATCAACATACAGCAATCAGTTGTTTTTCCATATACCTGTAAAACAAGCTGAGAGACAAATCAAGAAAACAATCACTTTCAAAATAGTTTTAAAATGCCTTTGAATAAACCCAACTAAGGAAGTAAAAGACATCTACAAGTACAATTTTAAAACACTAGGAAAGGTTTGTGGGGTCTGGTGACACAAGCCCATAACCCCAGTGCTTGGGCTTGGGCAGGAGGATCAAGGGACTCAGGACCACCCTTAGCTACGTAGGCCACATGAGGTATGTTTCACAAACAAACAATGTCCCCAAAAACAAAATCGAGAAAAGAGGCAAAGATCTCCATCTAAAGAAGAATGCTGAAGAAATTAAAGAAGGCATTAGAAGATTGAAAGATCTCTCAAGCCCATGGGTTGGCAAAATTAAAATTGTGAAAAGGCTATATTATAAAAGTGTTCTACAGATTGGACACAATCCCAATCAAGTTCCAATGCCTACTTCACAAAAAACAAAACAAAACAATAAAAACAACCCAAAAATTCATATGGAATCACAAGAGACCTTGGACAGGCAAAGCAAATCCCAATCAAGAAGAACCATGCAGATGGATATCATAACACCTAACTTCAGGTCACACAACAGAGTCACATCAGCAAACATTGCATGGTACTAGCACAAAACAAGATACACAATAAATGGAATATAATAGAAAACCCACATAGTGCCATCTACCTTAGTTTTGACAAAGATGCTAAAGAATACACCTTGGAGAAAATGTAGCATCTTCAACAAATGGCACTGGTTAAACTGGATAGTCACATGGAATAGATGAACCTAAATGCCCATGTCTCACCTGTTCAAAATAACTTCAAGTGGATCAAATATCTTAATGTAATATCTGAAACCCTAGGATCATTAAAGGAAAGTGTAGGGGAAAGACTTCAAGATATAGACACAGGCAAAAACCTTCTAAAAGATGGCAGCTTCTTAGAAATATACCAAGAATTGATAATGGGAAGGCATGAAATTCAGTAGCTTCTGAACAGCAAAAGAAATAGTTGACTGAAGAGACAGCCAACAGAATGGGAGAAAAGATTTACTATTTATATCTGACAGAAGTTCAATATCTACAATATCTAAAGAACAACAAAAATCCAAAAAAAAAACAAAACCAAAAAGCAAAGCCAAACAAAATCCACCAGAAACCTGAACAACCCAACCCACAAATGGATGAATGAAATGAATAGTATGTACTCATAAAATGAAGTAAAAATGTCCAATAATCATATGATGAAATGTCATCTTTCTCAGTCATCAGCAAAATGAAAATAAGAACTCTGAGATTCTATCTCATCCAAGCCAGAACGGCAGTCATTAAGAAACAAATGGTGGCAGAGATGGAGTGCTAGTGGCACATCTACTGTGCTGGTGGGAATGGAAGCTGGCCCAGCCACTGTGG
This sequence comes from Onychomys torridus, assembly GCF_903995425.1. NCBI lineage: Eukaryota > Metazoa > Chordata > Mammalia > Rodentia > Cricetidae > Onychomys > Onychomys torridus. The sequence goes on along the minus strand of NC_050443.1, from coordinate 141,066,087 downwards.
AAATCCATATGGCAGTTCCTCAAACAACTAAAATTAGAGCTAGCATATGGCCCATCTCTACCACTCCTGAGTGCACATACCTGACGGGCTCTTGGTCAACATGCCAGAGAGATGCTTGCCTACATGTTTACTGGAGCACTATTCACAGAAACCAAATTATGGACTCTGCTTAGATGTCCATTGACAGGTCAGTGGTTAAAGAAAAGTGTGTGTATGTGTGTGTGTGTGTGTGTGTGTGTGTGTGTGTGTGTGTGTGTGTGTGTGTGTGTATGTGTGTGTGTGTGTGTGTGTGTGTGTGCGTGTGTGTGTGTTGTATGTTCAGCTGTAAGGAAGAATAAAATTATGAAATTTGCTAATTTGCTAGAAAATGGATGTAATCCAATACCATCACAGCAAGTAAAATAATCCATGCTTAGACAATACAACATGTTTTTCTCTCATTCATGGATCCTAGATTGTATATAGATACATAAATGTGCGCGCGCATGTGCGCGCACGCACACACACACACACACACACACACACACACACACACTCTACATAAAAGCAGGAGGGAGAATAGGGGAGAGGAGAGATAATAGAAGGAGTGGGAAGAGGAAGAAGTGGTATGGTAGAAGCTTTGGTTACAGTCATGACATACTTAGGGAAATTCTTTTCTCAAAACCCATCATGTTATATAATTAATATATACCAATGCAATTTTAAAACAAATTTAAAATTAAAAAAGAGCAGTGCAGTAAGACATCTAGGCCATTGGCCAGTGGAAGAGAGCCTTCCAGAGACACTTCCCATCTCAGCCAGTGACTTTCCCACAGGAACTATTCTGTCCCCATAGGAAGGGAAAGCCTCCTCTCACCTAATAGTCAACCTCCTAATAACTGTTTGGGAGCCTTCATGTTGTGCATGCACACACACGTGTGTGTGTATGGAGGCCACAAATCAACCTTGATTTTTGAGACAGAGATGTTTTTGAAAGTGCTGGGATTGAACTCAGGTTCTCATGCTTATGCAGCAAAGTTCTTTAGAGACAAAACTATCATTCCAGTCCCACAACTTCTTGAATGCTAAACATAATTTTTCTTTATCAGTTTCCTTAGCCAGAATTAAACCCACCACCTCCTGTACTCTTATGATATTTTGTTCACTCCCTTAATTTTGTATTCTACTTGCCTTTATTATGTCTGTCTGTGACTGACACTAATTTGTGAAGGTATAGCTTGGTATATATTTGTCCATCAAGCAATGCAGATATCTATAAATGGCATTAAGAGTATGGGGCAGCAACAATATGGCTTCCAAAACAGGCCTTGTATCATAACAACACCAGTTAACATGCCAACATGGGCAGGAGAAATTTCACAAGGTTCCACCCCAAATGAAGAGCTAAAAGCAATTGAATACTCTGACAGAGAGAGAGAGAGAGAGAGAGAGAGAGAGAGAGAGAGAGAGAGAGAGAAACTATTTTTCCAGAGATGAGCACCCTATGGTTATCTAATACAAAGTAGTTGACCCTAAAAAATATATAAACAAGCAACACAAAACAGATTCACCAGATTATTTTTATAAATTTATTTCCATATTAAAGCATAAGAGGTCATGAATTCCATAGGGAGTGGGAGTGAATGGGAGGGCTTGGGAGGAAGAAAGGGGAGGGATGATGTTTTTATGTGTTACAATTAATACAAAAGAAAACAGGATGCTATCAATAAGGTTTAGCAATGGCTACCGAGAGAGGATTCAGCAGGTATAAACATATGTATATATAAACATTATATATTACATATTATATATTACATATAAACATATGTAACTGTAGAAATTAGAGTGAAAGCATCATGAATTTGAGAAGAAGAGGGGTCTCAGGGGGAGTTGCAGTAGAAGGGGGAAGCAGGGGTGGAAAGGATATAAATACAATATTTGTACATGAAAATCTCAAAACTAAATCATTTAAATAATAAAAAAAAAACAAGATCAGACCCTCTTTTACTGTATTGACCTTTAGGAAAATAGTTGTCTTTCTCTTATCTGGGCCAACAAGTGTAAAGAGGGCCAGGAAAAGGGAACTGACATAACACAGAGATATTGACTGCAGAGAACCAATGGTCAATGTCAAAATCTTCAGGAGGGTAAAGACCATTACCTTTCTTATTACTTTACTTCTCACACTTTCAATACAACAGGAATTCATTCAACCATTGTGTAATACAAGACCCTTTCCTCCCTCGTTTGACTGCAAGCATCTGGAAGGCGAAGATTCCACTTTGTATGTATGCTTTGTACAGTGACTGTGTTCCTTGCACGCAGTAGATGCTCAAATTTTTCATTTGATTACCTGATGAGATAAGTGTTTTTAAAAAGTCTCTTGAGTTTTTTGTTGTTGTTGTTGTTGTTGTGATGATAAAACAATACAGAGGACATGGTATGCTGATAAAAAACAAGGCACAGAAGTGACAGAGCCTTTTGAAAGTTTGATGACCGCTATACTGTCAGTCTCCCCAACCAAACTTACAGGAGGAAGTCTTTAACATGGAACTGAGACAACTGATTACAGCTGTTCTGTGTTTTCTGAAAACGTAACTATTTCCAAAACACAATTAAACACAGCATTAGAAAAAAAGCATCCCTGAAGACGTTTGAAGAGAAAAATAGCATGAAACTCCCAATGTGAATAGTCATATTTCTACCCTCTATATTGCTTCATAAGTAATAAGGAAATATTGAAACTCAGAAACTGGAAAGGATTAATTTTAGGAAGAGGGAATACCTTGAATAGAGGCATTATAAAAAGGCATTGTAGTGCCTTTATTTCATCCTGAACTGACGAAAATTTGTAGACTCACACTGGCACTCGTTTTCTAGAAGAATCTTAATACAACATGTGCATTCTTCATTGGATCATCCTCACTATGTCCAGCTAAGGACTGGCAAGACAACAGGCCATTTTTTAATGGATGTATGCATCTCCTTTTCACTTTAAAACCTTGTAGCTATGAATTGTATTTCCATAGTCCTGAAAACATTTGACAGCTTCCCACACTGGTGCCCTGTTAAGTAGATTCATTCATCACCTGCACATTCTCTCTCCATTCTTTGTCCATTTTATTCTTCTTCAAACAAATGGTTGTGTTTCTGGGCCCCAGGTTTCTGGTCTCATCATTTTCTTTGGTCTCTTCCAGTTCACCATAGTCTTCATTTTGGTCCTCCTTTCCACAGTGCTGTTAAGCCAACTCTTACCATCTTGTGTGTTTGTACGACCTTTCAGATGAAAGTCATGCCAGATATTAGAACACAGAACTTTTTGTCTCTGTTTTGCCGAGATGCAAAGGCTGACTTATAAATAATTGCTGACTCCCTTCACATAGCAAAGTGTAATGCTAACTCATGCATGTGGGGCTCACAAAGAGGAAATCTCCAAACTGCTCTAGTGTTATCAGCATTAACTGGGTTTCCCACAGCTTTGAATGGCCCTAGAGACTGAATGTTTGTGGAATGCTGAGGCCTTTCTCCACTGAGAAGAGAAGCCTGATTCTTCTTTCTTAAGTGGCATAGCCTCCTGGATCTCTAAGTGATCTCCTGAGGACACTGCTACATGCCTGTCAGAGGGAAGGCTGCAGAAAATGGCTGTGCTTAAGTTGGCAGGACAATGGTTCATGTCAGTCTGTCTGTCTCTCCCCTGGTTCTTTGGCTTAGTGTAATGAATCTAGCTGCTGTGCTGTATCTTGCTGTGTGGAGAGGAATCATATGACTAATGGACAGTGACTTGTTGATAGCAGATATCCCAAACCATTGGATGAGCCCAGAACAAGTTCATTTTCTAGCTGCTCTTTAAAATGAGTTGGCAGCCCCAGTCAACACCTGAACTACAGTCTTCTGAGAGAGGTGGAGGAAGAGGACCCAGTGGAGCCTCCTAGGATACTGAACTGCAGAACAAACCAACAAACCCACCCTTAGGCCAGAAATGTTTGGGGCATTTGTTATAGTCAATAGATGACAAATGTACCTGGGAACTAACTCTAGATTGTGTGAATGGCCTCTGGCCCGAGGATGTCCTAAAGGGGATCTTGTCAAAGTGGAATGATGGTGACAGCTTTCATTGAGAAGAGTACCACTGGAAAGACAAGATCTCACAGGAGTCTGACTTGGACAATCAGACTGGAGAGATTCTGCCTGAACCAGGAATATAGAAGAGGTACAGGGTACTAGAGGAGGATTATAATCTGAGAAAACAGTTAATGTGCCGCACATGTAGAAGTCTGAAAAGTGTACATGGTGTGTCTATGATGTCAAATTGCAACCTCACAAGCCCTTTAATTCTTTGGACATTGGCCTAAAACTTGGACAGAGTAATCTGCCTAGGGATCTGAGAGAAAGACTTGGCAACAGGAAAGATTGGCTTACCCTGTCCTTTCCTGCTGTGTGGTTTTTAGTAGATCTGGATCTCATGATGAAAAATACCCACTTTGAACACGTTTACACCCTTGCACTTGAATAGATGTCCCTGAAATTATTTGATAATTTTCTTAATGACAATGGACATAGGCTGGTTAATATCTTGAAATGACCGGAGAAAAGCATGGATTCTGTTAAGACATTTTGCCCTTGGTGGGAGCTTGGCAAATGCTGAAAGTGAATTTGAAGTAGGGGTCTCAACCCGGGTTGCTGACATTTGGGCTGTGTCATTCTTTATGCAGAAATGGGATAGAGTATGCATAAGGGGACAGTTAGTAACAACCTTGCATTTTTGTCACTAGTTACTACTGATAACCCCAACTGAGACAACCTATCATTTCTCCAAACAATTGCCAACTGTTACTGAGGGGGAACAGAGTATTGTCCTTAGTGGAAAAATCACCACTTCAAAGAAATATGGTAAAACAAAAATGTTGTTTTTCTCTGTGCTAAGAATTTACTAAGTCTAACTAGATTAATAAGCTGAGCATACAAATCCAATGGAGACATTGGAAGGACGCAGCTCTGTGGTACTTTGCCTGAAGAAAACTTTGGGGAAGTAAGATCCAACATTTGGAAACAAAACAAAACAAAACAAAAACACCCCTCCTTTAAGAGATAACTACACATGAATAGAAAAACTATTTTTAACCAGTGATAAACTGTGGTGCCTGTCTATGGACAACTGGGTGGACGTCATAGGTTGTTTGATTTTGCTGCAATTTCTTGGTTATGAATTTGAATAAATTAAGTTGATGAAAAAGCAGCCTAGAAAATCTGAAGGAAAATGTTTCTTAAAATAGTCATGAGCTTTCATGGCACTTCTTGCCTTTTCTTTCATGGCCACACACACTCTTACAATGAAACAGAGTTTGTCTTAAGATGATGTTGAAAGAGACAGAGACTGTGAAAGTCATGGAGTCCACATGAGGATAACCACAGCCAAGCATGAGTGTACACTTCCTAGCCTCTTCCTATGGTTTATTAATGTTCATTTAATATTTTTCTAATAACAAATTAGTGTTAATTGTAGGAAATTATGGAAAGTATAGAAAATATCAAAAGTAAATAAGACTTAGCCTCTTTCAGTGTGAAATATACATAAAGTTACATCCTTACTACAAAAGGAAAGGATTGTAGGTCCTTAAGGACATCTGTCATAAGAAAATCTTTGTTCTACCTGTACACAGGCTTGTATCTCCTATGAATTTTTCTTGCCACATGTCAGAGCTACATCCTAAGAATTTCTTTTATATAAGACATTGAGATTGAGAACTAGCTAGTTTCTCCCAAAGGTCTGCATTGATTCCTGTTATCAACATATTAATCGTGTTGCTTAGAAACACACAGACACGGATGTAACTGAAGTCTTTGCCTTTCTGTGTATCCTCTAAACTAGCAATGGTGATTTTGTCCCTGGATGTTTGGCAGGGTCTGGAGACATTCTGGGTTGTCACATCTGGGTGAAGAAATGACCATGGTATTTAGTGGGTAGATATAGAGGATGAGTCTAGACATGCTCAGATGTACATCCCAGCCCCATAGACACAGCAGAGAATGATAGAGCTCCAGGTGCTCACAGATCACCATTGTGAATAGTTCATTCTGTGGTCCTCAATATCTCTTTTCCTTATTTGATTCCTCCTCAACCCAAATCATAATCACACTGGCTATCAGCAATTTTTATAAACCTTAGTTATATGGTGACCATTTTACCATATCATCATTCTTCAAAATGTGACATTTAATGCAGCATGAACATCTACCCCATGATTTAATGGTTCCTCACTGATTGTCACTCAGCATCCACTACCTCAGCATCATAAGCAATGTTAGGATGAACATTCCTGACTTGTTTCCATTTCTCTAATAATTGTCTTTGGGTGTGTTCCTACTACAATTATTGATTCAAAGGAAAGGAGCTTGTTCTCTTCTCAGTCCATAACTTTCCACGTGGAGTCTCTCTGACACTGCTGGAGTACCCACAAGGTCTGCTCTGTTCCTGTGTGCTTGCTGAATTAAAGGTGGAGGTGCTCACACCAGCATTGCCTCTTACAGCCGGTGTGTGACCTAGAAGCTTTGACTCCCAGCTGACAGCAATATGAGGCAGAGCATTCAGGCACTATGTCTATCTTAGCCTAATATACAATTACAAAGTGCTTTATTCAGTGAATATGGCTATGAAGATAGAGGAAGTATAGGGGCTGCCAAACGTCCCTGTTCTGCAAGCTGAACCCACATAGTCTCATTTTCAGTGAAATGACCACACTGCCATCACATGACACAAACACACTTTAGGTAGTTAAGAGTCTCGGACCCCAGATTTACTGGGCAAATGTGTTTCCCTACATGCCCCCTTCCAGCAGATGGTGCTCTGTTTCCAATGTTCAAATTTACTATACTGCAAAATATAACTTTTGATTGATTGTGCAGGGCTGTTCAAGGGTATTTAATGAAGTCTACTTTGCACTTTGCTATTATTGAAATTGCTCACAGGCCCCAAATCGAATCTGAAAATGAGATGGCGGACCTCAAACATAAAGCCAGTCTCCTCAGAACTGATGAAAACAATGTGTTTTAAAAGTACTGAGGGCAAGCAAATGATGAATCACCTCCCGACAGCAATGATGGATTAAAATTAACTTATTGCCTAGTGACAAAGGAGAAAATGGTTCTGGGACACTGTGAAACTCAGAGATGGGACTTAGCAGGGCAGTTCTAAAAGATCGCGAGTCATGGTACTTTTATGGCTGATGCCTACATGGAGTATTCCTAGAACATGAATTAAACAGCTGGGTGTCAGAAGTTACACATTTTCCAGAATAATTTACTGTTCAGATGGAAGAAGAGGGATAAGATCTCCATCTGGCCAGCGGGAGCAGAGACAAATGCCTATTGTCAACATGGGTTACAAGTCCTCGTTAACATAACTGGGACTCAGAAGAAGTCTCTTTTCTCCCTTGAGGAAGTGTCTACAATGAGGAACTAGGCCAGTCTAACCTTCCTGAGAAGTGTCAGCCTGGGTGAGGATTCAATTTCAATAAGGTACCTTGTCTTCCATTCATGACCAGGGAAGAAAAAGGCCCACTTAGCAAAGGGAAAGAACAAAGTGAGACTCACAGAAAACAGACCACCCTTAAAATTCAGGCCACAGCCTGCACATCCCAAACACCAGTCACCAATCCACAGAGAAAACCCATCCAAGTTTCAGAAGACAGAGCAACACAATACTCAGGCTACTGGCAGTCAGTGGAATTGCTAAGGAGATGAACTATGGTAATTTCTATTCCAAATTTGTACATTGACATATGAACTGTTACTATGTCCAGTCAAAGAAATGAACACATATTACAAATTATGAGTGAAGTTCCCCAAGATTAAAGTGAGACAGCATTTCTAAAATATTTCTGTTACAAATGAAATTTGGATTTTTTTTCCCGAGACAGGGTTTCTCTGTGTAGTTTTGCACCTTTCCTGTATCTCACTCTGTGGACCAGGCTGGCCTCAAACTCACCTGCCTCTGCCTCCCAAGTGCTGGGATTAAAGGCGTGTGCCACCACCGCCCAGCAGACTATTTTTATACAATCTGGTAATGCTGAATGCATGAGCCCTTTTAATTTCACATGAGTATGTGGGATTGTATATGGGCTCTTTTAAATATCACAAGAGCGAGGTTCTTCCCCTTGGACATGCTGCACATTTGAATAGAGGGATGGGGAGAAAAAGAGAGGAGCTATTCTTTGAGATCCATTGACATCTGATGACATCATAAACAAGTCACAACGTACATATGCTGAATGCTGCTTCAGGGTCATTTTTTTTCACCCTAACTCCCAGTTTGAGACTTCAATACTACCACTTCCACAAACAGAACCATTTGTAAGCAAGCAAGCAAGCAAGCAGGTTTTTGCCTTTGGAGAGCTAAACTGTTCATCTCTACATAAGCTCCATTTGATGCAAACAAGTGTTTTGCTCCTTGAAGCATATCACATCCAGTGACCAATTTTATTCCTGTGGGGGGTGCTCAGGGTGGGCATTTTAAAACTAAATTTTCAAAGCTATGAGTGACTTTATAGATTTGAGATCATAAATATTCACCTTGCTAAATATATCAGCTAAGTCTTCCAATCAGAGAAAACCCATGTTACCAGCTCTTCCCATATCAGGCAGTAGAGTCTAATCACAAAATTTCCAGCTTAAAGGTGAAAATGCACCATATCTAAGGAAATTCCATTTCCAGTCATGTGAAAACTGATGTGAGAAAGCTCGATGACCATCACAGTTGAAGGGCTCAGTACTATTTGTCAGGGACTTATACCATAGTTCATTATCAGCATACTGAAATGCTTTCTCGTTTATCATCACTTTGTATCTGAATTCATTGCACTCTAGTTCTCTTTTCAAGGGAAGCTGAGGGAACCAGAGAAAAGTTATTTTATGTGTAAGCTTGAGAGAGTGCATCTCCTCCACTTTTGTAGATAATCAAGTTTACTTTCATATGATCATACTCTGCACACAGGAGATAAAAATAATCAAACCATGGCTAAGACACAGTCAGATGTTAGTTAAGATATATGAGCAAATGTTATTCACAAAGCAGCTGTCAGACCAATGGGTAAAGCTATGCGGAGCCTACAGCCTAAGAAATAGTAAAGGAATTTAAAGGCCACCACCAGACTTCAAAACATTCTCACCTTCAAAGTCAACTTCATCACTTGGAAAAGTACACTAAATTTTCTTGTGGAGTGAAAATGGAAAGTAAGCACTTTCTTGGACTGCCTGTTCCTAGTTCTGTAGAGGTCTCTGCTATTTGCAAGGTCTTTTTGAACATTGTTCTGTATTCTTTAAGTATGTCCATTAGGCCTTGGCTCCGAGTAGAGGAGAGTTGGCAAAGTCACAGCCACCTGTCCTGACAGCTGTGTGATTTACGGGAAAACTACGGGGCAGGCATAATCAGCTTGGGTCTCTTTTCCCTGTTTGGCATTGCCATTTCTCCCTGTTTCTTGCCCACATTCCACTCCTGTGCAGCTTTCTCACATTTCCCTAGTGAAGGGTTTCCAACATCACTTGCAGGTAGTGTGTGTGTGTGTGTGTGTGTGTGTGTGTGTGTGTGTGTGTGTGTATGTTAATTCATATATAAAGAGAGCATTCTTGAGACATTTCTTATTTCTAAGTCAATGTGTGTCTGTCTTGGGAGCAGAGGCTAGTTTGGAGATGGATTCTTTTTTTAATTCCAGTGAGTTCTGAGTAATTAATTGTCCCATCTTTCAGATTATCTGGATATTTACATAGTAGGAGAAAGGGAACAAACATGAGTTTGGGGCCAGAGCAGAAGACCTGGGATGGAGTGCTTTCTCTATGTATATATCTAGGTATGGGACATTGGTAGGACCTTCTCCCCTTTCCCAAGTCACACAGAAACTATGGTTAGGATGCATGAAACTGGACCCCTGTGAAATTAATAATGCTGTTTGACTTGTGTGGCCTCTCTGGTTAGTTCACTGTGACTGGAAGCTGAGCATTTTGATTGAATTCTAAGGAAACCCCAAGGCAAACATGAGCTATGAGTACCCTGGAGAGGCAGAAATCAGGAAGCATCAAGAAACATGTTCTCAGGGATATGTGGGAAAGGAAGCAGGTGTGTGCATTGGAGGGGTGGTGATTGGGCAGCCTCATGAGAGGCTTTCCACTGCTCTGTGTGCTTCATGTCTGAGAATTCACCATGACATTCAGCCACCTCCTGTGGAAACAACTTTGAATGTGTTTTCTGTTGCTTGCATCCAGACTGTCTCTAAGAAAAGCTTTGGCTTCTGTTCTGACATAAAATGACATTTGATATGTGATGAGAACTGTGATTCCAGCTGGCCATCCAACCATGGATTCCTCCATGGTCCAGGAAAGGCTCAGTACACAGTGAAGATAAAGTGGAGTCTACACAGCCTCCCCAGTGAATGCTAGAAAGGAGTTCTTGGTTTACCTAGTAGCTGATTTCCAACAGTCTCTTAGCATTGCTTCCCCCCACACACCATTATCTACAGGGGATGCAATCTGAGACTCCTCAGAAAAGTCAAAAACTTTGGCTAGACCCATGCCTGTGTATGTATAGTTTTATTCTATATGTATATACCTATGATAAGGCATAATTCATAACTTATGTACAATAAGATATTATTTATAGTAAAGTAGGTTATGATAACATATTATAATAATAAAGGTAGTTAAAACTTATGAATATATATTTTTAGACTTTCCTATATAATTTATTCAGGTTACAGTTGACAGCAGGTAACTGAACCATAGAAGACAAAGTCACAGGGGTAAGGACTACTGCATGATTCTTCCACATAGATTATTCAGGTCTGTGGAGATAGAGTCACTGGACAAACTGTTCTTTCTAATAGCACATTTCTTGAAAACCCTACATGAAATCACAAGTTCTTCTGGGTCCTGGTTGAGTTTCTTCATGCCTGACATAGGCAATGGGAAAACCTATCCTTAGTACCAGCATGGAAAATGGCTCCCCAGCTTTGCTGCCCATGAGCCACAATCTTGCCACAAGCTTCTGGAAGGAGTCACCCATATTCCAATGCCTTCCTTTTCTCTTTCCTTCCTTCCTTCTTTCCTTCCTTCCTTCCTTCCTTCCTTCCTTCCTTCCTTCCTTCCTTCCTTTCTATTCTGCTATCCATTATTGTCACCCCACTTCTCCATGCATTAAGTTAGGTATCAAAATTCTAGTCTTTGAGAAGAAGTCTGTCTTTGAGAAGAACGAGAGAAATGGGGGACTTGCATATACCAACCACTAAATGAGATGCAATATAGCCGTTTCTCCATGACAATTTTTATGAAGTAGATATTTTTTCCATTTCCCCAATGAACATCTAAGATTCACAGAATGATCACAGAATGAGATGCACAAATCCTATAGGTGGTAAATGGAGGAGTTCCTAAATAAGTCATGGAGTATCCTTCATTTTTCTTACATTCCTCTGCTTTGGATTTGAGGAGAAATGAAGAGATTCACAAGAGTGGAAGGCATAGGTGGTGGGAAGAATCAGTTTCATGTTGAAATAAGTCACATCTGTGTATTTCCCAGCATAAGGCTTTATGGTGAGAGAAGGGAGGAGATAGTGACTATTTAATATCTTTCTCAAAAGTCCAGGGAATTCTTTTTCTTGTCACTTCATACAGATTTCCCAAGACCCCATGTGAGTAACTGTTAGGATTCAGCAGCACATTCAAAGTTGTTTCCCCAGGGGGTTCAAACTTCCTTTCCTCATCTTCATCATTTTCTCATAATTGACATTTTATTATTAAAAATATAACATCACTTGGGAATATAGCTACTACTGAATGTTTTCCTAGTATATGTGAGGTCCAAGGTTCTATGTCACAAACACATACCCACACACCAAAAATAAATATGCACATATTTATCTATTTTATATTATTAATTAATTAATTCATCATTCATTCACTCAATCATTCAATTCCATTTTTTTTTTTTTTTGCAGTACTGGGGGTTAAATCCAGGGCATTGTATGTTAGGCAAGTATCTACCATTGAGTTATACCCCTACTGCTAAATTACACATCTTAAATCTTAGCATTAGCATCACAGTATTTTAATTTTAAAGCCCACAAAAAATAAATATATCCTATCCTTTCTGTTAAGCACAGAGATGAGTTCTACATAGCCTCATTAATGTTCTATTAGGAGACGTTATGATGTAAAGTGTTGGGTTCTCAAGCAGTAGTAGATATCCCAGAATGTGACTGCATGGCTGTTAGCCTGTAACACAAAGTGGTCTATGCCCAGATATCTTCAATCTCAAGCCATATCTCCACTTTTAGTAAAAGCAAGAGTACGTTTTTAAAGATAGCTACTTAACAGAAGACAAAGACTTTCCAGACTGTTTTGTTGAGATGTGGGGCTTGGGAAAAAAAAAAAACAACAACAAAAAACAAAACAAAAAACAAAAAACAAACAAAAACAACAACAGAAAACGCAGAGTGAAAGGAAGTAGTTGTATGGAAAAATATAAAGAATATACTCCTCCTTATTAAATATACTATTCATGGATGAGAAAATGCAGGGGAGTTAAAACACAGAGGGTCTGACACTGGCATCATATAAGCTCTGCATTTCTTAGAAGAGAAAAACATTTCCTTCTCCAAAGTGATTTTTGTTTTGTTTTGTTTTGAAAAGTTATGAGACGTTTCCCTTATCTTTGCTGAGTTGTTTAAAAGTCACAGTAATCAATGACACTTTGGGCAGTTCTTGGAATTGGTAGATTCTCATGATCCCTAGGGTTTTTGGCACAGTGGGAATAGTCCTTATAGCAAGTGTATTTACATCGAGTAGCCTGACTTTTTTAAAATTTATTTTATAATTTAATTTAATTTTACATATCAGCCATGGATTCCCCTGTCCTCCCTCCTCCAGTCCCCCCTCCACTTCCCCAGTCCAACCCCCATTCCCATCTCCTCCAGGGCAAGGACTCCCCTGGGGATTCTGCTCAGCCTGGTAAATTCAATTGAGGCAGGTCCAGTCCCCTCCTCCCTTTGCCCAGGCTGAGCAAAGTGTCTCCACATATGCCCCAGGTTCCAGACAGCCAGCTCATGCTCTAAGGACAGGTCCAGTCCCATTGCCTGGGGGCCTCCCAAACTGTTCAAGTTAATCCACCGTCTCGCTTATCCAGAGGGCCTGATCCAGTTAAGGATAAATTGAAATGTGCAATCTGCATTTAGATAAAACACAAAAGTAAATGTGAAAACCTTTTGTTTTCTGAATGTGTTTGAGAAACAATAATCAAAATATGCAAAGAGAATGTACTCTTAACAGTAATGTTTTCATAATACATTTCAAGGAAAATATCTCTACAATTAACACATCCAAATCACTTCAGAAATGTGACCTCTGGGTGGCTGAAACTGGTTAGAAACAAAACCCAGAAAATAGAACTGAGCTGTAGCCAGAGATGAGGACTTCGCTGCCTCAAAAAAGGAGCAATAGAGTTAAGTTTGAAGAAAACATTTCTCATGAAAAGTAAAAGACAGGATTGATCACCATCTCACACTTTGGTTTTCTGCACCATTATTCTTTTGTAGCACAGAAAAATGATGAGAAAAAATTGGAAAAAAAAAGAGCTTACTAGAGAAATGGTCTTTTCTCTAAATGACAAACTTTTTAATATTTCACCCATGCTTTTTATATTAGTAGAAAACATTAAGGTCAAACTTTCACAATCAATCTTCAAGTTTGACTGCCACAGATATGTATTTCAAGAACAATAAGCATATGGCTGAAAGTCTCTTTCTAAACTCAGTCCCTGGGAATTAGGTGAGCATATAATTTCATTCTCTGAATTTTCTTACTTATCTTTCTTCAAAGCACTAACCAAGCCTGAGCCTCCTTAGCTCCTAAGATCAGATAAAATGAGTGCATTCAGAATGGTACACTCATAGATTTCTCTTGCTTTATTAACATGCTGATGCCAATGGTGTTTCTCTTGGTTGCCCTAAATTACATGTTTAGGGTACTTTTGTGAGAGTTTCATCATTTTTGGAATGCATGAGAGACCATCAGTATGTGCTAAGCCTCAGGCAGATTCAAGGATAACAAGAAAGGGTACAGTTGTTAAGTCTCACTAGATATTTAAGATGGTACAGAGAGAGAATGGGCAAAATTACCATCTGATGATTTTTTGACTAGGTCTGGATAAAGCAGAGGAACCCAAGATTGTAACCATTGGTCGCCTTAACACCATTATATAATGACTATCCATCTTGCAGGAACCACTGTCTCTCTTTGGGATCAACAGTGGAGGATGTAAGGTGGAAGGGAGTGAGGCAAGGACTGTACATTCATGTTATAATTGCTACCAACATGCCTGCATCTCGGTTTCCCTTCCAAAGTTGTTATTGAGCATTTCTGTGCTCTAGACCCAGTAGTAGTCACCAGAAATACTCCACAGTTCCTGCCTGTGTGGGACATACAAACTCACAGTGCAAACAGATAGATACACATATACCCTTAGGTGTGTAATAAAAGGTCTAGGTAAAATGTTCTATGTAAAGGAAAGAAGGCGGCAGGAAATTCACACAAGGCCTGCTGACCTACACTGACTCAAGTTCTTAAAAGAGGGTTGTGAAGAGAAGAAATCCAAAGAAAATAGATCAGTTATAGCGCATGCACAAAGGTCCTACAGAAGGAAGGGACAGGATCCCCAAAGAAGTCCAGTTGATTTAATGGAGGCAGAAGCCAGGACTGCATGGCTCTCTGGTGTCTCATGTTATTTGAACTGAACTGCGGTGCCTTTGCAGGTATTCTCGGACTAGAAGTTGGGTGTTTCACACTGTGGCCTGTAAAGAGTAGAACATCTTATACATAATATCATGGCAAAGATAAGAAGGCCATTTAACAGGGTATGCTCTGAGCCCTAAGTGGCTACCTTAGCTCAGGTAGATAACAGGGGAGAGAGAGAGCGGGGAGAGGAGTAGGTGGTTTTTAGATAGAGTTCAGAAGTCAGATGGAGCTTTGGTTAGGTCTTGACATGTGAGGTACAAAGGAAAAAGTGGTTCGATCAAGGACTAATTCTTCTGTGACCATTAGGGTGAGTGTGGCTGCAGTGAGATAGACAAAGTTAGGGGAGAGAGAGGGAGGGAGAGGGAGAGAGGG